>NW_027181682.1:11270000-12530000 GCF_028537555.1 Battus philenor
ATTAAAATACAAGTAAGCAATCATGTCGTTACTTTGTTATTAACAATAACCCACAAAAAAGTGAATATTTCTATTAAAGTTATTGCACGTTTTGTAATTCTAAAATTATTTGACGTATTACCAATGTTGTAAGAATTAAATTACAAAATACAGTCCGATCATCACAGTTTTGAAATTTTGGTTTAAATTTGATATTTCGAAATGTCTCATGAATAAATTGAACGAATGTCGATCAAAATATAAGCAAGCAAAATTTATATTAATAAACGAGATGAAAAAAAAATTAACCATAAAAATCCAATTGTCAAAATATTCAAAATGTAACTAAACTTTCTCCATTTATTACAGAAAGTGAAAT
This sequence comes from Battus philenor, assembly GCF_028537555.1. Classification (NCBI taxonomy): domain Eukaryota; kingdom Metazoa; phylum Arthropoda; class Insecta; order Lepidoptera; family Papilionidae; genus Battus; species Battus philenor. The sequence continues at coordinate 11,270,359 of NW_027181682.1, forward strand.
TTACATTCCACATATTAATAACGATTCTTAAGAAAACAATTTTGTGTTTTGGACGAATTTCTTTTAATTGCAAAAAATCTCAACAATTGCAAAAATTGTCTGAAACGACCATAATTGTTGCAATTGATTCACGGATCTTTTAGAGATATCTGATTCATGACATTTTGTAAATCTTGTACTAGAAATGCGAATTTGACAATTATGACATCGAAATTGAAATTTTGTAAAAAAACTTAAGCACTTGTATTTATAATACATTGTTAATTAAAAAAGCTTAAAAGATACTCATATAGCTATCAAGTTTGTTTTATAAATACTCTCTTTACTATTGCTTTGGCGTGCCATAGAATCTTAACCAAAGAATTAAGCGCGAGAATATAACAAAAAATATTTATTTTTGTATGACAATATAAGTCGTAAATTTTAGCATTAAAGCTAAGGGTTGCTACTCGTGGCCTAGTAAAAACATAGGTCTGATGCAACTAATTCATACTGTTACATCATTTTAGGTTATCGGTTTTCTAATACAGTCGAATATACAAGAATTTGTGCCAGATATTTAAACTTTAAACTTCAATACTTTTTTTACAAAACTGCCATATTTTTGTACAAAAGCTGGCATTAATTGAAAACAGAAATAAAGGCAGGACTTTTAAATTTTCCCGGGGCGATTTTCGTCAAGGTCAAAACAGGAAGACACAGCACACACTGCCACCGATATCAGCATTTTCTTCATTCGCTTTAAAGTTTATATTTTCCATCTCTTTCTCGATCGTACGCAACAGCTTGCCGAATGAAGTCGGGTAAACGCTACACAACTCACACAATCAACTGTCCACACATGCGCTGCGGCGTTTGAGCGTTATTAGCGTGTGGTTTGTTGCGACTTGTATTTTAGTTACCGTCTACTTTGTCAGTAGTCTGGTCTGTCACAGAAAACCTGAATATGTTAACTGGAAGTGAGTTATTTGTGTAAAAAAGTACGGACAAAAGTCGCGGTGCATAGTAACGTTGCTGATATTTCCTATAAAACCACGTGCATTGTGTACACCGGTGAACCTGATTGATTTTTTTACATTATGGTCGAAGAAACCGTGAACGAGGATGGGAAAGTAGTTTTGAAACGAAAAATAACCCTCTTTAACGGTGTCGGCATAATAATCGGTACTATAATAGGCTCAGGAATTTTTATATCCCCAACTGGAGTTTTTATTTATACGGAGTAAGTACAAATTTTTTTCCCGCCTTATAATAAGAAACTGATTATACTTAATAAAACATTATATATATTGTTTGTTATTACTCTAATAAATTTACTATAGTATATCTAAACAATATAAATTTTCTAACGCTAAAACTAATTATAACGTTTCTTAAAGTAAAAATAATTTATACTTTGATTTATACTTTTTTGTTCATATTAATATATTTATATTTTAAAATTTAAATAAAACAAACTATGATTTTTTATGAATGTACTTGTTTTCAAAGTATTGTAATATCGAATAAGAAAATCAACTGTATCATTAATTAAATTAAATCATTAATTGTTGTTATAGGTAAATAATTAATTATTATTCTAGTGAAGTATTAATATAACCAGGCTTTCTTTAAATAAAATCTTATTAAGTTTCTTAAAATAAAATCTAGTTTTGTAAATGTTTTTGTATTTAAAATAGTATTTAATATTATGTATTTAAATTTTGTAATTAAAAATGAAATATTGATGAGAATTTATCTTTTAAAAAGTTTTACATCGTCCCATGATATTTTAATTTTTCTCTATGTCAGATCTTCTTTATTCGTAGTTATAAATATAAATGTTGATAAATCAAGAATTAAACATGTCGATGTAACCATATCATTGAAAAGTTTAACATAACACTATAGGGAAAATATATTCCTATAAGACTTCATTTGAATTAAGTAAAATATTTATTTCTTACAAATTTTGAGGGAATTGTATTTGACATTTGTTTGTAGTTAAATAGGAAGGCTTTTCCACGCGTCACGCATCAGATTATCATGTGGAAATAGGTCGTGTAAGATTCTATTTTAAATGGATCCGTGTAATTTTTAAGCACTTCTCAATTAAATGCAAAATCTGTAAGTTATTTGATTATGGCAGTTTATAGGCGTAAACGGTTAAAAGGTCAATAAAAACGGTCAATGTATAGGTCATTTGTCAGCAAAAAGCTTTAAAGCTTACATTTATTTTCAGATAGCTTATATTGAGTTATTCTATCTTCTATCTAATACTTTATTTCAAAGTGGTCTACGTAGGCCCTCCGGAGTCTATGGGATACTTGACGGGGTGAACGATGGCGTTAAAAAAATAGGGTTTCATAATTCGTGTTTCATAAGCGAAGGTCTACAACAATTGATTTGCTCTCAATAGTGAAGAACTAAATATATTACATAAATAATAGAAAATATTGTTAAGATTTTACCGATCGATGTTGTTTAATAAAATTAAAAAAAAACTTCTGCAAACATGCACTTCTTGATAACAATTATATTTGCCAAGAAAACAAGGGTTCTGCTTTGTAAACATCGTCGTTATTTATTTTAAATAGAAGGTTGTAATTATTTTATATTTATTTATATTATATAGTATTTGTGTATAGGTATACATTAATATCATCTTATAAGTATTTATTAGTAGATAGTATAGTATTTATTATGTATCTGTTACCACCTATAATAAAACACTACGAGTATTTAGTTGTACTATTGCGCTTTGATTATTTTTCTACACATTTACGCACCTGTCTACTTATTATCTCTGCACCGCTTTAAGTTAACTGATAGAGAATGCCTATAAACCATTAAGTCCGCACTTACACAACGTGTTAAAAGTGTAAAAGTAAATACACCTGAATCAATCTTTATATCTCCATTAAAGTTTCTCTGAAATAAACTGCTGGTAAATTGATGCTCTTTTAATATAAACGATAGAAGGTTTACTGGCGTTTTTTCTGCCTCTTGTCCCAGGTCGAATATTTTTACATTCTTGGTCTAGCTTGTGAGTTTACAATTAAGTATTATTTCCATGAAATATATTTTTTTATAATTAACCAACTAATTGCATTCATTAAATCCTTACAAAATGTTTAGACCGGTACAATCGATTCGATTAGTTACCGTCCTCCTTTAAAGTTGAACGGTGATCGTACCTTGCGCACGAGTTAGTAATAGGGTCAAGGTTTAAATGGCATTAAATGAAACTACACATAAAATTGTCTCTTATCGCATCATTATTACACTTAACGCGTACCAACAACTGGTATTTCTTTTATAAATAATAAAAATGCTCTAATGTTTAGCACGATTTTTAAATTCTAGTACAAATTATGATTTAAGTTACGTATGTATCTCAAATATGTTTAAGTTCAAATATGGAATTGTTCTGGCGTGGACACCACCTACACGTCCTATTGGAAATCTACGGAGGAAGCTAATTCTCTAAAAGTAGACGTTCTCGGCTAAAATGATGATAATGGCGAAAAAAATTTACATCACTCAATAAGAATCTTAAATGTGATAATGGTAATTATACTTGCGTTGGTTTACTTTAAGAACTTATTAGGATTATGTGATCTAATAGATGGATTAGAACCTTTTATATTCTGGGTTATACTTCGCAAATTTCTATTAAATAATAGAAGTCGCGTAGAAAAGAAAGGTTATAAGAATGATAGAGGGAAGTAAAATACTATTTTTTGCTTTGTTTCCCTCCATCTTTTAAAATATTTCAGACACGTTATAAGATTTATCCCTTAAACTTTTTATATTTTAACCTAATAACGATAAAACATGTTTGCGTTGTTTAAAGCTAAGGGTGGTAGAGATGGATGCGGATGAAGTCCGTGACATTAGCCATATAGCTCTTAGAACTCGGATAAGGTTTCCGCAAGCTATGCTAAAATCTTCTAAGCCATTATAACCCTTTCACAGTAGTTGAGTGAAGGAGTATATTAAACCAGTGTAACTGTTTAATTAAGTGGCTGTGTGAATGATTAGGGACGGTTATTTGTTGAAGTGAGATCTACTCGATGGTCGTAGGTGATGCGGATGATGAGGACGGCGATGGCAGCTCTCGGATATCGAGTCAGTACCGTTTTACCGTTACCGATGATCTTAAAAATCATGTTTACATTAAGTAGAAGAGCAGAGCAATGCCATTCCTATGTAACAGGATCTTTCGCAAGTTTGCCCGATGTATTGAGGCTGTCAAGATAATATTATTTAAAGCCTTCAGGCAAGTCTTTTACACGTGCAACCTTTAGACCGATTACCCAGCGGGTCAATGCTCTCGGTGGCTAATATAATAATGGTTTCAGAATTTTAATGGGTCTATGACAGCACTACAGTGCGTTAAGCGTGTTCGCCCAAGCAAACAAATAACATCTGCAGTGTTGCGGAAAAAACAAAACCGCTAACCACTGCAGGGTCTGGGTTAGTCCCAATCTAAATCGGTATGACTCGCCTTTTATACCATTGTCAGGAAGTGTAAGTCTACTGAAAATTAAGTATAAAAAAATAAAATTATATATAAATCAAATTAAAAATCAAATTATGTATAAAAATTATAAAATATTGACCTATTACTGTTACGTAAAAAATGTCACTAACTTACTAATATCAATTGAGCTTAAAATAAAATAATAGTTTAAATAAATGTTTTTACTTTTAACCTATAAGAAAGAAGAAAGTATGTACACTAATGTGATTATTTAGATATTTCTATTGCCAATAGTATAACAGAACATTTTGCTAGTTTTATTAAGGAAAAAAACTTTATAAATTTTTTTAATCCAATGAAGAAATTAAAGTTCAAACGGTTGCTTTGCAATACATTTTTAATATTATTTATGCGCCATAATTTAAAACCTTAAATATTAAAATGATAAATACAAGAAAAAAAAACAAACTCGTAACGCCCAAATGCGGTCTTCAAAAAATTAACAAATCCTCAGTGAGTCTGAGTGTATATATAATGAAGTTCCTCAAGGTATCTTAGATTCCAGATAAAATTTGATTATTAAGTCTAATGTTAAAGCATTCAAGAGTTTTTAGTCAATCGAAATGTGTGGAACTTTGTTGACTCATTTATATGGTTCATATTATAATGCAGACACCGAGACTTGATAAATTTCATTTAAAAGAGCAAATGTTGTGTTTCTTGTCGGCTCTTCTCAGCAGGCCAGCGATCTGAGCTGGTTGTAGCTTACTATAATACTAATAATGTTAAAATATTCGACTACTCAAAAGCCTACTTGCCTACTTGAATAAAGGTATTTTGAATCTGAATATAACTGTCCATTTATTTGTTAAATTTTAGAAATCTGCTTCAAAATATCGATTAGGAAAAAGTGATTGATTTGGTAAAAAAGTGCCAAAAGGACTTACATATTGATTCATAAAAACAAAGAAATAATAATTTATGAAACATTTAAATACAATATCAATCTTCATCTTTTAAAATTTACGCATTATGTCTATTTATTAATAAGACTTGATAATTTTTACAATGCTAGTGTCAAATACTACGAGATAATAAAAATGGTGCATAACTTTTTATTTATTTAATAAGGGCACATTTACATAATTATTATATTTTCCTAGAAACTGTTCTGACATTAACCAAAAAAATAAAATAAAATTTTGGTAATTCCTCACGTAACAGGAAAATAATGTATTCATATAATCCACACCGACTAGTAAGGGTAATGAATCACTTCAAAAAATAAAAACATTTTTAAGTGACCATTTACTTAGACCTAAAGTCTTATGGCAGGTAATCGAGCGCTAAACACGTATAAATACAACAGAGGGAGGTTTGGTCAGCAAATATCTGTAAATTCTGGTATGTTTTTGCCTCCAAAACTGCAGGCAAATATTTTCGATAAAATATATCTTCTTCGTCTTCTTTTCAGTCTATGGACGCCCACTGCAAAGCATAGGTCTACTTCGCTGCCTGCATTCAGTGACTTCTCGTGACTTCCCACGACTTTAGCTATGTCGTCGGTCCACCTAGTGGGTATTGTCGATGTATATTAACAGAATATTGTTGTTTCAGGTCGGTGGCAGCATCACTTCTAATATGGCTCGTATGTGGTTTATTGTCAACATTGGGCGCACTTTGCTATGCGGAACTTGGAACGTCCATTACGAGATCCGGCGGTGACTACGCCTACATTTACACAGCGTTTGGACCTCTACCGGCTTTCTTAAGAATTTGGATTGCATTACTCATTATCAGACCTACAACACAAGCTATTGTTGCACTGACATTTGGACATTATGTTGTAAAACCTTTTTTCCCTGAATGCGATCCACCTCAAGATGCCGTGAAACTCCTTGCTGCCGTTTGCTTATGTAAGTATAATATTTCATTCTTATAACATTAATAATCATTAGTATATATTTCGTTAGTAGGACAATAGGATACAAGACACGACTAATTAAGATAAAGTTCGTTGGAATGTTTAAAGTGGATGGCGTTAGGTTACGTTTAACACATCGTTATCAACGCTCCAAAAAAATTAAGACTATTTTAAATATTTCGTATCTTGTTATTTTAGTAATTAATTACATGTTATGTTTACTATACACGTTGTTTGGTTATGTGTAAAAGCTTTAAATCTTGAACGTATAACTCATTTGCTGTCAATTAATGTATGGTACACCGTGTCGAAAAATCAATGATTACCGAAATAATAAAAAAATGAACTTATAGTAAGGTATAGGGCGTTCGTACTAAGAAAAAAATCGTAAAATTAAAGTTAGTCACCTATACGCCACAGACTGCAGTGCTAGAAGTTATTGGACTGACGTATTCCAATAGAAATAAATATATTAGTGTAACATATTTCAAAGTGGTCACTCTATAAAGATACAGGTTGATTGAAAATGGGTCTGAAAACTTTAAAGCTTTTTACTGACAAATGACCTACACGTTCACCAATGGGCTGAAAGTTTTTACCCCTCTAACCTATAACCCTGTAAATGTTTTTATATGTTACCATAATAACAATTTATTACTTATTTTTATCTTTATTCATAAACTTAATATAATCTATATGAGGCCGTTTATTTCTTTTACCGTAATTATGCTATACTTGCACTTGGTTATCTTTTATGAGAGCCGTAAAACGTTTATGCAAATTGATATCTTAACGTTGAAAGTAAAATTCGTCTATTCTTTGTCATTTTTTCATACAAGGCTTCGAAATAATCTGGCAAGATAAATTGAGTTCTATTATTCTTATAAAACATTATTAATATAAGTAGTTTAAGATAAGTAATAAATATGAATAAGTAATAAACAATTATGTTTAAAATAAAATAATTATAACTAAAACAGATATAAGCAATGGATAAAATCTGTGAACAAAATCAGTGGTTTATTGTTAATTTTTAAATGTCATGAATGCTAACCGTGTTGGTTAATTACCGTTCAGTGAACTAAATAAACTATGTTTAACTGTCTTTTTTATGCTTGTATTAAATTTATGTGTAACTTCAGAATCACAATGCTCGTAATTAACATGTATTTAATCTGAAACGACGGAATGGTTTTTTTAAAAGTTTTGAATGAAATTTTATATTTGATCGTAATACTTAAGACTTGTTTTTATTTAATTTTATATGGGCGTTTGATCTCAATTTTTATTTTAATTAAAGTAAAAAAATTAAAACATCGTAACTGGATATAAGAGACCCTAAGTCTGTCTGTCTGTACTCGATAGATTCAAAAACTGTACAAGCAATCGCCGTGAAAATTTGGTAAATTACTTAGAATTATTTAACCAAAATTTTCTGAGAAATTACATATTTTCTTTTAAATATACTTATGTTTGAGGTATAAAAACTGTCTTTTTGTTCAGATTTTGAATTAGATACATAACACAGTAACATTTAGTTGGAAATAGATATTAAAAAATGTTAACTGTTTTGTCTATTTGTCTATTTATCTATTTTAGCCGTTATTTAATTGTCAACTAAACGAACATACATATAGTTAAATGTTATTATAATGCAATGTCTTTACATAATCTCAATATAACGATTATTCATTATGGATTGAATACTCGTAGTTAAAATTATAACGAATTTGTCATCCAGTCCAACAAAACCGAATTTGTCATCTTTTATTTGTAAGCCAAGAAACCTTGAATCGTTTTGATACTTATTCGCATGCAATAACCACAAGACATGTATAACCATTTTATGAAGGGCATTTTATATAGAGACGTGCTAGTTTCAGAAGACCGATTTTGGTGAATTTAACTAAATTATGGCATAATATAACCATTGAATACATGAGCCGATAGTCGCGGCGTGGTTTACAAGGCAAGGCTCACGACAAGGAGGACTGATGACATAGACTGGATGCGAGCAGCTAAAGACTGGTCATAGTGGCGATCTTTGGGACTTATATCTTTGCAGTGAGCATCTATGTGATGATGTGATGATGATAATAATTACTGAATTATATGTAGTTATTGCCTCATTTGTCACAGCGTGTGTTTGTCTATCTTATATACGTTTATGACCTGTTTAATAGAACATAAAATAATTAAAAAAGTAATATCTTATCCAGAGCAATAATCCTGGCGACGTACTGACGTTATGGGGATCGTCATTTGTAAGAGACGTCTGTCCCACGTCGTTAAGATCGCTGTTCATGTCATTAGATATGCATAGTAACATGACTCATATAGTTTCTTTGATCATTAAATATATAATCTCTCGTGTTTGTTAAAGTACTGAGATAGATTATCGATCATAGTTTTATGATTATCTTTTTAAGAGCCATTAGCTTTGATTATACGTTTTAGATATATTTTTTTGCAAACTTCGTTTTAAAAATCTAAACATTTATACATATCATTAAATCCACAAATTATTAAAATTTAGTAAATATTTTAACACTGCTAAACGCATACGAGATTAAACACACTATTGCCAATAATTATATTATGATTATCGAAATGGTACGTTCATATATTTTATAAATTTAAATACAGAGTATTTATTTTTTATTCTTTACCCTTCTTGTTACTTAGCCTTACCATTTTAAAAAATCACATTAAAAAATCGACAATTATGTAATTCGCCAAATTTCTTAGTTTTAATTAAAGTAATTTTTTGTAGTATTATATAAAGATGCAAGCTTTGTTTTTTTTTAAGATAAAGGAATACTGGCGTTTTAGAGGTGCATGCGATCAGTATTGTTCGCTTTGGTTAGGTATAAACAACCCAACAATAATGTCATTATATACGAAAGAGAAGTGGCTCATCGTAACTGTAGTTTGGTTAACGACTAGTGATATTTGGTCTAGCTAACAAAGTACCGGAAACGGTTACATAAATTACGAAATTAATCGAAGTATTTCACTACAGTTTGTCTTTTTACATTATCATAAATAATGACATTTAGAGTATTGAAAAAAAAACGTAAGTTTTTCATAGAAATCAATGAATCATTGCTATGGTATTTCTGCAGCCGAGCTGTAGTGCGTGAGCGTTAATGTTTAGATTTGAAGGAAGTCCTAAGTGAAACACGTACATATTTCAACGAATGTGTATGTAGTTCTCGAAAGAATTTTGTTTATTATAACCCTTGGATTGTACACTCTTATTTCTGAAACGTATCACGTAGCATCTGATCCGACTTGTCTACTAACAATTTAGATAACAAATTAATCTAATTTTATAGGGTACTCTAGTGCCACTACAGACTTCAAAATTTTATTAATTGAAAGAATGTTGAAATTTTTGTACCGATGAGAAATTAATTCTATATATAACATGCCTGCCTTCTTCGTAGACTTATGAAAGCTAGTTCAACCCCACTTGCTTAAGAACTTTCATGAAATCTAAATTTATGAAAGGTCAGACTTATGGTTTCAAAGATGAATCAGCACTTTGGTGGAAATATCTTGTATATAAAGAAGATAGATAAGTTTATAGAAAGATAAATCATAAAAGATTGTTATGTAAAATAATCTCACAATGAAAGAGATGTTGGTGTCAAGATTGATGGAAGTCAAACACTTGTTGCTGATGTTAATACCGCCCTATACTGGCGTTTTTATTAACTTGTTTACACTCAGATGAAAACCATTGCGCTGTTGTTACCAATTTGTAACAATATTGTTTTGAACGTATTCGTTATACGAGCCGGACAGTGGGAGTTCATTGTTCAGAATTTCAGTGTTTACCTTAATATTAGGCTATAGTTACATTCATAATAATTTGTTTTTAAAAATAATGCATTCAGCTCAAGCTCAAGCCTTACTTCTTAAACTATGTAACTAATGACAAAATATCTTCGATGTTTTGCTATTGGAAAATCTTCTCAACGACTCTTTGCAGTTTCCCATGTGAAAATGTTTATAAATTATGCAAAATGTACACCTTATCGTATACTGCGTTTTGCCTTTCACAAGATGATTAAAAACCAGTTTAGTAAGGAAATTTAATTATCGTAAGATGCAGTACGTGCACTGCACACTCTATTAATATCATAGTAAATTTCTTAACAAATCTATATGTCTATAAGATATTTTCACCTTTGTACTGTCTCATCGCGTTATCTAGAGACATGTAAATTGGTAGGAATATTCCCTTCGGCGAGAAGAACGGATTCTCGGAAGTTCATTCATTCCCACGGTCGATTGAAAAGACTTTTTGAGTTGGGACAGTTAGTATAATGTGTTAAATCAGAGTACAATATAAAGTTAATAAATGAAGGTGAAGTTTCTTTAGCGTTAAACTGTTTTGATGCCATTTATTTTCTCCGTCAAACAGCAATGTTAAAGTATTGAGTTTCGATTGAAAGCCTCCATCGAAACACACCGTTAGCATCGAGCACTCTTTACTTAGCCTGCCTAAGTAATCAGACTAGACAAACTAAATATCAAAGTCGTTTCAGCCCATAACCTACTGGCATAGGCTTACTCCAAAGATATCTATAGTGGGATGTACCATAATCGCCACGCTTGGCAGGCGAGTTAGGGATCGCAGTTTGGTATTATTATAAAACTGAATTTATAAATATTGTATAAAAATTATATTTTACAACGTTTTATTACACAAACGAAAGTGAACATAAATTATCGTAAGTTTTCTGAGAATTTTTCGTTAATGTAATTTAAATTATTTCCTTGTTATATTTTAGACAACAATTTGCGCACAAACAGAACACACAATTATCATAATATACTTAACAACAGCTGTGTCGTTACTAAAGCTCACCCTAATAAGCGATGTGTGACCCTTGATATGAAAAAAAAGTTTCTAGTAGTTAGGGTCGTGTGCAGCGTGCAGTAAATTTACTTGTTGATTACAACTAACGCTAGAAAGCTTACTAACATTTTATATTGTTATATATAAATACGATATAGTAATTATTTTGTCAGGATTTAATCCTATGTTATTTTACTCTCGTATTTTTTTTTTATTTTTGTATATAAATCCTGCATGGAATACACTTTCTCTGCAAGACCAATGATTTGGCTATTTGTTTCGATCGTGAGAAACTTTTAATGTTTAGTTAAAACTGCAATAACGAATTCGCACTCTTTTTTCTCTTTGTTGTTACGTGGGAAAAATCGTCAGGCCAAGGCAGCAACACGTTCGGAGGGGAAATTTTTGCACCATACCGAAGTTTCTATGTTGGTTTTATTTCTCGATGAAAGGATAAAGCTGAAGTTTACCATCATTCACAATGAGCAACTCTCTGAATTATATCACACGTCACCACGAGTCACCTACAAACGTGCGGCTGTTCATAATGAAATCCACCGTCACCAACATTTTTGTTGGAGTCGTAGGAAACCATGATGTATCCTCCGCTTTCGCTGAGCAAACCCACTACTCTTACTATTAAATTAGTTATTTTAATATTAGGAATAACGACGACATTGCTTTATTATTTATTATAACACAGCACTTTGCGAATCTGTCTATGCCTATTCATATGACAAATATTTTCGTATCAAATATGAAGTTATTTGCCTAATGTGTGAATCGAGTAATTGAATATCTTACACGAGTCATGTTTACGATGGCTCATTTCCTTTTACATATTGTTTACTGCTGAATTCTGTATCGAATCATTTGTGTAGTTTACTTATCTGTTGAATCACTGTAATAGTAACGATATATTTTGTTTTAAGCCCTGTAAATATTTACTTAGTAAATTAATTATAGTAACTATAATTGAGGAAACTTTAAACTGATCTAGGTGATAACTTTAGCTTAGCTGCGAGATTAAAATTAGATGATCAGAAAAAGAATCAAAGTCACAAAGTAGCTCGAGCCGAAAAATCGTTGACCACGAGCTGATAGACGTGGTTTGGGCAGGCCCCCCACTAGGTCGAACGTCGACATAGCTATGATATCGGGAAGCCACTATGCGGGCAGCGCAAAAATGATCATCGTGGTGATCTTTGAGGAAAGCCTATACCTTGCAGTGGGCGTCTAACGGCCGTTATATTGATGATGCTTATATCACAGTACCCTTTAAAGATTTTACTATCAAAAAGAGTGCTATATAATAAAAGATAAGCGTAGCGTATATATTGTTTATATTTTTATTAATAATTTAAATTTTAAGTAAAAAATGCAGCTTAATACCATTATTAAACTGCATTTTAAAAATAATTTATTTTGCTTTTAATCACCAACCAGTAACGGTCAATATGTATCAGATGAAGTCTATTTGAAACACTAAGAATTGGAACACCAGTTACTTGATTGATCGGCGTTCGATCATTACACTGGCGGAAGCTTTCTGTTAACCTAATTATTTGTCAAAGGGACGATGTTCTCAATAAACACTATCGTCTGTTGACTACGGTTGTTTGATAAATATACGTTTTGTTATATCCATATAAGGGATAAATTAAATATATTTAACTACGACAATACATTAAGTAATATCTTTCTATTGAAATAATTATATTTCTGTTATTAATGAATTAATAATACATGCTCAATTTTATTTTTTGCAGCAAAATACATTACGAGTACAATGTATATAATGTATTTAAAAAAATAAATAATTATTTTGACAGCTTATCTATTTGCCATTTTAATATTAAAATATCATCCGTTACATACTTGTTGATTTTTTTCTGGTAAGATATTCGAAATGGGTTTAAAATTATAAAAAACATGCAAAATGACTAACTATTAATTTTATACAAAATACTTACCGTTTTAAGCTGACTCTATAGGATCATTTAAATTCGTTAAATATACCAGGATTTTAACGGTTACGATACAGTAACATATTGAAACTAGTTATGCTTCGTGAATACCTATTAGATTTTTATTTAGCGTTCAAACTGGCTCATTTTCCCGCTATCTTGTTAAATGAACTTCATGTATTTGATACCTTATAACGATGTGATAATGTGAAACATTTGTGTTACAAAAAATGTTTATCCCAGCGTGAATAACTTATCAAATTAGGATAGTTTTACTAGAACACGAATTACAAGTAATAAATTATTCATAAATCACCATTATAGACTTTATCACTATTGTCTCCTAACATGTAAGTATATGCTCTCTCTAAAAATCGATATGATAAGCTGGTTTCACACTTTTTACATGGTTACTATCTATAACGTCTCCAGATAAATATCTCTCTCTACATATTTATAAAAAAAACTAAGTTTAAAAAATGGCAAATGAATATATTTATTGATTATAATTATAAAATAATAAAAAATATTGTATGTTCATATAATATACGGATTTATATAAACTATATTACTAGTTATGAATATGCCATAAGAAAGTTCATGGTTTCATAACTTTAATCATAGGAGGATATTAGCTAAGTTGCATGGTATGTTCTTATTTACAGTGATTAAATGAAGCTCAGATTTTTTGTGAAAATAATGTAGAACGCAGTATACAATTATATTATAACTTAAGTAAATTAAGGCAAAGGTTTTTGCTATGTTTCATTTTCGTTTTCATAAATGAAAACAAATTGTTATCGTATCGTATTTAAATATTGTTTAATTTTTTTGACATGGAGTAAAATTACGAAAAAATTATTATCTTTATGTAAAAGTTTTAAGCAAAATTTTATATTAATTAAAACCGTATGGATAATCTGTTATAAAGGTGATTGTCTGGTAGAGATCGCCTCGAGCGATAACACTGCCTGCTGTACCGCCTCTGCATGAATTGTTTAATTTTAAGTTATTGCCTGTAGGTAATACACACATATTTTTACCAAATATTTTTGTGACATTTTCTTATAGACGCATTTTATTTCTGTTGGTTATAATTGTTGGTTATATTATTGGTTTAAAATAAAGTGTAAATAACAAGTATTAAACTTTGGTTTCTAGCCGGCCTTTCTCAGCTGATAAGCATTTTGTGGCCGTGTTAGTTTACCACTTAATGTTAAAATAGTTGTTGGTCAAAAGTGCGTTGTTCAAAGCCGCGTAATAATTTAAACTTTGTTATGTATTATTATTAAATGATTCAGAAATAATGGCCTACATATGTTCCAAAGCAAATTACGTACTATGTCCCCTTGGACCAAATTTCCACGCGAACTATTTTACGACGATGATTCAATATTTCCTCCATTAATATTTGATTCGAATATGCATTTCGTTATGAAATAATCAGGTCATATATACCTGGTAAAGCTTAGACGGTTTACAAGTCGTTAACTTTTTACTTACAGGCATTCTCACTGCAATCAATTGCATAAGTGTTCGTTGGACGATGCGCATTCAAGACGTTTTCACCTCTTCCAAGCTGCTGGCATTAGTAATTATTATAATCGCCGGATTATATTACATTTGTATAGGTGAGTTTATTGATTGATTTACTCCTTTTGTTCTGTATGACTAAATAGTACTATATAATAGACTATGTATATAATAATACTAAAAGTATTACTATTCGAACTTAATGCTTTATTTTAGTTCTCTACCCCTCTATGCAGTGTATTTTACCAACAAATATACAATGTATCCGCTCCTTTAGCCTTTTTATAATATTGTTAGAGTTATTTCAAGATTTTATTTCCACGAACGCCGTGCACTATCATCAAGAAATAAAAAAATGAAATTTAGCATTTCTTTATCTAAAGATCATTAATACTTTTGTCTTTTTATGAACAATGGTTTTATTTTTTTGTGAAATTAAATTTGCATGCGCTGCATGATAGAAAAATTAGTACAATCACCCCATATTTGATATAACAAACAAAATGGCAGCTATTTTATTTTGACAGAAAAAAAAGGTATGCTTTGCGATAACATTTTCATTCTGAAGTAGGTGTAAAGGCAATGTTACAGATGACTGGACACATTGTATAACTTAAAATACAAAATTACAATTTTTTTTGATTGTAAACACTTGTTTATATGTAAAAACGACCAACAGATATTTTTTAGTTGTCTATTGCTAGATTTAGTGGCCATAATGAAATGGAAAATAAATAAAACTATTATTGAATAACTAAATATTTATTTAGTGTGTTATGATCTACAGTTGAATTTTATGGTCAAAACATTTTTAGTAAGCAAGAGCCACAAATAAACAAAAAAAGGAAATCAACCAAAGACCTTATTTGGAAACTGGCTGATTACGAAATTAATCAAACGAATTAGCGAATAATGTTTATCAGACTTGTCTGTTAAATGTGAGTTTATAACGATATCCAATACTGTTATTGAATATTATTTTTATTTACACATAACTTTGTATTTTAATGTGAAAAATTTAAAAACCTTCTTCTCCCTTCTTTTACTTATGTTTTCACAACCTAAATTTTGATATCGGTTCTTTTTTTAGATCTTCAAGATTTAAGTTATATAGACAATTAATAACGTTTAACATTATTTTCGCGGTCTGCTCGGCAGAGCCTTTTTACTATAATAAATAAATATCTGTTTTCTTTTGTAAAGTAAGAAAGATACGTGTCATTCCGATGCAGTATTTTGTCTAATTAATTTTAGGTTGTGTAATGTCAATATTAAAAAGGAAAAACTTTTCTGAATTAAATAAAAAAAATAATTTTAGGTCATACCGAAAATTTCCAAAAGCCTTTCGAAGGCAAATATGACGCTGGAAGTATTGCCCTGGCCTTCTACTCTGGACTTTTTGCATTTGGTGGCTGGAACTACCTTAATTTTGTTACCGAAGAGTTACAGGATCCTTACAAGTAAGTTTTTGAAAATCTAATTAAACGCATTGTAATTAGAAATATAATATTTATTATGAGTTATTAACACCTGGACAGAACAATTGATTCGGATCCTTGTTGCCCTCAGTTTTTAATTTTTTTGCTTGTATTACTGTTTCCAGTGCTTTAATAAAATAAAAATCAATCCATTACAATTTTATTAGCGCTTCATACCCGTATCAATAAAATAACATTGCATATAAAATAAACTGTCAACGTTAAACTACTTATTTTTATTGCGAGTTTCCTCTTCATAAACGGTGGTATTCCCCTCCGCGTTTGTTGATATATTTTCCTCTTAAATTGTGATCAAGTTATAATTTCCGCTTTGTACAATAAAAAGAAATCGACTCAAGGTTGTTTGATCTTCCTGCGCACAAACTCGGTCAAGTGCACGTATCTCTGAATAGTTTCGCACTTTATCTTGTCTCGAATAAAATTACATTGGATTATTATGATTGATAGACGTATACGATAATTTATCACATAAAATGTCATGGTTCATGGTTCAAAACCTGATTTCATTTACGGCACCATAGACACAGCGTTTAGATTTACGCTGACCGCATTCAGCCACATCCCGCGACATCTCATGACAGCCAAGATCTTAAAAGGATCGTCGGTCCAACTGGGGGAGTCTAACCACGCCATGTCTACCGGCTTGTGGTCGCCGCTCAAAAATCTTTTGGCCTCAACGGCCGTAGATAGTATGAGTGATGTATACCCATGCCCATTGCCACTTCAGACAAGAATTCCTCGAGATACGTACGACACATTGGGGAGTGTAGATAATTCGAAAGAGGCCTATGGGTTGCAGCAGGCGTCTGTCGGCAGACACGATAATGTTGAGACAGAGTTGAAGGCAAAATAAAAAAAAATCTTATTTTAATATACTGTATTTAAAATTATAGCAATATCAATATTTTAATACGAGTTGCACTTTCGCTACGAATATAACCGTTACAGAGAAACTATACTCGTTATCTGTTCTTTGCAGAGATGGTGCTCGTTCGTAATGAGCTTTGTTTTATATCGGCACGTACAAGTATAATGTACGTTCCTGATAAAAGGGGCCTATATTTTATTAACCTTTTTTTGGTTCATAAACATATTTTTATCTATATGTCATCACGCAGGCTGCAATAAAATATTTATTAAGTTGAAGCAAAGTACCGAAAGCCGGTTATCGTGTAAATTAAAAATATGTTTGTTATTCGTTAGTAGCATTGTAAGGATATCGTATGTAGAGTACTGCAAAAGCCTCTTCCATCATAACTATCGTCTAACTAACACATTTCATGTCAATTGAGTAAAAATATAGTTTTTATGGCGGTATTCGGGATCGGTATCTATAATTAGCGAGTTGTGACTGATAACCCGTTAGTTAAAGTGAAATCGCTGAAGAATAAATGCGTGGGCGCCGCCACCCTAATGTTGATGACTAACTGATGGAACTGAGCGGTCAATATACCTCTGTTCCGCCGTACGCATACATAAGGCGCGGTACAGCCTTTTCGGTAGCACAATCAAAATATGTTATGGCCATATTAAAATAAAAAAATAATATATGACAAATGTTAAGATTTATTTTAACTTCTAATTTTTTTAAAAGTTTTATAGCATTTATCCTATGATTTTCAACGGGTTGCATATTTGTACATCATTTTCATGTAATAAAATACATTTTTATTGAAATATATTTCCGATATATTTAGATTAGATACATTTCATAGCGTTATTTCAGCTATATTAAGCTATCATGTTTTTTTTTCGTTAGAGAAAGCGAAAGGTAGTAAATGCGCAACACGTTGAAATAATTATAGCATGATAGAGTGTGACGTTTGAATAAAATCTTCATTTTAAACTATGTACTCTTTGTATAAATCATTTTAAAATGTTCCGTGAAAAATCTATTCACGTGTGTACGTTAACACGTGGAGATGAAAGTGATATACATTGTAGTGAATTTGGCGTTGCTCAGTGGTTGGTCATTTAAATATCATGTTTTATGTGGGTTTTGACTTATTTATAATATATTTTATGTGCAGTTCTTTTATAAAAGAGCCATGGTATTACCGTTTTCTTACATCGCAAAAAAAGGTAATGTGATTTTTACTTTTTCATATAACGACACAAAAGAATTTTGTCATCATCATTTCAACCGATGGACGCCTACCATATACATACGCCTACATAGGCCTCCCCCAAAAGTCTTGTGCTGACCGCATGCAACGACTTCCCGCAACCTTACTAAGAAGAATTAAATTTCCCTAACTTGATTTTTGACTTGAGTTTCATCAACTTCAAAATTAGTATTCTGTTTCATGTTTGAATTATATTTCTTAGAACACTTGTAAATTTGATTATTCCGCGCGCTCCGTTTTAATTCAATAACAACTATAGACTGACTCTTATATGTCTGTATATTAAACAAAGTATATTTTTGTTAGTAATTAAAAGTCGGGATGTGGTTTAATTATTGTTTCTACTTGTAATAAAAGTACATTCAAATTTAAATAGATATTTTTGATATTTATAATTTCATGTTAAGGTGTAATTTAATGTTTTACAATTGGACTACGACGTACTCGATGTCTTATAGGCATCCTCTACCGACTGGTTATATATATTATCCCACACACACACACTTAAATAAGAGGATGTAATAAATGGTTGCATACATTAATACTGTATAATATTCAATTAAAGTTACGTTGATTCTTCTGCTAAAAGCTCCCGAACCCTTATTCTTAGCACTTATTCCTGAATTGAATGTATCCACTATGGAGAAGAATGGATATATAGTAATTCGTCATTTTTTTATGAAATTACATCACCAGTAATAGTAATATATATGTTAAACCGTAAAAACGTTTTGTCCCAATAAGATTATAGTTTCGGCTTAAAAATGATCAACCTAAATTATTAAATCTATATTGGAAAGACAATATATTTTGTTGATGATCAAAATTTCCTGAAATACCTATAAACAACAAACAAATTATTAGATCTTAATCGAATATACGAATAATTTATTAGTGATCAAAATTTTCAACAATCAACATAAATTATTAGATCGTATTTGCAAAGATAATGTCATTTGTTGACGATCAAAATTTCCTTATATACCTATAAATACCAAATATAAATTATTAGATGGTATTTGGAAAGACAATGTCATTTGTTGATGATCAAAATTTGCTTACATTCCTATACATACCAGAAATTGTATATATATGTAGGTTCACTCTCACCGAGCCTAATTTTTAAAAGTAGCACACCGTTAAATGGAAAGTACGGTAACCATGACGGTAGCCGCCTGCAACAAAAAGTTCAAATATTACGATACGTATATAGAACGTTGAAAGTTAGAGATCTAATCTTAATAGTGTGCCAATTGGCCCTTCTTTAGAAGGTTTTATTGTTTTCTATGTTGATTGTTTATCGAATTTTTGAGGCGTGCTAATTAATTTATTCATTTTATTATCTCCACAACATCATTCACAATGATGTCTTGTATACATCATGAGAAGAATCTCAGATCTCAATTTGATAGACGATTTAACGTGTCTGTAATGCACCCTTCTATTTAAATGTTTGGAACCCTTGTCCAAAAGCGCCCTGACTTGAGAAATGCCCATAACAAATGAAAACCGGTTTGTTTAGTTGTCACTTTTACTTTACATTTAATACAATAGTAGAGCAATTCATTCCCAACTTCTATTATCGCTAAAAATCATTCAGATTATAACAGGATTTCTTTGCAAATTTTAGTTCAATGAACTTTAAAATTTACTATAAGATATTTTAATGACATTAATGACAAAGTCTGGAGGGCCGAAATAGGTTTGATATCATTCTATCATTGTTAAAAATAACGTATGTAAATGGTCTCCACATTTATTAGTAAGGAGCGATAAACGAGCGCGTTATAACAAAATCCAAAATTGCTCAAATCTAACAATGAAAAATGCTTAAACGTGTGCTCAGAACGTGATCCGTCAAATAAAGTAAATCTTCCTTATCTTGTGAATAGGTCAACGTCGCGGCAGTTTATGATATCAAATTTTAACGACGAATTTTTATTTAAGAAGCAATAGGCATTTATATATTACATATGTCTCTATATATATTAGTATGATGAGCAGTGATAGGTCAATAGTTGCGATCGTAGGTCAAGAATTTGATTCCCGGGACCTTATATATTTCGCACTTTCCAAAACAAGTTTCCAGAGGATGGATAATGCAGCTGCGTCCTCTGTGTACCATAACACCACAATGCAATCGCCAACCCGCTTGCCAAGCGTGGCGATTATGTTATATCCCCCACCGAGGCCTATGCCTTGCCATGGTCATATATGAGGAGTAACGACGATTTTTGTTTTTTCGATACTTCTGTAACAATACTAAGATTTTACAATAAATATAAAAATGATTTTACGTGTATATAAAATATAATAATTAATATTTTATATAACCATTTTCATGTAATTCGTTCGCGATGTCAGACACGTTGTATGGCATAAACTTTCGTAAAATTTATTTCTACAATTGCAGTTTCTCTGTCATCTTTATCAGCGTAATAATATGGTGGTGGGTGGCCAACCTGCGGCTCGAGAGCCATATGCTGTTTGAACGATTATTTTTTATCCCATTGATTGTAGAGTTATTTCAATTTTTAAATTTATATTGTGTATGCCATAGTTGATGGGAATAATTATTATTAGAACATCCAAACACCGACCATAGTTGACTAACTAGCATCTGAAATACTTACTGAATATTGTGGTCGCCACCCTTCAACAAAATTAAAAATTTATCTGTGTAAATTTTTATAACTAAATTCATTACACATTTTTGTTCTTTTCTTTACATATTTTCAATAAATTTAATTTCTGGATAAAATACTCTATTATTCTCGATATTCGATTTTGATTCGAGAAAAACATCATATTTCGAAAAATGACTTGGACTATCGAGGAGCTTGGCCACCTCAGATGTATAGGAAGTACAGGAAACTATATGTAAATGTTGCCGTTTCTTTTCAATCCGTTTTTGAAAACTTGGATTTGTTACGTAGCAGTTCACATCATAATCGTTTTAGGCGTCCACTGCCTAATAAAAGCCTCCCTCATAGATCTTCAATAGGGCCGCATGAAAGCGGTTTGTTTTTTGTTTGTACGAGTATAATTTACTTAAAGGATTTTTTTTAAAATAAATAAAGAATTTAAACTGCAATCATTGATTGCTAACTTATTCAAGAGAAATGAACTGATAACCATTTTGGATATACTGTTACTGTAATTCCCTATTTGCTTTGAGAAATCTCAATAAAAAGCTTTTATTTCTTTTCGTCTTTAATCATTTAGAAGAGGTTCCCTCGAGATCTATTCAAACATTTCTCGAAGAAAAGCTCTTTTATTTCCCTACTTTACTTTTAAAAGTTTAATCTTAACGGTGGACGTATTATCACTATAGCTTACTGATATTTTAACAATCAACAAATAAATGACGATAAGTAAATAGAATTCAGTTTATACATAGCGAATGGCCGCTTGAGAAAATAAATGCGGGTCTTTTTATCTTGCCATTCCATTAAGGCTATTGCATGAATTATTCAAGACCGTGATACCGAGTTAGATTCTTCTACATCGTATGTATTTAATGAAAAGGATCTTAGATATTAGACGTATATAGAGGGTGATTGGCTATAGGCGTATAAACTTTTAAAGGGTGAATGTATAGCTTATTTGCTGTTAATTAATGTATGGTACATAGAGTGTACCATAGGTTTTAAAATAATAAATAACGTTATGATAATCTAGTTAGAAAATGCGTTTCCAATATTCGAATTACTAGATAATAAAATTATTTATTGTTTACTATCAGTCCTTGCAGACTTTGTACTGTTAGAAGTTATTGAACTTTCGCATTCTAAAAGAAATAAATAAAATAATTTAACATATTTCGGAGTGATTATACAGGAGTGATTGGAAATAGGTGAAACAGCTTTTTGCGAAATCTTTTTGCTAACGAATGAGCTATACCTTCACCTCTTCAAAGCTTTTGCACTATAACCAATCATACTATCTATACGAAGTATTCTGAATTTTAACACTGTTTATATTACCATTAGTTCAGCTGTAAGACGCGGTTTATGTTTTAGAAATAATATTTAATAAGTGAAAAAATTATAAACTATAAAATTATGTCTAAGTTATATTAGATAAAAATATACTCAAACATTTTTTTTTATAATTTTGTTCGTCGATTTTTCAGGAATTTACCGCGTGCCATTTGGATAGCAATGCCCATGGTTACAATCATCTACGTGATGGCCAACTTGGCCTACTTCGCAGTCGTGTCTAAAATGGAAATGATGTCAAACCCAGCCGTGGCTGCTGTATGTACTGGTATTCTTTTACGATCGTTAAAATTTTTATTGATTACCGTATGGAATAGAAAAATTTCAATGGTTTTTTAGCTTTGTTGTAAGTTTTGTTACTATTATAAATATTTGTTAATTTTTCTATTAAAACTGATTCGACAAAACGTGTACAAGCGTTACAAGTACTGTGTGTTTACACAAAAATTTGAAAACTAGAAAGATGGAACAAAAATGTTAAAGTACTAATTAGCTGCAAAGTTTTCATTTTTTTATAATAGCGAACATTTTCAAATGTAAGATATTTCTTTGCATAAATATTAAATCTAATCGCTGCAGTAAAAGAAAGTAAATAATATTTATCACGATGAATATTTATGATTTCTTAAATGAACCCTATTCAAGGTAGCCATGTAGCGACACCATTATTACGACCTCTCCACACTCTGAACTTAAATAAGTAAGTTATACTATTTCCGCTGCATACGTTTGACAAATAATATTATTGGAAATGGTATTTAAAAACAAAATATCTAAAAATGTTTTATTTTTGTATCAGCGCCCCTCAACTTCTCCGGCGTTGGGTACTGTCAAAAATAATTTAGGCAAATTAACGATTCAGGTGTTCGGCGATCGTTTGTTCGGTGGCTGGAGTTGGATGATCCCAGTGTTCGTGGCTCTGTCTACGTTCGGCGGAGTTAATGGTGTGTTATTCACGTCGGCACGACTGTTTGCGACCGGCGCACAAGAAGGACACATGCCGGCTTTCTTTTCCCTGTTTCACATTGAAAGGCAGACGCCTATACCGTCGCTTTTCTTTACCGTGAGTATATCATTTTGTTAATCATTAATTAATTTCTTATTAGTGTTTTGATTTAAATTTTAATTTGATTGAAGTACAAAATAAATGCACTGCAGCATCGCCTTGAGATAAAACTCACGTTTCATGTCATTATGCCCGCCGATAGACGCCGACTGCAAGGCAAACGTCTCCTAGAATAGTCGCCACGGTGAACAGTCATGTGCTGCCCGCCCTTTATGTATTAACTAAATAAAACACAACTACTACTACATCTGCGAGATCAGGGAGCCGTAAACTTACTATTCAAAGGAACCAAAAATTAGCAATACAATATGAAATTTGTTATAATAAATCATTTTCAAATACGAATACTCGCTTTAATGAAGATATTTTTATCCAAATAATTGGAGTCATTCTTTAATTTGGTATCTGCGTTTGATCTTTTCTAACAATAGCTAAATAAGACTATATATATATTATGAAAATTAAAAAAAAAATAACCAACAGGCATCTTTTATAAAATATAAATTATACTATGCATTCTATGGTTTTGAGGATGATAGGTTCTCTAGTGGCGACAACGAGCCGATAGACGCGGCGTAGGCCTTTAACCAGCTGGACCCACGAAATAGTAAAGGTCCTCAGTGGGGAATCAGAAATGATTTTAAACCTATTAACATTTCAGTTTTAATGTAAATTTACAGAAAGTTTTTTATAGCTAAGCAACCTAGTTCTAAACATATGAGATAACTGTAAAATAGTAGTCAAAGGAAACACAATAATCTTACTTGACATTAATAACTTTATTTTTTTAAATTTTCAGTGCCTGATCTCACTCCTCATGTTGACGACCAGCAATGTCTTCGACTTAATAAATTACTTCTCCCAAACTCTTTGGTTATCTGTCGGTGCGTCAGTTGTCGGCATGCTCTGGCTTCGTCGAGCGAAACCCGACTTACCTAGACCAATAACCGTTAATATAATAATTCCGTATCTTTTTCTAATAGCTATTGCCTGTTTGGTTATCATTCCCGCCATTACTAACCCAAAAGATACAGGCATAGGTATAGCAATAATGTTGTCCGGAATCCCGGTGTACTATTTATGTGTTAAATGGAAAAGTAAACCGGAGAGCTACCATAATTTCTCTGGCTGCGTACTTAGGTTCATGCAGAGACTTTGTTCGTGTATTTATGTTGACTCTATAGAGAAAATGACTAATTAAATTATGTATTCTTGTATGTGAAGGACCAATATCGAGACTTGTATTTATTGATTATTTATATGTAATTCCGTTACAATGTGTACGTGCGTTGATATATTCCAATTTATGGAACAAATGAATATACTGGTATATCATATGTGATGCTTATTATTACATAAGAAATTTCAGATAGTTTATAGAATATGAACTAAATATTTAAAAGCAGAGATCTTCCTTACAGATATTACTTTAAGACAATACTTGACTTAGCTTAAAATTATATCTATATACACATAAACCTAACTCGTGTTAGTTACATTATTTATAAAACATGAACGGCTTCAATATTTTTATGATTTTTGTATTTTCAGCTTTGTGTTCGTCCGAAATAGGATAACAACGGATACGATGATGTTTCTAATTAAATTGTTAAAAAAATAAATTAATGAGAAACATCATCGTATGTCCATGTAAAAACTAAACGCAATAATTTAGTTAAATTTGAAATTACAAAATCTGCTCAATCACGGAAGTTTGGAACGAAGTTCGCCGAGTTACTCAATACTGATATAAAGCTACACGCTAAAAGTCATTCGGTTTCTATTCTGGTGCACGACATATTTAGTTTACGCAGTCACATCAATGGTCACTTATTCATAGAACACGCACGCACCACACCACACCCTCTGCAGACAATCACAATAGTGCAAGCGCTAATCACACAGCACCAGCAACTCCGCGCAGAACACAGGGTTATACACAACAGAACCAAACGCTACTACTCATCCCAGCACAACACTTGTTTTTAGAAAGCAGCCGCCCGTTGCTTAACCACGAACAGTGTGGGCGAACCGAGGTTGGATCCGGATCACTCCTTGGCTCGTCTGTAATAATCCACGCTGCCTTCCCAGTCTGCATACAGACAACATCAACACTACACAGTTCTACTCGGGTAGAGCGCTTTGCTACGTACAAACAACATCATGCAACTGGTACACGCCCGTCCAGCTTTGTTCATTTTTAAGTTCACGGACCCTTCGTCTCTGTGAACTTAGCTCCGACGAAGCTGTAAAAGCCCCAGGGCTAACAGCAACAATTTCGACCTAGAATAACTACTGCTAAGCAAGTTCTAGAGATTGTGACGAAGTAATACTTAGAGCGCAAATGGATAAACTAACAGTGAGTTGATTGGAGAAAGTATGTAGAAACAAGGAGAACCATAGAAGCACCAAATTGAAACTCATTCGTACCCTCGTCTTCTCCTATTTCTGTACGCGTGCGAAACCTGGACGCTTAAGTCTCGTAAAAGGAAAAGGATAGACGCATTCCAGATATAGTGTTGGTGCCAAATGTTAAGGATCCCGTGGACACCGCACCGCACTATTTGATTATTCTTTAAAGAGCTCAGAAAAAAGACCCGGCTATTCACAATCTACTTGCGTAGTATATTTTATTACTTCGGTCACATTACAGGGAGGCTAAAGAACGGTCATTTGCTGACTAAACTGATGTGCTTGGTTACGATCCTCAATCATGAGGAAGCGGCGAAAAGAGAGACACATAACTTTCTTTAACTCGAAGATACCAAACACGATACAAGATACAAACTTGAGTTCGATGAATGTGCAAAATTCGTAAAAGTTGACAGAATCGTACATCACCGAATATGATTGAATGAAAACATTTCATTCTTATTGAGGAATATATATCTTCCGGCATTTGATTTGGCACTTCGGGGCGAGGAGTAAGATTAACGTCAATGATTGACTACGTTCGGTTTCGTAGAGCATTGTCTCTTTTGCATAGTGCTCCAAGAACTCGGTAGGTTCATATAATAAGTAGTTTAAAACAATTGTGTTTACTAAACATTATTATAACATATTTTCTACGAAAGCTGCCGAGTGTACCAGGTTTTGAGTTTGTTGCCTGTATAACTATATGGACAGTTTAATTATATACTTCTTTTAATACCCAAATGCAATAAATTCTAGATGTGCTTTTGTTTTCAATTATAATATTGTTTAAACGTGTTATACTGTATTCGTCCTAGTTTTACTTTTTATTTGTTCAACTCGTAATGCTGTCAGGTTTTAGACGTTCATCCAATGAGTCCAATAGGTATGATAAGCTCTCTATTTACTTAATTTATTAACTATTCTATAATAATAAAATATTAATTATTTTACAACACTCAATAAACTATTAAATTCAAAAATAATGTTTTACACAAGCTTAATATGTTAAATTATGTTATTATATATTTTTATCTATGGCAATACGACAATGTGAAGCAAAAAACTTATGTAATCTGTATTTAACAATTTGACTTTATCTTCATAAGCTTTAAATACAAAATGTACCGCCACTCTTGTCCAAAATAATGTATTTAATCAAGCCAGTAGAATAAATAACATATAAAACAAAGTAGTTTTAATTTCCAGCAGTGAAACTTTTACAGATGAAATAATAATAATGTTGATGATGGATTTGCTCTGTTTCAAAGTTTTATCATCATCATATGGTACGTCCATCACTGAAAATAGTTCTTTCTTTAAATTTCCAATAAGACAGTTTGGAAGCATCCAGTGTCTTTCGACGACCTTAACAAGAGTCTGTTCACCTTGTATGTGGATGTCCTACGCTGCACTTGCCGGTTACCGGTCTCCAATAATCATAATAATATTTAATCTTAAAACATTATCAATTGATTTTATAAGATCTGTGGATAACATTCGATTAAAACTGTTTTACTGTTTTGACTTTAGACACGAACATGTTTTTTGTTATGTTCGTGACAATTTTACGATATTTCGTATCTGATTCGTTACAAAATTTTTAAGAATATGTTAACAAATAATTTATAATTTTGTACAAATGAGTTTAATTCCTTTTCATAGTTGCACACGGCCGTTATAAAATCCAAATACACTATAATTTACTTTTTGGATTGAAATAATATATTCTCATAAGGCTTATGCTAAATTTGATTATTATGACATGAATTAAGTTTCATAAATTTATTTACTATTTTTTAATCCATGTCATTATGTGCTTGCGTAGAGTATACACATTTTCAAAGTTAATTTTTAATTACAATATTATTAAATACTTCAATTCCTTAGGTTAATAAGTGTACAAATGTACTCCTTCAAATAATTTTAGTTTAGGCGTAAAAAAAATTTCAGAAGGCAACCGTAATAGTACACTAAACATTTTTTTTTCAATATGCGAAATTATCTAGCTAAATTTACTTAATATTAATTTAATTTGTAGGTTTTTTGCACAATTGTTGTTAATAAACATTTATATTTACATTTATTGTTCAATTCTACTGGTTATCTAAAATATGCAGACAAATTATAACCACAAAAAAATCGAAATAGTCACCAATTTTTGTATTTAGTGATTAATGATATTGTTAACTTTGAACGAGAAGATTAAAAATTCCCTAAATGCCATTAAAAAATTGTTGTGTTATTTTTGTTTTAATATACTGTGTTCGAAATGCATTATAGAAAAATAAATAAAATTGAAAGTCAAAAGAACTGTCAATCAAGCATTAGTTTAAAACGGTTGTTCTATTGAAAAGTCGAAAATATGCGCTTCTTAAAATTATTTCCTTTTAATTTACAACATGTAAGACAAATAAAATTTTATGCACCATCATGTGCCCATCGCTGGTTTCCTGATGTAGATTATCTCAAAGATATAACAGGACCGACAATATTTAAAACTGAGGAGTTCGATAAATATTACAAAGTATTTTACAACGCGACCGTTAGACCAGTAGAAAGAAAACTTCAGAATATGTGGATCAATTTCGGCCCACAACATCCTGCTGCACATGGTGTTTTGAGGCTTATTTTGGAGCTGGACGGAGAAACCGTTGTTCGAGTGGATCCTCATATTGGTTTTCTTCACAGAGCGACTGAAAAGCTGATGGAGAATAAGCATTATAACCAAAGCTTACCATTCATGGATCGTTTAGATTACGTATCGACTATGGCTAATGAGCAAGGATTTTGTTTAGCGGTAGAGAAATTGCTTAACATTGAGGCCCCTCCCCGCGCCAAAGCAATCCGCGTGCTATGTGCTGAACTATCAAGGGTAGCAAACCATTTTTTAAATATTTCAGGCACAATTTTAGACGCCGGTGGTATCACTCCATTTTTCTGGATGTGTGAAGAACGAGAGAAGATCTATGAATTGTTTGAACGGCTTTGTGGAGCGCGTGTCCATAATGCATATATGAAGCCGGGAGGTGTGGTTATGGATTTACCCATAGGCTTTTTGGATGATGTTTATGAGTTATGCAGTAAAATTGGAGAGCGCTGTGATGAAACCGAGGACCTCGTTACTGGCAATAGACTGTATTACGCGAGAACTGCCGGGATTGGGGCAGTGCATGCCCATGATGCACTTCAATTAGGTTTCAGTGGGCCAATGTTACGTTGTACTGGAGTAAAATGGGATCTACGCATTGCCCATCCTTATGATGGTTACGATATGTACGATTTTGACGTCCCTGTCGGCACCTTTGGAGACAGTTACGATAGGCACCTACTCCGATTATACGAATTACGCGAGTCCTTGAAGATAATTAATCAAGTTATCGATACTATGCCAGAAGGTGAAGTACGAACCGATGATTCTAAAATATCTCTTCCTCTGAGGCAGGAAATGAAAACTTCGATGGAAGCGTTAATACATCACTTTAAATTATGTACCGAAGGTTATATAGTTCCGCCAGGTTCTACCTATACAACTGTCGAATGTCCTAAAGGAGAATTAGGTTTATACATGGTTTCAGATGGTACATCTAAACCTTATCGTGTCCACTTGCGACCATGTTCATACAACCATTTAGCTGGGTTGATTGAAATGGGTAAAAGATTAATGCTTGCTGATATAGCTATCCTCATTGCAACCATAGATATAGTGTTTGGTGATATAGATCGTTGATATGATCTAACGACTAGAAAATAAATTGTTTTTGCAGTAAAGACATAAATAAATTTTATTCAAAATCGCTTTTTTCCACAATTCCAATATTTCATATTTCAAATTATTATTATGTACTCTTTTTAATAATTTTGTAGTCTTTATAAATGATAGTAATATGAAAACGCATGTTTCGAAAGTTTCGTGCCCATTATGGATACTTAAGAATACATAATTTGTAGGTTTTTAAAAAGCCATATCACTTTTCCCTTGCTGTATTTCGTTCATGGTGATATAAAAATGCATGCAGAATTCTTAAAAATATTATTAAGAAATCTCTGTAACTTCATTGTTTTCTTCAAAAGTTTTATTTTCCCTCGTAAATAAAATAAAAATTATTAATTTAATTAAATAAAATAAAAATTAAATTATAATAAAAACCTTGCTAGTCGAAAAAAAAATTCCTTGTTATTATGACTACAAATGAATTAAAGTTTATTTAGCCTAAAAATGTTTATTATTTGTAGACCAGTATTTTCCAACTATTATTGTGCCATGCCTCCTTAGCCTTTCTAAAATTCTTACGCCGCCAGAGTTAAACTTGTGACGAGTCCACTTTAGAACTGCGCTCAATAACAATCAAATTGCCCCACCTTTGGGGTGTGAGCTCCACGTTGGGAAACACTGATTTAGACAACATCTCAATTTACATTGGAAATGCGTAAATTAAAGAAATGAAGTGAACTATTTAAATGTTATTACACGTAGCATAAATAATTATTATTTTCAGGTCACGAAATATATAAATACCGTATTAAATTAAAAAATGTATATATGATAAATCGTCATTAAGAGACCATAAATGCAGCAGTAAGCATCATATGGCTGTAATAACATAACGATTCCTTGCTTTAATAAAATTACGTTACTATTTACAATAACTTTTATGGATAAAAATCGTTAAAACAGATATACTCTAGACAAAAGTAAATTTATACCATAGACATTACAGTCATAATGTCATTGTAGAGTACATATATAAAGCGTGTAATCTGTGGTCATTACTCATACAAGTCAAACATAATGTTATTTGGACTAACGTCTTGAATTGAGTACTTCGCTTATCAATATTTGTTTTGTAAACAAATTTTAAAATTTTATGTGCTATATTGAAATTTTGTAAACCTTGTATTAAAACATGTTGAAATTTGAAATAGTTTCGTCTAGAACTGTGGAAGGAGGAGATAACGAGAAAAAATTTGTTGCTTATATGATGCAAGTAAGACAGGATGTTGGAATGCTTGATCCCGATCCAGCTAATGTAGAGCGTAGGTACACTCACTTTTTGGATCTTTACAACGGATTAAAAAAGGAATATCCCATTTTATTAAACAATATCGCCTTTCCACGTAAGGTAAGTGTCATCATTGTTTACTAATTCTTCCTTTGTTCATTTGCGTCATTTTAAAAGGTTTATTTAATTTTGTTTAAATCTTACACATTATGGGAAGAGAAGACTACCTATTTAGGACTGTTTTACATTTATTTTATGTTTTATTAAATTCGGCAATCAGCTCGTTACAATGATTTATCACGACTTATTAGTAATATTACTACTGAAAATATATGTATGAATGTATAAGAAAACGTTCTAATTTTTATTTCAGATGGTTATGGGAAACTTTGAACCAAATTTAATATCAACAAGATGTTCTGCATTTGAATCATTATTAAATCTGATAGCAAGTGAGTCACGCCTGAGGGATGCCCCTGCAACTATATCCTTTTTCCAGGACATTGAGTTAAAGGAAGCCAAAAGACTATTAGATGAAGGCAAGTTTGATCAGGCTCTATCGGTGTTGGAAAGTAGTTTCAAATTATTGAACAAGGTAAATATTATTTTTCTTTGTTGTCCAATTTTGTGTGTTTTTTTTTATATGTCATCTAGTTTAAGACAAAGAATGTTAAGCAATTAACCAAAGAATTGTTTATATTATGCCTGTTTAAAAAACATTCCAGTTAAAGCGATAGTTGATATTATATGAATTATTTAATTATTAGCATATATTAAAAAATTTTCCCTTACTAAAAATTTACAAACACAAAATTTCTCTAGAAATTTTAATGATAACTTAAACAACATTTTTTTAGGATGAACTTCATTTGGGTAATAAGTCAGTTGATTAAATTATAGTTTTTAAGATAAAGGAATTTCTTATATTTTGTTAAAAACTTTTACTCAGATTCAGCATGGGGAAGGCACTCACTTGGTGGATGGACAATGTACTTAAATTTGTGACTGCTCATTGTGGTAATGTTAGGGGAGGCCTATACCGTGCAGTGGGTGTCTATTAGCTAATATGATATAATGTTGATGATTTTATAAGATTTAAAGTAAAAATTTAACCCTACTTTCTTTCTACTTTTATTATTAATCAAGGGCATAAATTTTTTTTGTATCTAGAAGATTTGAAACCTTTTACAACTATTGTTAAGTAAGGTTTATACATCCTTGAAATACACTTGTAAATATGTGATAATTTTCTTAAATAACAATTTGCATGTTGGCACTAAATGATTGTTACGGGTATATCACTGGTATAAGTAAGGTAGTAATGTCTCTATTATCTAACTAAACGTTATTTAACAACAACATTAAGCAACCTTCAGGGGCATTTTATATAATATATTATTGTGCATTTCTGTTACTATGACATCAAACTATTAAAACTAACTACTGAATATAGATTTTAATTTTATTTTATTTACTCAATATACAGTGATTTTTGTACATGCCTTAAGCAGGTGCAAAAGTATTATTATAATTGTACCATTTCAATGCATCTGCTTCTGGTGTGTGTGTAAATAAATAAATATGTGTAAAATAAACTTAATTTATGTATACAGGAGGTTTTAACTATGGCTATTACTTTCAGGTGTACACAGACAGATCCCGTGTGGTCCTGAGTGTGCTGTGCCGTATTGTTGCTTGCGCAGGATCTAGCGGAGGAGCACTGGCAGGCCCAGTGGAACGCTGGGCACAGCTTGCTTTGAGACGTTATGAAGCTGTTAGTGATTCCGACTTGTTGATAATTTATATACCACTCTTACATACTTGCATATCTATTTGGTAAGTAATATTGTAATTGCTAGTATTTATCACTTCTAACCAAGTACACATACTCTAGTTACATGTGTTGTAAAGCAGTTATTACTATTTAAAGCATTTGTTCCCAAAGTAGCTCTGGACCCCAGGGAGTCTTGATGAGTATCTATATTGACATGACAAAAAATAGGTGTTTACATTTGTTAATCAGGTCCTCAAAAATTTATCTGTTTTTGATAGAGAAGAATTAAAATGTTGGCTTGACATCACATATGAATGTAGGCAAATAATATTTCAAGAACCTTGGCAACTGTTACTTTCCATATTTCATATTTCATTATGTTGAGAATTCAGCTGAAAATCAAATTTATATATTTAGATCTATTCTTCACATTTTTTTGTCTAGTTTTGAGAAAATTGTAAGAATAGAGCAGGTCCACCAGAGCCAACCAATTTTGAGTAGTCTTTGGGTAAAGATTTGGTACCATGTGATGATCAATTTTTGTTACATTCTTTCGATTACTGGGTACAGGCAACATAACCAATAAAATTTTAATCACCTATCTATTGTTATTACACTTTGTTCTGAAACTGTTTTAACTTTCATTATTAACTGCATTACTTTCAAGCCAGTTGAATAGTTTAAATTTTTAGGCATATAACAATATTAATTTTTCTTCATTTTCTAATACTATTTAATGTTACTTGAACAATTTTTGAATATTATTTGTAAATTATAAATACTGTGGCTTAGTGTTTAGGATTTCATATGTTCAATTCTAGACAGAATATTATTATTAGTAGTCACTCATTGTTGAATTTAAGTTAATATCAACATGATGACAATGTAGATAAAAGCATGTAATAAGATAACAATTTTACAAAAAACTCAAACTATACTTTGCTACAAGGCCATTAAAATAATGTACATGGTTTGCGGGGAAAGTGCAGCCAAATAAGAAGCTGCCTTTCTTAATATCCCTAGCGACAACAAAATCTGTTCCTATAATAATAGACTACCTAAATGCCATAGTATATAGTCCCCACAAGTAGTAGCTTCAATAATACCATGCCTGTATATTTTTTGACAAGTCAAGACAATGAATGTTTAGTATTGTTATAAATATTATTAATTAGTTTGGTTTTCAGGGAGACATTGGGCAGAGATAAGTCAAAACTAATAGAAGAACTAAATGGTCTTCGCAAAAGGGGCATGAAAGTAGACTCCGTGCCAAGTCTCATGGACGCAGTGGATGATCTGAATCCTACAATTTAAATTAATCATTTGAGAGTTATAGTAACTCCTATAGTATTTAAACATTGTGATATTAATCAAATACTTATATTTTTATTGATCTAACAAGAATTCCAATAACAATCTTATTGTGATGTCAATTATTATTATCCAATTTATTTTAGTTATAAGTTTCTTTTTAGACATGAACAGTCACAAGTAATCTCGCATGATATTTAGCAAAATTTTTATTTCTAGTTAGTAATGTTATAGCTACAGACATGCTACAGATGATGATAAGTAAAGTGTATCATTTTATAAATAATTGTCACTATTTGCTTGCTATTTAAAGCAGCTAGACGATATAATTTCGCAGCTTAAATAAAAAATTACGTGCCTAAAACATTTATATGAATGTAATATTAATGTAATTAAGTGGTGATTACTGAAAATGCTCTGTATTGTTTAACTTTCGAATCTATGTTTATTTTATTACATTGTACAACTTTTATTTAAATTGATAATAAAAATATCTAGTCTTTGTTATTATATATTATTTGGTAATTACAAATGAATATGAACTTGTATAAACTTTATAATATACATTAGTTAGTGCATACACATAACTAAAAATCATTATTATTTACTTTACTAATTTGTTATTCTTTTTTATTTAAGACGCAATTATTTATAGTAATGCATTAAGGAATCATGTTTAAGAGTAATAATGTGGTTGCAAATAACATTTATGATCTGGTATGGTAGTATATAAATTAATATTTTTTATTATAAGAACATTGTATAGACGCATACATTATAACCATAGTATATCTATTTTAAATCATAAAGAAATGTTATTCAACAGTTCAATCAACCGAAATGTTATAACTAATATAGACATTATATGCAGTTGTCAAATTTTTGATCATATTTTTGTTGAGTGAGCTTAAAACTTTCTGTTTCAGAGAGTTTTAATGTATTTAATTGTTGTTTTTTATTTACTTAATAACACCAAAGTGTAATTGAAGCCGATTACAGTTATTTGAGGCAAGAATAGTAATGACTATGTAATTTTATAAAAACACAAAGTATTGTATAACCTTTATTGGTTATATATTTAATAATAAAATGAGGAAATAAATTATAATTTAAATGTAAAAAATAACAAGACTTACAGAAAGTATCATATATATGTATATTACCAATATACTTTCTTTTAAAATAAAATTACCTGATAAAAAATTATGACACATTATTGCCGATATATATTACATAATAAACATTACACAAACTTAGTGATGAAATGATTCCTTTACTTGCCACGATAAAAACAATTACATAATGGTGTGGCTTAGTGATTTGTTTTTTTATTAGTACATTAAAACCTTTTAAAATGGCAAGATTAAAGAGAGCTAAATTCCTGTTATCAATAAAATCGCCTTATAGAAAATCAATTTGCCTTTATTATTTATTTATTACGAGTCTCGTATAAAGTCATTGCTATGTAATCAATTAATAATTGGTGATATTATAAATAATATATCGCGGTGACTGATATTTTATACATTTATAGATGTTTAGAAATTAAATATAATACCAAAATAAGTGTTTTATTTGTTTTTAAATGTAATTTAAACATTATGAATTAAAAAGCACCTGATGTAAACTGTTGTTTGTTAACACAAAAAATATTTTATTTACTCTTACAATACTTATATATAGAAAAGTTAACAGACTATACATACCGATACAAAATTAAAACTTATTAATTACCAATAAACCTATTTTTTTACGAATGTATAACCAAAAATGGAAGTTTTCTTGATTTGAAATAAACATTAATGTAGGTTGATTATAAGTGCTTTAAGCAAAAAGTTTTTACACCAATTTTTTATCACTATGTATAAAGGTGATCTCGAAATATGGCCCATTAATTTATTTGTCTTTTCTAATGGGACAGGCCATTAACTTTTGGCATTAATAACTCTGCGGGAACAGATAGTAAACTAATTAATTTCGATATTTGTTTTTGCTATTTAATTATTATACATTCTTTGTTATTTCTGTAACTATTGATTTTTATATAGTGTGTACCAAATATCAATTGACAGTAAATGACCTTTACATTTACCCATTTAATAGAACTTAAAACCCAACACCCGTATAAAGATCCTAATTAAGTGAAATTTTGTAAAATATGATGAAGCGCAGCATTATTTGTTATGTAAAATAGACCAGTACCGGAAACAAGTGTAGTGTGATTGGAAGGAAAAGCACTACCTCTATCAAATGTTCAATGCAAATAATTTTTCCTGATCTCTGTGGATCGTAATGAGATATGTAAGAAATATCATTTATATTTAGCACTGTATTGGTGAGATTTAGTCACCAATAGATGGCGGTTGAATGCTCTAGTGCCTTGATTTGCCAAAATTAATGTAGGGCGACAGTTTATAATCTTTTGGTTAAAACGCCGTGAATAAATAAATATACTTTTTTAAATTATTATTAAAACTTCATTTTGTATAAAAGGGAATATTTATATTACAAATTTAGGTATGTATTACTAAAATGACTAGATTTTGTAAAACTAAAGAAGAAAATGTAATAGTTTACTTATTTTAACGCTTTTTTAGAATTTGCTTTTTTATATACAGGGTGGCCCATAAGTCCTTTGATATGAAAAAAAATTATTAAAATAAAACTAATTACATTATGAATTTAATTTTATTTACAAAAAAAGCTTAAAAAACGGGAATTATTTTTTGAAAATAGCATCTTCTAAATGTAATCCGTTGCGATCACGGCACTCTTGCAAACGACGTCTAAAATTGGCGATGACTGCGCGGCACGTCACTGCTGAAATGCTTGTCATTTCTCTGCGGATGTTTTCTTTTAGGGCCTCAATTGACCGCGGGTTTGTGTCGTATACTTTAGCCTTAAGGTAGCCCCACAAAAAAAATCCATCGGGGTCAGATCTGGACTACGTGGAGGCCAGGAAATGTCTCCTCTCTTAGAGATCACTTTGCCAGGAAAAAGTTGACGGATAACGGGCATAGCAGTGTTAGAGGTGTGAGAAGTGGCCCCATCCTGTTGAAACCGCGTTCTGGCATTAAAGCCTGAAAAGTTTTGCAATTCTGGTATGAAAAACTCTTCGATCATAGCCACATATCGCTCCGACGTAACAGTAACTGCGCGCCCTCTGCCATCCTCAAAGAAGTAAGGCCCTAGGATACCATGGGCTGACATAGCGGCCCAAACAGTCACTTTCGGACTATGTAAGGGCTTCTGATGCTTAAGTTTTGGATTGATGGGGCTCCAATAGCGGCAATTTAGTTTACTAACATGCCCGTTAAGATGGAAATGAGCCTCGTCAGAGAACATTATGTTATTGAAGGAAGTAAACCGATTCAATATTTCATTCGCATAATTTTGTCTTTGAATAACGTCAGTTTCCTTTAATTCTTGAACCAACTGAATTTTGTAAGGGTGCATATGTAAATCTTTCTTCAAAATCCGTTGTAACGATGTCCTGGATACGTTTAATGCTCTGGCACGCTTACGAGTTGACTGTGTCGGATTTTCGCGAATAGACTGTGTCACTGTGTCTATGTTTTGTTCCGTACGTGACGTCCTTGGGCGACCCAACCGCGGTTTATCTAACGTCGAACCGGTCTCCTCGAACTTAGCAACCCAGTTCTTAATCGTTTGAAGAGTTGGAGTGTCGTCAAAGTTGTGTAAACCTTTGTGTTCTCGAAATTTACGCCGCGCAACGGTTGCCGAATTGTCGTTTTTATTAAACTCGCGCACACAAAACGCACGGTCTGCTCCGGTAAAACGCTCCATCGCGATTAAATTCCCAGAAACCGAAGTTACTCCCCCCACTTCCTCTGCACCGCTCACGCGCACCCTGTTCGTTTTATTCAAATTTTACTTTTCAAAGGACTTATGGGCCACCCTGTATAATTGGATTTAAATAAAGACTGGTAAAATAGATCTTTTTTTAGGATACTTAAATGGCGAAGTGACCGAATTCGTAATTCGTAATACGAACGGTTAGTGTAGGGTATCGCCTTATTTGTATTTGCTAATTCGAGAAAATAGATAATAGTTAATAGTAGTAATTTAACTAGCCATAGCGGATTTAAATTTCTCTAATCCCCGTGCAACAGCTCGTTAGTTTCTACGTTCTGCACGTAAAAAACAATAAACACATGTCCGATTTTTATTTTTATATTAACGGCGAGATCAAACATTTTATTGCCTTACGTTTTAAGTTTATTTCAATCTTTTGTTAAATAACATGCACTCCGACAACAAAAATTGGTCGCAATCACGTAAAGGACATAAAGTCGATGATATCATAAAACCAATCTATTAAGTAAATTGATAAGGGATTCACCGAAACAATTTGCCCATCATAAATGTAATGAATTCGGCTCCAATTACGCTAGTAATGGGCTCGAAACAATCGCGTTTCCTTCGTATCGCGGCGGTTTGATTGCTCTTTAATTTCACTCGCATATGGTTAATAAAGGTTTGTTAATTAATTTCGTTGCTACTTAACGCGGCAACGGATTTGCTTCGCTTGACGTAATCTACTGTTTGTATACTGCTTGGAAATTGTCATGTTTTACCTGTATTGGAGTCGTTGCTACTTATTCAGTTTACCACATTTTTTTATGTGTTGCATAAATTTCTTATAAGTAATAGCTCAGATATATCATAATATTATCTGAAAGTTGTATATATTTTTAAAAAGTGGCGTGTCCTTGATGTATTTAATGTTTTAAGACTTGATGCTATGCTACGGCGGATTTAATACCTTATTGGCATGCTCTATCAACCTCATGTGGCACAGATATATCACGCAGGCAGGTGTGTATATGTGACGAAAAAATAATACAAAACATAATAAAATACTAATACTACATAATAATACAAAACATAATAAAGTACTATAAATGCATGATAAAAGGATATAATACATACTTAAATTAAACATATACATATACATAAACTTTATAAAAATATAACGGTTTGCTGACTCTCTAATTTCAAAAGGGCGCCCAAAGTAGAAAGCTTTGGTCAGGAAAAGAATAATACCGAAAACAAGTATGTGAGAAGGACAAGGTAGTAACAGATTATTTGACGGCTGTAGATTTTTCTCATGGTTTGAGTGAAGGAATTAAAAGTATGGAATAAGAGAAAGGGAAAATAAATAATATTTAAATAGTTTCTATGTTCACTTCTGGGCAAACACTTGAGCTCAAATCGACGACTAGATACATGTTCGTATTTCTTCAGGTTAAAATAATTATTGTTACAGTTATTGAGAAGACGGTTTAGTTTGTAGATTTGCGGTCGCGCTTTAAAATTTTGCATTACATACAGCTTTATTATAATCTCTAACATTTCTAAATTCTACTTAAATTACATAGTTTCTTTTGATTTCGTATGTACAGTTTCGTTGTACTTTCTAATTGGACGATTGAGAGTATCTCTTCCTTCTAGACTACTACACATACATACAATGTACATTCCAATGTAAAAACGGATCCCTTTCGATTTATGTTAATGCGGTTAGCCTTTGCAGGTTTTTTACTTTAGTTTCGTTCGACCCAGGGCTCGCGAATCCGAAACGTGGAGGCTAAAAGTTAAAATATAATTTATAAACAATATTTAAATAAGTCTAGACATCGTAATATCAGTAAGTTATTATTTTATGATGCTTCTCGCTATTTATACTCATTGTATTTTAATAAGACTAGAGAAATAATAGGAACTGTTCGTTGACACGCAACACCTACGAATTAGCTGATTGAGTTGACACCTGAAACATTGTCTTTTAACATTGTTTCACGAAAATTTATCCATTGAGCTTATCTATCTATAATTTTGTGTGTAATATCATATCATATTTCATTAAACTACCAATATTTTTTTCATTTAGTCTACAGATATCAACCGGCTCCGTTATTAATGACATTATATGCTTATATTTAACATTTTTTATATCATACACCACAGGAAATAAACGAGGTTACTATTTATGCTATTAGAGTTGACTTTGAACTTTAAATGAAATAATTCCTTTTGTCTTGAAATAATTTATAATGAATGAAATAATTAATTTTGGTAAGTATATAGCATAAGTCGCCTGTCGCCGACAACTAGCAAAGATATGTTGTGCCAACCATTAATAAAATGTAATTTGAATCGATATTGCAAAAAGAGCAGATGTGACGAATGCTAAAATGAAGTAAATTTATATAATTGTACATTTTCATGTACTAAAAACCGAGGAAGAATTTTAGAAGTATGCAGCATTCATGTTCCGTATTGCTTGTCTCTGCGGCCACAATATTTTTATACAAAATCATTTTTGGCCGTTCGAATTCAAATTTGATCGCCGATTTGAATTCGGACGCCATCGGTGATGTGGTCGCTACTGTTGCGTAGGGTCGTGTAAATTGTAAATACTCTTTGTACATATGTGAATACATCTTCTTCATTTACACTTATTAATCGTCTTCCTCGCCAACGTACTCGAGCGGTAACTCATTTCCGCGCGCTAATCGCGTATAAGAGTATTGTTTTAGCTTCTGAGAACATATATGACTATATGACATTTTATGGCATACATTTAGGACAATCAGATAATGTATCGGAAGGAAACATAAATTTTGGGTGCGAGCTTAGTTACTATAAAAAAGTCTAGGCCATGCGTCCTCGGTGTCATAGCACCCTGACAAACAGCATTTGTCGAAGAAGAACAAATATTGTTCGGTACACATTTTAGCATTAGTGGCAGTCGCATTCAGTTTGTTTAAAATTGTTGTTGTTCCATCTGTTATGATATGATATATATAAAAAATGTATTTACATTATCTTGAAGCTTAAAGCAACGCCCTTAAAATGCAATAACGCAACAAAAGTGAGTACGACGACAAGTTTTTAGGAGCCACATTGTTGGAACGCGCCTTGTGTCGGTCATAAATCGGCTGAGTGAGGTTTACGAGAGGCTTCTGCAAATCGGTTTATATTTTCGATAAATAAAATTGGCGCGGCTTTTGCGAGGTAAGCAGAGGCCGTTAGGAGCGCGTCGCCGCCGAACCCGCCATCTGCTGCGCGCACATAAACCCGAACTACCCTCGCGTTTTCTTGCTGACAATTTTTTCCCGCTTCGGTCATTACGCAGCTGGGCCCGAGACAAAACGGCGAATCGTTTAAGCCCTCTCCGGAGACCGTCCAATTTTATTGTGTGTACCTACTCGAAATTGATATGCCGCGTGAGTGGTGGCGCTTGCGTCACGTGCCTCGGACACTGGCCTCGAACCCATCTACTGCGGCGGGTCGCGACTTTTGCTCGGGATTTTCTAAAGATCGGCTTTTAAGAAGGCAATATTTACTCTTTCTTAGCTTTTAAAGTTAAAAATAAATACAGGCTTGAACTTGCCTATACAGGAAACCGATATTATCGAAATAATACAACAATAGCCTTTATCTAGTTAAAAATATTTGGGTTACTCTGTAATAATAACCAACAGTACATCCATACAAAACGTTTCATCAAACATGTTAGAATAATTGCATAATAAAAACAATTTAAAATATAAGATACCATATAATAAATATTTAATTAAAATTAACTCTTGTTTAATTTTTAATATGTTTGATTAAGAATATCTACGTTTATTCAAATAAAAAATAGTTTTTTCTTTTGCAGTTTATTTGTATTACTGTCTAATCTGTCAAGTGTCATTTATGAAGATTGATATTAGAATAATTGGTAATCAAAATTCGCAAAATGTAATATGATAATTTGAGCCATGCAGAATAACAGCCGCGAAGCCGACGCTACGGTGATACTCAGTGCCGCTGTGGTGTTCGGTTTGCCTTTGGCCGTTCTCATACCAGGCTTCTCGATATGGGACGTGGTGCCTAAGGTCCGGGTCCACCGCTTCCACATCCTCAGCCAACACTTGAACTGGTCCCAGTTCAACACCGCGGCCGTGGGCATAGCGCTCTTGTTCTTCTGTTTATTTTTGGAATTCCGTAAACGAATGTAAGGTTTACCTGAAAATTTAGATCAACTTATAATTACAATTTATATAACCATCATCATCATCATGTCCTTCGATAGACGCCAACTACAAGACTTAGGCATTCTCCGAAGATCGCCACGATGGCCGACCTTACGCTACCCACATCCAGAAACTTCGAGCGACTTGACTATGTCGTCTGTTCAACGAGAAGTGGACCACATCTACTGGCTTGTAGGCAACACTCGGTGTTACGTGTTATATACATTGAATTTGTAGAATTTCTTGGTCGTAGTGATATGGACAGAAATTATTTGTTCGTTTCTCTTAAAGCAAATGCACTTGAACTCATACAGAACTCAGGATTTATAACTTACTGTTTCATAATCAGCAGTACATAAAGGTTTTCTGTTCGAGAGAGCTTAGTGTGTGAACAAGTCGTCCTTTACAGAGGTAGTAGAGTTCATCACAGGATAGAGCAGGAACGTTTTGTAATATTCCAAGATGTCCAGGTATAACTTAAGTAGCAGTAGTATGTAAAATTATTCCGTAACAGAAATAAGCTAAAGTTAATACGCTGAAGTCAGTTTCTTTTTTTATTTACGTCATCTCGTTTTGAAGTAATCTTTAGTGAAGTATAATTAAATAGTTTATGTATAAAATAATTCATTTCATATTTTAAGCACGCATAATATAATATAAACGTCTCGTGATCCGTACGCTTGATAAATTTGTTCTGTTTATTGTGTCCATTAGATTAGACGATGTGGCTGAAGAAGTGCTTACAGTGAAACAGGCTACCATCACCACGATGGAGGCGGAGAATAACCGGCAAGCGGCTACAATGAGGGCGTGCGTCCAACTGCTCGACGCCTCTAAGGACCATTACGAGAACTTAGTGCTTCTTCAAGACGAGTTGCGGCGGCTAGAGAAAAAGCGGAATCATCCACCTATGATCGAACTCAATTCCAGCGAAATTAAGATGTTATGAAATAAATGATTTTTACTTTGAATCTTCTTTTTTTTTCTTTTTTTAAAGCCTTTCTCCTTTAGCACACTTTTTCTTGTCTATTATCTGCACTGTATAGTTTTAATAGGGGAACGTAGATAAAAATTTTTACCAAAAGGTGACTATACCAGATAGTTTTTAAGATCAGCTTATTGTAGGTAACGTTATACAGGGTGTAGCACGAACGATGGTTCAAACGTTGGTATTGAGGTACCCCACCTCTGGACCTAAATACCTGTTCATTCCACCATCATTTTCAGAAATATTCAATATTTTCATTAATATTTGAGAATTTGAGTTAATTTTAAAATTTTCTTCTACTTTCTATTACAACGTGGTAAAAATGTAATTGAGTGAAAGAGCAGCGAAATTATCATTTTTTATTGCTATAAAAATTGCTTACTTAAAAAGTGTTTCTTTGGTAAATTACCCGAGTACGTGCGTTTCATAGTAGTAAATAATAGTAGTTTCATGTTTATGAGGGGTATTAAATAAGATATTGTCAAATTACCATAGTCAAAATACCATTACCATATGTCAAAATACCAAATTACCATTAATATACTCTTGATATATAACCACCATCTTAGTAGTCAAAAACCAACTATTGCGCCTTCTGGACTGAAATACAGTAATAATAGCACAATCTTATTTATCGGGCAAAAATTAATGCATAGAAAAGGAACCATCAAATCGAGCCCTTGCAGGAGAGGCAACCGTCTTCCTGGAAGAAACACATCGGCTGTTGTAAAATATTAGTGAGTATTCTAACATGGGGTTGTCTTTT
The DNA here is from genome assembly GCF_028537555.1 of Battus philenor. Classification (NCBI taxonomy): domain Eukaryota; kingdom Metazoa; phylum Arthropoda; class Insecta; order Lepidoptera; family Papilionidae; genus Battus; species Battus philenor. The sequence goes on from NW_027181682.1 coordinate 11,314,112, forward strand.
CTTTATGACTTTCCTAATGATAAAATTCAAAAATTTAGGCACTTATTAAATTATATCTGATACAAATAAGTGACGATCACAGTGTTGATGATGTAAGGTAATGCTAACTAACAAATAAAGCATGAGATAACTCTATAATAATTTTTAAGTTTGGACAGAATGTGGGCAGTTTTTCGCTCCAATAAATGAGACTAACAAAGCTAACAGTTGCTGGTTGATGATCAGCATTTCATAAGTTAAGTAATATTCTCAACTTGAAATATAAGTCTCGTCTCTGGGAAAAAGAGAAATAGAACGAGTAGGAGAAGGTGAAGGAAGGAAGTTTGTAAGGTTCTTGCTATTTGTAGACTCTGTGTTTGGCACTAATCGGTGTAACATAACTCCTGAAGATGCCCCGTGGAGGGGTGAAACACGTGTTGAGTAATTTAGCGGTGGCGGTTGTGTTATTCGCATTGTTTGCCGCATACGCATTTATCAGCGGGCTGGCGGGCGGTGCATTTCATTGCACGACTACTACTGCATGTGCGGAAGTGGCTAAATATTAGTCCTTTTCTTACTTAGGATGGATTTCCGCGAGGTAACGCCTGATTCCATTAAATGCTATTTGTAGGTCAACTCTTTTTTGGATATGATCGTGACAAATAGAAATTTTTTCCAATTTCTTCTGACCAGTGGCATTATGAAAAAAAATCACACAACATAGATTATACTCGTATAAGACATTGACTACCACATATAACTAAAAAAATACCATCATTGGTGTATAATTTGTCTAAAGTTTATTTTGTTTAAAAAAAATTATAAGGGTTAACAAAAGTCAAACATCTGACTCTCAAATATATTATTATTATATCAGGTCGGTTACAAGACTCAAATGAATCTAATCATCTTCTTCATAAAATGGCTGAATTGTTATATGGATTTTTCTGGTTAATTACGTTTAGTCTCGACAGCGTAAAAAGGCACAAAAGGTAATTAAGAGCATTGCGGGGGCAACGCGTAGTTTTTATTCCAACCTCCAGCGCTAGACGTGTTCATTAGACCAAATGTCTCGGGCTCCTCGTGGGACGTTGTTGACGCGAAAAAACCAATCTGGAGCTTGCAATTACGGCAAATGACCTAATTAGATGTCGCTGTGGTGCGCGCCAGTCTTACTTGGTCCACTATTTCAGCGAAATATTGTTTTTGACGTCAATAATAACAATCTCGTATTTCCCATGATTACGTGAATGTCTTTCTTATGTAGCACAAAGATTGTATGGCTATTTGAAACATTATGTATGACACTTATTAATCGAGCGGATTAGATTAATTAGCGGAAATGAATTTAAATAAACGACTTTATAAAATGTTTCATTGAAGTTTAGCTCAAAACAACACTGAACTATTAATTATAGTCAATGAAAAAAACAAATTAAAGACATTGCTTTTAAAATTCACGATTAAAGTATATATAGGCTGCGTTATTCTGAAATACAAAATTATTATAAATTTAAATACATTCTTTGATTAATTGAACTCGTGATCTACGTTAGTTAGCCATTGTTCTTAACTGCAAGGCTAATGCTCTCGGTATATTTTCATTGCGTTTAAGTTTTAAGTGAACATTATTGTGGGTTTGATTTAATTTTTCCTCGTTCCACTTGAGATTTTTTTTCTTATGAAGACATTTCCAGACAGCCAGCCATGGAATCGTAGAAAGGTCGTTTCCGTGGCGTTCGCGTTCGCTGAGCGCGTCTTCCTCTATTTTCATCTCGGGAGCCGCTGGGAGCGGATCAGGCGCTCGCAAAAATAAATAAAACTGTTATTGAGATAAGCATCTGCGCGGCGCGGCTTTCCGCTAAGTCCCGCTGTGTCGCGCTGAGCAATGTACTGAGATATGTCCGGATTAAGGCGAGCCGCAGCGCCCGCCTTCCACTTCAAATCTGCCGCTTTTCTACGGAGTTTCACAGCTGAAACCGCTTTAAATAAACAGCACGACAATTTTAAATTGTCTCAATGAACAAAATGCGGTCTCGCGCACTTGCTTGCATCGCGCTGTAGAAGCTGTATGGTTTCTTTTTGCTGCAACGTGCCAACTATATCTAGACAGTTTTAGAATTATAATTGCTGGGAATTATTGGTATTAAAGACAATCATGTTTTAATGACAAATGTAGTAGAATAGATTTACAAAATTCGTATGTATTATTTGTATTACTTACGTTTTACATAGTTTTACTTTTGGGGTGAAAAAACGTATAGGCGTAGATTAGTGGGAGAGCGCACGAGGACGGTCGCAGTGAAATTGGCCGTGCGGTACACCTGCGGCAGGCACCTGCCCACCCCGGATTAATTTCTCATCACGCTCTCTTCGGGATCTAATGGGTGCGGTGTTCTTCGGGAAAAATGCCAGAGAGTTGTCTCTTCGGTTGATTAATAAACTCTTGTTTCGTCTTTAGAACGTCCGAACGTAAAATGGATATATTTAAAAAGATTAGGCTTGTGATTACTGTGAGACTGAAAATAAGGCATCATCTGTTTCGTGTAATAAACATTTTCTGTTATTAAACATTACTTTTTATGTCACTTTTTAGTAAGTTCCATTTGTATAGTTAAGTGCTTTTTAATCCAGTTTTGTTTTTATTAATAAGTTCACACTATATATAATTACAATATACTAATGAGGATACCTGCGTTAAAACATAAGTGCGACGTCCATAGCGTTAGCACTAGAAATAAAAATAAACTTGTTATACGTTACCCTAGGCTTCGTAAAATCAGTATTTATATAAATAAATCAGTATATATATATATATTATATGTATTATATATATATATATATATATATATATATATATATATATATATATGTATATATTATACTTATATATATATGATTGATAATTAAAATATTTTGAGGACTGAGCGACTGTGTACGGTAATACATTACATTTCTGTGTAATGTCTCTAAATTTTCATTTATTAATTTAAAAAGTTCATTAAACATGTAAAAAAGATATTATAAATGTGAAACACTTTTTAAGTGATAAGGATAAAGAATTTTTAAGGCTTTAGGACTCTTCTACTGCATTAAGAATATAGAAAACAAACAAAAATCCTCTTTAAGATTGTTGTGAACTCTTTTCAGTTTAGGGCGCACGTGGACCTTTTGTATCCTAAGTTGATCCCATTATAGGGAAACCAAATCTGTATTTTAAACCGCTTCTGTCAGCTTGTGTAATATTAAAAATTCATTGGTATATCTCTTATCATTAAATGATTACTAGATTCAATTAGATTGGGCTCTTCTGGGATTCTTATGACGTACACATGTTGTCACTGTGTATTATCTTACGTGGATAGTAATATACGTAAGTAATATTTCTTACGGTTTAGTAAATAATAAGTGCGTAAGTTTAATTACAACCGTGTTATCCCGCGCACACCAGACATCCTGTTGCCGCCGCCCAAATAATTGCGTTGGCACCTTTGCGTTGCGTCTCAGGTGTTTTTCAGAGGCTACACTGTAATTTCGGGAACTCATTCTCACCGAAATTTGATTTTAAGCGGAGACACTGCAACCGCAAAGTCACGAAAGCGTCATGCGATACTTTCGTCAGCCACAAGATGGCCGCGAGCATCTGTCGGTTTGTCGCTCTTGCCTTTTAAATAACCCTACTTTGATACAATTATTTGCATTATTGTTGCGGTCGGGGTTTGTACAGGGAACACTTTCGCTCAAACCGAAAACGCCTTGAGTTATGTAAATTGCTGGGTATTATAGCGACATGTTTATTCTTGTTTAATTTAACACGCCGCCAACTGTACAATGGATCTTTGGTTTTCCTTTATGCTTTTCATAAATAACTTAAGGAAATTAACATAGAGATTTCTTAAGAGTTTTTTTTTATGGTGGAATTGCAGGCACTGGGTGTTTAGGAACATTCACTTAATTATTGCATCATTAAACAATTTTTATAATGGTTTTAGTTTAGGTTTTCCTTGCTATTAATACACTAAAACGTAAAAAACTGTGATCAATAAAGTTGACGCAGTTTTCTAGTTTCGATGTAGTTGTTAAGGCATGGGCTGACTTATGTTGTGTTTAACGCCAATCTAATAATGTTTTAATTAATGATGATGTAGCTTATAATTAGATTATCGCGTTGTGTGTTCTCACCAGTAGCTAATGTAGATGTTTGGCTGGACCGCCTAGATACGGGTTCTGATAAATAAAGCAACGTGTATTAAGCAATGTGTCTAAAGAGGCCTTACATCCGACGTTACGTTCTAAGACAGTAAGTACTATTATCAACATAAATTCAAATCGTCTACTGCGCCTTCACTCAGAATTATTTATGTGACTATTTATTGTATTAACATAAATTGGACATGAGTTATTTTATTGGGCCGAATGCGCTGGACAAAGGTTATGATTGTAATTTGAATTTGTCATAGCTCGTAAAATTAGTGTTGCTTTGTGATTTATCAAATGTGCTCCTTCGTAGAAGTTGAGCGATTGATTTAAAATGAATTCGATTTGTCGTGAAATAAAAAACGTAATAGATTTATTACTTATTTTGTTGCTCTATGAAATGAAATTATGTCTTTTAAGTGTGACGTGTAACGCAATCATCTTCTGTTACACTTGGTTACTATTTTTTATCGTAGATGTTTTTTTTTAAATTTCAGGGTGATTAATGCCGATTTAAAAAATGAAATTTATTAAATTAGCAATCAAACCTTCGATATAGCAAAACACATATCGTTTTAAATGCTTCAGTATTATATGCGATTAGGAAAAGGTTAGTATATCGCTTATTTTTGAACAAAAAGCTTTAAAGCTTGCACATTCACACCTATTAATTATTAATTTGTATAAAAATTAGTTAATCTAGCAGTCTGACTGCAGGGACAGGTGGTAAATGATAGTTAATTTTAATATATAGTATATATAATGGTAATTCATAATTTCGACAACCATTTGTTTTGGATTATTTTGATTATTTTCCATACATTAATTGGCAGCAAATGAACTAAACATTTAGTCATTATCAGCTTTATATTAAAAGCTTTTACTTTTGCAACAAAACACTCTGTATATGCATTATGCTTATGTTTTAAAACATTGTTTATATATACAAATAAATGTATTGTATCTTATAGTAACCTCTACTGTTATTTTTGATTATCTTGAAATAAATCCCACCACGGCTTTAACAGTTCGTAGCTGTAATGGCCATGTATTATTGTAACTGCCGCCGAGAAAAATTGCCGCGAGAAACCTGAAGATTGTGTTACACTGCAATTTGCGGAGTAATTTGCATATCGCTGCCCGGGAATCGGGAACGAACTCGCTTTTGCTTCATGTAAATCTATTAAAGCTACGGTATACACATTCAGCTCCAAGTGTGGATATTACACTACTGCCACGACAGTGTTGCTAGCATCGATATAAGCTACATTGAAAGAGGGCGGAAGGTTTATTTTGAATATATTACATATTTCACAATTATGCTGGTAATTAAAATAGAGATAATTTTTAAATAAGACAGAAAATTTAAAACCTACACACTATCGATTTTTACAACATTTCGACAACTAACTGGTATCGTCTGACCGGATTGTATATCACAGGGGACACCGAGCCGACCATATTAGACAGAACCATGGCTGAAGATTCTTCCATTAACCTTTTCCGAAGTGGCAGTAGTGTTATAAGCTAGGCAATAGCAACATACCAAGTTGAAGGTCGGTGCTCTCAGATGCCCTTGTCCCGGAATGCTAAGAGAGTATTATGAACGAGTCACAGCTCAAGCCGAGATTTCCTCGTGGGGGTCACTTCATGGTGCAGACGTGAAGGCCGTCAAATCAGGTAAAATAGTTATATCTAGCGGCTCGAGCCGGGGCTAGCGGGGAGCCCTCGAGCATCGTTACCTTGAAAGAGATCTTAGGCTGGGTACCTGCAACTTCAAACTTCCGGAATCTGCTATTGACATTTGGATTCTGTATTGGATCCGTGTAATGTATACATACCAAATCGTTTTGGTTCCAACGGAGGGAGAATTATAAAGCTATAGTATAAATTTACTTATAAATGACTGTAGCTAAAAATATCAAAGTAAAATGTAACATGTAATCATCACTGTGCACTGAAATAGCTGATTATGTAAAACATAATGTACAGTTGCATAGTATTTATTAACATTGTCGTGTGGAATTGTGGCCATTAACCATTCATTTACCACAGACTAAAAAAGCTTCTTGTCATGTATTAATTTTTTAATATTACGTAAATCTTACAGACTTTGAATTTTAAGTGGCAAAGAGGCAATTTTTGGACATTTTGGTAATGTGAAATAGTCTAATGTTATCAAAATGCGTAATTAAATTTATGCCCAAAGAGCAAACAGTTACATTAACGCGGCTGGTAGTCATCTGCCCCGCATGGTCGTGTAACGCTTGTCTACTATCCATGGTCACTTTTATTGTTCAACAGTATCTAATGGTATTATAGAGCGATCACACTGATTTGTCCCTTTTTCTATCTTAAAGGTTTAAAGTATCATGAACAATTGTCTAGTTTATTAAGTTTTACCCTTTTTATAACTGTTTAATGAAAAGTAACCTATCTTTTTAAAATATATATACAAATACACCGACGGTAATACAATTAATTATGTATAAATTTTTAATTTTTTTTTTCTGCGTGTTTCTTGCGCTTTTATTACTAAAGATTTTCGTAGAACGTATTTCCAGACAGTTTGTGTTATAAAGCCAAATTACGTGAAAATTAATTAGCTAAACAAGACTTTTCATTTAAAGTATGAGCTATTAAACTTTAAATGTTTATATTTACCTTTTTGTTAAATAGGCAAAATTTGTCCGGTTTATAATTTTTCATTAAATAAAAATCGCCGTTGTCATGTTTTACACATTGTGCATTTTATAAAAAATTACCAAAAATATTTACTTCAGTTACGTACATTAATATCTAAGTATTTTTAACATATTAAGATATAAAAGGATATTTAAATTAATAGTCCCGAGGCGTTATAAAATATCAAAACCTTGGACATCGCGTAACAAAAGCTGGATATTAAAGCGGTTTAGTGGACGCACGGAATGGGCCACAAACAGCGGGGGTCTGGCATTCAGCGCCATGCTTGTTCTTAAATTTAATAATCGCGTTTTAAGCGAACTAGATAAATATTTGTCAAGGATTTTATTTTGTTAGTTTAAATATTTGTCAACAGAAGTTTTAGAAGTGACCTCTTCGAAATAAGTATGTTTTGATTTAAGCATATTTATCGACCTATATATGTATAAATATATTATATTATATTATATTAACATAGTCTGAAATAGTGAATAAATTAAGATATGTTTATCAAAATATTGAATGTAGTCTATTAGGTGTTTATTTATCTCTCTATCTTCAATGTCAAATTTTTATAGTAAATACTTTACATAACCAACTTCAATCATTATCTTTTTTTCCAAATGGACATGCATAGCTTTCCACCTAAGTACGTACTGACTCATCATGACTCATCAGGTCTCTGAGACCTAATGCTTAGAGGTTTCATATTGGTTAGGAATATTCCTCTTGCCGGGTAGAGATCATCTAAGAATGGATTATAGATTATAGCGTTTATTAAGTTTTCGAAGTAGACGGAGGAAAGCTAGTAATATATTTATCCATAATATCGTAAATCTAATTCTTATTCATACATGTAGGTTATTAATAAAAGAATTACTCGATGCGTTTTCGTTTGAAGATTGTAGTTAAATCCGGTACGATTTAGGCCGCCAATACTGCTAACATACCTGATGCCTTACTTGGATTTTCACAAGTTTTCAACAGTAACCAAAATATTTTTTTTTCTTTTTTATTTCCATGACATTAAATAGATTATACAACTTACTACTTACTTTTGTTACATATTTATAGGGAGGATGTACCATAATCGCCACGCTTGATAGGCGGGTTGGTGATCGCAGTGTGATATACGCAGAGGACATTGCTGTCCATCCTCTGGAAACTAGTTTGTGGGCATTGATAATCCTATATAATTAAAGCACAAGTGTGTTTTATTATTTACATGTTTCTTATCATTCCATCATAAGATCTAGTCAAGTTTAATTTCACTATTACACGTTATCGTTCATATTTAAGGAGCAGACGTATCGCTCACGCTGCAGAAATAATAAGTTTCAAAACAGTAATCTTAATATTATTTTTTTGCGGACCTAACGAAATTAAACATACAGTTGCAAGAATAAATAAAAGCTGTGATTTTTACATCACACATTAACTCGATAGCTAGCTTGTTAATAAATGTTTGTACATTCTCATCCGATATTCTATCGCAGTGAATTGTATTTTATTTGAAATTTTAACGACACACTCTTGCTCTTATGTTAGCCTTTTCATCTGTCACGTTTGAACGGCTACGGAATTGGGTTATAATTTACGATATTATGTCGCGACACCCCGCATGGGGGACAGGGGCGGGCTGACCGATGAAAAAATGACCAGAGGCGTAATAGAGGCATAATGGTCACCGCTGACCGCCCGTAACGATCACACCCGCCTTGTTGTGACTTGCCAAAATAGAGTCGTAATAATGAAAGATGGCCGATTGTTGTTCGTAATTTAGAGCGCTCTCGTTACGAAACAACGGGGCTAGCCCAAACAGTGAATGATGAACACCTTTCGCGTCGTACTTGAGGGGTTGTTGTTTTGTCCTCGTGCGGTCAGTTTGTGGTATTGTGTGGTTTAATTTCTATTGGAGTTATATGGGTCGTGAATGTAACGATTATAATTGGAATGATAAAGAGCACGATATACGATACGATACGTTAGGGATCGTCGGTCGAAAATGGCGGCGTGGCGCGCTAAGCTCGGACTTGAGATTGATACTGGCTCAAGTCGCTCTGCCTGACAAATAGTCAGTCCACTGGAGGCATCGTGAGACGTCTTACCATAAATAAGGATTAAGGCAGTGACCACGTTGTTAGGCACACATTGGGAAGACGACGATAATCCTTCAAACAGTGATCAAGATCTTCGACGAGCGTACGCGTATAAACTAGATTCGGAAATTTATTTGCATAATTCTACAGACGCAAATTTACATTTGAGTCGCGAATTTGCGTTATTTCGGCGCCTAAGTCTTAAATTACAAGTTAGAAGACGGGTATCAGGCTTGGCTCGAGAAGCGCTAAGCCAATGTTTTAGAGACGGCGATGTTTCAATTGTAAGTGCGCCGACGGATTACCGTTTGAAGCGGAGCGTGGGGAAACGCGTCGAAATACGCGTCAAATCCCCATTTCACTTATCCTCAGATCTGTAGGTATATTGCGTTGAACCTTTAACTTGAAGATCTATACAGACTGAAAAGATTGTTTTTGACGGTCTAGTATACTGTTTAAATTGTGAAAACTGTTCACTCGTTAACTTTAGTCTGTGGAAACAAGTTTGTTTCGTAACACACATTTAACTTGGTGAGGGTTGGATAGTCGACGGATGTTGCTTCAGTATATTTGTTAAGTTGATTGTATATTCACACGCTCGATGTATCCAAATGGGCTGAGTTTGGAGAACGAGCCCAAGTTAGCCACGATAATCCCTTATTCGATTAGCAATAACAGATAATGCGCCGCAGTTACGGGCTTTGTAAAATAAACGAAATTTAGTGTAAGCTGTATAAAATTAGCAATAAATGTGCGTGGTTGATAATTACCACTAAAAGAGATATATATATATATATATAAATTCTTTCTCTTTTTATCCTTTTTTCAAAACCTAACTTTTTTAACGCTGCAAACTATTCCAGAATGTTACTTCAACACTTACTCCACAAGAGTGGCAGTGTATAGTGAATCAAATTACGTTATAGAAATTAAAATTATCATTAATGTTAAAAAATGTTGATTTTAGTCGATAGTCTAAATATATTTATTATAATTTTGCTGCGTATTATAATTCAAATTGCAATGTAGTTTCGATACTATTATGTGGGTGTTTGTTTTCAATGAGATTGTTGTCTTTAATTAGTGGTCACGGTGTTATCTCGTGAAATCTCCAATTGTATGTATGCGGGTAGCCGAGGTCCGGAGATTAGCTGATGTCCAGTCTTCTCACGTCGTCCGGATGCCGGGTTTCAATTACAACGGGCTCAGGAATCGTGTTATTGGTTTATTATGGTCTCGCATGAATACATAACGTAATGTTGTATGATATTGATGCGTAGAGATGTCTAATTATGTCGATACTTAAATATAAAATATATTTTTATGTACATGGTGATTAGCTATGAGTGTAATATTTTAAATGTAAAACTTTCACCAATATATCGTTTATTTGCTGACAATTGAGGTATGGTAATTATTCAAAATCTTCTTTCAGAAATAATAAATTATGTGATTACAAGAAGAAAAGCGTTTATAAGTTAGGATAACTACACGTTCAACGTACTTAATAGCTCTTCCTGTAAAATTAGTAAAAATTATTGTCTTGTCACATTACAATAGAAAAAATAAATTAACATAACATATTTCAGATAGATCACAGTATACAAGATGATTTGAAACAGGTGTAAAAGTTTAAACTTTGCGTTAACGAATGAGCTACACAAATTAAAAGCTATAAACGGACCCATAGTCACCCGAATAAAAATAGAATTAAATTTTTCATTGTCCGCTGCAGAATATGCAATAAGAGTTTAGAAAATAAATGTTATGAACTGATTTGACATCTGTTTAAAAAAAGGGGACAGGACGAAGAACCCCTCCAGTCAAATTTTCCGTAAACCGTTTTGTTAATATCAAACCTGCATGGTGTATTCGTGTTACTTTTTAAACAGCTTTAATCACGGATCTACATAATAATTTGATGCGGGACTTCCCGTCCGCCCGACAACTTGATTGATGTGCCTTCCTAGATTTATTTGCCTGAAAGAGTGTCACGATACGAGTTCACGGAGTTTTTCCACGCTAAAACGACCTTTTGTTTCATTTTTAATACGGCCTTTTCGTAATTAGCGTAATAAATTATAAAACGATAATACTGTTAGGGCCATCTTGTGGAAGGTTTGTGGCCGCACGTCGGGGGGCTTCCCCGCCGGCGACCGCGTGTCAATCACTCTCCTGAATGTAGAACAATTTTTGTTTTGAAAAAGAATAAAAAAATACGTATCACTTTTATTTTCCATCCTGTTCTGTCCAGTTCGCGCGGCGCCCGTGTGAAGGGAACGGAGCTCGGTTCGGTCTTGTGGCAACATCTGCGCTTTATAATAGACGCTTACGTAGGCTTCTTTTCGGGGATCATTCGAGCCCGGTGGGATCGCTTTAACATGATTGATCTGTTTATTTTACATTTTAAAGGAACATTTTTACGGTTGCTTGTCAACTTAATAACAAAGTGTTTTATTTCGGGACACGTTAAGTTCGGTTTTATTGATAGGCACCTTTTAATATTATATTCGTGTCGGGTCGAGATGTTTTGAGGGAATTCGTGATGATTCATTGGGATTTGATTGGCGTGGTGGCATATTAAAGAGTTTTGTGCAACTGCCGCGATTCCGAATGAGTTAGGTATTGGTTTATTTTTGTAGAGTAAGTGCTTTCTAAAATTAGTTTGACAGTTATCGGGAGTCTATGAATGGCGCCGGTCGAGAGCTCGACAGTTAGCTAAGTTACCGTTCGCTAAGTGTGGGCGCAACTTTAATGTCGCCGCCGACGGCGTGCGTTGCGCGGTGCCCGAGATAACGCTATCGAACACCGACAGGTGCTGCTCTACTTTAAGTTCTTAATTGAAACTATTTAGATACTGCTTGTGAGAGCTACTGAAACTTGTAGCCGTAAGCTTTTGTAGCGCGGAACTGGATTGGTACGTAGTCACGTGTCTCTTGTTCGTATGATAAACTCAACAAGAGCTTTATGTTATTAAATTTAAATTTAAAATATGTTGATTTAAACAGGTATTTACAGGTAATTCTGAATTGTCAATCATTGTCACATACATGATCTTTTACCATTAAATTATGCAATAATAATTTTTAGATTGAGATTTGAGTGATTATTTATTTTAATGTATATGTTGTTTTCTTTTCTTGTATTTTATATATATCAGCAAAATTTCAATATAGTTTTTGTTTTACATACATTTGATATTAATAACATTATTATTTGTGACCGAACAACGCTAATTCTGATAAACGCCGTGGGAACTAAACAAGCTTTTAATGTTTGTACTAAAATATTATTTCTAATAAGTCCTACTTGACTTGCCGTTACTGAGGCTCGTTAAATGTTCCTCACAAAAAAGCTCACGCTCCCGCCGGTGCCGTCATATCGGAAGCAATTACACGCTCTTTTATTAATTTTCATAACTACCCTTGTGACATCAAAGAATACCGCCATGCGCGTGCGCTTCTCATACTGCGCAGTCAAAGTCACGAGCAACTACGTTTTTTCAAAGTTTTTTTTACATCATAAAGAGACTATCATCACAAACGAGATGACTTGAAACGTGGTCACTCACTTCGGACCTCATTGGTAAGCCTTGGTCGGGATTTTTCTACGACATCGAGCTAAGAATGAGGAGATCCGTAGATGAACCGAAGTAATCTACGTAGTTCAGCGGAAAGGCTAATTCCAGCAGCAATGGGCAAGCCACATACTGGGCTATAAAGAACGCTGTTCGTGCCTTAAGATTCTGAAGTGGAGACTACGGACTGTCAATAGCTGTGGATTGACGACCTTGTTAAGGTCCTCGGATTGCTGAATGCTGGCAGCTTTAAGCCGGTCCTGTGGTAAATCTAATATTGTAGCCTAAATCTTGCCCCCTAACTTGTACAAATAATCAGTTTTATACATTTTCCTACAGCTTATAAGAAATAAACATACAAATTATAGTTTGTTACTTATTTGCTGAGACATTAGACCTATGCCTATTTCTACAAGTTTTTTGATACTAATTATATTTCTAACCTTATCGTATAATTTGTGCATAGCATACAGACGAACCTATATTGAGGCGTAAATTTTCATTTATCGCTTTATACTCATCCCTTGCACCGCGGACTTAGCTACTGTTTACCACGCTGAAACCCTTGAAGACGTTTTAACAGCACTCCGCAAGAAGCGCATGCAACCTTTGATCTCAAGCGACACTTCAGATATTTATGCTTCTTCGAACTCTGACGCCTGACTAGAACTTTAAAAAGATTAGTTAAGTACGAGAGCCCGATATTATGAAATTATATTATCATTATTTTCAATTTTATGTTTTTAAAATAAAACAAGGCAATTTGAAAGATTGTTCTTTTGTTTAAAATAAATCGCAAGCCGAATGCGATGTGCTTTGCAATAGGTGAGTACCGCAGCAAGAGAACGACTTATCTCGCTAAAACGATTCCCACATAAATAAAGCTCATCGGATATGAAGTCGCATTTACATAAGAAAAATATAAAAAGCCTAAACGATAGGTCCATAAGGGCGGCGTATCGGGTGGGCCGGCTCTTTGGAAGCGGCGCACGTCCGTCGGGAGCGGTGCGCCTTTAATAACAATACGAAATATCAGTTCGTTCCTACGATCGCAAATCTACGTCAATAACATATCCAATAGTAGCGCTCAATTCATTTCGACATAATCTAATATGGCAGGGCACGTTTCCCGCCTAAATCTCCCACCACATGTCGCCAAGATGGCTGCCTTGAAACTAAAGAAAAAGGAGACCACGAATCGGTAATATCTTTCGAGTCAATAAAGTTAAATGTTTATTTGCAGCGATATTTTGTCCTTTTGCGGATATTGCTTTAGATACAATGTAAGCGGTCCAATATAAATGCTGTTTAGTGAATGATCTTCGAAACTAGCCCGTAGTATGGTTACTACTTCGTTCTCTTTGTTTTATTTTAAATTTCTGGATGTAAGTACGGTTAGCGATATGGTGTTTACACGTTAAGGGTCTCCTTAACGTTATGGTTTTAAATTCGTATTAACACCTGGATTAAATTATATTCGGTAAGAACTTATGAAAAGGTTTATGTACACATATAAATATAAGATAGGTAGACGAGAATGGAAGATCTTTATTTGTCGTGTCAATGTCTTTTAGTCATCGACAAATGCTGCCTACTTGATAGAATTTAAAGGCTAATCGCGTTTTAAGGTGGTAGAGAGTGCAAGCCTTAAACATAGACTTCTATCTGGTGATTGGTTATATGCGTTAAAGCTTTGAAGTGGTGAACGTATAGCTTATTTGTAAGTAAAAAAGTATAAAGCTTATACACCCATAACCGATCGGCCTGTATAGTATAAATCTAAAAAGTTTTCTATTGAAATTCCATAAGATAATAACTACTGGTTATACAAGGTCTGCCGAAATAGATAGTAAAGAATATTTCATATTAATATTAAGTAATCTAAATTTTGTAAAGGCTTTTTACAACCATATTTTCATTACGTTATTTAATATTTCTGAAACCATTGATTTTTAGAAAGGGTATACTATATATTATTTGACAGCTAATGAGCTGTAGATTCACCCCCCCCCCCTTTTAAATAGCTTTTGTATTTGTAACCCTGTACATAATAGCTAAGCTGTTACATTGAAAATTTCTTCTAAATAGTGAGACTGTCAAATTCTCTGGGTAGGCGGACGTTCCATCAGCGCACGGGCATCTGTGTGAGAATTTGGCTTGGGCTATCACTTGAAAAATGTTAAGGTTTCCGATTCGAAAATACCTTAGCTAACCAACCATAGCTCAACTGATATCCCCTGGTAGCATCACTATGTGATGAAGCTTAGCATATATTACAACTGCTTGTAAATTAAATTTTAATAAAATATTTTAGCCGAATTCAGGTTTAGCAATGTAATATACTTGTGATCATATCACACCACTGAATGTAGGCTACATCCTATGGGAATGTAACTGTAGTAAATTGTACATTAGGTAATGTATTCACAAGGTGGATCGAAAACATAGACAAGGCTGAAAGAAGTCAGAAGTCAGAAAGCAGGAAGAAGTCGACCGATACGGGCAGACCAAGACCGGTCACCGGCGAACTTTCGGGCAGGTCGATGTGTTGCGGTGGGCGTTTATGGGCTGAAGTGATGATGATGATGATGAAATGGTATATAACCACATTTAAAATTACATTTATGAGTTTGTAATGCTATGCTAATTATAATTTAATGACTTTGTGTATATTTAGTAAAAAGAAAATTCAGTGGAAACGAGTTTATTAAAAATACAACTGGTTGTAACGTTTCCGCAACCAGATCAAATAAACGTAGTAAATTGCTACAATTAAGGCCGCCTTTCTAACGCACTGATTGATCAATCATCGAAGACCGACAATCGAAGGAAGTGCTGCTTCGTCCGTGGGGGCGCATTGTCCGCGGACGTGTTCCCCCAACATTCGGACTGCTACTGCGGCAAAGAGCAAACACTGCAGAAGCAACTTATTATTTATGCCTAATAATTTTAAATACAAAAATATTCTTAGTTTTATTATTAACATTAAACAACATTATACAATGAAACAGAGATACGAAATAAATGATTAAAAAATTTGGCTGTTTATATGCTTTTAGAAATGGATCAGTTTTTCTTAATGTTTGTTATTTACAAATGCTGTTTTCCCGTATTCATTTACAGCGTCATGGGTTTTGCAGTAACAGAGTCCTAAACACGTTTAATCTCTCGTTTTTGATAATACCTGAACTTGTGGATTCCCCCTGAATCTACCATTTAGGCCGTTACATTATTTATTTCTCCAAATCGGCAATATTAGATCGTTAAGACATGAAAAAAGTTGCTGAACATTTATTTTTAAGGTATGTTTTACAGTCTCGTGTTTTATTTTAAAAAATGTACTTTACTCTAATATAGCAGTAAAATGGCGGTAAGTGTATTTAGTGAGGGCCCTCGTTTTTAAAAATTATAGCCGATAATTCAAACGGTAATACAGATTGTTATTAGAGAATTTGATTAGTAACTAGTTTTTCTTTGTATAATCTATGATAAAAAGTAATCGTGGGCGATTTCGATTGATTCCGTCATTGTGATGGAGAGTAGTGATTTCAGCCGGAATTGTTTTGACCGGACTCCCGTACAAAGATTCCGACTTAATGTTCAGACAACGGTAATTTAAACCAATGAAACTGTACGGAATACGATTTTATTTATCCGTAATTTGTACAAGAAACAATATCCGACCGCTTCAGTTTTATTCCTATTCGAATGAAGTGTAATTTCTAACGTTATTGGTAATTTTTTTATACATTTTCCTTAAGAGACGAGAGAGATTCGTGAAAAGAAAAAAAGTGTTAAAACAACATTTTTATTTACTGTCACTGAAAGAGTAAATTAAAATATATCATCGTAAGCTGTACAAAAAATTAATGTCACATTTAACAATTACACACATTTAACATCATAGTTAACATTATCTTTGGTTAGTCACATTATTATTATTCAACTTATTAAGTCGGGAGGCGCTTGATACAGGGCGCTTCTAACCGATCCTATTGGATATCTATGGAAGCCTATGTCCAGCTGTGGACATCCTATGGTGATGAATCACATTGTTATTATATATTTGCAATGGCTGAAATAGATAACTAATTTTTAAAAATAGTCTCTGTTTATTATTAAGGTATTAACACCAATTGATAAAGGGTTCGCTTTCAATTCCGGTTTATTCTTTTTGTTTGACAAGGACTACTATATTTTTGAATTTTCACTTTAAAACCTTTCGTTTTATTTAATTCAAATCGATAATAATTTTGCCTGTAGACTCCTGGACGTATAAAAGAGAAATTAGTTGTTTTAAACAAAAATGTCCGTAGTATACGGTATGTATAGCGATTATTAATTAAGTTTTCGTAAATTAGGGAAACCTGTAATTGGCCTGTGTTGAAATTAAATTAGTTTTTAGTATTTTAATTATGTGCTCCTGGATTTCTTAATAAATTAAAAATTCCTTTAAATGCGTTTATGTTTGTGAACGGAGAAGTAAGTGGTGAGCACATCTGGTAGGGAGAATTTAAGGGCCGTAGGTCACGTGCGCCATTGCTATTGATTTCCATTTAATCCGGCGCGTGCTTCCAGCCAACGTCGGACACGTGTCCTGTCCGGTTAAAGCCTTCACCACCATCTTTTCTTAAAACTTAAGACGGCAAAATACTCTCAGCTTTGTTATATAACTCTACACATTATCGATTTGTGATCTATCTTAGATTATGTATCTTTTTAAATATTAAATTATATTACTACATGTATATAATACTACACTACACGTAACGTATGTAATATATAAAATTTTGTATAGTATATTCTTAAGTACGTTTGCAATTTTATTATTTCATGCTTTGGTTTATCTTAATTTTGATATTGATCGATGATGGCAAGGTTAATTTAGTTAATGATTTTTAATCTTTAGTTAAATACATTTTTAATTATTCAGTTTTGCCGAGTTTTTTTTCGGTTTTCTTCTCAGATTTGCAGCGGTTTTCATTCGTGCAGACGGTAGAGTTAACCTGACATCAATAAAATATGAAATGTCGATCGTATGTTAAATAAAGAATTTTTAAATTTTAATTTAAGAATATGTTATGCTTATTTTTGTTTATATAAATAAAATATTTGTCCAATTTCGCAATCATCAATTATCACAATTGGTTATATTAAAAATTCGACGTGACATAGGAAGTCAAAGAACGGTTTTGTTTTCGTAATCGACTCCAAAAAAAATGTACAATAGAAACAGTAGTAATGAGTTACTACTGTTTCGTTTGATGTAATTCGAAAATGATTATCAGCAGTGCAAGATTTTATTAAAAAAAAGAGAAGGTAACTGTTTTAGTGGTGAAAACAATGGCGCGCGTGACTCTATCAGCTGCCCGCCCAAAGCCGTCGCCGCCGTGGAAACGCGATCACTTCCGCGCGCTATGTGATACGGAACGCCCAACCCAATTTTCCATTGTTTTCAAAGACGCCATTATCTGGTCACTACATCACTATTAGTAAAGCTTGCGCCTAGTTCGAAAAATAAATTTACTGAGATTTTTTGTTGTTCTCGTTGAAACTCGGTTTAATCAATTACCCTGGCAGATTCTTTTCGGGGAAAATGCTTTTATTAGACCACTAAATTTCGAAATGGCTCACGCTGCCTAAAAATTAATTGATTGGATCCCGTTCCTGAGAGGAAACAGCGCGGAAGAGTTTTAATTAGCGAGAAAAAAGGCACCACAAAAGTTCCGACGTAAAAACCGGGAGACGAGGGTGGGCGCGGAATAAAAATCTCCCGCCGTAATGCGGGCAACATTTGTGTGAGGAAGGCGCTCAGTAATGGAAGACAAATTTCAATATAATTTGCAATACATAAGCGTGTTACTTTAATAGCCCAGAACCACCCTTCAAATTAAACGGGGCTTAAGTTTTATTTTATTTTTTCCCCGTCAGTGCGAGCGGAGCGGGCGCGGGCGCGGGAAAAAATATAATCCGACCAAATTAATTGCTCCTACTGGCGATAGTGGCGCCCGCGATGCCGCCAAATCAAATTAAGGACGCGCTATAAAAACCAAATTAGTGCTCGCCTTAACCGTGAGAGGGTATTTAGTTACAAGACGTTAGTTCAAATCCCGCCATTTTCATTAACAATAAATATCCCCCGTAGCCGCACGGAATCCTTATTGTTTTACTTTTTACACCCTTGTGTCCCGAGCGGGATGCGGGCGACGTCTTGCGCCGGGCGCCGGCTAATTTGTTCCTTTTGTTTACTTACTCATAGGGCGTTCGTAATAAAAATTTGTGTTGCGCGAATTGTATGGACTTTAAATTTTTATACAACCGCCGGCGTTACGTTGGACCGAGTTTTGCATTTAATTGAGGAAAAATTTAGGGTCGTCGCGCGCTTCTGCGCGGATCCTTAAACTAATTGGACAGTCGTTATGAAGTTTTTTTTTTCTTTTAAGCGAATTTTAACTTGGACACTTCTGTGAAGTTTCTATGTTGATATCGCAAGGACATTCGTGAGAGGCTTCGAATTTTTAAAATCCGTTATTTTGTGCGTCAATCAACCGCAGATGAAACGCGAAGGGGTGAATTTGATGTTACTTTTTTTTTCGGCACGTTAGACCTTAATTACAAACGATGCACAGAATTAGAGGGCGGCTACGATTTAAAACAATAAGTTGATACCGTCATTAGTGAGCGACGGCGGTCGTATATTACCGGTTTTACCTCCTTAATGTGACGATATTATAAAGTTTATTATGATATAGATTGAAGCGAAGGATAACTCGTAATTAGGAGAACACGAACACAATATTAATAAGACATAAGTATACAGGGAATTACAGAATTATTATAAAAATTGAGCGAAATCTTAATTTTGTTTAATTTACTTTGTAGTAAAATATTATAGTAGTGGTAGTGCTGACATTTTATTTGTCTATATTCATATTTATATGTTTAGAATAACAGGGAATAACTAAAAGCTAATAATAATAATAATGTATATCGAAAATAGTTCTCATGTTATTCTATTTGGGAACAAAAAGGAGAATTCATGATATTGTGATACAGAAGTAACTTTGAGCGGAAGAAACAAAACTGGTATAATATAAAATTAGTACATTCCCTAGTATCTATTGTTATATCATTAACAATTCTTTACCTAAAACTTATTTGCCCAGTTATTCCAGAAATATTATTATGAACTTTTGTAATAAATTTGCAATACTTATAACTTCTGGTTTATGCGGATTTTATTCATTGAAATAACAGTTACGTGGATTACATCGTTATTTATTTTTAATCCATTGACTTGAATACTCATAATTAATATAATTAATAAAAAAAACAAGTATAACACTGTAAGGCCTTAAGAAGCCTCAATTTGCGCAGATCGGACCAAAAACAATAATTAACAATTTCGAAGATACTCTGGAATATCCTTACATTTTAGGACACATGATCTCGTTAAGATCATCTGAAGTCACTGGAAGCAGGTCTTTTTGAACTATTCGTTTTGGAAATCTCTCGGTGAGACCTATTTCAGACTGCTAAACGTATGACACCTACTGTCATGTCTTCCGTTTGAAATAATGAGCCCACATATGAATAAACCCTGAATTCGGAATAACCCTACCATAAATACACCCCGGATATAAGCATGACATATGGACGTCACCTTTGTCCTGCCCGTAAAGTTGCTAAAAACCATTCGAACCTCTGAAATATTAAAATAAAATAAAACTCCAAAAATTGGTTTAATTTAATGGTTCGTAACAGTTTGAAAATTAGCGGTGATCCCCTGTTAAGCTTTAAAACAAAAAAAATCGTTTTAAGTAGCAATTTGGTAGAATTAATTTTTTTATGTTAAAAATGAACGGTTAAATTTATCACGGAGCTTAATCATTACAACACCATATGCAGGAGCGTTTAAAAAAACAGAACCGGTTACCATATCGTTAATTAATAATTTTCAGGTTTGTAATGAGCACAACAGTCGTTAGTAACGCGTTTCTAGACAAATGTGTAAAGAAAATAACACATACATTTTTTCCTTTAATATCAAATTTACGTAAAACGCCGCTTTATAATAGAACATAAATTTATCTTAGATTAGTTCTTTTATGGAAAACGACAACATACATATTAGTTACAAAATGATGAAAAAATTCTCATTTCTTGTAACAAAGTTGTCAATTTTTTTAATAAAATGTACTGATTTTTTCTCTCTCTGATTAATAGAAATTACAATAAATGTGTAAAGAAACAAACAATGCATAATAATATATTATATGCCTTTTACAATTCATACTTAATTCGGAAGAAGCCAGTTTCGGTTTTATAAGACAAAGATTAATCGTAAATATTGAAGTTCTCTTTTATTTACATAGGCTAATTTTTATAGCTGCAAAAGCTTTGTGCTTGTATAAAGAGATCACTCTATAATATATACATTCATATATTTTTTATATTAAAATGCAACTGACTGAATAAATGAATGAATGAACTGAATCAGTACCAAGTCTGCAGGAATAGATAGTAAACAATAAATAATTTTAATATGTAGTCATCTGAAGTTTGAATACGCTTTTTCTTATTTTATTATTATTATGTTATTTTTGGATATGATTTAAGGTACATTAGTTGTCAACAAATGAGCTTTACATTCACCGTTCTGAAACTCTTACACCAATTACCGATCATCCTCTATAAACATTTAGAACTTAATTAAATACGTCGTGATTAATACGTCCTCTTATCAACTATCACGATTCATCTGTTGCTACCGCTTATAAAAATATTCATTAGTTGTGCACTAAACTTTCGTTTTATAAATATTAGTTTACCAAACGCAAAGTAATTTAAGCAGGGTTTATTGTTTTACCGCAAGCTGTTTGCGCTGCTGTACATCATTACAGACTATGAAAAGCCGACAGAAGAAAATGGTAATTATATTATTAAAATTACTACGATGATTGCAGGAAACATGTTATTTAATGTTGTCGAGATAAGATCTTATCGCTTGGATCCTAATACCCGATGTGTGGATATTATCGTGCTACCTGCCGAAATCGTCCGGATACGCGTGGATAAACAACATGTGGCCATGTGTACTATTTGCTTATACAGACTGTTTCTTTTTGCATATCCGAACGGATTAATTTATATTTATGCTATTTTTTTCAAAAGAGGATATATGGAGCAACTATCATGTGCAACGGACGGTCGTTGGAGCTGGATGGTTCTTCTGGAGCTGATAGGCGTGGCATGAGTAATTATATGCGCCAATCAACAGAAAAGAAGAAGAAGGATGTCTTCACACCCCTGATGTAACGATGATAATGATGTTGATCATGATTACATTGTTTGTACTGTTGTATAAAAAACAATGCTAATGTTTTGACAAACATTAAAACAGTGGAGTTATGTTATCAAAGGGCGTAAACAATTTGTATTGGCGTCGAATAATGATTTGTCATAGGCTTGGCTGGTAAACAAAGGCAGCGCGCGTCGGAACACCCCGTAGAAGTCGTTATTATCGAGACAAAGCGGCCTGTTTGTCTATCACGATAATCTGTGGACTGCCGGTTTCAATTCCGTTGTGTAAACGCCCTAATGGACGCGGTGTAATGTGACACGCTTGACGATTCCACTCACAAATCGTTGTACGAAACTCTATTACAATCTAATGACAGCCACCGTCTAATTGCAAGGTTATTACGTTCTGTTGTGCTCGCTTAATGATAGTGGCTAGTAATTATTGGGCGAGGTGAAACCCCGAAGATGTGTCGAATTGAATTGTCGGCCTCGTAATGACGGACCGCGGCGGATGCGCGCTCTCGAATTATCCACATATCAATGAAAGTGCACGATTAATTTTTAATAGCTCCCGCGATGCCCAGGGGCTCTTACCAAATTGCTTCTTAACTTTGTAGACACAAAAGTCTATAGGCACTCGTGTAATAACTGTTTTTGAATATCGAACGCGGCGGGTAATTGCTGCGGCTGGGCTTAACTAAAAGGACGAATTGCAGATGTTAGTACGCCGTATGCGCTATTAATTATTGGATCTTATCGACCGCTCTGTTTATACTTTAACTCTTAAGTAAAAGAGAGATTAACTTAGGTCCGATCCCAATTATGCAAATTTACTTTAATTCTAAATATTAAATAGTATTTCGTGTTAGTGATTTGTTGAAGTGATAACTTTAGATTAGATTTGTCTTTATCATCATTTCAGCCTGTAAGTGCCCACTGCAAGACAAAGGCCATCCTAAAAGAAACTGTAAAATATTTTTAAGGGTGTTAACGTGGTCACAATTTCGGTACAAACGTACATACCATAAATATACACAATGACATCGATATCACTAAGTGCGATTGACAAATAAAGCTCGATACAATGTTGTCGCGATTGTCATCAGAACGATTTCACCCGGCACGAAAAATGGAAACGCGTGTAATGCCGCGTATCGCACGATCTCGTTGAAGATCTAGAGCGGCGGGTGCTGTTCGTGAATAATTTAACGGACAATGGACTGTCAACTATTTTATTCTATTACCATCGCCGCGCCCGCCACGAGAACGCGTCGTTTAGGCCACGTGATTACTTTTAGATTGCTGTTTAAACGCTCCGTTTGTTGACGGGAAGAAAGACTGGTGTCATTTTCACGAGTAAACTGATTGATGACTTTATGTGTACTGAATTCAGGTGAAAATAAACTATATAGTCACGGGAGCCAAAGATATCAACGCGCGAACAGACTATTGAATAATTCTAATTAATATTATTAAATATTGATTGACAAAACGGTGTGATTGAGCTCATGGGCCACAACGAAAAGACCTTGGCTCGGGCTGTCACTTCTCGATTATACTCGTTTAACATTCCGACATAAAGGCGACTGAGAGAGTCGAATCTTGACTTGGCCTATTGATATTGCCTGGCTAATGACATTACTACAACTTCGCAAAGCGTTAACGCTGGGGAAAGAAGTGGCAGAAGAAACTCCAGCAATGTCTCCAGCTTAAGCAAAGTCAACAATAAAAATCTTCTTTCTCTCTTTTAATCTTTCTTTCTTTTAATAAATCTAAAACTTTTTGCAGATAATTAAATAAAAGAGATCGGTTACAACCTTGCCTTAATATTAGGCTCCTGGGTCATAAGGTTCTGGGATCGGAGCGCGGATCGCCAAGGACAGCGTAAGACAAAGTGGAACAAACCCAAGGTGAGCAGACGACATTGTTGTCGACGAAATCTTAAGAAATCCAAGGAAACTTCATTTTTAAATAAATATATACACCACTGGCACGTTAATTCAAGGGGGTGTTGCCATGTTTTACACACTGAAAAGTAAACATATAAAGCAAAATTTTTCGATCGCCTAATTCAAAGAAATTTAGTTTTTACTCGGCGGCCCGATCCTGCTTATCAACACCACTGGATTCTTTCTTGTACATCAGATATCCCTTGGTAGTGGATACAGAGAAAAATGCGGTTGCAGCCTTATAACGAAAAATTTATCATAATTAACGAAATAAATCCTCAATGCTTAAAATGGGATTCTAAGTTTCAATTAAAAATCTACATTTGTACGTGATGGGCATGCGTCGTATATCATTTTCATTTTTTATAATAGTCTTGTTCAATATCTTCCCTGTACAATTAATGATAAAATTATAATGTATAATGTTTACTTTTAATGTATAAACTTTATTTTTTATTTTAAAACTACGTTGTCAAAACTCGAACTTCCTGTTCATTTTGTGACAGGAAGAACTTGCCGGGTTTGCAAAAAAAAATTATTTGAAAAATTTGCGCCGTACCAGTTTCGTGGTACTCTGCATTCGGTTTAGCAAATGGAGGTTGGGAACGTGATACAGTCACGCTTGGTTTTGGATATCATTATCTTTGTTCATCGCGATTACTAAGCTATCTATTCCATAGTAAGTCTTACTTTTCTGCCCTGGGTGCCATATCAATTGTCTATATCACAAATGCCTACACTACATTTTGGGTTACATAATAGCAAGGAAATCATTACCTTTTTACTTAATTGACAATAGACATCATTGTAAACTATATTCCTTAACCAATAGGCAATAATTAATAATAAAGAATTGAGTTTTTTGGAATTTGAACTGTAAATTAGTACTCATAAAATTTATTTTGTCAATTATTACGTTTGAGGGGAGGTAAAGGAAAACCAAATTTAGTTTATTCATTGACGTGGTTTTTATTGTTCATGGCCCATAGTTACCTTCTTAGTAACCAAATGAGGAAAGTTACAAGTATCAAGAAATGATAGTGTTTTTATTAAAAAGAAAACAGGCCTTTGAATTATTTTTGTTAAATGTAATGTATTAATTTCCATTACCAATGTAGTTTGCAAGAGTGCAAGTAAGAAAAAACGTATTTGAAATTCATATTGATTATTGTACCTGTCCTTGCAGACTTTGTGCTGCTAGATGTTATTGTCCTATCTCATTCCAATAGATTTTAAGAGTGATAATAAAGGCTTTTAGTATCTTCTTCCAATTGCATATCATTGTTTTAGCCTATAGATGCCCCCTGCAAGGCATAGGCCTCTTTCAAATGTATTTATTATGGGGGATATACCACAATCGCCACGCTTGGCAGGCGGGTTGGCGATCGCAATATGGTATTAAGGTACGCAGAAGACGCTGTTGCTGAACCCCTGGAAAATTGTTTATATTGAGCAGTGGCACCTCGGTATTATCAGCACATAGTGTGAATTTTTTATGATTGTATCCTAAAAATCGTGCGACCTACGATAGCAAATCACATTCCCCTACGGCTAGGCTACCACTGCTCACGCTATAATCATCCTATATTTATCATCTATTTCTTTCAGAGAATATCTGTTTTGAAAGCAAGTGGATACAATACTAAATACTGATTGTATCACCATTTAACAATATACCTATAAGAGGTACTAAGCTTACTCCATCTTTATTCGAATAGTATTTATTTACACTGTTTAACAAAATCATTAGGTTAAATTAAACCTATTTCTTTTTAGATTGTTAAAAAACTAACCTATAAATATAGTTTTTAAGAAAAATTAACTAATTTACTAACATTTGATGGACACTATAAGTCTAATAAAATGTATGTGCGTGATCTAAAGTCGCAGGGTGACGAATGATGCGGCGAATGTATAGATATCGTATGTGGTGTTAACATACGCTGGTAAATATGTTAAAAAAGCAAGGACGTTTTTAAATTTTTTGGGATAAAACTTAGAAGAATGAATGATAAAAATATGATATTGTAGATGAAATGTATTTTCCTGTTCAGTTTTTATTTACGACTAAAGACTATTTGTTTTACTTAGCAAAGTTTTATGCACGTAAGTATCTAATTATGGTCGCAAGAAACGATTTGGAGCGAATAAGATAATCTGAGATACTAAATTTGAACTTAAATCCGGGCAATCACGGATACGAAATGAGCTCGACTTTAATTTCAGATCTTACTTTTTTGCCTAAGTTATTACACCTATTAAGCGAGAAGTAAGAAGACACGTTCGACCATTAAAGGCATTCGCGAGCGGGGCCAAGCGGAGTGGGATATTATCGCGCCGCTTGTTGCCCGCGTAAAATAATAATGGCCGAACTTCCGGTGCCGGCGGCGCGGGAACTTTGGCTAAAAACGCGACGGACGCCCGCGGCATTCGCCATCAACTTTACTAAACCTCTTCAATGTGACGTCACTTAATTTATAAACACCTCCCTTGCTTCGCTAAAAGGCAATCTGTACTTTTAAACGACATTTTTGTCTGATTGTCGAGCTGCTTACTTAATAAAGTACGCCATAGCGAGGTGCTATGGACGAGGTGCACGTGGATAAACTAATTTATTGTTATTTCTTTATTTAAAGTTTAATGTGTCCTTCAAGTATTCCATGAATTAAATAATACGAACGAAATGATTACGTTATTTATCATTACTTAATTCGTAATTCTTACACATTTTCTTTCAATGTGATATGATGAGTTGCTAATATGGTGACATCTTCATTTGCAAGACATTGCTGGAGACAGTCGAGTGGTAACCATTTCGAAGGTTATACGCGTCGACTAAAGGCATTGCGTAAACATTATCAAGTGCCACTATGAACGGTGTTGGTTGTTAAGAAGGATTTTAAATTTCAGACTTCTATGTTGACCCGCTTTTATTAACATAAACAGAATTTTATGGAATTTTGTGCTCATCTTATCACTTTCCAAAATAAAATAAAGTTTGTTAATACTACTAGTCATCGTGTATATTATAAAATTATTATTTATTTATTTAACTCTACTGAGTGATTAATATGCACTTTAAAAGGGTGAACGGAAAGCGTATTTATCAGCAAAAATCTTTGTGGATTTTATACCTATTTCCAAGGACAGATAGTAAAGAATAATTAATTTGAATAAGTAGTAATTCAAATTTTGGTAAAGCCTTTCTTATTACATTACCGATAAATTATTTATTATTTCCGTAATCGTTATTTTTTGTTTAGTACATTATACATTTATTGAAATAAGTTATTCATTCACCACATTTAAATAAATCTATAATCAATCACTCTGTATAGTATACATTAAGATACAAACAAATAAATTACATAAAGTAGACAAAAGAAGAACAGTTGGCGCTGTATCGTATTCCTAAGTTGGAACTTTAATTATGTATACATTAGTATTGTCTTACATTATTATTTAAACAAACTTCACTGTAAAAGTAAAAAATACAAAAATGTGAGACATCACACACACCGGCGTTGGAAAATCAATAAACGAAACCGCACCAAATGTGGCCGCCCGAATAAATACTGCTACCCGACTATCCAATAAAACACGTGAATCGTATACAATTAAAGCTTTAAATCTGCAATAGGTGTTGCCATAAATCGGACGAGAAAACAATCAGCGAGAGCGCGTCGCTCGCAATTAGCGCTGCGCGGCTCGATAAATTTGCATTAATGCTTTCGAAAAATCCGAGCGGCAATAATTTTCAAGTGCCATGCGTTGTACGGCGCGATGGGCCGTGGGTGCCTGACGCCCGCGGTGTTCTTTACGCTGTGTCCATACTAGCAGTTTTTCACGCCGGCCAGTGCCAAATGCTGCCGTGTGACTTTTATTTTTTTTCACCTAAAGGTTTATTCGATACTTCTTGGAATACAGCAAAAGTTGCCTGAAATATTCGCAACTGTATTTACGGCTAGCATTCCGTGAACGGTATTTCCTTTAAATAAAATTTTTACCTCTGTTTGCTTTTTAAAGGAAATTTCATTATATTTGTAGGTTACCTAATATGTCTAAATTAATAAGTAACATTACTTTATAACAATAAATATGTTATCGTCATCATCACGGTTTTAGAAAATCCACTGCAGGACATAGGCTTCCCCCATAGATTTCCTATTGCACCGGTTGGAAACGACCTGCAGCGTATTCTGACCACTTTAATAAGATTGGCTGTGGACAGCCGGCAGCCTTGTGGGTGGACCTCTAACTCTGCGCTTGGTGGTTCGCGGTCTCTACTACTGCAGAACCTTACGGCCCCAGAGAAGGATGGCCTCTTGCTTTGTGACCTGTCCACTATCACATAAACGTGCCAAATTAGGTAGAAACAATATTGAGTAGCGCTCAAAACATTTTAATTACTGATTAATATTTTAAAATGTTTCATTGTTCTACATCATTTTTAATATTATTTTAGTTAAAATAATTAACGTAAAATACAGAAGAGGTTGTGTTGTCGGTGTCCAGTGTCGCGCATGTTTGTCCGCGTGTATGACAAAAGGGCGACGCGCTCCCGGCGGTTTACATAACGCCCGCCGCCCGGCTGCACTTTACACTTTTACAGCGCAGCGCGCATCGATGACTATTAATTGATATCCGGCGCGACGTGCGTATAGCGGACTCATATACCCGTTTTAACAAATAAAATCGCTCGTCCGATTCGCGCTTTTAAACTGTTAAAATACTCGACACTGCGTTTTACAATTTCGGTACCGTACGTCCGTAGGCGCCCGAATCAATTAGGCATGCTAACTACCTCATCTCCTGTAGCGATAATGATTGCAAAGTGCCTACAATTTAGCTTTATGGACGAACGTTGCACTGCTAGACGCTGGCTTATAAATGTCTGCAATTAACTGTTTTATCAATTTGTGATTCCTTTTTCACACGCTCATGCCGTGCGGGAGTAACCTGTCGGACGACTTTTAGAGCCTATTACACGCAGACTTTGTTAACTTTTACGAAATTTGTACATATTCAAGAATTAATATCGTTTGCATAATGAATATTAAATTAGTATTATTTTTAAATGCAGATTAAAAGGCTTGCATGTGTCTTTGTGGATGCTACAAAACATATAAATAACCGATCAGAATTTAATAGACAGAGACGCTACTTTGCTATTAAGAAATACATTTTATATGGATGGAGATTTTGGGACAAAGAATTACCATGTTCTAAAACCAGCATATCATTATTTTACATTTATATTATGTCTTGTAACGTGGCTTTGCTTGCACTGTTTCTGCACTCTTCTTTTAGTTTTTCTTGTTTTTTGTGAATTTAAAATGAGAGAATTGATACTCGTATTATTGTCAAAAATGTGATTGTTTTTTTTTACCATATCACCATGCTTGGCTTCCCGGTGTTTTCTAATGATTTCTCAGCGGTATAAACAAATGATTAATTTTGTAGAAAATAAAGCTCTGACTTTGTTATTAAAGATTTTATAGGAATTTTACAATCAAATAGTAGCAGCAATTAAAAATGAATACTTGTAAAGGTAATCCAAGTATAGGTTTGCGGGATTTAGCCGCTGTTTTTTTATAATCTAATTCGTTTCCAGAAACAATATATTGACTCACGAGCTTTAAAAGTACATTCAGAAGTAAACGTCCGATATTATTTATCGTATCAAAAATCATATGAAAGATTCTGGAAAGAAAAAAATATTTACAAACAAGAAGGAACACATTGCGAGAATATCACAAAATTTTGGGATATAAAAATCTGTGAAATGCTGTCGTCATTTGTCCAAGCCAACAGCAGAATTTAGTGGTTGATTACAGCCTTTTCATCCTGAAAAGAGTATACAGTCACAGCAGTAAATACATTAAAAAGGTAAAGGTAATAATTGGCGTGGTTAACAAAATTAGGCGTCATCATCACCATCAGTTCACCCGTAGAACATCAACTGCTTGATATGATCCTCACCCATATATTATCAATAGGATCGACTGCTAATGGCCTTCTGATGAATGATCTTAACAAGGACCTCCGTCTATCTTATGGTTGGACTTAAGGATGTGTACCCTTTGCTGCACTTGCCGGTCCGTGGGCACCTATTTAATTAATAGATACGTTGTTTTGGACTTTCTTCTTGCTTCTTCTCCACAATTATAATTCCTTGCGAAGCAGAGTCAAAAATTATTAGATAAGTCGATAAGTCGAGCTCTGTTAAAAGTTTCAATGTTGAATAAACGAATTTTATCTTTTATCTTTTAAAGCTCTTCTGGCTTCGCTTAGGTTAAGAATAACCTCAATCCTGATTCGATCTCGTAAAGAAATCCCGAGGAATCCCAAATCGCTAGTTAAGCGAATAGGTCAGGGTAATATAATATAGGTATATAATATATTCATTGATATATTTCAATACATGTATATACGTATATAACATTTATATTTTTTAAACGAAGTTTGTTACAACAAATGTCAATAATAAAATGTTTCAGGAAAATGTTATTGTGTTTTAGGATACCGACATGAACATAGATTTCACTTAATTAATTTTGAATCTGTTGAAAATAAGAAGTTGAAAATTGGCAAAATAGAATATGGTAAATTGATTATTATTTAATGAGGAAAGAGTTATTAAATGACAAAAATAATTAAGTTCAGGCTTATGATTAGGTTTTTGTAGCATGTTTACTATTAGCACAAATACATTAGTAATATTGGTTGATATTGGTTTTGGATACTAAGCTATGACCGATACGATGAAATTTTACACCGCGTTGTGAATAGTGACCGAATAAAATAGAGGGACTTTAATTTTATTTATGCGAAGCTAAATGTTGTTTGAATTTGTTGTTAAGTTTAAAGGATTTTGCTAATTATTTTTTAGATTTGTTTTGTTATAGAATACAAAAATGATTATGTATTTTGTACAAAGTGTTTACGATAAAAATCTAATATTAATATTCGTTTTGGTATTATTTTTTCAAACTTAACATCTAAGAACATTCCCATTGGAATAGATTTTGCGATGTTAAAAGCTTAGTGATGCTGCTGAAGTTTTCAGAAAAGATTTTTTTTTAATAATTTCTGAAAATTACTTAACTGCGTTTAAAATGGTTTCTGTCGGGTCTTTTTTTAATAACCCTTTCATCACAGTCTGGTCTATACGTCTCCTCCTTTTAGTTGTTGCTTTTTTGCTCATTAATATTCTCACTCTCCAGACATATAAACAAAACATATGGAATAATGAATGCTTGAATAATGTACGTATTACCCTGCGCTACTTTAGGTTTGAGGTGTAGTGCCGGAATGCGGTCCACGGTATTCATAGCATGTTACTCTAGCACCACATTTACCTTTTTTAATATCACGTATGAGTTAGAGAGTCTTTGAAGATAATAGAAATATGATCAATAGCAGTGTTCTAAGATATAAATATTGCACCTATATTGATTTCAACTTTTTAGTGAACAATGTTTTTATTTCGAGAAAGTTTTAAATAGATTTTGCAGATGTCGCTGATTATTGTAACCTAAACAAACATTTAGGTTATGGCAAGATCTATATAATGACGTATAAAGGCGTAAACCCACATTACTGGTAATGAAAATTTTTCTAATTACTCTTGATTGTGTTTAGTACTTTCCGTGTAGTTTTAGTTTTCATCATCTTCATCATTTTAGTAGGACGTCTATTATTAGGCTTCTTTAAAAGTTTTCCATAAAGACCAGTTGGAAGCGGGCCTGTGTTCAGCCTCTTTCGAGAAAATTAATCTTTCCACCTTGTGATGGTATTATGCTGCACATATCGATCCATGGTTTACGCCCCAGAGTCTTAAAGGCAAAGCAGACATCTCTTGTGCACGCTGTGTGGCCTCCTCTCGCCACCACCACTTCAACTTCCGATTCGCTGAACTTCGTCGGCTACTTTCGTACATCCACGTTTCTTCTCATTCCTGTCGCGATCTGTTAGAGAAATCCGTAACATATACAAAAGTATTATTGTAGCGTTATTCTTTATAAATTTTAAAAGTTTTATGTTTACTAGTTTAAATAATTTTATAATAACCCCAGTGTTGAGGTAACGAATTTTAACGAGTTGATTTAAAATTTATGAGTGTCCTCGCGAGCGTAACCGCAGGTCGGACGGCATAAAATAGTGCTGGGCCGCACAAACCGCGCTCTTCTTATTGTTCAATATTTATTGTGGCACATAAACCCCTACGACAAGGTAAACGTACTCGGCAAAAAAAAAATACTCTTAAACGAATTCGAATTTTTGTTGGGACGTTAACAGCGATATTAAATAACATCTCTATTCATAATAAAACGTGTCATAAAAATAGACGGCTGTAGAATTGTGTGGCAGATCGCAGGCTCGGCGGCGGAAGGAGCGCCGGCGTGATATCGTACTTAACGTACACGAAAATATTCAATTTTATAACATTTTCGTTGAGATAACATCTCGGACTGTCGATTTGATATTTTCGGCGGTAAGGTAATATTATACGGGGAGCAGTGAATGGACGCTGACGCCACGCTGCGCGCACCTCCACTCGTAACTTAGCACTTAATCATTTTCCCGGACGTTTTATAGTGTCCTACAGGGTAGGCCTTACGATCCACTGTCGCTCATAATGTCTCCCGAGCTAAAATATAGACTGTAAATGGAAATCGTTGCCGTGCTCTATCATTTTAGTCATAGTTATTTCAGCTGTATCATATGTGAAAGCTTACTAGTACACTATTTGGAATTAGATTTATTTACTATAACAAATTTTGTTTATTGCTGGAGTAGGTCTTCTTATCTGTTCTAGCAATGTGGTTGTGAACATCTCCACTTTTCGGCGATACAGGTTTTGTGATCTTTACGCATTATGTTTCCGTTGTAACAACAGCTATATTGAAACGCTTTTTGTAGACATGATTGAAGTAGTCTGCGGGTTCGAAGGTTATTGCATAGAGAATCTCTGGTAATCTGATACAGATATCAGATTACTGTATTATTGTGAAAGTTGTCGGAGCATCTTGGACGAAAATCACTTCTTACTGATACTACTGTAAATCGATAGATATCGACGGTATGAAGAGTAATACAGTACAATATAATACATTAATTCGATTACTTTAAAGAATTGCACAAATGGATTTGCGCGTTTTGACATTTGAAACTGAATAATAATATTGTATCCACGGTGAAGCACCCTATTAGCAGCTGTGTACTTTTTATTATGATGAATAGATAGAAACGTGATGAATTAATTGTCTTTTTAATGGTGGAGATTTGTTAAACAGATTTTAGTTTTTATTAGTCATAAATAATGATATTACATAAAGCACATTTGTGTTATATTTGCCTCATCGTTGCATCATAGCTAGACCTAAATGATTGGTACGTTGTTCCTTATAATGCTCATCATTAAATGAAACTTCGTTCAATTTTTAACTATACAAATATAAATACCATCTTTAACAAATAGCGAATGCATTTGAATAAAGTTTACAGTAGGAATGATAAAGGGTTAACATTGAAATGTAAATACATAAATGGGCAAAGCGAGGCAGTGTGCATAAGTCAGGCAGCTGACGGAGGTGGCACAATAAATTGCAGGGCGGGCAGCTTGCCTCTCCGTGTTGCGGCGTGGGCCGGTAGCCCGCGTTAAATCTAGACTTTTCTCAGGCCTTCTGTATTGCGTTACACGTGTCGTAAATTATTAACAAGGATTAAAAGTTTCGGGTTTTCATATTTTCAAGTTTTTATTCAATCAAGCGAAATTAACTATGTTATTTGCCTTAATTTGTTTGATATTGAATTATTTATATTAAAGATGTGTGTTACAACATACCGGACGACAGTAAACTATAGTTTATTTTAATTTGAAGTCATCCCAATTTTGAAAAAGCTTTTTCTTACGGATAGGGTGTTCGATACATTAATTAACAGCAAATGAGCTATACATTCGCTGTTATCAATCTATAAACACCTAAAACTAATCATCCTATTTATATCTTGCATGTTGATTTGATATATTTTTCAAATTGTAAGCGAAAAATAAACCAAATTTAATAAGAGATAAGAGGGCTATGAAATAACATAAAAATTTAAATACGTTTGTAATGTAATCTTGAAAACAACTTTAAATAATGTTCCTTAAAATGCTTTTTTTAATATTAAATTGTCTCCCTAGTAACTGTCGAATCTCTTCGGTTACAGTTAGAAATTTAGTTACCGAAACAAATTAACTTGGGAATAGTCTGTTCACTTCAATCTCAGTCATTTTGCAAAGCAAAATTTTTTGACGTAAGCATTGATGACAAGCCGATATGAAGATGAAATATCATTCTTGGAGTAACTTCCACTACTAGAATAGCTACTTCCGCTATGTACATATCGGAAGTAGCTATTCATTAGTCCCTTTCTTAGTTAGATTCATAAATGTTTACATAACAGGCATTCTTTGTTCAACAGAATACTGTTACATGAGATTCATTTTAAAATCTATTATACATGATAGCAAATACATCCAGTTCCGTGTACGTAATAGACCTTGACGGTAAAATAAAATATTGTAATGAAATCTGTCAATATTGGTGCACACAACAATTTTATAATTTTCTTTAAATGATACTATGAATTAAAGGCTTATTTTGTGGCTAGAATAATTACGGGGTTAAAGAACCTTACTATTCAATAGTATGGAGCAGTTTTACACGACAGTCCTGAATAATGCCTCTTAAAGATCATGTATTATATTTAAGAAAAAAATTAAAAACTTCGCCCCATTATAGAGTGAAGGATATTTCAAAAGATAATAAAGCTAGGGAATGAATTGTACTATGACAAAGAGTGAAAATAATCACAAAAACAAACTTCCGAGTTTTTGTGGGCTTTTCGCAAATCGGGAAAGTTGCCATTTTAGGACAGCTCAATTTCATTTTACTTTCTCTGAAAATGGGTTCTTGGGACTTTCATAAGTAACCACTGTAAAAGACCCTAACTGGAAAATGATATGAATTAATATGGTTGCAGCAACTTTTATCTCAGGTGCATACATTGAAAACTTTCTTCTTAAATTATAGTCAGTTTGAGGATTACCCTTAGAAATATATCGCCAATTAACAACTCTTAATAAAGTTGTATTTATCATATTTTATAGTGAAAGTTGGGACGGTGGAATTTAGCACTGGTCTAATTAAAGAAATAATAATAAGCTTTAGTATTTTTGTTGGACGACGATAGAACGTTTAGAAGCGGTTTGCATCTGGCATCTTCCAACGACCTCAACTTTTAAGGTGAATTAAGTACCATAAACACAACGTAAATGCTTCTGCAGTATATACCCAAAAAAACTAAGCTATCTGTATACATGAAATGCAAGGGAATTTAAAACGACGAATGTCAGGTTGATTTTTTTAAAAGAAGGATTACCTCGGTATGTGATATGTTATCTTTAGCGCGTCGAGATTTATCAAGAACGAGCGTCGGCCGGCAGCGGGCAACTCGCAGCCCATAATCCGCACGCGGAGCGACGGAGTGCGACTCACGCGCACAAAGGCCCGGCCGAATTATGAGTCCGCCAACAAAAAGCTTGTTAGTCAACGGGCGACTACCCACCACGGCTGCCCATAACGCAGTTCATTATTTATATTAACAGTTTAGCAGTGAGTGGCCGCTCGGAGTCCGGCTTATGGGCGCGTGAATATGCGTGGGCATTATTTGTACCCTTGTTAAGCGCTGAGGGCATTATAAAAATGATTCCTTTATCCGAGCTGTGACACTCGCTGGAAATTGGTCGTTTAATTTATGATCATCATAAAAAAGGATTCGAAACCGTGCCGGTTGGAATTTCATTCATAAGAACGCAGAGGCGTTCGGCTCTTTATGGATGGATGTTTTCATTAATTTAACTCGGATTTGGAAATGCCACCGAGGTTTCGGGCTTGGCGGCGGACAGATCTCAGATAACGAGCCTCGTGTTCCTACTACTGTTACGCTGACAATATTTTACGGCTCTATCCAATACCTTATTCATTTTTTCGTTAACAGAATAATGTCAGTAATAGTCGACAGTACGAGAGTTGCAATCTGTCGCAGAGTTATTGACCGCAACTAATGTATATTCATATTTTAAAATTTAGAACAATTTTTTAAATGTCAAATACACGAGTTAATTTATTGCGTGATCAGCGGGGAGCCTTCCTAAGAGGTTACCGAAGAGTAGCTATCAGTCACCGCGGGATGGCTCGCGATGCCGGAGTTTGCGTCGTGCACGGGGCGCTGTGCACCCGTCATCTGATAAGCGAACAATAACTCGATGCGTGCTCTAAATAAGCCCGAAGGCGCATTAGTCACCTTGCCGGCGTAGCGACAGTTTGCCTAATCCACTCAAAACATACGAGGGCGCATTTGTCGGACGCTTCTCCGCGTGATCGATAGCGTTACTCGCCACAAAACGATAGATAAAAGCCGATAGCTTGGAAGAAATATGACGCGAACAAAATCGGGAGATATACGTAATAAGATAAAAGTCAAACAATGATTCGACCGCGGATTCGCCGCGGCATAATTTATGTGACAACGCGTGATGGACGAGCGGCGACTTTCGGTAAACTATTTACATACGGCGGCGGCCGGCTGTCGGATTGGGTTCCGCTGTGACAGAGGGTGGGGCTTACTACAGAAAACAAATGTCGCTGTTATTTATTAGGTTACACTACTATTAAGCCTAAGAAGAGAATTATGGTTTGTCCGTTTGAAAATCGTATAAAAGGGAACGGTGTTTATTTGGATTATATCACTTTTATCCTGAAGGTATATACGCAACTTTTTGTCGTAAGGAAGCAAATGTCAGAGTACTCCCGTGACGATCGTTCTAATTGAATGGGAAGCTGGCGTCCCGGAGGCCGCGGTCGCCGATTCCCTTGACGCCTCCACTTAAATTGCTTTTCGTTTTCATCTGTGAAAACTGTATTTGTGTTATCTCGGACAGGGTTATCAGCATATTATTAATGTAATTTAACCATAATGTTAAAAAAAGGTTTAAGGTTAAAAATTAAAAAAAAAGTAAGTTATTTGTCCAAGCCATATCATTTATTGCCATTTTTATGTGCATGGTAATAATTATGCATAGTTCACATTATATTTCGCGACCCTTTGTTATTGCGATTTTTTATGGAATTATTAATTGATCAAAAGTGCCCTGCATTTCTATATAAGATCGAATCTGTAATGAGGAGATGTATAGACGAACAAAAATAATCGATGTAGCCCAGCTGATAGGCAAGCTGAAGCGCAACGTCTACTCGCAAGGGACATTGTTAAGTTTTTCAGAAGACCCTGGTTGCGTGCCGCTTCCGTTAAGTGAAGTTTATGACAACATGAACGGTTTTTATCAACACAAATTGGTATTGTTGATATTAAAATACCTCAAATTTGGAAAGTAAGAATACTTACCTGTTGGATTTTTTTTTTACTTTATCTTGTTGTCATTGTATTGTTACTTTTTTTTGAATTCAGTATATACTTTTTAAATTTATAATTTAACCAAACGAATATTTGATTCACTAACCAATTATACACCAATGGGGGAGACGTATGTCCAACAGTAGACATGTTAAATGATGTTCATTTTAAACTGTAGCATAAAAGACCAAAAAAGTTGTTTTTACAAACAACGTGGTGTATCGCAATCATTTCCAATATGTATTGGGAAAGTTGTAAGGGGCAAACAGCATTAGCGGAAAGCAGGGAGCGGGGTCGTAGGTGAAAACGTTAGAGCAGCGACAATCCCGACGGAGACAGCGCGGCAGCTTCGCTTTTTATCTACGCGCCGCTCCTCGCCGCTCGACCGTGTAATTGGATGAGAACGACGCGATCCCAATAGCGCGCCCTTATCTGTTCGCGGCAAATCCACCCCCTCCCTCTGCCCCCCGCATGCACCCCGCACGCCTGCGACGCTCCTGCAATAAGTTTTTAGTGAGTAATTCAAGATAACCCCTTGATGTTGTTCATTTTCACACTTCCTTTCGCGAGAACAGCTCTTTATTGCGTAATATGTAACTGTCGCTTCCCCGCCCGCCCTCGTTTTATGATGTTAATGCGATCGCCTCCGACCCTCTGTCTGGATAATGATAATTGCTTTTCCCTAAATTATTGTTTGATGTTGTCGTTTACAGAAAGTTGCCTAATGCACTGTGGGTATCATCGCAGTTGGTTATTTAATTTTCGTAGGTTCCGATCCAAGTTACAGATATAACATAGCGAATAATTCTATATTTTCTGTTGTGGAATTTTGCGTCGGTGTGCTTATCTCTTGCCTGGTCCGTGAAATGGAAGAATTGGCCATTTAGCCGCAAAAACAATAACGGAATGACATTTTGTAGATGATTTATTTTTAAACATCACCATATTCATTATAACAGAAACACAAACCTTAACTTTATTTCTATATAAATATGTCTAGTTCAGCGACTTGTCTATTGACTACGACTATTGTAGTACAAGAGGTATTATTTTTAAAGAGTGTAACTCATCAAATTACTAATCATTACATTTTAGAACAAGATGTAGTATGTCTCATGACATAAAATCAACATTTTGTCCTTGATAAATAAAAAAATTAAATAATTACGGTAATATTTATTTTATATTATAACGTAAAATTATAAAGAAGCGTTTTCTTTACTGGATGAAAAACTTTTAAAGATGAGTTCAAAGTAAAAAAAAAAATCTTTAAACATGCTTTATTTAAAAAAACGAGTCACAGAGCATTTTTTATGAACGACTTAATTAAGTTGAATACCTTTTAAATTACTTTTTATCGCATTTACAGAGTCGGAAAAAATATTAGTACTGTTGTTCAAGTAAAAGTGCTATTTCTTTTTAAACAAATTGGATTAAAAGCAAGCCTGGAGTGCGAGGGTTGTGTTCGTTTTGTGTCAGCGAAGCGGGAGGTTGCGAATTGTCGTCGTAGTAGCCGGTATCAGATGGGCGCGCGGACCGGGCCGCTATCTGCCCACCCCCTCCCCGCGCCTCCCCAGCCCGCCTTTACTTAAATCCGTCTGTTTTGGTTTCGCTGCGGCAGCGTTCTTTCTTTTTATTGTATTTGTATTGATAGCTTGAAAGTGTACGCGATTGGAAATTCTTATTTTATGTACTAAAATTCAGTCTTCGCTTTATTTACGAGGCATTGGTTATAGGAGTACAGAAGCGTCTTTTGTTAATATTTACAATTATTGTCTCACCTAATAGTGCCAGTTATCTAAAGGTACAGGATGATTGTTTATCATCTATAAACGCTTTAAAGGGGTGAGTTTATAGCACGTTTGACGACAAAAAGTTTTAAACTTTGTACACTTATTTGCAATCACCCTCTGATCAATCTGAACATTCTGATAATGCGCAATGAGTATGTAAATTAAAAAAAAATGGAAATAAAGAAAGACCATGTCCGCTAAAAAGTCGAATTCACATTAACCAGTGGAACGCAATGGGTAACAGTTTTATCAGTAGACGACGATGATTCAATGCATTCTTAACGCGAAAAGATTGTAAATATTTTTTCTTTTTCTTTATATTCGTTTATACGCGTATTGCGTACATCATTCACCGTATGGGTATCGATTGATTAACGAAATCGATTTACGTCGATATATAATTTCAAAGTTATTAGAAGCAAATCATAAACGAGATTGGCTGTTTCTGCGGGAGATCAATACGCTTCGCAAATCAGTAAGTCGTCGCCAACTCTCATTTAAGGATGCGCCGAAAACATCTTTTTTTTATTGCGATCATTATTTCGAGTGAAATTGCGAGAGCATTAAGTTGAGTATAGGGTGGGACGCTACGGGTCCATTACCGACTGCCTTGTAATCAAGCTCGCCGTGCGCTGCGTGGAGCACTCGAAACACACATATTAACATCATATTAATTTGTTAGCGCTGTTTCGCTTTCGGATTACGGAATTTTGTAGACGTGGTAAGGGTTTCACATTTTTTACAATGTCTTATTATTTAGGCCGGCGTTTTCGGGTCGTATTTTGATTTTGTCAAGCTTTATTCAATATTATCGTTAATAATGTAATTTTAAAAATTTCCTAATGTAATTTATAATAATTATTAGTAATATTCTATTTGTATTTAATGTGTTTAAAATATAGATATTAAATATCAGGTAAAATTAATTGAAGTTTTCTAATTGAATTTACCTAAAGTGTAAATTAGTACAGCAAGGCATTTTCGTAAGAGTTTAAAGTTATTCCCAATAAGCTTTTACTTTGATACTATAATTTAAAAACAGCAACCTCTGATTTTCGTTCGGACCTGCATAAATTAAGTAATGACCGGCGTAATATCTTCGGACAAATCGTGCAAGTTCGCAAGACATCGCGTAAAAACTTTTAACAGATTATCGAGTGTTTTAGCGGAACCGTAGAAAACTGGCACTTATATAATAATTTTAAAAATGCCAAGTTTTCACTTTGCGGGTGGTAGTAATTAGGCAATTACATTTTATTATTGTATAAATGTCTGTTGTAAGTGAGAGCGCGGCCGGTGGCACGTCGCCGGGGCCTGTAATCTCGCGCCGGCCCACAATCACGCGTTTCTCACCCGCGCGCGTTGAAAAAATAATACCTCATCGACATTTGTCTATAATTTGCTCACCGCCGCCACCGATCCGACCAATGTGAGTGTGCGCGTGTGCGTGTGTGCACGCAACCGCCAACAATGTACTCCGCCATCCGAACGAACCGCAGCCTTTTTTTAAGGCTATGATATTTCCTCATAATTACTTCGACCTGTGTCCAGATGTCAATTGAAATTGATATTCACCGGTATTTTATTTTTCTACTTCCTATTTATATAATGCCTTATAACTTGTCGATATTTTCTTCCAGTAGCAGATTAAGCAACCGCAACCAGCCCGCTGAGACAAGACAATATTTTAGATCTTCTTTTTTATCTAAAACTTTATTATAAAACAGCAAAAATCAATTTACTTATCGTTTGTAAGCTTAGAAAAAATTTGAGTAAATATTGCTACATTATTTTAGAGTTTATTATAATAATATAGATACATAAAAAAAACTGAAAGTTTCTTCTGTGTAACATTTTCCAAATAAAATTTGCGTGTGTAAAAAAACAGGTATAAATAATATTTTATGCCATTTAGACATTGATGCGACCACGTTAAAAATTAACAATGTAAAAGAGAATTGGGCGCAAAATTTGCAGAATTAGACAAGATGTTTTGACAGTTGAGTGACAGTTACTTTCAATGGAAGATCATGCGTAACTGACACCGGACCACGCGTTAAACGGCGTGTTTGTGTGTCGGTCTGTTTACAAGCCCGCACACAATAAACTGAATTTATCAATAGCGTTAAACCGAGAAAATAAATTTGGCGTACCTTCCACCTATACAAATCGTGAATAAATATCAAATTGAATAATTTATTCACTGAAAAAATCTAATATCACATGATTTCAACTACACATCTGTAAGACAAATTGTTGTTGTGATTGTATGCCTTAAATGCAGTTAAGAAACTTTAATGTGTTAAGTTAACAATGCTTTTTAAAAGTTGCCAAATTTACAATTTATGTATATACATTTTATTTATAAAGAGTCTAAACATAAAATATCTTTCTTTATATTCTTTTTAGGTATGTAATATTTTAGTCAATATAACACAAAACTTTGTCATAATTTGATTCAATTGAAGTTGTCTCATACATTTTTTCTGGCATTGTTTATGAAATTTATTTTTGGTTCTACGAGTTTGATAACATGTTTGATACAATTTTTTCTAAATACTTTTAATTACTTTAAATACCTTTATTGAGTAATTTTTTAATTTATATTAATTAATAGTTTTATAATTGTCTTTGTACGTTTGTACTTACGCTTAATTTTTCTATGGAACTAGGTCGAGTATAGTTGTCTTAAATGATCATTTTTAATGTCCTTATTATTGTTTGATTTTAGTATTTTCTCTATGGTAGGCTTTCTTTCTTGTTCTAAAAACTCTTGGTAAAAAATGGTTTAAAAAATGCTCAAAGCACTATTTGCCCCATGTAAACGCATCTTTATTTAAGAAAAATGTTTCTTTTCATTAATGAGATAAAACATCGAAGGTTTTCGTTATTACAGTTTAAATATTCAATGCAATACATAAAGTAGGTAATAAAAATGTAATAATAAACAGGTTAGTAATAGTTTATTCACCATTTAAAAAAGAAATAAAATTTGTATTTAATCAGAACGAATTAATTTATAAATATAAGCTTAATTTTACTATCGATTATATAAATACTTGCAAAATAATAAGACAGATCGAATTGACATTATCATCGTTTCGATGGCAGCTTAAAGCCAGCTCAACAAACAAGTGAACATTAACGGTCGAGTAGGCCGCGGCTGCGGTCGGTGTATCGCGATGCCGTTCAAAATGCGATCACTTATGTTCTTGACAGATCCGTGCAGTATCACCTGTCCGCCAAAGTCAACGTCTAGGAAACTTTACGAAGAATTATTCTCTACACGATTCGATCGATCTTATCCCAAACCACTCCAAAAACATATTAAACTTAAAATGATGTTACATATTTGACAGGATTAATATTTTAGTTGAATTATATTTGTTATCAAAACTCATGGGTAATATTTTGCGTATATGTTTTAATAAAAACCAGCATTTTAAACCTCGAAAGCGACGGAATTAGCACAGTGCCGTGATTTGATACATTTAGCTAAATCGTTGTTGACGGAAATATCTCCGATATTGAAATCATCATCATTATCATCACTTTAGCCTTAGGACGTTTTCTCCGGGTATTAGGACAGATTTCCAATAGCACTGATTTAAAGCCGCCTGTGCCTAGATATTTCTTGATCGTTATGACGACCTTCACAAAATGGGCTGTCCACCTTGAGGGAGGACGTTCTACATTACACTTGAGGGACTGTGGTCTCCATTTCAGAACCTCAAAGTATGATTTTTATTTATTTATTTATTTATGAACACTTTTTTGTACACCATAGACAATAAATAAAGGAAAAAAGAAACAATCCATATGGTACAAGAGGCGGTGTTATCGCTCGAAGCGATCTTTACCAGACTATCTTTGAATATATACAAGAATACTTATATAACCATATATACACATATACTTAGCTATATATACGTCTATATATATATATATATATATATATATATATATATATATATATTTACGTGGGAAAGATACTACATAAATACGAATAATAAAAAGATGCTACACAATATTTTAAACGCGAAGGAAGTGCTCTTTTACCATTGTAATATATACTATTATTGTACAAAATGAATTAATAGACATTTCAAACATTTGTTAGTTAGATATTTGTTTTTTTTTGTATAACTTGAAGAATGTTAAATATTGAATATACCTACATTTTTCTATGTCATAATACATAATCATATTATTAACATTTCTTATTTTAATTCGGTTTTAAATCAAATTAAAATGAACTACATTACCGTTCAGTGGTGTATTATTTAAAAGAACGGTTGCATTGTCGGGCGACTGGGGTTTCAATTCCTTTTGTACGGACGTCGAGGAAGTTGCGCCGCGGTGACGGATTACCTAAGTTTATCCGCTTATTGATACTTACGTCTTTTGTACAGCGCCTTTGATTGACGCCGACTTGAATCTGTGACTCAGACTTTTTTGTTAATGACAAATGCTGTTTGCTCGT
Organism: Battus philenor; assembly: GCF_028537555.1. Lineage (NCBI taxonomy): Eukaryota > Metazoa > Arthropoda > Insecta > Lepidoptera > Papilionidae > Battus > Battus philenor. The sequence continues at coordinate 11,357,644 of NW_027181682.1, forward strand.
TGGCATTCATAGCTTCACCGAGTTTGCGGTAGCAAAGTGCTGCGTGCGCTTGGATTCTCCTTGGTGACACATAGAGTTTTAAGAACTGGTTGGTAAAATAACAAAAAATAGTACTCTTTACTAATTTTCTATTTTCTCTGCTAATCTCCTGTTACATAGTTCTATAATCTATTTATAAATTAGTGGCAGCTTTAAAACTAAGTTTAACTCAAAACGAGTTTGTCATGTGAAAATTTTATTTGCACACTCGGCCATATAAACATCTGAGTATTGGACTATGGCAAGTGAAGAGGTTTTTTTTTTGACATCATTTTTATAATCTTGACATTGCACTATGCGACTGTCACATATTATAAAAATAATATTTAAATTTCGAATACGAGTCAAAAACGCGTGCAAAATGATTTTTAAAAGGTCCTCAAAGAGAAGCAGGCATGATGCTTCTCGCTATGGTCTTACAGGATGCAACGATACATAAATTGTCAATAAAACTATTTTGAAAAAACTATAAATCATTTATAAGTAGCTATTTAGTTATATTTGTGGTATACTTAACACCTCATGTTTTCAGTGTCACCTCTTCTTTAGTAAATAAGCTCGAGGACCTCGACCCAGGTTCAATGTAGCCGGATTGAGAGCCTCCCAAGTATTTAGGTTGCTTTGGTTGTTGCAATCATTTATATATAAAATCTTCGATATAGCTGCCGTTAGTTGTTGCCGTATAGTTTTTCCAATTTCCAATAGGATCGTTTGGAAGTGGTTGTCATACAAAGTATACCTGCTACTTTAACAAAGTAATTTGTTTACCTTCTGTGAGGGTACTTTACACTGTCGTCGTTCTATGGTTTCTGTTTCAGAACCCTAAGGCACCAATGGCCATCCGTTCTGCGCTCTATGTGGTCTGCCCATCATCATTTTCACTTGCTAATAGTACATAAATATGACGACATCCTACTCCACGGATCTCCTGTCTTCGTATGTCAATATACAATATCAATATAATAGACCTATTTTTGTGTTGATACTAACCGAAATGATATTTTATGCTATGTGTTCTCAAATCGCATATTTCGTACGAAAGCAGCAAAATACGGGATAGTAACATAGTTGTAATTACTTTGAAAAACATTATTTGAAATCGAGTCACGTGTGAGAGTACTAAGGATTAGAGGTGTACTGGAATGACCCTGGCGATTAGAAACAGGCGCTCTCAGCGGCATCGGAACGCAAAGCCGTCAGTAATTGCGGCTTTGGCGCTACCCCGGCAATCTCTCACTTAACCCCCGGGATGTTTGTTAGTGACGCTTCGTGTGTATAAATAAAATTGTACAATACAGATATTGAACATAATTTTTCTTGTAACATTCGCGATTAAAACATTTCTATCGTAAATACTACCAATCTTTTGAAATATTACTATGTAGCGGCCCGAACCGAGTCTCCTCCATGAGCCTTCGGGCTTCGCAATACAAAAAAAAATTATGGTTACGAGCACACTGCGCCATGCCATCGCAAACTGCCAATTTCTGTAAATTCCACTTGGCTAGCAGTGAAAGTGAAGTTCCATAAAAAATATTGAAAAAAGTAAATAATACAAGTTACTTTCGACATGCAAAGAAAGTGTGAAGACGTGAGTACAGATTTTACGTCAAAATCTACGCCGTTCCCTACATGTTACTGCATAAGCCGTTAAATCAACAGATCTACGTCTGTGAACTTTTATATAATTCGCCGAGTGAAGTTTCATGACATTTTTTGGTTTAAAAATTATCTGTCGATATACCATGTGACTATATTTTCAGTTAACATCAATAACTTTGCATATAAAATGAGGTCCGATTTATAGTTTTATTTTTTTGACGCTTTCGTCGGTCTAATATTTTTCAAGCGTTCGTTAAGTCTTATGGCATTCTACGATATTCACGGTTAAAGAAACAATACGAAAACGATAATTGATAAATAATCAAGTGAGTTAACGGGGAGAACGCCAGCGCAGACGTTTGGATTGCTGCTGCCGCCCACCGCGGTGTAGGGTGACCATGCGTCAACAAATTACCTTTTTATTTTAAAGATAAAAGGTTCCAAAATTTCAAATCAGTATCCAAAATGATAGAGAAATATTCTTAACTTAATAAACACTTATCGACTTTTACAAAGTCAGTGTATTTAATGAAATAAACATGAAAGAAACCCCACGCAGTTAATCTTCAATGATTATGCTTTAAACCATGCAAATGTTTTAAATATTTGCCTTTTTAAAGTAACTTCTTTATTAAATTTTGTCAACAACGTAAACACAAAAATATTACAGCAACCTTTAAAACTAATACTTACACAATAATGTACACAGAATGTTCATTTAAATTAGATACAACAAAACATTAACTTTTTAAAACCATTGGCAAAACAAAAACCAAAACACTAAAGCAATAAGACAATGATAAAGACAAAAAATACAATACATTTACAATAGGAATAGTGTGAAAGTGAATAGTGAGGTGTTTGTTTTCGTAATGACGTGGTCTGGTCATAAAAAATATCCAGGCCAAGCAGTCTATAGTCAAAGGAGTATATTTTTACATAATATTGAATTTTGGCAGAATGATGGCTAGTCTATTCATTACGCAAGTCATTGAGGAATCTCGGCGGCGATTACAAATTACAAACAAAAAGATTGGAAGCGTCCTAATCTGACGTCGCATCGCGACCGATCATCGGCCGATCATGATTTACGAACACATCGCACGCTGATAGGTGATCTTGAGTCTAACAATTCCGATCATTGATAGCTTTGGGGAGTTCGGAGCCAAAACTCTATATTCTTATATATGACTCGATAGTTTATTTTGTTAACCCATAACGTGACGGAGGTGTCCACTCCATCTACTCAACAGCGACGTAACTTTGATGACTAATAGCACAAAAAAACTTATATTATGTTTTTTAAAAATTACGTATAGTCTGTTATAAAGTCTACCGGCAATAGATGGGTAGGAAGAAAAAACCAGATGATGCCAAAAATCGTGAAGGGTATCCATTCTTGTACATATTTAGTATGATGTCGTTAATATGTGCAACAATTAATAAATTTATACAAACTGTAATATCTGACCAAAACTTCATTATCATGATTATTACAGAAGTAAGACATCCATAACTGGATATATGACATCGAACTGTTTAGAAGCATCCTGCATCCCTCCTAACAGCCTACCTTGACAGCCTTTCCTTTGCCGTAGGTACCTTTTGTCTTCATATTAGAACCTTTACGCCCCTGGGGCCTATCAGTCACTTCAACTTACCAATATGCAAAAAAGTTTTTGCAATCTACGGTTCCACTTATTCTTGATCTCTTGTAGAAATCCCCAGCATAGCCTTTTCGAAAATAATAATATTCCCATAACTAACTCGTATTGTTAGCTAAACGTATATTTGGTACAGTATATTTAATCTCTAAAGGTATAATGTACAATAAAATAAATTTACAAAAAGTTTACACGATAGAGAGTGATGTAAAGAAAAGAATTATCCGTACAATGAAGACAAAATTTATGTAAGCCACTATGATACTGATATTTATTTTTAAGTGTCCTAATAAGCGAAATAATTAAAAGTGTTCTTATTTAAAAACCGATGATTAACTCAATTTCGCATTTCTGCTTAGCTTATGTTCAACTATGTAATATATAGGAATTTTACTAATATATACAAAGTGTTTAAAGAATTGTATTTATTTATTTTAACGCTTATTTAAATAATAAAAAATACCTCTTCGTTTCCATCCTTAGTGTTAACTCAGAATAATTTCTCGTGATAGAAATTTTATTCGAATATGTAAAAAAAATGTTAATTTGTTTATTTATTTACTCGTATTAGTGCTAATATCCACTTTGACCCTAACAAGTTGGTTTGTCCACCTTGTAGGTGGACATTCTTTAAGGATTATCTTTTTTTTATGTACCATAAAAACGATTAAAGGATTATTAGGACGTAGTCTTACGATATTACGTCAAATATGTAAAATTATTAACGTATAGAATAACATATAGAAAATGATCTTGATATTTTTTAATATTAATACGCAGTATCGATCTTAAATAAAGACTGACCCTTTATATATTAAATTTACAAGCATCCGTACTACGTGTATAAATCCCTCTATGTATATGTAACACATCCTCATCACGAACCCCTGACGTCGGGATCAGGACTCAAGCCTGCCCGTGTCAACCCACCTGTCCGATTACCATTGTTTATTTTATAGGGTCATGCGGAACGAACTGAAACCTATTCCTTTGTGAGATTTTTAAAAGGAGGCAAACGGATATGGTACAAGACGTTGTGACTAATAACTAAAGGTGTTTAAGCAAAAAAAATAATAGAGCGCAGTAAACAAAATTTAAATCGCAATTTTTAATAAAAATTATTTATTTGTAAAAGATGTACTGATTGTACTGTCTGTCATATCTTTTGATTTATTGACTGACGTTTTTGCAACCGGTCGTATTGGAAATATATAGGAGAGAGCTGAAATTATGATGACGATGATAATTATGAGGTGAAGTTTGTGAATGGAATGACAGCTGGTTTGTAACTCGAAACAATTACACAACATATACAGCTCTTGTAATATTCATAATATTTAAGTAAGAAAAATCATTAATTTAACCATATCTTTCTTTATTTTTAAACATCGTCAAAGTTTATTATTTTATGTGATAAAAATCTTAGAATGTATATTGTGGTATATGTCCAAAGATTCAAATAATCGAAACATAATTCCAAACCACAAGAGGTTAACGTGACTCTAAAAAATGATTTAAAATCAATTAGTTTGATTGACGGCAGGCCAATCGAAAAGGAGAATCGGGTGGTGTATAAATAGAATATTAACTGATTACAAAACCGGCAAGTATCGCGTGGACACGAGAGCTTCGCTTCCTGTCTTCTTGAACTCATTAATCCGTTTTAAAAGCGGGCACGGTTGCCGAACGCGGAGCATTAACCGGGTGGCCCTAGAGACTCCATTACGGGCAATAAAATGCCTATTATTATCGAGGGCCGAAAAGCTGGTGCACGCGATGCAATTACTTGATTGGCGGTGTTCTGGCTTCGGCCGTGATTGATGGTGGACGCAATTAGAAAACACTTCAGCGAGTGTCTTCGGCGCAATCTTAATTGCGGGTAGCACTTACGGTGCGAGTCAAACGCGCACGTGCTTCATCCTCGAGTCGCCTCGAGAACAAGCAACAATGAAACCGTTCTCATCCATCCCACCCCTCAATTGTCTCACGTAGTATTTCATGCTGCAATTAATTAATTACTTATTCGGTCTAAGTACAGTAAGGAAAAAAGTGAATGATATACCTATCTTTATTAACTTTTTTTTACTAACGAATGACGATTACTTGTTAGCATTTTGGTAATATTATATGTGACGTAACGGCCAAAGCAGAGGAAGCTATGGAAGTCGTAGCATGTAAATCTGTACGACAATACGTGCGTATAATTAACATTAAAAAATTTAAACAAAAACTTGTTGAACCGATGAGGGTGCTCATGTTTATTTTCTTATTTATAAACTCTTTTTAAACTTTGTCCAATGGTGTAATTAATGCCCTTTACCAGTCAACCTAAATATTATAGTAAGTACATATGGCTGCTGTGGCCTTAAGGTTCTGTAATGGAGATCACGGATCGACAAGCGCAACTTAAGATGTTCACCCCCAAGGCGGACGATCTTGTTAAAGTCATAGGTAGACGTCGCATGCAGGCTGCTACCTACCGGTCTTATTGGAAATATACGGTTGAGGCCGATGTTCTGCAGTGGACATTCTACGGCTGAAATAATAATGACGATGAGGAATAGTATGTCGTATAGTGAAATAGTCCTCTTTAGCTCAGTAATGTTATAAACATAGATACGCTAGACCATCCCGGAGGTACCCTGGGAACCTCTTGTAATAAACTTACGGACTTTTTTGACGTTAGTGTTTATTGCAATATAATCTTATGATCAGAAAATATGAGAAGTATATGTTCTGATCGTAGTCACATAAACAAAATCGTAATTTTCATTACCTCATTCTATTTCGGTGGAAGGCGAGTACTTCAAATACTTTGTGCGCCGCTTTGCAAATGATGCAAACCATCAGGCGGAGATGGGCGGCCGTATCAGCCGACACCTCGCAGATTTATGCCCACAGCTCCGATAGCGCGTTTATTTTCGGACGTTATTGATATTGCCAGCGCCTATCAACTTCGAACGCGCTAAAGTACTTCTTAAAGTGAAATAAACGGTATGAATAACAATCGGCGCGCTCGATGGGCATTTGTAAAAGTCGATAAGCGGGTAACACAGCGTGGCTGGTTCTTTGAAGTTCTTTATTGGTGGATTAGTCGCACTGGCAACTGTTTCGCAGCGCGGCTGCTCTTAATGTCGCCTCACAAGACGTGCACGCGCCGCGTCGGCCGGCCGCAGCGGGCCCGCAAGTAATCAACCTATTAATAAGGGGCTCAGCTCTAATACGGCCAATTAAAACGGCGACTCTTGTCTTAAGACGCCCACAGTTTTTGGGTTCGTTCCAGCCGGATTAGGATCGCTTTGGCGACACAGACAGAAACGGCGAACATACATACTGTCGTTCAAATTTACGCTGTTTAGTGGTTACTTTTTCAAGTTATTTCTTAGTACACCTTATACAAGATGATTGGTTACAGGCTTTACGCCTTTACGGCTTTAAAAGAGTGAATGAAGAGCACATTTTTATCCTTAAGTTTTAAACCTTTCACCTATTTCCAAACACACTATAAAGTGAGCAGTTACTTTAATGTATTAGTTCTTTTGAAACGCGGCAGATCAATAGCTTTTAGCAGTTAGAATATGCAGAAACTGATAGTAAACAATAATTAGTTTTAATTTGCAGTATCTGAACTTTTGAAAACTCTTTCTATTACTATTTTATCATTTTCACCTTTTTGTTATTTCTTTTTTATTATTTACTATACATTAAGTGACAAATAAAATACAAATGTGCACATTCACCATTTAAAGCTTTTAAGTACTTCACGTAACACAAAGTTTCAAAATTGACTATAATTTTCTTTGTTACATTTTTTCTATATATAGACTCGGAAGGAAGACGAAAGTAATTATAATAAAGTTGTAGTAAAACCGAAATCCAATAAAAGCCTTCGATTATGTTAACATGTAATAAATATTGAAATAAGCGACCGTATCTAAAATGCCTGTTTATAATTTACTATACTAATAGAAAACAGAAAAATAATGAAAATGTATTATTATACATAGTCACGAAATAGAAACAAAAGATCGGAGATTGTAGAACAATAGGATACGTATCGAACTTGCTTTTGCATTACTGAACGCGTACACTTTTAGCAAAAATAAAAAAGTATTCGTTTTGGAGATCTCGATTAAAAAACTTTACAGTACTTACAAACAACTTGAGTGATATTTGAGCGGTAGGACGGAGAGTCAACAAATATCGTATGCGTCCTTTCGATCGCTTGTCCTTACGCGCACATTCATTGATTTAGTAACAATGTATAGATATATCATTTATAAGAAACATATTTCTTATCGTAGTTTGATCATTCAAACTTTGGTTATTCAGGGATCTCACGCGAGTGCACGTACCTTGAGATTGGAGCGATGCGATTTAATTTGCGCGCCCCGAGCGGCACCGATGAGATTTTTATGCAAATGGTCCATTAATATTCAATTGTCGATAGCTCTCATCGTTCATAATTGTAGCCGGGGGCGACAGCGTTGACAGGTCGCGCGGCGTCTTTGTCGGCGCGCCTTTGATGCGCGGGCGCCGGTAGCCTGCGAGTGCCAGTTTACGATCACCGACGCGTTTTATTACCGGCCTGCCAGTTCCGATCAATAAGCGTGAACGGCCATTAGCCGGAATGCGCTGCGGTACTGCATCGCCCTAATTTTGCAGCTGTAATTATGATGTATATCTACGTACCTTATTGGTGTACTTATAGAAATCACCTTGTATACAGATATCGATACAGGCTGATTGGTTACAGTTGGAAAAAGTTTTAAAGGGGGTGAATAAATAGCTCATTTGTCAGCAAAAAGTTTAAAAGCTTTTAGATCTACTTTCAATTACACTAAGTAAACTTTTGTTTTATTAATAATTGTCTTTGTAAGAATGATATTACAAGGATATTAATTATATGTGAAATGTATATGTGAAAAACTTTAAAGGGGTGAATGTATAAATAGCTAATTTGCTATTAATTAATGTTGGTACACCACATTTAACAATCAATGGTTTTATAAATAATAAATAACGTAATGATAATATAGCCAGAAAGAGTTTTCATAATTTAGAATACTAAGTATTTAAAATAATTATTGTTTACTATCTGACCTACCAGAATTTGTAGTGACAGCAGTAATTGGCCTGTCGCCTTACAATAGATAAAACAGGTAATTTAACATATATTAGAATAATCACTTTGTGCAGGCTGATAGGTAAGAGGTCTAAAAGCCTTGTTTATCAATTTAAAGTTTTTTACACCTTAATCGTATGACCTAAACGGGATGAAGTGTAATAAAATGCAGACTTTTATTCGTAATTAAAGTTTAGAATTTGTTATAAAAAGAAACGGGAAAGACACGTTCCAGACATCAATTTAACTCTGCAACTGATAACGCATTTCTACATCCCCGGGAAATTGTCTCTATACCGTATAACACCTCAAGCAGCTGAGTAACTAAGAAAAGTGGAGGGAGGATCTTGTATGCCAGAAATCCAGATTTTCTTATAAACGTTTTCTTTTAAACATAACATTTTAGATATTTTAGACAAAATTATTGCGTCAGTTGTAAAGGGGTAACTAGCTTATCACACAATGACCTCTATTGTTATTAAGCAATAAAGATAACTTTGGACGTAGTTTCTTGGTACTGCGATACCATATCGCTTGTAGATTATATTAGCCCTTTGCCTTTATGAGCTTAGCTGTAAGATTCGATGTGAAATAAAGATCAGTCTAGCTTTGTTTAGTTTGATATACAAATTGAACGTACCAATTACTCCTTTTTAAAAAGCCTCGTCCTGCAACCTATCTCGTGTCATATATGAATTTATCTCTTGTCTTATTAATCATTTAGAAAATCTAATCATGTGCGATTCGGTATTCACCGTTTTAACCTTATTTTCTTCATTGTACCTATTTTAATATATGTTTTATACACCAATTATGGATTATTATAATTACGGTTAAGTTCAACTAGTTTGTGCATGACATTATTTTGTAAAACGAAAATAACTAAGGCAGACCTGGTTAAAGAAATAGCAGTCTTAGATATCTTATTAAGAATTTATTGATATAATTATACGTCATTTAAGTTTCTCATAAGGTGCTTTTATTAGTAAAGTTTGAATGCATCAATATATTCTTTAATATTTAATAGGTAATGAAAAAAAAATTATAGGAATATCTTTTACTTTTACGCACCCAACAGATGTCTAAAATAATTTACTCGTCTTGATATAATGTTATTAAAATCATGTAAGTACTACACATGTTAGATAAACAAACTAGATACCAACAATAAAACCGAATAGGCATGAACGAAACTTTATACAATGAGATCACATATTCCTAGTGTAATATGATAATCGCAAGCAATTAAGCCGGGAACGCGGCAAGATTTCAGATTCTCGCGCGTAATATATTTAGCGTGATTACAAAAACCCGCCATTTGTGCACCATAATGTGCGCGGGCGCTTTGGATCACAAAAAGCTCGCAAAAAGCTTGTGCCGTCATCGCCGCCACCGGACGCAACGCAATTAGCTTCGATTACTTACGATGATCGATTCATGTTAAACATTCTTTACTTTACAACTTAATTTAAAACTCTTTTAAGGAATGTACATATATTCATATATTTCTTCTATTTTTCCGATAGACGCTGCAAGACATGGGCTTCCCCAAAGATCGCCACAATGACCCGTCCTGCGCTGCCCGCGTTACGCCACTTTCTACAACCTTAACTACGCCGTCTGTCTTCCAAGTGCGGGGCTCATTCAGGTCGTATACACTGGCTCATGGTCGCCACTTGTGAACTAGCAATTCTCTGAGCTATGTCGCCAACCTTGGTTCTTCTGCGGATCTTCTCATTTCTGATTTAATCTCTTAGCGAAACTTCGAGCGTAGTTCCCTCTTTTGCTCTTTGACTGACCTTAAAATATACATATACATTAAGTACAAGAATGTCGTAAGTTTATTTTTTATTTTCTCTGATTGTACGGTTATAAGTTATAAATAAATCCAAAGGAATTCAATCGCAGATGGGTAAAAAAAATTAAAGTAATGGTTAATAAACATCTTATTACAAATCTTCAATTTATGCATGCGAAAAATATGGGTAATATAATAGGAGATGCATATTAGAGCTGAATAAAAAATAATGGCGGATTCACCGAGGTCTGATTCGCTCCCGGCCGCGAGTTGTTATTTATTGAACGAATCAGATTTTAACTTGGGCAATCATGTAACTTTTAAATATTGTACCGAGAACACGACTGTCGACGAATGTTTATATGATTTATTTATACATTTTACTGTCGTTCAATAATAATAAAAATAAACTTTTATTCATCTTTTGTTTTCGTATTATCGGTTAAATTAATAATGTTTAAATATGTCTATGCACAGTATCAACAGTGAAATACAAACTTAAGCTTTGAAATTTTAAAAGACCATTAAACTATCTCAGTAAATGTTTCGAGCTCAATATTTTCCGCCGCGCTCCACGTGTTTCGGAAACATCTCTCTTCGCCCAAACGGCTGACGATCACAATTGTCATCAATTAACGGATCGTAGGCAAAAAAACAGACCACCACGGTGGGAACACCTTGGCTAATGTGCCAGTTGACAAACCGAGATACGAGCCGTGTAAAAAACGGGCAGTTTTGCGAAACCGCAGGGGTGCGGGACGTTAATAGCGAGTAACGTGTCCAAACATGGACCTCCGCAGACGAGCCGGCCACGTGGCGAATAGTCTCGCGTCATTCTTTGACTCATATGTAGAGTTTTTATCATCTTTGTGTTATGCGGATTGAGTTTATATTCATTTTTCATTTTTTTACATTCATTAAATATAATTTTGCATATACGGGTGTTAGTTTATAGGTGTAAAAGTTAAACGTGTGAAAGTATAAGTTATTTATCAGCATTAAACCAAAATGGTTTGATACATTATTTTAATCAACCTGTATAAAATGATCACAATTGAAATAATGTATTTTTTCGATTGAAATCTTTTTTGAAACTTGAAAACTGTAACTTCTGACAGAACAAATTTCGCGAGGTTAGATAGAAAACAACAATTAATTTTAATATATATTAATGTGAATTTACAAATCGCTTTTATTACTATACTATGATTTCGTTATTTATTATTTATAAAACGAATGACTTTATTAGGTTGTTTTTTAATAATTTGTTGAGTAAATAAGCGATATACACACTACGTTTTAAGTTGTATTATTATAGGATAAAGATATGTATTATTTGTGTTTTGTATTATTTTTCTATCATATTCACACCTATGCCTATTTGTTCTATCTGCACCACTCTTGGTAGCCTATTTTTATTGCATCAACTGTAAAAAGAGTAATATCAAATAGAATAAAAATTAATCTTTTATCTGTTATTGTTATTATCTGTTTTGAAAGACTTCATACTACCAAAAGTTATAAGTCACGAAAAGTAAACAAAGCTTTTATTATATATACTTTTAAATAAAAACGAATTAAAGACGTAAAATTCTTGTTAAAACTTATGTTTATATAAAGGTATATTGTGGAGAAATCTGAAATAATTTTGACGTTTTGTTAAGTTTGTCCTATTGTAAGTCTACAGAGGAGGCTTACGTTCAGCACTGGAGGTCTTACGGCTGAAATGATGATGATCTTGATGATGATGATGATAATCGTTAAAGTTCGTTCATGAAGCAACACTTTTTTTATTATAATAGCCTTCCTACAGAAGTTATTATGTTTACACGTTGCATACTTTTATAAATCAAGCTTGTTAATTATTACTAATGTTACCTATAGTTTAGTATATAATAGTAGAGATAATAGAACTTACGTTATTTATGAAAGACTAATTATAATATTAACTTAATTATGGGAACAGTATGCACCGTAATATGTCACCATTACGCTGCAAACTCAAACCACTTTTGTGTAAATTTTCCAAACGTAACCACGATTTAAAATGCACAAATCAATCTTGGCTATATTGAGTCACAGACAGTTGTCACAACATAACAATGAGATCGCTCTTCACAAAAGTACCTTCTTTGTTAAATTGGCAATTGATATTGTATTGCTTTAACCTTACCACTATAATAGAAACAGTGTATATTCGAAAACTATTAACTTGAAGAGTCATGCGTAAACACCTGGAGTATCATGCTGGGAATGCTCTAAATATTTAGGGAGTACACAATTTTATCAGTATTTGCCCACATTTTTATTGGTCAAAAATTTCAAATGATTCTTCAAACTCAGGATGAGTTTTAAGTCAAAAGACCGTTACTGTTGGACAAAGGGCTCTCTTAAATTTCCATGAAAAGGCCCTATGAGATCATCTGTTCACGTTGTGAGTGAAAAGTCTACGCTGCCTATGCTAGTCTGCAGCCTTCACTCCAAAACCTTAAGGCCCCAGCAGCTATCTGTTCTGCTCTTAATGTGGTCTGTTTACTGCCACTTCAACTTGTCAGTTCAACAGCTGAAATACAGCTGTTACAATTTCATTCATCTGCGAACATACTCATCCGAATTCGTTTAGAAAATGATTGTAATAAATAAATAACAACAAACGAAAATATTAATTTGATAAAAAGATTTGTGGATTTCTGCAAAGTGTTTAGGTTAACAGCATCGCACGGACCTAAGGACAATTGAATAATAGATAGGACTTTCGGATCCGGAATCAAGAATTCTGTGTGAGATTCAAATTTAAGTCTTGCAAAGACTCACAACACATAGATTGAACGACACCGGCGCTGTTTGGAACAAATCATAATTTTCCTGTTTGAAAGAACACAGTTTTGCGTAGTAAAATTTACAGGTTACAAGAGGCAATATAGCGTCAGCCTAAAAATCATTTTGTAACTAAATTAGAAGTCACTTTTAAAAGCCTTGCTTGGTGCCGTGACGTAAATTTTCTATCGGAGACTCCGTTCATGGGCCATGGTTTAGATCGTTGGACGCAGGTCGCTTTCTATTGTTTTTTTTTTGAAACCTGTGAGAAAGGCTTATGTTTAGCTGTGGATGTCTCATTTGAGATGATGATTGACGGTCACCGCAAGGACTGAAGAGATGCGAGGGCACTAGAGTTGGTACTTTAGACTGTAGAGTCAATACGTGTTTGGCGTTCTGATTCAAGGATGCAATAGCTTAATTGGTTGCTATTACACAATGAAGTAAGTTTAGTGTTGCTTTGCAGATTGTAACGACGACAAGAAAAATAATTCCACAGCAGTATTATACACGAATATTAATTATTAATGTTAATATTCTTGCTGCAAAACATTTAACTAATCCGGCCGGTCATATCCTAACAGTGATCAGAATGAGTTGATTCCGTGCAGCGACTCTCGTGAATTTATTAACAAAGACGACGTGGAATGCGCGTCGTGTGGAGTGCAGGCGGCGGCTGGCTGAGCTAGATATGTCTTCGTCACAATTGACATAAATGATATATTCGATCCGCCTAATGCCGTTCTTTGGTCATTTATTAACGAAGTATGGAGTGCGCTTCATGCGCATAGCGCGCGTGCCTCTCCGGCGTCGACAGCGCGACGTAGGACCACACCGAAATAGGTGAGCGGTGGTTTGGGCCGACCCTGTCGACGTATGTTGGCCTTTTGAGATCGTTATCAACGCCCAATACAACGTTTTATGACGGCCGTACCATTTTGACGTCTCTCTGGCATCTCTAACTAAAGACAAACGAGTGTTAATGAATGGACTATTAATTATTTCTTACAACCAAGAAAATGTTCAATACATAATGATGAATTATAATTATAATGTTGAATAAATTATAATGATGAATTTTGGCCTTCCCGTTTTCATGTAAAAATAGTATGTCGGAATATGTTTCCAAAATGATACACAAACCTTGAAAGGCAAATTTTTATCTTAATTTTACATATTTTTAAAAATTTTGTTTAAATATTGACCATAACGCTGAAAATAATCTTGGAGTTTGGCCACAGTATTCCATGCTAGTTGCTAAGTTAGTAACCAAACCACCGTTACCTACTGAAATGCCCGCTTTTTGGTTTTATATACAGCTTTTAAGTAATTGATCTTGTTTATTTAAATTTATTCTTGTAATAAATGGCGTAACAGACGTAGAAACAAAAAGTTATCTCGCTTAACATAAATTAAAAGATTGATGTAAACAGTTATTTATTTGGTTTACAGAATATCTTGAATTTTTGCAATATGTTATAAGTACAGTAGCAATTTAGACGTAGAGTTTAAGGATTAAAATACACTAAAACGTAGAACAGTGAGCAATGGTAGCCCAGTGGTAGAGTACTGAGACTTGCGATTGTAGGATACAATCAGATGTAATTCATACTTTGTGTATTAATTACCTCTGTTCACAAAAAAGTTTTCAGAGGATAAACAGCAGCATCCTCTTCGTATCATAACACCACCCTGCCATTGTCAACATCTTTACCAAGAGTGGCTATTATGGATATAGACTACGAAAATGTATTTTTTTTTTTCAAAACTTTATGATATGTACAGAGCCGATGTCTATACTGGCAGCGTGAGCGCATAATTTGTCAGAACGATCACACTAAAAAGTATTAGAAATTTATAATACAGTTTTAATTAGAAGAAGAAGTTGCAATTTTAAGAAGTTCTAGGGCCTAGTGCGCCTCTGTATATTGCACACACCTCAAGTACTAGCCGCGTGCGGGTGGTCCGGCAGAGGCGTGAGCTCCGTCTGCTTACACGATGTTCCTATCTTGAATCAATTAGAGTAAATGCAACTTTATTAATAAGCTACCGAGAACTAAATTTAAATAGAAAAAAATCAACAGACTCTTTTTGTACAATTTTTAATTTCACCAGCACTACTTAAATATGTAAGTACAAATTGAACCCAACAGATGGGTGCTAATTACTGACAGTAGGCGTTAATAATTATTTTTCGGCTACTATAATCGAAGTTCCGGGCTGAGTTTTTTGTTGGCTACAATCAAGACGTAATCATTGGTTAGGACAGTGAGTGCGAGTCCAATTCAATGGTAGGAAATTATTACTTGAGAGTTTATTGTACGTTGTCGTGTTTATGTGGTGAGAAAATAAAGAAATTATAAAAACGTTCGCCTTAATTTCCTTTCCGTGTATAGTTCATATGATATCATCGTTGTACCTGCTAAAGTTACTGAATAACCATAAGTTTTAAATAGAAGTTGTAAATTTAATTCATTAAAATTAATATGAAGTAGAAATCGTTGAGTTAGTGGGCAGGCTACATAGGTAGCAGAACAGATGACCGCTGGAGCCTCAAAGTTCTAGAGTGGTCTATGACGCGCTTGCTAGTCCATGAGACCATCGAGACGTTCAGCAAGGTGGACAGACGACCCTGTTAAGGTAGACGCTAGATGCAGACCGCTTCCAACTGGTCCTTTTGAAGATCTGTCGGGAAATTCTACGTGAAGTAATAGACGATCTACAACCGAATTTATGAAATAAAATTAGGATTTTCGCTGTAATCTGTCCGAGACAAGCAGACCTGATAACTATAAGTAAGCTTTGTTACCACCAATCTTATACTACGCCCCTAACAGTCTTGCGTCCCTCTATTTGTGTATATTTATGAGTACAGTAATTTTACACAAAGTTATCATAAAAGTTTTCGGAGTTCGGACACACGGCAATGAATGGAAGTTTTTCACTTCGAACGTCATTGGCCAATTCATAGCCACTCAATGAGCTGTGGAGCTCTCTTCAGTACTTTGTGAACTGTGCTCGGGAGAAGAATGAAGAGATCCGTAGACAAACGAAAACTAATTGACATCCACTGGATTAGCGTGCAGAACAGAAAGTCTCTGGTGTCCAAAGGTTCTGAAGTGAATGTCACGGACTGGCAAGTCTAGCACGGTGTCCACTTTGCTACGCTTGCCATTGGCATCGTTGTTATGGTCTTTGGTAGACACTGGATACAGGCTGCTTCCTACAGGTCATATCAGGCACAGAACATTCACGTAAAAAGTTTGACATTTAAAGCATTTGCTACGATGTTATTAAAATATTTATAACTTTATAGTATATAGTGAAGGAATTTGACTGTAAACAATAAAATAACCTGACATATGAAAAACAAAATGACAATTTGCAAGATTTTAAAATAAGTAATAAATCAAATAAAGGGACTCTTCCAAGACTTCACGTCACCGTAATATTTCGAATCGTATCTGTCATCTTGTATAAGTTTTTCGGAGGATTTTTTTGTCGTTTTGGCTACCGCTCGTGCTAATGAAGTAACGCTTGGAAGTTAGTAGGGAGTGCTACTTATGTGTTGATAAACTTTGCGTTACCAATTTTTTTTTGTTGAAAAATCATTAGTGATATGTAGACGTAAAAATACAGACGGGAATTAAATACAAATTAGTTCTATACATTATTACTTCAAAAATTAAGAGCGTGATAAATATTGCCTTCTATCAATTGTAAACAAGTACTTTTGAAGCATCAATTGATCACGTGATCATTGTTTTGTTCAGACACTCTAGCAACCGACACCAAGTTAATCATCGATTAACAAGAGATTTATTTTAAATAAAATTGATCAGCCTTTCGGATTAATATCCCCAATAATAAATATAATAATAATAGTCGCAATGGACTTTGATTATGTCATTAAATTCACATATGAATCAGTTGTACAGGATGATTGGTATAGCTCGCTAGCTGTCAATTTATATATATCGATTCCATCGATTGTGGAAAGGGTGTGGGTTTTTGAAATAAGTAACCTAATGAAAATAGGTATAAAATGTCAATAAGAAAAGGAGTTTTTAAAATTATGGATTACTAAAAGTAAAAATTAATGTTGTTTATTATCTGTCCCTGCTGACTTTATACTACCAGAAGCTATTGGTCTGATGTGATCCAATAGAAAAAAAATTAATGTATTATAATATTTATTAATGATCACTTTATAAAGGATGTTTCGAAATCTTCATACAATTATCCTGTATATTATGATGTGTGCATTAATTTTATTAATGCATTATATTTGATAGTTTTTGTTAGCAAGGAGTGAATAAGAATAAGTGAAAAGATTATTATGCCTGCGCTACCCATGTCTCGGTAACAAACCGTGTTAGCTTGACACGTCACGTTGTGAAATCACGACAGTGCACGCTTTAGTTGTCGCTACCGCCTATGGTAAGTGTCCGCTGTATTAAAATGGAGTCTTATGCGTTTCTAAAATTTAAAACTCTGTCTAGTTTTTGCATTTGCCGCTTTGCGATAAGATATTGCGACTCCTTACTACAATTTTAACATTTTACAACATTTATTATTTTTGTCATTTAGGCGACTTGTGAGTTCTCAATTGATCAATGTAAAAAAAAGAAAAATCTATTAGTAAGGTTTTGTAATAATATGTAAATAGCTTATCGAATATGTGGCAAATTAGAAGAGCTAAGGCGTACGTACTATTTTGATTTTAGTTTTTAAGAAATTAATTCTAAGATTAAAGTATAATTGTATAAGTAAAGATTTAAACTGTTACATAAATTCAATTTTTATTTTCTTGATTTTACGTTTAAATCGTAAGCTAAAGACATTTATACGTGAAATCAGGGAAATAAAACAGACAACACCAACAATCATGATAGAAAAGAAAACGATCTTATAAATAAAATTTCCGGACAGTAAACCCGGGATCGGAAAGATGCTATCGCAAAAGCCACTATTTTCCATCAGGCTTGCTCATATTTTTGTCAATTTTTCGTCTGACATATCCTATTTCCCATTCAGAAAAAACATGGAGCAGACACGAAGTTAGAAAACAAGGGAATGGAAAAAAGGAGCATCTCGGCGGGAACGACAGATAATCGTGTTAGCTTGCCGCAGAGGCGAATAACTGATGCGAGCCGTTGGCTGCACCAGCCAATCGGATTGCTCTGTTTTTTTTTCCACTGGAGCTCTGGAGACAAACAAGGGATGCAAATTCGTGTTGACACCGCGATCCATCTTGTTCGGCTCTCTGGAGACCGCCTCTGGAACAAATAGAGTCGTGATTGAAACATCTTCCGACTTTGTTTGTACGTGAAATGAAACCGCCTGTTTTTCTTGGTTCACGTGGATTGATTTAAAAGAATATGTTATTATTTCAATACGGACATTCTTGCATAATGTGGCAAAAATATTTTTATCAAACGATTTCTTTATGTAATGGTTTGTTTGAGGACCAACATATGGACTGAAAATTCAAGCCAAATATAGTAGTCATATGGTATAGATTTAACAGGATTATAATATCATTATTGTCAGTGTCAGTATCACACATTTACCACAGTCGACAAACCGTTCTTACGAAAATAGTACGCTTAGTTTATAACCTAAGTAAATGTAAGCACTTAAAAATTCTGTGTGTGTATACTTTATGTCATAATTAATTAAAAAATAAGCAAAATGTGAACAACCTATCAACATAAATTTTAATTCAATGCAGATGTTATTGCTATCGTATATTGGTAAAAAAAATGTTCCCAAAAATTTTATGTTGCTGCAAATAAATGCCAGGTCAGTAGGAAGGGTGCTCTGGATGTTTAGTTTCGCTTAATCTTGAAACAAAAGGGTGTTTTGTTAAGCACGTCGCGATGCTTGCTCCCCGCGCCGTTGTCACCGGGCACCCTGTGCAAACTGACCTCTTCCGATGAGGGACGACGTGTGCCCTTCCGTGCTCCAGATTAACCTTTTGAGAAAGTAATATAGATAACATTCTACGTTTAAATTTTTTCCACCATAACACTATAATACTATTGTTTGAAACAACAACTTTGGATTATCACTTGTTCGTTTATTCATATTACTTATGTTATCCACATAGGATCATTTATACTGAATACTTGTGTACGTCATAATGCCAAAAGAGTTCCATAACACTCACTTTTACAATTTCCTTTATAAACTATGAGAGAAAGTTATTCCCAATCTTTATCATCACTAAAAATTCAATCATATTAAAACATGATTTTTGACAAGTTTTTGTTTAATGAATTTGTTAAATTTATTAAAAGGGAATTTAGTGTATTGTAATACCGATACTAATTTTATGAAGCCTAGCTTATCTTTATTTCTAGTACTAACCGCACGAAGCTAGCTTTTATTTTATAGTGTCTTAAATATATTTGTATTTTTATATATCTATACCAGATTGTCATATACCGACTGTGCACCGTCATAATAGCTTTTTCCCTAACTTTTCTCTAAGGAAATTTAATAACAGGTTATTACGTCTTAAAGTGAAATTCTCCAAGAAGTTTAAGTATGTGTTATTCAATATTTATATTTCTAATTTATAACACTAATAATTATAGACTAATAATTTAAATTAATAGCGAATAAATGAGTTGTCAACGTGAACTGATCTTAAACTGTTATCGTTGAAAATTAACTTGAAAAAAAAATTGTGACGTATATCTTAACTGTCAAAGATAATCCATGTACCGCGTTCCAATTCAATTGTCGACTTCTTGTAATATACTTGTACTTTGTCTTTTGATATTTGTCTGTGGAGGCGTACAAGTGTGCGGCGAATAGATCATCCGCCGGGATCCCCCGCGCCGCGTGCTACTGTCCAATAAATATATTGTTTCGCGCCGAGCCAGCGCAGATAAAGCAAGCTCGCGCCGAGCTTTGCTCCGTTGAACGGCGCCAGTCCCCGTTGAAAGCGATGCGGTTTCCGGTAGCGGTTTGCAACCTTAAACTATTTATATTTATTTATATCATCAACGTCACTTTTCTTTCTAAAGACGAGAATAGAGCAAGACTGTATGTATATTTAGTTCGTCAGGATAAAATTTGACATACATATTTACGGTTAAAATAAAATAAGTTCAATTAGTAAAGATTTTAACATAAACACAAAGTTTTTAACATTATGCGGTTTCCGGCTATGTTCAATGTTTAATAATTTGCTACAACTCCAACTTTTTTACTTTATATTTTATTTATATTAGAGTTTTCATTGTTTGTTCGAAAGTATAACAAAGTTTGATCTAACACAAATCTAATCCGACGATAAAGTAGTATATAGCTGCTCGAGCCAAGGTTCATGAAGGAGTCATCGAAGTTTTGGTTTCTTCAATGACGTTTAGGCTTAACGCCATCGGCGCCATACTCCATCAAACTCACATAATCTGTTAACGGTAATATGGAAAGAGTGAAAATCCGTCACAAAGAAAAACCATTTAAAGGTATTAACCATTAATCATTACAGAAAATATGAGTAGTAGGTAATTTAAGTTTTAGTAGGTTTTATTTATAAAATATTGTGAGCCATGTTTTTAAATTTTGTTGAAAAAAGACGAGAAACGCGATGTGTGTTTTACATCTGAAGCAAGTAAAGAAATTCTTGCACATTTCAAAAGAGATGGCTAAAATTATTATAAACTTTATAATAAGAGAAATTATTGCATTTTCTAAAACAAAAGCATTCATATGACTTTTTGACTTGTATATGTAATTTTGTGTATACATTTACGTACTGAAAATTTTAAAGAGTTCTCTCTGTTTAACGATTTTATTATTTTAACTAAATCTACCAATTTTAAGTGATTTTTTTACCACGCTGACAGTGTGGCAGCGCTCTGGCAGCCGCTTGCAACACTGTCAGCCAAACGTGGAGAGCCCAACGTTTGCACATTATGAGTGTGTGGATAGTGAGGGTTATGCTATTACATTCTTATTTTTTGTCTCCTTTATAGAATTTAGAATAAAACATTATTAACTTCGATAAAGGTTCCGCATATATTAACCGTACACATTACTTTGTTCTGGTTTAAGGCGCCGTATCAACTGTAATATTTAGTTAATAATGCCTTAGATTATTATGAAATGAATTTAAAAAATCATCACACATAAATAATTTAAATAAAAATTAAAATAAAATGTAATATTTTCATTTACAAGAGACAAAAGTTGGGTTTGATTTGCTCTAACTAAAACCAAATTGAAACAAAAACTTGATTAAGGACGACTGTGATAATAAAAATCCTGGTCGTGAATGTTTTGGGAACTTCTCATATCGATTAACTTTATTTTAAAATGAATAGCTAAATTTGAAATTAGTTTTTATGATATTGGGTTTTTCGATATTCTTCTATTGAGGTACGCAATTAACCACTATTTATAATTCAAAACGAAAAAATTGTAAATGAATGAATGAGATAATTCCTCTCAAGGTGACAGAGAATTTTATTTATTCGATTTATTTTATAAGGAATCAACTTCGCTTACGTTTTATAGCCTACTCTTCAAATATTAATAAAAGTTTTTTTTTTTTTTTAACTAGATATACATTTATTTAGTGTGCCGACAAAAGAACAAAAAGTAATTTATGACTACAGAAACGTTACAAGTGTAGAATATCAGGGTCAGTAACGATATTTGAAGATATAAAATCAATTAAACCCAATTGACAATGTAAATACTATTAAGTATATTAAATGGGAGTATGACATGGATCTGTGACATTTAACTAAGACTATGAGTAGATAAATAATTCTGAGTATTTATCGAGAATAGATTCGACAACGTGCTTTTTGAACAAAGGTTTAGCAATAAAGAAGAAAAAAATTTTGTCAGTAAAATTAAAACAAATCAAAGTTGTCAGATTTGGTATGTTGTGCAGTTATTCTTTATTGTTAGATGAATATAGTAATCGTTTATTTTTCGTAAATAAAAGGCAAAAAACAGAAATGTTTGTTCAAATTTTCAGGCTCATATATTTTCAATTCATAAGCGTTACTCATAATAATTATTTTGACATTTTTCTCACTAATTTTAATTACACAAACACAGCTATTACAAGTTTTAGTTCTGTATTACGCTGTGTCGTGTAATGTAAACAAAAGCTAAATTATACTCACAAATAATTAAACCTAAAATGTATTCGTAACTAAAGGGTTTATAATTCTTTGTCGTATTTTAATAACATGTTTGTCGAATGCCAGCAATGTATTTAAAAATATAATTTGGTGAGAGAACTGACCGGCTGTTGGCATTATATAATATTAGTATTATTAATTGGCATATATTAGACATATTTGAATGTGAAATTGTCGTCTAGTGTTATATTGAAAACAAATATCATCAAAATTTTACGAGTAATGTATTTACGAAGGGATTTAAAAGAAAATTAATCTTTAAATCCAATGAGCAAACCTTTTGTTTACACTTAATGTAGTCAAGTGAAATCCATAAATTATGTCGTAATTGTAATGGAGGTAAAATAAATCGTAACCTCTGTCTAATACCTAAACATGTTAGTCAGGTGACGTCGGAGCTTTGTTCGAAATTTACGCTTTTAAAAAGAAAAAGGCCGAACATACGAAAAGGCAGGGAAACCGATGCGATTTAGCGGGTCCCCGGAGAGTGAGAGACCGTCTATCTAACGAAGACCGTATTGTCACCCTCCGCCAGGGACGGAGTCAGTAAACAAATATATGTTCTAAAGAAATGTTTCGAGGCGTGTGTTACTGGTTATTTATTTTCGTTACGTTCGTTAAGTAAGTCTTTTCGAGATCCCATGAGCGGGTGAGGGAATGTCTCGGCTGTATTTGCTAACGTTATAACAGCCTTTTAATGATCACACGCGTATTTTATAAGCGTTGATCGTTGAGAAATTCTCTTAGTATTATAATATTCCCTGTTTGTGTTCACTTGGGCTCTTCTTATCTTCTTACATCAGGGCGCGAATGGAACCACTAGCTTTAAGTTTAAAGATGCTCTATATATGTTTTATTTTGTATCATAATAGAAATCTTCTGACTGTAGACAAAATCAAAAACTAAACATCAACGTTATTCAATGTTATTAATATCATTTTTACAAATGTAAACCATCTTTATACTAATTTCTCATACATCATTTAATGTTAATTACTGTAAAATATTTACGATAATATTGTCACTATTTTAACTAGTTTAAGAAATATTACATAAAAAGCCATCAAAAGAGATTCGACTGGACTTTATTGTAAGTAAATAGTTAATATGCTACAAATTATTGAATAAATATTTAATTTTGTAAATTGACTTCGATTCAAATGTAATTGAATGAAATGTTCTCGTTTATTGAATGTGCGCGACAGGCTGGTGGCTCGGTAAGTGAGTGCGTGTCCGGTCCGTAAATCACGATAAAAGTAATAGTGGGTGTATGGACCATTAATTAAGATTGGGCCGTCCTAATTTATTCAGGTGACGGGAAGAGGCCGACGAGTGTTGCGCCCGGAACGACGTCTCTCCGCTGCCGTGTGTACAGGGGCTCACACTTATCCGTTAGAGCTCAGAATATAATGCATAGATAAACAATTATGAACAGTTATCTTTATTTGAGGGGTTATTGTTGCCTTGTAAGCACTTACAAGGGTTTGAAGGGGAAGGGCGAAGATCGCGCTTAATCTAATACTTTGTTTTTGGTAGCAAAACCCAAGGCCTCTCTCAGGACCAACAGTTCGGTCTACTACGTACTATGTTGTACGATTTGTTGTTACGAGCTATACTTTCATCAAAATTTTGCAACCTTGGCGAAAATTTAATCAATGTAACAATAATTTTTATATATATTTATTTTCATTTCGTATATTATTTTCCCTACTTCCACCATGTATTGAGATTTGATAGCAGTAACTGGTTACTTATGAAAATACAAAAAAACACAAATTCCAAACCAAAAAAAAAACCTGAGTCTTCACTGAAAATCAGCGCTATAGGTAAGTACGTAGCTGATTAAGGGTTCCTTTTGTCGGTACTTTAATATCTTGACTGGGTTAATTTTCAACTTGTTTGAACCACGCTCGGTACTGCAGTAGTCGAAGCAACACACACCGACAAAGACCGGCATATTGTGTGACTTTCCAAAAAGAGTCACGATCTTCAGCTAAGTCAACAGTATAAACCTTCTATCTTTTGGATTATTTTAATTATACATTCTTTTTAAAACGGTTACAAAAAAGTAATAAGTTTTTGTAAATATTAATAAGTTAAAACGGGTCTGTATATTGCTGAAATAAATTCCTTGCGGCTTTGGTCAAACAGTTTTGAAGAACGCATTTATACCAAAATGCAGTTCAGTGTCAATATATCTGACATTTCCTGTCGCACTAGTATGTTACGTAGTGAGTCTAGAGATTTCAATATCATGCGGTAGTAAAATTTCATGGCTTCACCGAAAACGATACTTGAGGGTGCGCTACAATTGACTTTGTAGGTTTAAGTTATGTGAATGTTATGCTGGCGTTTTGCACAAGTTATGTTTCCTTATTGCATTATCCTTCCGCTGTGGAGCTCCATTGAATATGAAGAAGCTTAGAAGTGGAACCGACTGCTTAATATCTAAGATTTGTTTCACGGCACTAACATAAAGAATACTACCAAAAATGTAGTTCAATGAAAAAATATATAAAGAATTTCATCCCTCCAAATTATTAAAAATATAATGTAAGCAGCATGCTCCAATACATTTACTTTTAATATATATTTTTTCTCTCCATAAGAACCTTTTTCATGTTGTGATTTTACTAAATAATGACTGGGCTGATTTCAATTAATCTGACTATTCCCCTATTTTGTACTTAGTCTCTTGGTTTTTATTACAGAAGTCAGATACTTCATTGGTGATATTGAAAGTAACGTAAAAAAATAGGGGAAATAAGTCAGTTTAATTGATATCAGCTTATTCATTATTTACTAAAATCACGGCATGAATAAGATTATCATGTAGAAAAATTAGAAATTACAAGGGATAGAAAAAACAACACCTATTATTCAATAGCCATTTGAAATTAGTACCACATTTTCATTAAAATCTTGTAGTGTCCCAAAGAGAAGAAAACTTTTTTTTGTTTTATAAGTAATCGCAATATTCATACCTTAAATCAATAAATAAAGAGAATGACTCTGATACACTTATTATTTATTTATTTTATTGGACTGCGATGGACCTATCACTTTTGACCGAATGAAGTTAGTCGGGGTAGATAATTAATCGATAAGTATTTTTATTAAAAAAAAAACTATATATTACGTTTACATGCCATAGATAATAAGAATGTAGAACTTAATGTTTTACTTTATTTTTAATAAAAAAAGGAGATAGTATTAAATTACATACGTTTCCACAACTTACGTTTTACGTACTAGGATTCTTATATGTGGATGTATCTCGGATAAGCTGCATTAAATGCAGCGGAGATCAGTTAATTGGTTACTTAATAGAAGACCGTTTGTGTTTAAGAATGGGTGGGTTTGTGTGTATTTTTAGATGGAGATTATTAGAGATAATTCAAATTTTAAGACGTTACCGACTCTTTTCAACATTTTGAAATACAAAACCCATATAGCAACGCACATTCACAGCCTTTAGATATAAGATGCATTTTATACCTCTAGTTATATAATTAAGCACGACATAAGCCAACGCAGAGGTAAAAAAATCAGTGAAATATTAATTATGTTTATTATGTGCTTTTTACATACATATAATTATTATTAATATTATATGTTACATTTAATTTTATTACACATAGAAAACAATCTACAATTATATTAAAGTAAAGGTATTTATGTGCTTTTAAATTTATAAGTATAATGTATGCTGCAAATTGGTCGATAGTAGATATGCAACAAAAAGCTTTGACAGTATCAAGATATACGATGAAAAACTTCAACCACGTCTCATACTCAGATGCTTATTACGCTACTTAGCGACGACCTGTCCCTCACTCCCACATTCGCTTGCATATGATGCACCCTATTCTTCATAGCGATTGTGTGCTTTATGCATCTGTCTATAGAGTCTAAACTTGCAGGCGATGCCCCCGACCCGCCTACTAGGGGCGTCGCTCCCCCCTCCGTCAGCACAGTGCGTTCACACGACTTGCTTACTTTTTAAATTTTAATCACAACTTCGCCGCTGATACGAATAAAAAGTTAAACGGACGAGTCCAGGACAAGATAAAAGCTCGCTCGTGATAGGTCCTTTAATTTGTCAATCGATTACGGCATTTCCCGGGAGCTTTTTGACTACATTATGTTTTCTTTTTAACTTAGATCGCCCGTCAAGAACTTGTGATATCAGTTTGAATTTTATTTCGAAGCCGCTTTTTTATTTATGTTCTCTTTTTAAATTTATTTATTTGACAAGTAAAATTACTCATCTTCCACTAAAATATGTATAAAAAATTATATTAAGAAGTTCCAATTAGCGGAAGCGACATGTCCTCGATTTATCTTCACACTGTTTTTAAGTAGAAGTTAATGTATATTAATTCTACAAACTACGTCTATACAAGACGGACTCCAAGATCTATGATCTAAGTCACAGTTTTTAAACACAAATTTATTATAGTACATTTTCTATTATATCTTTTATCGTATGTATTATTCTATTACATACGTTCTATATTTCATTTTCAATACTGGTTGTTGTGTGTAATATGTTTATTATTTTTATATTATCATGTCATCCGTGTATTGGCAAATGTTTCGTAAAGTTTATTAGTAAGTTAACGTTAAAATCAGATTTTTATACCTATTTTAGATTTTTCAATATCTACCGCACAAGACTCTTTAAGGTCTGAATTTGTTAAAGTATCGATTCATTTTTAAATACTAATAATTTCCGGCTAAAAAGCTAAAATAGAGGAATGGCATAAAAATAAGGCAATAAATCTCTTACGTCAAATGTATTTCAATAAAAGGTGTACATGGTATTTACACACTTTTAGTTACGTGCAATCAGTCTCAGACTATGTACAAATTTGTTACTTTTACTTTGTCTCGTTTAGGGCGTTCCTCAGCATGATATACCACATCCTTCACCATTTGTCTCCAAGTTTTTTAAGTCATGGCGTTTCAGTCATTTAGAGCAGCTGACCGTTGCTAATGAAGTAGCTAAGAAGTTCTAGTAATTTTCCAGTCGTTGCATATATATAATACCTGTTACTTTTAACTCCTCCTTAATAATTCTTGTTTAGTGCTTCATGGACCTCTGTGTTCGTAATAAAATATAGGGCATTGCGCTCGCACTTCCCTACGGTTGAGCGCATTTACAGACGCGTTAGAAATATTTTTAAACGTCGGTAAGTTTTCTTTTAATATTTTGGTAAGTAACGACTCTTTTTTCTATTCAATTGAATGTTTTTCTAAGTAGAGCTCTATCTAGGATGTCATTATCATCATCGTTTCAACTGAAGGAAGTCCACAGCTGGATATAGGCCTTGCCTTGGTTGGAGTGGCCTGCATCCAGTGTCTTCAAATTAACAAACTCGCCTGTCTACCCCTTGGGTGGAGTCTTACGCTGGGCTTGCCTTTTCGTGGGATTTCACTCATGAAACCCAAGGCCCCAAAAACCACCTGTTCTGTGGTCCTATATGATGAGCCCACTGCTACTCAACTTGCCAATCGCCTGGAATACATCGATTACTAGCATCTAGCAATCTCTTCATTCCTGTTTTGATCGAATAAATAATTCGAAATTCAAAATTTCAAAATTTTGAGTACATTAGACACAAGATAGTAGAGTATCATTAGTTCAGCAATTGCTTGAATTGAAAAATGTTAATATGATAAGGTAATGAATCTTTGTAGTAAGAATTTTATTGATTAAATAAATGTAAATATTTGTTGATGTCTGAAGTTTGTTGACAATGCAAAACAGAGAGTTATGATTAAAAGGCAGAGAAAAACCGTGTTATTTGATTTCTTCGTGTGTAATAAATAGGCAAATAATTAATACGCTTCGTCTCAATTCGCGAATAGGCAGCCATTTGTGCGACCATTACCGGCTTACCGTCGATAAGGTTTACTGCGATACGACATGGTTAGTTTGAGATCCTCGCACTTAATAAATTATTATAAATACGAAACTGTAAGTCTGTAAGTCCAATTTTACGCAAATTTGAACCCAGCCGTAATTGAAGCCGTATTGGCGGCCGGTATTGTAGACACAGTATGTTATTACGATGTTTATAATAGAACTGCAATTAGCCAAGCATTGTTGATTTGATAAACGGTGAGTTTCTCCTATGAATTTAATTGTGAAAAAAACAATTTTGTGTGTTATTATTAATTTATATTCTAACGTGTTATGTCTGAATGTTTTAAATTATTAAGAAGTACTTAAAAGTAATAAACAATGGTAAAGTTTCCATGATTATCATATACGATTCGACATTAAGAGAAAAGTTGTGGGTTTAATATACGTAATGGACAGATGTACCCAGTTTCCTAATTTTAAAGTCTACATTATGCCATCTATAATTGAATGAATAAAACCCTTGAAATAGTTGTTTTAAAATATGAGTGTAATAAGCTTACCATTATGTGCTAGAAGTAAGATGTTCCATGGATTTAAAAAAAAAACTTATTTTAATAAATAAATGTATGTAACTAATTAGACAGTAGAGTTTATAATAATATATACTGAAATGTTATATAAGGGTAATGCAATTACGAATGCGTTAGTGCACCTTTATAAGAAAATCCGCGTCGGCTGAAAAAATTTGTGCTCCTTGAACAGTGCAGGTCGTTATCGAAACGAGTTCCCGAACAAATATTTCGACAGGATCGAGTCGGCGCTTAACGGGTGCCTAGTGCCGCGGCGAGCCATTTAGCGAATTTCAATAGTTATCGCGAAGAGAAAAACTCGCCGGTAGAGAGGGATGGACGAGGTGCGAGAGAGATGGAGAGCGAGAAAGAAGTAATAAAAAAAGCGGTCGTGTGTGCGTGGTCGGTGTGGTGGCATAGGGCGGATGCAGGCCCCTCCCTGCGGCCGGCCGTCGCCTACAGCCGCCTGCCGCCGCCTCAGTCGAGTCGACATAGCGCGACGTCGCACTGGTCCGTACCGACATCGCAACGCGCGTAAAAAGTTTATCAACTCCTACGAAACTTGCGATCGTGACCGCAGCACAAACGCGCCGACACTAAATCCGAGTCAAAAAAACGACCTAAGCGATTGTGTTTTATTTATTTCATTTGCTCCTGTGATAACGCTTGCCGATTTTAAAACTTCCGAGTGGAACTTGCACACGTTGCAGAGACTATGTGCAACTGTGCCATCGATGGGATGTTCGGACGGTGACGGCTTGTGGTCGGGCAGTCTGGGTTCGGAGGCGATTAACTTGATGCTGCTGCAAGGTGAGGGCCGGGAGCGGCCGGGGCCCGCGATGGAGGACGACTGCTCTGTACGGCCCTGTGCCACTGACTTCTCGATCGCTGCCATCATGGCCAGGGACAGACAGGAAAGGCGGGAGAGGCGAAGGCATAGAGACCCCAGAGAGGACACGCTTACACCTCTAGGTAACATTTAGTTTCTCTAATTTATACAATAATTTTATTTCTCAATATAAATACCTATCCTTACCTACATATCCTTTTGTATACATTTTTATTTATACTCATAAAGGTTTTTAATATACAACCATTTCAATGTACCGACAAAATAAAATATTCACTATAACTAATACAATGGATTGTTTGTATTTTGTTTTACTCGTATTATTTATTATTTGTGTTCTCTAATTTATTTACGTTTTGATAGCAAGAACATTAACCATTGTACTTTGTTACATAAAAGTAATTTAAAGTCGTATAACATATTGCTGTTGACGTGTCTATCCGTGATAAAAAATAAATACATCTAATAATAATTATCGTACCTTATGTTTAACTTTGCAGGTTGATGCTATTTATAATAACATAAAAGTTTAAAAACAAGCAATAAATAGTAAGCTAAATTTTTTGATTGTTATAAAATAATACAGCCCAGTGCTCTTTAATAACAACGCGGTAGTATAGGTTGTAAACTTTATTCTTCATTGATATACAAAAAAGAAATCATGTATAGAAATATGACATTCAGTGCTCCATGCAGTGTAGTCAAAAAAGATATGAAACGATTACCAACAGCGTAAGACATAAGTTTATAAAAAATATACGTGTATATATATAAAACTGGTATTAAATAAGTTTTGCAATGTTAATAATAAATATTCTAAATGAATACGTTTTTACATAAAAAATCATCACTATATTAAAAATTCTAAATTAATTGTAATACTTTAGATTGATTGTAATTAAAATACTGTGACTGCCCAAAATTTATTATATGTGTTTAATTCTCCTATGTTATTAAGTGTAATTTAAGTAATGATAACGAGTTTATCTGGCTGTTCTGAATAATTATAAAAACTTAAGATAAGGAAAAACACTTGCTTATGCTGTACCTTGTGCCTTATATTACAATATAAATATCAGTAAATATCTATCTATGATATAAAGCTATTGCTACGGTTAAATATTTATGTTAGTTTCTTATTTTATAGTTAAGTCTGTTATTAAGTATATTAGCACCAGTAATCAGAGTAAGTCGAACGATTTTTGGTACCGATCTCGTTTTTATTTTAATTGTATCAAGAACTCTATTTAGAAAGTTTAAAAGAAACTTGATTACAAAACAAAAATTAATAGCTGTTTTTTTCATTTACTTTTTAAATGCTGGTATTTTAGATAAAAATAAAACCATAGATCACAATCGATTTATATTGACTACGAATTCTTTATACCGATTTTCATATCAATAAATAGATAGATAATAGAACAAGAAAAAGAATGGCAAACGTGTCATCTTAATAGATTTTTTCCGGAATTGTATTGTACGGCAGATATATCTACATAAATATATGTTTCAACTAGTTCTATTGGAAATCTATGAGGAAAGCATATGAAGACGTAGAGAAGAGAATTGATAACTATATAGATATGTATTTTAAATAATTTTCAGTAAATAACTAAAAATATTTTACCACATCTTAGTATGTTTAACTGAAATTGTAGCAACACTAGCAACTTATTCTGTGAGTTTGTCCCCATTACAACTAATTAAATAACTCAGAGAAATCATCAAAATCGTCCTTAACAATTTTTATAGACAAACTGTCGGTCTAATTCCTATGAAGATGCAATATGTATTCCAATTGAATATCGTGTATTGGGAGCTATAAATATTGAACTTGAGGACATTTTTTAATTAAATATTTTTATTATCTATACAATGTATATAGGATAGGATAATATTTAAGATAAAAAAACAGTATCTGCGTTACGTTACAAAATTTAGGATTAATAATTTTTCTTTTTTGACTCTAAAGCATAAAGGAAGTAATTTTATGTATATATGTATTGTTTAATATAAATAGTTGTTTAAGCCCGTAGACGCCTGCAAGGCGGCCTTAGGCCTTCTCTAAAGATATCTATGGGGGATATACCGAATTGGTGATCACGGTGGGGTATCATAGTATGCAGAGAACGCAACTGCAATCCTATAAAATTAATATACAAAGCGTCAATAATATAACATTGTATTTCGTGAATCGAACCCAAGACCTAAGATCGCAATCTCGGACCCTTACCGCCGAGCTACCGCTGCTCGATATAAATCAATATTTTATTTAAAAGTAAAACATTTTTAGTAACTGTAATTAAGACGGATTTATCCAACGTACTCCAAATTTCGAATTCGAATTAAGTTGATTGAGACTATAATGTAAGTATTTATTTATAACATATGTATTATTACACACTTAATATAGCTTGTAACTTATATTTTTAAATATTAAGATCACCCGTCAGTTTTAGATCTAAACCAAAATTTCAAAAAGTTTTTCCTCTAAAATGAAAAATTATTTTATGAGGGGCTGTAAATTCAACTCATTTCAATTTTTTATTTACGGGTAAGGACCCTGAATTTTGTAACACAGGTCTATAGTTAACACAGAAATATAAAAAGTAACAGACCACATATTTTATAATAAAAATATTTAATGAACTTTGTAATTTTTATGCAAATAAAATAATAATCTGAAAAAAAAAATCGCTATAATATGCAGGCGATGTGAATTAGACATTCGTATGTAACACGACTTAAAAGCGATTTACATTAATTTGAAATGCGTGTTAATTTATTCTTTTTTGTTTTGTTTCCTATGCAGATCTTATCGACTTGAGTATGTAATTTTATATGACATCGGAATTATAAAACAAGGGCTGTGAAAATTGCTGTTGTTTACTAAAACTATTGAAAAAAAATTCTGGGATTTATTTTACTTTTTTAATATAAATTCTGCCGCAGTTAAGAATTAAATATTTAATAAAACAATAAATAAATGTATAAACACATTTTAACTTATTATTAATTTTCAAATAGTTAACAGCTTCTAATTAAATAATATACGTGTAACAATATAAATTATCACTTTTTTTATTTGTGTGCGAAATCATATATTTAAACTTTATCTTATTTGAAATACATATATAAAAGTAGTTATTAATTGGATACAAAATGTACAAACACTTTTCTAATAACCATATATTTATTCTTTCCGCATGAACTGATTTTAAATCAATATTACGATTCTATAATCATATGAAAAAAACTAATTTTAAATTCGTGGATAGTGGGTGCGAGAAATACCTTATCAGGCCTAATATATTTTATATCTGTGAATGAAATGAATTAGCTGACAATTACCTGATATTAAATATTTTAACCTCGATGAGTTTCTTAATTTTGAGTTCTTGATAATTTCAAACCAGTTATCAATAGTTTTTAAAACAATTTTCACAAACATAGTAAAGATATTTTACAGTTATTATTACTATTAAATTCTAGTTATACCAATTGTAATTAGACCGGTGTAAGTAAATTATATTTTATCATTATCATTTTACATGTCAAATGCATTATACAAGATTATTGCTCATAAGTAAAAAAGTTTAAAAGGGATTGCTCGTCTATAAGCAAAAAGCATCTTTTATACCTATTTCCAATTATACTGTATAAAGCGTGATATTACTGTAAAATGTTACACTTTTAATGTTTCCTGTTGGAATGCGAAGCAAATAACTTTTAGCAGTACAGTCTGCAAGGTTAGATAATAAAAAATTAATTATTATATGTAGTGATCTGAATTAGGGTAATTTTTCCTGCTATATTATTTATAATTACGATATTTATAATTTCTGATACCATCAATTTTTGGCTTACGTTTAATATACATTAATTGACAGGAAATTAATAAATAGTGAATGTGTCACTCCTATAAAGCTGACGCTATAAGTAATCACCATTTATATAGATTTTAAAATAATTTTCACACAAATATTATTGATTATTTTCAATAATTATTCCTAGTAAATTCAAGGTAAAGAAATTGTAATAAGATTGGTGTAGGCTAACGATATTTTCTTTCATTAACATTTAACGGCTCATAGCTGGTTTAAAGGAATTAACATAATTATGTACAAAATATATAGCAATGTACATTTATATATTGCCCTTTCAGAAAAGTTTGTGGACGCGACTGCGTCGGCATCGGGGTCGCCATCTCCTCCCTTAGCAGACTATGAGAGAGATTCCCCTGTGGACGTTTCTTCGACTTCTGAAGCCGGCTCTGCTAGTGGAGTCCCAGGCGGGTCCCGCGCTCTCTCACCCTCTCCCCGCAATCCACAGCTGACAGAACGCTGGTCTAGTGAAGAAATGAGACACATACAATGTCACCTCGAAACAAAAGAGCTGTGGGATAAATTCAACGAACTTGGCACAGAGATGATCATCACGAAAACTGGAAGGTAATTAATTTTCTTATGCATGTAACAAATGTTGTTTTTAAGAAGTTGCCGAGTCAAATCGGCTATTACGTTTCGCGGGTGCAAGCGCTGTGTGAAATTAAAGTGTGGCGGTGGTAGGTAAGCGATTGTAGTTTAACGAGATCAAGGTGGTATCGAAGGCGCGTTGACGATAAGGTAGGTGGCACAGCAAGCGGTGGCGCGAGGCGCAACCGACACGCCTCGCGGCCGAACAATGGGCAATCTACCGCCGCGCCGAACGCCGCCGACAGCGGGCTGTGTTCAATGTTCAATCGCTTCTACAAATATCCATTCAATTACCACGATTCGAAAACTGTGTCGATTGAACATTATACTAAATTCAGTTCCCTTCTACACTTTTGTACAAAGTGAAATGTTTTTTACGAGGAAATCCGTGCAGCTGGTGGTCATTGGGGCCATTAGGTTCTTGAGTTCTTCTCTACACACGCCGGTAGATGTAGCTTTGGTAGGCCTCCTACCACGTGGACCGACAACATTTTTATAGTCGAGGGAAGTGTTCCGGGCAGCGCAAGACCAGTCACCGTGGCGATCTTTGCCGAAGCCTATGCCTTGCAGTGGAGCTCCTATTGGCTGATATGATGATGGTGAAAAGTTTTTCCTGCACTTGCTATCTTAGTACAAGCGGCGCAAGCGCAGCGAAGCGTCGCCGCGCGTTATCGCTGCCGACGCAAATTACGACGACAGCTCACTGATCGTGACAAATTTGCCAATACATTCTTTTGATTGCGAT
The DNA here is from genome assembly GCF_028537555.1 of Battus philenor. Lineage (NCBI taxonomy): Eukaryota > Metazoa > Arthropoda > Insecta > Lepidoptera > Papilionidae > Battus > Battus philenor. The sequence goes on from NW_027181682.1 coordinate 11,392,373, forward strand.
TATTATTATCACGTCATTAGTTTCATATAAACGATTTTTATGATTCGATATAAAAAATTATAGACAATGTTTGTGCGTATATTAAAAACGAACATAGTAGTTCTACAATAAAAATGTATTTACTTAACTTAAAAGGTGTTAAAGCTGATCAATAATTTCCCAATTTTTACGTTCTTAATATAAATATCTTTTAAATAAAGTTTATAGCATCAATAAATTTATTATAAATCGACATCTTTATTAGAAATTAAATAGTTCAAAAGGTCATAATAATTTATTCAAATGAACATGTCAACCATTATAATTTAAAATAAAGATGAGGTTTGGCTATGAACGTAGAAAAAAAATCTCTAGGGTACTGTAGTATTAAACGCTAAGTACGACCTTTGAAGAAAACGCTCGAACAAAGCGCGACTGCAAAGAGCAAAACAATGAAGGCTCTTTCACGGACTATAAAGCCGTATTAATACCTCACTTATTTATTACTTATAATGTTCTCGAGTTAACGACGCGCAAGCATTCAGTTTTTTCCACCATGCATCATAAAAACCGACATCTGAAAATGTACTCCACTCTTGTTTACTTTAAAAGTATGTGGCCCAAAACTATCGCGTATTCTTTTAGACTTATTAGTAGTAGTATCTAAATGATCTATTCATCATAATCATGATCGTTACACAAGTAGAACCCTGTTGGATATAATCCTCCTTCATAGATTTCTAATAGGACCTGGAGCGTCCTGTATCCAGCGTTTTTCAATGATCTTAATAGGAACGTCTGTCCATCTTATGGGTCGGTACGCTGCGCTTGTCGATCCTTGAGGCCCCAATGACTTTATGACTTGCCAACTGTCACTCTAACTTGCCAATCCCTGGGTTATGTCAATATGGATTTATAAAATAGTATATTGCGATAAATTCATGATTTTTTTCCCAGCAGTATATGCGACTGCACGCAAAATTACTGTTACTTTCGTTACAGTATCATAATCGATAAAATGACAGACTCAACAAAAGAGAATTTGAAAAGTCGCAATAGGAGACAATTTGCCACACATCGTCACGCGAGCTTATCCGAGTCGCCTCGTCGATTAGCATAAATCTTGCCAACTAACCGTCGCGAATGAGCGGCAGTCGCGGGGCGGGGGCCGCGACACACGGCCCCAGCGTCCGCCGAGCTGCGCGACAAATCGCAACCGTCGCCCGCATAAATCAGCATTATCTCACGAGATAGCCGCACTCGGACCCACCCCGCCGTAACACGCCAGGCCTCGTGTCGTTCAAAAAAATTAATGACTCGGAAAAACGATTCGCTTATGAGGGATCTTTCAATGTAATTGAATTGCCCCACAGAGATTTAGCGAACAGTCGCGGGGACGGTGTGTCGAACAGGTGCACAGACCCTTTACCTTTTAGCCAATGTTTGTGGTGATCGCTGTTACATTATAACAATTTTAACTAATCTTATACTTTATAAGTAGTTTGTGGTGGGCAGGCCAAGTTGCGCGTCGAACTTATGGCCGCTGGGACTATAAGAGTCCAGAGTAGAGAGAGAGTTACTGCGCTGACCGGACCAAGAACATCTACCTGCTGGGTGAAAGACCATCGATGTAGGCTGCTTCAATTAGTCTTATTGAAAATCTATGGCGGAGGCCTGTGTCCATTCGACATCCTACGGGATAAAGATTATAACGATGATTGTAGCTGTGGACTAAAGCCTTACCTTTAGGATACACAAGTCAGTTGATATTGTTTCATAATAGGGACGTGTATGAAACGAAATTTTATCAAAACAAAGATAAAAGTAGTTGATATTAAATCCAAGCACATTAGCTGCACTCACCCCTCGGAGATTATCATAACAAGCGTAATAGAGTAATGCAAATAGCTCTGTCCGTAGGTTGCTAGTAGCATGCTAATCGTGCGCGGACCTAATGCGCTTAGCCGACTAGTTAAACGTATCTCTGTACGCGACTCTTTCATCTATAATACCCTGTTATATTTTTTAACCCTCCGGGCAAATATTTTGACGTTTGCCGCGCGCTCCTAAAACGGCTTTAACGGCATTGCTCATCCGAAACTAATTAAGTCAGATTCTGTTAGACAATTTTATATCAGATTAAACAGAAGTGTTTGAGGGTTTTAAGTATTTTTTGAGTTTTTTCTAATTTGTATTTCTTCAACTGCGGCATCATTGGTGGACATAAGCCGCCCCATAGATTTTCATCAGGAGCGTACAGAAGCGGCATGTCTTCAACATGCTCCGATGATCTCAACACCTTGTCTATGAAGGTGGTGGTCATCTCCACTCCTGAACCTAAAACCCCTGCCGCTAAAAGTTCTTTGCGCTATGTGGTCCCATTGTCGTTCCAACTTTCCAATTCGACTATCGACGAACTAACATAGACTAATCGTTTCTAATTTTATATATATATATATATATATATATATATATATATATATATATATATATATATATATATATATATATATATATATATATATATATATATTGTAATTATCACGTGGCCTATCAATAAACAATCTAAATTACATGAGCTAATTTAATAATGATGAAGTATATTTTATCAAAGATACATGCATCATTTTAAATGTGTCTATATTAGTGGAACACAGTGAAGATGTTTATTGCAATGTTGCCAACAGTTTATAATCATGAATTGGCATGAAGCGAGCGGATATTCTCTTCAATATACTCGGTTCATCTGCTAATGTGATAAATAACTTTTTTGTATTCCCTTTAAATATTCAGTCTTTGTAGATTGTAACAAAACTGTATTACACGTTTACCGTGGCAGCCGAATATCTCTTCTTCTCTCAAAATTATTAGGTCGTAAGTCTTGTTGATACTTTGATGTCTCAATGTATTCTGTGAATATTAAACAATTTCGGATCTATAACTTTATTTCATAGACTATTTAATAGATTTTACAAATGTAAACAACACGAATTGGCTTGAATTTCTACGAGATTGAGAGAACATTTTTATGATTCATTTGAGAAAATACGTTGTAAACTATATAAACTCAAGTTATGACCAGTTGTTTACATTTTATTTATTATTAAGCTTTGTAAATTACTTCTATTTCTGATTGTAATTTATTTCGAAATAAAAGCATTATTTTAACTACAAATTATGTCCTATTTTTATGGTAGTCTATCGTTCACATTTCGTCCTTCATAAAAAAAAATATTGTTTTAATACCGTATGAATTACATTTACTTAGCTTCTCTCTCATAAACACAATCTTTTGATTTCACTTAAGGACGGTTAATTGTACAGAATTAAATACGCTAACTTAAGACAGGAATCCGGATCAGTGATATCGGTTAAGAAGTAAAATATGATTCTGTTAATCCTTATTTTTAATCGTTTTTAATATTAAATTCAAATTCATAAATACTTCATTCAACATAGAATGAATTAGATCTCTTATTGCCGCCCAGATAAGTCTAGTACTTGATAGGGTGACTAATGTCTCAAACCTAAGAGTAACAGGGAAAAAAACTCGCCGAGACTACATACTTTGTAAATCATATATTACATTATATAATTAATATTGAAAAAAACTGGAAGTGCACACGTAATTCCTGGGGTGTGCTTTCTGTGAAGTCTTTAATAGTGTAGTAACCAAAGCACACAAGTCGCTGGCTCGAGATAATTCGGGAGAAGCTTACGCCTTCTAGAACCACCAAAGCACACAAAAGTTCTTTGACATTTTTATATAGCAATAGAAGCTTTCTGAAAATGATCTGGAATCCTATAGTAAAAGCGCATACATTGCTTATTCTAAGGCTACGAAATCGTGTCTTAGATATATAAGATTTGTTGTTGCTTCCAGTATTTTCAAAAAAATATAATAGATAATTAACTACATAAAAAACTTTCTTGTACTCTCTTCTTAAGTAATTTTTAGTAGTTTGTTTCATAAATAATAAAATTTTACGTCTGGCCATGGTTAGGTTATTGATTATTTGTTTTGGGAAGTTTAATTAAATTGTCGACACGATCGTAGACGAGTGCGGCGGGTATTGCAAATAGTTACGTACGCGACCCCGGTACCGAGCTCACGGCTATTTGTTCGCTATTGTTCTGCTGCACTCTGACGAGCAATAGCGATAAATAACTTGCCATTTAACAACAAACGGATTTGTCGAGATCACCTCCCATCTGTTCGTTTGCCGTTGATATAATAATACCCCACCATTTCTACGCCATTAATTTGATTATTCGAAATGTCTTTCCATCGTGTTGTTTAACAATCAAAATCGTTTTATTAAGCCATTGAAGGTCAAAGGGATAGAGGACGGTCACCTATGCGCTGGAATAACGCAGTTTTAAAAGTGCATAACACCATCGTGCATCGTTCCTTAAAACTTTCACCATGTGGAATAGAGAATAATGGTAACGGAAAATGACATAATTAGCCAAGATCTCAGTTTTGAGGACGCGAATAACAGGAATATAGTAAAGAAGTTATGGAAAAACCAAACGTAAAAGGTAATATGAAATAACCCACAAAAATAAACATGATTTGTAAATAGAGACCGAAATGTGCAAAAGTCAATCTGATTTAGACGACCTATTTCAAATATATTGACATTGCAAATAATCCGCAATTTTTCCCGCGCTGCGATTTTGCCGGACGCACCGCGCTTACACGTACGGACCCGCCATTTGTTGTGCTCGCACGATAATTGTTGATATACGCCCGCGACCCGGCACCGTAATTGTCAACGCTTAATCTTCTAATTGACTCGCATTTGCCAATGCCAGCGTGTCGCATGCACGCACACAGGAACGCGGAAAAATCTCCAAGTTTCAGAATCTTAGAAAGTAATGAATTCGGTACAGGTGTTATTCGCAAGTGCAAGGTGAAACGATGTTTAAGAGCGAACTAAAGGCGGCGCTTACCGGCCGAGGAAACAATTTGAAGTTTTATCGGGCGCGAGGTTGCGCAGAGTGTTGCAGGGTGACGCGGGGAGGTGCGAGGTGGTCGCTTTGCGATTTATGAGCGAAGCTCCTGTCTAGGTGGTTCCCACGTGCGAAGTGCACACGTAGAGCTTTGTTGACACTCTCCCGCCTCTACAACTGCTTAATTATAATCGTAAAAGAAACAAAAAGAAGCCGTTACCAAGTTACAACATTATCACAGCTTACAAAAATCTGTAGTCTCTCAATCGAAGACGCTCAGGATAAAGTGGAGTGGAGAATTAAGTGTGGGAAAACGGATCCCATCATCCGACAAAAAAAAACGATCAGAAAGAGAAACGACAGTTCACAAACAGTTATAGTGATTCGTAGTTATCATTAAATTTAGTTATGTCATAGCAATGTAAATTAGAAAGCAGCGTTCACATTGATCGGTTACACTTAGCCATTTAGAAAGTACGAATGCCTCTTTCTTATTTACAATTTAGTGCACAATTTTAATATATCTTTTTAAGACCTTTGTTTCGCAGTGGGTGTCTATCGGCTGAGATGAATGAATGAATATATTTTAAGTCAAATCATTTCTGCCTAAGTTTAGTAGACTTAGTTTAATCCATCCTAAATAGGATCTATGATTATATAACCAACTTTCTTGCTTCTTGGTTCATGCACAATCTATAGCAGTATAACCATAAGCAGATAGTTGAAAAAAGTTGACTTAAAAGTCTCTTACGCCGTTTCTTTTGAGGTCAGACATTTATTATTCGAACTAGTGGTATAGTTAACTTGACTTCAATAAGACATGTAATTCATCGTGAGTTGAATAAAGAATTTTTTATTTGCCTTTGAAAATAATACTCTTGATTGTACCGTGCTGTGATTTGATTTGATTTCTTCAATACATCTAACACTTTTTAATTATACTGTTTATAAAATTTGCAACAAGTAGATTCGTGAACTTTGGTAGCGTCCTTAATATGTCTCTCTAAGAAAATCTAAATTTCCTCTTTCTTATTTTCATTTTGCATTAATTTAATATTGAAAATATGATATCTGATCCAGGTTTTCTTACTTAATAATCTTTTTTGAACTATTCGCTTCTTTAGGCATATTAACAGGTAAGAGTTTCACAAAACTGTGTATATAAATTTTATTTCCTCTAGGTACTAGTTTTATTAGTCATAAAAAAGTAAAATCTATGTGGTAAATGTCGTGGCACTTATATTTAAAGTTGCTGAGAATACCGTAACTGAAATAAAATATGATTCACTGTCAGTCTACGTTTGAGTTTACGAGTTTAACAGATAGCGGATTAAAGTATTTTAAAATTTCATCGCCGGGAAAGTTCGCGGACGTTTTAATGCCGTTCAAATTCAAAAGCTAATTTCACTAAAACCTTAAATGAAACGAGTTGGCCGAAGCTAGCACATTATTTAACTTGTTCCAAGTTTAAATTGAAAACGCCACCGAAACTCTTTACGTAGTCAGAGTCAAATTTTGAACTTTGCCGCTGAATCGGAAATTTCTTTATAAATATCTTATTAAGCTTAAATTCAGTTGGTGTCACGCTGCCGACACTAATTTTATTCGTAAAAGACGTCGGAGGGCAGCCGCAAGGAGGGTGGAGCGACGAGCAGCGAAAATGTATGCAAACGTGAAACGCGGTATTTGACGAAGCTGAAAACGACAAAAGAATTAAGGAGGAAGCCTTAGTTCCCTGCCCGCCGTAAGCTGGCACCGTCATCTTGTGAATTCACTTTTCTTTGTCTCTTATTGAGAGATTACCTGTCTCTGAAAGAATTTTTCTTATCTGTATAACAGCTATGACATTAATATTTTTTTATTAACAAAATACAATTGGCAGTGGTTATCAATACATATATCATACTCTCTATTATGTGGAAACTTTGAAATGAACAATGGCTTTTCACCAAAGGACTTTCTTCAAAGATACACCGTCAGTTTACACGATGAGTGATAGTACTAGATTACTCAAAAGAAAGATTAATGGGATAGCAGTTTTAATTAAAGGCTTTTAAATGCACTGCAAATACGGTTTCATAAAGCCTATGTGAAGAGAACACATGTAGTGAGCGATAGCAACGTATATGATTCATGTAAATGCACCCTTAGCGAGTGTATCGCAGGTTAATCTCCCCGCCCGACGCCGATATGCGGGGCTACGGGGCCGCGGGGCTGAGGGGTTGAGGGTCTACGGAGTCGAGGGCTGTGGCGCCCCACTGCGGAGGAAACCTGTAAACTAATTATGTACATTTTCGTAGCCACTTATTTACATAACCACTGCCTGAACCCCGCTTTCATCGTGAATATTTCATTTGTAATCTTTACTTTGACGGTTTAATATGACAGCGGTTGGTTTGTTTGGTGAAAACTTTTAATTCTTGTCTTCTTTCTGCCACCCTTTGTTGTCCGGGTGAGTCGGCGCCCACGTGTAATGATAGGTGACTCTTGAAAGAGGCTTCCACAAACGTTCAGAGCCCGCGCCGAGGTGTAATTTGAAGTTGTCGCCGCGCCGGCTGTTATTTTACGGGTAGGTGCTTATTATTGGCGACAGTTATGCTAACTAAACGGTAGCGTTTATTGTTCGTTTTTTGTCGTTGTTACCTTTTAATAATTTACATACGTTGGATATTTATCATGCGCGCAAAACCTTCTTTTAGACATTGCAAACCAATTGGTTGTTACCGTCGCGTGTTTTGTAGGTATCAAAGTTACGGACATTTCAAAAACGGTAATGGTAAATAATAACAGTCAATTCTTAGGTAATCATTGATATCATGAAGTGACAGTCTGACAAAACGTTGTGAAGAAAGACAAAACTGAATCTGACTACTACAATGCGATAATAAGAGTTTTGAAAAACAACTTTTTGAGCAACTGCGTGATTCACGAGCATATTATGTATTCAGTAAATAATCTGAGGGACCAGCATAAGGTTAGCGCTAAAAATAAAGACGAGATGTTTTTTTTACTATAAAATCACTGTAAGTGTAATAGCACGGCTAAGCCAGAATTACCATATAATAATTTAAAATATACATCCAACAAAACCCAGTAAATAAATTTCTTTTACGTTTACTTTCCATAAAATATTTCAATAATAATAAATTAATTCAATAATTACGAATCATAACAAAGTGAGCACGAAATAAAATACGTCATTTTTTGTTTGCTATTTTGCGATTAAAAATCGTTTGAAACTGTCTATCGACATATAAAAATCATAGTTTTTTACTAGTTTTTATAAAATTAAGCTTTACTGGTCTATTCCTCTTAATTTATGCAAGTAATATAATAATATACAAGTAAAGTAATGATGCAAACGGAACATGAAGTGAATTGACTTAAAATGTCAAGTACCAGGAGTTCAAAAGTCCACTAGCTATTAAAAGATATTTATGCTTAAATTATTGGAAATTAGGAATTTGAGCCAGAAATATTAGGAAGTAGCTTTTCTCTACAAAAGATTAATAAGGATATAACAGAAAAGGATCTTCGAGTTGCGAGTGGTTGTTGGTTGTCATTTTTCATGCTACCGTTAAACCGGCTACGGGTCGAGTAAAGTAAGGTAAAATCTTTATCGAATGCGAGCAATTGCGATCGATCCTCGTGTTGTGTATAACAGGATGCAAATAAATAAAACTATTTGTCGTTAATGAGCGTGGGGCCGTACATTTCGCGTGTATTTATACCGCGCCTTCTCGGGAACTAATTTATGGAAGTAAGTACGCGGAAAATGTTTATGTACCAATCGCTGCCCCCGCCACTTCACTCTGCCTTATGTTGACATCCGGTAGTCTCCCTATATGCGTGCAATTAGAGCTCGCATACAACTACATGGACACGGTGCATTGTAATTTTTATTTACTTGCTAACCACGTAAATAATCGACGGTCGCCGCGGTTCGCTTGTAATGACATTAATGCGTATTATTTTTAGAACGGGGGAAATATGTATGCATTCAGTGCAAGTAATGGACGCATTAAAAAGCCTAACGTTGTTGTTGCCGTTTATTTACATATTTATTGATTTAATTAGAAAAGCACACCAGAAGCAGATTTAATAAAATGGTACAAATTAGAGTTCTAACTATTACATAAAAATTCTTATGCAACTGCTTATTTAAGGTGTGTTCAACATTTAAAATATGTATGTTATATAGAAAACAACAAGAAAAAAATGTTTATTCAAGTAATGTAATAAGTATTGACAGTAAATTTCACCACTGTATATAAGTTCATTTTCGAATGACTCAACGTTAGCTTATTTTTCAATTTGTAATAACATTTGCACCTATGATATTGTGTATGAAATCCATTCTCAAATTCTATTAATAATCTTATCAACAATACTTTTTATTGCACGTAAATAAATGTAATTACTTTTATTGCAAACAAAGGCATTCATTACAACCTTCTCATTTCATTTGATCAACACATCACTATGATTAATATGACAAACATTTATTATAAAACCTAATTTGGCAAGGTAAAGTAACACTAAAAATGACATTATAGATTTTCATTTAAAAAATTAAAAAGAATAGCCATGAAAATAGCCAACTTCGTAGTTTCTTTGATGTTTTGTCCCAACAGCTTGTAACGACGGATGCCTCTGTAGAAAAATTTCAATGGACATCCCAGGCGCCATCCATTAACGAATATGAGAAAAATTATGACTTTAGTTTACTCATGATCATCTAACGTTTTTAAAGATACTTTTCGAAATTTGAAAGTTTAGACATTAATGTTACCAGCGGGAATAACTGTACATTTTTATAATTATTATTTTATTAAATACATAATCCGTTTTTTACATTTTCATTATCTCCATCTCTGATATAAACGCAGTAATTAATTGAAAAAAACCATAAACATATTTTTTAAATTCATAAAACTAATGTACAGTAAGACCAATTTCCTGAGATTCATTAAATTATTTTCATCGACTTGATGTGAACACAAATATATTCTGTATATTCACACCTTTAACCAAACTTAAAAATATAATTTGTTTTGTGAGAATGTTATATTGTAAAGGTCACTTTACAATCTGTGCAAAATAAGCCAGGAAATGTAAGTAGAACCGTTAATATAATTTGGCGTATCGCTTTTATCAGCTGGCAGAGGTCGTGACATAATCAAGTTCCATCGTAGCGATTAGGAACTCTCGGAGAGTAGAGCCCGCCCGCCGCGCTGACGTATCCCGTTTTAACAGTCCGTACGTGCGCCCCCCTCCCTGGGCGGCCCCCCTGCCCGGAGCTGACGACGTTAGGAGCCGCAGACATAGGGCACGTCCCCGGCCAGACGTTGACATACGTAGCTAAATATACCCGAGCACGAAACCTTTGTGTTGCGAATCGACTCTCCACCACGTTGTACAAAAATCGCGCCGAATTTAAGCTTTTAATTAACTTTACGTATTAATTTATTTTCGTAACACAATAACACTAAAGCTGAGCGCTCCTAATACTATACATATTAGAAATTGTAGAAAAAAACGTGTAAATTTTGATAAAACGTACTTGTATATCATGTCGGTTTTTTACAAATAAATTTATACAGCAAAAGTTAAATTAATGTCGATTTGTACACAATTTCATTATTTGTTATCATTTATATACTTTAAAATAGTACGTACAAAAGAAAATTGCATCGAAGTTTGTAACAACATTTTTAGTTTTGTGTAATTTGTGTCGTTGTTCTGTTTTTGCTTTTATCACGGAAAAATAATAGAATTAACTTTGAATATTATTTAACTTTTTAAATAAGATTTTGATTACAAAGAATTAACTTGGGGCATTTCAATGTTGTTTAATAATTATTATTTACGTTCATATTTTTTAACTCAATGTCAACAATTTTCGTTATTTTCATATATAATGTTACTAATATTATTTGTGTTTTCAATAAAAACTGTATGCCTATATAATAAAAATATGAGAAGATATATATGTAAAGCTATCGTTTGTTTAATTTTTTGTTATGATTTTATATAAGGTAGCGTCCATTGTATGCAAATTGAAATTATTTCGTTTTTTAATTTTTTTTAATAATATTAAATAGAACCATGAATTTTATAGTTGTACAAAAATCTAATAACAAACTTGAACATCTCAACATAGGTAGCAAAATTTTATAATTCAAAAATACTTTACTAGATACTAATATTAATTTAGGATCAAACATACCTCGTATTTCTGCCTTAATTACGAAAACGGATGTTAGAGCTGCGAGAAACTGGAGGCGACAGTTTTCACAATATTGTTGCTAAACTTCCCAATTTCGGTGTCGACTTGCGAAACTCCGTGCACGTTTCCAAAACGAAAACACAGGTGTCGCTACCGCCGTTTATAAACGGCGGCGTTCTGCGTCTTAAATTAGAGACTAAAGGCTTTGCTGGATTAGCAAGCCATTATCCGAGGTGTTCCTCGGCTTCGCTCAGTTTATTTATTAATCGTTTTGCGAGTTTTACAGCGGCATTTTATGGCGACGGAAATATATCAACAATAAAAGAAATGCGAACATGTTCTGACATAGTCCGTTTGCAATGTGACACCATTAGCGCAGTAAACGCGGGGAACAATAGGAACAAAACGAACGGATGGAATTTCTCGCGACGCGCGTTCGTTGCGAGCGCATCGTTTTCAGCTCCACTCGACGAATTACCTACCGGCAAATAGATTCGGAACCAACTCCCTAATTACCGTTTTATTTATATGTAAAATTTTTACATCTTCACGATGTCAGCGGTCTTTCTAAATGCGTTGAAAATTACATACAAAACGCGACTAAAACATGTCTAACATGTTTTAGAAAATAAAGCACTTAAGTTTTTAATAAAAGCTACTGTGAAGTAAATTAACGTTTATCTTTAACTCATTCTATCATGTTATTAATTAATCATTAATGCCCCATTTATATTCGTTAAATAGAATGAATTCACGTGGTTAAAAATTGATGCGCTTCTGTTGCTTTTTATAAGGAGACTTTTACTTTGTGGTATAATTACAAAAGTTGCACTGCAATTATTATTGTACGCTTAAATAATATTTGTTAAATATTACTAATAATATTAACATTAATTGATACTTACACGCAACATCTGCTGCATGTCAATGACTGCCGTATTAAAAAGAAATGTTTTATTTGCACCGTGTGTTTTCGGACCTCATAATTTTCTTTCCGTGTGAACACGGCTTTTACACGAACCGAATGCATGGCTTAATACATTGTTATGATTATAAATTCATTTTAACTTCGCTAATTTTACATCCATGTTGGGTGCAACTGTTCATAATCCGGAATGACTTCACCTTTTTTAACCTTCGTTATAATACTAAACAATATTCACCTAACCATGTTATATTAAATTGAACATGTCATTATAAAATATTGTGTTTGAAGACTTGCTGTTGGAAACAACTTAAATGCCCATCAAAAGTGATTACTCGTAAAAATTTTTGCTTTTTAAACACGTGTAAAACCTATCGATATTTATATGTTGGACGAGGATCCAAGTTATTAACTGGTTAAGTTCAAGAGAAAATGTGGAAAAGATGCTAAATAAATAGTGAAGGCAGCATTTCCATTTTCCAGTACAAAAAGCAAGGTAGTAAACCACAAAGATTCCTAGCTGCCATATAATGTAAAAAAACACAAAGAACGTGTTGGTACGTAATGAAAAAAAAATATTATAAAGCATTATAATGAAAGTATAATCATGTTATTACTAAGCTTTGCAGCATACGACATAGTAACATAATTTAAAAAGTCAAAAGTAATCGATAAATTTGTTTTTTATATATTTTTTCTATCCAATAGGCCGGTAATTTTTGACAGTACAAATTCCGATGCATCTAGTTATAAATAAAAAAATGTTTCGACTCATTGTAATGATTCATTTCCAAATATTTGCAAGGCAGCGCGTAACGAACTGACGCAGTTTCGTTCAACCGGTTGACACTTAGGGCTCGTTTTTCCACAGCCCGTCATGGTTCTCATCTCATGATGGATGTTCCGATTCACGGGCACAACACTGAGACGTTATTTGAGGCGGCCGACGCGAGACGAAGTCACGACTTGTCGCCTCCCCGCATCCGACAGGCGTTTGGAAATATAAACCACTTACTATATTTTTATTAATGTCTATATAGCTGCATAAATTTGTACGTCAGTCAGTATTTCTACAATAACATGTGATGTCTGAATAATTAGCGAATTTTTCCAAAAAAACTTTCACTAATTTATTTTACCCGAAGTTAAATTTAACTGGATATTGACAAATATAAGTTTTGAAATAATTTCTTAACGTTACAACGTTTAAAGACGCCATGACAGATGAAGCGTGATAACTCCCTTGTCGCCATGATAAATTACCTACCATGCGTCCGACTAAATCAAGTTATAATCAAAGATTAATTATCTAAAAAAACATACTTTTTTGCTACAATACATATCAACCACAATAAACTTTTAAATGGCCTTAATGAAAATAAATTAAATAAAAATTTGTTTTGTTCTACAAAACTGCATCTAGGTAATTTGTAAAATAAAAATAATAAGTTATTGAAACAGGCCGGCGTTATTTTTTCGTTTATGAATAACGCAAGAAATGAGTAGATGGGGGCTAGTGCTTATTTTTTTTTTGTTTATATTATTTATATTTTTATTGGCGTGTTTTATTGTCAATAAGTAACTTGGAAAAGTACTAAGGTACAAGAAATAAGATAATACACCAGATGTTAAATATTTACTTCGGACTAATAAGAAGATGAATATATGTATTGATTTTTAGCTGAATTGTAATAAGACAAATAGAGAGAACCCTAAGAAACTTAAAGGAAATTCTGCAACTTTAATATAATGTTTATTGAATATAGGTGAGTTTAATACAATTAGCTGTTTGGATTAGATGACAGCTCAAGTATTTCTGTTATTACACCTATGAATAAGAATATCGTTCCGACATTTATTTCTTTTTCAAAATTTACTTGTACCTAATTAGAGCCGGTGAAAAAATTAGGAAAAAAAGTTCGCTCTAGATATGATCACCAAATATTGAGTCTCTACACGCGTGAAGGAATCTGTAAAAGATTGATGTGAATTAGAGTCGGCTAATGAGGTGGGAGGGCGTGGCAAGACGACAGTGCACAGGGCGCGTAGCTCTTCTTGGGAGGTCCTGCACGAGGAGCGTCAAATTTTCGACACCAGCACGATTTTGTGAAACCGATTGATTAATATCTCCGCGGCGTCTAGCGGCGGACATATCGACTTTTAGATGCGAGATTACAGCCGCCATGCTACTAAGCCGCCATTATAATGCGGCGTGCTAATGTTGGCGCGAGATTTTTTTTTAACACATCAAGTTTTTTTTCCTTCAGTCTCTCACATTTTGTATACTCACGCTGTACAATAACAATTATGTTAGGAGTAATATTTTTTAAAATATTATAGAATCAGAATGACTAAAACTTACTCCTCAATAAATAACTACACAAAGCCTAACTTCGTAGAGGCGAAACTGATCGAAATAACATTTTGTGCTGATGTACAGTATAAAATAATACATGAGGATTAGGTATAATTTACTACATATAGACCAGGTAAGATTTAAGAAATTTTTACAGATGATTGAAACAAGTATTAATAAGAATTAGGTTAAAAAAATAAGAAAATTTTAAAACAAAAATCTCAATTGAAAGGAAATTTTTGAAGATGAGATATGCTACTTGATGATTATTTTGAAATACTTTGCCCGTAAGTAGTACCAATGTATCAGCCCTTTAGTGAATATATCTTTAGCTTTTCCAATGACTACGTCTTTTCTATATGTTGTCACCGTGTGACACGGTCTTTTGCTCTTCAGTTAGCTTTACGAAAGATGTTTCAGCCTCAGCAGCATCAACTTCGCCTGTTCACAACTTGAGTCCGTGTCCCCGTGGCGTTTTTCCTTGATGTGCCTTTTCTGAACTATCGGATGGTTTAGCATATGTCGAGATTACTTACAAAATTTGCGAGTCAGGCGTTGCGATAGGCGATAATATTGTTTTTAAATTAATTAAAAATTCACGTAAATTTATAAAATCTCTAATTATATTTGCTTTTAAAAATACAATTACCTAAATGTGAAACGTGCAAGGCGCAATCATTTTACATTTCTTTAAATAGTTGAGGATAATTTTCTGGCAATAAACTATTTATTAAGCAATTAAGTGTTCTTTCTTCGTCTTTCTCTAAAAAAGTGCGAACTTTATTGGAATTTACTTTATGTTTTTTTAGTTAAGTCATAATAATAATTTTATATTCGTAAGCATTTATTATTTGTTAATATAAATGAACGTATGTATTATACATCAAATGTATATAGTTCATTGTCTCCAAGGACTACTTGCAACTTGCTACTTCTGTTTTCATACTTTGGTTGTCTGATATAAATTGCCTCCAGTTCCATTTATACTTTTTTATGTTTTTATTACTTCTTTTTTTTCTTAGGTTAAGTGTTCAAGAATCGTCCATGTTAAAGAGTATTAAATAAGTAAATTAAAAAACTGTGAAAGAAGTGATATAATTTTTGACAGAGGATAGCACAAGAAACCTTCAGAGTTTATGTCTCTGCTAACAAAGATGAAAGTATAAAATATTTACTGTTTTATTATATTTACTGTCATTTAGACAGTTATTACGTAATGAAACAATCAGAGTGATGTAAGAGTGAACAACGTTGGCGCATCCCGGTGCGAGCTAATGAACGTCGTCGGAATCTGCAATCTCGCGCCATCTGCCTCTAATCAACGATTGGAGTTAATTAAATCGCGTTGGCAATATGGCGGCGAGCGTAATTGCTATTAATAAAGCGCTTTCCTGTATAATTGGACGGCAGCGAGCGCGGATTGGTCGCGCGCGGACCCTAATCACGACGTGATAACACTGCTCTAATGGCGTACGTTGCGCCCGTGCCGGAACAGCCTTTGCTTTCACATTACGCCGCTTCCGTTGGTAACGGACAACAGACAATCTGAAACTTTGTAGTTGCTTCGACTTTTATTTACTTAAAAATCAATATTCTACACTCTACTAACAACAAAAACTTATTTTGATTACCTTCCTAGCTTCGTCAACTTAGTATAGTAAATTTTCCTATGGTTATTTCACAATAGTTGTTAGATTTAAAAAAAATGTCAAAGAACGTTTACATGCTAAGAATTGCTATACTGTTAATGTAGATGACTTCATAAAAGAAAGTACACCTGGGTAATGTGTTTGCCTCCGGGTTATTTCTATGTTAATTAAATAAGTAGTTCTAAATTCTTTAAAAAAAATTCTGCTGAGTTTCTTCCGGCTATTCATCTCAAGTCTGAACGGCATGGCATTTATCATGCGAATAGGTAAAATCATCTTGACGTCAATAAGAGATGTACCCTAATGTTAAGGATTTGTATCTGAAATCTGTAATCTGAATTTATAAAAATTTACATTTTTGCTTATTCCATATTCCAAATCAAATTTTAATTAAAACGCAAAATATTTTTATCCATGTAGGCAATTACAGGCACTTTTAAATAGTCGATTACTTTACCAGAGCCGAATAGAAGTCCAACAGTTGATTTTTTTAAATGAATCTTAACATTGTTTGATGTATACATTGTAATATCAACCCTGCAAATGAGTTGACTAACCAAGTTTGATACATTTCGATCACGAAAAAAACACTTGAACGCTATAATGTAACGTATTTAATTTTAAATTTAAAAATATGATCTTCACTCACGCCGTTCCATTAGTTATATTTCTTTGTTCGTTTAAAGTTAAATGCTTAAATATTCTATAAATGTGAAATACCCTGAAAGAGTTTGATTAGGAAGCACGGTTGACAGAGATTGCGACAGTGTGTATAGCAGATGCAACGAAGCGTACGCCCGGGAACAATGATTGACGAGTTAGCACCTCTGTCCTGTGCCTCTAATTAAGACGTGCAATGTGCTGCGGCGCATTGCGTGTGTACTGGCCTTTCGAGACTAACTGTAAAATTAGATTACTAGCGTCATATTAAAAATAATTAAAATTGA
The DNA here is from genome assembly GCF_028537555.1 of Battus philenor. Lineage (NCBI taxonomy): Eukaryota > Metazoa > Arthropoda > Insecta > Lepidoptera > Papilionidae > Battus > Battus philenor. The sequence goes on from NW_027181682.1 coordinate 11,409,414, forward strand.
TCCTGAGCCTTATCATTGATAATATAAGTTTATAGCCTAATGTATTACATATCTAAAGACATAGTGTAATAACGGCTTAAATAATTCAGCTATTTTTTAAACTTTCATTAAGTCACGTCAAGATTCTTATAAAAAGAAAAAAATTGAATTTTTTTTTCTTATCAGATATAAACATAGACGTTAAACAAAAAAGGTTATATTGGGAAGTAATCATAATAATGAGATTACAAAATATAATATATATTTGAAATACGTTTAATTTATTTATTTTTGTCAATAACTTTTGAAAGTACGCAGTCTATCTTGGCAACTGTAAGTTAATAAAAGTCACTTAAATACAACTACATTAAGATATTAAGAATGTATAAAAATAACGTCAAACAGAGAATTAATTTAACATGTCTATTTGAGGTAATAAAAGGCATTTGTGAATAGATTTACGACTTACATCTAAACCGGAGCCGGGCACATCGACTTTAACAATGTCATAACAGTAATGAGAGCGCTGTAAACGATCGCCCCCTTATTTCTGTCTTCGGTACACGCTCATTAAAACCGGCGAACGTGTGTTCCATCCTTTTGCTCGCGTTCGCTTTTCCGCTAACTTTCGGGTGGTGGAATGATGGACGACGTCGGTGGTCGTTTATCATTGCAGTAATATATCGCGCTGTGCGCCGAGTGTCGCCATTAACGCATGCGTGCGATTGCCCGCGCGGCAGAAGAGGGAATGCCACAACAACTGTCTTACAAATCGACGCTCGCGACTGCCGCTAAACATGCGTAAATCTTAATAATGCTATTCTTATTTCTGTCCTCCGTTGCAATCCATCGGCGTAGAAGACTCTTTTGTTACTTCAATGCCTACTAGTATCGAATCGAGAAGCATTAAATTTCTTTTATGATATGCGCCAATCAAAATCATATTGTAAATTATAAAATACGCATAGTAAATTACTAACGTATATACGCAACGACATGGGTGGTCGAAGAATTGATTGAATGATATTCATATAGTAGGTCAGATGCCCCGTTGACCTTAAGGATGCGAAGTTCAGATAGCAAATTATTGTTGGTTTTTACGTATAAAAAGTGAGAGGTTGAAGTCGGAGCAAAACGGGTAGAGTCGATATTTCCGCTGCCGCGGTTTCAATGACTACCATTTTGTGTCGATTGGGAGATTGTGTTTCACTCGCCCGCTACCGACACCACTTTTTGTGTCACTCCTTTCCATCCACAACGAGCTCTCTATCTTGATATTTTTTGTAACCTTTTCTGAATTGCCTATCTTCTGTTTCTTGTTACTTAAGATATCGCTTTTTATTTTTTACTATCACATAACCTTTCCCCTTGTTAACGTAAAGATGGTAGCAGGAAACCGCAGTTACGCCAAGGAGTGTAATAAGAGCCATTACATCTACCAACCACAAGCAATTTCACTAACGGTAAACACAAACGTATGCCCTTACAAAAATGTCTACCCATTCATCTTTCTCCACTGGGAGACGTTAAAGAATGTCTCCGTTAAGGAGGGGAAAGGGGAGCGATACCTTAGTGTCACAGTCGCATGAAAGCTGCCACGATAAGGTATACGTATTTGCTTACGGTAACAAAAAGACGTCATACGATTCCCAACTTTGTCAACGTTCAACATGGGTATGTTTTATTACGTTTTTATTCTAAATATTTATTATTGCTGACACTGTCTTGCGGAGGGGAAGGTAAATATAAGCAACCGGCTCTCTTTAAAAACGGGACGTTATAAATATATACACGTCGTTGTCTGAGAAAATACAATATTTCAGAACATTTTTTTTTCTTATATCAAATTACACGCAGGCATATTGTTGTGCTAATTGGTAGCGATAATTCGCGATAACCTCTGCTCTAATGAGTGAAAGACGATTGGAGCCGGTCTCGGGCAGCAATAATCTCGGCTCAACCAAGTAATTGTCGAATAATTGCGTTAATGTGAAAATTTACGCTTTAATATAACAATGGAAGTAGGAAGTCGGCACGGCGCGTATTAAAAGTAACAAAGTAAAACAGGAGTAACGTGAGACGGTGAAAAAATTGCGAGCAAACATGTCACATTTTTGATTATCCCGAAAAGCCTTCATTGCGCGTTCTTTAGAATTTGATAATGCATTTTGAACAACAACCACGTCTAGTTTTGTTTGTGATCGTAAAAGAATGCAAGCATTACTTTACGTCTATCATTGCTGACAGACAGTCATGTTCATAGCTGTTCTAATTTGTGTAACTTGAATTAAATATTTTAAATCTAATTTAGATCATTGTTACTTACGATACGGTTATTAAAAAAACTGCTTTTGTAAGTGTTGACAACAATTGTAATTTACAAAATAATAATTAAAGTCAAAACTGCCACTGAATAAATAAAACTATGTAAGTTACACAAACTAGGTATATTAAAGTACTCTGTTCTCGTTTTTTTTACTTATCAACAAAAATAGGCAAAAAACTAAACCTACTAGTTGGAAGGATTTATTAGCGATAATAAAGCTTGGCATTCCTTTTAATATAGCATATATAATTATTACCACTTAAAATCCAAGTGCTTAAATAACTCTTTTAAAGAAATTAGTGAAAGAGATGGTTTTACTTTCTGTCCTAACATAACAATTATCATCATTATTTCAGCCCTGGTCCATCGCTGGACAAAGGCATCCCCTACGGATTTTAAATAGGACAGGTTATATATCCAGTGTTTTCTTGTGATATTAACAAAGTAGTCGGTCCATCTGGTAGGCGGTTTCCCCTCTAGAACCTTAAGGCACTGGCGACCAGATGGTCCAACAAGAACAGATGATCCGCGCGCTTTATGGTGTCTGTTCACTGCCACTTCAACTTTTAAGGCCGCATGCGGGTTAGATTTCATAAAGAAATCCCAAGCATAGACAATAGCGCGTCGAGTGACTAGAGTTGTATGAGTGGTTCAAAATGATCAAACTTCAACATTATAAATCATCACTGGTTACAAACATCATTTTACCTCTACTGATTCCTTGTAGAGAAATCCAGGGCAAAGTATGATTTGCTTATCTTGCTCTGGCAGTATGGTAACTAGTTACGGAACAGGGTGTAGTTTCTTAAGGCTGTGCATTTAAAATTGATAACCCCTCCAGGATGTATCGTTTGCGCTACTCGTACCTTTCTTGTGCCATCGGGCATATACGGGCAGAAGAATAAGATAAAGATTTTTTTCAATTGCCGAAGCGGTATTTGCAAATTTTGCGGTTTTCAGGGGGAAACCCGAAAAGAGAGGACGCTTAGCCTAAAACCATTGTTAAAGTAACGAAGCTCATGGGCTCTCTGTAAACCCTCAGCTCCGGTCGCTGCATTTTATATTTTCCTGGGATTAGACAGTTTCAGTATCGTTGTTTTTATTGTCCAATGCTTCGATCGGGATAGACAAACACAACGCTTTATAAAATCTGTCTTAGCCCAATATTATCCTTTTGTCTACGGTATTTAAAATAAAATACCCGTTATTATATCTTTCTGCGCTTCTATTCACTTTCGGATAAATAATTGTTAAACAATTAATGAATTGTGGTTTAGGCGCATGTTCCCGACGGTGCGCGTGTCGTTCGCGGGATGCCGCGCGGAGGCGCGCTACGCGGTGCTACTGGACGTGGTGCCGGTGGACGGCAAGCGCTACCGCTACGCCTACCACCGCTCCTCGTGGCTGGTGGCCGGCAAAGCAGACCCGCCCGCCCCCGCGCGCCTCTACCCGCACCCAGACTCGCCCTTTGCCGGCGACCAGCTGCGTAAGCAGGTCGTCTCCTTCGAGAAGGTCAAGCTCACCAACAACGAGATGGACAAAAACGGACAGGTAACACCCAAACATCATATGCAGGGACACGCATCTCTACACACAACCATCACACTTCGAGGCAGATCTGTCCTAATGTAAATAAACGGCATATTCGTATAGTAAATTTTTATATATTAGACTGATGAAAAAGTTATTTTACATTTTATATAAAAATTAGACGTGCATTTATTCAAGTTTTTTTTTTAAATTAATTATAGTATATAGGTACTATTTTGTTAGATAACTTTTTGCTATCTTAATTCCATGATGCCGTATCTGTAATTTTGGGGCTTCTACTCAAAAACACGCTACAACTATACACATCTCTCTTCATAAAAATCAGATTACGAAACATAATGTGTCGCGAAACGATAGAAGAAAAGATTCTCCACATTGTAAATGAAAATTCGACAGATATTATTTTGAATCTTAATTCCATTTAATTATAATAACGTAATATTGTTTGATAGCTCCTATCTGTTCCCATAGAGTGTTACATGATGAAACTTAATGATTGCCACATTCTGAGAAAGATATTTTATAATATAAGCGTAATGAAATTATACAATGTGGTATGTGCATAAGAATATTAATAAATATAAGAAAAATGCGTAATAGCTAAGGATTACAAATATAGATAAGCTTGTTATATCTTTCTCTAAGCTTCATAAAATTAGCAACAGTTTTATTGGCAAACTGTTTACGGTACAATACATTCCTAAGTAATCTTTTAATTGTCATATAATAAATTAAAGTTTAAGTAAACAAAAAGATGTACTTATTATAATGTCAAGGATTTTCAAGTGATCTTGGGAATGAACTACTAAAATAGTCTTAGTGTCGGGTTCTTCCCTGCTCAGGGTGCGTTTGGGTTACGATATGACACGATACCAGTGTTGAAGAAGTTGAGTTAGCTTGATAGATACCATTACAGTGGAGCACATTCTGATTCCAGTTACTATCAAATTGGGTTCTCCTGGCAATATTCCCATGGTTAACACAAGTGGTTACTATAAACGATCCTACGTAGATAATAAATGAATAAATATATTATACACCTTACACTTAATTGTCAACGAATATATGTCTGTATAGAACAATAAACTTGTAAATAACTAGAATATATTATGATGTATATTTTTTGCTCACGGTGAACGTTTTCTCCGTAGTTGGTGTTAAACTCAATGCACAAGTATCAACCACGAATCCACCTGGTGTTGCGGCGAGAGGGTGCAATCAACGCGCCGATCGTAGATCTGGAGCAAGAAGAATTCAAGACGTTCATATTCCCGGAGTGCGTTTTCACTGCGGTCACAGCATATCAGAATCAACTGGTGAGTTATTCAGTGTTAACTGGTCATGAAATATTAAAAATTAAATGAGTTAATAGAACTGTTACCAAGTTTTAAGATGCTAACATATTTGACGAGTTGTTTGTATTTATTTATGTATGTCTCGTCCGGCAATTTATTTGGCATCTCTCAACTCTTGCTTCGATCATTTGATATCTAAAATAGATCAGAGAGCTGAACGTTTGAAATTGCAGCGCGTTGTCGGCTGGCTATCGAAGTTTTCTATTCCTATCGCACTAATTGCATCTCGCTGAAAGGTATGTCCAGTACGAACAAAGGGAGGTGGCACATCATTTTTTGTGTATCAGGCGGCCACACGCACGGCCGCGCGACGATGGACGGACGGCGTGCGTGACGCGTGCACAATGGTGACGATTAAAGTTTTCAGCCGCGCTAAATATACGCTCCTGCTTTGAGTCGTGGACGTTCTCTGCTTGCCAATGATCAAGCGGCTCGAAACTCACTTCTAATGCCTATAGCATTGCGGGATTATAAAATATCCTTGCGAGTGGCGATCACGAGCGTAGACGCGACTTGGATAAACTCAACATTAGGTGAACCGACGACATAGTCAAGGTCGCTGGATGCGGGCAGCGCAACACCCGTCACCGTGGCGATCTTTGGTCGTCTATCCGTGATAATAACGGCATGATGATGATGCGAAAACCTTTACCGGCACCCTACTTAATTGACCTTAAACTTAAAAAAATATAAACTTGATTCAATTTGAAATACGTACCTTATAATTTTGAAAATCATATTTTTTATTACTTAGTTTATATAAAACGAATAACCCATAATAATCTTGCTTGTACATTTACTAATTAGGTATACAAGAAAAATGGATCAAATGTATCAACGTTTTCAAGTTTCAAGAATAAAATAAATTACAAAATAATTAAACAAACTTATGCTAACTTAAATAAATTTAAATAACTCGTAAAAATTTATAGCTCTGGAAAAAATGATAATAAATAATCGAAAAAAACATAAATACCTACTGGTTGCTAATAGCGTCACAATTCGCGTAGTTAGTAAGTAATCGCGGCGCTATACGCTATTCACGCCGCTATACGCTCCGCGAGACCGCCAGCGTCGCCGTTCCCGCTGCCGCATGTGTCGCCACGAGCAATTAATTCTCTGTCACAAGAGCGTTTGGGCGTCTCGGCGCTTCTCGTTTTGTTTCGTCCCGACCAGTAATTAGGACGTTTTGAGGTTCATAAAGGAAGCGTTACTTTATATCGACAACGCACCACATAAATCTTCATTCGTTCGTTAATTAGCTGTTTCGAGTTCTACAAACATGAGTAGCGCTACTTTTTGTTTGAAATTAATTAATAAATCATCGAAGTGTTTTGTAAATTTTGTGTTTTGCGCGCGCAATGTGATCACGAGCTTAGGTATGCGGTACTGTTGTCGAATCTAACAGCTATTTCGGGCGTAAAATATGGACAAGGTCACTAATGGCACCCTTGGGGGACAATAATTGATACGGATTGAATCCGATGTTTTCAAAGATTTACTACCGATTGTCATTAACAATCTCTCTTTTGAATAATCGACCATTTTATATAATGTAATAATTTTTTTTTAATTATTAAAGGGTTACAAGTTTCGAGTTGTTTTTCGATTGTTAAAAGTTGGAAATGTCTGCAGCCACTGCCTCGGAAAGTAAAGCGCGTCATATCAAATGTTCGATCGCAACAAGAGAGCAGGCGGCGCGAGCGCGGCTCTCGGCCCGATTTGGCTGACGTCACGTCTTTGACAGCTAAAACATTTGTCGAACGCCGAAGATAGTGTCACTGATAACGCAAACCCTTACAACAATAAGAATACACTTAGCATGTTTGCACCTGCGCTCCAGCCAAGATCGATACGTCTCATGCCCGCACAATTTAAATTCTCTACAAAAAAGGCACATATACAACCGCTCGAGGCCAACGTAAGCTATTTCTACACAGATATGGATCTGTTACGACCGATTAATCGTACAAAATTTGAATTCTTAGGCTCTGTAAAAAAGTGTCACAATGTTTTATTGTTCGTGATGTTTGTTATATCAATTTGGAATGAAACATCATTATTTTTTTTTAGTATGTTGAACGTTGATATAAGAGATAAAATCTGGATAAAAAAATATGTCGTGAATTAAGTTTTTGTGCGTGCGCCGTGTGAGACGGAGAGACGCCGCGGGACGTTTTCCCTGGAAAACAGTCCCGTCCGGGCTCCGACCTGCTTCAATATTTAATAATTTTACACCCACAACACTATTGTCGTGTTGTGCGTTTTGTGAACGCTCCTTTGTCTGAAATTCGAATCGCTGCGAGGTGACAATGTTTGTTAGAGTTTACGCATCCTCGATGCACACAATGCGTTTTTTAAAAGGCGATGACTTGTGAATTTATCGTGATTGATTATTCCTTTGAGGTTCTATTTAAAGAAAAACGTTGTGATTCATAATATGGCAACATTAAAGCCTGAAATATTTCTTTAAAGATTTACTGTACCAAAACATGACTTCCTTTTACAACGGTAAAAAGAAAAGTAAACACTATATTGTAAACGATGTTTTATTAAAACAAAACTTATAATTAATCAATAAAAAGTTTTGTAACACATTTGCATATATAGCAGCTTGTACAATGCTCAATGACATTGACGTCCACTATAAATAGTCGCCTAATTGAAATTTATTTCTCATTTCTCAGTATCAGCAATCAATATTCTAAAATCTCCGGTCCGTATCTATTCGTGCATTGAACGTCCACAAACGAGTTCTAGCTTCAACATAATCGAACAATATAATGAAGGAGCAAAGGCAAACACAATTTCAATAACAAAGGGCATCCATGACAAATAAACATATTTCACAGGCCAAAATGGCTGCGGTCAAGTGTCACGAGGTTTCTCTTCCGCCCGCGCCTCCCCTTAACACGCCTCATTCTTCGATAATCGATTCGTATATATGAAAGTGAACTTTTTAATCTATGCCAATATCTGTGCTTTAAGAACATTTTAAATTTTATGGCGAATATTGTTTGAATTTTTTACCTAAATTGATTAAAAAGTTGTAACAAATGGCATTCCTAAACAAATAATCAAATGTTAAACCGATTTAATTTTACTGAATTTGTAATGAACAATGTTGAAGAATTACATTTTGAAAGATTTGCTTCTATTTCTGAGGCCCTGCGTAAGCATTGTGTTCAAATAAATCGTTATTTTTAGATAAATTTTTATGTTTCATAGAACTAAAGACTTTCTTCTTATAAAATTAAAAAAAATTATATTTCTTGGACAGCTTACAAGAAACTTTACTTCTTGAATCTTGTTAAGCTACGATCGATGCTGCTTATAAGCCTCTTTAATAAACACAATAAACCCAAGACATTTAGTCCTTGCAAATATTTACCAATAATACAGTGCGGTAATATGAAGCGAACCATAACTCAGAAATACAAGAAGTCAACGCACTTGCTTGTAAGAGGATTTAAAATAATTTAACGAGAAATTATTTATTTGTTGTTCGTCTCGCTCCCACAAATTGACAGAAGCTTTACTGTTAAACGCGATCTCTTTCTCTTACGCCATCGATCACGCGAGGTGTGACGTCACGCAGAGCCGTCGTGTGCGGCCTGGGTGAATTTATTGCGTCTGCGCACCAAAGCAGACAGAAAAACTATGTTTGAGTTCCTAAAATCTTACAATTATTTCTACATTTTAGACTCAATAAAACACATTATTCCTGTAGTATTAAAATCAAATAAGTCCCAAAGGTTGTTTGAGGCGTTGCCTCTCGTGACAACAATTTAATCGAATCTGAAATGGTTGTCCCTTCAATAAATATCAATTTACAATAGCTGAGGTATTTCTTTATTTCTTTCTCGATGGCTACTCTAGATTTTATTAAATGCCGGCGCTGTTGCCTTGTGAATCTGTTACAGTTTTGATTGGAGTTCTGCGAGCAAAATTTTCAATGTCTTTTTAGTTCTGACCGCCTTCGTGCGCTACTAAGATGCTATGTGGCATATCTTTCTGACTCGGATCCATGGTTTTTTTGTCCCTCCAAGTGGTGTTAGGAGAGCAGTCCTTGTTCCGTAGCAGGTGCGATCGTTTTGGCTGTTTCTATAGCACTGGTTGTTGAAGTTTTCTTCTTTCTCAGTTTCTTAATTTTGGCGGCCCTCTTCTATGGGTGTATTTAGTCCGTGCGGGGATTCGTGTTGGTGGTCTCCTTACACTTGGGAGACGACACTTGATCTCTTTCGGGGTGGGTGCGTTCACTGGTGATAAAAACAGGCGTAGTCGACGCTTTGTTTTTGGAGGGTTAACCTATGGTCTGTAATTTGCCGCTGCGACTACAACTTTGCTAGCGTGGTGTGCAACATCTTCGAAATATCTTCTTGACGAGTCGCCGAAAAACTCCCATATTATCGGTTGGTTCAAATCGCTCTGACGATGGCCATGTCGTATATAGTTGACTTCCAATAAAATCATTTCATTCGATTTATCGTTTTGTATAATCAATTATCACACAATATTTATTTAGTCTGTGGTAAATTTTTTCTTAATCTTTGACATATGCAATTTATTATGAATGTTATCTGTGGATCTTTACGCTTATTTGATACTAAGACATATTAATAAAATGTGGCAAATTGCTTACTCGCTTATCTTCAGAGTTTTTAGTTGCAATTATGGACACGAGTGTAAAGTTGATCTTATACTAACTGTGGGTTCGATAATGGATTTGCTTTCCCTCATAAACAGAGATTCAAATAACAGGTTGTCTACAAATTAAATTGTAATGAAAGAGTAAAATGTAATGTTTTACTATAATCGCGATGGAAAATTTTTAGTTTACTAAAGAAATTCGGCCATTATGTTCATATGCACGTTAATTATGAAGATAACCACATCGATCGCGGATGATCTTTACAATCTACGCCGAGTAGCTTTCATAATATCCATAGGAACCATCAAAGATAGCTTAAATTTAATCAATTTGCTTGATGAAGAAGAAGGTACAATGTGATGGCTGTTAAATAATTATTCGCCAATAATATTGGCCATAAAAGTCTAGTTTCTTGCAACCAGATTTTTTAACCTAACCTTGTCAAAATAAATTTTCCTTTGGTATAAGCGTCTTTATTTTCCGCACGAGTTTATATTGCCTCAGGTCGTTAGTCGTTCATCGCTGTTATACATCAATCAATAATGATATACATAGGCGAAGGAGCGAGTTCGTCCCACCGCACCATGACATTTATTTATTCTACAGAATGTTCTTGTCGTGTTCCGTTCGCTGGGCGCTTCCATACGTTCGCCTGTTACTTCAATATTTATTTTGTGCTTCTTATAGAGTTAAATAAAACAAGCTCATTGCGTCAAACATCTTTATACTTCTTGTATATTAATATTACTATTGGTCATTTCTCTCTAGGGCAAGGAAAGTGTTGGTCGCTGAATTTTTTTTTAATCAGCTATACGACTGCATAAATGAATATAGCGACATCGACAATCTATATACAGGGTGATTTAGTTATAAGTGTAAAAACTTTAAAAGGTTGAATGTACGGCTCATTTGTCATCAAAAAGCATGCAAGCAAAGCTTTTACACGCGTTTTGAATTATCCTTTATAAAGTTATCTCTTTGAAATGATTTGCAATAATGTATTTTTTCTATTGAAATGCTACAGACCAATAACTTCTGGCAGTACGTCTCTCCCTACAGATAGTAAACAATTATAAATATTAAAATGCAGTAACTTGAATTTTAATGCTTTTTCTTAATATGTCATTACCTTATGTATTAATTCTGAAATTATTGCTTTTGAATAGAGTGTACCCTGTATTAATTGTTAGAAAATGATCTATAGTTAAAGCTTTTACCCCTATGACTAATCACCAGTATACTTAAACGGCAACTTAGGTATATTGTTGATCTATTCTGGGTTGGGAACAGCTAATATTACGATATTTATGAATGAAAGAGCGACTTAAAAGAGACAGAAATATTAAAGATGCCTTCCACAATTCCGAATCCGTGTCTATATTTTGTTTGTACTTCCCGAAGCCATTTATCTCTAGTAATTATTGCATATCTTGCTGAAGTGTGCGCTCGCATCACCATGTGACATTAGTTCCTCTCTGCTTGACGTTTTTTTTGTAAAACTTTTTTTGTTACGCGCTCAAGAATAATGTCATTACGGCGCCTTTAATGTTGTCAGTGCAATGGAGCGCCGCCCGAGGCGAACGTTTGTTGATACTTAAATTAGGTTGTTTTGACAGGGCTCACCCTTATGTTTGTATTAAATCTAATAAACGTAGCTCGCCGGGAAACATTCTATTCATTATCCTAGTGCCGTAGTCTTTTATTGGTAATAGTAAAACAATACATAATTTGTTACCACTCTTTGAACATAAAATAACTTTTATTTCTTATCAGTAAGAATCACACATAGGTAAATACCTAAAAAAAACGATTTTGAGGTAATCGCGTAATTAAAATGTTAAAATTACAACTCAATCACTTAATTACATTTTTTAACATATTTGCTGGCTAATGAAATTTTCATGGATTGTTTTGCGTTGACCCTTGTAGTTTATAAAATAAATTAGGTGACTTTTTTATATAAATATAATAAAAAAAATATTTATCCGAATGTTATTTTATTCAGCAACGATTAACTGCGTTTATATGATACATACGGCTCCTCTGAGCCTTCTTACTGGACATCTTCAGTTAGTTCAAAGCAAAAAACGCTAAACGCTAAACGTACATGAGGATGAAATGGATAAATAATGAGGTCCTCCAACCCATGGCGACATTTGATCCTTTGGTTTTGTCACACTGACTTTAGATGAAGTAAATAAATAACATTTATAAGATCTATTGTATGGTACAAGATATACATAGAGCGAAAATATGTAAAGCATACATGTCCATTGTCCGTGTCAGCCACCGCTAGCATTTGAGTGCACTCATTACGTCAAACAGGCGAGATAGGAGTAGCCTATTGTAGTCAATGTCATTCGCCTAGTGGGCGTGCAAGCTGATTAGTTTCCCTCATGACCCCCGACACCTGCTAGCACTGGCTCTTGTTGTTTAGTGACAGAACTACTAGCCCCATTCTATATTTTAACCGTTGTTTAGACAAAACCAGATCAATGTAATTTAAAGGCAATTACTTTCAAGTTTTAATTTGAAATAGTTTAAAAATGTCGCATTAATGAAACCTAAATCGTAGATTAGCCGCAAGCAGTGTCATATTTTCTTAAAATGTTTATTGTTCTCTTTGATCCCTAACAATACTAACCGCGACATTTATCAAGACGTTTCATGAATTAACGCGACTCCGTGACCGTGCACATCAAACGAACGCATAAACATTTTGAACGACAACAAAAAATCTATTAGTTAACCTCCGCAGAATGGGAAAGTTTGAAAATAGTTTGTGGCCGAGCGCTCGGCGTGTTTTTCTCGCCGCGAAACAATTTGAAGAATTTAGATTACATAAATTGCTGTTTCCGAGTTTGTACGGCGGGTTCATCGTCCGAAAATACGTGACTAGTGCGAACTTGTCGAAACACCGCGCAATTAACTCCCGCGTAGGCAGCGACGGCCGGAGCAGATGAGCGGAGCTTGGCTCAATCGGCAGATAATTACTACCGCCGACTGGCCCGGCTGCTGAGAGATTGACACGCGCACAAATGCCATTCGCTTCTCTATTGCATGCCACAGGCTGATTTGTTTTCCGAAATAACATTCGTAAGATCCTATGGATTTTGTTCCAACAATTTAATACTACGATGCTAGGCGACCGCAGTTATAATGACGACTGGTTTCGCGAGGATTTGTCATAAATATCGGTCGCAAATTGTGCGCGGGCACAGCGGGGGCGCCGGCCCAGCGAGGGGGCGATTTCTCATCCGCGTTTGCCTCCGCTCGCCAAACACATTTTTTAACACCTCGACCAACGCTTAAATCACGAGTGAAACACTTTATGGGTACATTGACTTAATTTAACTCATTTACGTACAAATATTTGCATATCACCTTATAACTGCGGGACTCGTTAAATCAATTACGCCGAATCTTTAAGATACACGCAAATTATGTGTATACCGGTGATTGGTTTTGAGTGTAAAAACTTTAAAATAACGAATGTATCTGTTATCAATTAATATATGGTACTCCATATCTAAAAATCAATTGTTTCAGCAAAAAATAATCTAATGATAGTATAGTAAGAAAAGAATGTTTCAAGATTCGGATTACTGCATACCAAAATCAATTATTGATTACTGCCTATCCATGCAGACTTTGTAATGCCAGAAATTATAAACATATCGCATTACAATAAGAATAATATATAATAAATAAATGTAACATACTTCAGAACGATCATTTTATTCAGATAGATGGAAATAGGTGTAAAAGTGTCCGAACTTTTAAATCCATTTATATAAATTCCGTGTTATAATTAAAATCCTGTAATAATTTTCGTGCAGATACAAAGTACAAATTTGTTTTTGGAATGATAATATTTGTAATACACCATTGGTTATATAAACTACTTTTAATGTCTTATTTACTCTAGATTCTACAGTAAATAGAGGTTAGAATAAACCGTGATTTTTCCTCAATAATAAAACATTACTTTAATCTTTTGTTTCAGATCACAAAACTGAAAATCGACAGTAATCCGTTTGCCAAGGGATTTCGGGACTCTTCACGTCTCACTGAATTTGAGAGGTAGATATTTACGAATGAAATACGTTTATGCTTTTTTCGCAATTATTACATGTCTTATTTATTTTATTTTAAATTGATTTTATTACAAGATATTGATAAAAGACAGTTTTTATAAGCCCTAAAAATGCAAAGAATGTTGTAAACAGATTCATTGGAAATGTATTTAATTATAACAATAACTTTGAAACTTTTCTTTGTTGTCCGTTCACTGACAAACAAACACTAAACACATGATGTCGCCGCGTACTTCGTTAAGTGCGCTACTTCATAGGCAGTCGAAACAAGACAAATACTCTACAAATCGACGTCACTACGATGTCCGTTTCATTAATAACTTTACAATTCTCCTTTAACGCCCATCTTGCGTGACATTATTTATAATTAAACTCACTGTTCGCAACAATGAACGTGCATCTATATTGTTTTGAGTATGATGTTTTATTTTTAATTTGTTTCTTTGTTGAGATTCTATATCACGGGCGAGCACGACCGAACATCGGCGTACGATGATGCGCGTTACGTCGCGGCTAATCCTAGGTAGATATTTCATTTCGCTTCTCATGTATTCGTTGAACTTGCAACTTGACGTATACGGTTGTTCGTTTCAGGGAAACGATGGAGTCCATGTTGGCGGAACAGCACTACCTGCGGTCGCCGTTGCGGCCTTTTGACTTGGACCAGCATAACAACAACTTGACATTGGAAGAAAAGGCGATTCTGGCGGCTCGCTCGCAGCTGTTTTTGCGAGCGGCGTATCCGCTGTACGGGGTGCCGGCGGCAGCACTGTGGGGCCAGTGGGCGTGCTTGGCTCCGCAATTGCTGGCTCAACAGCATTTGGCTTCAGGGTCAGGGCTGCAACTCCCGCGACCAGTGTATCCTGGAGGGGTGCCGGCAGCGTTGGCGCAACACCGTTTCTCGCCATACCCGCCGCGTCGCTCATCACCCGGGTCTTCCCCGGACTCCCTGCGGGATGCAAGTCCTCACCCTCATCCCCCACACACCCCTCATACCCCGCACCCGCCTCACAGCCCGACTTAGTGACTACCCACCGTTTGAATGTAAAGATCTCTATTAAATACGTTATAAATTACTGGTATTATTTATAGATAACTCTAGCGCTACAAAGTGATACAACCGTTAGTGTGATTCGGTCGCGCGGTGGCAACGGACTGGTGCTTTCCCGCTCGGATGATTGAGTGATTACGAACTATTTAATTGTTCCATTGTTCCTGGACTACTGCGGCTTGGACATAGCTGTATTATTTTAATTTGTATTATATTGTATAAATTATTTAAAAAAATAGAGTAATATTGTAATAATTGTTACTTTAACTTGTATCATGTTATGTTCCTAATGGTATTGTCTCGCCGCTTTGAATTTCGCGTGGCACTGTTTAGCCTAGGGACGAGTATGTCCGAGAGCGTTACACGAATAATTTGATTGGCATCGTTTATATTCACCGAGTTCTGTTCGTTGGAAAATATTACTTTTGAAGAGGTATGTGCAATAAAGAAATAAAAGCGTAATGTTTTAGAGAGTTCTGTGTGAAGATATAAGTATTATTAAATTGTAGAGAATATATTCACCGTCTGTGTTTAGTTCTTCTCTCCATCAAGATTAGTATGATCTTAATGCGGAAACATTGATGTACCTACGTGATTAATTTGTAGTTAAATTATAATTATTATAAATAATATATTGATAAAGTATAAAAAAAATTAAATGTTTGTTAAAATATTTAAAGTCTAGTTTTATTCTTTTCCCTTTATCGATAAATGAAGCTCCAGGACAGGATGAACGACTATTAGCATTAAGCAGCCAGTGGTTAGAGCATAACTCACGAACTATTTTTTCACAATAATCGAATTTTTCAGATATTAAATTAAATGTAATCTACTACTGACTAAAATTGTCTGTGTTAAGTAAGGAATGGACATCAATATTCATTTTTGATGATCAAAGATGACGCTTGCGAATGGCGACAGCTGATTTTGTGGTCACTATCCAAGACAAAAGAATAGCATTAAGCATGGACAGATACGGGCAGCGCAATACCGGTATTCGCGGCGACGGCGGCTTTGAGACAAACCTATAATAGTTTTACCTTGTAGTGGGTTTCATCAGCTGATATTGTGATGCTGATGTTGGTAATGTTTGTACGGTGATGCAATGTTGAGACATAATTCAATAGAACTGATGTCTTATCACGTTTAACAGTTTGAGAAAAATACTACAAGGGCTATACAATGCTTAAGCATAAACCATTAAAAAAAAACTTTTTTCACGTCAGTCATATTTTTGTTATATTCATTAATTTATTTCACGTAATATATATTTATTACGAAACATTAAATGTATTCCATTCGTTAAATATGCTATTTTTAAACGAATCAATAGTAAATAAAATGCTATTGCACCATAATTATTTTTTTAATCGCAAGCATAAGGATTATGTGTTAAGTTTCTACGACTTTTTTGTAATTTCGGTAATTCAGTTGTATAATTAAATATTCAGTCTACTTGCTTGACTTATTTACGTAAGTGTGTATTTAAATATAATATATTATCACAAAGATTCACCTATGTACAAATATTAGATTACCCATAAACTAGTAACTTATTTACTATAATAGCAATTTTGGCTATTATTATGATATCTGTTACGAAACAGGAATTATAACATTTTTTGACTTTTTTATCATAACCTGTATTTCAAGATACTTGAATGAGACATAAATGACTGTTTGATTAGGAAATATTTGTTAAATACATATACTCCGTATTTAAATAAACAATTATCGATTAGAAAAAAAACTAATGAATATCAACATTATCACTAAAATGGATTAAAAGAATATTAACAGCATTATTACCGTAACAGAAAAAAAATATTTGAAAACTCTTAGTTTTTACTTTTACTCTGCTTTTATAATAAATACCAATCAATACCAAATAAATTTTACAAAACTTAATATTTTCTTTTGTTTCCTCGTTTAGACAAGTTGATTTCTTATCTCTTTAGTTTACAGAATAGCAATTATCTTTTAGCGTACTTAATAAAAACGATTTTCTAACGGGAATTCACATAAAATATGATATATTTTAAAGTCAACGTTTTAATGTTTCCTATAAATCACCGTATCTTGACAATATAAGGCGAGTGAAAATCAATAGGGTAGTTAACTAGTTTGGCCTGTCACAGCCGTCAATCTATCAGTAGGATATGACAAAGCACGCTCGTGCATCCACGAGCTATTTTTATTACGAGACGTCGAGGTCAAGAAAACCGGTTTTCTTATCGTCTTCTAGAGCGACGCTAGATGGCGCTACCTGTATCAAAATACAGGTTTTTTTAAGGTAGATTATGTATGATGAAAGTAAGCACCAAAATAAAAAACTAGTTACTAAGGCAATACGTAGTGTAATCAATATGAACTATATACGTTTAAATTATAACTAAGCAATCTTTGAAGGTAAGTGGAAACATGGCACGCAAACTAAGGAAGCTTAATGAAATCTTATTAAGATCCATTACTGACATTTTAATCTATTAGCATTAAGAATACGTTCGATACATTTGTCATTAAAACCAATACAGAGTGATTGTTTATAGGAGTAAAAGCTTGCATTGGTCAATGTAGCACGCTTATCTATAAAATACTTTAAGACTTTACACGTTTATTATATATGATGATAGGAACGCTACATAAATTGTGAAAATTAACAGTACTCTGAAATCTCTATAGTAGAAGTAAAATATGTCAAATTGATATATTTTTTACATTGAAATGCGAGGCCAATAACTTCTAGCAGTACATAGTCTGTAGGGATAGATAGTAAACAATTATTAAATTTAATATATAGCAATCCGTATTTTGAAAACGTTTTGGATATCACTATATTAGTTATTATTTCTGAAACCACCGATTTTTGGATACGTCGACCCATACATTAGTTGACAGCAAATGAGCTATATATTACACCTTCAGAACTTTTACACCTATAACTAATAAAACCTGTATACCGAATTAAAAGTAAAACTTCAATAAACATTGTCGGTTTAGGGTCAACAAACAAAGCGTAACAGATCGGCAAATTTGAACAATTTGGTAGAACACGAGACTCATTTATGCAAAGCAAGTAGAGATATTTGTAGGAAAGCGCGTCGCCCCGCGGCAACTATTCAATTAAAATGAAACAGTGGCGAGGCGTCATTCGAGTCACATAGAGGGGTCCGGGACAACATCGAATTAGTGCGGCGCGTGGCCGCATTACCGGGACAAATTTCACGTCCCAGGGGCGACCGGGGCGGGGGATGCAACGCTAATCTAATCTGGATTGTACCTAATAAATGTTGTATTCACTGACGCGGCCTGCAAAAATTTATTGCTTGTAAAACTGTTTCCAATCGCGGAGATTGTCCGGGCGGCCGCCCTGATTGAATTTGTCGTGTGACTTGCTTTTTCGTTGCGTATTAATTACTTCACGGAATGATTTGTGATGTTTTTACGAACGCGACCCGATAAGCTTTTCAATTGCATACAGTTAAATGTTTCAATCTCTATTCTTTACGTAATTAAATTGTATGTTCATGAAAAAAAAATATTACGGTCGTAAAATTTTCTTCTCAGTAATTTTGCATAAAATTAATTTAATTAGTACTAGTCCCCAATGTGTAATTCTAGAATACAAATAGTATTATTAAAATATCGTGATAATCTAGATGTATATTTTTATTTTATTTTTAAATTATTTTTTCATTTAGTCCATATGATTTTTATTAAAAGAAAATATTTATTCCCTCATCTAATAATATAAAATAAAACCGTGTCCAGTCACACAGTTTCATGGCATACAGCTTATGTAATTAAAGCATGTGTAATAGTTAAAAAAATGTTTACATGTCGCGGAATTTTCAAAGATATTTATATTGAATACCCTAGCAACTGTAACGTATCTAGCAGATGTAGTTAGTTTGGTAAAACAAAAGCTCGTCTGGCGCGGATTATTGACAGGGCTCCTTGCGGGGAGTCGGGCGTATCGCACGTAATGCCGTGTTATTGGCCACTCCGCTCATAATCCCCTTTTAACTGCGGACCCCGGGCGAGGCGGACGTGTCTCGAATGTTTACGTCGCGGTTTTTCTCTCCGTGAACATTCGCACTCCTTTGCTGTAACGTCAAGCCGTCGACACACAGTAGTTGTGTTGACACCGTATCTATGTACATTGCGTCTTTTAAGAACCTGACCTAAAAGTAATTGAACACGCATACATAGAAAACATTTTGTGTTTCACTTTCATTAAAAGTAATTACAATCCAATACTGTCTATATTTACACTGTCTACATATCATTGACACTAAACATTTTGTAAATGCTCTGTCATGTGATTTTAATAACCACGCTTATTGCACCGTCATCGATTAATTCTCTTTTCGTCTCTTAATTTACTTTTACATAGAGCTTTATAATTTGTTTGTAGTATTAACGAAGCATTATAATACTTTGCAGCTTTATGATGTGCATCAATACAATTAAAATATATTTTTGTCTTCAAGAGTTGAAAACGATTTATCTATTCATTACAATATTTTTGGAACCAACAAAGCTGTGTAAATGGAAATTTGGAATATTCTTTTTGTGGAGTAAAAATATGTAAAAAAAGGACTTTACGAAATTCCACGTCCATAGATATGATTATGAAATTAAACCGGGACAAAGCGAGCCAGGGATAGCTAGTAAATGACATAATTTTTGTAGCAGCGTGATGTGTGCTACACTTTACTACTGCCTTAGGAATTACCGTCAAAACTCTGAACATTTCTTTATTAACCTGACAGTTACGACGTGGGTGGCTGATATGAAAAAAAAAACAAAATACAAATTCAATTAAATAAAGTTGGAGTCGTTTCAGGTGAAGCAAGGCAGTTCGTAGTTCGCAAATGATAAAAAAAGTAAAACGTTATCGCGTACGCGACGAGCACTCCATTTGGTGGCGGCCGCGGGGGAGTGCGCTGTAATGTCGTCGTTACGCACACATCTCCACATTTCACGAAAACTGCAAACGTAACTGGGTAATAAATTCACGTTTATTACGCCAAATACACGCACATACACGAGCGGGCTCACCTTGGCGGTCGCTGCCGGAACAAATCGGCACACAACCGTTTACGCGGAACGCTCCAAACGTGCCGTATGAAATATTAACGTTTACTCGCACGTTATTGTTAAACAATGCGCGGAATACGCCCGACGTCGCTAAGGCATTTGCCCCACATTATAAGGATACAGCTGTAATGGGATACTGTTTTTATTTATTGCACAATTTCAGTATTGCTGTTACGTTATTTGACAACGTTTTCTTAACAACCATAATTACATTTTTCTTCTAACGGACGTAATAGCAATTATCTTGCACATGCAAATTTATACAAAACTTGATTCTATTGTATTAAAATAATCATGTACCATAGCTAACTATTGCAATGACTGTTCACACTAAGTTCAATCACTGTTTAATTTTAAATGTTATAGAACAAATAACATATTAGGCATTGTTTTTTGTTGCATTTTAAATTTTGCTAATAATTGATAAGCTTTCAACATTGAACAGAAATCTTTTTTGACAATATCAGTCATTTTTTAGATATAATACACAACTTTAAATACCACACAAAAGGCTCAGAATTTTAAAAAGTGCATTGAAGTCGGTCACATACAAGATTTCAAAACAAAATTTCGATAACTAACAATATAAATTTACAATAATTATTAAAAAAGGAGAACATACGTAGAATAATAAGATTTTTTAAAAATATCATATGTGATTCTTTTTATAGACAAAAAAATTTAAATGGTGTGTTAAATTAATTATAACCCATACATGCCATTTGAAAAACAACAATTCAACGGTTTTAACTTACATCCAGCGTGATCCTGAGTTCTGTTTTAGAAACGTCTTTCTTCCTCGCTGTTTATTTTTAGCTCAAACTGGTAGCCCAATAAACACGGTCGTTATTTGAGCTATAAATTCAAGCATCGCCAGCGCATATTGCAAGTCGATAAAGTTATTTGCGTTCAATAAGGCGAATGATCTGACTTTTCCCATTTTTCGTCTACGAATGGCCTCCACCGTCTACCTCACTCACCCCATGCCCGCCCAACGGACGACCCTTGCGGTGCAAAGTTGAGGGCATTAGCGTGTTATCGGCGCGTCGGAGTGAAGACGGCGCCCACCTGATCACTCACCACTACATCTACAAACAACACCTGTACATCTGAAAACTACATACCTTATGTATTCCCTTGCTCACTTTAAATACTTCGTTTCCGCGTGTATTCTAACGCACAAGGCAATGTAACGTAAACCGTTTTAGACCGCGAAGTTCTCAACATTCGCCAGAATAGCTGATACTATCTGTAAGCGTTGAGATGTGGAAATAGGTGGGAAGCATGAACGTGTTTTGCAAACCAGCCGAGAAAATAAGGTGTACCCAATTTCCTTTTGTCGACCGGCGCTCATATCAAATAATGTGTCGTTGTTATGTACCCAGTTTCAGAATTCAAATTTTGAAGTTCCATTTCTCTCCACAAAATCGATGTTTATTATGGTTTTTGATTAGATAATTATTTTACTAAAAATAACACATTTATTTTTATACATTATACAGGGTCATTGGTTAAAAGACAGGTCGGTATTTTCTGGCAGTACAAAGTCTATAGGGACGGATAGTAAACAATAATTAATTTGAATGTAGATCCGAATTATGAAAATGCTTTTTCTTATATGTTTCATTTCTGCAACCATTGATAGGGTACACCATACAATTATTAATATTATATTATTGTTATTACTGTATGTGTTATTATATTGTATAATATTGTTATTATTATTGATTGATAGCAAATTATAGTCTATATTTTCCCCATTACAGTTTTTACGACTATAACCAATCACCGGTATAGTATATATTCTTAAGTCTTATGAACTAAGATGTTTAAATAATATACGATACGTAACTTTTACAAATTATTTATTTTCTACATTATTACTCAAGCTTATTATAATTCAAATTTTTATACTCGTAAAACCTATTTGCAAATTATTTTATTTTCAAAATTCATGATGAAGACGAAGTAATTGTAGACAAGTTGTAACTTGACTTTCACACTGTTGTAGTGACCAATCTAATTAAATTACCCTCACACGACTGCGGGTCACAAACCAAGAACTAACTGTGGTGGCAGAGACCCTCCGTAGCGCGGCCCAATTCACAGGTTATTGATACAAATAGCCGTCCCTCCCGCGACACACCCCCACCTCGATAACACCAATAAAACCTGATTGATATTGTGTAAGTGCTCTCGGAAAATGTGGGAACTGGATTGATGTTACAGCCAAATTCGATTGGAGGAAAATTGAAAAGAAATATATCACCGAATGATATTCAACTTTATTTCAATAACAACAAAGTCTAGTATATATTTTGATTACAAATGTTGTCTGTCCTATTTGGACATTAAGATTCGGGGATTGATAGTTGCTGGAGGCGTGAATAGTATTGCCTAATGGTGGTACACACGTGCTGCTTTTGACATGTTTGTTAAATTTAATTACTGTTGCGTAACTTGCTTTTAAGCCAAAAAAAACCAAAACTCAATAAATTCTGAAATATAAATAACCATAAAATGAGTAACATCGATATATTGAATTTAGAAATCAAATCGTTTTTATTCAAGAGGATATTTTAATTGTTACTCGCACTTTTTAATCGTAAATTAATTTTAACATTATGATTTGTATATTCAGTCTGTGAGTACCAACCAACTACCAACGGCACAAAATGCCGATTCGCTGAGATGAGCCGGCCAGAAATACAACAGTTGCTCTTTATAAATGACATTTAACATTTTATTTGATGTATCATACATTATTATCTCAAGATAAAATGTAAAAAAACGTAGAAGTTAATTAAAAGAATTGCAGTTTAATTTAACTTGAATAATTTTTGTACGTTGATAAAAAAGAAAGCTGTAAGAAACAAATAACTTGTCTACGTCAAATGAAGCGTGGGCGAATATTCGACATCAATATCCTAAACCGGTAGCAATCGCAACAGACTGACAGTAACGTGACAGTTCCGACGTGACAGGACCTTGCTGACCTAAATTGTTCATTAGACACGTGGGCGGCAATTAACAGCTGATAGGCGGAACCTTAAAATTAAGAAAGCAATTGTTTGACACATTTTCGCTAATGTAAAAACTCGTTACGACACTATAATTTCTTGTATAAAATAAGCATACAAGAATTTTGGGAAACTTCTTGTGCCTATAAAGATTAACTTGTCAAAAATATCTTCTGTTTCAGTTGATTGAATATCATGTATAATTAAATTTATGAGGGAATACTAAATTATTTATATGCATCGTACTTACTGATGATTATCCAGGTGGTATGTCATTACTACCAAACTTCTGCATATTATCTACACACATCAAATGAAATGGAAAGTAAAGGAAAAATTAAACGCCTTTGAAGTACGTCACACTGAATTTATAATTTTTATTACTAGTAAAATAAGAAAAAGTACCATGGTGTATCTACATAATAATTGCTATTAATATGGTTATCAATTTGAGACGCGAAGTTTCCAGGTGGTTTACTCAAAGCGCGACATTTGTTTCAATAGCACAGATTCAAAGTATTTATACGGAACTTTTAAAGCGATAACGGCGATTAACTGTGGTAAAGATCGTTAAAATTAATTATAAAAAAATCGTTTTTGTCATAAATACAAATACTAACAAATAATAAATACAGGCAACTGTGTAAGGTATTACAATACACTCGTATGTAATGCATCTAAATTTGCTTGCAATAAACTTAAGAATTTCATAAAACAAAAACTTATAAAGAAATTCTTATTACAGTGTGAAGGATATATAAGTGATAACAGAAGTTGAGGAATTAATATATCTTTAATTTTTTTGTTTAATAAAATCATGACTGATCCCTGCAACCAAGCGCAGTCGGGGCCGCGATAGCCGGAGCATGACTTTAGAGAGCCGGCAGCTTATGGTAGTATCAAATTGGACAATTTTGGCATTCTTCTCATGACAGACCCAAGTGGTCAGCATTTTCATGGTCATATTAGATAATAATATAAATAAATAAATAAACTGTGGCAATTTAAAAAATAAAAAAACGACTCGTAAAATAGCACATGAAGTTTACAACAATTTTAAATAAAATTATTTTAGTTGAAATATTCCAGCGCCGCACTATTGAAGCTGAACATTATTCCACGCGGTACAAAATAATGTGATTGGAAACGTTAACAGTAATTGAGACAAGCAAACAATTTTGCTTAGTAAGCTCTCAAGGGTTGCTCCAATAAAATTTATTGCGTTCCGATCAGCCCTGCTTTTAGTGTGCCCTTGAGGGTTAACGGGTGTGAATGGCCACCCCATTGTGGGAAAATGTCTATTAAATATTTATGATTCTTGTATCGCATCCCGGGTATTATGCCTATCGTCAAAATGTAATGGACACCTTTATGATATTGCCTGTTATTATTTCTCAATGTTATGTCAGCGTTCATATCCAAAAAACATCGTATACGTGGAAATCAATTAACTCAATACACGAGTAAACTAGACTAGTCCAACTGATTTTAAATTTCAATTTTCTAATAACATTTTAGGAGTTTTATTTTCATTGCAAGTAACAATATTTGTACTAGCAAAGATTTAATATATACTACACAATATGTTAACACTAACACGATATTTTGATAAAAGAATATTATTATATAATCTTTATGGTAATATAAATGTTACCTGCCGTTAATAACATAGTACAAAAAAAACAGGCAGATAATGCATCGCATGCCTCACGAACTCTCAAGAATTGATTCTCGATCACCAGTGCGTTTTCAAATCGCTATCGACGAGATTTAGGGTAGCGTTAATAAAGTTAGCCATTTGAGACATGAATTTGTAGAAATTTACGTTCAGATCTGCAAGACTTTCTGGTCTTTGCAGTTCTACTGGACCAAGATTTACCAGAGAGGGTACACGGGTGCCACGAATATTATGAAAAATGACACTTAAATGATTTTCTCATTATATAGTTAAAATATTTATGTTTTATAATAATCATCCACTGCTGGGCATAAATTTCCCCCATACATTTTTTATGTATCCGACATTTTCGGACGAACTCAACAAGGTCCTCTGCAAGTGAACTTTTTACTCGTAAAACGTGAGCAGGAAATGTCACTTCCAAAGCCTTCAACGATTCGGTTATTTCTTATTAGTTTCCTAAAACTTTATAGATGGATTGTTTAAAAAAAAAAGAAATTGTCGTATAAACTCCAAAGGTTTTAGACAGTATAAAGACTATTGAAACTTCGTGCGTTTAACAATTCGCTTTAAACGCTTCGATGCGTTTTGCAATTCTCGCGGTGCAAAATTATATTCTCGTATAAAAGCTGCATTTTGCCATTTATTGATGACAAAATTAATTTATTTAATTTTAATCGATAAAGTAATCATCCTGTAATAAATTAAATTATTTTTTATTGAAATACGACAGGCCATTAACTTTTGGAAATCGAATTAAAAGCGAGTCACTGTCGAGGCAAATAAAATTTGATCTGTGCGAAGTTCGTGCAGCGCAAACTATTTTTTTACCCTTACCAAAGTTATAAGCGGTTAGATTATTTTGCAAATTGGTTACTAGTCTCCACAGTGATTTTTGAAGTGGTTTAATGGCGAACTTTTACGATGATCACAATGAGGTTGACATGTGCTAAATTAAAAAAAAAAGTTAAAAAAAACTTTTATGACCATATTCTGTCGGGAAAGTAATTTAATAAATTTAAATACGATCGTACCCCTTTGCAAATAAATATAAACAAGCAACACTGATAACTAATATAGCTCAGCTCACCCACGGTAATTAAAAGTTTTCTATTTTTTGCCTGAAATGGTTAATTCTCTTAAATAATTTCGGGGTTGCATAAGATTCTTCACTATTTCTCTTCAAGAAATGTTTCGTTCCTAACAATGGGTCGAGTCCCCTTTTAGACTGCATTGACGATACAGTTAATAGAGCTGTATAAATCAATTAGGACCAACCGGCGCGAAAACTTCCATCAACTTGTTCCTCACTGCACCCACACATCTACATTTAGAATCAAACACACGACAAAATTTAATGTTCCTAAATTTGCATACCATAAACTCGCGAGATTATAAAAGCTCTTCTCCATAAACTAGACCCTCTAATTTGAGAGCACCCTTCTCTATCAATAAATTAGAATTTTAGAAGTGAAATCCACTTTGTGTCTTGGTCATAGAAATCATTTTAATTAATAATTGTATATGGCTATAGAAAAAGACTATTTTACTTCCTCTGATCGAATTAATTATAATAAACTTTGTAATGGGTTACCATAGTATATATTAAAAAACTGCCTAGTAATCGTTTTTATAAATGTATCCAAATGGCCTAAAATTCTACGGTGTTCTTGCTGATCCTTGTCTCCACTTTAGAACCTGAAGGCCCCAGTAATGATTTGGTCTGAGCGCTATGACGCCTCATTTTAGCATGCCAATATTTAAGTGAATATCCTCATTCCTAATTCAAACTTGTAGATAAATCTAGAGCATAGTCTTCTATAGCTCGTCGAGTTACTGTGAAATTGAAAACCTATGATACCAGAGTAAGAGACCATGTTTCAAGCCTGATGACTTACCATCAGTGATAGCAAATGTTGCGCGTTGTCTTTCGTCTCAAGGCATTGAAGGATGTTGGATAAGAAAATGGTTCGTAGTTTGGAAGCCTAGAGCAACATCTTTCAAATTAAACACACGTTTGGAATTTCCTATTTATACTATACTTTCGATATTAATATTAATTTAATACATTTTTTCATTTTTTTATGATGTACAGATATTAGAATATAGACTAAATTGTTTTTTAGTTGTATTATTAAATCAACAACTTACAATGCAATTTGGTTTATACTCTATGTACACATTACTCTATCGATTACCTAATCGCCTAGGGTTTAAAGGCGGCCAGTGATTGAAATTTATGTCCTGTTGCATCAACTTATAAATAGCTTTTGCTTCCGAGACCAATACGCTACGAAGACATCAAAAAAAAAACTTATAAATATACTTCAAAATTGATGAATAATAAAAATCATTTGAAAAAATAAATTAAATAAAATAGTAAATTTATTTATCTGTCATGGCAATATTTACCTTTACATTTATGTTATAAAGAGCGTAGCGCATGTTGTAATCTGTAAGGTTCATAAGAATGGACCGGTATTTTCGAAAAACGATTTATTTTCATTATTATAAATGTTAGTTTCTATGTCATTTGTTATAGGTGTAAAAGCTTTAAAATCTTTTTCCAATCACACTCTGGAATATGTTACATTAATATATTTTTTTATATTGGAAAACGATAAGCCAATAACTTTTGTCCTTTCAAAATTTGCGGGAACATATAGTCAACAATATTTGAATATTTTATTTGTTGATCGCAGTAATCCGAATTTTGAAGTCGCTATTTCGCAATTAATTACTACTTTATTATTTAAAGAAACCGTTGATGTTTGTATAGGGTGTTCCATACATTAATTAATAGCAAATGAGTAATACATTCACCCCTTTAAAGCTTTTACACTGATAACCAATCGCCGTGTAAATAAACTACTAATTAAAAAAATACTCAAAACTGACAGTGCTAAAAATATTGCTAATATTATGGAGATATAAATGTCTTTAACATCCATGGTTGCTTAACCGTAAACAAATTTTCGTTGCACATGTCGTCTGCGAAAAGATCATAATTATCCATAATTTAATTGGGTGGGAGGCGCAGGACAGCACGAAATATAACCTGCCGAGCGAACTTCACGGAAAGACTAATTACCTTTGTAATTAAGCAAATGTCGCTGCGTTAATTGGAATTTCTCGATGAAAAAGTGGGTGCTGGCGTGATGATGAACAAAATGCAAATATTGTTAAAGCAATTTAATTAAATGGACTATTTTTTATGGAATAACCAGTCGCGCTCCGACGGTCAATCGTTGCCTCCCAATCATGATAATGCGTCGTTAATAATTTGGACCATATTTAATTGATATCTGTCGGGCGGTGGTTTCGTTTTCGACTGTTGTTTCAATTTGGTTGATTTAAAAATTTATCAGTGATTTTATTCGCTTGTTTACAGAATGCTATATAAAAACGATACACGCAGCTTCCAACTGGTCATATTCCAGCGGCGGACGTCTTACGGCTGAATTATGATGATAGTGATATGATTGTCTTGTCCGACCAGACGGTAGTTTGCAATGGTGCACTTAAAATTCTCTGAATTGATCTGAATTTTAATAATGAATCAATAAATTTTCTAATTAAGATACACTTTCTACTCAAGTGATACATGTTCGATAAAAAAATATTTACTATTAGTATATTTAAATATTATTTTAGTAAATAATTCACGTACGTAATTAACTTGTAATTTTTACTGAAACATGTATTAATAAAAATTTTGTAAGCAGTTGTAGTAAAAAAAAAATATTGTTGTTGTTCGAAATATTTTTCTTGATTTTGATTATAGGCCTTCAATCTCTGCAGTGCGCTCGAATTTCACTTCTACACTTTTTAATACGTCTACGTCTTAGACTTGAAATTATATTATAATTTTGTGCTAGCTCTTTTCTCAAAAAGTTGTTGTTTTGGCATCTTAGATATTTAAATTCTTCATCCTTAGGTGACATTTTTATTTTCTTTGGAATTTCCTAAGGCGCGGTACAGCGGTTGCAGTAGCACTGTGGGAACAGGACAATGCTAACAAAATTAGCTAATGATAAGCACCAAAATTTTTTATATTTCTATTTTAGGATAGTTTTTATAAATTGTGTAGGTAGTGACCTTCGTCAACAAGTTTCCGTCACGTGGTGTGACACGACATTGATCCTGATTGTTCATGATTGATTGGCGATTTGTATATAATCAAATACCTACAAAATAAAAATTAAAAGCATGCATAAGCAGGTTAATTAGGCTTTCATCATATGGAGGAACCTGGTGAGGGGAGGTCACGATTTTCATAATTGAGACAAACAACGCAAGGATAAAGATACGCAATCAATAAACATCGATTTAGTTTAAGCATGAAAGGAGAGACATCGCGCAAACACTTGCAAGACTCACACAGTTCGGCGAATGGAATCATTATTTGAATTTAAAATTTTGAACTTAATTTTTTTAATTTCGAGAATGATGACTTTGACATCTGGTTTCATTTCTAGGGCGGCTTTCCCTTGAGAGCTTAGTCCAATAATGATGGATGGTTACGCTAAGCATCCAGTCGGCCTGAGCGCGAACAATGCCCGTCGCAGCTTCTCACAGATATCGAAGCCGATAATTTTCGGCGAAGATGCGCCGTCACCGTCGTCCGCGCCGATACCATCGCACGACACAATGTCACCTCGGATTATACTAATGATTTCGAGAACTTGTTAGGACATCAAAAATCCTCTTAACTTACGAGAAAAAGATAAATTAAATGGTAAAAAACTTTCAATTTAACGTTTAGACACCGTTTAAATACCTTGAAAAATCAGAGATAAAATATTTTTCGTCAAAAACGTTAAACCGTTACCGTTTTATGTATACTAACTTCATTAATTTTTTTAATTTTACAGAGTTTCTTTCTTGTTACGGACCCTCACTGCTGCTCAAAAGGAATCACAAAGACTTTGTAACTATAACTTGTACATTACTTATGCCCGTGTAAAAGGCGTGCGGAGATCGCGAGATTCGCTAGAGGCTGCAGCGGTGGCGCCCTGATTTATATTTGAAAGTGCTAAACGGATACCTTGTTAAACATAAATACCTTATTAGCGCTCCGTACTGTTATATAACTGGGTAAAGCGTTGTCGGAGCCGCAAGGATTTCCAGCCCCGGGGATACAAGAGCGCAATCGGTTCAGGAATTGATTCGTATCGAAAACCCCTTTAACGTTTCATATTCATGATCGCGAGGAAGTGCGCGCCTTCCTGTGATGTGATATCTTATGCCATTGGAGATAATGGATGTAAGACTCGTTCTTAGAAACTTTGTTATTATTTAAATGGCTGGAATCACATACATCTTATAAGTTTTATTATGACGGCATTGTTATTTATTAGCAAGGTATATGTAGCCACGACTTGAATGTTTTTCTGTAACCTAGACATGCTTTATTTATTTATTTATTCATTCATATTGTTATTCACATTGTATAACCACTTATGTACTGACTGTGTGGCTGTGTGTGTTTTGGTTTATTCTATTATTCTGTACAGTCATGTGTTGGCGCCCAATGGATACTGGAAACATATCAAGCTTCCTTTACATGGCATTTCTCAACTTAAAACAACGAGGATCCCAAACGCCTCCTGTAGAGCCCACAAAAATCTCAAACGGTTGTTTTATGTGTTTACTTTTACAATTTCTTTAATAAAGTATTAGAACCTTTGCATTTTTATTAGATTTTATTACAAGTTTTTGTTTAATAAACTTCTTACATTGATAACATGATAATTTAGAGACATTACACTAGCGTGTATTGTACGTTGTTGCCCAGAAAGTTGTATTAATTTTATGAATCAAGTGTAACAAGTTTATATTTATTTAGCTAGCTTAGCATCGTGCTAACCTTAAGTAAAACCATCGCTGGATAGGGAGAAGAAGATTGTCTAAAAGAGACACATGATTATTGATACTTGCATACATGTGCTTGTTTGACGGGCGACGTATTATGTCAAGTTCCAGGTTGTGTTAGTTACTTTCCTTATATCGTATACTATATTATACTGTATATAATAATTTGAATTCGTAGCAGAAATTATGGAAAATGATGTATGTAAGCAAACTTGATGTTGGGTGACTGCTGTTTCTGTTCTTGGTTATGTATCGGTTCCTTTGAAAATTAGTTAACAAAAACCGCTAACTATAATCTGCTGTTAGTTTATAAAAAATCGCTGCTTATTACGGGTTTAATTCCATCGGACTCCCAAACAGAAAATTAAATAAAACGCTTTTAATTTTCAGCTTCATCTATAAAAATATTCGCTTTTTGATGATTTTTCTCATTTAAATTACAATATTATGAATGCTTTTCTTTTATTTGTTATTTGTAATGTTGCGCCAAATGTGAATTTTACAAAATACAGACGAATGTTTATTATAAACGATTTATTTTATTCCTGTCTAAAATTTAGTAAGTTACTTTAACAGAAAAGAATATTTTTATAGCTAACGGGTACACCTAGCGTACACGCGTGCTTTTTGCCACGTGGAGAATTCCTGGATGGAACATCCTCCCGTTGCGGGGACAACGAAAGGGTTACGCAGGACTTCTACCGCCTAAACCACGCGGACTTTGTCGCCTTTTGTCAAAACTACGAGAGCGCTTATGTATTTCATTGTTGTTTCGTTAGGTCTAGTGTCTTGACGTCTTAGGATACAGTGTGTTCTCCTAGCTCGATGCCGAGTCAAATTTGTAGTTAATATCGGCAAGTTTTAAATTAAAGATACAGTTTTACTTTAAGTTTGCCTTTATAGGCTATATGCCGTATTTTTATTCAAATATGTATGCATATACATATATAGTATAACATATACTTTATGGTATGGTTCAGAATATAAAATTTCATAATAAAAATTTATGCTTCATAAATCGTTAGTTTGTTATTCATAACAATTGAGCCATTAGTCTTGCTTCGTTTTCTTCGTGAATTTCAAATATGATATAAATGACATCAAATACATTATAGGGTATCGTTCGGAACACATCAAAAGGCAGATAGCAGTGAAAGTTTATTTTTATTGTTGCTTATCGTAAGGGGGAGTTGTTTCATTACAAGTATATGATTGTTCATTCGTTTCTCGTTCAGATGTCCACTGTTTTCAAGGAGCCGGTCCGGTTGAATGGTCGTGGTCGGTGGTCGGCCGGAACTGGTGCAGGGGCAGTCGATGCCGGGTTGCTTAACGAACACTATTCTTACAATTAGACCGGCTTAATTACACTTTACGCTCCGTAAACCGCACGCCGCGATCGACAACTTTGTTGTTAATTTGCTACTGCAATCTAATTGCAATAGTGCAATTCGATGCAAACATCGTAAGATATTTACATAATTAAAACATCGAAGATTTATGGTCCCCGCTATTACATGTACATAAAATATAATAATAAAATTATACGAAATACACGCGTAACATTCTGTTTCATATGAAACGTAAATTACAGAAAACTAAATTCCAGGGGACGTCTAACCAATTGTAAATAGCTTCACTAAGAATTTTATGGATACAATAATTTTAACCTAAACAATCTCACTTGTTAGACTTTTTATTTTATTTATAATGTTTTTATGTATTTACAAAATATTACGGTCTCATGAAACCTACGATTAGTAAGTTTGTGAAAAGATTGATTTTAATTATTGATAAAAGTGTTTAATATTATATTAATACGTATCATATATGGATTAAACCATTGTCACATTCCTCTATCGATAATTTGATCTGATTGCATCTTGTATTTTTTTGGTTTTAATTTTCAATGCTTGCTTTTTTGCTTAAAATTGGTTGTACAATATTAAGACAGTGTTTTTATTGCATATTAATGTTCTAAATTGTAATAATTATATGCAGCCTTTATTAATACCTAAAATAAATGAACAAAATGTAGTATTATATTTGAATATGTTATTACGAGCAGGCATTAAAAATATACAAATATACGAAGCGAAGTACATTTTAATCGAAAAAGAGTAGTAAAAAATACTAATCAGCTGCTATTTATGATTCTATTGTGACCCGTGCCTTTTTTAAATTGGCAAGGGTTTTGTCCGTCGATTTTTTTTTCAAAAACGTATTATCAAATAATATTTAACATATTTGGAATAAATTTCCTCTCAGAATTAGATTCAACAGTTTTATGTTAAAAAAAATTTCGACTGTCTGCATAGGAATCGTCGTAACCTTAATGTTATATCATTCTTTAGCATATATATGAATGTATATGTAAATTATATCCTCCTATTTAAGTATGAGTTTATTGTAATTAGAAAATAAATGTAGCATTTATCATGTATGCAAGGTGATAGGTTATACATGTAAAAACTTCAAAGGAGTAAATTTATAGCCCATTCGCTATTTAATAAAGTATGCTATACCCTACCCAAATGTCAAAGGTTTTAGAAATATTAAATAATGTAATGATAATAATATATGTTGAGCAAAAACGACTTCAAAATTCGTATTACTAAATATTAAAATAAATTAGAATTTACTTCGTCACTGCGAGGTTATTGACCTTCCGCATTACAATAAAAATTAAATGTGGCATATTTCAAAGTTAGTACTTTATACAGGGCGAAAAGGAGTATCTTTTACTATAAAGATTTTTGCTGGAAAATTAGGTATACATTCACTATGTTAAAGCTTTTACGTCTATAACCAATCACCAGCATAGTATGTTTTGTATTGCATTTCTATCACGACATTTACACACCTGCTTCCTTCAATCACCAATCTAACTTGACTTGTAGAAAATGCCTATAAGACATTAAGTCCGATAATGCACGTGTAAAAAAATAAATAGATATATGAATAATACCCCCTGAAAATTTGATTCAGTGACATTGAAAAAATGTTAACAGTGTCTAACGCTACAGTTGCATCGCACTCGCGTGGTATCGAGCCGCGGCCGAGGCGTGGTTGCCCGATCTTATCACACCCATTAGCGAGCGCCGCGCCCAGCCACTATCTGCTGTATCATGTGTGCTAGCTAAACCGCAAACATCACAAACTGGGTAAACGTCAGATAGTAAATTATACCATACCTCCTGTGCAATAAGGCATAATGTTCATTACGACAGTGACGAGACTAACAATAAACTGTGTGCGCCACCATACATGAGCCTCATCTTTCTTCGTACAAACTTATAGCTCCGTAATGTTGTTCGCCGACTTTTTTCCCCGCTAGTAGATTTTTGTGTGAGAGCTATCGCGATGGATATCTCGTTCGTAATTTGCGTGATGCGGTCGTTTTCGATGATGATAGGCCCCGTTGTATCGTAACAGTTGGGACGGCAGCCATCAGACCTTATGTCATTCTCTTGTTAAGAAGCTATTCGTGGAATGTTTCACCCACGCTCCGTGGCTTACGTAGGTGCCTAATGCATCTTCTATTGAATAAAGCCAGATATCGATCAGCTTCCCAGAAGTTTGTCGGCATTGTTACAAGATACATTAATATCATAAATAATACTTATCCCTTCATTTTCAATTTCCGTGGTCCAGATCTAAAGTTATGATCTTGCCTAAATCGCAGCGTTGACTGTGGTTTACGTAACAAAGAAGAAAGGTAGCATGTAACAATTAAAAATTAATACTTAACATTTATTTTTAATAATGATACTGATGATATTTGAGAATTGATATATAGAAAAAGTATAAGAAACCAATTATGACAATATTTCGCAGAGACAAAAGTTTTTATACTATGTATGTATATGATGTTTTGTAACATATGATACACCATTCATCCTTTTTAACATACTTTTTAGTCGCTGTAGTATTTTTAAAAAGAATGGAAACCGGAACTCTATCATCGCTAGCATTATTTCGTATTTATAATACACTTCGAATACAACACAGTTTTGTACAATCTTCTTATATTTGACGATCAGCCCTATAACGTCTGGACATCTAAATATTATTGTTTTTTTTTTAAACTTTAATCATGATCTTAATGGGACATCTAAATATTATTGTTTTTTTGTAAACTTTAATCATAATCTTCTTTCAATAAGAATGTAATTCATATTAAGGCGTAAAAAATTATCAATATAATTACATAAGTTCGTAATGTACAGATATTGCATCCTTATGCACTTCCTTCCCGATATATTTTAGCCAAGATCGATATCAAACATACGGACGTCAAATAGAATGGATTTATGATTCGCGTAGTATGCGGGCGGTTCGCGTCGTGACCGGGCGGTGTGCGGGGTGCGGGGTGAGTGGAGAGCGGCGCGGGAGGGAGGTGGCGGCGAGAACAAAGGGCCGCAGTTCAAACGTGCCGCCGCGGTGCTCGCTAATAAGCAATAAACAAGGGGGCGGGCTCAGAGGGCGCAACTGAGGATCGAGATACCAACAGCGCATAGCGCCAGCGCGCGCGCATCCATTCTACTACTACTCAAAGCACACACACTCCTTAGTTACCCACCTACACAAAAACTTAAAGATACTATTGAAATAAAAAAGAATATTGAAATACTTAAACTTTAACCAGCCATGTGAATTTTTTTTATTTATTTATCAAAAATCTGGGGTTAGACCATCACCCGATTTCAGTTTGACTTTTCGACGACCTCTTATTTTTTATATAATTTTACACATTTTACATTTCTAAGATTTAAGGAGAACAGGCGAAAGAAACTGCGAGACTAATTTTTTTATATGGATTATTGAGAATTAAAAAAAGATTAAAGCGCAAACCTTAAGAAAACCCCAACAAATTCAGATTTTTTTTAAAACATTTTCATTGAATTTTTCGTCTCTTATGAAAAAATATAGAATTTATTATAACACGCACCTAGCTATTAAACACCTGACGTCAATCAAAACAAAAAGTCATATCAGGTTGTAATCAAACAAAAAATAACCTGTACCAAAAATAGACAACTAATCATAGAAAATGGCTTCGGTATTCGGTATTTCGGTAGTTCGCTCGCTATACTGACATTATATAAGTGTTGTAAAATAGTTGTAAATATAAACTATAAATTATTAATAAAACATTATAAAAATAAATAATCATCGCATTATTATTAAACTCTTGCAGTGTACGAAATAGATTTGTAATTAGTTATGATTTGTAATTAGAAATGAAATCAATAAATAAAGTGATCACTCTGAAGTACTTTTTACGTTTTATTTTTTTTATATTAGAGCGATATCGAGGCGGCTAGTTTGTCACAATAAGTAATATTTATTTAAAACTATATTTTGCAATATTTTTAACAAAATAATTTCGACACAAATTTTTACAACAAACCAACATTTGCAAGCGCTCGTAATGTCATGGGCATTATGACAATAAATCTTTAATGGTGCGCATACACAGGCTGAAAATAATATACAATATTTGCTGTCAATTAATGTCTGGTACATCCTACCCAAAAATAATGTAGTATTATAGTAAGAAATTTGAGTGATTATATAAAAACGCTTTTTCTTACTATAATAAAGAATTATTGTAGGAAAAAAACGTTTTCATTCGGATTAATGTTACTGCATATTGGTTATTGCTATCTCTGTTTACTTGTTATTACAGAATGCTGCCAGGAGACTATATCAATGTTCTATTCCAGTAAAAAATAAGTGAAATTCACATAACTAACCAACTAACTTTCTTAATTTGTAACAAAATTTAAATTCACAAATGACATTATCATGTCAATTTCCAATGTTTATAAATGTCTTATTCTTTATTATCTTTAAAAATATACTTGAAGGTAACAGTTACAATTATTGAGGACTAATCAAATATTATCATATCATAGCTTGTAAATTCAATGCGATTTCCTTCAGACGGGGATACAGTAAAACAAATTTTAAATGTAATATTATGAAATATCCTTATATGTCTACAGATGAAGATAGATCATGGGATTTGCAACAAAAATCATAAGCATAATGTTTACTTAATTGAAGGATTTATTATTAAGATTTATTATTATATATTGTTACCTAATGTACCAGCACGGATGGCGCAAAGTGAAGGTTTAGAGGATTTAGAATAGCTCTTCCTTCTTGCCTTATAACTTCCTGTGTAGGAACGGACATCGAGTAATTGATAAGTTACACTAGCTAGACTGCAATGCGAAACACACAATTCGAAGCAACGTTTGGATAACTGGTAACCTTAGAAAGATTATTGTTTGTTATAGGAAGCAAGATAAACAGTGCGATAGAGTTGACAAATTCAATTTAATTATTAAGCGTCCAATTTATCCGCAATTAATTTGATTAAGCCGCGTGTACAGAGTTATATAGCGATAGGCGACAAAAACTGTGCAGTTTTTACATTAGCGTGCGCTAATAGTGCGCTAGCATGAATCATTGCCGGTTGTGTTTTTCTTAAGAACGGTGTTTGGAGAGCGTGCGCGCTGAGAGCTGCGACTCAGAAACTCGTTACAATGGTTCACTTAATGGCTCGTGACGTTACGTTACGGCATTTGTACAATTGTGTGTGTTCTCAAGTATTATTTCGAGTGGGAATTCGAATTCAAAGTTTTATGCGTTTTTTTTTTTGGTACAGTATGAACATTATTCATTTCCCCTAAGGAAGAAGGAATTATTAAAGTTTTATTAACTTTCGTGATTTTTACAAAATTGTTATAATATATCTTACAAAGTATATACATCCACTCCTAGATAGGAAGACCTTTCTCCTTCCCATAGATTAACAAAAAGACACCTTGGATGCTGCATTCATCGTCTCGGCATAAGGTATGCTGTCCAACGCTGAGCTTGTCGATCCATGGTGCTCATCCGTTGCGCGAGGAATGTGGCCTGCCCACTAATATTTTAACTATTTATTTCATTCAACAAGTAAGTAAGTATTTCAACAAGCAAGTATTCTTCTGTTCCAGATTGAAATCTTCGCATAGTACAAAAATAAGAGTATCTAATAAATAATTCGATAAAAGTAACGAATTGATGGTTTGGTCTCCTAGAGTGTAAATTTTTTATAGAGCGACTGCCCTTACCGAGGTTATTCTCGGGGCTCTTGCGCCCAGCGGAGCGTCCGTTGAACTAACTTAACAGCTTGGCGATCACCCAATACGTTGAAATACTTAAATCAGAACCTTCTAAGAGTTTTGTAAAGCAGACAGAGTAGATATAAATGTCAAGAAAATAGTTTGAAAAGTTTAGGTAACTAGTGTAATTATTTAGCTAATGAGATTATAAGATTATTTCGCAACAAACAAAACACCACTTCGAAGAGTTGTGTATTTTGAAATTTCGGGTATGCTTTAAGAGAATGCCATCGTGACATTGTGAGGTAAAAATCCTCCCGCTTGACCTTCTCAAGTTGACATATGCCACGTGACATCACAAATAACACGCACACGTCAATAGGCGTCGACAGTTGAAAAGCGTGCGGCGTGCGACGTATAGACCTCGGCGGTTAACTTGTCTGTTGTCGATCACGGCGCGACGACAGCGGCCCTCCCCGCGCCTCCCCGCGCCGCTCCGGTCACGACGAGGTACGCAATCATGATACTTTGCACCAACTACTCCGTCAATCAAATAATCTAACACAGTACAATTATTTTCTCAGTACCGACGCAATTCATCTGTTGGTAAGAACAATATAAGTGTCTTTACTAAAATATAGTAGATGAACTATATTACACAAACAACTTTAAAAAAATTGGCTCCTATAACACAATTACATCAACGTCGATGGTGATTTATAGCGTGACGAACAGTTGGATTTCTGCATTGAAGACCACGAAACGGCAAATGCAGCGTAAGACTTCCCACATACTAATTTTCGATTGACGTTGTTGCTGTTAGCCCGAGGACTTTTATATCATCGGTGCTGAGTTCACGAAGCAGAAGGGTCTGTGAACTTAAATTCCACAACATGGATAGCCGAGCTTGTTGTGATCTTACTTGAAATACATGGAGGAAGACAAATTTTAGCTGTGGACGTCTTACGGCTGAAATGATTGATGATTTATACAAAAAATTCAATGACCAACTAAGTTCCTCAGATACCAGAGAGCCTCGTTTTTTTCTTATATATATTTTTTAAATACAGAATTACCTTTACGCCATATAACATAATAAAAATGTATACGTAACCACCACATAAATTCCCATATGAATGTATGTATATATGTGAATAACTCTTTAATGATTAATATTTTCATAGGTCCCATAGACGAGATAATAACAATAATTTTGGTAAGAAAATGCAAGTTAAGCATTTAAATTTAAAAAGTATTCTCCTTTCGTACTTTTACACATACAGGTACATTACAACTACAGTTATTTGGTATCAAAATTAATTTTTAAATTTTTTGATACAACTAAAACTTCGCTGTAGTTTTGCTCCATAGGCATCAGCGAGCAAAACTGCGACTTAAGCAGAATAACGCTTGTTTACTTTGTAACGCACAGCTTTCGCGTCCCGTGATTTGTTTAATGAAAGAGATTGTTCATTGCATAGAGTGAGGTGATGCGGCACGCTGCACGGCGTTCGACCATCTATCGCCAATAACAAAGCAATTGTTGGGAACTCCGTGACGGAGTAATTCGTCGTTTCCCTCGCTGGACGCGACGATTAGCTCGGCTCTATTTACTTGTCTATCCGGGCGGCCGGAGCTGGCAGCTGACGCCGGACGCGCCCGACATACGGACACCGTTACAATTACAACATCGGCTTAGAAAAACGTTTGCCACGGACAGACCGCCTGTCCGGGCTAATTCGAACCGATCACACGGACATCTAGACCGCGCCGCGTAAGGATTGAACGGTACACGAATACGCTTTTAGCGTTTCGCCTATACCTCTGACCTCTTTACGGGCGACGTCGTTCACGGCTTTAATTCTGGCTGAGGACCTAAAGGCCCGGTTGTCGGTTTTCGCTTGACTTTCAAAGATAATTCCCACAGAGTCGAGAGCGCCGCGTTCGTGATCCGGTCATGACCGGGCGCGATAGCACGTGGAGCTCAGGCCACGTTCATCTGAATCGCAGATAATCTCGCGAACCAAAGCAGCGACGCCGCCACGATCGATTAATGAACGCAATTATTGCTAATAATTTAAAATCTATTCTGACCCCTTACCTTTTGCTATTAGGGATAAGGTTTTTATTCATGTAAACTATAAATCAATTTAGAGAGTAATGCATTTGTCTCGCCCCTACGAGCATGCGAAATGCTTTGTTTAATAGTACCCATTCGCACAGACAGAACATTAAACCTACAGACCTTTCTTCGAACTAGTGTTTCCCTCGAAAACTAATCAGTGCCGGCCATTATGGGATCAGTCGGAGCGCGGCTTTACGTTCGCTAATATATCTCGAAGGTTCCTCGGGCGCGGAGAGCGGACGTCCCCGACGAATTAGTCCCGACAACTCCACAATAGTCCATAATTATGAAATGTGTTGTGATTCCAAAAGGATATGCAATTTTTCTCCGGTGCCGAACAATGCGGGACGGTAATGAAAGGAGTCAATCAGTGGGGCCAGCGAAATGCCTCCGCGTTAATTTATGCGCGCCGGGCCACGGGGCTTTAGTGCGGCGCTCGCTGCAGGCGCGGACAAAGGCCGATGAGACCGCGTCGCTCGCCGATTCCTTTCCCCCTATACACTGTTGTTTTAAGAGTTATGATTGTATGACACTTTTTAAGTTTTACGTTATTCACCGTTAGCGTCTTAGATAAAGTTCGTACATAAAACCTGTCCGCTTAGTTACGTGTCGTATCGAATTTAAAACTATGGTCTGCGTACCTAAAGTATGATGTAAATGGATTTTACTTAAAAAGAATTCAAGCGTGGCCGTTTGTAATTTTTATGATTTCTTTTGTTCTGCCCAAATTTTGCCGGAATCTGCATTTATACATTTTTGTACTTCTTTATTAGGTGGACACTAAAGATTTTAAAACATATGATTATATTTATCAGTGTCGAACGATAAGGCTTCTATTAAGATAAAGCGTTCATTTTAAATTATTACTAAAAATGTTTATTTGTAAAGACAAGAGTCATTTTGACTTTACAAATAATAATTACAAAAATATGAGATGTATGACTATAGAGCGAAATAATTACAGGATCTAGACTGATTCTTGCGTAAATGACTTATTTTATATGATTAGCTAAAGAAAACCTACAACTCGACAATTTGTCACACTTTAACGTTGTTTTGATAACTACCTTAAAAATATGTAAAGTAAAATGTAAACCAATGAAAAATTATTTTAATTGATTTTTTTTTAAATTACTAGTAAAATGTTTTAAAATAATACAAACATATTGGCAAGATGCTTTCATATTATTTTAATTAAATTTCCAAATATATACACACACGTTACTTTATTGATAACGTTCAATTTGTTGTTTGTATTCACAGTAAGAGACAGCAGTTTTAGCTAAAAAAAATTCTTCGCAATTAATATTGCATTATATATGGCGTAATTCTTAGGAAAAATAACTGACTCTGAAATGTTCAAATTTTGTATTTTATCATTGCTCTTTATAAGAACTGCTTAACCGAGTTTGTGCATAGTAATAAAGGCGCCTAACCCAGATTGCTTTTCAGGAAATAAGCTCAAATGCCGCGGGAGAACGTTGATCTTGGACGTGACTCCGGATTGGTAAGTCACCAAGCCCTTACAGTTATTTAAGGGGACGCTACATAGAGTAACTATAGTGCTATATACCTAAACGACTGAACCGCGCTTTAGTAAACGGTCCTGTCAACCCGTTAGTTCGATGTCAAAACAACAGAGATAAGGTACAGCAGCTGAAGAGGCGATGGTTTCGTGAAGGGTGGGGGCCTTAATCATCCACTCAAAGCGAACTTGATGACGCAACGCGGAATGATCTGTAAATACTATTTGGCAGCGTGCGTTGACGAGCTTATGGAGTCTAATAATTATCTGTATTTCTGTATGTCATAAACGCCTTTGTGAATACTTGGAATGCATGAACGACTACAACCAACATTTAAAACACAGCGGGTTTATCGACAAAAAAAAAGTTTTAAACTCCTTCATTGTGTTTTATTTTAGGTGTCAAATATTTTTAAAAAGACTATATTTATTATTATTATTAATTTTCACATTTGCTACATGGTTAACTATAGTATAAATTATCTTTGGAATCCATCTTTTATTAAGTCCCGTTTGCTAAAAATATAAAAGGATGTATCATCGAAAATTACGGTCTAGATGTACAGCGACGTGTTTCACACGGAATGCATTTTGTATGACTCTGTATTGAACTTTTAGAGGCGTCCATTAAAAGCTGCGGCCGAGTGCTAGCATTATACGCACAATTTGCGAAGCTGTCACAAGGGCCGGGTATAATTTCGCGACGGCAGCATATCCATCAATACCCGCCTCGGGCATCGGACGCTTTCAATTTGTAGGCCGGTTACATCGCCAATTACCGACAGACGGAAGGCCGATCATCATCGATATACGTGCTTAATAATGCCTAATGACACTTAATAAAGACGGGATATAAAAGTGTGACGATTATTTATTGTGTCTCGTAAATTTTAATGGTACGCGGCCTTAAGAAATTCCCGTTCAAACACCGTTACTTCAATTATTCATTGTTAATATATCTCTTCGATAAAACTTGTACCTTGAAGACATTTTTGTACATATTTACGGATCACATAACAAAATATATATCTTTTCTATTTGACATGAGAAACTGTTTTATTTAAAACTAACTACATGATTGTTATCCAGGTTCATATTGAAGTACAATTACATTGATAAATTTATGAAATGTATTTTGATCTACATATTATGAAAATACATTAAGAAACAATATCAGTCAAAAAATATTAATCGATTATAAACAATAACCACAAGTTTTTTTATTTAAACGAATTCGTTTAATAGACGAATATTAAAATGATTACCTTTTTAATGCCATCTTTATTAAAATTGCCATAACGTCACCTATATTATTATTAAAAATCGATAAGAAGATTTAAAGACAAAGTATGGAGAAAATAGGCCCAGAATTTTTTA
The DNA here is from genome assembly GCF_028537555.1 of Battus philenor. Taxonomy (NCBI): domain Eukaryota; kingdom Metazoa; phylum Arthropoda; class Insecta; order Lepidoptera; family Papilionidae; genus Battus; species Battus philenor. The sequence goes on from NW_027181682.1 coordinate 11,452,244, forward strand.
CTTTATAAAATAAAAAAAAATAATAGTTATGCAGTAAAATTGTTTTTACATACATTAACGAAGAGCAGGTGACTCATTCTTTTAAACCTGCAGTATAGAAATTATCCACATGAACCTTTCTTTGATGAGGCTACATTTTATTACCTAGTGAGGTAATTCACAAAACTATTGATAACTATTACAAATTGTATTTGAGTTTCGGTTTTAAGCCAACTGTTATTTGGAAAAGACTACCGCTTTTTTTGACGGATATATATATCTTATTGGCATTTACAGATTCTGCGGTAGATTTTTAAAAGACAGAGATCTGGATGCAGCAATATAAAAAATAATATGCATAGTGTAATCCGACACAAGGGCCCTGAGGATGGACTTCAGCTTAGGCAGTAGCTTAACATACGTTCAGAGTCCGTATTTATGAGTACCCTTCAAAGCAAACCTCGACAGGATACTATCGTAGGTTTATGTAAATTTTTATAGTAGAAAACTTAATAGGAACATATTAAAGGGTTGGATCACGACTTCGCCTATTGTTATTATTATTATTACCTGGCTTTGCACTACAAACACTTTGTAAAACGTTAGTATCGGAAGAAGTCAAGCGAAGAAACTACAACAATGTTTCTCTCCACGATTGGAGAAAACCGTCTTGGTACGTGGTAGTCTTTTGAATGCTCGCAGAGGACTACAAGGTCTTGAATAGTTGTGATTTGTATATATTATTGCAGGTCTCGGGATGGCGGGATGTTAAATGTCCCTAGTGACGTCATCAGAAATAAAAGATGGTATGCAAGCAATGTTTTCTATTTAGCATCAACCATGACTAGTCAATGCTTTCTAACATATGCTCATAATTTTCGCATCATCGCTTTATAATTAATTTGTTGTAACATATATTGGAAAGTTATATCGTTGTCGAGAACCGATGCTTTACAAAATATCGGCTCGTTTTTTTTATTTTGTGATTAAGTTAAATGGGAGAGCCAATTTCTGGTTAAGTGTTATTAAAGATCAGTAAGAGGCTACTTACATTCTTATAATGGATATCGCAAATTCAATTATCGTTATTGCTTTATTTTCAACCAAAAAAATTAAGCTTATTATATATTATATAAATTTTGTTGAATCCGAAACTTTAGTTATTGGATGATTTTATATTGTTTTCATCAGTTCCAAAGGAAGATAATTATTTTGGCAGATTGGCAAGTTAAGCAGGCATTGGGCAGGCCATATTGAGTACTATCCTTTGCGATCCTTAAGTTATGACAGTAGAAATCACTACAAACAGTGTAGGACATGGAAAGCGCGGTATACAGGCCGCTTTTAACCTGTGGGCAATATGGCTGCAACGACGATCTTGATATTGGTGATGATGGTTAGTATTAAAAAATAAGACAATGTTAGTTTTACTGTCAGTTACCATATATATATATATATATATATATATATATATATATATGTGTGTGTGTGTGTGTGTATATGTATATGTATATATATATATATATATATATATATATTTATTATGTTACGTAATGATTGTGTTACCAGTAACAGTGTGTGTAACGCCTAACACATATAAATGCATATTCCTAATAGAAACAATTTACCTATTTGAAATTACTACAGATTATCGTAATTTTTGAAAGTAATTCCGCCATCTACCGGCTGCCTTAAGCACTTCTATTTTTCGCAATACTCTTCATTACAATAATTACAAAACAATTTGCTCGACCGTGTCGTCGCTCTTAGATAATTAATAATAGTACCGGAAGAAATGGTACTCTAGATTTCAGCCCTATTCATATGGAAGTATTTTAATACAGAAGATAATAACAATGTTTATTTATTACATTTCTAGTGTTCCTAACTATAATTTAATATAAAACAACATTTAGTTTATCGCATTTAATGTCTTTAAGCCCCTTTGCAAATTTTTACATTTTTTCGTTAATACAATATGGAAGTACGCTTATCCCTTAAAACTGTATTATTTGATATTCGGATTTATATTTATTAAAAGTTGAGATGTTGGTTGGGTTTATAATAAAAAAAAACTTTTGCATAAAAACCTGGGATACGAATTAACGATTGAGACGTACAACTATATTTATGCTTGTTTCCAATGGTTGGTCCAAAATTAAATGAATGATTTCTTTCTTCCTGGTCATAATAATACCACAAGCGGCAAAAAAAACGCTAAAATATTTTGTATAAGCATTCAGGTTAACATCCTGTACCAGTGATTTAAATGGAGAAGTTCTTCCAACACCGATAGAGTTTAAAGGCTAGTATATAACTTGTTTTATGAAGTAATTTAAAAATTGATCACAAAAAAATTATCAATTATTGTCATCACTGTGATCTTAATTTTGTCGTAAGACGTGTACAACTAAACATCTCCAATACATTTTCAATAGGAAAGGCTGGGCTTCGCCTGCTTCTAGCATCTTTCGATGACTAACAAGTTTGCCAGTCTACCTTTTTACAGCACTGCGCTTGTCACTTGAATTTATCGAGAATTATCATCATTATAATTTCTGAAGTAGGATAGGCCAGTCTCATAGATTTCCAATAGAACATGTCAGATGCGGCCTGCATTCATCGTCTTTCAACGGTCTTGACAAGGGATTCTGACTATATTTCCTTGTTAGCTGACATCTCACACTATACTTGCAGTTTTAATATATATACTAAGGATGTAGTAAAATAAAACAACAATTCATTTTGATTTCGTTTATTAACACGTAGGGCAGAACCCTGATATGTGTCTCTACTTACGCGCACTGCTCACACTTTTGTATATAATTTACAATACAGACAAAGAAAATACCTCAACTTTACATAAACCAAATAAATAACAATAACTATCCCGTACAACAAATACTTAACTATTGTTTTATATATAGAGCGAAAGGATTTATATTAGAGTAATAAATAATTGACACACTTTCGTCATATTATAACACTAGTATATAAACAACTAGATATATTAAGCACAATTTTATTTTTTACATATAAAATAGTAAATAAATTAGATGTATAGATCAAAGAATTTACTTAATGACATTGCATTTATTAATCTTTACGAAACAAAAATATTTTAACATTTTGTTTGTCTTAAATATTTTTATTAATTCGCGCAGCTGTGAGCAGTGAACGCGGTTTCAAAATACAGAAATGAACCACATTCTCAAAATATCTTACCCGATACAAACGGCCGTGCGCCTATTTACAGTGCTTACTCTACAAAAATAATTTAGTCAGCTACTATACATACATACATCTTAAACTATACACAAATGGAATATAAATAACCTTATACATTAAAATTTACACACAAATATGTCGTAACACTGTTATATAGTATATATCACTGGATTGCTTGCTGGCTATAATACCAGCTTCCTTCTAACACTTTTAAATCCGAATAAAATATATTTTAAATGTCTGATAATCAGTGGTATTTAAATATGATTTCACACTAGCGTTTGTCGAGACACAATCATCGGTTTATAAGTTCACCTCAACCGTCATCTATACTTTTTATTTTAATTTACATATGCACGGTAGATAAAAATCACATTATACTATATTTGAAAAATATAACAGTGTCGTATACAAAATGTCATTACTCTCGTCTACACATACAATATTTAGCACTATTAATATTAGTTCTACAAACGCTAGGGCAAAACAAAACAGGAACAATAGGAATATTAGTTTTGTAGAAAACCGCTTTACTTTATTAGTTAATTGTGAACAATAATTCAAAATTTTTTAGTCTTTAATTGGAATGTGTATATAAAGCTGTTATAGTGAATTTTATATTACTCCATCATAACTGATTAATTGGGAGGTTTAATGTAATTTTTTTTAATTTTTAAATTAATTACATTGAGTATATCAAAGTAAATTCAATCAGCAGACCTAATAAGAGATTTGTTTGAATGTTTTGCAGCACATCGTTTCATTTATTAGCAATTTCGCACTACAGCATTACGGGTCCATTTCATGAATAAGTGTAAATCATTATTCTTTGGTTAATAATAATCTTCATTTGAAGCTTATTGCAAGTCCGTGTTAATTATAGCAGGTAAAATATATTTTATGAACAACAAGAAAACATAATTCTCAAGGACAACGGACTCGATCTGCTCAGGTAACTATTGTTTATATTGATCTAACTATACATTTATATTTATCTTCTTGGGTAGGAACATTCACATTACATCTTAACCGACGAGTTTATTTACTCAATGACGATTCCCTATCACTTTGCTAAGTAGTCTACGTTAAATATGTTATAATACTTGCAGCGTCTACACCAGCGTCCGCTGTGCACGTCCACGGCGGACGTGTCGTGAGTCGACACAATACTGTCGATAAAATGTCTTCTTTTTTACAAATTCTGCATCACTAATAATCTTGTAAAAAGTCGCAGGATTTCGTAGATAGGTATCACCACGGGCGAGGTGTGGTTTTGAAATACTTACAGAGGATGTCTGGGTGAAGGGGAATGATCAGGTCGCGGGTGCGAGGGAGGCGGATAGGGACAGTACCTGAGCGGAGTCGGGGGTTTCTGTATCCAAAGGTCGGGAGGAAGAGCGAGAGGTTGGGGCCAGGAGGGCCAAGCGCGGCCACCGAGGGCCAGCAACTGGAGAGCTGGCGGGGTTCGTGCCCACGCCGCGCGCTTCTCTGCTTCTTCGTCGGCACTCGACACGCCACCGCCGCCACCAGAGTACAAGCGCAGTGGCGAACGGAGTAGCTGTTGCTCCATTAGCATCAACTCCATCGGGTCTCTGCGAAAAAAGAAACAGCTTATTTTACACAGGCTGATTGGTTTTAGATGTCAATGTTTTAACAGGATTAACATGTAGCTTATTTGCTTTTACTTAGTGTATGGTACGACCTTTCCTAATACCAATGGTTTTAGAAACAATAAATTAGGTGATGAAAGAAAAGCCCTTGCTAAATTCAGCTTAGTACATATTATAGCTATTGTTTACTATTATATTGGCCTGTCACACTCCAATAGGAAATATAAATCAATAAAACATCTGAAAATAGATTTTAAAGCTGTTACACTTACAACTAATCACTCTGTATTATACAATAATCCAGTCAACACTGCAACATGCCTTACATGCTTTACAAAGTAAACATGAAGATAAATACCGCCACGACAGAAGAATATATTTTCTTATTGTTTTAATTAATATTTATAACTTTACAGCTTTGACACGATCCTTATGGTGCATCAATCTTGAAATTACTTTCTAAGTATTTGTCATCTTCTCGGAAGTAGTAACTATTGATAAGTTAACGCCAAAGAATATAAATCTCAATCACTGGCCGCCTATAAACTGTAGGCGATCAGGTAATCGGTAGGGCAATGTGTACATAGCTAGAATCTAAACAAAATAAAGAAAACAAAATATAAGTTTAAAGTTTATATATCGATTCACTCTGTATAACCTAATAATACATATGTAACCTACTCGTATACGTGTGATTGGGGAGAACGTGTTATTTTCACGACTGTCGTTAATAATGTTTTCTAAATAATCAAAAACATTAATTCAATTGGGAAAGTTATTCGGAGCCTAGAGAAAACATGAAATTTATATTGAATTTAGACTCAAAAAATGTAATATTGTTAGTAATATCATATTTTTATTCCACCGTTACCTTTTACCAATAGAACTCATTTTAGACAAGTATATATGCTATATAGCCCTATCACTGGAGCCCAGTAACGCTTACACATTGCTCTGTGATGGTATCTATATAAACTGCTTCTAAGAGAATCCTACCGCGAATATACGTTATAAAACCTTTGTACATAGTGTAGGTAATGAAATTTTGATTTTCAAGGAATTTTATTTCATGAAAAAAAAAACACATAAAAGTACAAAATTTAGTTGCAAACACTGCACACAAGTACGACTATAAACTTGTATGTGTTACCGAATATCACACAGGCACGATAAATATACGTAAATAGCCATTGTTGGAACTGCAAGGACCACTCAAATAGTACAGATTGTATTCCATTTGAAACGAGGCAAGGAAAATGTAAATTATTAGAAACTCACTTAAGAATCACTTGAACTACTTCACACACCAGCTGGCAAAAGCCTTAGCTAATGGGCTCAGCTCTTAGCAATTAGTTTCGACGCGAAGGAAATGAAATTACACGTTAGCAGTACGACACGCTAGCTCGTGCGGCCTTTAACAACCGGACTGCAACGCGTGAGCGCTCATACTCTCACGCCGCTATTCCGACCCGGACAAGCACGGCTATGCAGGACTCACATATTATACAGGACGTTTGTACATGCAGTGCACAGGTTACATCACCACTGGAATTCAAGGAATGGCACATTACGGAACGGGAAGTGGTTCAGATAGCAGTAACGCCTATTTCAGCGAGAGTGGTCGGACAGTGTGGTCGAGTGTGCGAATACGTCGAGTTCTGCGAACAAAGCGTCTCGCGAGTTCGACTGTTCGTTAGTTTTCAGCGGCCCGTGCTCTATAAACCGAGTTCGGGGAACAACGCGCGCCCACCGTCGGGCCACGTGGCGATTTCAAATCTCATAAAACATTATTATGGTTATGTTTGGGTGGTATTACAGACATTAAGTTAATGTTATACTACACTCAGCTTTTTCTAATAACTTTTTTTTAATAAACGGTCGGCGGCGCGGACGTCAATTTGATGTTGAGTCTAATTATATTGGATGAGAGATCAAATTCATAAGTCGGTCAGTTTCGTGGCGATTGTTTCGTCGAATCAGATTTACGAGTGCACAGTTCGTTTTTAACGAGGCACGCAGAGAGCTCGTCTCGGCGCTTTTATAGCGACGCAACGCGATGGCCGTTATTGGTTCCCGGAGGTTGTCGCGACCGCCGCCGAGCACGCTTCCCGCGAACGCGCTATTTTCGCCTCTCTACGAAATGATTGGACGGCGTGCGCGTACAGTGGGCATCTTTCACGCCCGCTCAATAGATTTGGAGCGTTAGAGTCGGCAGGTTTTATGTCGGCCACGAGTAACGCTCGGTTATTAACGGCGTACGTCTTGAAATACGAGCGTCGAACGTGCGAGCTTAAATGAGCGTGACGACGCTCCGGAGCGGAGGCGAGCCGAGGCTCTGAATTGGCATGACATCACGAGATGCCGTGACGAATTTAATCTATCACCGGTCGGTTGGCCGCGGGCGCCGGCTCGCCCGCCCTCGTCCGGCCAACACAGGTAGTGCCCCGTACCCGCACGCCAACCGAAACATACCTTTTTTATTAGCGTCTAATTTCCACAAAAACGTAATCACCGGTACAATATCACCATAACCGCGCATTATCTCACGTATCCTGACGTCAAAACATCTTCACACGCTCACTTCAATTTTATAGTTACGTTATTAGTTAAAAAAAAAGTTGTTTTATTTACTTCAGATGACAAAAGGTTCGACAGTTTCAACGGTAACCGCTACAAAGTATAGGATGCAACAATGTGCGAAATACTTAACGCCAACAACAAGGTAATAAACGCGAATAAAACTTTATGTGAATTACGCTTCAAATCATGACTAAGTTTTGCCTGCGAGATTTCATTGCGGTATTTTATAGTTAATAACAGTGTTAATTCGATGAAGTATTATGATAATTAATTTTCTTAAACACATGAGACACTGTAATTTTAGTACTGTTCATAATGTAAAGTCACATCAATCGTAAATGTTAATTGATTTTAGAATAAGTTTTCTGATGGCCGGTGATCTCTGTCAGGTACAAATAAAATATAAATCTGAACATAATTACGAAAGTCAAAAATCTGTATGCAAATTTTGTAGAACTCTGGAGTCCTTCTAATAACATAAGTATATATTGCGGGACGTATCGATTGAGGTGCGATATAAGGCGCAGGTTGTGTCGGGTGGTTATGTCGTTTCGGGTGCTGCGGGGGCGTTAATGGCGTATTTATTATGATCTCGGTATCAGTCGTAATAGCCAACACTCTCCGCCGGCAAATTACAGGGCGGCGGCTCTTAGAGACCTGCCGCTAGGTGTGAGCAAGCTCGCAGTTATCGATATTACAATACGATTGCCTTATCGATAAACAGACACGATGCACGATGCACTCGCTGATCTGATAACTTTGAAACACGATTTCCTTTAAAAAGCGCTTTACTCTCAGGTTATTTCTGCCTATTCTCTAGAATAAGTTAACCAGTAAAAATATCTCTATTTTCATAGTAAAGGGAAGTTCATAGTGACTTTATCGTTAAGTATTCGGATCTGGTTATGGATTTAACATTAAGCACGGATCTAGATGCAATTGACAGGTTGATTTACTTTATATTTAATGATATTATTGTAAAAATGTGTTAAATAAAAGTATCGATATTCAAAAGTAGTAAGATGTCGCACACCTAGCTCATAAAGTTCACTTACCTGACAGATTAGTAAGAATTTTTACAGATAGCTACAAAATTTTTAACGAGAATTCGCAAATTTAACGTTTCGTATTACTAAAAGAAGAACATTTAATTTCTTTATTTTAGTAAATCGCTTGAAATATATATTCTGATGGAAATCGATTGAGAAAGTAAATTAACGAATTCCTTTACTTAATTCTTTTTAAGCACTCAATTTCTGTGCACAGGCGTTAATTTATTTAATGAATCTTTTTAATAATCTTAACTTGAGATACAAGCTTCGCTTTTAAGAATGTGTGTGACTGGATATAACTATTAACGGAATTTATATCAGTCGAAAAACAATTGTTAGCAGAGTTATATTTTAATTGAGTGCTGTCTGCTATATATGTACAAAAGTCGCCTGTCAATCATCATCTGCTAAACGGCCGGTTTATTAGTTGTCATAGTAAATAAACTACTAAATCACAAGCAATTAACTAATTAAATTTAGTTCAAGGTATACAGCATTCACGTTTTTTTATTTCCGAAAATACTAGAATTTCGGATAGTCCGGTTTTTAAATTTTAATCTGTAAACTTTTAAATGGCCACAATGGCTAGTAAAAATACACTCGAGCAGCGAGTTAATCGCTGGCAATTAAGTTAGAGGTGCGTCCGAACATAAATATAGCGCGTCCTAAACGCCGAGCAGATCGAGAGCGGGGCGTGCCTTATTAATTAATGGATGAAAAGGTACGCCATGCTAATAACACCATCGTCCGATTCCCACACGGCGCCGATTTATCATACTTATTGTCCGACGATTTCGGACGTCAGCGAAGGAAGCCATTAAGATCTGAGCCCATCAACACAAACGTTTATACGAACGTAGAAATAAATAATTGTATCTTAAGATCACAATTCCAGACTTATTAGATATTGGGAATTGTAGAATGTTTTAATCAATTATAATGAAAGAAGACGACATCACTAGACGAACAAGTGATGATTTATTCCAACAGATTCGCAAGAACTGTCTGTGAGCATAACGCATAGCGCGCTGGACGGATAGCAGCTAGGGTCTTAATGTCTTTTACTCCAGAGACTTCGAACCCGCAAGCTGAGCGTGGAAAAAACCCCCCACAAGGAACACGGACGACCTAGTTAATATCGTCGGAGCTAAATGCAGCCCACTTCATACCAATCCTTTGGAAAATCTTTACATTATAATCTTTTACTTGGCTTCGATAAAAGTGAAAGCTATGTCTTTTACCTTCGTTCATCAACGGATCTTCTCACAAGATCAAGGTCTTGTTGATAAACTCTGAGCAATGACCTGTCCATGGCTGGTTGGGCGACTGTGAGAGACACTTTGGTCCTATTCGTTATAGACATTGTAGGATGTTGGACGAGAAGATATATAGCATACAGTAGATAATATTTGAAGACATTCATCATTTGTTACTACTTAAGAGGCACGCAAAGAAGTATCGGAGGGGAGAGTGAGAGGTCGCGGTGGGAGGGAGCGTGGTAATTGCGCCGATAACATCTCGAATTAGCCTTCAATCACTCCGCGCTCAACTATCAACGCCGAAGCCGACGCTGTATCAATTAATACAAATCGGTAGCCGCGTACTGACGCGCTACGAGATTGGATTATTAATAGGTTCAATAATTCTGCCCATCACGTTGGCTACGGACACAACGTGAGTCGGCCGTTGTTGGTATTACGTTTCATGTCCGGATAGTATTACATTTGAATATTTCGGAAAAGCATTAGACGCTTACGAACAATAGTTATAATAGTTAACAATTTCATAATTTGAATATTACATTTTTTTTAAATAATCGTAATTAACTGATAAATTAAATGACATATCATACAGACACAGTCATAAATAAGAAATTTTATTGTAATAAAACTGAATTAAATAGAGTTAGTTTCTATTTAATACGTCAAAACATAAACAACGATCGGAGTTCGTAATCAAATTTCCAACAAATAAACAAACACCCGATAATTATATCAACGAATATAACTAAAGGCAATTTAACACGTCATTGAAGCCTCATTGAAAATTACCATAAGTTTTCGACACTCGGAGCGAGAGCAATTCGAGGCGAGCGTGTTCGGCAACCGGTCCGAGTATCGCGCCGATGGCCAGATAATAGAAATGCGCTTTAATTTGTCGTTTAGGGCATAATGAGTGCGAGCCCTGTGATTACGCCAGCGCCGCCGCGCCCGTTGACGCGCCTCTCGACCCACCGGCCCTTCGTCCTCGAGCGCTCGCAACTCGAAATAAACGCGTGAAATTTAAAATTCATAACACCTCCGCTCGTGATAAACTACTTAAAGTTTTTGTTTCAAAATTATTTAGTTTTAAAAAATTAGTTGATATGTCAGTTTAAACTATCATTTTATAATAACAAATTACCAAGAAGTTTTCCTTTTATTTTTGCCAAGTAAAAATTTACTGTCGTAAATATAACAATACTTATAAGGCACATCTAATCATCATGTAATAAACACAAAGTAGAAGGCAATAGAAAAGGCAATAATTCTGTTCTGTTCTGCAATACAACTGGCGGTCTTATCGTATTTCACAGCATTTGGATAGATTTTAAAAGATACACAATTTTATAAAAAAAAAAGGAATTACATATTGTATAGAAAACCAAGATGAACCTAGTAATGTGAAATTAACTATTACATATGATATATTTGATAACAAAATACACAAGTAATACATGAATATTAAAAAAAATGAAACACATTATAAATGATATGATAAATACGTAAAAAATACAAAAATGTTAAACAAGAACAAATAATATAATGTAACCTGCATTTATACTAGCCTTTTAAGGTTCAAAGAACTGGCTTTTTAATGGGTTTCGTTTAATTTATTTCACAGGAGAGGAGCAACAAAACTAACTATACAACGACACAACACTTGCACTAGAACTACTGGCTGAGGAACTGGGTCATGTTTGGTAAATAAAATTAAGCGATATCTTCGACATAATACTAGAACACAGCTCTAATTGGACTATAGAGAAATAACGGGCATCTTTATAATTAAGCTTGTTCGTAGAGATGAAAAATAAGTTCCAACGTCGTCACAGAGACACTGCCGTAGCAAACAGTTTTATGCTCGCTCGCGTTTTAAACTCGATCCTAAGATATGCATACTGTATACATTTGTATAAATAAGACTAAATCACAAAGCATGTTGCTAAGCGTAACATTTAGATCTTTATATATTTGCTGTCTATCATATCTTCCTTAAGACATGAGGAAGGTTCTTATGGAGTGAAAAATGGAAAAGTTGGGAGAAGGAACATTTCTATTCTCATCCAAAACCACTGACTACGTTAATAATTCTGTCCCTAACTGACATTTGACGTTAGTCAACATCATGATAGGCGTACTCTTTTTTTTAAAAATTATACTCATTTATGTATTGAAATAAAAAAAATATTACAATAAAATGCAACCACATTATTATTAAAATATTATATTTTACTAAAAAGAAAACATACTTTTTAGTTAATACAGTAAACATTAACACTATTCGTATGATTTTGTGTATATCTATTTCGACTAAAAGGTGTCTTTTAACAGAAGAAAGTGTTAAATAATTACTAAATGTAATCTATTTATTTATTTTAGTTATTGGACATTGACAGACCTTTAAATTGTCAAAGCAGTATTTAGTCTATAGAAGAGTTCAAACTTATGTGTGTATAACAAGTTGGGTATATTGGGAGTTTTAAATTAAAACATTTTAGCGTAAATAATTATTTTCCAAAAAATATCTCTTTAAAACGACTTTATTTTTTTATTAATAACATGAAATACGTGCAATTTATGTATTTTTTATATGATTGGTCCAGGGCCATAACATTTGACATTTGATTCGGCAGGTAGGTCTTAATAATTATCGAAAATTTATCATAATCGTTCCATTGTAACTACATGCCCCGCGGCAATCTGTCGGCTCTAGACACCACCATCTTTATATTTAATAAGTTGAAAAAGGAACTCGCACAACGCATTTGACTCAACTTGTTACTTCTGAGTATTATTGTGCAAAGAATACAAGTGCCTAACTGTTTAGTAATTATTCTACATCATAAAATTTCATATTGTTATTATTAACAGGTTTATTGTGAAAATAGTAATTATTTTCCGTAATTAAATTAAATTTCATCATAGATTACACCGTTAAATATTTTGTAAACGATTTTACTTTTTATTCTATTCATGATATCTGTACGAATAATTTATTAATGTACAATGATGTAATCTACATTTTTTACAACTTAATTTTAAGATACGCTAAATATTAAGTAAATGATTCTTTGGTCAGTTCCCACGGGCGGCCGATACCGTGGTCGAACTAGCCACCGGCTTTGTAACAGGTTATTTCACTCCAACATCAGCCCACCGTATTGAACATGTAATTTATTGAATTTTTTTTAAATAGACAACGCTATGCCGTTTATTTCGTGACAACGTCGTAATTAACGTCCCAGATATAATTAAGTATTTTTATAATTAATGCCAGTAGTTTTAAAATAAAGAATTTGAATGAATCAATTACGTTCAGTAGCATAAAGCAAAAGGATGGTACCGATTTTTTTTACACGCACTTAAGTCTAACATAATACGCTAACAATATATTACACGTTTTTAAAATATTGAATTTATAAAAAATATTTGAAGTCTGTCGTAGTAAGGAGGATATTGCCGAAATAAAAAAGTTTTTGCCTAAAGTATCTGACAATTTTTTGACTACCTTGAAATTAGAGTTGTCTTTTTCATTAACATACAATATCAATATAATAAATTTAATAGTCGAATAGTGGCTTGTACACCTTTGTTGCGATTTCGTATATCTTTACATTTAAGAAGTTTTTTCATGTCTATGAACTGCACAGAAATAAGGTTTTCTAATACTTGTATGTAACTGTAACAGTTATATATTTATGAACATAATAATACCGTTATTTTAGCCTTTTTTTGTCCAAGGCTGTCTGTATAGGTACATGTTCACAACTAAACATTATCAAACATGTAACTGTGTTCTATTTAAAGTGCCGTACGTCCTTTAGGCCTCATTGGCACGCACATTCACTCTGCCAGCCTTGAAGAGGGCCACGCCCAGGATTTCTTCACGAAATTAGGAATGAGATTTGTAAATGAACGAAAATAAACGACATAGCCCAACGGATTGGTAAGTTAAGGTGGCAATGGGCAGACTACAAACCGCGTAGAGCTGATAGTCACTGAAGACTTAAGGTTCTGGAGTAAAGACGCAGGACCAGCAAGCCCAGCGTAAGACGGCTACCCATGAGGTGGACAGAGGAACTAGACAAGGCTGTCAGAAAAAGCTGAACGCTAGCTGCTTCCGATGTGTGTTATTGTTACGTCCGATAATATATTCAAACTAATGCGTAATATCAATAATTTAATATTTATGTGTTTATAACAGTTAAGGTGAGTGATACTTGCAGACTTTACGGTCTGTAGCGCTTGAACAGCGACTTCAAATAAAATAATGTACCAACTAATGTATAATTGAGTAAAACTTTCAAATTGTGTTGTTAATATGTATAAATTTTAGCTGTATTTACCCATAACAGAAAATTGTATAAGAAAAATTGTATATAATGATAAAACGCTGTCTTGCCTTGCAGCTGGGAGAAGAAAGATTTGTATCAAATAGCGGCAACCCTCTCCCAACTGTCTGCGTTTAGTAAAAGCGGATAAAAGATATTGTTAAAAAAACACTAGCTATACAAATCAGAATTTATAAAAAAAAACTTGCAAACTTTAATGTAACAAGACTAAAAGTATTCTTGCAAGAATTATATTTTTCATATGAATACTACACAAAAGATTTATATAAAAATAACTCAATTTTTTATTGGATTAGAAATATTAAAGTTTGGCAATTATGAAAAATAATGTCAGTCGTCTGTGCTCAACAAAGAATAATCTTGAATGTTTTAGCTAACAGAATTTAAGACAAAAAGGTAGCAGATATACGTATCACAGTTCCTATGAACCCTTCTCTACCACCATATCCATATACAGGATAATTGAAAATATTTGTAAAAGTTTGAAAGGGGTGAATGTATAGTTTTCATTTACTGTCAATGAATGAATGGTACACTCTAACCAACAATCAATGATTTCAGACATTATAAATAACATAATAACAATATGGCGAAAATCAAAATTCAATTCTTAAAAAATTACTACATATTAAAATGAGTGTTTGTTCATTATCTGTCGTTGCAGAATTCCAATAGAAAAACAAATTAATATAACATATTTCACAGTCAATATTCAGAGTAGGTGGAAATAGGTGTAAAAGCTTTAAAGCATTTTACTGACACATGAGCTATACATTCATCCCTTTTAAGCCTTTACACCTGTAATCGTCATTGATTGAAATGTTGGAATAAAAGTCCTTGTTAATAACACTTACACATATTCTCTATTTATGCAGAATGAAAATAATTTTTTAACAATGTTTGATTTATGTAAGGATTCAGAAATTTACTAACATATTTCTTTTTAATTCTCAAGTTACATTTATAGTGCACCGCAGATGAAATCGAATTGCAACGGGCATCCCAATAGCGTTTCTTCGACCACTCGGCGCGGTATCGGTCGCAATCGGACGATATGTTTTTTACCTTTTATTTATGTTGAAGGTTCTCGGCGCGCAAATTGCAGAGCGGCTAACCTAATGCCTCTCAACTGCTGTTAATAACCTGCCAATTTATCAAACTCGCCTCCAGCTAACGTATTGACTGCGACCAATTTACAAACACGTGGCCGGCGGTCGTCGATGCCGCACACTTGGTCGATACCTTCGCCACGTTAATCTTTTCTAATTCATCTAACTCTGATGTGAAATATAGGATGATTGGTTATCTATGTAAAAACCTTAGTCTAGTATATCCTACCTATCGAAAAATTAATAACAAGATAATAACATAGTAATAAAAAGTGTTTTAATGATTCGCATTACTGTATATCAAAATTAACAATTTTAATGTCTCTTTAGACTGCAGTGCTTCCAGAAGTTATTAGCCTGGTGTATTCCAATAGATTAAATAAATTAATGTAATTTATTCTAGAGTGACCACTTTATGCAGAGCTGATTGAGATTGATACAGATGTGACAGTTTCAAAGCTTTTTGCTGACAAATCAGCTATACATTCATCCTTTTAAAGCTTTTATATCAATATATATATCCTGTATCTTATAATGTTATACTACAATTATGAAATAAAGCAAGGCATACCATTATAATGCGTATTATTACATCTTTCATGTTTGGCATCTTGGGCCACGTCATATTTCGTTACTTTATTGATTATATTTCCATTGTCGCTTATTATTGACGCTTCACGGTTTGGGGATAAAAACAGGTTCTACAGCGATATAGTTGCCACTGAATGGGTAAAATCTTAGAGGACTATGTAAGTATAAACATCTTACCAAGAATATTCCCAAATAACTATATTTTATGGTTCAATTTTTAACACAAAAATACACTGAGTAGAAACGATTTATCTCATGTTAATCAAAAATTTCATAGTTTTTCCAAAAAGGAAAATAGCGCTAGTACATAAATACTACAGCTGTACTGTTAAGCTATGCGGGCAATAACAACGGGCGTCGTCAACTTTAAGTAACAACATAAAAATTCCATCGATATGGATTGATTGCACGACAACAAGTAAATAACTAATACAAAATAAGTAGATAGAGGCTATGAAACGTTTGAAACTTAGTTGACATACTCATCTTACCTGTCAAAATCTGTGAGTCGTGAGGAATCGCGAAAACCTTTCGCAAATGGATTGGAATCAATTTTGAGTTTGGTGATGAGCTGGTTCTGGTACGCCGTGACTGCCGTGAACACGGTCTCCGGGAACACGAAGGTTCTGTGCTGCTCGCGTGAAAGGTCCGTGATGGGTCCGCCACCTTCGCGAACCTTCACCAGGTGAATACGAGGCTGGTACCGATGCATGGAATTCAGTACGATCTGAGGAAAAAATACT
This sequence comes from Battus philenor, assembly GCF_028537555.1. NCBI lineage: Eukaryota > Metazoa > Arthropoda > Insecta > Lepidoptera > Papilionidae > Battus > Battus philenor. The sequence continues at coordinate 11,468,750 of NW_027181682.1, forward strand.
GTCATCAGGTCATTGTGAATTTATATGTGAAGACCTATGTCGTAAATAAAATTAACATTTCTGTTTAAAGATGTTAAAAATTATAACGAAAATTATGAATTATACAATAATACTTAACAATACGATAAAAATCGAAATTTCATTGTGGAATTTCGCCGTGATCAATTGACTGTCTGTACGATTCTTTGCGCCGATATGCAATGTATCAGCAAATCCAACGTATAATAATTAAATTAATACCCAAGATAACCATACTAATTTAGTAAAGGTACAAATTCAGACCGCTGAGGTGTTTAAAAACCAGGCAAAGTAACACAAATTATGGTCTAATTAGTGAAACCTGCTAACTACATGCTTTAATAATAGCAGTTATATCACTTAAGACCATGCCGCATCTCCATCGTTGAAATTATGCAAAACAACTAACTCATATCAAAAGGCAGATGTTCGGAATGACGCCCACTGCTGCACGAATATGTAAATGCGATCGTTCCACCTCTAAAACCTCCAGAATTGGACAATAGATGAAATTAACAAACACTGGGTAGGGAAATGTGTCCTATATAATTATATCTGTAAACATAGGAGGCAAAAGAAAATACTGTACAGATGTCGATAGTAAAATACCCTGTAAAAGCTAAAAAAAATTACGGGAAATATAATTCCTTCCAGCTTCAATATTAAGAAAGTATAACAACTCCCATTACCATTGACGACTTCGTTTGCAGTTGCAGTTTTTACAAAAAGTGCCATAGAAGAATGTTTGTCTAACTCACATAATTTCCGTATCTACGGGAAGTTGATAGAAGTAGACCGGTCTTGCAAAAATGTAATATCGCATGGCTATTGTCTTCTCTGTTTACTACAATTTCTGAAAAAAGTACCTCAGAAGACTGTCTAACACATAATGTCGATATCTACGACAAGTAGAGCAACTGGTGTTGCAGAATATATAATGCCGCTATGCTACTGATTTCTTTCTCCGTTTACTGCTATATGCAGTGCTGCAAGATTTACTCCAGAAAAGAGTTTATCTAATAGTGTTGCAAAATATTGTGATACTGCATGGCTATATTTTAACTCACGGACCTCCTGTTTGGAGCTTCAAACATATAGTATATACTACATGGCTCTCTATTTTATGCAATTGCTGCACAGAGTACTTCAGAGGACTGTTACTCTAACGCGCCTTACGATGATATCCACGAAAAGTAGAGCAACTGGTATTGCCAAAAATCTAACTATTACCATTGGCTTCTTGGTTTAATGCGATTTCTGAAAGAATTTCTTCAGAACACTATTAATCAATCTTATGTACAGAAGATATTTATGGGAAGTATAGCAACCAGTGTTGCAAAATATTGTGATACTGCATGGCTATATTTTGACTCACGGACCTCCTGTTTGGAGCTTCAAACATATAGCATACTACATGGCTATTGGCCTCTCTATTTTATGCAATTGCTGCACAGAGTACTTTAGAAGACTGTCACTCTAACGCACCTTACGATGATGTCCACGAGAAGTAGAGTAACTGGTATTGCCAAAAATCTAACTATTACCATTGGCTTCTTGGTCTAATGAGATTTCTGAAAGAATTTCTTCAGAACTCTCTTTATCAATATTATGTACAGAAGATATTTATGGGAAGTAGAGCAACTTGTGTTGCAAAAAATGTTACACTGCATGCCTTTTGGCTTTTCCAGTTTCTGCCATTCTGCAAAAAAGTACTTCATAGTACTGTTTATCTAACTCGCGTAACGACGATATCTGCGAGAAGTAAAGCAACTAGTATAGCCAAAAATCCAACCGCATTGCTATTGGCTTCTCGGTTTAATGCAATTTACGAAAGAATTTCTTCAGAACACTCTTTACTCTATCTTACATACCGACAATATTTACGTGAAGTAGAGCAACCGGTGTTGTAAAAAATGTTAAGGTATATAGGTTTTGGAGACGTCTATGTCTATGTCTTAAACCGTAGTATTTGCATACAACAAGACTGAGCAGTAGCACAAAAGGGAGATTGTAAATAGGCAGTGTGCATGTAATTACTGTTAACGAGGCGTACCGGCGAACGCGCGTGAGTTCATCCGTACATGCATAGCTGGCGCTCGGCCAATTAATTATACGAATGTGCGCACAGGTATCTATTATAGTGATATCGTCGGTGATTTCTCATCACATTATATTGTTGCTAATTAATTGCTGGGCCAACGCCGCGATGAGACACGCCGATAGTCCGCCGCGCTCGACCTGCTCCCCGCTCCTACCTGACGATATAATTAACGTACGTTCATTAATTAATTCGGCTTTCGGATTTTTTTTCGGCTGATGTAGTGTTAATTTTGTCGGTGCACCTTCAACAATGAATGAATGTATTCAAATGCGTTTGTTCTTGATGTAATTAAATTTAAAGGGGCGAACACTTAGAAACCTTCACTACCGAATTCACTAAATTTCGAAGTTAATTGCAGTTTTTTTTAACTTATTATTTTTTTTACTCTTATTTCAACAATTGAAAAAAAGAAACTACAAAAGCAAATAATACATGAGGTATGATGTAGAGACACACTCAAGGATGAAAACATATAATAATAACTGTTTCGATCTTTTCCAGTACTTCTTTGTGAAGAAACCTACCTAAGTTTTTTTACGGGAGAGAGATTCAAGTGGACTGTAAAATATCGCACACCCTGAACAGTCATTGTTTAGGGTGTACGATATTTTTCAGAAACCATTACAAACAAATTAGTTTTTGGTTATCTGATTACTGTCGATATAATAATTGTATTTTTTAATCTTATTTAATCCCTGGTATCTATACCGTTACATAGTTTCCAAATTTTACTTGTTTGTTTTGAATTGGTTAAATTTAAATATGATTAAAATGTCGGTTCCACTTTATGTTTGGTCTATTTTATTTCATAATTATTTTGTAATTTATTAGACAATTTGTTGTGTGTTCTTAAACGAGTAAAATAATATATGTTTATAATTCATAATTTTCAGTACACACGTTATTTTCAAATAAATGTTAATTTCAAATAAATAAATATATAATGTTAATTTTAAATAAATATAATAATGTTAATTTCAAATAAATAAATAATAAGTAGGTATTTATTTATGCGCGGCATTTATATGTTATTTGTAGGGAGGGTAACCGATCCCTTTGGAAATCTATGAGGATGCCTATGTTTATAGACGTTCTACTGCTGAGGTGATGATTAGTTATAGCTAGTCAAATTGTTGGTCTCATTACCACCACTCAGTACCACGTCCTATAATCGATGGTGTGTACGGTTGTATTGCAGAACTTTTACATGACTTTTATGTTCGAACCAATTTACTTTTTTATAAAATAATCGATATCATTCTCTTTCACTTTGTGATATAAAAAACCAAATCCATTACTTAATAAGTTAGTGCAGTGCGATAATGTAACTACGTGCGAAGTGAAGCGGACAGCAACAACAACACAAATAACTATATTTATTTATAGTTAAAACCCTTGCAAATCTGTTTCGCACCCTAAGGTTTCAGCGCATGAAGGAAACAAGATTTACCTTGTTGTGCTCGCTGTTTACATTTACACGTAGGTATTTCCAAGTGATTACACCTTGAACGGCTTGGTTACGTATCAATAACGCCTTACTGTGTAAAAAGGCAAGTTTTAAAAATAAAATAAAGAAGATTACGGAGGCGCATTAACGTCGCGCTTGTAACGAGCTTAGTTCTAGCCGAGGTTCGTTTGTAGACGAGATGGTGCGTGGGTGACGTAATATAACTGCGGGAGATCTTGTCCCCATACCCCGGTACTTAAAATTCCTTTGCGTTTTACGACATCGATGTGTAGAATGACCAGATAATACTACTGTTCGAACTGGCCGTGCTGAATTTGCAACGATTTACGGAAAATAATAACTAACGTATATTAATACTAACGTGCCAAAATCGAACTTATTAAAATCGCCATTCATGTCTTCATTTATGTATATAATTACACAGAAACCTTTGTAAAAAAATCCACTGAGGATACTCTTAATTTTAATGAATTTAAATCAGATGTTAAAAATGGCTGCAATTTTTCATTTAACGGCGTTAAGTGCTTCGCCAAAGTGCTCCTTATCGGGTATTCGCAACGGTAAGTTAAGGTACATTTTTATTATAAATAATGAATAGTAATATGGCTCGAGATTTATCTACGCGAACGAGGACATCCGTAGACTGGCGAAAAATATCCGGCACAGTCTAGTGGTAGTGTGTAGACCAAACAGCACGTAGAACAGATGACCGCTAGAGCCTTTAGCTTCTGTAGTAAAAAACAAAGCACAGGCTGGACCTTAAACTGCTTCATGTCCACTAACAACATAAACAGATGACCTTGTTAATTAAAGTCATAGGAAAAAGCTGAAAGCAAGCCTTTTCGGCCGGTTTTATTGGAAATCTGTCGAAGACCCCTATGTCCAGAGGTGGACCTCCTATGTTTGAAATTATGAACATGATGACATAACATTTTACACCTATGATTTCAGTATTATGATTACTATTCTTAAAATAAAGTTACCTTTACAACTTAATTTAAGCCATTTGCATCGTTAGCGTATATATACGCTTAATTTTCATTGTCACTGTCCTCGAAGCCTAAATAAACGGCTGCGCTTGGTATTAACACCAAATGTTTCAGTAACACACTCCTAATAATATAAGATCGTACAGATACGCAGTGATAACTGTTAAATTGCTTGGATACAATTATTATTCTGCTTTTCTTTATTGTCATCTGAATTGCACCCCACATTTCGAATATTACCATACTGTATAAAATCACTAATAAAGAATTTCGAAAAATGATTTTTATTTCATTTTTCACAATTTTACACTTAAATGATAATTCGATGACACTCACTTTCTTCCATATTTCTTCTACACGATGCAAAGTGGTTAATACCGGGAACTATTCGCTTCTAAAGAGAAAAAAGTATTACAACTTTTACATTATACTTGCATATTATTTTAAAAAGAGGGAATACAAAATTCAGTACATCGGTGTTGATTATTTCAATAAATATAACAAGTCAGTGCCAAAATGTTTCGGACCCCTGCGGTTTTAGTTTGCATAAGCGAATTTGTCTCGATGTTTTAATACAAATGTAATTTAATTTAACTTTGATTAAACTGAGAATGTAATATCGATTCAATCTATTATCATTTCCACAAGTGGTCTCGGAAAATAATAAACGAGAACCATTTGCAGTTTGTATTGAAAGTGTTACATTTTGGTTTCCAATTTTCAGATTTTAACATTTTGAAACCTGTATAAAACTGATATTTTAATTAAAGTTGCTATACGAATTATTTCTTTACTTATTTCAAAGACATACTAACAGCAATACTTAATATAATTTTGTATTAGTTTCATTTAACAAAATACAAAACTAAATATGTTTTACCTATTGTAGATTTGTTTAGACCTGGTCATAATTATGCTAGCTTATATCTAAAAGTATATAACTAAATAAAATAGAAAACATTATTGAACCGCTATCTTTATTGATAATTTAATTATAGCTAAAATTTTACTTTAGTAACAGTGATATTGTAGAATAAAATAAAAGAAACCCTTGTCCAACTTGGGAATTTCTGTGTTAAATTGATTAAGTATTGCTCATTCTGGGAATCGGGTGGTGTAGTCCGGGGGTTGGTATTGCGGCGCGGGATATACATTCATGTCAGCCGATAAACGCCTACTGCAAAGCCTTAGGCAAAAGCCTTCTTTGAAGAACGCCACAATAACTTCTTGCGTTGCCCTCATGCAGCGACTTCCCGCGACCTTCATTATGTCGTTAGTAAACCTGGTGGGGGCCAACAAATGCCGCGTCTCGGGTCGCCACTCGAGAAACTTTAGATACTAACGACTGTCAACAGCACCAGCAATATGTTCCGCCCACTGTCGTTTCAGACAAGCAATTCTTCCAGCAAAATCAATCGGTGACTTTAGTTCTGCGGATTTTCTCATTTCTGATTGGATCTCGTAGCGAAACTTCGAGGAGAGAGCTATCTCTCCATTGCTTTCCGAGTGATCTCAAGGCTCAAGCCTTCTTATAAGTCAAACCGTAAGCGACCACATCTCGGATTCATACGTCGTAGCATATTAGATACTTATTACTAAATTAAATTAAAAGCATATTGCATCTTAGAGATATTGATAATTTGAATTGTTTATAATCAGATGCGTTCGTACGTGTGCGTCTGGTGGTTGTTTGTGCGCGTATACGGAACGTGTGTGTGGGTCTATCGGCGAGGTACAGCCGGAGCCGAATGTGTCGGGGCGTGTCCCGCGTCATTACCGCGCCTCTCTAATTTCCACACCTGCGTCCTAATGAATTATCATACGCCTGGGAGTCGTTGCACTTGCTTTATTTTTTAATACGACGCCGTAATTGCTTTATCGATGGTAATCTGAATTAGGTATCGATAGACGTTTACAATGATTTAATAAACAACTCCAACTCTACAAGTTCATTATGCTTTTTGTTAATGAAGATATCGGGCTTACTAAAAATGATTCGCTTATAACAGAATACGACTAAATTGCTTTAATAGTGTCACAGTTCAATAGCGAAAAATGATTTTGTTCAACTATTTTCAATGTTATTATGAATGTTATTATATATTAAGACTTCGGTTTTATTAACCTGATTTTCTAAATACTTATACTTATTTATTTATTACATTACCGCTCCCACCCTCGCTTTGCGAACTTAATGAACGCCTCCTCAACCCTCTTTGAGGGTGAACTTTCGCAAAATTCGATCTTAGCTGACCTTTGCTCGGCGAAAGGAATATTCAGATTACATTTCAAACCTTTAAACCTTATTGTTCCAGTGATATCGTGATGAGTATTACATAAATGAAAATCTCTTATGTTATAAACCTTTTAACACAACATTTATTATAATTATTATATTTCATATTTTAAATATTATATTTTTATTACATTTCATCATATAAAAGATTTATATTTCATTCAAATGGTTAAGAATAATACTAAAAATAACTATTAAATCTGTTAAAAATTAAGACGTAGCTTATAAAGATATCATAAAGTCAATTAGAAATAATATAAACATTATTTTATTTATTAACGTTTATTTTTTAATAACTCTCTATGTAAGAGATTATTTTCTTATTACATTTAAAATTATGATTTTTAGTTAGTTGGAATTCAAAAATAAATTCTCAACATTTTACTAACTCAACGAGAAATAGACTAAGTTATTATTACGTTTGATGTTAATCGTACGTAGGTACAACTTTGGAATCTCTAGCGTACAGGCGTATCGCATGAAAGCAGTGGTCTACAACTTTGCTTCATCGGAATAGGCACTAGGTATCAGGCGACGACAGGGGTCCGTGCGAAGGGAAGCGCACAACCCACGAAGCTCCCTCTTGGTACCGATTTAAACGAAATTAATCTTTAATAACTAAACAGTAAGATAACATACGGCTTGGTTGCGTTGGGGAGATCATAGATGTAATTGCGGTGGGGGGCGTTGGGAGTGACGTAGGGAGGAGCGGAACATGGCTGACGGTGGGGGCCAGACGGCTCCCGACCGTTGAGCCCGTTGAACGTCTTCACGTTCGTCGCAGAATTCGTTTATAAAATGTTACAAACAGTTATTGCCGTTTAAATATATGAAGAAAAAACCAGAGATCACTTAATTATCATTCAAGTTGAGGTCAAATACCAGTACTACTGTGCTGAATTCTGTACAATTTAATCAAGGTCAAGTCGTATTTTTCAATTTACAATTTTGTAGTACACTATGATAAAAGCAGATATGAATATTTTTAAATTCAACTCTAATATTATATACATAACTTACGATCAAGAAGAAATTTTGGATCACACGTTTTCGGTATGCTAAGTCGACGAGAGCGTATTGCTAATTTGAGTTCGAACGGCGGGCGAGCGATACCGAGGCGTTAGTTTTGACATGTTCGAGCAGGTATTTGTAAATGGACGGACGGACGGATGGCGGGCCGTCAATAAGCCGCGCGGATATTTCGATTAGCGCGCCCGGCCGCGGATTACGAAGGATTTTCGCCTCCGCGCCGCGCCGACAAATGGCCCCATTTGTAGCTACCACCGCGCGCCGTGTTACGTCCTTTGCAGCTTACACTGCGTCCCTTCAAATATTAATCGCGTTTAAACTTTCACCGATAAACCCAACTTTATTATGATGTACACACATACAACTTTATGTTATTAAACAGCCTTAAGGGGAACATGGCGGAACATCATTTCTGCATTTAGCTTTAAATTAAACGACTCGATGGAGTTTACTCGATAACTACAAACGCTGTATCTTAATCAGTACATCCATTTATCCTTATTTATTTAATACCGTATAATGTAGTCTATATCTCTTATCACTACAATAGGAGAGTTAATTAGTTTGTCCATATTTTTTATACGAATGTCTATTACTAGTCAGAACAGAACACAATTAGAAATGAAAGCAACAGTGTTATTTAGACGATTGTTCTCTTGTATACGTAGATAACACGTTACTCAATAATTTATAGGAATTGATAAATTTTGTTATTTTGATACGACATCAAACTAAATCCGAACAACTTTTTTTTAAAATGGTTTAAAAATGCAAAACTGTTGTCACTTTCATGCGAAGAATAGCACTCGCGACGACTCACTGTTTAATCTTGTCAAAAGAAGGGGTTATATATGTTAATCGTAATTTCTAGGTGACCAGCACAGCGCTGTGTATTTCTGTCACTAGAGATCGCTAGTAAGCATTATTCCGATTTGTTCCTATTATGAAAACCGCCCCAAATAGTGTAATTTTTGTGTTAAATTTGCGATCCATTTTGTCTCTAAATGGCAACTAAAATTATACGAAAGTTTTTTGAGTGTATTTACAATTAAAAATTGTTTAAAGTTGTTAAAAATTGTACAATTAAAAAAAAGATTATTTTTGGTGTAGGCTTTGTTTACCACGTCGTTATATATAAAAAAGGAAATGTGTGTTAAGTTTTGGAGAATCGTGGCTTCTTCTCACTGCGTCCTGTCATTCCCGTCGATTGTATACCCTTATATTGTATACTTCACCACTAATTTGAAGCTGCGATTGCTGTGATATCTAGTCTAATCACGGTTTAAGTCATCATGGGCCATTCCAAGCTATTGTCATGTCATCAGTCCTTAGAACATCAAGACCTTTGACCACGCAGAATACATTTTAGTTTACCAGTTGATAGTGTTTTAAAGACAAGAGGACATAGTAAAAAAAAATAATAAACTGCTATCTATTGTCTATATTTATAAATGTTACGAATATGTTAAAATTATGACGATTTAATTTTAAAAAGGTATAATTTTATTAATTTTTATTATGAACACAATTTACAAAATACACTGTAAGTATAAAATAATCGGGTTACATATCTATGAAATATATATACATTCCGTAATATACTTATTTTAATATTCACCTGTAAACATATTTTTAATGATAGCAAAGTAACAATATTTGTAGGTAAAGTTTTCATTGAATCCTGACTGTCATTTACCTACTTAAAATAATAAATGTAAATATGCAAACAGCTCGGCATCATTCTGTTCGACATGTCAACAGATCCGATGTGGAGGCCCTGTGGGCGGGATACTCGCGCTCGAAATGTCCTGTGTGACTTGATATTTATTATTTTTGGTCTATTCAAATAATACGAACGAAAATAGCTTTTATAACAGTCAGTTGATCAAACTTTTGATTAGTGACGTTTAATAACCCAAACTTCTACTAAGGTCTAAATTTTAAACAATACCCCAGACAAATAGCAACCTTACTTTGGGTTTTATTATTTTTGGAGTAAAATTCACGACCTGTTTTTTAAGAAACAAATAAAAAAATTAATCAGGGTCAAAAACTTTGACTAAAAGGTTTAGTATTTAAATTATTTTTCAATAATAATAAAAAGTTACGGAGACTAAATATTAATTTGGCTCGGATTAAAATAGCGATATAAAAAAACAAGCAGCCAGGACGAGTTCGCTTTTTACTTAGCTAAATATCGAAGTAAATTTATCTCTTAATACTCGCGCGCACGACTGTCCAACTGTCATTGGGGCTAAGTCAACATCATCGGTAAGCGATGAGAAACGACGCTTTAAAGTAGCGGATTTCTCGGCTTTTATATCGGCTCCTTGGCGGAGGATAAGGCCGTTTTTATTATCGAAATCATGATCATAAATACATAAATATTATTTTCAAGCAAATAATGAGTTAATATTTTACTGAATACTTTGCAATATTTGTTTCTCAATTATAGAGTTACATTTCGAGAGTTATAAATGATGTTTCGGTTGTTTAACTCTGCCTTACAATATTTTCGTTTGTTTAATTAAGTTTAGTGTATCTTAATATTCATATGTGAAAATAGTTGCTTTTTGAGTTCTGCTCTATATGCCTGTGTTTGGAAAATAAATGTTTTATGTTAAGAGAGGATTCTGAAGATCGAACCCTTGGTGACGAGGTTTTATACCTTAGTCTTTAGTTAACTTTATTAGCTTTATATCACCTTCCTTGTATTAATATGTTGATACTGCATATTGTTTAGATCGACATCAATGTCTGTGTGTTACCAGGGATGACTTACGTCACTGAAACGTGGTCACCGACTTCAGGCCTCATTAGTAAGGGAGAGTCGCCGAAAAAGACATGGAGAGTATTTTGTCCACGAGATCGAATTAGAAAGAAGGTTCGGTAGGAACGAACGAAAGTAACCGAGATAGCCTAGCGAATTTAAAAGTGAATTGACTATGGACACTACATATAGCGCACAGAACAGAGGGCCGTTAGAACGTTAAGGTGATTAGACAAGGCGGAGAATAATTTTTATTAAACTGTTCGGAAGGCACTTGTCGCAGGTCGCTTTTAACCGAAATTTTGCCGTTAATAAATGCAATCTATGAGAAAACCCAACGTTCAGACGACCTCCTACAGATGAATGATAATGATAAAATTTCGCTGCACAAATAACGAAAATTACGTAAAAAATATTGATTTTCTTTAAAATTATGACATCTAAATTTACCAGACGACAGTTTCGAGTGAGAAACCGAAATGAAGCTATGTTATACGAATTATTATTACTAAAAGTGCGAATTTTGCCGAAGCTTTTCATATTTCTTTTAGTGAAATGTCTATAAGGATTTTGTTGCGTAACCGGCGGCTTCCCGGAAGCGAAGGAATTCAGCGGTTGTCATGGCGCACCGACATTTTACAAATTTACGTTTATATTTTATTTATGAGTTATGTAATATAAAAATGTTTATCATCATCATTTAACCTGTAGGATCAAAAAATAGTTTTTAATTGTTGAAACGGTAAATTATTTCGTGTACTCTTATTTATTTACTATATCAGTGTAATTAAATGTCTCTCTTAATATTTTTTTATTAAATTATTAACATGTAATTTAATACTAAAATTTATAAATAGGCGTTTATGTTAATAGCTAAAAAGGCTATTTTTTTGTTTAATACTGTCATAATACGATGAGACTTCGCTTAAATTAAGCAAAGTATTAAAATATGTACTATACTATATGAAACATGAAAATATAAATTACAATTTTTAATGAGAAGTTATATTTCTTGTGTGCTTAAATTAAAAAAATTGAATGATCGTAAGACTAATTGTGTACGATAAAAACGACAATGCTAAAGCTTAAAAAAGTTTACAGCATTATTAAATTAAGCCCCGTCTACAAATTTATTTTCGATATGTACTTTTCATTTTAAATTTCTTTGATGAGTTGTTAAACGCCAAAATATTATAGCGTGCAGCTTTTAACGCGTTAACTAAAACTTGTCGAAACTTAAAACCCATCGAGTAGGTCGGCGCGAAATTAATTGCGATAAAAGTAAAATATACCTTAATGTAAGGAAAGAAGGTTTCTAACCGTGTTCGTTGTACCTTCTCTGTTCTCTAAGAGCAGCTGTTGTCCGATATTTCGTGTAATAATATGAGATGATCACTTTTCTTTCTTATTACGTTTTATGATTAGTAAAAATTGTGCAGTTTTGTGAATGGTACACAACGGTTTAATCATATATATTATTAGAATGAGTTGTACATTAAAATTTTAAATAAAACTGTCTAACTTGTGCTTCAGGCTTAACAATTACTTAAAGAAAATCATGACACATTTTAATAAATAGCTATCGGCGTTATATTTATTTAATTACTCGTTTATTGTACATGAAAAAAATCGTGCATAAAATCTGCAAAAAATGACCACCGTCTTATCGCAAAACGCGCTTTAATTACCTACCACCATTATTAATTTATAATAAAATGATTACGATGAACGTTAACAAAAAGTTTATTATAGTCTCTGCATATTTTAAAACTTTTTATATAACATAACATAAGTAAATATTATTACAAATTATATAAAGCATAAAAATTTAAGTGGCTTCTTGTAAAAAAATTCCAGATCCATGAAAACCTGATTAGTAGACTTATCATTTACCCTTAGAACTAAAGTACAAACCGTCTAACAACATTATAGAACAATTAAAATATATTATGGGCACTTAGCAAGCTGCCACGGCGAGCGAAGTTTTTATGACAACTTACATATACAATGATGTAATATAACTCTTAAACGTCGCAGGGACTCAATTACAATTCATAAATTACAACTTATGTGTTCGAATAGCCACAGTAACCTTTAATTTTATATTTAATACCGTTTTATTTGTTAGCTACCAATAAAATCCGAAAGTAAAAGAACCACGGAACGCATATAAACGTTCATCATAACGTCGGTGGCAATAAAGTGTGTTCAAATAAAATGCTCAGTCGTAAAGTGAGTGGCATGGGCAGAGACGCAGAGAGAACGTCACTCGGCTAGAGGCGACGCGGCCCGTCACCCGGGGTGCCGCGATAAACGTCACTTCGGAATGTAAAAAAGTAAGGATTCCTTTATTAAAAAAAAACAACATTCGATTGAAGTGAATGAGACGAGGAGAGAAACAAATACGTCCACAAATTAAAGTGAGAAATGCGTTGTCGCGGCGCGATCCTTAAGGTATCATTACAACATTTGATTAATACACGAACGCCTATCGTTGAATCGCGTCCCACCTCGCCTCGTGAACCATAACTCTGCCAAATAGGATGCTTCATGAACGCACCGAGATTTATTTGCATACAATACTTGAATCGAACTTAACGAGACCGATCAACAACGATTGACATTACGTTACAATATCTGCTAAACTAAAACAACTGTTCAAACTCAAATAACTAAAAATATATAATAATATATATACACAAATCTATGTTAAGTTGTTGCACAAACATATTTGTTTAGATATACGTTTAAATGATTACAACGGATTGATTTGTGGAATAGTGTTTTGTTGGCAAGTTACGGGACGTTTCCCTATAAGCCTTAATAAACAATGATATTTAGTAGGTACGCGCCGACAATGGAGGTGACAACAGACTGGCTCGTAAACAACCAGGTGCATGCTCTCAAAACAAACAAACATAACTCACGCTCAGAGCGCACAATATTCATGCTGACCGAAGATGAGTTTCTATTAAAACGCGCGAGCGACTCACGGAAACTGGATTCTCAATGAAAGCGAGACGTCACTGCTGGCGGTTATTCGGTGTCATTAATTTTAACGTATTATAGTATCAATATATGTGTGTGTTTAAAAAAGGTATGATTAATTGCGTTGTTTTACAATTCAATTGGAAGAAGCGCTTTGACACAAGTTTGTTTTGTAATTAAAACATTTTGCTGATTTATTTATTCGTTGCTGACGAAATGTTTTCGAGTGGCTCGACCATGAGCCGGTAGACGCGGCGTGGGCAGGCCTTCCACTAGATGGACCGTTAACATAGTTAAGATCGAGAGAATTTGCTGAATATTGTCAGTGAAGAACCGGCCTTCTTTGGAGGAAGCCTGTGACTGGCAGTAGACGTCTATCGGCATACATGATGATATTTTATACTTTGCACCGAAAATCTATGTTAACTGTCAATAATAACACGATTCATAATTTTAAAACATTATAAAACCAAAATAGATATGTTTTAAAATGACTACCCTAAAGTGTTTCCTTTGAACAAAGCACCTTGTCCGAAGTTGCAATTCGCGAAATGCTTCGTCATTTCTTATGTTTGCAGCTGTAAAATTTAACATGTTGCTATGACGTTATATTTAAGTACGTGACATAAAAAGTACAGCCGCAAATTAGTACGTGTTCTTAGTCTAGCGTTCTAGCCCTATCATTACAAGTCATCCGCCTGCCACAAATAAGATTCCTCATCTCGCTAATGGCCAAGCGCCGATGTTGGCCGATCGTGAATGTTCAGTAAATACGTTAAATTATCCTGTTTGCGCGTCGAAGGTTCGCGTTTAGTAAGTTGTGACCGTAGTATCAATTTCATTTATAGCACACGAAACATATGTAATGCCGAGGTTCAAAAACGAGTCCTGTTTTAACAATACCACGTCAAACAACACACAGGGAGGTACTACACAAACTTATCATTGTTCAGTACTATTAGGAAACTGAATAATTACCGAATGGCATGTTAAATACGTCTAAATGTATACAGTCTTTTTAAACAAATAACTATTTAAATTAATGCATTCTACAGGATGATTGGTTATAGGTGTAAAAGCCTTCAAATGGTGAAAGTACAGCTTTTTTGCTGTCAATTAATGTATGGTTTCTACTTGTCCAAAATAGGCATTTTATACTTACTACTAACTAGAATTACTGCATATTAAAATTAATTAATTTTTACTATCTGTCTCTGCAGACTGTACTGCCAGAAGTTGTTTATCGGAGCCATTCCAACAGCAAAAAAAATTATATTTCAGAGTGATGGCTTTATACAGGATTTGTAATAAGATTATAAATAGAAATAGGAGTAAAAGACTCAAAAGTTTTTACTAACAAGTGAGGTATACATTCACCCCTTTACAGCTTTTACAAATAAAAAATATTACTTACCAACTACAACCGGTTAAAATCGCATGTATAATCAAGTGATAAATTAAGAGGACATTGTTACAATTAGTCATTGTCGTTTCACCGCAATGTTTTATTGTGCAAAACAAATCGCGCAATGATCCTTAATAATAACTCGCCTGGTAAACTGTGTTATAAATAGCTTTACAGGTGTCCAAGGCCGTTATTCAGGTAATGAGCGCTGAAGCTCTATCAACACGATTACTCTGTGGCATTATAAAAACTAAAGCAACGCTCCTGATCGCACGTAAATGATCAATTATAAGCAATAAAACCACTGAACATAACCGAGCGCAAACACTTTGGCGGCCACACGTTTCGAATCACGAACGGATATTACAATAATTTCCTCTTCCAAAATTACATTGCAATTTTTTTACACAAAAATATTATATATTTAAGTTAAAACACCGAGAGATTTTTTTTAAAAGACATATATAAAGTTTACGGTGATTTTAGAACAATCGCCTAACCTTTGTTATTTCTTAGGTTGACTAGTAGGGAATGCCTACCCGGTCCATTAAATCCGATGTGTAAAACGAGTAAATAAATAAATATTTGAAGAACTCGGAATTTTTCAGCAAAATTGTAAATCGCTAAAGATACAGAGCTTTCGACAAAAACAGAGGAGGCCTTTACCCAAATGTGATCCACATCTCAAAAAGGTAACTAACCATACTAAAATTAGTGAATGAACAGTGGTAACCCAGCAGCAGAGGATTTAGACTTACAATAGTAGATCGCGGGTTCAATTATCGGAATGAAATCTTATATAATTCATACGTTATACATTAATTATATGGGATTGTCGCAGGTCACAAACAAGTTTTCAGAGGATGGACAGCAGCGTCCTCTGCATCGCCAACCCGCTTACCAAGCGTGGCAAATATGGTCTCCATAGAAATCTTTGGGAAAGCCCTATACCTTGCAGGAAGCGTCTATAGGCTAAAATGACGATAAGCATTAGATTAGTCAGTAAATTGTACTAAGACGACTAACTGACATTTGAAATGTGTTGTATCATATGTACAAGTTATTATTGCTATAATTCCCAATGATACTAAAATTAAGTAGCCATCAAAAGTAAAAGGTATGGTTACCCCAGCAAATGAGCACCGGCCGCTTCCGCTAGCGGCCCCACTATACTCTCGATTCGATTGCCCTTATTATGACATAAAAATAATTCATGAGATTCTCTTCCCACAAAGTATATTAACCGCCGTTAACTGTGTTTGAGTTGCACCGGACACCGCTGGCGGGTATTTTCTTTATGACGTGACATGCGAGCAGATCCAAGCATAAATGATAATATATAGTTATATAATCTTCATTCGATACTTTTCCGTTAACCGGGCAAAACAAAAAAATCGCCAAATATTTCTTTAATTTTTTTACAACCATAAAGGAATGCTTGTTTGGGACCATGTGCTTTATTTTGTAAATACCTACAAAACAAAGTACTTTTCCCGTTATTACTTAAAATTTAATTATACAAAAAATATAAAAATTTGGTACATGGCTGTATCATGAATAGCATGTTTGTTAGGCCCCTGTGCTCTTTTTTATAAATTTATTCTAAACAAAGTATATTTTCCTTTTTCATAATTTTGGAAAAAAAAATGAATTTTGGGTATTTGGTAAATTATATATTTATATTTAAATATTGGCAAAGAATGCAACATGCGATTAGGGACATAAGATTAACTTATAAAGAGATTTTGAATTAAGAATTCTCATTTTAAACATATTTATAATTGACATTTGCGTCAGGCTAACAGAAAAGTACATTTTGTTCATTTCCGTTCACAAATCTATAATTTATTTCAATTATTAGAAATACATACGTGTCAACAAATTTTCAAAACGTTAATTGTCAAAACTGATCACCATTAGTTATTTTTGTACTTTTTATGAAAAGGAAAATAATATAAATACATTGATAGTTAATAATAGAGGCAATAATCGATTCCAGTTAAAAATGAAATCGATAATGGGCAAGAATAATCTTTATCAGTTCTCTCTGGTACATACTACGTTTAGATCTTAATTTCATAGACTTTTGTATAATAAAGGAAAGTATAATTTACTTTGTACTATTTAATAAAATGCTGTGTCCGTACGTACGTACGGGTAATTGCTTCCACTTATATGACACGACGAGAGAAAACGTGATGATGTATAAACATGGTTTATTAAGCCCACTTTATCATTATAACAAATAAGCAGCTACATACGGTAAATTATAAGTAAGTAGTTTGTAACATAAAATTGTTACAAAAGGTTTAACTTTTTCAACAATTAAGATGGACTTGTTTCTTATTTCGATATAACGAAATTATGTTGTTTATAAAATACGACATATGTCACTTCTATATGTTAAATATAAAACGAATTAATATAGTTTTCGATACACATAAGTTTTCTAAAATAGCATGTTTCTTTATTATAATGTTGTTTTTGTCTACTTTGATTAGTTGAATAATTATAATTTTAAACGCTTACTCACACCAGGTGTACTGACGACATAGCCAAGGTCGCGGAAAGTCGCTGTGCATCGTGCGATATTTGGGGGATTCCTATGCCCAGCTGTGGGTGTCCAATCAATGATATGATACTAAAACATAATCTAGTTTAGTTATTTTTCCAGTAGTTTAGTTCGTTCTCCTTAATTTTTAAATATTATTTTGGTGTTTTATGTGTATTGCTAACAAAAAATCTATTATAATTATAATCTTTTTGTATTTAAAAATTTTTACTTACTTAATTACGTGTTTATATTGTATTTTAATTAAGTTTTTCCTCGACGTTTTTTTTTCGAAATAAGATGTATGTGCTCAAATATTGTATCTTAACAAAATTTGCACAAAAATAATAAAACCCGGAAATCACCCAGTAAATATATTAAGAAACCACGATATTTCTTGTAGTTTTTTTTGTTTGTAGAAAGAATTGAAAGTGATGAAATCAAATCGAACATTTTACACAGAGCGATCAAAAGGTGGTATTTTTTTGTTTCTAATACTTGTTCCTCTGATGTGGATATACAGGGACATTGCTGCATTATAAAACTAATTTATAGAATCAACCGAGCTGTTATGTGATGTTTAAAAAGTAAAAACTATGTCAATTATCCCGTAAGATGGCATTTAAACCAGGCTATAAGCAGATGCGGGGGCGGAGGTGGAGCCGGAGTGCAAGCGATAATTGGTGTAAGGTATACCGATGGCGTGGCGCCGCGGGAGGCCGGTCAGACCGAATAACTTATTAATTTATATTACGCTTCTAGACTTATTCACTACCAACGAATCACCTGCCTTTATTTGCTTTTATAAAATTACCTCCGCGAGTTAACGACGTGAAAATATCAACGACGATAATTAAAAATGCAAACGATCTCAAGGAGTCGTTCATTAGGAGGCGGTTGCGACCTGGCTCGGTCAGTCCAAATAAGCATTCGTACGAATACGATTGCTTGTACGTCGCGAATGTCCAATAACATGATTAAATAATCACAAATTCTTATTTTTGAATGCAAATATTTTACACGTTATTGAACGCATTGCAATAGATAAACCGGTTTTGGGATTATTTATTTACATTATACACAAACGTTATGTAAGATAAATAACGACAAGTATAAGAGAAATATCGACGTACACGTTAAAATGTTTTGATCATTTGATTCTTATTAATTTGTTCAGCACCGCCAATCATAATTTTTGCCGTGGACGTCCATAAATTTTTCAATAGGTCAAATCGGAAGCGACCTAGATCCAACATCTTACGATCTTATCAATTCTATACCATATAGAAAATAATTAAAAATACTTAAGAAAGTTTTTGTGAAAAAAATCGCTGAAACTGTTTTTTTTTTAATAAGGTAAAAGCATTCGGAATAAAATTAAGCTTGTGGAGAAATTTAATAACGTAATTTAGAATTAGGTAACAGAGTTGTGGCCTAGTGGTCGAATATTGCGATTATTTATTTAACTCTTTTATTACTTGTGTAATGGTGAACTTAGTGCTTTATAGGCCTTTTTTACTAGTCAACCCAACTTCGATAATTAGCGATGGAAGGTCATGAGTTTGATTCCGGCGGAAGCAGGCTTTGTGTAAATTACAAATTATATAACTACAGCGATAAAAAATGAAAGGCATATGACATGCAATAATCCTCTCACTAAGCCCACGGAATGATACCATGGATAACATTATAAATACTCATTTATCTGCATTAATTATGTCTATAACAAACATGAAAAAATACAAGCTTCATTAAAATGTATTAATCATTACTTATCAAAAGAATAAGATCGCAAGTGTTATACTTTTTAAGAATATCAATTCACAAGCGTGAACCATTAATTTCAAATTGAATAATGTACGCCCAGTCGCTGTTTCAACATTCCTAATTATTTTTGTAAACGGCCAGAACTTGTCATAAATCATAGCAGCCGTTAGTCATTAATACTGGACGGCAAAGAAAACCAACAATTTCCATATTTTCATTAATTTAAATACACCTCACAACGTAATATGACTTTCATATTACTAATATTTTATTATGACAAATTATCAAACGAAACCATCCTCTATGGTTTGATTATGCAATACAGATAATCAATAAATTTTTCGATAGTAATAATCACGTTTGCTTAAAAAGATAATTAGTCATCCGTATCGTATAATCAAGACATATTAATTGACGCATCTACTATTTTCTAAACGGAAGGAAGCAAGCAATAAAGTAAGGCTCAATAAAATAACGTAAACTGACGCCCGGATTACTATAATTTGTTTAATCTTGTAAAACTGCAAAAGCAACATCGAATGTAATTACGAACAAGGCTAATAACAACGGAGCGAATAAAAAATTTGCATATATTTATTTATACATTTATAATTACCAACTCTTTAGACAATCAAATTGCATATATATATATATATATATATATGTATCATAAATTCAGGAATTAAAAATTTGTAAACGAACGAAAGTAATTGACGATAAGAAAGTTGAAGTTGCACTGGGCAAGCCATATTGTGCGTAAGACAGCCGCAGGTCAAAAGGTTCTGGAATCAAGATCAAAGACCGACAAGTGCAGCGTAGAACCATCACCAACAAAGTGGACGTTCCTTGTGTCTACAGTTATGTTAAGGTCGTCCAAAGATCCTGGATGAAAGTTTTAAATAGACCTATTATTTATTCTATGGAGCCTACGTCCAACAGTGGACGTCTTACTGCTGAAATAATAATGATGATGAATTTTACATAACTATGACCTGCGCTAGTAATGTAAGTAAAACTTTTATGGCATAATAGTTAAGAGAGCGAATTGCGTTTTCACAAGAGTTGAATTTGGTTTTGTAATATAACATATTTTCATCATTTTCATATCGTTAAACGTCGAGTGGTGGACTTAGGTATTCCCACAGATTGCCAAAAGCTTGTTTGGAAGCGACCTGCACCGACTGTTGTGTAATTTAACCTTCACCCCTTATTAAAACTAGGGTTCAGTAGCTGGAGTAATCCTAATTCCAATTATATAGAGGCGCGCACAATCGCGGCCCGTCATCGCTTCGCCGTATACTTTCGTGCTAACAGTCGTGAGTTGTTACGCTTTGACCCCGGATTAATCGCACGAAAATGGTATTAGGTAGGTTTCATTTAACCCGACAATTTGAAAAATGGACCTACTTCATATCAATCATTTGACGTGGTAAGCGCTTTTGCTTTTAATACAATCATAATCTAGTGTTGGATGCCTGAATATTGAACGAGGTCTTATATTATTTGCATATACATTGTCACCTTGTGTGTAAGGGCCTACTACGTGGATCGACAACATACTTAAGTTCGCAAGAAGTTGCTGGATGCTGTTGGATGCTCTTGGATGGATAATCTTTTTGATTTAAGTAGAATTCTCATTTTATCTTAGTATAGTCTCCACTAAATAAAACAAATTCATTTTAAAAATGATCTAATTATTATATTCTAATGTTCAAAGAATCATCAGTTCATAGGTACATCATCATCTCTGTTAAATCTGGATGTTCACAGCTGGAGATAGTCCTTCACCATAGGTTCTCCAGTGGGACTAGTAGCAAGCTGCCCGCTATCGAGGCTTAACGCGCTTGTTATTAAATATTGTTACATTCTACAAAAATCAAACTCACTATAATCTGAATAAATTTTATTATTACCTAGAAACGTTTTTTTTTTCAATTGTTTCTTAAAACTAAAAACTCTCCAATATTGAAATGCATAGTTCATCGCATTTACATACGTCATACACATTTAAATACGCATAAATTACATACATTACAGGTCCCTTTGTAAATCTTTCAAGATAGACTATATCAAGCAGTACGTCCCTTTGATGGAAAAATGATGTTGATGGAGATAGGGCAGATATGGCATCTTAATACACTTATTTCTAATTAACACACTCGACACTATTCACTGTGATTTAAATGAACATTTATTTGTACTTCTACATAATTTCTTGAATACATAATATAATTTATGAATAAAAAATTATCATCGAAGCCTGAATACTTCCTATCAAAAGACTGATAATATAAGTTTCAAATTACTACTCCGTCTTGATAACATGGTATACTCAAAAACTGTTAATATTATACTTGTAAACAATATCTATTTAACTGCCAGTTTAAATCACAGTTAATAAAATTAAACCGAGGGGCGCCTTAAAAGTAATTTGGATATAATTAGCATTTTAATGTAAATAGTCGTGCAGGCCATGACAGAACACGGTCTTACTGTGTCCGTGTTCATTTATTTTGTATTTAGGATTAAAGGTCAGACACGTTATAGCAAGTGATTAAGTAACTGGCCGGTTTAATTTAGTTAATAATACAACGAATCCGATTAGTTGTTTCATTCACAGTTATCAACCTTTCATTACACACATTAGATGTACTGAACACATTCTTTTTATTATTATCTAGGAATAAGGAGAATTTACAATGACCTATAAGGATTAGATTTCAAATTAAACAATCCATAGCGCATGTATATGTATCGGTGCTCGGATTTCGCATGCGAGAGCTTTAAGTTCCACGAAGTTGCAAAAGTTAACAGTACTATGTAAAAAGAAGAGGAGGTATACGTAGGTATATTGTAATAATTAAATGCGGAGTTAGGGAATAACGGTACAAATGAATGTGGTATTTATTTCGGTATTATTCGTTTACGGTAGTCGCTAGTAGGTGATTAATTCGACGGTTTCATGTAATTTTTGTCCGACAATTAGGCAAGCGCGTGCTGCGGGGCTTGCGTGGACGCGTTATGTAATGACGGAATAGGGACCCGCGCCGCGCCGAGACCTTGGCCAATTATTTATTGCTAATTAGACATTTTCCATAACAATTCGGCGCCCTTGTTGACACTTTACGAGGAAAACGTTTGAGATTGTTACATTTTAGGCTAAATTTAAAATCTACTTATGTACATGTCAGATGCTCGTGAAAAATTTGGTACTATGATGGTGAATATGTTTGTTAAAATTTATTATAATCCGTTTTATGTTGGCCGCGTCTAAACGGTTCTCTTTTGAAACTATGACTATAACTATACCTATATATGGCACTGGATGTGCTATGGCTGAAATGATGATTCCATCTTACAGTGACATTAGTTAATCAATTCAAAAAACTTACCACGTAAAGTTAGTTTTATGATTTCAACCTCTGTGTACATTTTCACCAACGTATTCTTATATTTTATTGTAACTAATACAAATAATATCATACTTTAGATTTTGTATTTTAATATTTTGGATTATAAAACCGTATTATGAATAAGTTATCATAACTTATCCAGATTTTTTGGTATGTTTTGAAAGAAACGAACTACAGCAGCTAGTAAAATATGTATATAAAACAAAGTCGTAATCAATTATAACTCCACGATTGCTAGAATTTTTATGATTTTTTCTATCTTCCTCAGGTATTAAAACATATGATACTCATTATTTAAAAGAATTGTCATATAAAAAATTTTACTTAATCATTTTATTCCAAAATGTGCTTATTCATTGATTGTGAGACGGATTGAAGTTCGCTGGGTCGGTTAATTGTAACACAAATCCAAATATTGATTTAATCTACAGTGACAATACAAAGCCGAGGACAATGAAAAACTGATTTTTGCACAATAATAACCTAAATAAAAGTTGTAAAGAAATTGGGCTTTTGAACAGTTTGAATGTCCTTACTGTTCGTCAACACTTTCTTAATGTTCGATATTGAAAAACTGTTATTCGAGACTTACTTTCTAAATCAATAAATCAAAAACACCAATAATATCGCTTACCAACCATAAATGTCATAATCTCATTTCGATACTGAAATAAACAACCAGTATTATAAGAGACGTTGTCCATATTGACTTGGTGGTAAAATGGGAGCATCTAGAGATCATTGCATAGTGGACGCGTCGTGACATTTGCATGGGCGGGCGCACCTGCGGCGCGGAGGCAAGTAGCCGTGAGGAGCCGGCTGTCGCGGCGCGACATCTGCGACTAATTTGTTGGCAGCAACGCGTTCATTACCACCGCACTACCCCACTACCCCACTACCCCACGGCGCGACGCCCGAGGTGTCGCCGACACCAACAATTTTACCCGTAATTCTATAAAATTGCCACACGCATCAAGAAATTGGTGCAGGCGGCGGATATTCATGTATGACCAGTTTAGAACAACTTTACTTCACGTTATTTCAATAATTTTTAGTATGATTTATTATTTAGTTTTTATTACCGACTTTTAAGTAAATAATTTTCTGATCGAATTACAATCGTAACTTTCACACGAGCTTTTGACCTTTTATCTACCTATATTTAGACCATGATATATAAAATGCTTTTACTAACTTTTTATTATTATTACGTTATGGTTTCTGAAACCATTGATTTTTGGATAAGATGTACCATATGTTAATAACAGCTAGTGAGCTTTATACACTCAGAAAGCTTTTACACCTCTAACCAATCACCTGTATCACATTGCCCCTGCTTACTAAATTGATCATAGTGAGGTAAACAGCGCATACTATGATCAAAACAACAAAATATGTGTTCTTCTCCAATTCGGACCTAACACTCGGGGAGGAATACGGCGCCCACCCTATTTGAAAATGAATTAAGTCTCAATGAAGGAAACATTACAATGCCAAGTGAAAAGAATCATTGTGTTAATATAAAAATACACGAGCTGTTAACATCGAAGTTTTCCATGAATTTTGTATTTCACTGGGCGATTTAAGAATAACTTGTCTTAAAAGGCATTTCATTGACTATATTCGATTGCTGTGAATTTTTAAGTTTCGTACACGGAATCCGGCAACTATCCATACCAATGAGCTGACAAGGTGGTCATACTTTTAATTACATTTTGATTGTATGTTTTTAAACTTGTACGGGCATTGGTAAAAACGCCCACCGTAATAAGAAAATTTCATAAATAATTATGATTGATATAATATGATTCAACGACAGCTAATTAAGATGGTATAATTATACAATAAACGATAATGACTAGTTGGTCGTCTTATGCAAATATCTGAGCTTTTACATTTATAAGTAGATAATATTTTTGTCACATTGACATTAAAATGATAAGATATTGATTGATCGTGTTTCTCCAGATGAGTTTACTGTACATTAACACATACTTTCACGACCTTTAGTCGTTGATTGACATCTCGTTAATTTTTTTTTTAAATCTTTAAAATTACTCACAAACAAAAAAAGTTCTAGTTAATCTGTCTGTACAATTATATAAAATGAATCGCCGTATTCGTTACTCAGCGCACAATTCAAGAAAGATTTCTTACTACTTATTCATTTTACTATTTGTTTTTAAATTTTGGTAAGGCGATAGAAATGAACTTATCGAGAAAATAAAATCCCATACAAATTAAAATTTAAAAAAAAACTAATATTTCTCCTCGTGTATAAAACATTACAATGATAATATAATCATTAACGCATTATAGTTAATGAAATAGAAAACATATTATTGTAAGTAATAGTTGTTTATTATTAAAACATTAAATAAATAAAATTATCACGCTAAAACACTTTATTAATAATTTGCCCATTTAACCGCGGCAGGTTTAAAGCAAGTTTAAAATAAAATGTACTGATAACGATTTCTTTAAAACACATAAAATTTGAGTTTAACCTAATCGAAAATGTAAAATAAACTAATTTTAAAAAAAGAATTCATCGAAACTATTTTCAAGTACTCCCTGTTAAATTTCAAATAATATGCACGAGTAATAAATAACTTTATGCGAAACGAGTATTAATAGGTTTGTCACTATTCACTTTCAATACGATAATAAACTGCAAAATTCACTTGCCTACTCCGCATTTAGTTTCAATATTTTCATATTTTATTAATAGCCCTAAAGACGTGTCAAAAAACCTTATAAATTTTATTACTTGTACATGATAAATCAATATAACTTTTTAATTAATTTGACAGTTAAATCTAATGTGTGCTTAGTATCAAACATTATGAAATAACCTGCCTCGGTATATTGTTATATTATATTACAATCACCAGCTGGATTCGCGACTGATATTAATGCAATAAATTTAGCACTAACTATAAAACTTTGACCATGAACGAACCGTAATTACACCTCACTTACGTATCACATCATAATATCTATTTGATATTGATCAGTTTATTATTCTATACAGATATTGACAATGATTGACAATTGAATATGTGTGCTTGCTACCAAACATTAAAACGTAATCTATCTCGGAATATTTATTATAGTGACCAGATTGAATCGCAGTTTATACTTGTGCATTAAATTTAGCATCGTAGCACGAAGTAAAGGTTGACTATGAACAAATCGCAATCACGCACTACGTACATAGGACATAATCTGTGTGTGTATATGATGTTTGGGTGTTACCTGTCCGTTTTTGTCCATCTCGTTGTTGGTGAGCTTGACCTTCTCGAAGGAGACGACCTGCTTACGCAGCTGGTCGCCGGCGAAGGGCGAGTCGGGGTGCGGGTAGAGGCGCGCGGGGGCGGGCGGGTCTGCTTTGCCGGCCACCAGCCACGAGGAGCGGTGGTAGGCGTAGCGGTAGCGCTTGCCGTCCACCGGCACCACGTCCAGTAGCACCGCGTAGCGCGCCTCCGCGCGGCATCCCGCGAACGACACGCGCACCGTCGGGAACATGCGCCTAAACCACAATTCATTAATTGTTTAACAATTATTTATCCGAAAGTGAATAGAGGCGCAGAAAGATATAATAACCGGTATTTTATTTTAAATACCGAAATAAGAGCAAAATATTTGGCTAAGACAGATTTTATAAAGCGTTGTGTTTGTCTATCGCAATCTTAGTACTGTGCAATAGACGACGAAAGTGAAGCTGTTCAATCTTTTCCCAAATCCATGAAACCGGCCGCAGTTGAAGCAGAGAGCCCACTAGCTTCGTTACTTTAACAAAGGTTTTTAGGCTAAACGCCTTTTCACTGCGCCTTTTCCTCTAAAACCTGCAGAATCTGCAATCTTTTAATTTTTTTTTTCTAGCTTAATTGAAAGGTTTGCTGTATCATAATCACATACATAAAGTGTAAAAGTTTTTTTAGTAGAACTGGTGACGTAAACATTTTATGTTCGTTTAAAGTATTACAACTGCAATTAGTGTTTTTAATACTCCAACAAAGATTTTTTATTGTTTATAAGAAGTTGAACCATAATACTGTAAAATCTTTATAGTTGTTATAAAATATTACAACGTCTGATAAAAGTTTAACCTCACTGCGTCCAAATGTACGAGCTTTTTTAATTCTAAGTACTTGAGTGACCCTTCGAAATGACTCAACACACTAATGACCTCGTAAGGTTCGACCGAAAAAGTAAATTAGATGTTAAGACACAACAGCTTATAACCTTCGAAAGTGCTTTGCGAGACGAGACATACGCTCGCAATAAAAAATACATGATTAATGCATCTTGTCCAAAAACCGCAGGAGATGTCGGACACGGCCGGTGACTTGTATAATAACAGGGTGCAACGTAGACTAGGAAATCAAACAAATATGATGTATTCGATTTTAATTCACCCCTAAATGGGTCGGAGAGCTTCCTGCCGGCCCACCGCGATAACATCACGCCACCGCAATTTATAACTTCGCCTTTCTTAATTCACTTTTTTCTATACATTTTAAACGGCAGTTTCATAATTTTGATAAGCAAACAACTAATAGATAAGATAACGTTGAACAGCAATTTGTTCGTCGGCCCCGACAGGCCCTCATTCGACGCGCTACAGTTGTTTCTATCAAGTTTCCAAACATGTTAAACGGCGAGGTGGGCAGGCGCGTAACGATCGTTCGGGATTTATTACGGAATACCTTCAGCAATAAAACGCGGGAGTGAAAGAATGAAATATTGGCGTCCATAAAACACGGGCGCAGTGTCAACCTTCCCATAACAGCAGTATGATAATAATAAATACATGAGATCTATAAAATTCTCGGAGGTGGAACGCGAGGGCCTAGCGACGATAAAGTCGGACCCCGAGTTAAGCACATACCATAAATAAATCGTATTAAGGTGTGTTTTGAATGGACGGTGGATACCGCGCGGGAAGCGACGCGCGCGAGCGTGTGTGTGTGCAGTAGAGACGAGTCTCCCGCGCGCGCATGCCGCACCACCCAGCGAGCGCGTAATGAGTCGCATCCGTCAAGGACGACAGTCGATGAACCACCGATCCCATCACCTCGCCGACGACTCGTATAAATGGATTATATTCCACCTTCAGCCTTACTACATTCCACTAATGGCTTCGATACACAGGCGCGCAATATACTAATAACAATATAATATTTAAAAATTTTGGGCAAGTCGTAAATCGCAGTTGGCAAGTGAACACAACGGCGTAAAGCAATTACTGCTACACGGTCCTCTTTAAGCTTGCACTACATCGTAAAAAATTAAAAAAAATCTAATTTTAGCGCCATAATGCTAAAAAAATATTTAAAATTTGGTTGCCTATATATTCGAAATAACTTTTAAATTCTACTTATACTTACCGACTACTATATATACCTATATACCGACTATGTATATAACATATTAAAATCTACAAATGAATTTAAAAAAAAATAAAACATAAGATTTTTTTAATAACTAACAACACAGCAACCGTGAAGGCTTTTTATTTTTTTACCCCGCAAAATATTAAATTTCACGCGACTTACATCACGTGCACCTGCCGACGGTGTCTTATTAATGAACCTTAGATGTGTTGATAGGTAACAGGGCTGTACAAACAACGCCACAGAACTACGAGTAGCTTTCAAAAAGGTTATTTTACATAGATCAATAATATAGTTACCATAAAAGGTATTTAATTCTGGATTTCAAATTAAATATCAAAACAGATTTTGTGCAAAAATGAGTTAAATTGCAATAACTGCGATTAATACATCACTTGACATGGCCAATTATATCATAAGAATTTAATAAAGGTTATAACATGCACTAAGACTAAATATTAGCCGCAGCGATGCCCTTAATCAGTTAAGAAGTAAAATAATGAACGTTTATGCCGCATAAAAACGTTTAATTTTTTGCATCAGCATGAAAGTGAAACAATTTCCTTGTTAGCGAACCGATATCGTTAAATAAACATTTTAAAACGGCCGTTGATCGTTCTCGACTCGGCGTCTCGCTAAAGAATTAGCACCATTAATTTCAGTGAATAATTAAACGGGCCTTTGCCGACACAAAGGTAACAATTCGATATTAATGCGGCATTTCGCGAGTAATAAAGTTGGCAGAATTATCGGGACCGGTTGGGTGCATTTGCATAATTCATTAATATAAGTCAGCTCGCGATGCCCTCTATAAGTTAAACAAATACTTCGCGAGTGTTATCTATCTATCAGCGCAGGCATTCGCGAAACATTCCGATGTCATCGTAACCACTGCTGCGTTCTGAACTAAAATGTATTGATGCGGTTTGCAGTATTTTATAGTTTCTTGTAATTTTTAAAATGGTCAAATGTAACTGATACGTATTAAAAGAAAATACTAAAGGTTTCTTATCTTACTTCTACGTCTACATCATATGTATAAAAACTTTCTTACAACTTGAGATCACAAATTTAAATTTGTCTTTACATTTTATTTGTTTATTTTTTAAAATTACTATATGTAATTTTAGTATGTCATTGGTAGGTGTACTAGTTATTAACCGTGTTATAGCCGTCAGCTTTCATATTTTTTAATTTTGAAATAATTAATTAATACATTAAAAAATACTGAACCACAAAAATTTTTAAACAATTTAAAAGAAATTGTACTAGCCCACACAAATTAAACATAATTTTTTTGATGTTAATGGTATAAATTGATTTAAAACGTCAATGTTATTTTTTTATTACATAATTTTAGTAATTTATGCAATTTGCGACTAATTGGCAAAAAATTGTTATACTTATATAATTATATACCACCTTCTTAAGTTTTCGACAATCACGTGTGTTTTAACAATTACTAGTTAGCCATTGTAATTTTTAAAATGCTTTTGCATGATTATTCTTAATCTGTGTAAAATTTGCATAAGCAGTAAATGTAGAGGATCCACTAAAACGTATATCTATTAATCCTAAATAAGTATTTGATAAGCAAGTCAATTAAATCAGACGAAGTTTTTGCCATCGACCAAAAATTATAAGGTAGTTTTAGGCATTCCTCACTTGGACTTTTTAAATGGGCAGAAAATTATCATTGTCCCTGCGAGCTAAAGTCATATCGATTACAATGTAAATGCAGTAATAAAAATTCTCAATGTAATTCCTTACTACACATTCAACGATGGACATTAAAAAGTAAATAACCCAGTATAGTATTGTTTATATTTCCTCTTTGGTTGCATGTAATAAATACGTATGAGGTAAAAAACCGCAACTGGAAAAAGCAAGAGCTGTATAAAAGAATTATATATTTTTTTAGAACAGAACGACAATTATGGTCAACCACATGCATGACCCGTGAATTCAATTTACTGTCACTGTTTACATTGCTTACCAACAATTTTTTGTCTATATTAATGAAGTATGCATAAATGTGAAGACATGTAAGTCTTCACATTTAAGCTCATTTTAAATGTTACAGAGAATATAAAAATATAATGTCTAAAAATTAATTTCACGTTTCAAACAAAACTTATTGTTTTACAATTTTTTGGTGCGTTTCGTACGCTATACGCAATACGTCAATTGCAGACATAACAAACATTCGCAAAAAAAAAAATATTTGCTTTTCGTCTGCAATCAGTCACTAAACTGCTATCCGATGACAATTAAAGATAAGTCATAGTAGATTTTAATAGAGCAGGAGACCAATGTCTCATTATCCAATCAAACCAAGTGGTTTCTCTTTAATTTTAAGAACATTGGCCTTAAGTAATCCAAAAATGTATTGGGTTAATGAGAGATTTCAAAAATTTTTATAGAGCTCGATATTTTCGACTACCGTTGTTGTCTGTTGTTCAAATACTCATATTCTTCGTAAACCAAGGATTGTTTTGAAAAATTCCTGTGGGTGCTATTTTAAACCCTTTGAAAGCACGTTACATTACTTTTTCCGTATGTAGGGTAAAACAGGATAATGGGGGTCACTTAAGCGAGAAATCAAATAAAAATTAATTATAAAACAAAATATTTATTGCAACCGCCTTTAAATATAATATAACTAATATACTATCAATTGAGATCAGTTTCAATCACTTTGACAATCAACTTTGAAAATTATTCAAGTTTAAAAAAAATACAGATTTGACTCCCATTGCACCGATATGAGGGTAATGGTGGTCACCCTGGGGGCAATCAGAGTCAATGAAAATCTAGCACTTATCACAGACATAACCTTGAGCTGAGTCCCACCCAGTGCATTCCGAGTGAGCCCATAGACCACATGAGGTACATCTGAACCATATCTCATTGTTTCTGCCGAAATCCTTGCATACTGGGCACTTGTTTCCCACATCTTTTAGGTCATCATCCTCATCATGCTGGCACAAATCGTTAGTACCAACATCAGATACAGAGGTTTCATTCGATTCTTGAAGTATTTGACGCTTTACCTTTTCAGGAGTCTTCTTCACTACTTTACTTTTTTTCCCTGACCTTTACCTTTCCATTTCTTATTTTCTTTCTGTGTTTCTCCTTTTTTCTTTTCTTTCTTATTTTCTTTTTCTACAAGGTTTTCTTTCAATGGCGTTGAAGTTAAAAGTGTTGCATGTTGTTTTTTTCGGCATTGTCTTGTATTAATAATACGTGTCTTCTCTGGTAACTTGATTAAATCATGCAATGTAATTTGACTTGAAGTGCTAGGATCTGAGTTAATCGCAGACACTGACTGTTTTGGTGTGCTCGGTACTATGGGATGAAATTCTTTTGATGTGCTCGGAACTGGTGATTATGATTCTTTCGATACATGATCATTCGTAGGAAATGGGAATCACCCGACTCTCATTACCCACTTCTACACAAATTAGAAAAAAAATGAATGAAAATAAAACTGTAACATATTAACACGCTAAGAACTGCACATCACAATTTTGAATGTCTAACTAAGCACGTGTGAATGTCTTAATCGTATACTGCAAATTATTCGACACTTACCTTTTAATTTACATTGACGAAAAATTAGATCAGCGGAGCGAAAAAACAAAATACAGCCGTATCTCAGAAGTGCGGGCGCCAACTGGTACTGAGACTTTCGAGGCAACGCCTGGGGGCCAGGGCAGGGTAGAAGGCCTCATTTACGAGTCGCTCTCGTGTACTGTTTTGTGGATGTGAGGGTGATTCTCATTACCCACTGACTCTCATTACCCTACTCTCCCCTATAATGTCCGCATGGGTTTCAAAATTTATATCATATTGTTAATATACACTATACCGTATTTATTATAAGTATATATGCTATATACATATCTATGTATGTTGGTATATATGTATGTTTTGTAAACGTTAATTTCCCGTTACTTTTTCTTCTACTATTTCCATACTATGGTTGTCTGGAAGAAAAAGCTTTGTGTGATAAGACTGCACTATCATCTTTTACAAGCAATATAAATCGAAAAGAGAATGAACTTATATAATATAATAAATTTTGTTTATACAGATTAAAAAATATAGTGACGGTATTAGACGTCTGGTCGGTTTCCAAGAATTGCCAGCCACAGGACACATTCGCACGCAAGACATCCGAGCCAACCAGGATTATAAGCTATCGATTAACATTAATTAGTGGAGACGAGTAGATATTTATTTAAAAAGAAATTGAAATCTTGCAACACATTAATGATACAGACATCATACTAACATACACGGGCCTATTGAAAACAAGTAAATGAATAAATAGCTCATTTGCTGACTATTAATGTGTCAGTGGAACAACGCGATAGTTCGCTAAGTATATTACTTATATACCGATTCAACACTATATCTTTGGAACCATAAGGCTGAGAAACTTGAAATTTAGTAGGAGTATTTCTTTCGCCGAGTAAAGATCAGCTCCCTCTGCACAATTTGCGGGTACAATTTCATAAAATCAATTTTTAAGTAGACCCAAACTCGATGTCAGAAATATTCCAAACAAATTTCAAGCCAAAACTATAGTGATGACTCAGTGGTGTGAATTTCTTATACATAGATAAACAAAACACAATATTATTGATTACGTCTACCAATGCAAGTATGAGTAATAAATCTTGTGTAGATGCTTTGATACGTATTAATTATTAATGATAAATATTATCTTTAGATAAATAGTGATTAATTTAATCAGTATATCTCTCCGCCGAAACTCAGAATCCGAAAGAAATTGGAATTTACTTCCATCTAAAGTTACGTACAGATTTTTTTATTCCAATAAAAAGCCGCATGAATAAATTAATCGTTGTAAATCGACGTAAAGGGGACGACTAGTCAGGAAAAATGGTGAAAGCTTATCTAAACCAAATAAAATTTAATTAAATACATGTCTTTTATAACAAATATCTTTCAAATATTGTATTTTTATATATTTCACGTAAAAATTATGTTTTAAATTTTTGGTTATTTTGGGTATGAATTTTTATTTGATATCGACAAAAGTCGTACCTGCAATATGCAATTTACCTTCATTCGTCTAGTTAGTGAAACCATTTTGAATTATTGTTAATACAAATGTAGAAAATGCAACAAATGAAAAATTTTATTTGGTAATCTCTGCTTGTTAGTGAGGTGTTAAATAAATAAATGAAGTGACCACTCTTAGGCATTTTTGTATATTATAATGGATTGTAAAAGGCCAAAAACTTTTGACAGTACTAAGTCAACTGAAGGCCTAGTTATAAAAAAATAGTTTAAAAGGTTATACAAGTACGTTACCGGTTAGAAATTAAGACTCAACTGACTCTGTTAGATTTTACGCAATCTTTTCGGTTCCGAGATTAAGTCATGGGCTTACTTAAGCTAGCTTATTTAACGTCAACTTGATGATGCTTTAATTAATGATGATGTGACTTATGCTTAGATTATCTTGATGTTCTTATCTAAGCTGTGCTTGGCTGCACTGACTTACTATGAAACTCTCACCTCGAAAAAGAAAGTGACGTGCATAAAAAATGTGTCTAAGGAAGGTGGACTGACTTATCTCGAGAACACGGAACCCAAAGACAAAATAATAACTAAGACATTTTAACAAAGTTACTGAGACATTGTAAGCACTAGGTATAATTAAAATTATCTTGTTTTAACTTCAATTTTCTATTAATAATGTTTGGTGCCATTGAATGAACATGTTTACCGACCGCTGAGTTAGAACATCGAGCGAGAGGGTAATAATCCAGTGTCGCGTGCAGCATCAACTGTCTGTCGTCCACGCGTCTCGTTAAATCGCCACGCGGCGACCAAGACTAATCCGGATACTAAAAACATTGTACCGAGAGCAGTGTTAGTTTCAACCCGGGCTATGGACGATGCCATTACCAAGTATCAAATGTCAATAGACAACAAACTTGTAAAGACCATGACGTTGTATATTCGATTTACAAATTTAAGTTCATATGGTGATACGCAAAATACAATGTCAGAACTAGAGGAAACGACCAATATTTTTATCTCGAATATTATTGAACTAAGTCAAGCAAAATTTAGGTATTTTAAATTAATAATATTAATTAAGCATCGATAATTTTCTTTAGCTGATCACAATGATTGTAAAACACATTATATAACATCTGCAATGACATTTAATTGTCAAATACGATATCAACCATAATGTTTATGGATTAATAGGCATAACTAACTTATCAGTCTAGTTGTTAATTCAAAAAAATGTTTATCTTTTCCTTCTGTGTGGTAAAAAAAAAACAAAAGGAAATGAAGACCAGAAGCTTCATAATCAGTTGTTTATTAATGTGATGTCTTTCTAGCAAATGTAACGCCACGTAAACACTCATCTGACAGATCGCCATTTTAATGTTCGCTTCAAATTACATAATTCGACACTTGACATGTTTTGCCGCCTCCTGGGTAATCGTGCGAGATAATCCATCTCGTATTACTTTTGTACTACTCAAAAATTATTTTAGGATTAATGAAATAGATTTAAAAATTAAATTATGAATAAGCTTGTGCCATTTATTTAATTCAAAATTAATTTAATTTGTAAGTAATATTAGATTAAAAAATATTATAATATGTTAGTAGCTTAATTGAAATAATCATTCGTACAAGCCATCGATACACGTATGTGTATGTAGTCATTATCATTTCCGACGTACGACGTCTACATATAAAGTAAATAAAATCGAAGCATACTTTTTAATTTAAGAAGTATACTTCTTTCTAGCCTTTCGGAAATCCAAATGTTCATAGATTACGAAAACATAGAATCTAAGTGTGTTGTTATGGTAGACGAATAATAATTGGTAATGGTACGACAACTTTATTGCTAATCGGTTTCACTTAATCGATTTTAAATATAATCATCGATCTAACATTTCTAACATTTTATGCATTCACGTTTCGCTGATGATTAAACATCAATGCGTGTCATATAAAGAAGGGTCATTAGCTAATATATATTTTACGATGTCGTTACACGTATAGTATAATGGAGACGTAAAATATCGAGAAAAGTGACGTTTTGTTAACGACATCGGGGCAATGTGCGTAAAGAAGTTGCACTGCGGGGCACCGCACTACGCTCCGGAGAATTGCTAATTAAAAATATTCCTGGGTGTTTTTTTAGTCAGTATTTAATAAACTATACATATAAATAACTAATACAATAACAATTTAGAACTTTTATTACGCTCCATAGTACTTGAATATTAAACGAATTTCATTTTGCGTTCGTAAAATTAGTATTAATTAATTTATTTAATAAAGAGCAAAGTAATTATTTTTAAGGATTGATTTTAGATTTAACTTTAACTACAAAACATTCTAAATTCTGTTGGTTGTTTTATGAAAACTTACTTGTGGTAATGAATTAACTAATCTTATATACATACAATGTGCACAGCTTACGTCCAGGTCCCATCGCGCTTTCCTAGAAATTCGTTAACTTGTACACTGTTCTAGTAATTCATAAATACATAATCCATATATCCTTTTTCAACAAATATCTTTACTTTTTAATAAGTTATTAAAATTATATGTGTAAATATTTGCGGTGACGTCAATATTAATTCCATCTTTATTATTTAATTTATTGATGAATTAAAAAATTTCATAAAACCGGAATTCGAAAACATTTTTTTTTCTTCAGGACATTCGCCGACTACGAAAACATCATAAATTCAGGTAATACATTGACGTTTTAACAGCATTCTATACAAGTCGATAAATTGTAATAAAATATTACGGGCAGGGAACGGCTTATTTACACCACGCTTGTTAAACATTTTAAAAATGCAACTGTTAGCTGCTGCTGTGGTAGTACATTGCACACAGTTGTTAAACTCACATTTTTGTTATATTGCAGGAAGATAATATCAAAACAATAGTTTTATTACTCTCTTTCAATAACAATGCGACTATAATAACTAGATAGTAAAAACAAAGAATAAACTAATGATGAATTAAAACAATTTACAGGTGAAGTTCCTGAGGGAGTTACGAGTAATATCTTAATTTATTTACAAATATGAAGAATAAATAAATGTGACAGATTGAATAAATTTCTGAAGAAAAAGTGTTCCAGTTGGGTCACTGGAGATACATTTATAATATAAGGCATACTTGTATTTACATACTAACCTTTACGATAATTTTTATTGTAATTGTGTTTTTATTTATATGTTAACAACTGAAGCCACTTACTAATGTATAACCCTATTCATTATATTATTACTATGACTATTTTTTATTAACGTAAGTTGGTAACGCAAAAAACCGTTATTGCAAAAAATTCTGTGAGCAATAGAGAGGAATATAGCTAATTAACGCCAAGGAGCTATTATAAAGCAGTTAACATTAACAAGGTGCTCTTTAATTGTTTATAGTCGTCCGACTGAGGCCGGTTTATATCGCTTCCGGTGCGAGCCTCGCGTTGGCCATAAACCTTAACCCGTACCCGACTATTGTTAATAAGTAACATTCGCCGTTATAAATCATACCGGTTACGTTCGAATTTGACGGCGTAACTTTGAACAAATCAGATAGCGGGAGCTATAAAATGCGAATAGCACATTCCTGTATGCAGTAGAATGGTCGTTTAAAATTTTAGCGCTATCAGAATATTACTTAACGACTTTTTTATCCAATCGCGTACAAACTTGCTGACAACTAATTTAAATACAAACTAGTTGTTAGCAAAATGTGTAAAACATAACTAAGTTACATTTATTTATTTATAATATGTGTATATTTGATAATAGTCTTTATCGACATTAGAATTTAATAGTAAAGAGACATGAATGTCGCCTGAAAATAAATGTATAATAAGAATAATGAAAAATGTTTGGTTAATGAAAAAATATTTGATAAGAAAAATTCGAAGTCGAAAGTGAACAACGTTATTAGAACTAAAGCCGGTCACCAGACCATGCACATTTTATCCTTGTACATCATGGACCGCGAGATTTTTTCTTGATTTGTATATATCAGTCACTACCTGTCATCAGATTTCCGTTTGACGTTGATTTATGGAATACAATGTACACTACATTAACCATAAATATGTGTTTATATTGAAGTAACGAACGCTATTACAAATATCGTAATCACTGTATTTAGACGCCAGTGAAGACGTGGAGCGTCTTCGTGCTTAGCCATACATTAGGGTCACGAAAAGTAATGTCGTTTCTGTCAACATATTTTACAGAAAAACCGATTTTTTTTTACCGCTCCGGTATTGAAAATATATATACTAGATGGCAAAAGGTTGTTGATAATGAAGGTGAATATATTGTTGGTTAGAAATAAAAACTAGTTAATAATGCAGTCGTGTAAATTTAACTTAAGAAAACGACATTACTTTTCAGTCGCCCTATTACTTGAGGAAAAATGTAGCATGATTTAATTGCATATTTAAAATAAGATACTGGAATAAACATTTTGTCTCATCGGATTGTGTAACATGTCATCAAGAAAAAATGTCCCAACTATTCTATAGTTTCCATAGTTTAATTTCGGCATATATTATCTATATGTATAATTATTGCCGTTATGTCTAAATGTCTAATTAAATTTTCTTTTTATTTTTTGCTAAGCTTATACATTCAATTAGTATTTGTAAGAAACTGTTTAGATAAAAATGACATGTACGTCTGCCATTAATGTATACACAAGTTTTAAGATTTGATGTCATATTTTTTTGTATATGTAAACACTGAAGTTGTTGATGTAACTTAAAAATAAAAATTAAAAAAAATGTATGTCACGCGTTGATATCATAATATCAATTTGACATTACTATACTATAATATACTAATACGCTATCTAATTTCGCCATGTTGTGGCATGACTACGCTATTTTAACAAATAAAAAACAACGAGTAAGAATGACTCGACATTTTCCTTTAAATTCGTACATTGTGAATAATTGTATCATTATTTGCATTTTGATAACAATTAATAATATTAGAAATTATCTTTTTATGTATTTTATGTATGTACGTACATTTAAAATATTAAAAATAATCAGAAAATTATTTATATGAAACAACCATTTTGCAGACCTGACATAAATTTCAAAGGAAATATATGGGACAAGCTCATCCCGTACATGTGAATATGTGTTAGACGATTATTGAACAATGAATGATCGTTGAACAATTTTTAGCAACATTTAGGGTAATGTAAAAATGGTCAAAAATTAAATAATCATATAAATTTCGTTTGCATATTTGGCGAACACCAAATTTATTGAAATTATACAAACTCCTGAAAGATATAAAAAGAGTTTGTGATGTCATTAAGTACAGGTGATTTTAAGTTGGTACTATAGTGCTACCGAAACCGCTGTACCGCGACTTAAAAAAGGCAAGCGAGGCGATGTGCCGAGTAAAAAAAAGTATAAGTGGTCGTCACGAGCGTTGTCGGCGAACCGTTGGTAAGGAGTGGTCTATACTCCCTCCTCTCGTCTCAGCGGATGTAGCTAAGGTGCGGTTCATCGGTTTAAGTAGTACTGTAACTAATGTACATATATTTTATTTTATCTTAATTAGTCACCCAGTGCAAATTACTTCTAAATTTTATTTTTTATAACACAAGTTGTTAGAGTCATGATTTTAGCGGTGCGTTATAATTGAGGCATGGTGTTTATTTTAATTTCTACATTAACGATATGAATGAAGCGTCACTGCAAACACAGCACAATGATATGAAATGGTACTAAAAAATAGTAATAATTTCAGTGTTTCTAATAATATCTAAAAAAAAGTGGATAAAATGAACTCATTAATAATATTGAAGTTGACGAATAGTGTACAAGCCACAATACTCCAGGCAAACATGCCGCTGTAATAGAAACAAACGATGACAAATTACATTCGAACACGTAGCCCGTATCAGCCTTCAGTTGCGGAAAATGTTGTCGTCGATACCATACACTATCTAAATAAAATATAACGAAACAACATTATATTTTCCTTATACATAAATAACACTTTAATGTTTGAACAATTTAATAATTGAACTTAAAGAACTTTTAGCGACTCTCAAGTAAAGCTTTTTATAAACTGTCTTACGGGAACCAAATAGCAATTCATTATTACAATTGTTTATGCTATTTTGGTATCTACGAATTTTATTACACCGTGCAAAATAGTTATGTAAATATTGTCATATATGAAATAATATGAAATAGAGAATAGAATATAATATAATATATGAATATATATAGCTTATTTACGAAGTTATTGAAAAGCAGCATAGGATTTAGGATCATTTTAAAATAGAATTTTTTTACTTAAATGACCTTAAAACACAAATAGAACGAACTTCGCTTTTTTAAAGTATTTTCAAAGTTAGAACTAAAACACTTTTTTGATTGTTACTTAATAATAATTTAGTAATTAACATTTTAATCCCTATAAAAAGCTATAATATCCATGTTTAATTAATAAAAAGGGAAATAATCATACATGTAACAGATTCACTATAATAGCAAATATGATATATTCAAATTTTAATTGACCGGCAGGTGCGGTGGAAAGAGAAATATTTGAGGCATCACTGGCCTGGAAATCGAATTACGTTTTATCATCATTACCCAGGTTCATTGCGGGCCTCGTGAGTGGGTCGACACCACCTCGAGACGAGATTACGCCGTTGTAATTAACTGTTTTACACGCTCTTAATGGCTTCATTTCGCTAATGACCGCCTTGGTTCGTCCTTTTTGCTTCTATCTTTACCCTTTATAACATTGCAAGCTATTTTACACTCTATATAAATGGCTTAAAACTTAAATTTGACGAAGAAATTTGAATTAATTTAGGTAGGTTTATTATATACGAGTTATTTAGATTAATTGCGTAATTTTTTGCCGAGATAATGTGCAGAGAACCGGAGACTGCAACGTAAGACTTAAACGTTAATCAGTTCCATGAAATCTCGTCGTGTTTTATTGAAATCGACGTCCTATAAAATTTATGCAGTAAAATTGGCCCGCCATCTGTCGGCGGCTGCAATTATCACATCAACGTAGCGTAATACTTGTTTGATATTATCGCATGCAATTATTGCTGCGTTAGCGAGGCCGAAGGTACTATACGACAAGCTAATCGAGACGGTTTTAATTTACACTAAAATTTATGCAAGGGGATTAGTTACAACAGTAATTATTCCAAGTTAGATTTATTCCCTACAATTAATTCCCTTTTAGATTATGGCGAAATTAAATATTTTATATTTTACTTAAGAATAAAATATAATATAGGGTTATAGGTATAAAAGCTTTAAATATAGCTCAATTGTCAGCAAAAGCCTTTAAATCTTTTACAACTAAAATATGTTACATTTATTTATTTTTTGTATTGGAATGCGGCAGACCAATAACTTCTGACAGTACAAAATCTGCAGGGACAGACTAACAACAGTTAATTTTGATAAGTAATTATTCGAATTTTGTAAACGCTTTTTCTTATTATATCATTATTTCTTTTCGCTGTACTACGACCTATACTTTAACCTCTTCAAAGATTTTACAATAATAACCAATCATCCGGTACATACCCTTTTTAAATGTTTAACTATGTTTCAATTTGCAGTTTCGTGTTTGATTGTGTATGCAATGTAACTCCTAATAACACGGATTTACCAGACTCGAAAGATGTGACCACATTGGTTTCTTTTTCATAAAACTCGTAAGCTAAAAAGCCAAACGCAACCAAGGAGCTACAACTTTCATTTCAATGGGTCGTTATTTAATTTTTTTTTAATGTGACACGTAGTTTCTGATAAAGTAGTTGTTAAAATTTTATACCTTGTAAATCTGTAGTTAAATGCAATAAAATTATGATAAAAAAATTAAAGAGTCCGATGTTTAACGATTTTTCGCGCAGTGAAATCGCTGTTTATGGAATTTAGTGCTATGCTATCGAGGAGCGAAATTACCGATAACGCTTCCTTTAAAGAAATTACAACGACGGTTTCTCACTTCTGATGTTTATAAGCCATTACTACATTCTCAATAAATGTAAACAAATACGCATGTCTTTTTTTAAAATTGACATGCGTATGTGTTACTGTGTTCTAGTTTAAAGGATATCGTATATTTGGAATGGGGATGGTTACAAATACCAAGGGAGTTTCATTATTATTTCAGCCGTAGGACACCTGCTGTTGGAAAAACCACTGCAGGAATTTCCAATAAGACCGGTTGGAAAGGGCCTGTATCCTGGGTATATCGACGAACTTAAAAAGGTCGTATGTCCACTTTGCAGACGAGCGTTCTACGCTGCGCTTGCCGATTCGTGATCTCCACCACAGAGCTTTAAGGATCCAGCAACCACCTTCATATTATATATAACGATATATTAAACGTCAATACTAAATAAGCGGCAACGCAGATTTTGTACATTAAAATTCTGTATAAAAGTACATCGTAATGATTTCTACTTATACTCGAACACAAGACAATGCGATAATTTTAAAAGTTTTTGTGTAAT
Source organism: Battus philenor (assembly GCF_028537555.1). Lineage (NCBI taxonomy): Eukaryota > Metazoa > Arthropoda > Insecta > Lepidoptera > Papilionidae > Battus > Battus philenor. The sequence goes on from NW_027181682.1 coordinate 11,510,525, forward strand.
GAAATATGAACTGTAGCCTTTAAACTATAAAACTAATGAAGATGCCATCGCACATTGTTTTTAAAAATATGAAACAAAGTATCCCCGATACTTAAAAAAGCTTAATATACTTAATATTAATTTAATACATACCTCATTATACCAGTGATTTCATTTATTACGATCCCCACGAATCGAAGTACAAAAACGTCTACACGCTTTTGTGTAGCAGGCCAGTCATTACGGTAAATCTGCACATACGATTTAACGCAAATGATCTACCAATAATACAATTATAATGCTACGGAAACCGCTGTACCGCACCTTGGGAAAGCCTTCTGAGGAGAGGGCTGAGAAAAAAGGAGTAGAAAAGAAACATAAAGAACATCTAAACCATCGTAAATACATAGAAAAATCATAACTGTTAATGACGTTTTATTTTTTGTTATATGCCTATGAGGAGTTAATTCGTATAAACGAAAAGGAGTGGCCATTTTGCCAAATTTATTTTGCAACGCAACAGACGATTTGGTGATACTTAGTTAGCACACAATGTGTCTATTAAAAACTACATTGAAGTTGCTCACAGCTAATACTGTGTTTAAAAATAAATTTTTCCGCAACAGTACTATTAGGAACCATTTAATTATCGTTTAATCACGCTCGTTATCGTGATGTGATTTTAGTACCAGCATTTTTCGCTAATTATAGGTATGAAGCGAGTATCTTGTTCGCACACAGGTAGTGAGGTAAGTGAGTGTAGATTGATATCTGCACTTAGCCGGAGTCAGCTGCTGATGCAATTACCGAAGCGATCCGACTGAGGAATTTGTCTCGAAGCCTGTTTCTTTACGAAGCAACATCAGCTGGTCACGCCGGGGTAATTGAATGTGATGAAATATTGCAAACTCATCGCACTTCACTCGTTCATCGCCTGGAGCGTCCAAGCATAATTATGCTCATTAACTAGACTATTCTAAAACTCTGTTCATTTTATCATGCTGCCATCAGTTTACTGCACATAAATATTGTTTATTAGACCTACTGAATAGTGATTTAACTTCTGTAAAGATAATCAAAGATATTCGTCACGATGTTTTATAGACATACTGCTTTACCAGTAGTGGTCTCACTACCAGCATCCACAACGAGTTTCTAGTAGATCTAGTGAAGCTAATCCAATTTCATATGCGCTGTTTGATCTGTTGTTAGATTATATTTTCTTAACACTTTTTCAGGAGGCAGACGCTGAATTTTATCATGTTAGAATTCTAGAAAAAAACGGTGAAAGCCCCGATTAAGGAAAACTGATTCTTGGAGCAAGTTCTTTTATCTTCCACATCTTCTGCATCTGGATAAGTGATATAAGCTGGATCTAAAGACTTGTTCCACTAATTGCATATGGTTGACCATATGGGAATTTACTGGCGAATTTGACAACATCTACCTAGACTAATAATTATGCCCCACATGATCAATGAAGACCGTGACTTAAAAAATTGACATAAAACTCATCAAAATATTTTCACTTTTTGGCATATAAAGAAACAAATAAATTTAATTAAATTTATTTTCTGTTTTAGTGTATCTTTTTTTAGTTCAATTACTTGTTAATTATTTTTATGTGTAATAATTGTGTGTGTTATTTTGGTGTGAAATAAAAGATAAGCTTATCCTTTATTTCACCCAAAGCATATTTAGCTTAACGCGAGTTAGATTTAGCTGATAGCACTACATTAAAAAGCGTAGCTACAAGAGAGCCGCGAGCGGAGAAGTTCGTCAACGTAGTGATGAATCGAGGATGGTTCAGTCGGGCGGAGGTGAACCCGCTCCGACAGGGGGCTGGGTCGTTAGTGCGGCCGCACCATTACCGATGATCGATGGCCGGCCGTGGCGCCGGTCCGACACCCGACAAATTTAATTTAGACCACTAATGCCCTGAGTCGTTGCATCGACACAGATGAAAGTGATTATGGCTCATGTATTACCTTAACACTAAAATAAGCTAGTCGACATGTTTTGTTGTGTCTAAAAAAGTAGACAAGTCATTCACAACGGCGATGTTCTTTATCTAAAAACAAAACGATGAATGGTGTATGACACACTCGTATCGTTCGGTAACCATAAACATAAATATATTGTAAAAATAGTGAAAACTCTAAACAAAGTGTAAGTGCTGTTATTTGACATATAAAACTGTCTTCGCGAAAGAACTTTAAACAAAAAGAAAACGAATGTTGGGTTTGGTTTTTTTTTTACTAACCTAAAATCTTATACCGCTAAATGGCAGAGAAATTTTATGTAGAGTAAATCATTTTTGCATTTAGCTTTTGTTTTAAAATTTATGTTCGTATCCACTACCCTTATTTTCATTTATCTTTTCGATTGACCAACTCAAATTTATACATTTATTCCTACTTTATTTTTTTTCCTAGATCGTTAATTATAAATTATTATTTCTACATTGCTAATTATCTGCTCTTTCTTATCTGTTTGTTATTTACATTTATTTTTTGTTTTTTCTATCCTCTTTTTCATATCTAAACTTATTTAGTAATTCATCTATAACTTTATTTATAATCTGTTGGCGTGGCATTTATTACATACATGTACAAACACATTTCGGCTATAAAACGTCCGATACCGAATATAGACCTCTAACTTAAATTTCCAATAAGACCGTTTGAAAGCAGCCTGCATCCTGCGTCTTATGGGTGGACATCCTACGCTTCGCTGTTGCGTGGCCTTCGCAACTGAATCTCAAGGCTCCTGCGGCCATCCGTCGCTCTATGTAACCTGTACCACTTCAAAGTTACATCTCCGCTGGACTATATTTGCTACTTTCGTTCGTCTGCGAATCTGCACATTTCTGATTAGATCTCTAAGAGAAATTGCAGAGCTACCTTCATGGCTTATTGAGAGATTGTGAGTTTGCCAATGAGGCCCGAAAAGAAAGACCATGTCTTATTACTGTAAGTTATTACTGATACCACATATAGACCTTCATCTTTTGCCACTGAGGGATATTGAAGGAGAAGGTAGAGTTCATATAAAGATCACATAAATTTAAAGTAAATTGTCGTTCCAGTGAAGTAATATAAATAATTTCAAAAGCTGCATGTAGTATGTCAGTAAAATTCTGTTCTATTTAAAATAAAACTAAACACACGGTTGTAACTTCCAGTAAGATATGAATTACGCATTTGTTGCGTCACATACTTGAACTCGTGTGTGAACAAATGCATAAGGATTTTGAAATACAAATCCTTCCACAACGCTCATTATTCGCTCTTCACTTAACGGCATAAGAAGGAATCTCATAATTCACCAATATTTTTACAAGTCATAATCTCTTTGGACATAGAACACAGTAATGTTTAGATCATATTACTTGAACGTAAGAATAGTCCACGTGGTGACACACCTTGTCACCTAATCACATATTTTAAGTAAATCTAACTATATTCAAGTAAATATATAAATTAGCTATATATTTAACAATATCATACAACATATACTGATAAAGTTTTTAACGATGCGCGGCACTTACGCGTTTTGCCCGCGGCGTTCCGTTGTAATCACAACACAACGTTTCGGTAATTCCTCCGGCATTAACGTAGCTACTATACGCACATAAAATTTATAATGTAATTCCGTTTTAATGAGCGCAAGTTAGATTTACAGGTCGCTCGCGGAGTGATTTAAATTGCTTTAATTGTATCATTATATTGCTCCGCTACCGGGCGCGAGTCAACACCTCAATTGCAAATAGTGGTGAAGTTGCGATAAATTATTATGAGATCATAAATGATAATAATAAAAAAATGAGGAAAACCGCACAACCAGGGTCACTGGCGTTAGCTCGAAGAATTGCTCGTCTGAAACAGCAGTCAGTGGTCGGAGCACATCGCTCGTGTAACCGACGGCCGTTGCTGAAGAAATGTTCCCAACAGGCGATCACGAGCCGGTAGACTTCCCGTGAGTAGACCCCCCCCCCCCCGTAGGTGAACAGACGACATAGATAAGGCTGCGATAAGTCGCTGGAGGCGGACAAGAAGACCGATCATCGTTGCGATCTTTGTGGGGACCTATGTCTTGTAGTGGAAGTCCATCAGCTGATATGATGATTAAAAACTTTATTTATTGTTTAACATAGTATTTTTGTTAACGCCGAAAATGGAAATAACAATAGTTTAGTAGGTGGTTTTGTGTTGAAAATTTTGCAATATGCTTAGAATAGACGACGGACAGGCAGGTGGGGATATGTAGTCAGGGAGGCGGGTGGTAAATGCAGTCGGTCGGGGCGCTAACGCGCGCGGGGCAGTGAGAGGGGCGCGGAGGGAGGTGCGAAGGGGTAGCGCGTGCGGGGAGCAGACGTCGTCGAGGAGCGTCGGAGGCTGCGATCGATGAAGCGCGGACACGCCTCGCGCCGCCGCCACCCGGCGCCCTACGCTCATTGTTCATTCAAGCGCTGTCTATACCCAAACGTGTACCACCGCTCACATAAGCACCCCAACCTACTCAAAGCTCTTTACAAAATACAATTTCAGGTCCGTAGTGACGTGCCGCCTCAGTTTTCGTCGCGAGCGCCGATATGCTTTCTTGTAATTTGTTATTACAAAATGTTTAATACTGCACTGTTGTGGGCAGTATATTTGATCATGATGTTTAGCATCTATTTTCCAGTATGTCTCAAAACGGAATAACATTGCATTAAATCGCTGAAAAATATTTAAAAACTTAAGTTAGGGCAATATTTACTAATAAAACTTATTACCATATTACAAAATAATATATGCGCTAAACATGCCGTGGACAAGTATCACGCTGATATTCACAAACGATTTCTAATAAAACAACTGTAAAATCGGCGTAAAACTATCATATTTAAATCTACGCTATGTCCATATCTTGCCTTTTAGAAAGTGTTAAGCAAAGGGAAATAATAAATATTTTTTCATTATTTTATAGATAGCACGATTTATCACAATATAAGTATCAATGACCAAACATTATTAATAATTATTATAATCTTGTGTCGTTCGTTCCACTGGGACGCAGCCTCCATCACTGTAGTTGTAGCTAGCTTATTGCTCTACTTTGAAATTTTCTGATTGTTGCAAGCTATTTACATGTTATGCTTTAGTTTTTTCGTAGAATTTCTGCAGTTAGGGTACGATTTATTACTAAAACGTCAAGCGGAGCACTTTTGTTTTTAAAAAAAGTCGCGTAGTACTACCGACTAAAACACTTTCCAGCGATGATCGCATTGTGACGTTGGTTCTCACGAGGTGAGCGTTTATTCATAACGCAGGTTAGACGTGCGAGGCGGCCGTCAAGGGATCATCCAAATGCGACGAGCGTATTAAACGGACGCATTGTGATGCGCTATCACTGAGAGCGCCGGTGCCTTTGACCCGCTACAGATATTATCACGAACGCTGAATAGGAAGCATTTCGTTTCCAAAGTCATCTTAAGGCGTTGCCGTGGTTATAATGTACATAAATACACGTTGATTTGACTTATAGATTCTCGACATATGCGCCTGCAAAACATTCGATTTATTAGTTGGAATTGAACTCAATCCGATGAAATGTGTAATACATTAGCTCGAGCAGAGATTTCTGAGTAAGCCGCTAAGTTTTCAAATAATTACATTCCATGGTTCCATATAACAGCTACCATAAAACAGAATATATCGTCTCATTAGCTCATTACTTCGCATGATACATGATTTTCGATCTTAATAATATCCACGCACTACTGTTTGTGGCCATCAACAGTTCCTATTTGATATATAATTAGATGACCTTTCGTGAAACGGACCTATTATCAGTACTCTTCACGCTTTTCTCTTGATCAATTAGATGGTAGTAAGTTATAAAATCGTGATCATATTGAACAATAGAAATAAGTGTACACTTAAACCAACACTTTTAATCAGTCTCTTGTGAAAGCCCTTAAAAATCCGAATTTTAAATTAGAATTAAAATTATAACCGAATACCCTGGTAACATTCTATTTATTGGATTACAAACAGTTTTTACTGTAATATCAAAATTAAAACGAAAGATATAAGTAAGTGTCTTATCGCTGCATCTGAAATCTTGTCAAAACGGTTAGCTAAGCGCGGGATTAGGTGATGAGGACAAAACGACTTGTCCGGCTGCGCCGACGCGCCGCCTCACACGTTTCAACCGGTATTTAAATCGTTAAAGCGATAATAAATTTTAACTTCATACCATTAAAGCTGATAATAGAAGCGAACTAGTTGAACCGATATACAAAGTATTGGGCATACGATTCAAATTCCACGTGACTTCAAAGGGTTACTGATCTGTCGCCGATAGCATCCTCGCAACGACTGGTGACAACCCGGCTGTCCACTTTATAATCCGTTACGTTAAAATTTCTTTTAATTTCTCAATTCCATCGAACATTCCATTCCGTACAACTTCTACGAAACCGGAAATTATGATACATTATTTATAACTTTATTATCAACACATTATTTTTCAATGTTATCCATTGACGACTATCGCCACTGAAACATAGTCTTTTACTTTAGGTCTCATTGGCAAGCTCATAGTATTGGCCAGGTCACAGTCGCTTAGTGGGAGGAATTAAATCAGAAATGGGACAATTTGTGGATGAACGAAAGTAACCTACAAAACCCAACGGATTCGCGAGAGCGTAGAACGGTTGCTAGAGTCTAGGGTTCTGGAGAGAAGAACACGGACCGCCAAGCGCAACTTAAGACGTCCACGCACAAAGACAGAAGACCTTGTTAAGGTTTATTATAACGTTTTCAAATCATTAATAACTTTAATTATTATTTTAAATATACGAAATCTGTCGAGCTATTACAGCTATTGTTTTCAATTAAAAGATAAACACGGGTAACAAGATTATTAAAGTGCCACAAGTTATGTCATTGATGTTGAACGCAACTAAACGGACTATTTCAATACTTGTGTACTTTGCCGTGCTCTGCTGACGTTTGTGAATGTGTGTGATTCAAGAATGTTAAATGTATCAAGAATGTTAATACACATCGTGTACGGCGCGTTCAGCTTCTTATCCGTTTAATGGAACTCGTTAAAGTATTCAGTTGTCATTGATATTATTGTATTTGATTAGATCCTAATATTATTTATAAAATCGATGGACCAAAATAGGTTATTTACATGAAAGTTAATCTAATTGCATATTGGTCGATCGTTTTAAAAGCCGAACAAATTTCCCAACTATATTAATAAGTTGGGAATATTTAATTGAAAGCTGTCAAAAGCGATACAAAATTACCAAATCGTATACTAATATCATTGCGACATAAAATTACACGCAAATCAAAACGCGTCACAATTTACCGAAATTATACTTAAACACTCGCAGAATTAATGAACCGGAACGTCAAAAGTATAAAGTTAAGAATCATTTACGTAATGTAATCGATGCAGAGTTTGATAATTTTCGTATTAAACATTAAAAATCGTGTTCTTATCTGTAAATTTTAAGTTACAGTCCGCGTCGACGTGTCCTCGCAAAATTTACATCGAACTGTAGTCGAACACGCGACCGCAGGTCATAAAAACTTATCACCAAACTTATAGTAAATTAGACCCGTACTAATTATAGTTTATTGTTGTACAATAAAAACACGTCAACGCAACCGTACCGCTCGTATTTTAGCTGGATTAGCAAATCTAACCTTTTTAGTGCTAATTATTTTTTAATTAAACATCATGATCACTATACGACTTATAAGAGTTTTATATATATTGTTATATAATGAAACAACCGCCGTAAAACTGTTTAACTTTCTAAAAAACAGTCGTTATCATCATCATCATCATTAAGTCAGACGATAGACGCCCACTGCAAGGCATAGGCCTCCCACAAAGATCCCCCATTCCCCGGTTTTGCGGTACCCGCACCAGCGATTTTTTTTAAATAAAAAGTAATGTGAAAATATTTGTAAAAATTTAGAATACAAAGATGTTATTAATGGTATATTTACAGTATTAATACACACAACAAGTTAATTCTAATGTTTGATAACGTCCACTTCGCTATCTTGATGACCGAGTCGAGTTATGACCACGCCCAGTTATATACAGCCCCAATACTAAACACGTTGACACCGCCATTGCCCCAAAAATGGTTATCTGTATTAAGTAGTAAAACATTTCTGTTGTTACTAATTACATGTCTTCCTTTTAGGCTACTAGTCAGGATTACAATACGAGATAGTGTCAAGACATCTATAACGCTTCTAATGCAACATTAGAGGAGACGGGCTTCACCTGTTTTACGGTGAAACGGAGCTCTAATTCGGCCAAATGCTAATGAACCGCCCGGGCGAGTGCGTAACCCGACGCTGCACCTGTCCCGATATGAAATAATTTTTATTTACGGAGCCCGCCGGAGATTATGATTATTTGGTCGAGCTATCGCAACCATCGGACCGCATATTATGTTACGGGATAATCTATGACCGGCCATTATTAACGTAGAGAAGGTACCTCCGGGTCAACGTTATCTACTTGTTTTGCTTCTATTGTTATATGAAAATGTCCAATTGTTTAAAATAATAAATACTTTAAAATTCTTATGAAACTTGAAACAAATAACGAAACATAAAATACGTAACAAGAGATATAGACATGGAAAACCCACATCATCATTATCATTATTTTAACAGTAGGATGTCCACTCTAGAATCTTTATTTAGTAGTGGACATCAATTTGTAAATCAATAGGAGACGTCATATTGGTCGACATATAGATCCTCCACCGACCTAGATCGTCTGTCACATGTGTGTACATTCTACGCTGCGCTTGCCCACATAAATAAAAAATATATATTATAATATTAAAAGTTTGATTACATAACAGCAAATTTACACTCATCGATAGTTAACATATATACACTTCAAGGTTTTTTTATCTGTCAACTGAGTGCTTATAGACAAAATACCATGTGAAAGCTATATTTAAAATTCAAAAATTATGGCATTCCGTACAAAAGCATTAAATGTAGGTAACATTGAAATATGCAAAGTAAACTAAGACAAAATATTCACGCCGACCGTACGAACAGAAAGGCATACGATAAGACATTTTTAGACACGGTATTATTCATCGCGCATAATGAGTGCGTTCGGAGCTCGCACGGCGCGGCGGAGGCTCCGGTCATCAATCATGAGGCTTCGCCCCTCGCCCGCGGCGCCCCGTGACGAATGCCATCCCAAACACCATTGTTGCCAATGCCACACACAACGACCTGCTCGCGAATACATACAACACAGGTGATTCCAATTTTATTTTGATTTTAAATGTCGTTATCGGTAATTGACAACCCTCTACAAGTTAGCGTATCAATACAAAACTGCTATTTTACGACATTATTCTTTTATATGACCGGAGTTTGTCTCTGATAGAATCCTTTCAAATATACTGCACTTGGTTTTATAAGGAAATGATCTAACATGGGTGGAAGAAAAATCTATCAAAATTGTACAGAAAAGATAAAGAAATAATTTTATAAAAATAACGTCTTTTAATATGCAATATTAACTAGAAAATTGTTCTATTGAGAACATACAAACACACACACATATATATATATATATATATATATATATATATATATATATATATGTATATATATATATATATACACATATAAGAACGAAGACGTCAATGGCGAGAGCAATTTGTCGTGAATTATAATTAGCCGTCTGAATTGGTAAACCCAAATGTATTGTCAGATATGAATATACATTACTTACGCGGAAAAAGACAGGAAATACCGAACAGCCTGTTATTCAAACACGCGGTAATATTATATGTTTAATGGCAATTTTGCAAAAAACCTCTTATATTGTTAAATCTAAGCAGTGTCTATTCAACAACCACAACAAAGCTATTGTCGCGTAATTAATGGCTTGCATTTGCTGCACCGAGCCACCTTCTTAGTAGTCCCCTGCTGTGATGCACTGTCGACGGGAAATTTAAGACCTGTAAATAGACGAGGCCAATTCACCTTCCCGTGCCACACACGATCATCAATATACTTTGTTGTTTACTTAGCAGCGTAACTCTCAGGACCCGAAACTCTTTCTTATAAGTACTGTCATTTAATGTAATCAATAACAATAGTATAAAAGCCTATCACCACGGAATTGCAAATCAGGTATTAATTAACGATGTTTCAGCGCATCAATATTGTCATGTCAGCGGAACGACGCCAACTGCAAGAACTAGGCCTCCCCAAATGTCGCCACGATGACCGCTCCAGCGCAACTCCCGTCCAATGACTTCCCATGACTTTGACGTTATAACTAAAAATGGACGTATATAAAATCTATAAGCGTTTGATGAGATTGAAGCTATGTTGCTAGCCGATTAAGGCTTTGTGCTGCTTTATATAAATTGAGATCACGGAAACAGAGGTCCGTGAGCTAAAAATTTACTCTGGACGATCGTATTCCAGTCAAATGGATGACACGTGCTTCTCCAGACCACCCTCACTCGAACCTACAATATGAATCGGCAATTGGCTCGAAAGAAAGCGCAGATAAAAATGACTCGGATAACAATTGCTAGTCTAGTTTTTATTTATCATCATCTTCAGCCGTAGAACGTTTTTTCAGGACTTAAGGCTCCCCCACAGATAACCAATAGAACCTGTAGCAAGCGGCTAGCATCCAGCGTCTTCCAATAATATTAACAGATTATTATTATTGGTGAATAGAAATACGAAAAGATTTGTTACATCGCTAATTAATTTTTCATATCGATTGGCATTACAAAGGCAGAAGATGAACTCATTGCCCAGCGACACGTGAAACAACCTAATTAAATTATATAATAAATGTTCCCGTAAGGAATGTACACTAAGAATTATATAGAGATGAAAAAACTTATAAAGTTGATTACAATAAGCGATGTATGACTCCTCTGTCATAAAATACGATTAGGTTTAGGTTACAAATATATATTACTGATAAATATCTTTTTCAAGAGAACTTCTTGCACGATTAAAAACAACGTCATTTCTGCAGTTAAAAACTATTCTAGTCCGAATGTGAATTGAAACTGAATAATACGCAATAGTTAATAGCAATAGGAAAAAAAGAATAAAGAATAGGCTAGATAAATAATCTTACGTATCAATGTAACAAGCATAAATGCAATTTGAGCACGATATTATATTTCAAACTCAAAAGATTGCAATGGGTGTGCGAGTTACGGTCAAGTTAACTTGATAAACTCATTAATAAACTAAGCCACTTATCCGGTCAGCAGTTGTCTGTGTTTTTATTAAGAACAGATTCTTTCATCTACGTCAATCCAAAACTAAGTCCGTCCGTTTATATTATTATATATATACTTATGTAAGTAAATACTCAAATAACTAAACTAATGATAACTAATGATGGTAAAGTTTTATTTTATAGGATAAACTAGACGGGTAAGTATTATATATTATAATATACAGCACCAGCTATTTGTTTTCATTTGGTTAATGTCGACCGTGCCAATTACTTCTGAGAACTGCTTTTCAATTACATGTACTTTTTATTGTTCCAACCAAAACTTTCAGGTTTGATATAATGTAATATATAGCCGTGCCGTTTCCTATGCGCTTTGCTCGTGCACTGCGATTCAATCGAGTTCAGCACACCTCGGGGAATGGCAGCAAACGCATGTGCAATTAATTGGCTTATCGTACCGGCTTATTGATTCGGTAAGGCGATCCGTTTTAATTGCCGTCATCGCTCATTTGCTGTTGATTGGAGTCCAGCGTATCAAGATACAGCTGCCTAGTTCTGTCATTCGATCGAGGTATTTTTAAGCATAATCATTTAGAACAATTGGTTTTAAATGATTATATTTTTCTTTAAAGGTAGTTTTCAGATGACCTATCTTTTTATATGCAACAAATTAATGTTCCAAAATAGGCTTATCCAACTTCACTGGCTTCGATGTAAAACAGATCGGAAATATGGGCATTATATTTGTAATACATTGCCTCTTAAAATGAAAATATTTATTTCTCGTTCAAAGTATATACTTCTGCTGTAACAAAAAACGCTTAAACGTCATAGTGTTGCGAGTTATAGATGGCATAGTAGTGTTCACTATGTTATTGAAATCTTGTGCATTATTTTATTAAACAACAAAATATCGTAGTCCAAATTAGGAATTGATTCAATGTATTTAAAAAAAAGACGAACGTATGTATTCATTAAGTCTTAGCAATATTTATCAATCTAAAAAACTATACGGTTGTCACAGAAAACGGAAATAGTCGAACCAACGCGTCCATACTGGGCGAGTTATAATAAAAATATAATTGGCATGCGTTGTAAGCTATTCGGCAAATGTAATCCAGTGGTACAAATGGGGTAACCAACAAAAGTTCCTCGCTGAGCATATGTCGCACGGAGCATGCTATTACAGCTAATAGACAGACGACACACGAACTGTGTTTACCGCTGCATTTGTCACTTCCTTGCGTTAATGACACGCTACACTTCGATAAGCGACGGAGCACTTTCAAAATAAACAAAAAAATTATTCTCTTATGTAAACCGGCATAACTCAATTCACAGGCTCGAGATGCTACCAGATACTCGAATTGTAAACAGATGAGTTTTTACATTCGATCCACAACGTTATTACCTCTATTTATTTATTCATGTATTTATATTTCTACCTGCATACAATTATTTAAAGTGACGAGACTATGGACACAGCGGTTATTTTGTGTTTCCTATGATTAGAAACATTACTTGTACCCTCTGCACCATACACGAACAGTTACTTTTCTATGAATTATAAAGAAAGGTATAACAAGCTTTTCTTTATTTTTAGTGCTATCGTATCCAATACACGAAATATCTACATCGGCTAGAGACAGTATGACAAGTGATATAATAAATGGAGCGCGGCACCCGCGCTCGACTCCACCAAACAAAGTTATCAATAATCACGATTTGGTTAATCGCCCGGGGCGGCCGGCGGGTTTAGTAGTCTCATAATAAAGATATAATATCGCCGGCGGCGCTCTCCCGGGGGTGACGAATCGCTCGACCGATTAACTCTTAAACGACAAATAGAGGAACTCGCGTCCCTCGGCCCTCGCGGGGGAAAACTAAGCCACGACTTCCGCTAATTATCCGCGGGAGCGGGTCTGCAAACGTCGCCGTCCCCCTCGCACTCTGCGTTCCGATGCGCATCTCCGCAAAAACTCAGTGAAAACCGAAAATTTTCCCTTCTCCCGACGGGTGGCCATATTTCTTCCCTCTCGCTCCCATTAAACAGGCCGTAAACGCTTTCCTTTTTTCACGCCCTCGCTCTAATAGAAAGGCAAATTACGAGCTTACGGGCGCCGACGGGTGGCGATGTACGAAACCGCCGCGGCGTGCCCGCTGCGTGCCCGCTGCGTCCCGCTCGTCCACCGCGCCGCCCTCTACCTCCGTCTCGCTCGGGAAAGCGGGGGTCGCCGGTCGACTACGTGAACTTTCACGTCATACGTTTTGTACCTACCGAGCTCTGGCCACTGCCACAACACAATGTGGATAAATGTCCCTGATCCTCTTTACTTTCGTTGGAGCTATACATCAAGTAGCAGCGCGACTCACAACATTACAAACATTTTAATATGTACGATATTTGTTAGTACTTCTTCTTTTATTACTGAGATACAAGTTACAACCTAGTTTATTATTCCGGTTCCTTACAAACTATGGACATTTAAGTTATAATATACATTAAACACCATTTACACAGTTTGATATTAAGTCATGAAATAATATATATATAATAACATACTTACGTAGCAAAGATACAGAATATTTTTGACGCAAATGTGCATAATTGTGTAACTGTTAACTATTTATAAGTTAAAATAAAGAATTGAGTTTATTAGAGATATCTTAATTTCTTATGCGTTACTTTTCATAATAACTTTAAATCCTTCCTTTCTCGGATCGTAAATTTGTTGTGAAGTAGGTATAAATGATTGTTCAATTCATAATCGTCACTGTCTCAGTCACGAAACGTCCACTACTGGACGTAGGTCTCCACTAGAGATTTTCAAAAAAGACCGGGTGGAAGCGACCTTTATCCAGCGACTTACGACGTCCAAATTTTTATAAATAATGTGAAATAATTAATTTGAATAAAAAAAATCTTCAGTATTATTTGAAGTATCATCTTTATTACAAACACGCTATGTAAAGGCCAAACTATACGTCAATAACAAAAAATGTTTGACAGTTAAATGTTTATAAATGGGAAAAGTCTGTGGTGGTGCAAGATGGCATGTTCGTTCGGAATTAAGGTGACGGGGCGATTATCCTCGGGGTCGGCGAGCCCGAGTGAGTTGTAAAGATGTCGCATCAGACATAGCTGACGAGCGGCTCGCGTGACTTCACTCGCCGGGGCTAAACTTTGATGGCATTTAATTAAATACATAGCACACCTCGGCTAATTGCAGTCTCGTAATGTTATTACATAGATAATTAATTCAGTGAACTACAATGTTAGGAAATGATGTCACATACTTGCATAATAATACGAGTATATTCACAGATAATAGGTAAGGTTGGAAAAAGGAAACCAATTTAGTTTGAAAAAAATAAATAAAAATGAAATGCAACGTCAAATGCAGTGGTCGAAGATCGGACAAATTTCACAGACTGTCGGTTAACTAACAATAAAATGTTGTGTATGTTGTGGAAGTGGGATTGCATTGTTTATTAAGCTTATAGTCAGTCAGTCTTGAATTTTCTTACAAAATATGAATAATCCTTTACTCTACCTAACGATACAAAATACATACATAGAAATATTACTGTCTGATATCAAACTATGTATTAATATAAAATACTAAAGCGGTGTTGTTCGGTTTTAGTGTTTAAAAAGTAACTAAATGAAATCATGTCCAAATAATGTCTGGTCGGATTATATCATATTGATCATTAATTTCTGTTTTGGGCTCGTTACTACACGTCATAAAGTTTATTAAATATAACGTCGACGGCATATTTCTGTTACATAATATTATATTTCTCCAATGAATTCGTGGACTTAAATCAGAAAAGTATTTTTAATATATTTTATATAGAAGATCTATCAGAAGGTACGTGAATTATGGATGATATAATTACTTGTTTCAAAGTGGAATACTTACAATATTATATAATGTTTTATTAGTAACATTTTCAACAAAAATTACTTGACGCTAAACTCGGCGAATGAGCGATGAAGACCGTGACGGGCCCGTTGATACGAACGACCGTCATTTTCGAGTTATCGACTTAACCCCGCTGCGGAAATGGTAAATAATGACTTCATTGCTGAGCGCCGCTGCCAAATCAAATTTGAAGGCATTAGTAATGACTAATGCCTCCAAATACGTAACGACTTTTAATGAATCTTGGTAACGTGTTCGTGCGCCCCCGACCGTTTTCTCTAACAATTACTTTTTATTTACACTAATATAGGCATTTTCTATAACTACTTTTCAATCATTTCTCTACTCTAAAAAATAATTATCTTTGAATCGTCACCAATATTTCAGTCGTAATACTTCTATGATCTATACAACTGTTGGAATTCAAAGTCTTTCGTCAGCCTTAAGAAGATCGCCTGTCCACATTGCGGGGGACGTTCTACGTTGCGCTCGCCTGTTCCATACTCTCCTCTTCAGAACTTAAAGGCTCGAGCGGCCATCTGTTCTGTGCGCTTTGTGGATACTGTACTGTTTCGAAGATGTTTGTGCACTTTTTGCCAATTTTTGCCAACTTTGTGCCAATTTATCTTGCCAATACCCTGGGCTATGACGAGTAGTCACATTCTTTTACAGATCTCTTCATTTTGAAATCTATGTTTGTCGATTCTTTGATGATAGATGACTAAAGACATTATTACTACAGTAAACCTTTTGTGGCCGCTCTAAGCCTATCTGAATATGTCGCCTTGAAATCGTCAAGTATGGGTAACAATAAAATGGAAACTATTACTGGAATGAATGTAGCCAAAAAAACATAGACTTTAAGTACCTTGGCGAATGAATTTAAATTCAATATACAACAAATTATATTGAATAATAAATATTTCGAAATCATTTTGAAAATCTTAAAATAAGGAAAAGGTGCAAATAGCTATAAAAACTTGTTAAAGTGATTAAACATCTGCTGATAGTTTCATAAACTTGAACGAGTCTTAACCAGCCCCGACTTCCGCGACTTGCGTAAAATGATTGCCTTTTTTTACATCCACTAACTACCACGGCCACCCACAACACCACATAAACATAACTTATACGAGCAAAGCCGAAGGGTAGTGTGGAAATGTTTCGTGTATCCCGAAAAAAATAACACCATGTGACTAAAACGAAAACTTTTATCCCTTACTTCACAGTAGCGAGGGACGGAGATAGAAATTGAAATTTTTACGGATCATATTAGCCCGGAGCAGTTGTTACAATTAAAAAGAAACCGTCACGCTGCAACTGCTCTACTACTTCCAGACTTCGTACGCTGCTAATGAACTCTAGACTGAATCATAAGTGGAAAAAACTCGAAAAATATTCGAAACATTTTATAGAAACTCATTACTTCTGAGTACAAAATTACATATTTAAAATATTTATAAATTTATTACGAACTTATAGTCGATGATATGGATAAAATTGCATGAACTGTTACCGGATGTAACAATTTAAGTGATAATCGGAATAGTATTAATAATTTGAACTTGAATTTGATTATTTGGACATCACCGCGTCATGGCCATGTCAGCCCAAAAATGCCCACTAAAAGGACAAAGGCATGGTCCTCCCTCAAAAATATATAATTAAGGCGCAAAGTATAAATTATATAAGATTGTATCTCGGGTATCGAACCCGCGACCTACGATCGCATGTCTCAGTCCTTTACTGCCATGGTGCTACTGCTGGAGTGTCATAAAGAATAAGCTGTAATGAAAATTTCACAAAAAAAATGTTAGATAGCGGAAAATTTTTAAATTATCAAGAATCCAAAAAAAAGGTAAATACAGCTATAAAATTCTATTACGTATATGAACACACTTTTGTATAAAAAAGAAACATCGTTATTGAGATGGTAGAATAACTACGACTCGAGCATCTCAGAGCATTATGAGATTTAGAAGCCATATTAAGTAAAAAAAACATTCCAACGTATTTTCCGTCCTACTTTTTGTAAGTAAGAAAAGGTATTTTACATATTTTCGATTCCACAATTTTCCTACTTAGTATGATTATATCATATTGTAGTAATAAGTAAATCGACGAATGAAAGTATTTGCTATAAGCCCCAAAATATGAAATGTACCCATTCCAAAAACTTCTATACATTGTACGAATACTATTTTAAATGTATATTTTAATTTTTACTTCTTTTACATAAAAAGGATATTCATCTAAATCATTACTTGTTTTTTTTTGTTCCTTGCGAATCGATAAGGAAATATTTCTATCACGTTTTGCAAATTTAAGTGCTTTTAAGTTCTTAGTTTTGTGAATTAAAGTAAATAAATGCAAGGAATAGTAAATAATTATGTCGCTTTGATGTGTTACTAATTGCAAGAATAAAGTATTCAACTAATGTATTATACGACTTTGATAAAAAAAAAACAGCAAATTAAACTCCAAAAAAACTTAAGGCGTGATTCATTTTGTTTTGACTTTACGACGCAGGTTAATTACGCATATTCGTTTTTTTTCTATTATGTGAGGCCTAAAGGCTAGTATATAATATTATAAAACATGCTAGCCAGGCTTCGTATCGTTAAAAGTTTTCGCATGACACATTCCCATATAAAAAAAAAAACATAAATTCAACGCATTTCACAGCGAACATTTATATATTTAATGTTTTAATTACAAACAATGTCTGTGATTTTTTTCCGATATACCACCGCTGCTAAACAAAATCTGTGAGATAACTAACAAAGATAAGTTCTCATAAAATCACAGTGTTGTTTTCACTATTTTCCTGGCATCAAAAGAAATTAGTCCAATTCGAACAATATTTTAAGCTTAAAAATACAATGCGATTAAGTTATTTTAATATGGATATACCTACGTCGTAAGTAAATTTTGCGTGTACTTTGTTTTTAAATGACAAAGAAACGCCATCGAGTACTTAAAGCAATACTAAGTAATGACATTCCAACGAATTACTAACAAGTTTTCCGGATAAGCACGATCGGGCAGTGAGCAGTCAAGGGTCGCGGGTGCCACAATGGCTCGTTTGGGCACAATGAGCCCCGCGCCCCTCGCGGCCCACTTCATTACGCGCATTGTACAGCGGACACGCGCGCCGACCGTGCGACCTCTGTGATCCACCCGCGCCCTCTCTAAACATTCCGTACCCACAGAACCTCTGTTTTACAAGCTGATTCAATACGATTAAAGCACCGACATTAACCGCTATTACAGCATTTTTATATCAAACTCCAACCACACCCTTCGATATTGGAATCAGTTATACCTATTTTTATTTATTGCTTAAAAACCAAAATAACAAAACAGTATTAATCGAAACACGGAGCTCTATATTAAAGCTAATAAGAGTTTACAATAGATTTAACACATAACACTGGATACTTATAATGAACTGCACTTCTATATACAATGCTAATATTCAGTAAACACTATTAAATACATAAATAAAAAATAAACTTATTTACATATTTCATTCATATTATTAGTTTACGATATATTTTTGTTTAACTTACGCAAGGTGATGAGTAATAGATGTAAAAGTTTTAAAAGAGAGCATGTATAGCTCATTTATTCTTAATCAGTAAATGGTAAACTATATTCAAAATCAATGGTTCTAATAAATAACGTAATGGTAATATAGTAAGGAAAAACGTTTTCATAATCAGATTACTAAATATAAAATTATTCATTGTTTACTATATCCCTAAAGACTGTTTTGCCAGAGGTACCATAATTTTCAAAGTGAACCATTTAATTCATTGTTTTCGGAAATAGGTGTAAAAGCTTAAAAGTTTTTTACTGACAAATCAGAATCATTTAGGGATGATTAATTAGCTATTACACCTATTTTACCAATCATCCTGTACGTTGAATTGGGACGACTTTTTGTTGTACCTTTCGTTAATTTAAATAAAAATGTTATGAACTAGTTTTAAGACTCGCTGTCATGTTCTTCGCATATCTTTGAGTTAATGTTGTTGATGCACCTTAAAAATAAATTGAATTAAGAACGTTTTCAAATTAAAATTAGAATTTATAATTTTCATTATTAAGTCGGTAAGCAAATCATTAATAAGACGAAGAATAATATAATTAGCCGTCTCCGTACGCATTGTTTGCACTCAGTTTTTTAAATCCGGTTTTGTACCACAGGCCGTGTATACGTATGGTACTTAATGACATTTAAAAAATATTAAAGTAATATTGAGTATTGTATACTTTTTGCTTTTGGAGAACAACTGTTTTTCTTTTTTAATAAACCTTTTTAATTATTGCAATATTGCAATTTTACATTGCCGGATTGAACAAAAGTAACATATACGTTATCAAGAGGATTGCCAAGTTGGTTGGCAAGCTAAATAGCGCCAGATCATGATATTATAGAGACCCCTGCGCTCAACGTTTTGGACTGGAGACCATGGACCGGCAAGCGCAGCGTAGAACCTCCACCCAGATGGTACACAGACGACCTCATTAGGACTATCAGAAATCTATAAGAAAGACCTTTGTCCAGCAGAAGGCGTTCTATCACTAAAGTTGTATGGTGATGACAGTTTTAATTCAAGTTAAATATAGGTATATACAATATTCACGTCCTTTATAAATCAGTAAACATACCTCAAGTATTTCTTTACCACACAGTTCTCAAATGATTAAACGAACTCTTCAAAGATTGTATCTAAGATCAGATTTATTCTTATTATTTATGTCCAACCAGCATGTGATAAATTAACCAAACAATTTTAATAGCGTTAGTACTAGGAATATAATTCGTGTTCTAAGCATGTTATGAAAATTGAGGCGGACAGGCCTGTAACTAAGCAGACTCATATGTACAATTTTTTTTTCTAAAAACACGCTTTTAATACAGTGCCTATATTATTCATTAAAAAGTTAGTTAAACGAAGATTTAATCTCAGAAATGTTGTGAAAATTTACAGTATAGACATGTTTGATAAATTTATATTATTTATATTAGGAATAAATTCCGATATAATTAATGACTATATGCGAATAGACATGCTATTCGTTTATTTAGAATATTAATTATCTGCGCAGCCTACTGAGATAAGATTTGAATTGAATAAATAGCTACTAGTATTAGTTAGGATAATATAAACGATTTAAGGCAATCGATCACGATTAGTTGATTCGAAACGAAGCAACGGATATATTAAATGATTATTTGAACATCGAATGTTAATAGTGGAGATAATATCGTTGAGTTGCGCGAGCGGGGATGACAATGGGCGTAGGAGTGAAACGAACGGATCGCCCGCGCACAGCGCAGTACGCGTTGCCACAATAGCGAGCTAATTGTGGCGACAGCGCAGATAGGATCCCTTGTTAGTAACAATGCCTACGCTAGACACTAGGTTTCTGAAACCATAATCAAACGCAAACTTATGAAGCTTACACGACCACTACAATTTCGAAATTCCAAGTTATTCGTACGGAAAATTGATTTGATACCTATTTATATCTGTGAGCGCTCTATTAACTCTCAATGCGACGTCAACGAGCCGTAAAATAAATGATTATTGCTCTCTATGAAATTTCAAAAACTACCTGATCGCCATGATTACACAATTAATCTCCGTCGAACACTTGCCGTCAGCCTTTCATCAGTTGCCCGCGCACAGCTCACTGTATTCAATATAATAAGCCTTTTGTATCTTTTCATTATTATTACTTAATACTTCTTATTGTATTTCAACAATATTAGCTATCAAATGCTAATAAGCTCTCATAATATTACTTATTAATCAACAAAGCGGGCTACTTTAATATAGTCTTCTAAAATTGCTGTTTTGTTAACACGTATACGGTTCTTAATGATCACCATTATTATCATTTCAGTTGTGGGACCTCCACTGATGGACACAGAGGTTCCTCGTAGATTTCGAATCGGACACGTGTTGAAAACGGCTTACACCTAGCTTCTTCAGCGACCTTCACAAAGTTGTTGTAAGGTATCCCTTAAATATAATTATCCTGAAGCAAATAAGTGAAGTGGCAGTGATCACATAGCACGCAAAACAGATGTCCACTGAGGCCTTAAGAATCTAGAGTGAAGACTACGGGCCGATATGCGCAGGGTAGAACGTCAACCCAGAAGGTTAACAGAAAACCTTCTTAAGGTCGTTGAAAGACGCTGAATGCAGGCTGTTTCTAACTATTTCTATTAGAAATGTTAAGTTTGTGAACATCTTACGCCCTATGTTACTTATCTTACACCTATGTTAGTAAACATCTTACGGCTGAAATTATATGATAAAAAAAAATAGTTGTAGCAACCTTATGTCTCTGAGTGTAAATGTATCATCGATGTTTTGTGTCCAAGATAAATAAAAAAATAGTATTCTAAATTATGGCTACACAAAAATACCGGTTAAACATTGCAAATAATTATCTACTTACTAGAGCACGCTTAGACTTACTTTTTTAGTTCACATTGGCCGTTAGCATTTATAATTCTATAGGATTTGGAGTGGCAGATCACTAAAGGGTATTCTGTCAGCTTAACAGTAACTCAAGAGGCTTTTTGAGAGCTTTGGCTGGCGTATAAGATATTGCACCAGATTACAAGTCCGCCAAACTCCTGGGTTGCTTAAACGAAAACTCTACGAAGTGTCTGAGCGTAAGTATTTAAATTACTTTGATTTGTGAACACGTAAAATTCAATTCAACTACAAATTAAATTTAAGCTTTATGTATATTTAATAAAGTTAAAAATTCATCCAGTCAATCACACATGTGCGACGGCAAACGTCGGTGGCAGGAATCGCGACAGCGCGTGGGTTTGCGTCCATTGTACGCCACAATTCATCCGCTCGTTGCGCTGAAGGCAACGCGAACAGTAGCTAACTTACACCGACATTAATCACAATGAAACTTTGAAGGTTCTGTTGCGCAAATAAATCAAAACATTATGATACAACTTCACTTTTGGCATAAATGCAGTGTTAATCACATTCACTATATCCATTTTCTTAACGCAGGACAACGATTCTAGTCGGACCTTGGATAGTAGATAGCTTGTTTAATTATCAATACCGAAGATTTAAAAAAAATTGCCATATTTTAGTAAAATATAATAAAATATATATATAAAAATCCTTTGAGTAGTACATTTCTGTTTTCAAAAGGCTGGTAAAGAATACCAATAGAAAGGAGATATAAAGGGATAAAGTAGCCGAAATAGCCCAGTGGATTGACAAGTCTACATAGCAGTGGACAAGCCACATAGCGTGCAGAACAGACGAGAGCTCGACTTAAGGTTTTGGAGTGAAGATTGTTAAAAAAAAAATTGCAGCTTAGGACGTCCATCCACCAGTAGGATATAACTTGTTAATTTCGTAAGAAGAATGGCGACTGTCAACCGATCCTCGCATAAATCTATGAGAAAGGTCAATTTCCAGCGGTGAATGTCTTAAGACTGAAATGGAGACGATGATTATGGATTGTCACTGTAATATTTTATGTCTATACTTCTGTTTGTTACTGGCTATATATAAAATATATTAAACTTGTACGGTAATTTGTATAATATGTGTATATCATTTCCAATCCTTATTAAACCTCAATAGCCCTCCGCTGTTAACATACTGCGCAAGCTTTATGGGATATTTTACTATTTCCTAAATGAACAAAGTGTAAAGTAATCAGTAGATTCACGTTTAATCTTTAATAAGAAATAAAACAATGTTCTTTCTTCTCTCAACTATTATTATACCTAAAACCGTGTGCTTCGAAGCAGTAATTGCAAACAAGCAATTAAGAAACATATTAAACAATGCATTACAGTTATGCATAACGCTTATAAGAATAATTGCTTGAATGTATTCCCAGATCAGTTATATTAAAAACGTAATCAGATATTAAATTTATGTTCTATTAGTTAGAGTGATTAATACACCCGACAATTTTCATGGCGATGTATACTAAAGAAAACAAATGTAATTTCGAACGCAAAAAAAGGAATCGAAGATTTTCTGATATATAGTTCAAAGGAATATTAATCTGTATAGACAAAAAATTATGGCTCTATCAATTTGACTAACTTTTTAAAATTGACTTCAAGAAAATTTTTCAAGATGAGAAGTGAGAAATGTAATAACATTTCTTTTTCGATACAAAGTAAATTGAACACTTGTGTCCAACCGTCAAATTTTAGATATCAATTAAAACCAAATAAAGACGTGTTATGATGTAATCAAACAAAAAATATCGTGATTGAAAATTTTCATTGTAATCTACGTATTATAATCAACGTATTTCTAGTCTTAATATGATTAGTCTAACAGGGTGTTTATAGGTGAAAACCTTTAAAGGGGTGTGCAAAAGGGCACGCCTAGCTCCTGTAATAATACAAATTTTGGAAACATTATTAATGTAATCTGGTAATCCATAACGTTATATATGTACGGTGTACCATACATCCACTAATTGATAGCAAAGGAGCTATAAGTTAATCTCTCCAAGGCTTTTATACCGATAACCAATGGATGATTGGTATTGGTATGGACAACTTACTTTTGTAAGTAATCGTTATTTTTTATTAAGATGTAGTAAATAAGGTGGGTACTCATAAATGTTTTAATTGCTTATTTTTCCTAATATACTACAAATTTTGACAATATGTCTAATCGGAAAGCTAGCGAGCTAATAAAAACCTTTCATCAAATTGCTTCTAATGTTCGCGACGTGCGTTGAACTCTTTATTATGAAACGTGCGCAGGAGTGTTTGCGGTGTCGGGTTGAAAGGTGCATATTAGTGCGAAATAACACGTAGCCACGAAAATTTCAATTAACTTTAATGCACATGTCGGCCCACACCTCCCTCCCCCCCCCCCCCCCCCCCTCCGGCTCCCTTACACCACGTTTCACACAACCCCGCGTCCAATTCATTAAAACCGATTGAATCGGGTCAATGACCAAATTCACTGTTTAACTGTTATCGACAAATTTATTACAAAAGGTATGTAATTTAAAATATAGGCATTAATGATTTATATAAATTTGTTTAATGTCATATAAATTGATTTCCATTTTCGAATAGTGACATTTACACAGAAAACTTAAAAGCAATTCACTGGAACTAAAACTCATAACGAGAAACGACAAAACTTCTGACATAGATATAGATATAATTAACAATTAGACCTAGTCAAATTAATAACAAAACGCAATTAATATAGAATACGTATCAAAATGTTTTTCTTTATTGTAAAACACACATATATACTATATACACTTTTACAGATGTCGACATTTTCAATATTCACTTCTCACTAAGATTACGTATTAACATTACGAAACTAGCTGAATTTTCGTATAAAATTACTGATAATGGGACTAATATTGGGAATTGACACAAAAAATATCCCATGACCAATCAGTTTTCAGATATTCGATTTATCATAAATGTAAAAAAATATGTAAAGTTTAAAAGTAACCTTTAATAAAAATCTCACATCAACTGACATTTAATAGTATTACAAAAGAATGTTAAACTCAAAGATTGTAGCACAAGATATCATGCAGTGGTGTAATCCAATGAGTTATTGTTCGACTCCATGGCTTCATAGCATCACCTGTTGCCGAGTGAAGAACATAACTGCATATTAAGTTCTAATAATTATTAGTCATGATTATCATGGCCTACCATAACTGTCAAGCCGCACTAAATATTATTTGTTAAATGTCATATTTTTTATAATTTTTCCAACCGACAACAACTTTGATGGTCTACAAAGGAAGCAACGCGCCGATCAAGATAGGCCAGGTGCCGCTAATTAATGCCACGTTTAACAATTTATTGCACCGGTGTGTAAAATAATCAAATCATATCAATAAAAGTATTCTGTCAAATAATCAGGTAATCGTCAATTGAAAATCGAGAACAGACACCATTTTTTAAATTTCATTGTAATCGGTAATATAGGCGATCCTATGCGTCTAAGCCATAGGTTTACGGAATAGAAACGTGGAATTGAACGAAGACATGTTGATGCCTAGAAAATTTAGTGTTGAATTTTAAAATACTTTGGTCATACGGAAGGAAGACGACGCTATGTAAACACTTGTTGTCTAGAGTAGAGTGTTTCAAACACTGTTAGATGATCTCTGAATTTTGAGTCCATCGCCAACCTCTGCGGTGGACGAATCAAGCGAGGGTCTTTATGATATCGCCCTGAATCTTTACATGCAAAATAGGCCGTTAGATGATGAAAAGGTACGAATGACCATATCACAATTTTTCTGCCAAAAACATACAACTAATTAGAAAAGTAAAAACTTATTTATGAATATTTGTGCGCTGCTTGCTGTTGTATTCATATACTAAAGTTTTTCGTTGTCCCCCGACAAACAAAATTCATTAAAAAAACACGATTTAGAAATACAATACTCAGTCGTCTCTTCGTTCCAGTAATTTCTCTAACTATAATTTCACACTACTTTACTAATATTCACTACACATACATAAATGGGCTGGACGACCTTTTGAAAGAAAGACCTTTAACTAGTATTGCAAATATGTTCAGCATCTTAAATAGCATTTGCATAGTCACCGATCATTTCAAATGTAATATTTATTCAGTTATATTATACACAAGAGAACAAAGTTATTTTGATACCGTGCATACGTGAATATGATCTATCGTAATTTTATATAACGATATATTCAAGATTTAGATATATATATATTTATAAAAATCGAAATATTAACTTCAAACTCAGAATTATTTTAGTCATTCTATTTTTATTGTTATTTTTTACTATACTGTATTATTAAGACCGACGTGTTCGCTGTTTTTAATGTTAAACAACACCAACTCACATTCAATTTTTAAAGAAATGTGTTTCTAAATATGTAAATATTAATAGAAAAAGGTTGCAGTGTCTAATTTAACAAAGAAAATAGAAATGCAGAAAATATCAAGTATGTTCGTGGTCTTTAAGAGAATCCTTGTTCATTCGACTATAGCAAGTAAACTAAGTTTTTGAACGAACCTTCCAAATTAGTTAATACATTAAACTTTTAGGATAAGCGCTGTAAACAATACATTAGGTCAATGATAATTCGCGTTACAAAGGCAAAAAGTGTTACCTCAGATCTTGTATTATATTAATATATAGATAAAAAATCATTTAAATGTAAAAGGCGAAAAAACACATACTTGGGTACATTTTTATTTTATTACTCGTACAAGCGGTCACAGAAGTAAAGCCTGTTCATAAATATTTAATTTTTTTATTCAGGATGTCCTGAATTAAAAATATCAGTACATATGCTGACAAAATTAATCATCTATTTTCTGAATTATAAAACAACATTTCTGTTATATAAGAGTAAACGTTGAAAGAAAATTAAGATTTTCATGAAAATACGAAGATACTACTGGCCTATGAGCTTTACGTTTTAGCACATAATAGTATGGCATTACCAAACTATACCATTTAGTGAAACGCAGTATAGTATTAACCTGCGAAGATTCTTTAATATTTGATGCAGTTTTATGATCTAATACATTTACGACAAGACATTGCAATGGTTACATTACAATGTCTCGCAGGTTAATTGGCAAAATGCAACGTTGTACAAAGCACATCAGCGATAGTAATATCGTTTAAGTAAATTATCTTTCGTGCAGTAAATTTATATTTTATGAATTGTAAATATATTTCGTTCATTTGATTAAATTGGAATCAAAACCGAGGACGAAAAACAAAGTTGTTAGTTTTCATCAATAACTAACTGAATTATTGTTAAATTGTTGTGAAGAGAACGCCAAACGAACAGTCGGCACATAAAAACTGCGCGTTATGACAGCGCATCCAAATATTCCGAACAAACCCATTCTCGAGAAAGGTCAACCGTACATAAATCGTACGCCAGTTAGTTCCCTCTAACAAAGTCCACTTGGCAGTAAAGTGGCTGCTTGTAAATCAAAACGACGAATCGACAAAAAAATATAAACACGCCAAGACAGACCGACATCGCACACCACTCGACGTTAGTGACGTATGCTGTTTTATGTATCGATAAAAATCGATTAAAATAAACATTTATAAATTTTTATCGTAAACAATTTTTGTATTAAACAAAATGACAACCGCGAAGAAAAATGTAATAAATACCAAAACCGTATATAATAATGTTCATGTAACTAATTAAAGTCCATGAAAGTGATGTTTTCCAAATGAAGAATATATTCTTACGAAATAAAATATTAAGTATTAGTTTATTTACTTGAAACAACAAAAATAAAACGGTAATATTTATCGATAAGAACATAATCGTTGGCGCCCTACACGACGTGACTAAAACGAAGTATAAAGGAAAGGATTCTGCAGAGCAATAAAAAAAGATAAGGCGTATTACGGGATGTCCGAAGATAAAGGCTCGCTTTATGTTTTCATATTAACTTGGATGTAAAACGGTGGAAAAAACAGACAAATGCAGAAGGGAACGCGTGAAATTAAACTAATATCGGAATTTCAAATGTAATAAAATGATGAAGTCGTTAAAGTTAAATAGCGATCATTTTTCTTAGCTTTTACCTAAACACATTTATAATAGTAAGCAAGGTATAAAGGGATTAGAATCATATAGTTACTACAGAGAAAGCATGCTACATGACATTAGAACTAAATTTCTTAAGGTAACTTGCTTAAGAAATTTAGTTCTAATGTCATGTAGCACGCTTTCTCTCAATCTATCAGAACTTAGCTCTACTTAGACATAATCATTTAATGGCTGTATGGATAGAAGTAACCAACAATAAACGAATATAACTATTACAAACTGATACAAATATAATTTGAAATATCTATGAACTAACATAACCATAAGATGTATGTTACTAACATCATGGTTAGTTGTAACAAACATTTTAAATATAGCAAGTGTTATCAAAAAATTAATAGAGAATGCATTGTAAGGCAATTTAAAAACACGCTCCGGCGCCCACCCTCCTATAAAATTTGTCCCTGATATCCCATTTTGATTGGACGGGTTGATTTATCTCTTGTTTAGGATTTTATGTGACGTTTATCTAATGTTGATACTTTTTAAAACTGATAAAAATGCATGAATATGTAAATAGAATTCATATGCATTTGAAATGAGCGTTTTTAATTGTTTTCGTACTAGGCGTATTAAGAATTAATAATTCTCTTTGAATTAAACTTAATCTAAGTTTTTTAACCTATTTTTGTAACATTAAAGAATACTAAATTATTAATTTTACTTCGGTCCATTTTGAATATTAATTAACAGGTTGGTGGTTATTTATTTCTACAATAATTTTGGATATTAACGTTAATAGTTTTAGTCATTTTTTCCCAAAATACATGACACAGATTCAACAGTCCGCATTTTTTATTAATAATTTTAGGAAAAATTTTACGACCATTTAAAAAATCAGTGTTAATATAATAAAATTGTACACATTTTATTGCATTTCAATGAGTCACTGTGAACATAAAACCCTGCAAGCACAGGATGAGCTTCTGTATTTAGCTCACTTGGCGGGCTTCCTCACGCGATTACACTGTAATCAACCTTGCTTGAAATTTAGACAACATGGCGACAGGATCCATATTTAGTTTATGCATCGATTTGAATTATTCTTTTAGAGTAACATTAGAAACATGTTATTCGCAAATAGACGTGGAATTCAACTACGTAATAATTTTTATATTTATTATTATGATATCTGTAGGGATAGATAATAAACAATATATAAATTTCATGCTTTAAAGGGATATATAAAGGTTATGTTTAGCTCATATAATAATCCTTATATTGAAAACGCTTTTTCTTACTTCACTATGATTACGTTATTTATTATTTCTTGAACCATTGATTTTTGCGTTAAAGTACCATACATTATTTGACAGCAAATTAACTATATATTCACCATATATGTATAGAAAGTATTTAATAAAATGTTTTCGTAGATAATTGGTAAAATATCAAAATGCCTCCATCGCAGCGAACAAAGAGCGTAACAATAGAGACATTTCCCTCGAGACACGGATCCTCGCGAGCCGCAGCACACTGATTCAGAATAACTTCACTTGTTGCGACGCGAGGGGCTGCACTAACGCCCGGCGCGGGACTAATACGCCGATTATAACAATTGCACGCACTTGTTACTGCGCGCGATCGAATTATAATAATGATACTGTAATTATTTCTTGACGAAAGTACTTTTTAGGAAACCAGCTGTTCGGGTACCGTTCGGCTGATTTATGCAAAGCATGTTGCGTTGATTTCTTATTTTTATTTTGAAATTATTACCTTTTTTTTAATACTACATTTTCTTTCGTTGATTACAGATTCGAAAACGCCCTTATAACTATTCGCTATGGTATAATTTTATCTTCATCATTATTGGAGCAGTAGGGCGTCCACTGCATGATAAAGGCATTCTACATAAACTTTCAATATGACTAATATTAAAATAAATCTATATTAATAACATAATAATTGACTAAATGTTTCTGAGACGAAAATTCGAGAACGGCTTCATGATTTAATCTGGAAGCTTCACATGGAAAGAAAAAAATGAACAAACTGCGGAAGATTAGCAAAACAGAGTAAAATACCTGTATTTAACAGTCAAAAATTTGTCGACAATCAAGACAGCGTGTTTGAATATAACCAGAAAAAAAACGTATACCAATTGCTATGAAAATATAATCACATTATTACTTAAGTCTATAGGGAAGGCCAATTTCCGGCAGAGGGCGCCGTATTGCATTGTACGAAACAGAAAACTTATGAAAGAAATCGTTATTCAATAATAGAACATTAAAAAATAAGAAAGTGATCACTCATAATAAAGTTTTATTAATTTATTGCGACGGTATCGTCTCGCAGTATGTTAATAGTTACTGCCCATGCTATCGGGATTAAATAATTTATTGCAAGCAGAACTATGTTATGAAACAGTTTACACTTCAAACCAGAATTGATCTAGAAAAAATGCAGGTTTAATTTTTTTTTGTAAAAGCATAGAAATCACATGAAGGTACAAAACACCTGGCATAACTTTGATTTACATAATCATCTTTGCATTGTGCACCTTGAGGTAAAAAACATTAGACTAGTAATTACGCTCTACGGTGTTGTCTACCTAAGAAACCTATTACAAAAGAGATTTACCATCAATAATCCTATAACCAGTACTATGATCAACATATGATTGATTGTGCGAAATTCTAACATGATTATTTTTTATCATCATGTCTGCTGATACGCTCACTGTAAGACATAGACCTCCTCGAAAGATCTACATAATGTCTGCTGCTGTTGCCTGCTCGCATCCAGTGACTTCACATGACTTTAACTATGTCGTCGATCCAACTAGTAGGGGACCTATCGACGCCTCGTCTGTCTGTGTATCGCCAGACGAGTACCTTTCGGCACCAACTGCTGTTGGTTGCACCAGCGATAACCTCCGCCCACTGCCACTTCAAACGAGCAATTCTTTGAGCTACGTCAGCGACTTTGGTTTGTGTTGGTTTTCGCGTGTGTGTATGTATCCCCTTATTTCTGATTCTCCTAACATAAATCTCTGTTATAATATTTATATTAAGTATAGTAGTAAATATTTGTAACCGTCGTCATAATTTCAGCACATAGACGCCAATTGTAAGGCACAGGTCTCCTCCAAAGATATCTATGGGGGGACAAATTATAATCGCCACTTTTGGCAGGCGGGTTGGCGTTCGTAGCTTGGTATTATGCTATACAAAAAACGCTGCTGTCCATCTTCTAAAAACTGGACTATGTGCAGCGGCAATCGTATATTATTAATGTACAAAGTAAGTATATACGATTGTATCCCGAGAATGAACCCGCGACCTACGACGACTAAGTAAAAAAAAGATGGCGCAATATAATTCATTAAGTATTTTAAATGCTGTGAAAGCTTATGTAGAAGTTATGTTTAACTCAAACGATTATCAAAGGACATCAAGCAATTAATATTTTTTCTTTCATTACATCACTAAAGAACCTGTACGAACTTGTATAGAACATGTTTCGTCACGCAAACAAATAATAAATTTTATCAAATGTTACAGTCCATAGAACCGCATTAAATGTTTCATGTGCAAACACAACGGTTTTTTTTTTTAAATAAACTAACAACGGAAATACCTTTATAAAAGATGAAGAATTTTCTTTAGAGCCGCGTACTGGACAACACATCGTTTGAAGAAATTAACAAGAGAGTCTATTAAAACTTTTCCGAATCATTAACATATTTTGAGCAGTTCAAATACAACAAGTGATAGAGACCTGAGATGACACGAGTTAAACGAACACTATTAACTCTATCTTAACTAGTCCATTACGCCACGCTTTTTGATAGTTTCTATTAAGTTAACTAATACAGTTATTGCTTTACGCTACATACACAAACTACGTGGTTCACCTGTTGGTAAATGTTTATTTAAATTTGTTAAACTATTTGTTAAAACTTTCTTTTCGTATCCGCTGTCTTAAGCCGGAAATTTAGGACGTCTCAATACCAAGATTCGGCGTGGTTTCATAGAGAGAACAGTTAACATTTAGCGAGGAAAAGAGGTCGAAATCGTTATCATCTTAGCGCCTTCTTGGACAACCGCCAGAAGTATTATTGACAATGGAAAGGTTAAAACTATTGGTTTAGTAATGTTCATACTGTCGTCTCACAATCCTCCTCTTGGAGGGAGATTAGAGAGTTAAGTAATTTGGTTTACGATCATAGATCGCTGGTTTAATTACGAGCCATAAAGGTTAATAAATTAAAAAAATAAAATAAAAAAACAATTTAGATGGCGAACAAAACTGTCTTGACACCAATAAACAAATACTTGTTATATTTTAATGAAACAATTTAGCGCGAATGTCAATGTTTTGTCTGTCGTTGTAAAGAGGGTGGATAGACATGACAAAATGCAACGCGGGTCGGGCCCGGTCCCCGTCGCGTACACAATGCCAATTTTCCGCTCACCGCCACCGACTGCGCAATTATTTAGATAAACCTCTCTGCGTGACTATAAAAACATCTTCCCCTCCCCTACGGCGCCGTTTGTTGTCTTTGGGGCTTTGTAAATTTATTGCCCGGAGTTAACCGGCGCTGTTAGGAAAAAATGTACTTTTAATTTATCTCGTTAAAGGGTTGAAGGACGGGCGGGTTCGCGAAGTAATTATTCCGGAATTGGCCACTTTGCCTGATGAATCCATCCCGTTGAACCCTTTTACGGAGGGCGATCGCGGAGTGAATTAATTCAGTTGCGATTTTAGAGAAGTGAAAGATTAAATTCGGGAGATGAGACTCCGAGTAATTAGGAGCAACTACATTCTGAAGTTGCGTCTTCTTTACTACCAACTCTGTACGGCTTACGTAATGCGATTGTTCTATTATTATATATCTTTCCAAAGAAACAAAGTTTTCAAGATGTGATGCATATAATAATATATGAAATGCACATAATGCTAAATTGTCGCTTAGTTATGTAGCACTATTGCGTAATGTAGAGAGAACAAATAAAATTACATCGGAGAACAAGCATACAAATTTAAAACAATAATTGCAAGTTCTGGCTTACCGGCCGGTTTTAGTGATGATCATCTCAGTGCCGAGGTCGTGGAACTTATCCCAAAGTTCTTTAGTTTCGAGTTGGCAGTCCACTGTGAGGAGCTCCTCGCAGTTACAGGAAGTGGTCGGTGGCAGTGGTCGCGCTGGTGACGGCGTGTCCCTCTCCCCTAGTTCTGCAATAGTATTCTTACATGAACATACTAGTGCGGTGTTACCTTTAGCGATTACAACTTTATAAACGATAGCCAGCCGTTCTGTTAAAGATGGTCGAAATAGAAGACAATCGCTATTACAATGTACCGTAACATAAGCAACTACATTTAGGTTTAAAGAATTTAATCTCGTAAAACTTATATTAAGTTTGCTTACAAGAAGATGAATTACTTTATGTTACGCTTATTTCATCATCATAATTTCAGCCAGTGGCCGCTCAATTCTGGACATACGAGTCCCCCGAATATTTCAGCCTATCTATATTCAGCATCCTCCTAGATCTTAACCAGGTCGTATGTCCTTGTTTCTACGCATGCCAGAGTACGTGGTCTGTACTCCAGAACCATAAGACCCGTAAATCATTCGTATATTCATTTACTATTTTTAAATCCAGACCGTTGGATGTTCAAAACATAAAGATCTATAATACCCATACTTTAAGTTTATTTTTTAAAACTCCGATATTGTTACATTTTTATATTTAGCAACTTTATACAATAAAAAACAGACAGAGTAAATTTTCTAACACCAGGCATATGTTTAAGTCATTAATTATTTTATCCAAAGTGTATTTATAATGTTCTTTGTCAAAGCAATAGGTTAGTTTAAACAGTTAGTAATGCCACCTTTCCGATTCACTCGAATCGGATCACGTGCAGGCATTGTGAGAACGCGATGTGTAAGAAAGTTTATTTATTATGATAATCACCGAGTCAGTAATTATGACTTCAATTTACTTTTTACGTCGCAATCAGCGAGTACAAAGGTATTGTGTGTCAAAAGAATAATTACAGTTATGCGTCTTTCCGATCATTACAAATTGTGATATCACGTGTTGCATACAATGAGACTTACGTTTGATATTTAATTTGTATTTATTAACTTCACTATTGAACTATTACTCTTGTTATGTCATTAATGATTGCCATAGATGGAGCCATTTTTAGTGCTTGCTGCACTTCCTAAATTCTAGATTCTTTGTACTGATTTACAAGTTAGTCGATACATAAACAATAATTTTCAATTAAAATTTACAATAAGATCGGCTGAAAGCGGCCTGTATCCAGCTTCTTTCGACGACATCGACAAGATCGTCTAATCCCTGTTTTGGTGGACTTCTTACGATGCGCTTGCCATAAACAAGAATAAGCTTTCAGAAATCTCGATTCTTGGTTTACTTTTTTTTCTGCAAATCTCTTTGCACAGTCCGAACAATAGTAATTGGCACGACATATGCCTCTCCAATAGATTTTCAATACGTCCAGTTGGAAGCTATACGCATACGCCTTCCGACGATCAGAACAAACTAATATTACAACTGAATTAAAGCTTTTAGTTTGACTTTTGTGTCAGCATTAATATTGTTTTAGATAATATGAATGATCTGTACGTCAAAGTCCGCAACGTCCTAATTACACAAAATATTTTTTGATAAAACCGTTAGCGATCTCCTTAAATAAATGTCTGATACCATACGCGTGACGAATCAAAATCTAATTAAAAGAAATTGTTGCAAAAGCTTTTAAAGTTGTAATTAACAAGATATTACATGTCAATGTAATGTTTCCTTATATTTTATTTCAGCCATTTAAATCTCGTTCATGTTATTATTTATTATCATATTTTCAATTGTGTGTACATTTATAATTGATACTAAAATGTTGAAGAACTTTAAGTTTTATTTTAATCATAATTTACGTATACAAATCAAATTTTTGTCGCTTAATTATGATAAGTCGGTAATTAATAAAACCTCATTTAAATATTAGGTTAACGTTTAAGTAGAATTAATAAATATTTTAATTTTACATAAACGAAGTATTTTTAAACTTTTGATAACATTTTCAACAACGTAATATCAGCTCTAGTAATCTCAGAGGTGTCTAGCATGGCCCCCGCCAATAGATTCCCAATTGGACTGATTGGACGTCTTACGCTACGCTTGCCAATCCCTGTTCTCTCCAGAACCTTAACTCCTCATCGGCCAACTGTTCTGCGCGCTAGGTGACCTGCTCACTGCCACTACAACTTGCCAATCTGCTTCACTAAATCAATTATTTTCATTCGTCTGCGGATCTCTTTATCCTTAAAAAGATCTCGTAGAGAAATTACATAAACGAATACACTCTCTATTGCTCGTTTAGTGACAGTGAGCCAAAGAGATTTAAAGCGGGAGACAACGGTTCAGCCCCGTAAGTTATCATTGGTAACATTGGTCATAGACACCTTCAGGCACTGGATAAAAACGTAACGTTAACGTTGTATTGATTTTAATTGATTGATAATATAATTACAATATCTTTTCGTATATTTATTCATTACAAATTCTAATCTTGAGCCGTAGCTTTACTATACATTATGAATTTAACTTTAGTTTAATAGATATATTAATCCAAATAATTTTGATGTACATTCCAAAGACAATTTAGAATCGAGTATAGACCTGAAAAACTAAATTTTAATACAACTAATATTAAAATAAATTTAAAATTTTCAAACTTTACATCTATATCACCGAGTCTGCGTAAATCAATATACGACTCTTTACATTTTATGACGAAATTAATTCTT
The DNA here is from genome assembly GCF_028537555.1 of Battus philenor. NCBI lineage: Eukaryota > Metazoa > Arthropoda > Insecta > Lepidoptera > Papilionidae > Battus > Battus philenor. The sequence continues at coordinate 11,546,163 of NW_027181682.1, forward strand.
GCTAATTTAAGCAATTCTAGCCATTGACGTAAATATATATACGTCAGATGAGAATGTACAAGTATGTATGTAAGATGTTCAATGCAGGCCGATTACAGCCGGTGCCATTGAAAATCTATGAAAAAGTCCTATGTACAATCGACGTCATACGGGTGAAAAGATGATGATTAAGAATGTGATAAACATTATACCCCATCTATGGCGCTAATTCGCGTAAAATAAGTTAAGTAACTCCAGATTTGAACCACGACAGATGTTGCATTAATTAATCCAGACTAGGCCCACATGTACCACGATTCTAGATGTTACAGTGGTTGGACATGTCTTATAGGTCTAACATGATATGGTCAAATACCTGAGGAAGGAGCGGGCGAAGGCACAGCGTGGTCGGAGGCGTCACGCTCACCGTCTGAGCACTGCTCTACATCAACCTCCACATCCTCATCAGGCACCGGCGACCGGCAGCTCGATGCGGGAGAGCTGAGTGACGCTGGTGAACTCTGCCGCGACGACAAACCTGCTGATTAAAAAGATACGTTCAAACCAGGAAATACAATGCAAACCTTGTAGGCGACTAACATCGTCGACATTTCAGACGTAGGATGTAGACCCACCCTTATAGATTTCCGAAAGGACCTGATGTGAGCGGCCTACATCCACATTCAGCGTCTTCCAATGACCTCAGTGCACGTTTATAACTAAATAAAATCATTCTCTTTCAAGAAAATCTTTAAGTTGTAACCTCAAAATATGTCATAGTGTTAATTATTCAAAGATTCAAGCGAAACTGAAACTTTCTTGTGTCTTGACTTAAATTTAAAACAAAGTTGATTTTAAATAATAAAGTACAATTTAAAATCTACTGCCGGCGTCATGGGTTGATAAGATCTTATACGATTAGGATTGTGTTAACAGATACAGGGGTATTGGTTATAAGGGTAAAACCTTTAAAAGCGTGAATATATAGCTCTATGATACACCTAATGCAAAAATTAAAGGTTTCTGAAATTATAATTAACTTACTGATATTATATAATATAGTAAGAAAAAGTTTTTACTAAATTCAAATTACGTATTTAAAATAACTTTTTATATGCAAGAAGTTACAGGCATGTCGCAGTCCAATAGAAAAATATAAATTAATATGTCATATGATCAACGACTCGTTAAAATTTTGCCACACAAATTGTGATGAGCGGTAACTATTTATTTAAATATGAATTATGACTCCTTCCTTACTCTTGGACTCCTTCAAAATTTAAAACATTTCAAAAGATTAAGACTTTTGAAATAAATTTTAAGGAAAAAAAGATAAAATTTATTGTTTCATATAGTACTAAGTATATAAATATTATATTAGTTATAACGTCAGAATCAGAATACGTAAAAGGGTAAATAATAAAAACCGTTGGTAACGAAAGTTAGAATCAAAACAGCTGTTGCATTTTATGCGCCGACAAAAGAACTGTAAAGGAAACACAAATTAATACATAAATTAGGAATTTATAACATTAAAAATGAAATAATGTAAGCAGGCAATAACAAAGTAGCGATCAACGGCGCCATAAAAATGTAGTTCAATACAAGTCGCGAGGGCCCGGTCGGTGTCGAATATGCTCGGTTCCGCACAATTAATCCTAAATAACGAACGCGGCCGCAACGCGACGCCTGCGTTCGCGCAAACTACTCCAATTAGTATTGAGAGCCACTGCTTTACCAGCCCATAGTTAAAAAATTTCGTCATGCTTAATGGTGAAACGACCAGAAAGGCGAAGGAATCATTTAAACTCGCCTGAATATTGACTTACCGGGCGTAATTGGCATATACACGGAATTAGAACTCGGATTTTTTTAATAGTTTTTTTTAATAATCGATATAGTTCGGTGCTTGTGCACCTATTCAGCTTCTTCTATCTCAGGACTAAATTAATTTTTCTTAGCATTAGTATATATGATTATCAACATGGCGATGTTCCCACCGTTGGGAAACATACCCCTTGAACAAAAACTGTGAGCCGTAATCAACTACGTGTATATTTGTATATTACATCTTTTAAAATTTTACCGTACGGCGCTTACATTCTATTTTTACTTTTAAGGCCTAATACGTTTCATAAAATATTATTGTGAAATGTAACCATATAACGTCTGAATCTTAACATCAAATAATGCATTTATAAGCCAGAATAATTTTCACTAGTTTTGCGTACTTCCATCATTTGCATCATATATTATCATCATTATTTCATTTGTACGGCTATAGTCTTCTCCAAAGATTTCCAATAAGATTGGGGACCCACTGTATCCAGCGTCCTCTGACGACGAATAAGGTCTGTCCACTACAGTGGCTAATAGTGGTTTTAATTATTTATTAGTTATTGCTAACTCCAAAACTTCAAGGCGCCAGCGGCCATCATACATACGGCAACAGAGACCGGAACCTCTTTTGTACTCTTATAGAAGATACGAGTCGACATTATTGACCATAGTTTAATGCGTTTGTTTATAGAGCCTAAACTACTAGTAATCTTGCTTCATAAAATGTCATCAAATAATTAAAATGATTTTTGTAAAGGCATTTTCAAAGGATTTCGTAAAGGCATCTTTAAATTCTTTCTCGGTGTCAATACATTTCAATGTTTATTTAGACGATATAACAGTTGAATTCACATGTAGCAATAATTACCATCAAAATTTCAACCTTTTACAAACAACTTCAACGTAATACTATTACATTTGGTGTAATATTTATACCACACAATGCGTTGCAATTAGGTAAAAATGTTCTCAGCGTTTATTTTCTTCGCTGTCTAATATTCTGACTGTTAAATCTATTCATGAATATTCATATTAAAATTTCATCTTCTAACAATTATGGATCAAGATAACATCTATTTTAATTTTTTCTGAGTCTTCCTGAACTATGTATCGTGTATATACAAATACGCTGAACTTAATAAACGATTTCTTTGGTTCTCGAATTTAAAATAACGATTTTTTATGTGTATGTGAGTATATGTGTATATGTATTATATAAGACTGTTTAAGTTTGAGTTAACTTTTTTATATGTAAGATTATGATTCTTTTGCACGTCCTCACAATGTATATAATGCTTAAGGCGGAAACTTGTAATGACCGCTTGATGTATAAGTCGCCAGTTAAAATGTAAGTAAGTTTTTAAGTTTCCTGAACAAGTAAAAAAATATATATGAGAATTTTTATTAAGTAAGTCTTTACAGCTCAACATCTTCATTATGATTTCAGCCATAGGACTTCCACATCTGGACATAGATATATTTTCCGATTTTTCAACAGGGCCTGACGACGCTTTCATCAGCCCTGTTGGATCTTATCAAGACTGATATACAAGTCAGAACCTTAAAGCCTATTAGGCTATCAGTTCTGTAACCTCCCAACGGACCCTTATACTTATCAATCCGCCGGGCTATATCGCTTACTTTCATTCGTCTACGGATCTCCTCATTTCCGACAAACTTTTAATTAGGTTAAGTAATAAATTGTCCTTTTATCTGCATTGCGAACGAGCAATACAATCTACAAAACACAGTAGGATAAAAAAAAATTAGTACATTTTTATAATCATATAATGTCGGGCATGAAACTGTAACACAATTATGTTAATTAAAACTATAAATCAAATAGGTACTTTCTCCAACTAAAACGTGATGGAGGTCTGTAACAAAGACGTAATTTTGTGTATTAACATTCCAATGTTTCGTGTTCTTGGCGACAATGTTCCATGAACGATAATAAAAAGTTTTATGTAAGCGATTCCTTCTTTAGGCATAATATAATTTTTTTTCTATTATAAAATAGCGCGTAACCATTATAGTTTCATATTATAAATTAAAACTGCTACTATTTGCTTCTTAATGTTTATCTGTAAAGCATTCTTGGTTTAAAACCTTCATAATTAAATAATTAACCTTAATTGTACACTAGATATCGCTTGCGATGTATTTAACATGGAAATTATAATTTCTTCTTTCATCTTACAAGCACAACATAATTAATACAATATTAAACTGAGCACAAAGGCGCGTCTGGCTATTTTCTGAAGCACACATATGCTCAATATGAAGTCTTCAATAACAGAGTACAGTACAGAGTACTGCATTTTTTCTTCGACAACTGATAATGTATTACATAGATGTAGGTATCTTTGCCGACTTAAAGAAATATGCAATAGAAAAATAACTACTTCACTTTCATTAGTAGAAAGTTTATTTTACTTTATATACTATTAATATATTAAGCAGTGGCAGCCCTGTGGTAAGGATTGAGACCTGCGATCATACGTCCAGGATTCGATTACCGGGATACAATCTTTTATAATTCACACTTTGTGTATTAATTATAAAGGATTGCGCCTTCTCACAAACAAGTTTCCGGAGGATGTACAGCAGCGTCCTCTACGCACCATATTACCACACTGCGATCGCCAACTCCTTTGCCATGTGTGGCAATTATGGTATATCCCCATAAATATATCTTTAAGGCAAGCCAATGCAGTGAAACGAAGATTTATGTATTACTTAATTAATTTTCTGCAGAAAATATTGTAAGATGTGAAATAAACCGGGGCAGGCAAAAAACCGATAGTGTAGTAATTATTTAAAAAAAAAAAGTTACATTTTACAAAGTCGAAACTTGTCCTTGTTGTGTTGTTGCGTTGTCTTGATAAAGTTAGACAAGATAAGACAAAACAAAACAAGACAGGCAAACAGATGCTAGTTTTACACTCTGTTGTAGAAATTTTCTTATTTTCTTTGGTCTTGGTTGTAATTCATATATATTAAACATTGTCTAACTGCTCTAAAGATTGTCTCTTAGTTTAAGAATCATAACAATAGATTCGTTATTCGTCGAATTTCAATATCATACCACGGCACCAATCAAGCGATGGCGTTTTGAAGCCTTCGAAATATGAAGTATCCATCTACCACAAAGCTTTCTAACACCTAAATATCCGTGCGGAATTTTTAGAATTTAACTTATTCCTTATTTAACTTATATTTTGTTCGAATGTTCTGGTTGGTGTCTCTTTTCTCAAATTATAATGTGCCACATTACTATGAAGGTTGGCTTCTGAAATCATTAAATGCCGGCAATTACGCTGACCATCAAAGAGATTAGAACGATCATGTTTGAACTCAAGTAGAGTCTCATCACTATAAGCTAACCGAAGTCCATCATAACTTTTTGCTAACTAATAAAGCAACAAAAATTATAAAAAATACACCACAGAAATTGTTATGTATTAAATCACAAATTGAAAATAAATCACAGAATGATGTGTACGTAAAAAAATTTAAAAATAATAAAAGATAAAGTACTATTTTCAAGTTACAAAATGTTTTTTATTACTTTTAACGGACTGTAAAAAAATCAGTTTCAACAATGTACAAAATAATTTTAAGACCTGAAAAATATCACGTAACGCTTTGGTGTCTTTTCTGATTTGTCTAAAGCTTTTTATTATTACGGTCCTACAAATTAGAAAACTTTTCTAATTGGAAATAGAATAGAGTAGAATTCAACTGACATGTTATAGACATATTGTCTGATATATAGAGATCTGAAATAAAATATTAACGGCTTTAATTAATGTTTGATATATTTTGATAGTTGCACTTTGTTCTGAGTTACCGCTTAATTCAGACATTATTGTGTCTATGCTATTTATGAAAATTAAGGATTTTGTAATCGATAATGAATGAATGGTGGTAAATAATAAGTTTCAACGCCGTATAAAATGTTAACTATCTACATTAAATATATTTTTAAATCAATGTAATAGGCGGCGACAACCATAATGAAACCCGTAACTCTGTTATCATTGTGACTTTTTCTTTTTTTCTCTTAAAATTCTGACAATGTGTGTTGTCGGTAATGACTTACAACACGGATACGTAGTCCCACTTCAAGTATCATCGGCATGAGCCCGTCGCTTTACAAGTCATGGAGGAGTAAGCTCGGAATTTCTCTATGAGATTGTATCTGGTATAAGGAGTTTGAAAGAACCCGACATAGCCCAGCAGATTGACAGATTGAAGTGGTAATAGGCAGGCAACGTAATGCGTAGACAGGCAGCCACTTGGGCCTTAAGCTTCTGGAGTGAACCGGCAAGCGTAAGACGTCCACATACAAAATACCCGAATACCTTGTTAAAGTAACTAGAAAGTTCTCGATGCAAGGCGCTTCTAATTAATCCTATTGGAAATCTATGAAGCCTACGCCCGACCGTGTTCTCGATCAATAGTAATATTTTTCATCATAAGAACAGAAATACAGTCATTTAAGTCGCTCATAACCAGGGATATTTTGTGGCGTAGAGTGAATGAATTACGTGGTAACATTTCGGACGATGGTGCTGTTTTAATGCTAGAAGTATTCTATTTGAAAAGACTACGAGGTCCAAACAAATAATAAAACAAAATCAATGAATACTAACATTCACGGTTGTTATAAGGTGCGTCGTATAGGACCTATTTAACAATATTATTGTAATGTAAAAGATTTTATGAATTTTATAAAATTTAATACATAATTGAGGCTTCATATAAGGTCGAACTAAAAGAACTGCGGTGTAAGAACCAGGGAGAAATAAAGACGAGGATGCTTCTGCAATGGAAACGACGGACCAACGAGGTGGAAAGATGACCTTCTTAATGTCTTCGGAAGACGCTGATTGGAAACCACGTCCAACCGACCCTAATAAAAATCTAATCTAGAATGCAAGGTATTAAAAGAAATGACTCGAAGAGAAGTAGGACGTGAGGGCACGGGAAAACGGTTTTTAAACAACCTTTAAAAATGTTTTTTTTAGTAAATATGACGAGAAAATTGTAACAATTATCTTTTCCCAACGCTAAACGTAAATGATACGAAATGTTAATATTTAATGTTATACATTTTGCGCAACGAAGTTTTGACTTCTTACCTTAATACATAATAATGATACGATAAATTTATCTTTTAGCACTGCTGGCAACAGTGTATTTAAACCAGAATATATGCGTGCTCCTGTTTTGTAGTAAATTTAAAGTAGATGTGATATCTATAAGTACGCGCTTCTGTTAACATCTAACAAAGCGCACTTTTCAGCTAGTTACGCAAAGGTTAACAGTTACAGGACGAATATATTTCCTTTAATCATCGTTTTTATTCTTGAACCGTATATCACCGACTGTTATCTTTGTACTATAAAACACTATTAAATTAAACATTTTTCGGAAATGAAAACAAATGGGAGATTTAAATAAAATGAAAAAAGTGTGATTTATAAAATAAATATTTCCCAGAAGTTTTCTGGCGTTCTAATTTATTTGTAAAATAATTTTAAGTTGAAATTTTTTGTACATAGGTGGTTTGCTAGACAAATGGCTTATCTACCTATAAGAAATGTAATCTTATAAGACCAAACAGCTGAATTAATTCCAATAGGATTATTGATTATTTTTAAACTCATTGAGAAATATAAATATTTGAAATCCTGTAGTATTTGTCTTAGTGTTTGCTTTGATTTCAATGCTTAATATCGATTTTTTTTTTAATAAAACTTGCGGCAATCTTAAATTTTTGTACATAAGCAAAACAAAACATAATGTGAATAAATTTGTCAACCATATTTTATTAAAATTAGTCCGTCGGATCTAGTTTTATAGGATATACTAGAATTCTGTTTTTTTTTTTTAGAATTTCGAAACTGCGCTATTGTAAACGTAATTATGTAAATTAAAGTTGCTATTAAATAAATCAAGTGCCCATATTAAGAAAACGTCAACATATTATTATATTCTCAAATTGTTCTTACATTGTGTAATTTAATTTAAATATGTTATTATAAATTTTGTAATTGAAAGTAAATTATACCCAATAAATAGCACATTTATAAAAAAAGTAAACGATCGAAAGAAACGTCGTTTAAATTTTAAAACATTTATGAATTTTAAGTAAGGCATGCTTTAACTGGCTAATTCAAATATGTTTTAGTGATATGAATGTGTCAATCGCAGAACGAAATATTATAACAATTTTATGGTAAACCTGAAAAAAGTGTACAGTACGACAGAAACTTTTTTCCAAATAATTTTTTATTAAAGCCATTAACAGTAAGTACTGATTAACTACTACGATTATTTAAATGAACAATATTTCTTCAAGGTCCTTGAAAAGGCATTTCCAATTTTGGTGGATCGAATCCAAACATAATATAATTTTAAATAGATAAAAGCCTAAAAAAGGGCAGTAAAAAATTGCAGGAGGTAATAAAAGTTAGGCCTATCTGACCGATATGTGTCGGCGAGCGAGCGGCGGGACTGCGCGGTTCCGTGGCGCTTCGGGCCATGATCGCAGCAATGGAGAAGTCCGTCGCCCTGGTCTTGCCTTCCTCCGCCACCATTCTGCAGCCGGCCCAGCACCCCGCGCCTTCCACATCCATCAACGGTTTCTGTTCTCAAACGGCCATCTCATCAACAACGTCCGACCCATCGCCCACCATACGTCTCAACTAAAACACGGCCATTTTCAGTTTTCACACTTGATCACAGATTTAATGTTGATTGACTTTAATGTTAGTGCGAACACATGTAAGCCGTCCGAATACGTACATAAGCGATAGCGGTTCGGCGGCTGAACGCGAACTGAGCGCGGGCAGCGACGCGCGGGGCGGGGCGGGGCGCGGGGCGGCGCCACTTCCCCGTGCGGCCACTGGCGGCCCTACCCGCTGTCACCGCTCCCCACGCCGAACGCCTGCACCCTTACTAAGCTCATAACAATATAGCATTATTATTTAATTTGTATTCCATATCATATCGCTCACTCTTGATGGAGCTGTCTGTGTCTTACGCAGCCTAATCGTTCATTTCTATTTTCACCCTTATGTAACTACATGACCACCAAATATTTTAAAATAAAAGTGCCTCTAGAGTAATGTTATAAATTTGAATGAATAAAGAATAACATGTTTACGTGGTATAACATGCCCGTGCGCAGTCGTCGCACCGCCCATTGTAACGATCCAGTGGATCAGAGCGAGAGAACGCTATTTCATCGATTCAAACGAACTAATGCTCGAAAGGGATAAACCTATTTCGCTATAACTTCCATGCTAAATATTTCATCCAATATTCACAGAAAAACTCTGAAGCAGAAATCATTAACTATAGCGATACTTTCTGGTTTGTTTAATAATTTGTTCACCTTCACGCTATCTGTCTGTTATAATCAATGATCGTCTATCATATAAAGGGACAACTTAATGTCCATATACAATAGAAAAAAAATATTACTAACAATTGCAAGTTAACTACTAATAAAATCAATAAAGTTTATTGGAAATATTACAGAATTCATATTTAAGTCCAAACAATTGCGACGTCATTCGAAAATATATAATTTTAAAATGTAGAGATATTAGATTATGTCATATTCGAGTACATATTTATTCATTTTATTGATAAAAAAAAACTGAATTGAATACGGAAACCCCTTTCACACCGATAATTTACGTCGATTTACTTTTTTCTAATAGATGTGGTGACTTTATATACCAGTTTAAAAAGCTCTATTAGATTTGTGTGATCTAGAAACCTAATTTTATTTAGTGGCTCCAATATCCATTTAATTTTTTTATTTAACACTTTTCATCGTATACGTAACACAAAGAGTTTTCTTTATTTTTTTCGTGTATAATAAATATAAACAATATACAGTTTTTAAATTATTATAAAGTTATAATAACGTAAAAAAGTTGAATGCGCGATCTTATCACTCGTACCAATTTGTTATAGACAACCGTAGTACGGAAAATCGTAATAAAATTAAAAAATTATAATATTTTTAGTAATAGGTGACATTTTTTTATAATATATACATACATGAAATAAAAAAAATTAACTTTTGACATACTAATAATTAAAAAGTTTTCGTAATAATATTGTTGTAACGGATCAGCCTAATCAAAACGGAAACATGTTTCTGCATTAGGATCGTTAAAATGAGAGTTCGCCCGCGAAAACCATTTCAATCATGGTCATGATGGGAAGTAAAAATAATACTAGCGGAACTCTCTTACTTTTTTGAAAGAAACAACGTATTTACGGGCCTTTTGGTTACAGCTACGTGCGGTAATGCTTCGCTGTATTCTTAAAGCGATTAAACCAAAGCAGTTAACTATAGCAATAATAGCAATTGACTTCATGTAGATATACTGTGATAGTATAAACTGTTAACTGAAAAACACGCATTACTGTATTCTATTTTAATTAATTCAATAATTGCCACACAAAATATGTCATTTTTAATGTTTTCAAAACAATATAAATAAAATAAAAAAAAACAAATATTACAAAAATACAATAGAAAATGCGCTAAACGCCTGCCTCGCTCTGCCCGCCCGACGTCATCGCCGTCGTTTCAGACTATAGACACCCCCTGCAAGGCATAGGCCTCCCCCATAGATATCTATGGGCGGATATACCATAATCGTGCGTACCATAAAGTGTGGTATTATGATACGCAGAGGACGCTACTGCCTATCATTTGGAAACTTGTATGTGAGCAGTGGCAATCATATTTAAATAACGAACAGTGCCTCTTCAAGACCACGCAATAACTAAATGCCAATTGAATAACAGTGTAAATCGAGACTAAAAATATTTGCAGAAAACCATCAAGACAGAATAGTAGTTATAATTAATATAATTAATCTTATAATCGGGTGCCCACACCATTTCGACCTTAATCCAATAATTTAAATGAGACCAATATAACCAATAGGGTAATTTTTAAACTAACACACAGTTTTAAACTCATACATATGTACTGTGTAGAATATTTCTTTTGCAAAACTGTATTTCGTTATTGGCAAGCCGCATATACCACGATATGAAAGCTCTGTTCGAGTCGTCACTTACGAGTATCAAAAAAGTTTAGAAAAAAAACAGTACGAAATACATGGAGAATCATACGTACTATACGTGCTTATAACGTTGCTCAAAGCGCAGGGCCCACGTCAATGGAGAGTATTAATAATTCACTCGCTTTTAAGCGAAATGAGAAAACAACATGAGGCGCCTATTCAGACTTCACGAGCGTTTATGTATTAGACGCGTGTATAAACTGTGAAATATTGCCTACCTCGCGAGATCATGCTCCACCGACTGCAAATACGACCGCCATGATAACGGTAACTCTAACATAAAATGCGCCATGAAACGTTCACGTCGAGTGCGTCAATTATTTGCGAAAATATGAAAATATCGCCAGGTCCACGTCTTTAAGAGTTTTAAAAACATTACGTGACTCTTACATAATTTTCATTTTGATTGAATGACATCACGAACAGAGATGCAATGCGTTTTATTTTAATATAGAATTCATTAATGTAAATAAACAACATTAAACCTGTCAAAACATTATATAAAATAAGAAAATGGCCAAAAATCAACAACGCCATAAAGCGGAAACAATAGATCAAGAATGGCGTCGTGAGAACGCAAGCGGTATTTCTTCCATTGTGTTAATTCGAAACAGTCTCGTAAAGGCGTAAAGTACTCGCCATCTTGGAATTTGGCGCCCATTTTTTCATTTCGAAAATCGTACGTCAAAACCTCAATGAACCTTTGACAAATATTTATTCAAAACGGAACACACGTGGCGGGCCACACAGGATGCCGTGTTGGCCACATTGTGCAATATTAGAAAGCTGAAAAGTTACGACTTTTCGTTTTTAAAATTAATGCAATCAAATCAGCAACAGATCGGTCACACGCCGAGCGTGAAATGAAGTGTTCACCGACGAGTGGTGCCCTGGAAATCAATTTTCTACTGCGTAACATGCGATTTCATGATGCGGAAACAATCGTTAACATTCCCTTTGATTGCCAGTTATGCTTATAAAATGATGCAGAATTTTCCTACCTCATTTAACAGACGTACTCAACATCTTACGTTCTTTAAATTTTGTGACACAAGACCATTTGAGACAATATAATCATTATTAGGTATTGTAGCCTACCTTGAAATATAAATATGCTGTACTCGAGTCTGGGTTAAAAAACATATAGGATTATCGTATGAGATATTTCTCCTTAGGCTTTAAATTTTAAAAGAACACATATAAAATGACGGAGAAAGTATTTATAATATACTTTCATTAATATTTATGATACGTTCAAATAAAATATTTTTTTTAAATTATTGCAATTTATTTTGTTTTAACCTAATATGTTCACAATTATTGTTCAGCCATGACGCCGTTCCATTATAAATTTTTTAAGTTCATTCTACAAACTACATTTTAATTTTTAAATACATAAAAAGATCGATTAAAATTAAATTACTATTCCGAAGTGTGAACAAAGTTATTAAATAATTTCATAATAAAATGTTTTTATACGTAAGATAGTACATAAAAAATACATATGTTGGCATATTTCTACGCACGAAAGATGAAATTTTGAAAGTGTTTGTAGCATGGAACAAGATGAGTCATTTATTTAATATGTATGTATAGAGTCAGTGAAGTAAACTTTCTACTCACTGTATATAACTGCTCATTCATCTTACAACCGCAGCCATAAACTGTCATAAAAAATATTGCGAGCCACGAAGGTTTTGAATATTTGAATAAAGAATAAGTGAACATAAAAAGCTGGCTGGCTGGAGGTGAGGAGCAACAAATCGCGCGCATTATAAATGACAAATGTAAGCTGTGCGCGGTGTCGTGTTGCGGCCACCCGCGCGCCGGATTAGTTTCAACTTACTTTCCGTTTTGCTCCCTGCTTCTCCGCGTCTCTGCTCCCCGAAATAGAGCGCGCCCTCTGCCCTTGACGCCTGCCTCGTGGCTATCGATACCGAGCCTTAACGCTTTAAACCGGCGTACTGTTAAACTATAAACGTTTACCAAAATTATTACCAAGGTTATAATTAAAACGATAATGATGAACATTTATATATAACCCTATACAAATATTAACGTGAGTAAGATAGAAAATTTACAAGTTTTGTTAAACACGTGAATTTCAGTTCTACACAAGTGACATTAGCAGATTCCGCAGGTTCTAAGCGGCAGGACACAAAGCGCCTAGCCTTCCCTACCTTAACTCGAGCTCGTGGGCTGCTGAGAGAGCCTTGGGTTAGACCGCTACATACTATTATATCACAGGATTAGGAGATCGAAAAGACTATCCACGTAGTGATTAGGTCTAAGAGAAGCTTCGAGGGTACGTCGGCTTGGAGTATCACTCGTCAATAATACCCGTTTAGCATTCCAAGTCAAAGGCATTCGAAAAGATATACAGTTAGTAAAATCCATAAAGGCTTACCAAAAATAATTAACATGGCTATAATTAGAAAAAAAAATAACTTGTGTATTATCGTGTACAAAGTCCGAAAAATTGTCAGTTCGTTCGACTATTTTGTACATATTTTATCCATATCACTTGTTTTGTGAACCTTTCTTAAGGTTCCATAAAATTAGTATCGTATGTGAACAACTTTGTTTTATGTTTATTACGATACACAGCTATGTAATGTTTTAACTATCATGTCACAAATTTAACAAGTTTATTAAACAAAAGCTTGTAAAAATCCTTTCAGAAGATAAAAGACTTTTTAAGTGTATAATAAAGCTTGGAAATGAATTGCTCTATTATTGTATTAAGGATTTTAGTTTTAGGCTTTTCTTAGATCAGGCCAGGAAGGATGTCATTAAAGGGAGATCAATCTAATTCGTTTCGCACGCAAGTGTCATTGTAAATGATGTGGCTAGTCATATAAATAAAAATAATGAAAACATTAGTATAAAACAACATTATAATATAAAATTAAAGTTACAGTTATAACAATGTAAGTGAGTCAACGTTAGTACTGTTGATGCTCACACTAGGCAAGGCCTGTACCGCAGCGGCAGTAGCAGTGACATTCACGGATTATATTGCACAGTAAAATACAATTTAAGATACACTCAGAAAAAAAAACTTAATATTGAATTTAAGTTCTGGAAGAGACAATATTTTTTTATTTCTGGGTGAAAAATTAGGAAACAAATCCAACTATTATTTAATAGCTTCAAAAATGTTTTCGGTCTCCTCTTATGATAGAGATAATAACCACTTGACAATTTTAAATTTGGCTTCACGTACATAGAATTTTATTGTAAACAAAAACAGACACATATGAATTAAAACGTTTCGCGAAATCTGTTTGTGATTGGTAACTGTAATCTGAAAACTCGCTTACTCAACATGGGATAGAAATCTTTAGATGTTAAGTGTTTCTATGTATGAAAATGCCTAATTTTAAGATATTATACATAAACATGGGTGAACAGGGATTCATTGCAACGTAGAAATGTTGTGCATAATATTTACGAAGACTAATCACCATTAACCTATGCAAATCCCGTTAGTATTTCTCATTACTCATAAACCATAACATCACAACTCTCGATATTCCGGACAGCTATATAGCACCGTGATAATTTTACAGCACTTGTTATATTCACAACTTTCTCCTTAACTGTAATTTTAAAATAGAATTTCCTTAGAATCTGCCTAGATAGGAAAGCATTTATAAAATCAATAATGTTTATTTTGGAAGCCAAAAGCGTACGCAACTTTTCTTCTGTTGTTATAAGTACTTATAAGATTATATTATACATATATGACATATGTACACATATGAAAGGTATGTTTACACAGAGTAATGAGTAATAGATGTTCAGAGTAATTTGGACTGGACTTTTCTATCACTGCATAAACGCGTGGGAGGCGCTATGGCAAACTTTTTCCTTGTCAAAGCTTTACGTCCACTGCTTCTCTTTCAGTACTTCACTGCCACCGCTTCGCTTTTATTGCTTCACTGCCTTTCACTTCTTTGTCACCCGCTTCACTGCCATCACTTCTTCGCCACCGTTTTACTTTCATTACTTCGCTGCCTGCACTCATAGCCATCATAACCACTGCTTTGTTACAATTACTTTTTTGTCACCGCTTCAGTTTGTTTGAGTCACTACAATAATCTTTTTGCCACTGCTTCACTGGTATCAATTTATTATCACTGGTTCTACTGAATAACGTGAATCTTTGTAATAACTAACATCGCATACGAAAGAAAATCTGAGTGAGTATAGAAATATTAAATTAACAACACATATTTAATATTTTAAATATCTTTATTATTTATAATAATAAGGATGTCTTGCTTTAAAAAATGCTGCATAAAACTTGGTGTTTAATATATAAATAACATGGAAGGGCCCGGTGAATTCGCCAGTATCTCGGTAGCTGGCACAATACAGTCTCAACAACGCATTCAAAGCTGTTCATTGAATAATTTCCAGTTAAGAGTATTTAAGCTTTTATCGAGGCACGGCCATAAATCGCTGCGCAGACGCATAATCCCCGCCCGCGCCCCGCCGTCGGCTATAAACAGAAGTCAACGTGTTGGACTTATAAATCGTGCTCTTTACTATTGTATCTCACGCCACAATAATGAAGTTAGCTCGTTCGGGAAGAATTACGGGACCACGTGGGTGGCCGTTTCGCCCGAAGCAAATCCTTATAGACTATTGCGTACGAATGCATTTAAATCTTTTTTTGTGTAAGGCGGTAGTGGGCCGTTGACACCCGAGGTTCTGCAGCCGGTGAAAGGTCGTTGAAAAAACAAACGTTGGCCCCATCGCGGCGTGCCGCCCGCGAGGCCTGGTTTCAAATTTCGAATCCTTCGATTTATGGTCGCTTTACGACCAACGTTCTACAGCCACCAGGTCACATCCATCTACCGATAAATCATTTTCTCGATCCGGGGTAGACATCAATCGTTATACCAAGCAATAAACATTTAAGTAACTTCGCGAAAATCGATTTTGGAAAGTGAAAGAGTATATTTTATTTTTATCGGATCGATTTAATAACGTTAAGATCGTGACTGTTAAAAAAACTATATTAAAAAAATTATCCAATTAATGTAAGAAATATCTCTTATTTATCTTTTTATGTTATTTAATATTCTTTATTACAATAAGTAGAAAAATATACAATTGGCGAACTTATCACTCAAGGCAAATTTTCTGTTTCTTTAAAAAAGACATTTACTTAAAATTTTTACAATTTTTTTTTAAAGTGAAGGACGAAAATTTTGTATATACTATGGAGAAAAGTGCATAAAAATATTTTTTATGATGTTAATGCTTTATTTTTTTTATTTCAGATCCTTTAGGTAGTTACCTTAAAAAGATACGGTATTTCATTTATACATATACACACAAGATGTTCTTAAACATGAAGACACTCTGCAGCCAAAAAGATTCAAAAGTTTATGCTTATAATAATATTGTTAAGTTTAATAAGGTAACGGTATAAGTTATTTTGTATTAACTGAATATAACCTAAACTAAAACGTTAACTTAAACGTGTAACGGACGATTGTTAGCTCGGCGCCGCAAGTGTGAAAAGGCGTGCGTAATCGACCTTATAAACAAACATTCCATCACACCACTAAAAAACTGATATATTTCACAAAACTTTTATATCCGTTCGCTCTAACTTGAAATATATTACTTTTCTCTAGCACCTTTTGTATCTTTTAGTGCGTTGTCCCCACTTTTATGGGTACAAGGCGGTCCATAAATCATTGTAGTGGAAGTAGTGTACACTCGTAAACAATGCCAGCCCCACGGGGCACTGCCGCGACCGGCTTGCGCGCAACCTTATAGCACTGCCGTGACACTCTACAGCACTTCATACCGCAACTCGTTCTAATCCGTAATATATCAAATTGTTTAAGTTCCACTAGAACCTTCACTGATATTCTGACATCTGACATTGAAACCCGCAAGGCGATCTATGTAGAATCTAAGTTTTGTATGTAAGTTACTGTTGTAATTGCTTTTTTTGAATGTAATTTCATAAAGTCCTTTCAAGTTCATTTTTAACATGCCAAAAAATATTGTAGAAAAAAAATTAAAAGTTTTTTACCTAAAATTACTATAGTTAGAAAATATGCATTTTTTAATCCAAACTTTCAGGTAAAATTTCGTTAAGTCTGTTGACTAGTGTTGGGCGCTGTTAGCTTTAAGGTTTTCCAGCATGATAGGACTGCGCTCCTCTGTAGGACATTGATCAATGAGTGGGTAAGACTGCCGCGCTAGGTGTATGGGCCCCAAACCACGCACCTGGTGGCGAGTAGGGTAAGAATGAAAATAGATCTATACCCCATCATTATCCCACTGTGTAGCCTCGGAGTCCCTTTTAATATCTGTTCTTAAAAAAGCTTCATTCGACATGAACGACAGTGGTTGTACGGAGAAAGCATCAGCGTAAACATTAAGCTATAAAACGCTTAATTTTATTTTGACAAAGGAAACAATTTTCACGTCTAAGCTGAATGTGGACATTACGTTCCCGATAGCAGTTAATCCGAGACGAAGCAGCGCTGTAAATTAAACTTTATATCATTTTTAACGAGCGCCTCGAATGGTGTTTTGATTGCGGCCGGCTGGAGGCGTCGACAACTCGACACGACGATAAGGCGACAGTTGCCGCGACACAAAAAACGCACGTTTTATGACCGCTCTCACGCCGCGACCCGCGCCGCTGACGCCGCGGACAGCACTCCACTTTATGTGGATTTCTACATCGCAACACACTTCAATTTTACGACTCTCATAAGGATCGAGTTGACATAAGGTTACCATACATTATTTTTAAAGGATCAGCCTAATAGTTTAATAACCCGCTAGAGAACTTTACGCCGTCGCTTTCTATAAATTATTTATCATCTTTATTGATTGATCGACATCCCAGATTTCCAAAAATGACCCGTCGAAAACGATGCATCCAGCATGTCCTGACGACCTTAAGCAGGCTACCTATCTACCTTCTCAATAGGCGTTCTACGCAGTGCCTACCGGTCCGGTATCACCGCTCCAGGCCCCAGCGGTTATCTGTTCTGCGCGCCTGCCCACAGAAACTTGTCCACGTGTCTACGGATCTCATACTTCCTGGTACGATCTCATAGAGAGAACCCGAGCATATCTCTATGGCTCATTGAACGTTGATGAGCTTGCTAATAAGACCCAGAGAGCCATTTATCACATCCTTTTAAAATAATTGAAACCATAGAAATATTAACAAACAACTAAGTTGTTTCAAAAAACTTTTTGTTGCTAAAACAAATTAAGAGGTGCAATGGGCGAGTTTTTGTTTTCATTATATTGCATTACACGCTGATTTAACGCTCATCGATGTTTAATCAGCTTTACGGTGCGTGAAACGACACCACAGAGTACGTAAAGAGCATCGCATGATAACAAAAAGGAGGGCCATTAATCTACCATTGTGTCGCGCCGGTGAGACGTCGGTTTTGTTTGCGGACTCGTCCCGATTTATTCCAACACCGCTCGTTTGCAGCTCGCCATTGTCCCTAAACTATCGGGTGTGATCTCTCACAATGCATAAATGCTATTGAAACCATATTTTGACTATTTGTTACGTATACACACATCGTAAATTATATACGAATTAAACAAACTTTGTATTTACTTTGGACTGCATTAAAACAATTTTATGCGTCATGTTGAATATTTTTATACAATATTACGGGACAGAGTAAAAAAAACATGTCTTTGACATCAATCTCTTAAAGACTTACTTCCACAAAAACATCACAGGCGGCGACAATTAATCTTAAAGTGTTTAAGCCGCCAGTATTTACCCGAACAAATGTAACGCGCCGCGTCGAGAGAGCGATCCTTCATCTGTTAAACAACGTTAGGAATTTGTTCATCCTGACGCTTCTTTTGAACACATCACCGTTTACAGCGAACGGCTCTCCCTAGAGTCCGCACTGTGCGCTACACGCATACTGTGCTATCACGGATAATCTCTTTACATGTTTTGAACCTTACAAGTTATCACTTAACAAATATCATTGCATTTAATAACGTAATAAGAAAATCTTTTTTAAAATTATTCCACAAATCTTAATTTGTTTGTTTTACAACAAACTTGTTCGTAGATTATAAGGAATTAAACTGTATGTTAAAAATTTAATAATAAATTGACAAATGACTCTATTAAGCTACAGTTAAAAGAAATTAAAAGTTAAGTATTGTTTAATCAGTTTATATATAATATTTAAATTTAAATTGCTTACCACCGGTTCTGTGAAAATCTGTAAGCGGTACCTATGTCCAACAGTGAACATCCTATAGCTAGCGATGATGAAAACATCAATATAACACCAACAATTTGTGACAGATATACGAAAAAAAACATAATTATCAAAAGATAAATGTTTAAATAAGAATAGTAATTTTTATCCGTAAATTTCCCGAAAACTTATGGTGAGACGAATTAGCGCCCGCTTCTCATGCTCTTCGATTGACAGCGGCTGACGTGTGACGGCTATTGTCGTTCTGACATGTTGACACTGTCAAAACTTGACTTCTGTCCGGATTCCGCATGTAAATCGTAAATACGGAAACATAAACCGCTCTATGGCGATCTCCGACACAATGTAACGACAAATTAAATAATAGAATAATAAACTGTACTTTTTAAACTGGTACTATGTTACAGCTGTCAGAGTCGGTTCGTTATTGGCATATTTTACTAAAGCTAATTTCATTTAAGATATGGCTATACTAGAACATGATGTTTGAACGTATCGAGACTTCTCATGCTTACGATGTTATGTTAATATACAATTTTTGTGTAACTACATTCATTAATCGGAATAAAATGTTTATTTTATTCTGCATTTTTAAAAGATATATATAAGATACCATGTATAAATAGCACCATATTTGACTCAAAATAGTAAATTATAAATTAATACGCAAATTTCTCTGTGATAAAATATAATAAATGTTATTTAATGGCATGCATATTTATTAGACATACGTATATTTTCCTAAATTAATTTACACAAAGTTTTTGAAGTACGAGCAGACTAAAACATAAGTTTAATCAAGATCTTGTGGAAGAATGCTATTTTACAGTATATAGCAACATCTTCAAGTTATTATCTTTGTGACAAATAATTTTAATGATTTCAATTAAAAATAGCTCTTAAAGACTGATAAAGATGTGCTTTGATCATAAACAATTGCTTATTTAAAAAAAATGTTAATAATAAAACAAATAATGATGATGATGAAAAAAATATGTCATAAAATGATTTACCGCTTAAACACATAACCGTCACCCAATCTTTAAAGTGATATTCCATCTTCAACTACATTAATACAAATAATATAGTATAAGCAAGCAACTAATACATAAATTATATAAGACGCATATTTACACTGTAATATAGAATATGCCGCAAAATAGGTATAGCATTAAAATAGGTGTAATACAGAATATGAACGTATCTGTGTAAAAAAACGGTTACAAAGCAAAATTGAACAGTTCAAACAAAATCCATCATATTTTTTGTGGAAGTTTAATCAGTGAGCAAGTCAAGATTAAATATTTTGTATTAGTATCGCTTTCATTTAAGTAAAGATTAACAAAGTTTGATAGGTTTTGAGTTAATATAAATTTAATGATATAAAAATCGAACTCCACGGCTCTTGGTAATATCACCAACCTTTTTCGTTAAGGAATATCTTCTTAAAAAAAAGATAACGTGAAAAGAAAACGTTGTCAACGCTTATTTATAATGCAAAAGACGTTTTTAAGCTAATTTTAAAGGAGAGACAAGGGAATCGCTAGAGCGACCCCCGCGGGGACGCCCCTGCGCTCACACCGGCTCGTCTCGCCCTCAACCCAGTATCCAGCAGAGACTCTTTCTCTTAAACATGGTGACAAAGTGACAATTCAAACATTCTACTCTAATGTTGTTTAGGAACATTGAATAGGCAAACAATTCGCTTTATTTATAGCCATGTTGTACATCCACAATAGGCACACCTCGGTTCACTTTAAGCTGTTTCATTTCCGGACTGAAACATTGCTCTTGTAGCATACACTTTGTGTAATCTTTTGCTGTTTTTCAATCCTAACTTAATTCTGAAAAGATTTTACAATCCTTTTAATATCGGCTAAGAATTATTGTTTTGGTTTGTCGTAACTGTGTACAAAAGTAGGTATTTTATTAAAAGCTGAAGAGACATGATAGAACCGTTGTACGAGGCCTTTAATTTCATTTGCTACGGCGCCCATTGCTGTATCGCCGTAACGGCGATACCGCACTACAACAGAAAAAATTGCCTCTTTGAACTTTCTAAGGGCAGTTAGGAATATTCTTACTGTACAAATAAGTGATCAATAGAGTTACCCGTAATATTTTTCAGTTATATTTTTGACACAAAACTATAGATTTCAATTTCAAAAATTTCAGATCTTATAAAAGGCTTGTACACAAACCATACACAATGGTAAGCTTGAAGTATTTTAATTGTGTGAACAAGTAATTAAATTTGTGTTGCCAATATTAAACGTCACATAAAATATTTACAACTGCTGTAAATGAAATTACCGACAATATGCTAAAAAAATCTATTTCGATCATGTCGGCCAAGAGATGTATTTAAAAAAGAAAGTGACTAAATTGTATTTGATTAGTTGTGTTTTAACTATGCAACCCCAAAAGTAAAAAATGTTTACCTATTTTTCTCTTTAAAAGAAAACAAATCAATTTTCGAATACACTTCTTTCTTACCAACTCCTTTTTTTCTAGTATATTTTCACCTGCAATAATCTGCAACATGGTCATATCATAATTGATATTACAGATCATATTTTTGGTGGACCTGTGCTGCTATTATCTATTATATACGCCTATTGCAAACGATGATCGTAAGTCTCGCCATTTATTAATTTAGATTCTTTTATAACCCAAGCATACTGTTCCTTGAAGACAACGCTTGGTCACGACACGACAGTCAGTGGGCTTATTAGTAGAACTGCGAATAAGAATACTCCGTTCTCTCCAAACCTTGCTCCACCTTTTTACGAGGAAATACATTTTAAGGCTACGAGATAGCCAAGTTCGCCTTCATAGAAATTATTGTACCTCATTACAACATTCTTTTAACAAAGGAATCAGTTATTTTTCAATAGATTGATAATGCATTGTGATGAATGGTGTATATTCCAAATAATTTAATAGATAACTTTCCTATTTTTGATGATCAGTTTTGAAAACACCTTTTCCATAGAAAACTAAAACCCGATTTAGAAAAGAAGTCAACCTACTAAACACTCCACTAACCCCTTAGTTAGTTTATAGTAGATATAGTTACTTTTTATTATGTTTTTGTACATACTTTATCTTCAATATTTCCATCAGGCGCGCATTATAGTTATTAGTAATGTTAGGTTTCTTATGAAACAGTATATTGTATAAGATTACTTTGTTATTAAATAAGTCTATGAAGGCATTTTCAATCGTCCCTACACATTACTCCTTGTGATATATAAAAATGTTTACGCGACAAGTATCACGTTCTGTACCTTAATATGCATACGCGTTTTGCGAGTGGCAGTGAATAAAACACCCGTTCACGTATTTCTTCATTCATCGTTGGCGAGGAAAATGAAAGCCAGTTGTACATGTGGTACATGTTATAGAGACAGACTTACCATTTAGTTTGAGTCAATCAGAATCTAAATTGATACAAGTAAAATGGCAGCGATTATCTTACTTTTAACGTCTGAATTCAAATCGATGTATAAATTTAAATTCGGACGAGTAATGACAATTTAACTGTCAAAGTATTAATGTCCGTCTTAATGATCTTCTTTACAGCGATTGCTCGATATAGGCTTTGTAGATATCGACCCGTATCCAGCTTCTTCAACCGACCTTAACATGCTCGTCTGTCCACCACGTTGCGTTTGCCAATCCGTGGACCCCATTCGAAAACTTTAAGACCCCAGCGGCTATTTGTTCTTCTCTGCTAAGTAACCAGTGGTAAGTAACAGTTACCGCGTGAGTGCTACATATGTCTACCTCTTTCTCTAAAATAACTACAGACTTAAGATATAAATAATGCTTCAAAATATAAAACAAATTCAACAAACAAAGTTCTTCCGTGTCAGTTGAAGACTAAAAGGGGAGTATTTCATACGAAATTACAATAGAGCAAGCTGCCATGTCTTAAGTTAGTGTTACTTTAAATCCTTCGTAAGTCACACAATTATTGCAATCCTATCGGGGAGACGGGGGCCCGGGCCCGCCCCTGCCATTAGACTCGGTTTATTCGAGGCTCACCCCTCGGCGCTGTCCGCGGCTAATCCGCCGGGGAAGTGGCTAAATATCTTGTGCAAATAAACATTCCGCGCGTATTGTCGTGGGGCGAGCGCGTCTGTAACCGATCGGATTATGTGGCTTTTGCAATGATATCACTGTTCGTAATGAGATACAACAAAGAATGATTTGCGACGCCGTGTGCGGGCATGTGCTGTTAGACGCGATGCCGCTCTGCGATTATCATATTTGTTTTATATTAATCCGTGACTGTGATGAAGATATTATTATACTACCGTTTTAGATTGTGATTTATAAATTCACATAACACTCCCGCCGAAATCACATTTTAAATAATCATATCCATATATAACATACTAATATGTTATGGGACAACTTATATCGATGGGACATGACAACCAAAAAGACGCCAAATGTACCTAGGAAACCTGAAATACTCCATGTGTGAAATTCGCATCCTTATAATAAAAATTTATGTTCAATTTCATAACTTTAGTTTCTGACACTAAACACGCATCACTCAAATTTAATTGTATTAATTTTAATCGTAGATATAAATAGTCGTACTTATATAACTTTGTTCTTTTTTACACCCCAAACAATGGCCCTTATTTATTTATTAAACATATATAATGATTGAAACCAATATCTACTATACCAATATCTAATTATCACTTATATCTTTTTTTAAGTTATGCGTAACATAAATTTCTTACGAAATCACTAAACACCGATAGATACACCATGAGAATAATCACATATTAAAACAGATTTGGCTATATGCAACTAGATAAAAAGAAAATTTTTATTGTGGGTTTAGCTTAAAAATAATACAGCAAGATTTTATGAGAGTGCCAACAATAGAAACCCTTACTTAATTACGTCCTTCAGCGGCTTAATCTGTACTACAGCGCTGATTTTCAATACACATAGTTTTAAGTATTTGTTTTTCATGTCTAGCTGTTACTGCTCACAGATCGCACAACAATTTAGAAATAAAAAATAAAATGGATTTAGAAATAAAATACATTCAAATAATCTAATAAAATAAATAAATTCACCGAAGTTGAACAATGGGCAACATTGAACTATTCGATAGAAAACTGTACAGTGAGTTATATATTACGTACACATTGTTGCTTATGAAGATATAGCAAATAAATTTATTGTTTTAAGCTCAGTTTATTACTAATTACTAATCCATCTGTTAGAGGTCGACTCTATATCTGCCACAAAACAATGCAATGCAAACTTTACTATCATTACAAGGCTTATTAAATCATTATTTCAAGGTCACACAACAATTATTACGGTGCCTTGTGCTCTGCTACAAAAATAAAATTAAATGTATAAAAATAAATGATACCTATTTGCCCGTTTGTCATCGTTCAAGATGTACGACTTAAATTATAGAATTCTGTGTATCACACCACTCTCAAGAAGAAATCCTTATTCAGAATGAATAATTAGTGCTGGTAGCCGTGCAAGGCTGTCACGGCTACATTAGTCTCAAGGTTCGCGAGCTTGCAATTTTATGTCTTAAACTAGGAGTATATACCGTATTTTTCTAATAAGTTTACCGTCAAAATATATGATCTAACGTCTTGATTTTGTTCAAAAAGCGAGAACAACAAAACCTTAAATATTATTATGATGCAAAACCCGCTGTTGTTCTATTAGCTATTGCCTTATTTTTTTAAGTACAATTATTAAATTTTAAATGATAATTTATAGGTCAGTTGTTTGTTATCATGATGAGACTCGGTAAACGATATGGCAATTATAATGTGATGCTACATAGGATTAATATATTAGACTTCCTTGTCCATCATTGACGTTTCGGCCGCTTAGGTTTCCAATAAGACTGAAGCGACTTTAATGTCTAATAGATTCAAGCGTTACTTTGAAGAAGTCCATCCTAAGAAAGAAAGTGACTTTGAAACGTAGTTATATCTTCGGATACATTACGTCTATGGATCTCCACATTCCTGATTATTTTGTAATCGTAAAGAAAGCCTGAGAAGAGCGCTCTCCATGCCTCCTTGAGCCAATGTGAACTTGGCATTTAAATCCAAAATGAGAGACCACGTTTCAGTGCCGACCTAAGCCGCTAGTCGCCGAACGCTAGCCAATTCCTACTAGGGTACTGTTGTACTAGGGGCCCGAAATGTTGGCGGCTAGATCATTTGAAACATTTAAATTTATTTTTTATACTTTTTTACTGACAGTTTGTATCACAAAGCAGTTTCGTTTGTTCGATTGTTCAGTCTATTATTAGGTATTATTTTACTGTTACCTGGTTTTGTAAAATTATAATTAGATTACCACCATAATTTTCGTTTATTTATCCATTATTACAGTCCACACGCTCGTATATATGAAATCGCCTATGTGCTATATTTACATATTAATTCTCGTAATAAGAAATTTAAGTTTTCAGATTACTTTAAAAAAAAAGGTTTTCGTGACGTAAGCAAAAATTATTACAAAAGAATAACATAAGTAGCTGCCACATTCCTGTACTACCGAAAACAAATACATGTAAGTGAGGTCGCTGGTAACAGTCCACGAGCTCGAACAATACCTTTCTATTATCATTGATAGACAGTTCCCCGCCCCTATACCGGCAGGCTCGCTGCCTCTCCCTACACTAGTATGTTAATGCTATTTCTTTTCGAATTATTAGTAAATAGCATGTAAATTATACACACTACACATTAGTTTTACGTAAGAAAAACTCTATTATAGACAAAATTATGGCGTTTAATATTCTTCCACGCCTTTAAACCATTTGCAACTACAACCAAGAGCCCGGAATTGTCTTACATTCGCCGAACAATTTCCACAATAACGTAAATATGCGTTTACATTGGTAGCTAAAATGTCAGCATAATACTTGTATTAAACATCTTCTTTTTTTCAGCTGACAGACCCGCACTGCAAGGCATAGGTCACTCCCTAAAATCGCAGCGGTGACGGGTCCTGCGCTGCCCGCAACCGGCGATTTAAGCGACCTTAACTGTGCCGTCGGTCGACCTAGTGGAGGGCCTGCCCACGTCGCGTCTACCAGTTCTGGTCGCCACTCGAGATACTTTTAGCCCTAATGGCCATCGATTACACGATGATTGAACGATGTGCCCCACCCACTACAACCTTACACGAGCAATTCTTCGTACAACGTCGGTGGTCTTGGTTCTTCTGCGGATTTCCTCACTGTCAGGGCATAATCTATATATTAGAATAATAGCGACAAAGTTTTCACTAGATTCAAAGATAAACTTGTTTTAACTTTTTCTAGGTTTCATTATATTATATCGAAAGCAAAACATCTTGCTTTATTTAAAACGGTGTAGAGCGTGGTATTTATTTATTATCTGCACGCTTGAAATCGCGTTTTACAAACATTTTAACATAGGTCAAACAGTTTCTAAGATTATATAAAACTCTATACATATAATTTATAATAAACTGTTAGCCATATTATAATTTCTCTACTTCAATTACAAATTGATGTTATTGTACGTAAAGCATCAATACCAAACCGTTGAGCACAAAAGGGGGTGGTAACGTATGTGTGTTATTAGCATAAAACGTGTTGTTTCGATGAGCAGAGACCCAATGTTCGGTGACGGTGCAGACGGCGGCGGGCATGCCTATTCATGAGCCACGGCTGCAGCGCTCCCCGGCGCATTTGAATAAATACAATTAACTTGTTTGTTTAAGTTGTGCCCTGCACAGTCGCACATCAACGACGTACCGTTGAATGTTACGAGCGCTGTAGTGGTACAGTCAGTGTTGCCAGTTTTAGTTACAGTTGTTCTCTTTCATATAACATTGTGTCTCGTTAAATGTGGTACTCAGTAGTAGAGCAAATGTGACTAACGACCGTGATTGTGGGCTAGATTTCCAGGGTACAACTTTACATAATTCACACTTTGCGCATTAAATATATAGAATAGCCTTTACTCAGCATTTTCTTCATGTTACCACACTGCGATCACTAACCCGCTTGCCAATCGCAGCGATTTTGGAATATCCCTCCACAGATATCTTTGGGCGAGACCTATGCCTTAGAGTTATGAATCTAATTCCGTAGAACCAATGCATCGATACTGATAGAATTTAAAGTGTCCACTCATCTTTCCACTAACCGAGTTTTTAAATTTTTTAGTCAAACAAAAAATACAGTTTCAATATACAAAATCTTTTGATTACTGATAAAGTTTATGCTAGTTCCGCTCCGAACCACGCTCCATACCACAGTAGCTGAAGAAGTACACCCCGCTGAAGATCAGCAAAGAGGACCTAGTGCGCGACAAAGTTAAAAAAATCTATTTTGATCTCGGTCACAATCGTCAGTAGCGCCTCGTTACGACGAAAGGAGTAGAGCCACGTTAAAAGAACCTGATAATGATCAAATCAGACATAGTCATTATGGCCATTACAATAGATATAAAATAGGACGTCTCTTTGACCCAATTATCTTCAAGTAGTCTCTGGGAACAACACTTCACAGGAATAAAAATCGGTGGTAAAGATCGCCAATAGAGTACTATCTATAAAAGTAAATTCACTTATTTTATTTTATTTCCTAATGTATGCTCATATTCAGTGGTTATTTAGAACATATGTTTATAACGGTATCTAGCGGGTCGATCGGATGCAAAATTGCAAACATTCTCGCGTTATGGACAGTATTCAAATTGCAGGCAATGGAGGGTATTCGGCAGCGGCGGCGGCGGTTCAAAGGCGGCCGCCGGCTCGGTCGCCGCACTGTTATTATCTCAACACCATCGCGCTCTCACCTAAGCCGTTCCTTTTTTACTAGACGCTTCCATCTCCCTCCGTCAGTCCGCGCACGAGCGAGACCTTCGCTCATTTACACTAAACTCGTCTCGAGGGCGTTCCCTCGACGATTTATCATTTAGCGTTGCCTACGGACATTATTTGAAAGGCATTAAAATCGCGCTCGTGGAAAATTTGTCGGCATCGAAATTAGTACTCAGCGGCAACGGCGACTGAATAATTTACCGCTTAAACCGCATCCGCAGCTCTGTTCGCGACGACTAATTACGAATTCATTGGCGCTGATCATCGTTTTGCTAATAAATTGGACTCGTTGCCTTAGCGCTGTCTCTTGCCGGGGATTACCGGTTGCACAATTTACAATCGTGTAAATAATAACTTCACTTCATCGACACCTTTTATTCAAAGAACTTTTCACACGAAACTTATTCAATTTATACGTTAGCTTCACTGAAAACTTTGTCTAATAATGAAAAACCAAGATATTTTATTTCTAAATAATTTACTCACAGAAAGTTACGCACGCTTTTGTATTTAACGTATCGATATTTACTTCCATCAAACTTCCTACTCCATTTTTACCTTTTGTATCCTGAGAAATATCTGTCCAATTGATTCAAGTATAGGTGAGTGCAATCCAGACAGTATTACGACGCAGGCAGCGAGTAGTGTAGATATGAAGTGCGCTGAGGAAGCTGTCAGGTGCGGTGCGAACATCTGACTCGCGTACATCGGCACCGCGGCGCCTTGTAATTTGAGTCCCCCCGGTAATTATTTACGTGAGAATGGCCGCTCCCTACCGAAACGAATCGCTGATTGCGATGCCGCCGCGAGATTGCTGTGCACGCTCCGATAGCCGCAGCACTGCTCCGTTTTCAGGAATCCTTGTGTCGTGTTTCAGCGGTCCAACTATGCGCCGAGGTTGTTTTCGCCGAATAAAGTCGGCCAAAATAAGTGCGTGTCACAACCATCTTATCAGTAAATCAGCGGTAGCCATTGTCACGCTTGTAAAATACCGCCAAAGAAGCACCTTCAAAGCAAATAAAATGTACAAATTTATTCATTTTTGTAATTATTTCCCATAACAAAAAAGTCACTGTATTTACACTGGATTACAATTTTATATATTTTATATACTCTAAACAAGAATTTAATAATCACGTGATATGTAAATTAAATATTCCACTTTCTGATCTAAAGTTTACATCACCAGTTTTTTTTCTTTATTTCGCGTGAAATATTTTTCTGACACAATGCTATAAGCATAATGCACCTTCACAACTTTTGTTTTTTTTGTAAATCTACATTATATTTAGTATAAAGTATACCAGGATTTCGGAAAAAATATATAAATATCTTAATTATTAAAAAAATTAATAATTTTTTATAATTTGCAGGATATTATTTTCACGATGATTAAATTAAGTAATTAAAATAATCTGTACTGGAACATTAAAAATCTTAGTTGATATTTATCTAACGAATGCAACACGTGTACGCAATTTATAAGAGAACACATTTTAATAGCATATAATTAGAATATTAACACATTAGTGTTCGTTAATTGCATGATACTAACGCACGAGTTCCCGCACGAAACGCGACTTATAAGAAAAACTTGTTTAAAATCCCTTCAGATATCGCATAGTATTAAGTTACGGAGAAATAAAAAATATGCGAATAAAACGGATAAATCACATCTTATTAGCACGGCAATTTAACTCAAGATAAGAAATAAGTGGAACATGGCAGCGACTTCTTATAAGATCTTTTTTTTGTACCTGGTGTTGGAGTGACGACGGTTGTTTTGACTTGTACTGACACTTGCGTGTACAGCTTCTGTGTGCTGCGACCGAAATCACCGGAGCTATTCGAGCGCAAAAAATCCGAAAATTATTGTAAGATTGGTATTTTGATTGCCTGCGTCAGAAAACCATTATACAATATCCATTTGTATGAAAATGATCAAGAAACGATGTTATGTAAAAATAAACTGATTAATTCACCAAAGTGTTTAATTCGCATAAATTTACGCGTTAAGTACTTGAAATGTTGATAATGTTAATATATTTCGTGATGACAATTATACTAATAAAAAACATAAACATAAGTAACGCCATCTATCGGCGTAAAGTGAAGAGAACTATTGAATTGGTCATGGCATTTTGACGTCAGCACTACTCGCCGTTAACAGGATATTTTATATCACACATTGCGTCCGTTTGGCTGTATTAATAATTCAAGTCAATAAATTATGAATTTATTTTCAATAATCTCCTAGGCCACTTACGAGGACTGGGTGTTTGTTTAAACAACAAAATGTTAAATTGGGCGCTTTCAATAAGTGGGCACGGCGGGATGGCAGCGGGAGGCTCCCCGCGGCGCCGGGCCCCTAAACACACTCAGACCGCAGGGCGCCGCGCCTCGCACACTAATAACACCGTCTTTCCCTCTGTCATGCCTTATTTCATCCCGACGTCTCTCGTTTTTTCCACGGCCTCGTTTTTTCCCTCGTCCTGCGAACCGACCTCGAACAATAACAATAAAACGAACCACTGATGATAGTAATCCTTCATCCTCATTGTCTTTTGGCAGTTTCGGGGAATAAAATATGTTGCGCTCTCGCGACTTGATATCTGAACGTCATATTATAAATGGCGTCGTTTAAAATATTTTAATACCCACTACATCAGGGCGATATTAATTTAGTACGGTTGAGTTGAGCGGCTGCGGTGCCACTTCTGGAATGTTAAATGACAGATTACCGACCTCCGAGATCGGGAGATAGCCGCGCGAGATCTTGTAGATTCTATCGCTGCCCTTCGCTCCCTATTCTCTATTTGTACAGGATATATTTAGACGTTACTCAAGTAACTAGGTTCAATTAATAATCCTACGTCACCGCTAACTATCGACAAAAATAATTTTTCTGTTAATAGAACCGTCCAGTTAAAACTAATGATCTCTTTGTCTATAATCAAATTAAAAAATACCAGTTTGTTTCTAATAAAGGTAACAATAAAATTATCGAGGCATGTACAGAACAAAATAACACAAACAAAATACATAAATTAGAGCAATAATGAGAATCAGTTATTACGTATTTAAAAATAACTAAACTTCATCGTTATTTTATTTAAGATAGGTATAAAGAAATGTGTTTATTTTTGGACTTAATTTGGTACGTACAAATGGCATTAAATGTCTTTCGAATAAAATAAATTATAATATAAACAAATCCTATGATAATTCGATTCATTAGCGATAGTTAAGTTTGGAAATTAATTTCTCTAGTGTATCGAGAATATTGTAAAAGTGACCACAACAAAATACCAGCTTGAGTTTGTCGTGGGCTCTTCTCAAGTAAGGTCGTGTTGTTAATCCCCATAGCTTTAAGTTATAAGATGCCACTATAGGGGAGATCAATCGGATTTTTAGTTTCTTTCAAATTGGGTTCTCCTAACATTCTTCTCTTGACGTACAAAAGTAATCACTGTAATTATTAGTTTTTTGATTTCCTACTATGTCTAATATTAAGCTCGTGTTTTATTTTAGTTCTCACTTACCGTGTTAACTTGTATCTTACTGGAATAAACAAAAGAGTAAATTGCAGCAAATACTTTTTTTTAAATAACGTTATGAATTCGTAATACTTGACAAGAAATAAAATCAAACACACTATTCTATTTTTATTGGCAAGCACAATTCACTGATCTTTGTTTAATAGTTTTAAAAAGATACCCCATAGCTACCGTTGCTAAGATACAAACATAGTACAGTCATTTCTCGACCTCAAGTTTTACGTAAGTGAGCATTTTAATTTTCGATAAAAATGGTTAAAATCAGTGTTGACATGGTACGTAAGAAGGCAGAACATCATGATCGGTTATTAGCTCCGTTGGAAGAAATTTCGTTACACCAAGAAAACATTGATAAGATTGAATTCATTCAAGACTGGTGTCCTAAATTAAAAATACTTCTAATGCAAAACAATTTAATAGCTAAAATTGAAAACTTGAACAAGCTAAAACATCTCCAGTATCTTAATTTAGCACTCAACAACATTGAAATTATAGAGAACTTAGACAGATGTGAATCTCTGAATAAACTGGATTTAACCCTTAATTTTATTGGAAACATAGTGAGTGTCGAAACTCTTGCTGGAAATTATAATCTCCAATGTTTATACTTAACTGGTAATCCTTGCACAGACTATGATAACTATAGCGACTTCGTTATAGGAAGTTTACCACAACTTACTTCGCTTGATGGAGAAGAAATAGATCGATCCCATCGCATAACATCTTTACAAAATTTACCAATAATAAGATCTGATATTTTATTTGAACAAAAAAATTATTTATGCCAACGTCAGAAACAAAAGATACGACTAGAGAATGATATTTCTCACAAGTGGGAAAACGAATATAAAGACATGGACCCGGAAGAAAGAAATAAAAAATTTTGGGCCGAAAAGTGCGAGCACGCGCCTGAAGTTAGAAATGAAATAGAACGCATGAGGAAGCTCAAACTAAAAAGTTACGAACCTCAAAGACAGGAAGAAAAAAAATCTTATAATTTATTCGCACCGGATGGCAGACCCTTTAACATAAATCAGGCAAAGATCGAATTCTTGTTCAGCGATTCTGAACCAGATAAATTCGTATTAGATTTGGCTGTGTATAAACATTTAGATAGTAGTCTTCTTGATATCGATGTACAACCAAATTACGTGCGAGTAGTAATTAAAGGAAAGATTTTTCAACTCCATCTACCGGAAGAAGTTGATACTACCAACTCCGCCGCTGAACGTTCACTTACAACTGGGCACTTAGTCGTTACGATGCCCAAAGTATGTAGTCATTTGAAAACAAAGAGGGCGTCAAAAGATAATGCAGTGAAACCACAATTAAGTCCTCCTAACCCGAAACAAGGCGAAAAATATGCAGAACAGAGCAAAAGAGAATTTTTGGAGATTGGACCAGCCGACAACGTTCTTGATTTTTCTAAAATGGTTGAACGAAAGACGAAACCGACTTATTTAGATCCAAGATTTAATCTAGAAGAAAAGAAACCGTCGTCTGAATTTATTGATAATGAAGAAGTTCCGCCTCTCATTTAAATAAAGGTTTATACATTTTTATCACTTCATCAATAATTATTGTTCCTTTTAACCGTATTGTAATTATTAAAACAGCTGTCTATAAATGTTTCGCATGTATTATTTGCTATTGATAACCTAAAGTAAAAATATCTATTGCGCGACTATTTATTCCATAAAATCGAAATTCAAATGCAAAATTTAACCCTTAAGGGTAAAAATCCCCCTCGGGATAAATAAAAAATGGCTCGTTCTCAAAGTTTACATTTCAAATTTTTTCCCCTAGTGTCTTGAAGTGGAAGTAAAAAAGATCTCTGATATTAAGTAATTTAAGTAATACATATTTCTAACACAAAGAACTCCATTTTAGTGATCACAACACTGCCGATTTTAAGAAGATAATACAAAAATGAAACACATTAATTTAGGAATACAATTATATATTTATATTCTTTACTTTAATACTTACGCCTTAATTACAATGTACGATTCTAATTGCGAATATAAATTAATTATCTATCATATATATGTCAAGATCCATTATTTCCAAGCGGCTTATTTAAGTAATGTTATTTACAAGATTCAATAATAAATAATTAAACATATGATTAAGTAAAGTAAAATTGCAGCTGCTAATTTTTTACTTGATGAAAGACTTTCAGATAATTTTTTATTAGTTACACTTAAGAATCCATACATGGACAATCAATTCATTGATACTAATTTCATTACTGATTAGTTTTACCCGTGTGCTCTTAAAGAGTTCTTGAGAATTTTCCTCACATTGGACAAAACAGAGAGAACCTCAAGAAGCTTATCATTGAAAAAAGACCACGACGGAGAAGCCTAATGCGCTGGACAAATCAAATCCACACTAGTCTCAACAGTAAAGTTCACGATATTATTACATTTAGCTAGTAATCACGCAGGTTAGTCAAGGTAAAAGTGGTCATCATCCCATGATGACATTTAACAATGAGGATTGCGAAGCTAGTTGGAGTTTTACCCATTACAATTTGGTGTAGAATTTTTAAAGTCCAACTTCTACAGCATTCTGTTGTGAACATAAGTTTTGTTGAGATATAAAAATGAAGATTTATTAACTATAACTAATTAGTTACATCAGTTTTAAAACTGAAAAAAATGACAGCACAAATATTTGATGGCAAAAATAAACCGAAACGATTTCAAGCAGAAAACCTGGTGTCGATTAATCAAGTTTGAACGGTAGAGGAACGATAAATATTTTAATGATTTCTTTTCAGATGAAATTCTTTCTCAATCGAGATGGTCTTCTAATAATAAGCTACTGTAGAACGCAACACGGATCTTTCGCCATCAATAACTTGAAATAATTATTAATATTCTATCGTAAATATTATATAAAGAAATGTACTTCACGGTATTAGCAATTGCATAAGTTTTATTTTGTTCTTTAGTCGGTGGTCACTTATCTTATAATTGAACACACAGCTACTTTTACACTAAGTTAATCGTACAAACAAAAACTTCTCGCCAATATAATTCTTGCAATAAAAACGGGCGAAGCTTAGTATTTGTTCTACTTTGTAATTTTAGATTTGTCTAGTTTCATAGTTGTTTTCTGCCGACGATATGCCGTTGGTTTCCGCCGGAGGCGCTACTATAAAGGACCTGAAGCCGTCAATGTCTTGAATCTCTTTCGACGTGAACTTAGCTGATATTTGGTGGCGACCGCCCCACGGAGGTGTGAGCTTGAAATGTGCTGTAGCAAACTCGCCTGGAGGTACATTCTGTATAAAAAAATCAAAATAAATGATCACTACAGTTTTATCATAATCCAAACAACAATGCGGGGATCATTTATACACAGGTTCTTCTAATTCACATGTATCTTTTTTCATTACGCGAGAATATGACAACGCATAATAAGAGTTTGTAATTTTAATTATTGTAAATTGCGTAAAAGTAATTTAAAGGGAAACCAAAATATTATGACCATTAAACCGAGAGCGTTTGACGGTTCATACGCAACAAATTTGTATTGCTTCATTTATCACAAAATATTTTTTTTATAATTTCACATTTAATTAGTAAACCAAGTGATTACTCTTAAACATGACAAATTTATTAAATTATTCTTTAGGTGAAATAAGCCATCATTACGTATTACTTCTCTACAAAGTTAGTAAGGACAGCTGGTTCCTTTTAATTATAAATTTACGTATAATAATACATACCTCGTTTAATTCAATCTTGAGCTGTTTATCCAACCCGGGTCCTTGTATGTAGAACTTTCCGTTCTTCAACGGGATCGGTAATGGATTCTCGAGCTTAACCGTCACTTGGAACTCTTGCCGTGAGGTCGGTTTGCCGTTTATTTCTATCTTTATGTCGGGATTACGAACTCTGAAGTCGTCTTGGGCGAAGTAATCAAACTTCTTATCCGCTATAGTTGCCAGGCAGGCAATGTTGAACGAAGCCTGTATTTAAAATACGTATTTAATTAACCTTTATATGAAATATTGCAAAATAAATAACTCTTAAATACAGATAAATATGAAAAAATCTTTATTAAAATTAAAGAATGGTACAAATACAAATGGTTTCCAGAGGATAACAAATTATACAAAGGCTGTATTTTGGAAAGCCATGACATCTTCATTTCAGTCCATACACGCCTAATGCAAGGCATATGCCTCTACCAAAGATATCTATGGGGGATATACCATAATCACAACCCTAGATAGGCGGATTGGTGATCGCTCTGTAATATTATGGTACGCAGGCATAGGACACAGCTGACTATCCTCTGGAAACTTGTATACATAAGATTGTATCCCGGAAATCTAGCCTGCGACTTATGGTTGCGTCTTAGTCCTGGAGATCATTACATAAAAAAAAATACATAATTTGTTGTGAATTGTTGATCGTAATAGTTTACGATCATTTAAGATTTGTGTAGATGTTAACTTAATATTTTAGTATTGTTGAGAGTGTGGTTAGTCTGCACCTTTGTACTGTGTAATATACAATTTAAATACTTTGCGCTGTGAAATATTTTAACATTACTACTTTTGGATTTATCTGGTAGCTTTTAGTTAATAATATTTATTATCGTTGTTAAAAATCCATAAAAAGCATTATACTATCTTCCAAGTAGCAGCTATATATCTACCGTCATATACCTGAGTATATGACGGTAACGTTTTCTAGATCGGACTTATTCATTTTTCCAAGAACATCGACAGTGTGGTACTAATAAAACGTACTGTTCCCTTTAAAACAAATATGATAAAGCCCACATAACAAAGGTATGCATTAACCGATGTTGCTTTAACTGTTTGTTATGAAACGAAGCTTCAACTAATTGTGCGTTAACCATTGTTGCTTTAACTACTGACAATGTCACTATGGCTAATTCACTTATTGTATTGTCACTAACGGTAACTAACTTAGAACAACTTGAACTGGAATGTCTTACCTCGAGACACTAGTACCCACGCAACAAAAATAAAGAAGTACTACAACCCAGTCAAACAAATAACTAGGAAACATTTTATAGTGAATTTGTATGCGATGGAGCTAGGAGTGAGAGGTATAACAGAGAAATCTAGATCGAAGGATTTACACATTAGCTAATTTCTGGAATGTGCTTCCAACGCAGCATTGAATGTTTATTTTGATTAGTGAAGGTATGTAATTCCCATAATTACACAGAACTATACTAAGTTACAAATAAAGTTATAATTTAAAAAAACATACCTGGTCGACCAACTTCTTAAAGTATTCGTCGAATGTGACCAGTAATGTAACCAGTTCCTTTGCCTCTGGGGCAAGGTTCAAATCAAATTCCTTCCTCTTCACGCTTTCTCCTGTTTTGCCTGTGTACGTGACTGTATCCACTCTCAGTACGCCCTGCACTTGGTGTTGTTGTATCGTCGATCGATTCTTCATATGCAGAACCTAAAATTATTTTTCATCGTAACAATATATCTTTACTTATTTCCTACTTAATAATAAAAATAAACTATCTATCTATTTACCACAGTGAAATCTTGACCGATCTTAATGTCATCTCTTAATTCGAAATCGAAAATAACATCGTTGAAAGCGTCGTTGAGGTAATATCTTGCAAAAATGCTTTCAGATTTTCGTAACGCTTTCTCCATAGTTTCTCGCTCCTCCCACGTTCGCTCAGGATACTTATAAAGATCTGTAATATCCTGTAAAAATATTATTTTTTAGTAAAATGAATAAATTATAATAAGACATTTTCATAGTAGTCATCAGCACCATGATCATCATTTCAGCCTTCCCAATAGATTTCCAGTAGGAACGGTAAGAAACTTCATACATACAATGTCTTCTGACGATCTTAACCAAGTCTTCTGTCCAACGTGCTAATGGACGTCCAACGCTATGCTTGTTGGTCCGTGTTCTCTTGCCTGGCCACTAACCCTTGAGCTTGCTAATCGTCTAGGCTAATTCGATTACCTTCAGATCTTTTAATTCCAGATTAAATCTCCTAAAGAAGTTCCGTGTGGGCTGGCCAACGAGGCCAAAGTGAGTGACCAAGTTTCAGCCTACAAGGTAGTTGAGAATTTAAAATAACAAATGAAGCTTCATTATATACTCACTTCTCGTTCCATTGTTCCAATGGCTTTAGTCGAAATGTTTTGTCCAATAGAAGTTGTGTCTCGAGCCATTAGCTTCAATGGTTGAATTTCTCCAGAGTACTTCCATAACACCTAAAAATCACGTAGATCATAATGTTAAACCTAGATTTTTAGCACTTTTCATAATCTATTCTATAAATATAATAGTAATTAGATAACAGGTCTAGTAACAATCATGTATACACAGTACCTAGCTGTTACCCGCCCAATTCACGTGTAGTAAAATATAAAGACAAATATAAATTTTTGCTACCAAATTATCTGCCGCCTTCAATCTCTTTTGCGGTTGGAATTTCAATTAGTCAATTCTTAGGTGATCTCGTCTTATTTCAGCAACACCCTAGGTTGACTGATAGAGAATGCTTAAGGCATTAAGTCCACCCTTGGACAGAGTGTAAAAGAGTAAATATATATATTGCTTCTTTATACTAAAATATGTACATGATTTATATCTAATGATTAACACAAAAAAAATTTTGTCACACCAAAATTGTAATTGTTTAGAAATGTATCGTACGTACTTTGTCAGCGTTGACTTGTGCGAAAACATATGATACGTCGTAGGGTCGCTGGAGCTCCGCTTCTCTGACTGCACGCAGCGAAGAGGGGCCGCAGCGGTACATGTCCTCGGACATCTCCTGCGGCGTGGAGTCGATCGCCTGCCAACCACCATACTCTGGACCAAGGTCTGGTCGCTCCATCCAAACCTTTAAAAAAAGTTACATTTTCATTTATTTAGACAGCAATTTATCAAAAAATGTACGCGGGATTTTGTACTTAGGTTCTGTACAAAGTTTTGTAATGCAAAATGAACAGAACCGCGACAGCAGATTAACTCGCTTAGTTCTCAGTTATGCAGCAACTATGCTTAAAGAAGTATCGATTCGGAAAGTTAATCGGGTATTTCAGATATTCCGTAATGGAAGTTGCAGATGGATTAGAAAAGACTTGGGTTTGGACTTTTTTTCGTTACGCATGTAGATAACCCATAATTATTTATAACATTTGGCTAATGAAAGAAGGGCTATTACGATAGAATACCCACTGAATGGCATAAGCTTTCCCTAAAGATACAGGGGGATATATATAGGGGATAGGGGATATACCATAATCAAAATGCTTGGCAGGTGGACTTGCGATCGCAGTGTGATATAATAGTACACAGAAGACGCTACTGCCTATTCCCTAGAAACTTGTGAGCAATGGAAATCAATGACAACTTTTGAAATTAATGCACAAAGTGTGAATTACGTAAAATTGTAACTGGGAAATCGAACCGGGGCTGCTCAGTACAGTAGCCGGCGATAATAATTGCGATACATCGACCTTTGGAAAGATACAATTCGGCTTCGTAGAGCACTATCTCTGTCCCACACTACCTATGTGACGTTTTGTCAATCGTGTTTCTTGCGACAGATATAACGATCTACGAAGCCGAAATTAGCCGATTAAGTAAGTACCCTAAGTTAAGTATCCTACTGCCAAAAAGGCTTCTCTTTAAGGAACATTATCATTGTTTTTTTTACATTCGTTAAATAATTTATGGCCATACGAAACATTGATTGTAAAGTCAAAAAATTAAACTAAAATCCTTATAAGTAATTAATAAATTATGAAATAAAGCAATAATAAATATAATTTAAAGTTATGTATACGATATAAAATTTTATAAACAATTACATTTATTCACAAAAAACTTTTGAATTTTTTCTCCTTTAAAATAAACGGGTAATAACAATTTAAAAAATTATAAGTTTAATTTAATTAACTATTGTTTATAAATAAATATTTGTATGATTATTATGACATTGGCAAACTATGCCTTGGTTATTCAGATATATAATTTACTGTTAGCTATACCAGATGTTCTAATAAAAGCAATAAAATAAACTTTATTGGTAATATAGGGCCGTCATATAACTTTATGGAAAGTTTTTTCGGGATACAGATACAGAAATAGGTACCATACCTCATTCCAGACATGATAATTCCAAACGGAATCTCTGGTGAATTCATCCAATGTATTGCCTTCGTCATCTTTAATAATGTCGATAGTGAGACTTCCTTGACTGTCGTGAGCTGCATCGTAACCAGTGACGGGCCTGCAAGGAATTCCGAGGGCTCTGCAAACTATGTTCAACGTGCGGTTAATATTTACATTTATGATTCAATAATGTGAACGTACAAATAGCAATTATGAGTAAACAATACTTACTGGTGGTCAAAACCCCGGCGTAGACCCAACACTGTGCGTATTTAACAGGTTTCTTTTTCTCATAATACTTTTGCAGTATTGATAATGAGCCGACCCATTTAAGTGGGTGAGTACCTCCGTTGTAATCACTGAGCTCGGTGCCCCAGTTACCAAACAGAACTCCGTTGTCGTCTTGAACGTTGACAGCAGCGGAGAGAGCGCGTACTGTCCTTATTGGATCACTCCGGGCTCGTCCCTTGACCTACATACACATTAAATTAATTTATCGTAATGAATCATTTAATATTAACCTATTGAATGATTGATCCTAAAAAAATTAAACCTTTTATTAAAATATAAGAATTGCTAATGAATATAATTTCTATCATTTTGATGTTCCTTCCGGCTCATATTTTTTATTCCAAACATTTTTATTCATTTGTAATTATTTTAAGATATGTTTAAATTGCAACAGATAAAAAATAACTCGTGTCAGATCAAATTTAAAATTAGGTAAAAGTGCTGGTTATAAAAAATGAATACATTGAGCCAAATAAAGTTATTAAATCTTTTGTGTGCTTAGTGCTACAACATGTTTTACCGGCTTTTTTACACGTTGTTACGCGTACATAATATTATAATTTGTTTCACTGCATTACAACACATAGTCTATATTTACGTGAAATAGAAAGATTGAACTAGGATATTATTCATTGGCATTGATTTAAATCTAGTCGCATGCTAATTATTCGCTGACAGAATCGTTCCTCCTACGCCTGGTCGCTTTTAAACTGCGTCTTTGTTAGAAATACTGCTTTGCTTCAAAACTATAGAAATCGTTACATATATATCAATGATATGAAATAATAATGTACATGTTCAAAAATGTAACGTACTTGCTTTAAAAAAAATCAACAATTTCTCCCCAAAGGATAGACGATGGATGCAGGCTGCTTCCAACCGATCTTATTGGAAATCTATGTCCAGCTATGGACATATTACGGTTGAAATGAAGATTAACAAAAGGACAAAAATATGTCAATAAAATACTTCATCACCCTGTCAGCCAATAAATGCCCGATGCAAGGCACAGGCCTTCCTCAAAGATCTCCACAAAATACGACATTGTAACTTTATTTCTCATATAAAAAGCTATTAGGCCGTTAAAACCAATTTCCGATGTAAAAAATAATCAAATCTCACCTTTCCTACTTCCCTGACCAGGTACAAAGCGCAATCCAGTATATCCTTTTCGTACTGAGCGTAATTCCACGGAGAGGGTTTAATGCGGTTGTAAACACCTCTGTACATCAGACCACCGTCCTCCTGCACGTACTCCTCTCGATGGCTATGCCCTGATAGAAAATATTCATAAATATTTTTTCTTTATAAAATGTTATATATGTGACAAAATTTATTTTCTAGTTATTTCATATAAATTTACTTAAGAATCTTTAGCAAGATATACATTACATATAATGAATACAATAGAAACGTTATTACTATTCACATTGCGACATGTTCTTTAATTACAAGAGAACAAGGCATGCTATAAAGGGTTCGCACACATTAAAAAAGTGGTATTCAAATAGGCTCATAATTTAAATTCATTAGTAATAGTTATTTGCATATTGTAAAAAAGCTGCTTCTTTAAATAATAGAAACATTTTTAGCATAGTCTTCCGCAGTCAGTAATCCAAAAAATATGAAGGCACTAACCTATTACGATGTGAGTAAATTGATAACAAAATAATTAACTTTAATAAGAACAGAATCTTCTATATCAATGATCAAATCTTTAGTGTTTTTAGATTGCTGTATTTTTATATGGATGTCGTACATAGTAACGCCGTATATATAAATTTTTCGATATTTATTTTTATTTCATTTTTGTAAATTTTTAAAACTTTTGCTAACAAAATACGTACACAGCATCATAAAACCTCCTTGGACTTTTTAAGTGCGATAGTGATGTAATGTAAATAATAAAAAATATTTAATGTTATGTATTGATATAATGTGCATTTTTGCTAACACAGTCAGTGTTTATTCAAATAAAAGTTTATACAAATGTTTATTACATTAGAGATATCTGTATGTATATACGAGTATGTAGAGACGGCGAGGGTTAGGCACTTGACATAATGTTAAATGTTGGCACGTGTACTTTTTTAATCATATGTTATATCATTTAGAAAAGAGTCATTCCGTAATTAAAGTCAAATTCATTTGAATCATAGATCAAAAATAGTCGGAACAAAATTCTAACATCACATTATATATGGAATATTGGTCACTAACCAAAACAATATAAAAGTCAATATAAAGAAGGTACATTCCTTAGTAATATTTAAAAATTAGATATGATTTTTGGCATATAAAAATAAAAAAAATATCTTACACTATTGTAAGACATTCAAATTA
The DNA here is from genome assembly GCF_028537555.1 of Battus philenor. Classification (NCBI taxonomy): domain Eukaryota; kingdom Metazoa; phylum Arthropoda; class Insecta; order Lepidoptera; family Papilionidae; genus Battus; species Battus philenor. Next base: position 11,588,597 of record NW_027181682.1, read on the forward strand.
TTTTCTTGCAAGTATTGGAAAATTACATAGTGCTACAACAATGTTTTCACACTGTTTAACGAATTTTAAATTCGTTAGCATTTGGACGTACCAAATGTTTATAACACAGCGACTGTATTCATTCGTTCCCGTACGCTTATGTTATCTGATTAATAAACTAATTAATGTGTCAAACGCAGACGTACCTCACTACGTCATTATTTTTTTATATATGGCAGTTTAAACTGACGTATGACATCTAAAAAGGTCGACTGGAAAACATGGTGCAGAATATTGTGTAGTAACAGCTGTTTGAAATAATATACAAAACATAAAAAGGACATCAACTCACCAGGCATATACACACTGTCGTTTAAGCACCACGGGTTAAAGAGAATATACACTGGCTGTGGATGTGTGTAACTCAGGGAACCTCCTGACACCAATTTAGTGTCAATATCTACTTTCCAAGCTGCCACTATGCAGTCAACTCCAGGTGTAATTGCCACCATGAGATGTGCATCCACTTGTCCCTCGTACACCGCACTCCACGAGCCCAAGGTTTCTGAGCCTTTTTCTAATAAAGGCACCGCTGCAGACGTATCATCAGACGGCCCTCGTTTCTCAACATCTGCTCCGAAAATACATTTAGTTAAAACATTAAACATATGCAATACACACACTGACGACAAAAGTAAATTTCAACAAACCTCCGACATAGAAGATGAAGGAAATTGCGTCTCGGTTGGCATCGTACGGTCTGTTTAGTAAGATATCAAGTTTAAAGGCCTGGCCTCTTCTTACGACGAGACACCTGTCCACACTTCTAGACATCAAATTGAATTTGCTCGTGTGATGATTTTCCCCGTTCGTGTCTATGCAAAAGTCGATCCCTTGAACGGCCAGGACGCCTTGTCTTGTTCCGTCGATGACATCTGAATAAACAAATAGCAAGCGTCAAGCGGGCTTAATGAGAATTAAAATAACTCCAATTTGTCACCATAGCTTCCTAAAAATTTTATTAGTAATAAAAATTTTATTATTAATAAAAAAATAAAAACTAAATGCTATGGCCAAATTTAAATAAAAGTATTACTATGACTTTATTACGATGTATATTGTATTGAGAATTTTATTACATACTTTCGGGGTGGTTTAAAATTATGGCCGTTTAAAATTGACTTTACGTATGTTTATGGCAAATAAAAATAAGGATAGATAAGTAAACGTCAGTATCATACTCTCAGTTTTAAAATCCACTGGTTCCCGCCGAGAACTTAAAAATAAATTAAAATACAAAGACATACAAAAGTATATTTAAATTATGCAAGTACTGTAAATTCTCCTATAATTAACTCATTTATTTATTTACCTGGTTGAAACGGAACTATGATGAACTTTTGACGTCTTCCAAAATAATGTCTCCATAAATTTTTGATGTACTCCATTTTAAATATTAAAACCGATTAAAACAGCTAGCACGTCAACATTACTTCTGTTAATAAGATACTACGTTAAATGTTGCAGAATACAATCCGACTTTGAGAAGATGCTAATTGCCTAAGCAAACGTGCAGTTCTTTTTGAATGCCGTCATGGACTGTGTTTCCCGCCTCCGGTACAAGACCTATAATACCACTACGTCTATCTCAATCGGTGATCTCATCAATAAAGTGAACCAAATTCGCTACACATATACACAGAGGAGGCATTTCATTCTTATTTATCATCAAGGTATTTTATGACTTACCTGTATCATCAGGGATGCTTAAATTTATCTTAAATTTATGCAAAATTCTCGACGGAAGTAACGGTTGATGTAACCTCCGTGTAAAAATACGTTTAACGTAATATGTCAAAGTGTTATTTCTGAGTAATAGTATGAACAAATCATTAAACTTGACAAGCGTTTTTTGGTTCAGGGACGCTACCAGTAATCGAATGACTGCATTGTTTACGTCATTTAAAGAGAATTATCATCGGGTTATTAATATAAATATACGTTATGCGTACACTTATTTATTAATGAACCTATCATTAAAATTTTACATTTCATATTAGATTTTATTTAGACTGTGAATAGGTCATCGAAGCCGGTCTCCGCTATCTTAATTTTAGTTCAATTAACGGTCAATCAAAGCTAACAATTTATTGCTGCTCAACGCTTCAATTATTTACAGTATATCTCTCGTGTTTATTGTGTACGAAGTGCTAGAATTACTACCAAATTATCAATTTCGATTTTACTTTTCCCTTCAAATACAACCATAATCAAAATTATACCGCCGTAAATTTAAAAACTGGACATGCGATTTAAAAATGGAAAATCGATGCAATAAAACTAAAAAGTAATGACTGACACCCCCAGCTTGATTGTTGTTTTTTTCAACATTTCATCAGTGAATTTCTTTACGTACAATCGATATTTTTTACCTAAATAAAATATTTTGACGACACGTTTACGTAAAAGAAAACAAAAGCGAATACATTTCGATTTTTAAATTATTTGTTATAAATATATTGCTGCTTTATTCAAGTAATTCTCTTTTCATTTCAACAGAACAAATAACGTTTTCAAATATTGGCTTTGAAGGCGCATGCGTCAACTTTTCTCGATATAACCACTAATGGCGCTCCCAGACCTACTGGAACGAGAGTTATTTAAAGCTAAACCTTGACTCGCACGAGAAATATAAAACCAAATGTAATTTTATAGCGAAATCTGTACAAATTAATTTTTTACAAAAGCTTGGTCTTTACACCTACATAAAAGAAAAATAAATCTTAAAAGGCACGAGAAAAGCGGACGTTCGTTATTTTAAGTCAATATTTAAATATTTCTTTAATAACTGTTAAATTATATTTCGAAGTAATTTCAAATTATTTATATCCTAAATTTACATAATTACAGAGGAATAGCCTTAAAATCGTTCGGTCACGTAGTTTTTAACTATTATGGTATTAATAAGTAGTGTGGGTGACCGGAATATCTATACCGGAATATGTCATAGCCTTGAAGAGTTCCACACGTACAAAAGACGCCAAGGCGCGTAGGTTTCTGCAGATAAATACCGATATGGTCATCTTAAATACAAACTCAATGAGTATTTACTCATTCGTCACTGTCGTTCAAAAGGATTTCATTCATCCACTTAGCTTTATCATCGATTATTACGTAACGGAACAACACCGCAGATATCTTTGCTATAAAAACTCGTTTAATTATTTAAATAAAAATATAATATGTGAGTTTAAGTTTTGTGATTAATTATTTATATGAAAATTTTATCAATTGAAATCATTGGAACATTTTTTTTGTTTGGCCTTTATTAAAAACCAAAATTGCATAACTTTTTTGTATTTTTTTGCATAACTTATTTGTATAACTATATATCGAAAAAAATTTACACAATCATATAATTTTCTAGAATCTAGATGCTAAGAACGCAATTGTATATAAAATGCATTCGTTGCTAATTTAAATTTTCACATTAAGTTGCCCGTTAAATAGAAATAAAGATTAATGAAACGGACATGAAATAAGGCATCATTATATGAATGTGCTTATTATTGACAATCGTATTTATGTTTTTCTTGCTCCTCGTTAATAATAGTTGCATAGCAAATCAAAGCAATTAATTTTGCAAACCGCAGGGGATTGTTTCAATGTTATTTCAAACAGTTATTATGCATAGATAATCTATTTTTCTCACAGAGTCTCTCTAATTACTTTTTCATTAAAATTTTAACAGATATGTAAAATTAATAACATAATAAAAAATAGTGTTTTGCTGTCATCGTATTACTAATAATTTAGAAAAGTAATTATATAATTGTTTAAAATGTAAACGAAATAAAATAATGAGCTCCTTAGATTATAACTGGATAAAAAAAATTTAAGCTAAACGAAAAAGAGATTTATCGGCAGTAAACAGCTGTTTCTAGTTAAAATAATAATAACAAGATCAAACAATTTATACGTTATAACATTAAATTCTATAGCGATTCCCAATTTTATATTTTGTTTTTATAATCGATGATTACATATTTTTCCTGTTATAAGTATTTTACAATCAGAAAGAGAAACAAAATTTTATAGCATATAACGAATTGATAAAGAATAATTATAAGATGTCCATTATGCGACTTAAATTATAATATTGTAATCAAGTATTTTACCATGACTCTAAAATTATTTATACTTTGAGACACATGACATAACAAGCAAATAATTCGACATAATTTAATTTTAATCCGGTATAATTTTTTGCCAATTGAAATTTTTTCTAGAACAGAAATAGTTATTCGAGAATGCAATAAAATAGTTTGGCTAAAAAATTTTAATTATTTGAAAAAGCTCAAATTCTATATGGGATTGAAATTATATGTCAAAATAGGTTTACAAAAAAATTTTAACACAGAAGATTTCGTTTCGCGCCTAATATTTTTCGCGCCAATATTCTATGAGCAACTGCATCTGTATGGCATTGTTAATTGACATCGGGCAATACAAATAAGGGATGTTGAACACCAACGTCTTACAAAATAAATGTAGTCGATAATCTATCTATAAATACTTTACAGATATTAAAAATTTATACATAATATTTGATAATAAACATTAACTTTAATAAATAAACAGTGGCAAATAAAAGGCAATTAAATATTGTCTGTGCAATAAGTTTTTGTAATGAAATGCAATCTGGTAATCTTAACATTGTATTTAATTTTTTTTACCATACAAGTACATCGTGCATAAACATCAATTATTAATTAAAGAGGCGTTGATACCTAATCTGCCTTTTAATAGCACGAACTGCCTACTCGCGTGGTTATAAATTCCATAATAAAGATTTCTTCATCAAATACGATTCGAAGACTTTGTTTTGTTTATTATCTAATTTACTCAATAGTCGTCGGTGCAGACTATCCTTATGAGTATATCTTATAAGTATACTTGTTTACCTTGAATCTTAAACGAATACTCTGAAACCGCTTCGCTTTTTATCTAATCCTCATACAATCAGCTTTGTAAGGTATAAAATAATTTACTTATTTACACATTTCTCTGAATTATTCAATATTAAATATATAAAAGTATATTTTGAATATAATTTAAAATGATTAAGTCGAAATAAATACAATATATTTATTATTATTCCTATATAATAGTGAAAATAATATGATGATATTAATTGTTGATTTGTTAACTCTTTTTAATTAAAATTTCATTTTCGAATATAATACAAATTCACAGATGAATGTACACAAAATGAATGAATTAAAAGTTGCGTTTTAATTGACATATAAATTCTATTTAAAAACAGACAGCTGCTCCATTAATCTATTTCTACACAAGCCTGTATTGCATTTTCTTACATTTGACAATATACTACACGTTAATCTTATATGACAACTTACATTATTTATGTCAGTGTAAACCATAATTTAAAGAAGACATAACATAAAGTTTTTTTTTTTAATTTCAGCTGTTTGATATAAATTGCAATTTGACTTTAATAGTTCGTCATTTTTATTGCAATAATTTTGAACCATCAACTCAATGTTGTGTATCGAGGCAACTTTATTTTTTGTGTCGGACTTTTAATCTTCAAACCGTGTAATCAAACGATATTCCAAAAAAAATGTTCAAAAAAAATACTTCGCGACAGGTAGTATAAATATATATTTATTATTCTGACATAATATTTTATCTCAAATAATTATAATGCTCACAAATAATAAAATAGACGGAGAATGTTTTTTTTTTGTAAATTAGCCAGTTTTTATTGCACTTTGTTTTCGTTGGTACAAAGATCGATCAAGAATAAACCAGTACGCTGCTATCGAATTATGCAACCTTAAAGCTGTAACCTGCATTGCCACTGGCAAAGGACGAAACCGGTTTTTGTCTCATTCAATTAATCGCATTCTTTATGCAGTATTGCAAAACAAACCATATAGTTGAACTATTTTCACGTAAAGCTATATTTTTAACTAACTTGAAAAACAAGAAAGTTCATAAACTACTTAACATTTATTTGCTCTTTTATTCTCGACGAGTTTTAAAATTATTTAGTGCATTTTTATCGCCGCGCAGTCATTTTGTTTACACCAATCAGTATGTCTGTTAATGAAAAAATAATTGATGTCGCTTCATACTGAAACGTGTTTTGGGGACAACAAAATAATTCATAAAAAATTATGTTTCAAAAATATAAGATCTATTTTAAAAAGCCTACTCAAAAATGTTTATTTCAGTAATTTTTCTTTGTTTATTATCATCTTTAAAAACTCTTTAATTTTGTTATTTGAAAGAATGATATTTTTATTATCAATTATGTTTTTAAAATCAATATGTTGTTCACTATTTTATGCAAAACTTTATAAAATATTTCTTATTAGTGTTAAAGCTCAAGTAGATATTGTGTTTGTAAATAAATAAACTTTTCATTACAAATTAAATTTTTCATCTAAAAAATTACAATATTGTCATAGTATCTTAGCACTTTATTATAATATCTCCTAAAGTTCAGTTACCAACAACAACAAAGTCTGTTTTAGCAGTGCCTATCAAAAACGTTACGCCTATCAAAAATTAACAAATCGATTCACTTATTACTGTGATACGTAAGAAACATACACACCCTGCGACGTTTATCTCTAAAAAGTTTATACTTATATATTGTATGTAAAATACCTATAAATTTTAAGGCTTTTTTTAATTTTGATTCAGCATGAAAGTATTGATAAACAAGGTCACAGCGGTTCAGGCTGGCTTAATATAAACATGCTTTAATATTCAAAATTTTCGTCCACTATGAATTGAGAGACAATACGCAGCGGAGGCTTACCGTTAGAATTGTCCAATCGCGGCGGTCTCGGCAAGTCCTTCAGATCGTAGGAATCGAATTTACCGCCGATACAACATATGCAACGATGAGGACAGCATCCAGCCAATTTACTCTTCACTGCACCCATTTTCCGGTTATCCACAGAAAGTCATAAACGAAAATACAGTCGAACTAAAAGCGATTATAATCCACTTAAATTCCAATTATAACAATTAAGACTCATTCCATCGTTCGATTTCGAAAATCTCACGTATACACGGTCTGCCGCTGTGTAAACAACTCGAGCGGCCACTTCTTAAATTAGAGGTTCACCAGATCCTAAGATAAACTGTACACAATGACGCAAAGCACTCAGAGTTTTCAATAAAGAATAAACTGTTTTCGGATCGTAACTATTATTAATTTAAAAAACTACGCGTGTGCACTTCACCGCTACTCCAATTCGTCTACCTCGGGCGCGTTCTTCGCTTCGTCCTATAGCGAAGATGAAACGTGACCTCTTATCAAACTTGTAAAACCCGGGACAGTTCAATGATTAAATGGTATGCGAATGATGAATAACTAATGAATCACTGTTGCTTAAATTACTCACGACCCACACGGGTACTATCCCATGGAACTAAAATATGGGAATATTTATAATTTTTAACTATATATATATATATAAAAACTATCATCGGAAATTAAAGTTATCAACTGTTTTTTAAAAAAAACGCCTAATATTAGTGAAAACAATACTTTACTGATAAGAAATATTAAGTAAAAACAAAACAACTGTCAATCTGTTATTGGATGTGATACAATATATGAAAGTTAATAAAAATGCTACTTCTTATTATTAAAATTTAAGGTAGGAATTTTAAAAATGTTGAAGACAAGGTTAAAGTAAATTTTAGAATAAAATTTACCGTATACATTGTACATTAGCATGTTGACAAAATAATATTACGTAGAACTCGATTATGTTGATTTATACACGTGACATCATTGGCGGCGGATCGCAGGTAAACTTAACGTAGTGTCAATGGCAAGTTGCGTGCGGCGAAGGTCTCACGCAGACAAACGTCATTTTTCTTTTAATTACACGTAAATATGTCTCCTGAGAAACTCTGCAAGGATTTCTTAGTCCTTTAAGCCACATGCTATTAATTACTTCGCTTACATTAGAACTTAATTTTCCCTTTATTTTCTTTATTCGGTGTAATAGGTATATACCTATTTATTACAATTTTTTACTTTTCTACATTAAGTTGGCAATTTTCGTTAAATAATATATTGAAAATATTATCAAACGTAAAAAAATGTAATAAAAAGTGTATGAATCAAAGAATGCTGTAAAAGAAATAAAAAATGGTTTTATTCTATTTTATATAGTCTGTATGGCTTTCCAGGTAAAACATAGGTTATTAAATTATTACAAAAACTGTTCTATTTCTATGATATGGACATCATAATTCTCCTTTTTTGACTCTGATTAATTTTATACTTATTAATTCTGACATTCGACATAGTTTTTATCGCAGAAACCAATAAAATTATCTTTAGTTTGAAACCTCAACTAATCACCATCCTCATCATCGTTTCTGCCTTAGGACGTCCACAGCAGGACATAGGCCACTCCTATAGATTTCAGACAAGACTGGTTGGAAGCGACCAACAACCTGAAAAGATGATCTGTCCAGCTTGTGGACGAACGACTTACGCTGCGCTTACCGTTCCGTGGTCTCCTCTCAGCGCACTGCAACTACAACTTATAAATCTACTAGGTTATGTCGGTTAATTTTATTTGTCTGCAGATCACCTCATTCCTGATTCGATATCAAAGAGATCTCCTGGCCATAGCCCTCTCAATGGCGCGTTAAGCGCCTCTGAGCTTGACAATTAGGCGGCAAACCACGTTTCTTTGTCGGAAGCTGAGTTAATGATACTGTCATTTTAATTAGTTATTACAAATTAAATTATTGTTTACTGATATATTTAAAACTTAATCAAAGTGAGTGCGTCTTAAACGTATAAATACTTAAATATGTTTAATATACAAATTATTTTTAAAGTGTTTCTCGGTTATGTTCGAACTAAAGTTTTATTTTAACCTTCATGGCTACATATTTCGGGTCTGCCTCGCCAAATGCAAATGGTTGTTAATAAAACATGTGTTTATACTGAACATACCAAGGCACACACACGTGTTGAGGCGATTTTGCATTGATGAAAATAGTTAAATAGCCAGAAATACCTGAATGTTGTTCATTTTACCGTTATTTAATAACAAGAAATAAAATATAATCAAAATTAAGATAAAAATGGATCAAACATGTTAAGTACATAAATAATGTATACATAAATGAAAACGTAGATTAGTGTAAAACAAAAACTGTTATACCGCAACCTTAAACAGCCAGCATAAGGATATTGTATAATAGTACGAACACACTGAATTTAATTATGACAAAACAATTATAGTGTGTGTCCTAACGCATTTAAACATGAATATTTAAAAATGTTCCGCTATAATTTAAATAGAGCTATGTTTTCGAAGAGGCGGTTCTTTATTAAAAGCTATCACAGTTTAAATAATCTATAAAAGCGCCACGATTCATGCTCGCGGGTGCGCCGTTATTGACTGCTCTATTTATAGTCTATATTAGTTATCGAACACTCTAAATATATCGCTATATAGCTACATGTCTATAAGAGATCTCTTGATGAAGAGGAAAAAACTACTTTTGTATTGTCATATGTATATTTTATGTATACATATATATATATTACATACACACACACACACACACACATATAAATTTATAAATATATATATACTTATATATTTTACCTTTACCTTAAATAATATAGTTTGCGTTTCATTTGTTTAAATTACAGACAACATTCAAAGGTATGAGTGTGAAAAGATTATGAAAAAAACTTACAATCAATAAAAATGTCAAATGAATACGTATTTTTTTTTTCAGTTTATTTGTTCAGTTGGTTTTGCTCCGTTTTGTACTTGAAATATGAGTGTATATAGTTTTACTATAAATTTTGTGGTGTTCAATATGACGATACAAATTTTTAGGAAAAGTTTACCTAACGAAGCTAACGTCATGCTTGGATTATTCCCTGACGCATTTTTGTTCATGAAATACGCGACAACCTAATAACGTAATATAAATGTATGTGAAACGTGCACAAATGCATATTTCATATGTGCAATACAGTTCTTCTTTACTTTTTGTTTGGAGAAAAAGACAAACCTGATTGTAAATATATACTTGATTATAAAACAGATCATCGTCATTTCAGCCATAGGACTTCTACAGCTGGATATAGGCCTTACCTATAGATTTCCAATAGGACCCCGTTTTTGGGAATTTTTGTGTACTCTTCCTTCTTCCTGTCTCTTTATGCGCAATAGGGACTTGAAAGTTTAATAATTTTTTTAAGTTTACATTTTTAATTTATTTTAATTTTCTTCTTCCATATTTCTCAATTTATTCTTCTATTTTCATCTTTTTGCGTCACAGATTCTAACATGGAGGATGTTTTGTGGATGTGTTTTTTTACTTACTACTTTCGGACATCTCTATTCATCCCTCACCATCACAGTTTTCTATTTTTGTAAATCACAATACATTGTATCATAGTCTCAGTTACTATTTTACTCATGTCTTTCTATTACTTCTTATTTTAAACACCATCTCTTTATTTACTTTAAATTCAAATTTTATACAATTTTGTCACAGTAAGTTTTCCTCCTCGATTGCGGGATCTTACCCGAAAACGCTGACGTAACTAGTTCTTATTTCTACTTATTGCTCTCTGAATAATTGCCTTGCATAACCTCTGGAACACAAGGCGATTCTCTTCGACGCCCACTAGAGAGGCAATGTTCCAAACATCTATATTTTTACTCGATTCTCTCTTACAGACAGGCCCAAAGCTCCAATAGGAAAAATAATGGTGCTAGATACCCCGAGGTAAGCCAGTGCAGGGGTGACTTGATTGATAAAAGGATTGGTTGAAAACTGCCTGTATCCAGCATCTTCGGACGACCTTGACAAGGTCATCAGTCCATCTTGTGGGGACGGTCCAGATGCGCTTGCAAGTCCTAGGGACTTCCACAATCCAGAACTTTTAAGTCCCAACAGCAAGGTGACCGGTTCTTGGAGCTATGTGGTCTGCGTACTGCCACTGCAAATTCTCCATCTGCTGCGCTGGATCGGTTCCTTTCTTTCGTATACGGATCTCCTTATTCCTGCTTCTTGAGATATCCCGAGCATAGCTCTGTATGGCCCGTAGAAGAACTGTAAGCTTTTCAATGAGACCTGAAATGAGTAACCACATTTCTTAGCCCTTAGTCATCGCATTATAAAATACAACAAAAAAAAACAATTTATTTAGTAAAAGTACCGCCATATCGATAAGTACTTAAAAAGTCCCGTCCAAAGCAGTAGGTAATCATTACGTCAAATTTATTATGCGATATCCGGGGCTTAAATTATTTTGAATATTAACACAAAATTAATTTAACAGTACTATAGTTGTGGTCTTTGAATCTGTTAGGCTAAAAGAAATCAAGAAATTCGAAATTTTCTTAACTTCAGCTGCGGAATAATAATTTTAATTTTGTCTCATTTCCTTAATATTTAATTTGCTCTTTAAAATATTTATCTTTTGTATTTATCCTCAACACAAATAAATTCAGTGTTCTGAGGAGCAAGACAACTTTCTTCAGTAAGTATTTATGACACTTTTTAATGTTCTTTATAGTATATATCGCATTATATCTATATAAAATTTCCATAATACATATGTCCAAATAGACAAAAATATTTTACAAAAGCAACTGTGAAAATATGGATAGCAAAATATTTTCGTATTTGATTGGAACTTCGTTGATTTAACCTATGCAGATTTTTGAATATATTAGGAATTTGCTTTGTAAGTAATATAAGTGTTTAAAGGTAAAACTACGTTAAGGTAGGTTGAATAAAATAAATTAAATTGTCTTATGCATTGTTTTATTATTTTTGAGATCCCAAAAACACACAAACACAGTGCATCACACATTTAAATAATTTTTTTAACAACAATATTAGAATATAAAACTTATTGAATGCCTTAATCCTAGTCTTGTATAAAAAAGACGTACAAAAGTAAAAAAAAGTTGTAAATGGCACGGGAAGCCGCGGTTTCGTCCTTATAATGTTAAGTGTTTAAAATTAACACACGTGCAATCGTGATTTTTTTTTAACTTTTAATTAAATATTTAGCTATGATAACTGCTCAGTCCGTTTGGGTAAGCCAAGTCGTCGTCTTAAGCAACTTAATGTCCAAATTCGGAATAAGATTCATCGTTTGCGCGTCATTATTACGTTAGACTGGTGCTCCCCGTTTCAAAAACAGGAAAGTCATATGGATTTCATGATGAAAATTTCCTCCTCCTGTATGTAGAGCCGTTGTTCAGGTATTAAGTACGATATGTAAGAGTGGTCGAGTTGCAAGGCTGGAGGAGGAGATGGCGCTCGTGGTGGTGTGGTAGGCCCCGGGCGGGCGCGCTTGGATGCTCGGGGCCCGGGAGCTAGCTAGCCACGCACGTTGACCGTCGCGCAGCCGAAGATCTCGTCCATCTGCCGCGACGAGAATGTGGCCACGACGCGTTTTTCGCCGCTACGACGTGGTATAAATTTGTCTTGGTAGTTTACAAACTCGCCAGGCTTCACATCACGGAACCGAATCTACAAATTTAACAAAAATATATTACAGGGGATTTATCATCAGAACACATATAAACAGATTCTTATTAATTATTTATAGAATCGGACTATTAATTGTACATCATCATTTCAGCCATAGCACGTTTAATGCTGGAAATAGGCTTGTCCTATATATTTCCAATAAGACCGGTTTGTAGCAGTGCTGTTCTGTGATGTCCAGTAGATGAATTTTTATTTATCACCAGATTTATTTCCATTAACTACCGAAAGTAACCGATACAGTCTTGCGGATTGGCGAGTTGATGTCGTAGTGAGCAGGCCACATAGCGTGCAGAACTAATGGCCGCCAGAGCCTTAAGGTTTTAGAGTGGAGACGACGAATCGGCAAGCGTAGCATAAAATGTCCACCTCGAAGGTGGAATGAAGGCTGTTTTCCACCGGTCTATTGAAAATCTTAAGAGTCTATTAATAGCAGTGGACGTCCTATGGATTAAATAATGATGAAGACGATAATGATTTCTATTGGTATATATACACTACACCATTCTCCACAGCTATATATAAGATACTTAACAATAGCAGTTCGATTTTAACATTTTAGAGTTAAATAAAGGATGCGTCAACTAAATATAAGCTTATCGCAGCTCTATTTTGAATCATGTTATTTGTACTCAATGCGAATTTTAATTGACGTCATTACAATTAACTGAAAACTTTGACGTCGCTGTATATTTTCTTGTAAATTATAGTCATTGTATTTTCTTGTACATTAAGGAAATATCTTGTATTGTAACAATAATATTCATACCTGCCGAGGCCTCTGCAGCCCAGGGCCTTCAACAGTAAAGTAGCAATCGGTGAGATGGACGTTCAATGGATTCTGGAAGCTGAAAGTCACGGTGCACTCCTGCCCAAGACATGGCTGGCTTCTCACCTATTAAAATTTTATTTATTAGACGTCAGCCGATCGTAATTGCAATTGCTTCTAATTTCGTAAATATAACTAACCTGTACTTGCATCCTCGGCTTGTTAAGAGGGAAGTCGTCCTCGTCAGACCATGCCTGACGCGTCTGCTTTACATAAGCCATAGCATGAACCTTCACCATTGAATGGTCCACCAGCTTGTCCATATATTCTTGCGGTGTTACATGCAACTTGAGAACTTCACGCTGTCCAGCCCGTACGATGAACTCTCCTTGCGCTCGGCGAAGTCTCGACGCAATGGCTCCAGTATAGTAACAGGCTGATGCAGTCAATACACAAAGGATCGTGCGATCTTCATGAGATTTATTCTGCAAAGGTTACAGTTACGTATTGATGCAAGTCACATGACAAAAAGAAAAGAAAAATAAATTTGTTAGCTCATGTTATAAAAGTATAGAATTTTTCAACTTTATATTCTAATGGATTTTTGTTTTCATTTTTGTTTACCAATTATATGTGTTCAACGGAATATTTCTACCAGTGACACAGTCACGAAAACAGCGAATTTATTACAAATCAAAATACGGCTTTTAATTGACCGCGTTTATGCGAATTAGGTCCAACGGCTAATTTGTGACGATTAAAGATAAAATTTACTTAAAATTAATAGAAATATATATATTTTTTTAATAACAAAGTTTATGTTAAAAACAACAATGATAATTTTACCTGTATGTTCATGGTACAATCGAACGGCTGGCCGTACGGCACGACATCAATATCCATAAGATCAAAGTGGACATCTTCAAAATTACGGTCAGGGTGTTCATAATACTGCTGCAAGCGCTGAAGTCCCCGGCATGAAGCAATGACAGTCCCACGTTCGGGACAAGAGCTGTCCACTGTTTTATATTCGTGAGTAATCTCGAGCAAATCACTCTCACCTTCATCATCGTCACGACTGGGGTTCTTGGTGATGATCTTACGGCCCACTCTGGAATAATTTTACAAGTAGTGAAATTCCGGGCATATTCTCTAACACCCTTAAATCATTTGTAGTTACTTTATGCTAAGAGACACACTGACGTTTTTCCTTCTAAATTAAAAAAAATAAAGTTTATATTTTTTAACTCTTATTCTTAAAATTCTACCGAAACAGCTCTATGCAGGGAAGTATCGGCCATCAGTCCGCCGTCGACATTTGCAGTGACGGTGATCAAACTCTTTTTTCCTCAACCCACACTTTCCTAAGACGCAGTACAGCGGTTTCACACTTTATTCTTATGCTTTTGCTACAGCAGTAGTGTTCAAAGATCACATCTCACATATACAGATTTTGCGATCTGTTATGATGGTTTCATTTCAGTTTTTTTATTATAGAATACTTACTGGCACTGATTGGACGCCATCTTAATAAAGCCCCAGTCGGAATTTTCCTCTTCTTGAAAGTGGCACAATTCAGAGTTGAGCTGGCCGTACATAAACGGCGTGTCGTACTGGAAACCGACTTCCCCACGGCGCACGGCCTCTACGCTGGCAGGGCCACAGTGATACACCGCTTCCGCCTCTTCTTGTGGTGTTGCGTCAATTATTTGCCAACCGCTATATCCTAAATCACACATGCAGAAACCCTTGAGTGGAAATAAAATAATAGCAAAACCAAATTTAATGTAATTACTTTACATGAACCATGTAATCATTCATCATGTCGGCCGACAGACGGCGACTGCAAGGCATAGGCCTCCCCTAAAATTATGTAATCATTAGTTCTGGTTAATTTTAGCAAATGTAATATTTTTTACCTTGTGGTAAATCGGGTCTTTGCATCCAAACATCATTCCAGACATGGAAGTTCCAACACGAATCATAACAGTCCTCGTCAGGGCCGTTGGGCACTTCGTTACCGTCGCGGTCGAAGTACTTGTCCACGGTAAACGTGCGGTTTGTGTCGTGTGCGGACACATAATTAGTAACGGAGCGACAGGGAATACCTACAAAGAAAAACATTCACCTTTCTTATTGTATGTGATTCAAAATAAATAAAATAATAAAAGTAAATGGTTATTACCCAGTGCACGACAAATTGTAACAACCAGTCCAGAGAATACCCAGCATTGGCCGTATTCCACTGGGCGACCTCCATCGGTAAGGTACCGTTCAAGGATTGCAACGGATCCAGTCCAAGCGTGTGGAGACACGCCATCTTTATACTCTCCATCGTATCTTCCAACCATTAAACCATCGTCGTCGGCATTAGCATTAATCTAAAATTAATAAAATATACAGGGTTATTAGTCATAGCTGTAAAAGCTTTAAAGGTTTTAAATATTTTGGATAGAATGCATACTCTATCCAAAAATTGAGTAAAATAAGGCGTTTTCAAAATTTGAATACGTGAATATTAACATTAATTTTTATTTACTATCTTTCTCTGCAGACTTTTTACTGCTAGAAGTTATTGTCCTACCGCATTTCAATAGAAAAAAAGTATTTTTTTCCAGAATAATCACTTTATTCGGGTTGATTGGAAATTGGTGTAACATCCACAAAGCTCTTTCCT
The DNA here is from genome assembly GCF_028537555.1 of Battus philenor. Lineage (NCBI taxonomy): Eukaryota > Metazoa > Arthropoda > Insecta > Lepidoptera > Papilionidae > Battus > Battus philenor. Next base: position 11,604,628 of record NW_027181682.1, read on the forward strand.
GATATATCATATATTACCAATCACTCGATAATTATCATATTTAATGTATGCGTATGTGTATGCGAATTATTTAAATTCCTACTCACGATTGATGAAATGGCTCTGCTAACGCGAACAGGATTCCCGCGCTCCGAATGCTCTAAGCCGGTACGCTCCAACAAGTACATACATGCAGGTAATACAACGTCATCAAACTGTCCAAATATCCATTTACGTCCCTTAGGCTGGCGCCAAGTTCCGCACCAGATCTTTCCCTGTTCGTTCAGCACATATTCTTTACGGAAAGCATCATTGTCCATGTAAACTGCATCCTCGCGACACCACGGATTAAACAGTATATAGATATCTTCGTCACATTTGTAATCGTGACGATTATCACGTTGACCAGTGCGGTTGGTCTGGACCCAGCAGTTCCATACCCCGACCGGGGCAGAGGCAGGGACGTGCACTTGGAAAGTAATCGTGTTCCCGTCTTGACGTTGAACACTGATATCCCATTTTTCCAATTCATGGCCTGCTGAGGTCAGATTTTGCATAGAGCCGTGACGCGATCCATGATGCGAGCCATAACTCCGGCCAAAAGAGGAATGCTGCGTCGTAGCACAATACCGCTCGATAACCGGCCGATCCATAGGCGGGCTAAGCGGGCTGTGTTGCACTGGCATTGTTTCGTTACCAAACGAACTGCGTCGCACACCGTAAGTAGTTGTTTCGCGCATACCACTCATTGGACCCATTGTACCTATGGTTCCCATAGAGCTGACAGTACCAATTGTCCCCATAGTGCCGATTGTCCCTATTGGAGCCATAGTTGTAATTGTTTCTTGCATCCGTGTCATACCTAAACCCATCATATCACGGGAATGTTGGAAGACACCCTGTTGCGTGTTCCAGTTCACGGGAAGAACCACACGCGTTCCTTTTGTAACGCTTGGCTTAGGACCTGCCGAAACAAAAAAAATATAAAATATTAAGAAATGTGTTACTAATAGAAATAGATAATCAAAATTGACCGCGGCAGGCAACGACAAGATTTTGTATTTGATTCAGTCCTTCTTTTTAGGTTTACTCACAGATAGCAAATATACACAAGGAATAGACATGGTAGCAAGAAATAGAAATAGACAAGTTAATAACAGTGTCAGAATAATTTGTATTTGTTAAAACGTAAAGGCCTATGAATTATAAATTTAGTAAAGTAAACGTACTAACCGAAACAAAACACGATACGTATCACATCTTGTTGCTTTTCGTAAGTCCTATCAAAGCGAACAGCGAAAAAAAAGTTTTGTCCTCGCCGTAGCACTGGGTTCGGCAAAGTGCTGTCATTCACAAGCTCATATGACTCTGTGTGATGATCTTTGGAATTATCTCTTGAATAAAATTCTGTCAACTCTACTTTTAACGGTTGCTGAGAGTAATAACTCTGAGGTATCATCTCCATAGTGTCATGACGCCGACGGCGTTCATTCTGGTCCGCCAACTTGCAAATAAGATTATGAGTGTACTGCGTATTCGGACTATTGCGGGAGGAATGCTTCATACGGTGCAATGCTCCGGTGCTGTGGGAGCGTCCTGGTCGGTGTTGAGCGGAAGGTCCAGGTCGCTGCATGGCGCAACGACGCGTTTGTCCAGGACGGTGGCAGAAGCTGGAAATGTTATACGACGCAGATAAACCCGGAACATAGTTGGACGGCATTCCTCCAATCGTTATTTGTTGTTCCCTTACACAGCTTAAGGTGCTCATTCCTGAGGTCAATCCTGTGATACCCCCAAGTCCCATACCGGTCATACTAGACGTCATGCTTGATGACATTCTGTCCATAGTGGATCTGTAACACATAAACAATTTTTAGTAACAGTTTGAAAAAAAAAAACTATATTCTTTTTTAATGAATTCTTCGTAAGTACCACAGTTGCTCCACGCGGACAAGCCCAAAGCGAATGATATTCCCTACATTTTGCAAGCCTTATATACCGGCAAACAGGAAGGAGATCATGCAGCTTCGTGGTGTCAGTTAACAGAGCAGACGCCACAGTCGTTGGTTTCGGGCGGCGCCATTATCCTTGCTCGCTGACTAGAAGCGGCCGAGACACGTGCCATTGTCTGTCACTACGGACTGCAAACGATAGCTAAAGTATGTAGATGGGTGGGATGTCCTGAACAATGAACATATTTTTTGTTATAATTTCTCTCTATGATTAATGTAAATTTTCTTTTTGGCGCTTTCTTTTAAAATTAGGCGACAAGAATCCGAAATATACAAAATGCGGGTTTCTATTATGTAATAGCTAAATTAAAGAAATATTTTTTTTATTACTTAGTCACTTATTATGCAAAACTTTTTTATCAAAAACATCCCGAGACGTGAATGTAAAATAACGAAAAAAGCTTGGGCACAGATAAACATTCCGATAATATTTTCCTTTTATTATTTTATCTGCTAATAATTCATAATTTATCATCTATAATTTGAATTTATATCTGCATCTCTTGTTAATGATTATAATAGATGGAATTGTCACATTCAATGATAACTAAAATAGCACCTAAACGTGAAAACCAAATCTTTTGTTTTCAGTTCTTTGACCTTACACGAGCCTTCCCAACATCTTGCCGTCTACGAAATATAATTGTACGGTACTTATTAACAAATACTATATTTTATAACCTGTTATTTATGAATATGACTACGTATTTGCTTAATATTTGTCTACAACTTGTTTGAAAATATTTAAACGCTGTCACGCAATAGACGCTGTTCATATATATACGGTTAATATTTTAAGAAAATCAATGTATTTGATCGGTAGTGCTGTTTTTACAAATAATATGTATAAAATCTCTTTGGATGTACGTGCTATTTGTATCTAGTTGGCCAACATCAAAATAAGAAACAAATTTAGTAGTAGTTAAATTATGTTGGAGCTATTTTTCATTTGTTTTTCTTTCTGCCAATCTAACGAAGAAATTCGAAACTATTTCGAAAAATTTTACAGAAACACGAGCCGCAAAATATTATGATGTTTATGGACCTAACGCGCTATAGTAGTAGTAGGACAAAGTGGGTTTAAGCGTTTTCAATTCGGGAATATTTGATGTCAAAAATGCGTCTCGTATTTGTCGCCCGGTTACGAATAAAATCGACGTCATTTTTGTAGGTACGGTATAGCTTTCAAAAAAGCTAAATGTATAAATAACTCTGTATTGGGGTACGACGCGAGATAACTGGAAGAAGCCTAATACTTATTTGTGATTCTTTATTGAAACGTGATCACACCAAACCATTACGGAAGGGATTGATAATGATGATGAACAAAATTGATCACAAGAAAATGTGAAAAATGGCGTGGTCTAAGATCCGTCAGGATTTACAGACTGCGGCAAAACCCGGGTTAACTCTTAATAATATGAGGTTTTTTTATTGTTTATGGCTACCGTTATTGACTATTCCGTTATGCCTCTCATACATATGGTATGTATTTGGACACACAGAGACATTATTTTTCTTACTAAGTATTTCACTTAATAATTTCATTTTTATCCTCATCTTTTGCCATTTTTAATATCTTCCACACCTCTTTCTTTTATTCGTTATATCTATCGTTCTTTTTCATACTTTATTTCCTTTCTAACAACGCCTTCACCTCCAGAATACTACTTTTTACATTTTTATTTTTAGATTTATTTTTAATTAACATTTCCCCTATTTTATTATATTTTATTTTTTTATTACATTACATTTTGATTAGTTCAATGTTCCGTATTCTCACAATTTGTACGTCACACTACTCTTACCGGACTAGGACTTATTTCTTTTAATTACATCACTTACAACCTTTATACAGTACTCTAGGAAGATGTGGCGTCTTTCTTTGTCTTCTATCAGCATGGCAATGTTGCCCTCCTCTATTCTTCCCTGCAACCGAAACTAGCAATCAATTCGTCCCGCGCTAAATACGGGAGAGCCGGTGATCAGGTACGCCACGGTCTGGTCCACTGCAGGGTCATAGGTGCACGAGGAACTCTCCTTGAGTTTAAACCTACGAAAGTACTCAAGGAATACCCTGTACACCTGGACCAAAACCATTTCCAGCAGAAAAACATCCGCGTCACAGAAACCGACGTGCCTTCCACATACCTCATATTCCATTCGCCAAGTGTGTCCAGCCTAAGCTGTCGCTTGACGTATAACACAGGGCATCTCTCGTACTCTGGTTTCGGAGGTAATACACACAAGTGTACATTGGGATTGGAAGGGCATTGTTTAATATAAGCATTTACCGCAAGTCTTTACCATCGATACGAATCTCTGTTGCCTACAACTGAATAAAGCAATAAGTTGGGAGAAAACGCCCAGCATTAATTAATTGAAGGGGTGCGATCTTCCGAGATGATAGTGCTAAACCACACACATTTTTAGCAACTCAGCAAAAATTAAGAGAGTTTGTGTGAAAGATATTAATGCATCCGCCATATAGCTTCCTTAGGCATCTTAAGAATTCTTTACCCAGTGCCAGGTTGATATTAAAAAGGACTGGCCAAACTACTTTTTTTATCTGTAGTCCCAGAATTTCTGCAACAACGGCGTCATTCATTATCGACAGCAAAAAGTCATGGACAAAAATGACATCTAGATACTATAGTTAAATGTAAATAAACTTTTTGAAAATATCTCTCGAATTATCACATAAAATGCGTTTTAACTTTTTTGCCGGCCTATTATAACTTATGTATTAATTTAAAAAAAAAGAACATGTAATTTTACTGTACATCAGTTTTGCTATTTTCATAAATTCAGGCGTTGCTCTTTCACTAAATCAAACTAAAACTTTTTTTTATATAATGCTACAAAACCATATATTGCCAGATTCACTTTATTTCACTAATATTTTAATTATTAACAAGAGAGTAGCTAACAGGCTCAAGTTTGGACACTGTAGAAAATAAGTAAGATTTTCCATCGTAAATCAGCACTACAAAATAATCTGGATTTTAGTGATATAACTTTAATCTCAACATGGCTTATCTTTACCTTCTTTGCCAAACAACAAATGACCTCATTCTTTGTACGTGTACAAATATTGTCAAACCAAAACGTTGCTAAGCAACGACATGAATAATGTAAACAAAGTTATTGCTCAAATTTATAAACTCCCGAAAATTTTTATAGTTTAAATTATGGGGCTTTATCAATTGTACAGTCACAACGCTGAGATAAAGTATAAAAGTTATTTTTTTTCCAAAGCAACTCTTTTTACATCGATAACTACATTAATGAACGTTATTTTACCGTTTCTTGTTGCATATCGGAGTAGAGGTAAATGTTTTCGTTTCATTGTAACTTTTGCAGTATAGTTGCTACTAATATAACCCTCCCATTTATTATAAAAGTGAAAAATGTCGAAGAAATACTAAAAAAATTTTAGTTTAAAACTAATTTTGAGTTTTATTACGCATCAATTCCTGTTAAGCAGTCGTATTTGAATACAATTTCTTTTAGAGTTTATCGTTATTTATTTATAGTTTACACACAACATTAGTGAGCGAAATATAAAACTGCTTATGATTTAATGATATTAAATGTCATATGATTATAATCAAATGGAGACACAGATTTGTTTAATATAATTTGTACCATTCCAAATAATTACTTAAAATAAAATTGGTCGAAATTGTAATTTTTCTACTTTGCTCTGTTCATTTTTAGGGTTCTGGCTGAAATCTCACAGTTTTTATGAACGTCCTATTACGAGAGCGACTTTTGACTACTTAATTGTAGCAACAACTGTAGATCCAAGTCGTACTATCATTTGTGGTGATGCTACAGGGTTAAATATTGAATCAAATAATGAAAATTGTGCAGAAGCTCAAGTATAAATTCAATTACATCTGTTTAATCAAAGTCATCGATTAAAGAACATTTATACCTAAAACTCTTTAACTGTGTCCTTTTTATTGCAGATTCAAGAACATGACTATGATATTGATAGTAAAACTGATATGATACAGTTTCAATTTAAGCTTAATGTGTCTCCGGAAAATGTTATTTCTTCAGTCATCTTAATTTTAGCAATAGATTTTCAATTACAGGTAGTACAAAATCAATGCATTTGACTTTCCACAATCTCTGAACTAAATTTAAATGTTAACTTTTGTTTCAGACAATTTGTGAACTACATATGCAAAGTTTAGCAATTATAAGCAAAGAGTTTACAATCTCACCATCAGAATTCTATTATTATGGTGACCTCGAATTTTATCAAACATCACATCTACCTTGTTTAAGAAATGTTGTAGACACCAGATTTAACAACTCTTTATTTGAGTTAACTGATGAAAATGAAGATAATATTATAGATTTTATTATAAAAAACTATTACAAAAGATCAGGTAATAGATCAAAAATATGCCATTGATTTATTAATAAAAAAACCTTCAATTAACATATTTTTCTTTTCCAGTTACAACTCAAACAAAATTACTATTTTCTAAAAATCAGGGTGTAGCCAATGATGTGCTAAATTTGAACATTGTTTTAAGAGTACCAGAAATGCACATCAGATATGAACCAAGTATAATGCAAGAGTTGAAATGGGCTTGGCCACAATATTTATCCCTGGTTGCTATATTTTATTGGTTATTTAGTAAAGTTAAGAAATTTGTTTTTAACAAACGATTATTAATGGCATGGAAAATTGTGCCTTGGAAAAAGGAATAGATAAGAAGATTGATCACTCTAGAATGTAATAAACATGTCATGGTTGTCAAAACAAGTATGTACCTAAGCTGAATAATTTTAAGAAAATATAATTAAAATTTACTAACTCATAAATGTAGATTTTTAATAAAAAAAAAAACTTAAAATCCAATTAATTTAATCTACACCTACTATCTATTTACAATTTATAATTCTAACACAATAAAAATCTTCACTGCGTCAATGTGAGAGTGGGTAGTTGACTTCCAAAATTTGGCTTTGTGTGGTCTAGTTCAGCTCTGTTATCTTCAATTATAAATGTCTTTCCACTGAAGTCATCTAATTGTACCAGAAGATAGCGGCACACATAGTTTCCGTATTCATTCTGGAACATTAAAGAGAAATACTTTTTAAAATCTTTATCATACAGAAGACATTTCACTTAAAAAATATTCAATAACAAACAAACAATAATGTTATTAAGAAATTCTTAAAATAATTTTTCCTGAAATTCCTAAAATTCTTAAAATTAAAAGTAGATTTCCAATGCCTTTGAACTTGAGTTATACTATACCATAAGGAGAATGCACACATGCCTTCTAAAAACTAATGAAATCATTAGTTGGCATAAAACAAGTGTGATATAAAGACAGTTTTTTAATAGATGGGAAAAGTTGCTGCTCATAATGATAACATAATTCACAAGGGGACCATTTGAACTAATTGAAACGAAAATTACTTGCAATCTCAATGGCATGGGTAAAAAGAATTATAAGCAATGAAATTGAACCACCGATGTAAGTCACAAGTTTATTCATTCATAGCCACACAAAATTTGTATAAATTAAATATTGAGAAATACATAACATACACAGAAACTAAGCCAGTTTCGCCCTATTCATTTTGCTTCCTTCACTGATATTTACAATTAAAATGTTATTTAAGTCATAGACAGTAAAATGTACCAATTACCAAGTTTTTTATACAACCAATAAGTCTTATGTTATTTTTGCCACACCACCCACACATCTAGGTAACTTTGATGAACTAATATGGTCACTGGTCTAATCAGTTAGATCTATAATGAGTTTATCTATTACTACTGCCTTGCTCAACATAAAAGACAGTATGGTTTTTATTATGGTACAAATTAATACTGAGTGTTTGTTTATTTTATTGCAATGACAAAACTATCCTTGATTGTTTTTAAAGGTTTTGAGTGTACATTTAGCCATGAAGCAAAAAGCATTAAATTAAAATGAAATTACTAAGCAGTAGTCTTTATCATATTTTTATGACAGTGAGATATGGTCTAGGTCAACACACATATTTATTTTAATACCTAAAACATATTTGTTTCAACGAGTTTCAAATAAATGACCTTAGATAAATTAACATAGAGAATTGTTTTTAGGCTTAGTTTCACATAAAAAGATTTAGTTTTGCATCTTACTCACTTAAGCATGTAATATACTTGTTTTGTCATTTTGTGCTTTCCAAATGACACTTAAATTTTGTTCATATCTTGATACCATTCTTGATACCAATTTCTGATTGTCATGAGCAGTAATTTTTTTTAAGAGTACATACTATGGTCATAATTTCTAGATGAAGACAGTAATACCAATAAACAATAAAGAAGCCCGTATTTTTAATTTATCACAAGTAAGCTAAATGTCATCTCTACAATACTGACATAATAAAGGACCAAAAAAGACAAAAACCCACTCATGATTATATAAAAAAATTGTTACCTGTTTCATATCTAATTCAACAACAGCTTTATTCCTAATGCCCTTGATATAAAACCTCATTCTCATATGCTTGACACCATCTTTTTCATACACAGCATGACTAACATGTGTTCGCCTCCTTCTACTTGTTTCTTCTCCAAAACCTTTAATTGGAGCTCCAAGTGCATCCTCTATTCTCGGGTCCTAAAATTAATATTTTGTATGATTACAGTCAAGTGTAAACTAGATTATATAAATATATGATTATTTTTAAGCTTTACATACATTCTTACATTTTTCCAAAGCGACTGAATAGATGCTATTGGGGCTGTTACTTGAGAATAGTTCACGAAATACATAGTAGAAAATAACACCTGTAACTCCAATCCCAGCTAAAATTACCCCTGTGTATGAAACGGTTTTAGTGGTTTCTTTTATCTTTTCACCAAGAGGTCTAACGTCAGTCGAAACATCTGCTCTTTCTTCGCTTTTTGTTAAATCGTTTCTTTTTTCATTAGAATAACAACGGGCATATTGAGTTTGAGGGAATCTAACACCTACTGGGACAATTTCAAAACACTTGATGACTCGTAAAGTAGGAGAAATTTTAGAAATAATAGACATAATAAGGCAAGTAAATATACAAAGTTATAAAAACAAAAACTATCCCACAATAATTTCAATATTAGGTTTACAACTAAACTGTGCACTTCTATGTTGCCAGAATAACCGACGTCAAAACCAGCTGTTTATAAATTACTTACTTTTCACCAATATTACACTAACATTTTTTTATTCATTTCACTTTTATTTTCATTGTATTTGCACTTTTAATCTCACCTTTATGTCTTTTGTGTGGAGGTAATTTATTAAATGTAATTCATGAGGTATACTACTCGACATACGTCAAGATATTAAATACTGGGACAAGGAAAAATTAAATGTTTCTAATGAAATTCATTGTAGTACTTATAAGTTTTTCTTGAAGAGATCCGCTCATCGTTTGTTTCAAGATCATTTCACAACATCTACTACGCTACGAAATAAATTAAGGTGATACTTGATTATAAAACGATATAAATATATCTTTACTATAGAGCTCTACACTTATTTAAAATTGTTTTCATAATATATTGCAGTATTTAACTTAGTTAGTAATAAATAAATAAATAGATAAATTGATGGAAGTGGGAACACTGAACATTGACAATCGCATTCAGATTTTGGTTGTCATCTGCACTCTTTGGTTGTCGTAAATTGTTGGTTCATGTACATGTCACTATTTTGTGATTTATTTCTTTATTTAACCAAAAATATACATTTTTGTAAATATGATATTAATCAGAGACAATAATTTAAAGTTTACAATAAACAGAAAAGATTGAAATAAATTTATTATACATAGAAATAATAAGTATGGATTGGATAATATCAGATGAGTTAGGTTTAACTGTAGGCCATCTGGTGGGCTGGGGTGCAGCAGGTGCTATGATTATTGGTGGAGTAGCTCCATACATTCCGCAGTACAGACAAATCAAGAAAACCCAGGATGCAGAAGGCTTTTCTCTATATGTTTGCCTAACACTTCTTATAGCAAATACGTTGCGTATTCTATTTTGGTATGTAATATCTTTATCATTTATTTGCATTGATTAAATACTTATTTATCATGTTGTTAATACAAATTTTATGATTAACATTATTGTAATTTCATGCAGTGTTTTATGTAGTTAAATGCCATTTCAAAATACCACAGATTATTTTTTTCAAATTCAGTTACAACTACTCATGTATAATTAAATGAATTAATATTTGTTTAAAAATTATAATTTTTTATCAAAATTTAACTTTTTAGTAACATTTTAGAAATTATTTGGAGTCAACATTTTAAAGTTCTTTCGGACATTTCAGGTTTGGTAAACGCTATGAATTGCCTTTATTAATACAGAGTATTGTGATGAACATTACAATGTTTGTTATGATTCATCTCTGTGTTACAGTTCGTAAAAAGAATCAAATTATAAGAGCAAGGGAAAGAATATTCACAGGTTTGTATTTATTTCATAAAAATCATTTACAGTAGTTTTCCTATCATATTACTAGCTAAATAATTAATGCTGTCTAGCTGAACATTGTATAATTTATTTTTTTCTGTGTAGTGTTTCTATTGGAAATCTTTAACTTTTCTTATATTCTTTCTTACATTTATGTTATTTTATTTCATTAGCATTATATTACTTTGTTAGTAATTTTTAACACTGGTATAAGCAACCACAAACTTAGTGTACTAATTTCCCTTACAATTTTTTTATATTTTAACATTATTTTATGTTTTCTTTGGTGGTTGGTGTAATTGATGGTGGCATTAGGTGCAATATTCATGTTATATATACTATTATGTTGTGTAAATGGATCAGCTCAGCCAGATGAAACTGCCCGCTGGTTGGACCAACGTAGCAGCATAACGGGAAGGGAGAAGCCACACCGCTTCTATGGTGAGTGCCATGGGGGCCACCTTGGTGATATTGTGACATTATTTCGACTTTGAGGTTACCATATCTCACAGTTTGGTTTTGTTGCTGCAATCTGTTTTTTTGTGCTGCTTATCATCATGGGTTTTCAGTTTTGTTACCATTACCAGGCTTCTGAATGTATTTCTTTATATACAACATAGTACAAGTATACTATATTATTGTAATTACAAATATTTTTATGACAATTAAAATTGTATGAATATTTAAAAATTATTTGGGCAAAATAGATAAAAATGTAATGCTTTATATTGTTTCACATGGTATGCCTTCTAGTTTATATGATTCATTTGCAATTTTATAATTTAATATCCTCAGGCATTGTAAATGTTTTTGCATGATTTTTCCCAAAAAATTTTTTTTCAATAAAATTTGTGAATAAAATGGCATATGATGATACCTAATAAATTTTTGTCTACATACTTTACATAGCTGATGAAATTTTGTGCGAATTATTTATCATATTTCTAAGTATTACTAGAACAGTTCATTAACCTGTTATCACCACTTGACCATAACAATCAAGTAAAATAAATGTATAATGCTATTATCAAATCTTTGGAGCAATGGTTGGGGTCATGTGTGTACTTCTGTTATCTAATAATGTCATATCATTTATATAATACATAAGATTTCCGCCTCAGACTACACAAATTATTGAACAAAAATTTATTTTTTGGTAATTACTTTCATTTCACACATTTCCATATTCTATATATATACACAAAGATGTAATAAATACTTAACATATGTATATACCTGTTTATGTATATTTTTAAATGGTGAATTTATTATGTAAACATAAATTAAATATTTTCATTGGTCTTATAAAAATTGAGACAATAATCCTGTGGTTAATACTTAAATAAGTTAAGGGGTAAAATGACAAAATGACTTAAAACAGTTAAAACTGATGTATTGTAGTTTAACAACTTTCATCCATTTTAAATTTTAATAAATAAATGTTTTTGCAAAAGTCACCAAGAATAGATCCTCAGACTAGATCATAGTCGAAGTTGCCAAATTCTATAAAAAGTAAACCTAACTGTTGTATATTATGTTTTACAGATTTGGACAGAAAATACTTCTGGGCATGGACTGATTTCCAAAGCTATCTGGACTGTATGTTGGTGTTCTCTGTACTTGGAGCAGCTATCACATATCTTCTGATTGAATTTTCCCCATTTGTAGAACTTATTGGGTTCCTAGCTGTGTTCACGGAAGCAATGCTTGGTGCACCACAAATAGCCAAAAACCATCAGAACAAAAGTACAGAAGGAATGAGGTATGAATCTTTATTAATTATATTTACATAACATTGAATGTCTTGTCTGAATGGTTCTCGAGTGGCGACACTAAGCCAGTAGACGCGGCATGGTTAGACCCTCACTAGGTGGACCGAGGACATAGTAGAGGTTGCGAAATGTTGCTGAAAGTGGACAGCTTAAGAACGGGCATTGTGATGACCTTTGGAGGAGTCCTGTGCCCCTTGCAGTAATCATCTATCATCTGATGTGAGGATGATGATATGACATTGTTCTGTTATGTAGAATAACTGTATAGTGTATTTTTATTAAAATGGCAAATTTATGTATTCCTTTATTAGTGCAATCTTCTAAAAATTTTTCCGCAGTCTACTTAAAAACCGCAAAATTGTAGTAAAATTTATGCTAAATTTATACCAAAGTAAAAACTATTATTTTGATAACTCTTAGTTAAGTCTGATACATTAACCAGGTTGATAAGTTAATTGTATAGTTTATTACTTAATTATATATTGTTGCCTAGAGTTTAAGAAACAATTACTCATTGATTAGTTGATGTGATTAATTTTGTGTATACTAAATAACTGGCTTGAATAGTTTAAAAAATTCAAATTGAAGCTGTATAAGCTACCATGTGATTTTGTGTTTAAATGTATAAGCACTTTATTGTTGCAAAAACAAATTGCCAGAAAGCCTCACACATTTTATATATTTGGTTTATTTTTCAGTGTTAGCATGGTAGTAATGTGGACTTGCGGTGATGTGTTCAAGACTGCATATTTCGTAGTCCGTGAAGCGCCGACGCAATTTTGGGTATGCGGCGGACTACAGGTCTCATTAGATATCATTATACTTATCCAAGTAAGTAAATTCTGTTAATAACTATAGATACCATGGGTATATAGGTTGGCGCAGCATAGAGGATGTCCACTAATAAAGTGGATAGAGAACCTTCTGAAGGTTGTTGGAAAGTAACTGGATTCCGGCCACTTCCTACTGTTGAAATCATGATGAAATATTAATATCATTTTACTCTTCTGTACACTCCACTATTAACATTATAAGATGAATGGATATAATTATGAAGTTTTACATAATATCTGATAATAGCAACTGATCAAGCCATGATTCTGCTATTCTTAGCATCTACATATTAGATTATTACTTAATTGGTTAATATTAGATTTAAACATGTATAATTTAAGCACTTTTTTTAAAAATTCTTATGCCATGACATATCCAGCTGCTTCCTTCCAATCCTGTTGGATATCTACATTAGGGGGGCAGCCTATGTCCAGCTATTAACATCCTAGGCCTGTAATGATGATGATACTACAAACTATTTAGGTATTTTTGATATGTCTATAAAAAAAAACTTACAATAGAGTTGCCTCTTTTAAAATGGAGCTTCTTTATTTTTTAACAGATTGTATGGTATAATAATTGTTGCAGGTGTGGTTGTACCGCCACAACACTGCCGCCGCGAGACGGTTGCGTAGGGGGGATTAGCAGTGGACCGAAACCGACTTATAGCAATACGCAACGCGCGCGCCATCTATGTCGCTACTTACGCGTCTCCGTTATTTATTATGATATTTAAATCAGCACGAAGCTCTGTATAGGCCGGGGTTCAAATACTGTCTTGCAATATCTTCATATAGAAAGTTATTTTATACTCCATAGCTATGTTACAATTAACAGTAGAAAAGTTCTTATACTCTTGTCATGGATTAAAATAATGTAATGGCGATGTCGTCAACATTTAAACAATCGTAGTATTGCTATTAAGTGGAAAGTTTTGACGTGAGCTGTGACAAAGAGTACGTAAGGAATGCGTGACTCATCGCGTGACGCTGTTTTAATATATCCGTGCGACCACGCGCGAAAGGTGCTACTGGCTGTGCGTTCAACAGTCAACGAGGCTAAATTTCTAGTGAATAAATAAATAATAACTTAGTATATAGAACATGAGTAGTTTAGAATAATTTTTCACTGACTGTATGTTTTGCTTCCTTTGTATATATTAAATAATAATTTTATATTTGTAAGAGATATACGATTTGTATTTGGGATTTGCATATCGCGAAAGATCGATTATAAACAAAACCATTCATTTTATAACTGATTTTCATTTAAATTCTCTGAATTTTATTTGAAAAATTTAATTAATTTTATAAAATAAATGATAATTTTTAAGTCTATAAAATGAATAGTTTTGTCCTAAATTCATCTATTTCGCACCTAAAGATAATCAACGATTCCAATTTTAAACTTTATATCTCTAGTTCAATGAAAATATTTGTGTTTATTTATTTATTAGGTAAATTATAAAAAGTGAGCAAAAAAGAGAAATATGAAAACTCTGTGATAGAAAACGAGCATTTAGATTTTTTACTTGGCCGCTATTTGAAATTTTGGTTTAGGGTAACAGCAAAGTATATTCTCTCCAAACCGCTTATGATATTTCAAACTTCTGCACGACAATTAGATTACAACACCGTTTCTCAGTATTCAATCGTTAAGCAGATTAAGTACATGAATTTTGTGATAAAATATGAAGTACAATATTTAACATTTAGTGATTGCGAGTTGTTGCTATACATTTTTACTATAACTAGACATTTCCTTGCTAATAGGCTCTATGATGTACTGTTTTAATTGTAGCTAGTCACGCTTTTGGCTATTATGATCTATTGCACTTGTTGAAATTTTATCAATTACAATATATATACTTGTATTTATAAACATCATATAAAAAATCATTATAATTTTAATACATTTTAATTTTCTGAAAAGTTATGTAAATAAAATAATGTTTGGTGAAAAATAATTACAAATGCTGTTCTACAAAAGCATTTTGTTCGTAAATGTATGCTTAGAAACAAACATTATTCGGCCAAAAGACCTCGGAATGGACCACATTATTAGGATTTTTGCAATGTAATTGTAGATTTATTATCTAATTACTGTTGGTATTTTTAATACTTTATTTTTAGTATTAATTGTGATAAAAATTTCTTCATCAAAAAAATTCTCCAAATATTTATCTATTTTTTTTTTCACCTATGTGTACAAATTAAAAATAAAATTTTAAAACAAATTATCATAAATATTTAGGCTTGAAAAAATTATGATTAAGCCTTTCTCAAAAAGGTTGTTACTAGTTGTCGCCCAATATTACTTGTACAATACAGTTGCTTGGATATTACGTGATTTAATTATTGGATAGGCCAAATATAAAAAATATGTAGGTAGATGAAAGATAAATCTAATCGTGCATAACGAAAATGGCCTACTTCAGGTATGTATTGTGCAAAATCTTTTATCAATATTTAATTTTAATTGTAACAATGTAGAATACGTTTAATTTTTTATGTAACCTATTTTAAGTGTGCTAATGTCAACGCATCTATAAAACATTTAAATACATTGTCAGTTAATTTTTAAAAACTTATTTGTTCTTTTAAAGCATAGATTGTCATTCTGACGTTATTGCGATTATTTGCCACTAATTTTTAAATATCACCGCTATTAAACTAGGTTGACATTATTTTTGTATGTTCGATGTTGCCACGTAATTTATGGATCACGTGACAACCTTTTGA
The DNA here is from genome assembly GCF_028537555.1 of Battus philenor. Lineage (NCBI taxonomy): Eukaryota > Metazoa > Arthropoda > Insecta > Lepidoptera > Papilionidae > Battus > Battus philenor. Next base: position 11,620,463 of record NW_027181682.1, read on the forward strand.
AAGATGATTTGATTTCAATAATATACGTATTTATAATTTCTCTGACAATAATGAATTTTGTGAATTACGCTAGTTTTAAACATAATAATCATTAAAAATGTATAACCGTTTATACGTAACAACAATTGTTTTTATTACAATATCATTTTATTTTTGGAACTTGTATAATTTATCAGAGAATTCCAGTTTTATTTTTATATTTATTTATATTAATTTTTTAAGTTGTCCAATGTATAATCTTGTAGAATGATAGTTTATCTACCGATTAATGCAGTATTAGTGTGTGTAATTTTCCTTTAATTAAATCTATGGAGTCTGACAGAACAAATGTTGTTCCCTTTAACATGCTATAATTGTATATTATTTGTTTGGGTTTATTTTCGGTAGTTATTAACGTCACTGTATTATTCTGAATTTCTGAATGAAGGTCTGAATTTTAAACTTGGCATTTATGCTAACCAATAAAACATATCATATACAAACATATGACACTGTTGTTTATATATTAAATTAGAAGCATACGCTTCATTCATTGACGTCGTCAATTGAAATATTTCGTCTTGTTGATTTAGATATTTATGTTGTGACTAAATCGTTTCATATACAAAATAAAGTTATATTGTTTGTTTAAACTTGTGTTATTTTTAATTCATAACACCTGATCTTAGAAAATCAAAGCCCACTCTTAAGATTTATACATTAAAAGTAATAATCGTTCGTATCTCGCATCTACGCAATCTACGTCATCGTGGCATTGCCGAAAATTTCATCTGATAATGACTGCACGGGAATATATATCTTATAACCATAGTTCTACAAGCGAAGCTATCTGTAGAGATGGTTGGGTAAGGGCGGATCGATGGAAGCGAGAGCTTTTACTTTGTGTACGTGCCCTCTGGCGGTGTGTCGAGGCTTTTGTCAGTGTGCGGGGCTTAGCGTTATTGTTCGGTTGTGTACCTGAAACAAAAACCCTTCGGTCTCCCGCAGCCTCTGTCGCAGAGCGAGGTAATGTATTTATTTGTTAATAGATAAATAGAAAATTATTGATCGTAGTCCTAAAATACATATCATTGTAACCTCAATAAAATATCCGTTTTTGTTTATAATGTTAATAATTCGATAATCCACAGAGATCACATCTGTTTTGAATGGCTAACTACACATGAAAAAATGTTATCTGATTATATTTATATTTTTTGCTTAAATAGTTAACTGGAGATAGTGGCAAAACTATGTTATGATGTTTTAATTAAAGATATCTTTAGCAATTCCTTCTATTGAGTATTATAAATATCTAGTAAATCTCTACTAAATCTAGTGTACTCTATCTTTTTTAACATTTTGTTATGTAGTTGATGTATTTTTGAATGATTCGTTTATTATTTTAGCGTAAAAACCTTATTTAACGGATACTAGTAACAGTATGTCTGGTAAATATTTTTTAAATCATTTTTCCTGCGTAGTAGTAATTCTTGAATGTATTTTTTGTATGCATTTGTAATAGTTACCATGCGCGTATAGGCCGGCAGTTGGGATCGCGTTCTTGTATGCACACTAGAATGCAGTTCGGTTTCAAGGTGACCGTGTGATACTCCCGTGATTCAAAGTAGTTTAGGCCTGGTTTCCGCAGCTACTGTTATTGTTATATTATTTAAGTTTAATTAAATATGTTTGTTGGCTTTTACTTTGACATACACAACTTTCAAATCAATATAAATAAATGATAAAAATGTATTCATTTGAAAGTAATTATAATCTATAATGTAAAACTTGCCGGTCAAGATATTTTAATCGTTGCTTTTAGACTTATATATTGATCCCATTTTACGGTTAACGTATATTATCACCACATGCTTGCTTACAATGTAATATAAATCTAAATTAATTTGACCACCATCTTTAACAGAACGAAAGTAATATTATGTGTTAGAAAGAACAAGGATACATTTATCCTTAAAAGGGAAAACAGATAATTTATCTTCACAATACAACATTAAGTCGATAACGCTGTTTATTAAAATAACAAAAACACATTATTCAAGAGACTATTTTTTGTGACAGCTATTTGTATAACATAAAAACCGTGTATTTTATACGTTGACTAGTTTGGACAATTTCATTTTGTGTTTTAATTAAATTAATTTAGTAAATACTACAGCATCAACTGCTGTCTAAACAACTGACAATGAAACATGAACTGCGGGCACTTCTATTACTTGTCTTGGAATGAAATATCCACCCATATGTTTCATCGGACTGTACTTAGAAATACCAAAGAAGTTTAAATGATGTATGTGTCAGGTTAAGTTAGGTGAACCGAAGTCGTTTAAAATACTACTTCGATTAACATTTGTATTGGTATTCTCTTTCCATAAACTATTAAGTAAAAAAGATGATTGTTGATTATTGCCGTAATAGTAAATGTAATAATGGATTGAAAATTTAATAAACATCGCTTGGCTGTCAACGCTTTAAGACAAACGATGCGATATCTCGTCTCCCGACCTACTTGACTTTAAGAAAGCTATTTTAATCAGAAGTTTGGATGGACTTTAATTCAAACCGGTCATGTCCTACTCTGCATAGTATCGGATTATCTCCATTGTAATATGCATCATTGCTCCGACCTAAGAAACTGAGTAAACTAACCTATTAATATTTATAAATATGACGTAAATAATGTGTTCCTATACTTTTATACGTAGTAGAATTATTATTATTATTTTATATATAGAAATATGTAAAGAGTTTTTTTTGCCTTTTTATAATCGAGTTTATTTTATCAATGCCAATTTTTGCTTTTTTTATACTTAATTACAATATACCCGTATAACCTTTGTGTATTAATGCTTGTCCGATTTAAAGTAAAATGCTCCAAGAAAATCAAAGCAGTTATTATTTCAAAACCGATGTTAGAATACAAGCATTCTTTTTAAGGACTTCTTAGACACGACTCGAGCGTAGTAGAAATTTACTTATGTAAAATTTACTAAACTTGTTATTTATTTGTGATTGACTTGTTTGTAGCAGCCCGAGTCGAGGGTCCTGTGTGAACCTTCTAGCTTTGCTACTACAAAATTAACCAAAAGTTAAGCGCCATGTGTTTCCTCTCAAACCCGCGTAATCTGTAATTCCCAATATGGCAACAGTACCTACCGTCACCAAAAGAGTCTCGCTCCGTTATTTTTTTTAGATTATTGATAAAGAAAGCACCAGACATAAACAGACATGTTTCACTCTTTTACGAGCATGAGCGTACTTGTTTGAATCATTGCATTTTCTTTCCTAGAGCTTTTTAATTTCCATTTATGCTTTTGTCTATCTTATAACATTAAATGAAATCTACTTAACTTAAATATAAATATAGTCTTTAAGATGTAAATATAATCAGTCTTTTGAATATAATATAGTAGTCCTTTAATATAATATTTTAATAATTGTATTTTTACTGTATTTAAACGTTGTCACTGGCAGACTATTAATTCGCATAATTTAAAAAAAAGAAGTTACATTGGGTTATTATAAAGGTCTGTCTTTTGTACAAAAAAAAATAGTAAATTGTTGTTGTTTTTAAAGTTTAAAAATGAATAGAGGAATTTACATTTTTACAAATTAAAAATCTTGTCTAGAACGCTGGATACCTAAACAACTTTATATTCATGTAAGAACTTTTATTATATCAAGGTGCGCGTTCTAGACGGAGTATAATTAACGTGGGTAACAAAAGAAGCTTGCTCGATCATTTGGAAGGCACTTTGTCGTACACGCTACTGAACTCTGCTCGGCAAGGACGAAACGTGCCAAAAATAGAAATTACCCTATACATGCTCGTTTTTTTATCAATTTGAAATCGATATATGTAATTGATTTAACTGTATGACCATCGAGTACCTATAATATTACCTTATAATTTTTATAAGATTTTAATTTGTGCCCATTAAGTTATTTTTATAACGTATTTATTTTGGCACAACTGTTTGTTATATTGACAATAATGTTTTTTTTTGTACATCCTATTAATTTGCTGTTTATTTCCTTATTTTATAATAGTTATCATATTTTTTCAGATTCAATTCATCACCATCATTTGTCTCTTCATAAATTTACAATAAAACCCATTGGTCTAAGTCCAGCGTTTTAAATTTAATTATGTTGTAGTAAATTACTTAATTTTACCACGAAATAACCACTATTTTTGGGTGATATGTCATTATTTTTAGATCCAGAACCTAGTGTGTAGAACAAACCAACGACAAACTGAAATTAAGTTTGTCTAAATCTGAAAATTTGTTATTTATCGTACGTCAAAATCACACAAGTAAAGATTTGTAGCCGTAATAGGAAAAATATCATAGACTGCGTAAAATTCATTTTCTTTTTTGATTTGCAATAAAATTATATATAAACATATACGTTATAGATTATAAATTAATACGTTTTCCTTAAAGTCTATTAATATAAAGTTGTGCTCTACTCTTAACAATGCAATGCTAATGATTTAAATACAATATTATGTTAACTATGTTTTTTCTTCTTAACTCTTTAGCCAAGTTTTTTCACTAATATTGGCAATTTTTTGTTTCATTCAATTCTGCACTGCCTAGACATAACTACTTCCTATCGGAGTTCTGAATTTAATGTCAAAAAATACGAATATAAATAAACATATGTGCAAACCATCAGTAATAAATTTTAAACTTGTAAAAATATTAACCATTTTCGCTTTGTATCATTTCAAAGTATGATACCTCATTGAAATTTAATACAACAAAGAAAAGAATTTACATTTCACAAACACTTTCAACATCTGCTTACAAAATGTTCATGCCTGTCAGAATGCATTTATATAAAAAAACAAACTCATTTAAATTGGAACCCAGTGTAACAAAAAACTTTACCGCACTACTATCTTTATTTGACGAATATTAAATATGTTTTAATAAATTATGTTTACAATATTAACCGCATAATCTAGACTATAATTACTTAAACTTCATTACAGTATTAATATCAGTATTTATTTTCTAATTAGTTTCGTTTCTAAAAATAGTTTGTTATCATATGCATTTGTTATTTACGATGTGTTGTTACAAATTGATAAGTAATATAATTAAGGACTTGCTTGGATGAGTCCACAATGCTTCTTACACCGCCACCTGACTATGAGTTTTGTACGCAGTATTTTAATTACTATAAGACGCATACGCTTGCTTAATATACAGGATGATTTTATACTGGTGTAAAAATGTAAAGGAGCGAATGTACTGTAACTAATTTGTCAGTAAAAAAAAATAAAACTTTTACATCTATTCCCAATCACCTTGTACAATGATCTACGAAATATCTTTTTTCTATTGGAATGCTACAGGCCAATAACTTTTAACAGAACAAAGTCTATAGAGACGGGTAGTAAATAATAATTCATTTTAAGATTTATTGTTTTCTATCTGCGGTTCAAACCGTTTTTAACATTCTGTATAAATATATACTAAATGTGGAAATCGTTATTTATTATTTCTGAAAAGATTGATTTTTATAAGGTCTAGCAAACGTTTACTGCCAAGAAACAGCATACATTCACCCCTTTCAAGCTTTTGCACCAATAACCTATTCCTTGCAGAAGGCTCCTATCGGCTGATATGATGATCATGAAACACTAGTGTAATACATTTAAAATTAAGCAACAAATTGCCTAAAATGCAATTAAAACACACAAGTTTTGATTTCATTACCGACAAGCTTTAATGTCAACTTTGTTGAATATGTAAGCTTTGGGACGTAATTAAATTCTGCAAAAATAATTGGAGCCCGGTCGGGAAGGAAGGGTGTTTTATGTAAATCGTATGGTTGGCCGCACATTTTCATTTTAACGTTTATAAAGGGTTGCGTCTATAAGGTAGCTTTTAAACATTAAATTATTTCACATAATGTTTTAATACATTTATAACATGTTATATACGAATGTGATAGCTCCCTATCGTCGAGTAACAGTGTAAGGCGAGGTCCCCTCGTCGGAACTCTTGGCTTTGTATGATCCATGGAGGGTTCGGGGCAGCGATTTAAGAGCTCGGCGGCCTCCCAATCTGGTAGGCACTTTGACAGCAGGTACATGATCCAGCGGATTTGTAAGTTGAAGTTACATTAGGCAGACATAGCGAGCAGAACTGTTGGCCGCTGTGGTCTTAATGTTCTGGAGTATAGACCACCGTCAAGCGTCAAGGCGATGTTGTTCTAAATAAAAAAAAAATATGTAAAGCGGAAAAAAAATATTCTCGAAGCTTTCCGAGCTCTTTGCCTATAGTAAAGATAGGGTCTAGTCTATAGTTAAGAGTCTATTTGAAAAACAGATGTATTACCATTAATATATCTAAGTTAAAACATAGATTCTACAAAATTTTAAGGAAACGTATTGTTAATAACAAAATATTACAGATAACCTGTAAAGGACGGAATGCGGCTCGACGGCAAAGAATGTTAAGAGGGCTTGGCCAAACGTACCAACTCACCAGTCAATATACATACGTCATTATATTATATATAATAAGTAATAGTAAAATTATTATAGGTGGAATTTTCATCTGTTGGTAGATTTCTATTTTTAAAGTGATTACTTATAGGCCTAAAAGCTTAAAAGGTTTTTAAGGTGAAATAGCTCATTTTTTGCCAATTAACGTATGGTGTATCTAATCGCAAAAAAAATCGTTTTAGAAATAATAAATAACGTAATGATAATGTTGTAAAAAAGCGTTTCCAAAATTCGGATGTCTACATATTAAAGGAATTATTGTTTATTATCAAACCCTACAGACTTTGTATAACAAGAAGTTGTTGGCCTGTCGTCTTTCAATAGAAAAAATAAATTATTGTAACATGTTTCGAATTAATCATTTTACACAAGTTAATCTGTAAAAGCTTTTACAGTTGTTAACGATATTGCTGACAATTTAGGACTTTTGAAGCCTAATCACGTCTTTAAGTCGTTTATATCCATAATCTACCTAGTCGATACTAGTTTTAATGAATCGTTTTATAAAGAAAGGTTTCACATTATTTAACACTGACGTCAACCTTTCTATGTAACTTGATACAACGTTAGTGAACATTACCAAAGCCATTAGCTGATATCGCAACACAAAGCATTAAGGTACTATATACCATTAATTAACTTATGTTATTTAGAATCTTTTGTTTAGTGTTCCCATTGTCTATCGAGTACGGGACAGACAGCGTCCACTTGTTACATTCAACGAGACAACTCATAACCCGTACTCAATTATAAGTTTGCTCGCAGCCTCGAAATAGAAACTCGAAAGCTCTCTCTCTCTCTCTCTCCCTCTCTCTCTCCCTCTCTCTCCCCCTCTCTCTCCCTCTCTCTCTCTCTCTCTAATATTACCAAAAGTTCTATAGCACCATTTAAGAATGGTAAAGTTTTATTTTTAATAAACTTGAAACTTATTTAGATACTTAAATAAAGCTACATATGACAATAATATTTTGTTATGCGACTACCAGTAACAGATTTAATGCGCCGTTTTCAAAACTCTAAGGCAGCTTAAATAATTAATAACTTTCCGAGCTCTTGGACGACTTCACAGTCATAATGTCACCATCATGCTTTAAGTTTCACCATGATTGTACGCAAATATTGAAATTATTTTACAATAATTATTATTATTTTAACCATAAGACGACCACACTAATCGTGGCCACCAAATAGATTTTCAAGAAGAACGGTTGAAAGCGGCCAAGAATCTAGCGTTTTACGACGACCTTTATAAAGTTGTCTGTCCGCCTTTGATTGTCTTGTGGGTCCGTGGTGTCCACTGTAGAATTTTAAGGTCACAGTGACAATCTGTTCTAAACGACATGTGGCCTGCTCACAGCCACTTTATAATCCGCTGAGCTTTGTCGGTACTTTCGTTCGTGTAGATTCGTAGAAATCTCACATTCCTAATTAGATTTTTTAAATACCCTATAAATATTTAAACTTAGTCATGTTTTATTAAAATTAAACCTTTGTAACGAAAGCATTCAAAGGATGCATTTCACGCTAAAGCATTTTTCATATAAAGCTGCTTGTACGCCGTCGATGAAACATTCCAGAACATGAGAGCTGAGATAAATTCACCGTCTATTGGGTTCACTTCGCTCAAGTAACCTGTTGTTCGCAGCGATTGTAGTGTTATGAATGTTTCTCGGGATTCCACTTGAAACTTACACGGCGCGGTAATTGCTTTACGGAACGTCTGCGGCAAGCGATGCGTTAGCGAAGGATAAATGTCGTGAATATTTGAACTGTAAATTGCTTTTTTTTATACAGAAATAGCTTTTTATACGTTTGCTTTGTGTTTTTGTTATTGACATCATTAAAGGAAAATATTTTATTGGCCATTTAAAAGAGATTACCTTTACCTCCACATTTTATATAATCACGTAAAGAAATAACGAACGTAGATAGACCATGGTTCTTTGACCGGCTTTTGACCTTCTAATAACTACTAACATTATACTACCATTTTTACATTAAACAAAGTTAAACAAATTATCTGAATTCATTTATTTGAATTCGTTTAAACTAATTTATTGCGTTTATGCTATTACTCATGTTACAATTCCTTAAACTGTTTATATGTACGTACGTTATTTACAATCGATATCGGGGACCAAACGATGTTTGAAAGTCATCAACTCTATCAACATTGCAATTTTCATAAATGTAAATTGCTTGTACGTCGTCTGTATAAAGGGGTCCGGCGGCGAGACTGTTACGTCACGCTCGAAGAGAGCCTCCCCCGTGAATGCCACAACCCTCCTCTGGAATCTTTTTATAAACAGACTGTATAAAACGTTAAATCTTTTTAATGCTCTAAACGGTTCGTAATATTTTTATTTTCTGATTAAGTACATAAAATTACTGGTTATTCACGTCATGTTTTTTTAGTGTTTGGTGTATTTATATGCATTGAGAATAGAAACAGAATACAGTTAAATTATTATTCTATGTCATGTGTTACGTTGTGCCAAGATGTAAAAAATTTATATAGACTAATATTACAAAAATTTACAAATTTAAAACACCATAACATTTTTAAACATTAAAACCCTACGATTAATATAAGAATGTATGTAAAATACAATTACTTGTGTTATAAAGAATAACGACTTAAACCTTAATAAGACCGTCGGAACACGCTAAACGTTCCAATCGGTATTGGAAATTTATGGGGAAAGCCATCTTCAACAGTGAATGTTTTACGGCTCAAACGATGATAGTGAACTATTTAAAATAAACAACCGGTTAACATATTTTATAAAGTAGCGAAATCATTGAATATGAAGAAAAATATTCCCAAAATTTATGTTACGGATTAAGGCAAACAGAGTAGAATGTTTAAGATTTATATTATTGACTGCTTGTTACATTAACAAACGTAATCGGTTCTTTTAGACGGGATATTTATTATATTGGATTTAATTTAAACTCTCCTTAAGTAACTTAATCTATTTTCTTCACTTATTAATAAAACCTCATGTTAGCATAATATTTATAAACCGTCCTAATGTTTTCGGGCAGAAGACTTGAGATGAAACTCTCTAGTTCATTTCTCAAAAAGACAACGCATCCCACATTTATCTCCTTGGCTGACTTAATAGAGCTTGGAATAAATGATAATAACATAATCTGGTTGCTCATATAGCCAAGGTGGCGAGTAAAACTAAACAAAATATTTTGACTTGATTCTCAATAAATCATCAATTTTATAGGTATAGTGGAGATAGCTGGCACGTAATAATAAAATACCTTCTCTTTTTGCAAAAAAATTAACTAAATCGATGTTCAGCTCTATTAAACTAATTTTTTCGAAACATGAAAACAAAAATTCAGATTACTCACATTTAGTATAACTAACCTTTTCCGAATAAAATTTCGGTTTCCTTAAAATACTCATTAAATTTGATACAAAAACGTTTTTATCGAATTAAATTATGTAATTGATTACGGTGAACGACATTCGTTCTTGAAATATATACATCGTTATTCGTCATTGTCGTTAAAAAAGGAGAAAAAAATGTTTTAACAGAGTATTAATTATCGTGCAATTATGCATTTAGAATAAATTATACTATAATTATACTAGATTACGAAGATTAATATAATTATTACCGAAATACAGAACAAGTTTATAAATAACATTTTAGTATCACGAAATTAATTTTAAAAGATTTGTAAAAGGCTTTCGTATTTTAAATATACCAATATAACTTTCAATAATATAATATAACTAATAATAATATAATATAACTTTCAAATTAAGAACATAAAGTGAGGATCTATTACATAAGAGCCAACTTCCGTGAATTACCACTTTTTAAAATTTTTAATCCTTGCGGCGCTATAACAAAAGTTACAAGGGCTATATTTTAAAAGATTTCTCATTAAACTTTTGTCACATCAATCGTTTAATATAAAAAATGTCATGTACATAAGCATCATTACACTTACGTTTAATAAAAACAACTTAATTGACGAACTTATGGAAGTTTATGTTTCATCAACACTTTTTTTAGTTATTCAGCAGAATACTGTCAATAAAACATATATAAACTTTTTACAAAATAATAGTTTAATGGTTTAACACGTGACTTTTACAATACTACCATAAATTAAACAATGTCGAGAACTTCAGTTATGTTTTATGGATCCTTTACAGTAGCTGTACGGTAAATACCAAATGGCACCTGTTTACAAGAAAACTATTAAATAATAGACAGGACTTTGCTAAAAATATATGCATATAAACAATATACAAATAATATAATACTTCCTTGTGACTAAAAACGTCTGTCAACAATTTAGTTCAAACATTTTCGAAAGTTATTTTCCTTAACCTCCAAACACATTGTGAAATAAGTGACATTATTTGGTAAATCATGTCGTCCTTGTAACTACTTATTTACTGCAAAATAAGCCGTGAATCGTGTAATATACAACATTTACCAAAAACAGCAATTCGTTTTATAAATGAACTATAAAGAAAAGTCAGTAATAGCAGTAAGGTAAATGGCATGTAAAGGCATCATAGTGAGAAGACAAAGTTGAGTAGCTTAGAAAATTTACTTAACTTAATTAAATTGATTAATTATATCACGTCGGAATTTTATTAATAATTTACGGCTTTATGATTAATGACTCAACGGCACGTTAGACACTTGATGAGTTGAGCGTTAAGAAACTCATCAAAAAGTAATTTTCTAGTCCCTTCTTTATTATTTTCTTAATCCAATATATTTTATGGCTTTAAATTTGTTACAAATTATTTGACAAAAAAAAACAATCCATGTAGCACAAAAACAAGTTTTGAGTGATTTACTCTTATAAATTCTGTGTTATAAATTAAAAATCGAATTTTTTCGTCTAAATTTACAATTTAATATGCCATGAAAGTTATCCACGTAGAAGGGTCATCACTTTCTACCAGAGAAGATCTAAAAATTACAAAAGTAATGAAAAATGATGTATCTTGACTTAACGATCTTTAGGATACAATCAATATTTCCAATGAAAACCAATTAAATTATACAACGTTTATCAATAAAAAATCACTATAAATACCTCAATTTTCACTTGAAAATTACTCTCTATTTCTTATCAATTTTACTGACCTAACCTAACTGATTTTAGATTGAGTATAGTTTTTATCTGTGTTATCTAGACATAGCGTTGAATTAGAGATAAGAAGGTTGACCGTAAATAACTGTTCGATACAGTGTAGAATTAATAATTTCTTGTACAATACAACTTATTTGATAATTACGTTAACGATGAAGGAAAACTAAAATTGATGTAATTTTATTAAAACATTTTAATGTTAGGATAATAAGTACTAAGTTGAATTGATGAATGAGCTATGATTTTTGCTGTTCTAGACTAACCAATTCTGAGCGAAACGATATAACTTAAAACTTTTGGATTAACACGTAAAGTGCAAATAATGCACTGACCTAGTTACAATGTCTAAACGGTTTCTAATTTCAAATTATAAATGACTGTCTTTTTTTAATTTAAACAAAACATTGACATTTACACACATGTTAAAATAAATATAAGATGCAGACAGGGTTGTTATTAAGTCGGGATTGTAGTATTTACTCAACCTTCGAAAACGTTCAATGAAAATTATGAAAATAACAAAATGTAAATTCGTTTATATTTCATTACATTGCGTTTTAATGCCTACATATTTTAGTTTCAAAATTGTTTCATCTAAATATTGCGAAATTAATATTTTGTTTTCATTGATTTTGTTTGCGCTCGTAGTGTATCATGTGCTTGCTTTCGTGTCACTGCGTCCAATCGTCCTCGATCTCATTTTTATTGTACATACATTAGACTATAGAAAAGAGATGATCTCGCGTAGGCACGTGCATGCATTTTGCTTCGATAAATAATCATATTATGAAAATTACATTTTTAAGAACTGTTTTCCAAAAGGCTATGGTTTCCTATTATACTATATATATCCTATTTCCTATTATTCCTATTTCCTATTTTATATATATATATATCATTAGACGAACATTGCTGGATATAGGCCGCATCTCAAAAATTACAAATACGGCCAATAAGAAGCGGCTTGCATCCAGTGTCTTTCGACGAACCTAACGATGCCGTCTCTCCGCCTCCTAGTCGAAAATCCGACGTTACGCTTATATATATATATATATAAGCTATATATATATATATATATATATATATATATACACACATATATATAAGCTCTGTGGAGAAAGAAAAATTTAATCTCATGAAGAAATCTTGAGCATAGTTCTCTCCGTGATTCGTTTATTAAAAACACATTATTCAATTAGTAATGCTTATGACAAGCGCACAGTGATATGCCTTTATGATAAATGTATCATGTGATGATCAATTTTATCTACTCGTCATTAACTAGTATTACAAAAATCCTCGGAAACGATAAATTTTCAATAAAAAGTAAATGCCAATAAACTCAAGATATCATTAATAAATGTCATGTCAACAAAAACACAATTAATGATTCTTCATTCTATAAAAAGTAAGATGCGAATAAAAATTTTAAAAATCTCAATACATAATCATATTTACGTTAATATTTTCAAATTCGAAGAAGGATGCTGTCAAAAATATCTTTTATTCCATTAGGGACTGACTGTGATAAGAATAGCTATCCCAAAAGGTTCCAGAGTTCAGGTAGAACAGTTTTTCTGCTTCAGATGGTAAAAAAGGTCGACCCCGTGTCCAAATAAATGACTACGAGATTTTTTTGTCATCAAAATTAAATAAACGTATGTTGTACGTTTCTATCCATAGCAATCTTAAAACATTTTTCGGACGAATAAATTTAATATTAATGAATTAGATACTCTTTCGTGTTTCTGTAATATCACAGGTTATTACTAGTTCACAAATTATTACTAGTACTAAAGTCATCGTTTACGTTTGAAATATTGCCCTACCTTAAAATAAGATATTATCATAAGATGGTCTAGGAGCTATAACCATACAGTGTATTTATTTATAGATGTAAAAGCTTGAAAAAGGTGAATATATGTCATTTTAACTAAAGACCTAAAAATATTCCAGCTATTTTACACTTTCGATATTCGGTTGCTTATTTAACTAAAGTTCAAGTGTTTGCTTCCTATAGAAAGGTCTTTTGAAAAGCGTTATGAGAATGAAAGAGCAAGATGATATACTACACCTGCTTGGGCGCAGGTACGCTCCGAAAATAGTTCCTACTGTCAATGTGTCCATGAATAACTATAAAGCCCACTATCATTTCAACATTACAATTGATGTGGCGATCTCTTGGAGAGACCTATGCCTTGTAATAGACGTCTAACAGTGAATATGATAATGTTGATGATGAATTTATTTATAATTTTTATTCAGCATAAACACGATTTAATACACCTAAATATATAACAAATGATCGACAAAAAAATTGGTAATATAATAACATTCCATTATTATGAAATTGATATAACATATAATAGTTTTGACTGCTGTAAAGTGTTGAATTTCTCCGCTTTTAACGAAACATTTTTGAAATAATGTTCCTGTATATACTCGTATTGTAACCGCTGGTATCTCGACCTACTTTTAATGCATGATGTTTTTAATTTCCTAAGCCACGTGCGATGACATATCGCAGGATTACTACATATTTTAAGAAAGGGAAATATGTTTATAATTAATACAAGGAATTAACGTTTATTATTTTATTAATATATATTAATAGCTATTACACATTTAAAGGCAGATGATCAAGTAATAAGCTAACGTCCTTTTGTTGCAGTGCGGGACCGTTGATTGGTTCTCCGAATGGCCGTCCGGACTGGTTTCTAGGGCTGCGCTCAGTTCATTCGCACGAAGGCCGGCTGAACGACGGCCGCGTGTGGTATGTTCGCACGCGTCGTGCCATGACTGTGACACATTTCGAAACGCTTCGCATCCACCGAAGAGCGATAACCGACCCCTTGCATAGTGTGCCAAGTTTCGATTTCATCGGTTCTTCAAATCCGTGAACAGTCGCACGTGTACCGCCGTTGCACGTAGAGCTCCGCTATAGTGATGCAACCAATGCAAACTGCCAATTCTGGTTGACAATACTAACATTCCTAATTTAAGTTTGACACATGCCAAGCCATTGACTTATAAATGTAAATAGTAAATAATTCGTGAAAATTTTAAAGTTCAGTGTTTACGTTAGTTTCAAACGAAGTGTAACTTAAACTGTGAAAATGACGTCGCGTTCAAAGGAAAAAGTTGCGGCTGCTTTCCGTAAGCTGTTTCGGTCCCCGGAGAAGCTGGATAACGACGGTGCCGGGCCCAGCGGTTCACCGGCAAGGCGGGGGATACTCCGTCGTCACAGGTACTTGAACTCTTTATTAGCCAAGATTAATCTCGTCAATAAAGTCTCTATAGAATAACCACTATGAATGAACGTTTTTAAATAACATACAACAGTGTTTACACTATTACAATAGTAACAGCTGTTGTTTACGTCCAGTCACCGTTACGATTATCATGTAAAATATCCACAAAGGTGATTTTTATATAAAATATTTATTGAATAGTCATTTAGACTCACCTATGTGATAATACATATCCATTCTGCGGATGTTATAAGCATTCCTTATAAAAATTAAAAGAATTTAAGTCTGACCGTGAAGAAGTAACTGTAATTCACGTCATAAGATAAGTAAAATACCGGTCTTGAATTGCGGTCAAATATTATCAAACAACGTACGTTAATTTAAAAACAAATTCTTTCATGAACTTTCGTCTCAGAATTGATTATAAATCATTCACAATTTAGTCTGACGTTGAGTTTTCTAGGTAGTTAATGTTACGAGTTCAGGGCATGTGACAGTGGTACACTATTTAATATTAGGTATCGAACATCTTGAAGAAAAATATACTTAAATGTATAATAATCATTATTTAGATTTTTCATCAAAATTAGTCTATTTTTGATTAAAGAATTGGCGGACATTAAACACTAGTAAGAGATAGAAGCTATCTGTCGATTTGAATAAAGACACCACCGCGAAACCAAAATAATAAATTAAACTTTCATAAAAAAATGGATTATAATATAAATACCGTGAAAGAAAACGAACGTGGCTAATATATTATAAGCACCATCTCAAATTACTTCATCTTTAACTTTATTTTAGATGACAATAGTAGCATTCTGTGCCTCACAACTTGTTTCAATTTTTAACTTTCAGTTTCATGTAAGACAAATTTACACCCTTAACATCCTAACTAAACTGTCATTTTGAATATAGGTTTCCATAACGTGAGCTTTGTGATTTATAAAAATCACACTTAAATAAATTAAGCGCTTTAGTTAATACGCTTTTACTAAATTTTAATTGAATATTTTCACATTACTTCTTGATTTTTCGTAGAAGTTTGAAAATCGGAGACGTAGGACGTGTGTTTTGCGAATCAGTGGAGACAAAGACATTGTTTACGCGACAGAGCGTCGTAGAGAATGTCCATCGTGACGACGCTCTCGTCGGGCGAGCGGTGAACGCGGAACACCGCCAATCGTTTCAGTGAGATATGTGTGACACAGTTTAAAAGTTATATTTATAACGACCCGACTTATTAACACGCACAGATGGTTAAAACAATGTTTGGTTCGGCATTCTTAGAACAACAAAAGTAATACAAACGATAAAGTCGTGGCGATCTTTGGGAGAGGTCTATCCATTGCAGTTGGCGTCAATCGGTTGATATGATGATGAAGATGATAAAATGAAAAATAGATTAGTTATGCAGGTCGTTTTTTACCGTTCTTATTGGAAACCTATGGGAAGGCCTATGTCAGGCTGTGGACGTCCAACGGCTGAAATGTTGATAATACCTTTTCACTTTAACTTCTAGAAGTGAAAGACTTTTTATGCAATTTATTTGCAATTTCACAAAATATAGAACAACAAGATAGAATAAATAATAACAGTAGTGCTATAGGAAACACTAAAAATATATGAAATAACAAATATAATATTTCACTAAAAAATCTTTCGGCTTTCGTAAATTCATTTTATCTGTTATTTTTTTTAATTAAATTAAAATATTTTGATAAATTGCTGACAAACTGGTTATTATTTTTCTATTACTTTCCCCGCAATAAAAAGATATTAAACTGTTTATGTATAAATTTTATCAATGGCGAATAAAAGTTTTTGTACATATTTGACCACTGCAAAGCTGCGAAATAAATTACAAAAAGCAATAATATTACCGTATACCGTTTACACGTATCGTAATAACCATGTTTATTATTTCATATTACAAACATTGTAGTTCATACTGACTGTTTTATAAAACATTACTTTTCGGCCGACGCTGTCTCATTGTGTTCTCGTCACAAAGATAATAATTATTTTGGCAAAGGTATCTTACAAAATTTTATTAAAATAATATGTTTGTTTATTTCGTATTACATAACCGCGCAAAGATATCAATTTAAAATACTCCTCTTTACATGTTTATAGCGTTTCTTGTATATTTATTATTTTAATATTGAAATACGGCATAGATCACGAAATTTTGAAACGATGCATAAGATCTAGGGTAATATTTGTCGAAGGATAAAACTTATGAAATTATTATGGAATATAAATAATGCCAAGTTAGGGTTAGGTAAAAGTTAAACGATTTTAATATTGCAAGATTTATCATTTTGTACTCATGTAATCTTAGGATTTATTCCATAGCTGCTTATCGATATTGCAATATAAGCAATGTTAATAAACTATCAAAGTTTATTGATCTGTGTTCTCTATCGATTTATTGCTACACAACTCTACGTTGAATGTTTGAGTCATATCAAGAAATATTTCGCAATTTCATAATTTATAATCTGCATTCTTTTTATTCAAAATATTTTATAACCAGTCTCCTCAACTTACATGTGTATGTATTTGTACAGTTTAAAAGTACAATTAACAAATTTATATGTTGTCGATTTGCATACGTGAATTGATTTTCATCGATGAATGTTTTTAACATATAGCAGAGTTCCCCAAACTTTTTTGTGTCGTAGACCCCTTGCCATGATTTTCCGTGTTGGGTAGACCCCCTGCTTACCTGATATTGATTTCCTGTAAATTTCTAACTGTAGTGAAGTTTGGTGTTAAAAACTTAAAGTAAAAACACATGTTAATTTATACATTTATTAATTGAATTTAAATTAAAACTACTCAAAATAAAATTTTGGATCTGTTATGTAAAATATACGCAACATTAAAAAAAATTAAAATAAACTATAAATAAAATAACATAAGCAATAAGTCAATATTTTTAGTGAGAAGGATGAACCTGATGCTTTAATAATAAATTATCAACATTTGGGGTCAATTTTGTAAGGGTTAATCTTAAGCAGGTTGTCATAGACCCCTAGGGGTCGATATAGACCACTTTGGAAATCACTGACATATAGGATGATTGGTTACATGTGTAAAAGCTGGAAAAAAGGGAATATATAACTCAAACCATTAATTTTTTGACAGGGTATTTTCCTCATACCCGAATATCTGTAATTACTGTATATATATTTCATTTATTTACGTGTGTTGATTAATATCTACACTACTGATACCTTTCTTTTTTTAAAGTTCATGATTAAAAATGTATAAATTTATTTTGAATATTTATTATTTACTTTGTTGGAAAGATGGGCCATTTCGTAGTTCATGTAATTATAAGTATCTACAATGACATTTGCAGTAGTTTCGTAGCCTTATATGATTATTAAATGAAATAAAAAAAATCTTGTAGGTTTTTCAAAATTTATTGTGTATAAGGTGACTAAAACTGATACTAACAAACGTCCTTTGAAATTTGACGTTGCGACATTATACTTGGCTGGACTGTATGTAAATGACGCATAACTTTTTACTTTCACTACGCATTCTCCGCTCCGATACCGAAAAGATGTTTTCACAAACGATAATTTTCATAATGCTTCTTGAATGTATGGTATATATATCTAAACATATATATTACAAAAACAAAGTTCTTCAAGAATTTAGGTTATGACCTAACCTAAATTCTTGAAGAATCTACATTGTGTTATTGGTTCATTTTGTATGAAATTTATATATGTGGGGGTGTTTAGTTTTAGCAGCAACATTTAAAAAAATTCTGATAACGTCTGATAAATTTTGACAGATGACAGTTGTTGCTGTGATTAGGACTTATTCAGCAGTTGTATAAACTTTATTTTTTTAATTTCGTAAATATTAAAGTCTACAATTTGACGGAATATATCTGTATCATCATTGGTTATCAACAAATTTATTGAATACTTAACTAAATTATAACGATTATTAATCTTTGTACAAAGTAAAGTATAAATTGACCTAAATAATTAATAGTGATGTGTTAATTACACATTCAATTATGTCTTTCAAACCTTATCAAATTTTACATTTAATGCCATTGTAATATTAATTTAAAAATCCCCTTTTATTTAATCTGTTATGTAAGGTTATTTATTGACTTAAATATTTTTGGGCAACTTTATATACAAGATTTAATAAACAGACTTGTTTGAAATTAATAGAAGTTAAGGTTTTAGGAGATCAGGTTTTATATAGATCAGTCTTTAGCTAGGCTTAAGCCAACTGACCTAAAGAAAAGAAAAACAAACATGACTTCAATAGTAAACAAACGTCTATTATTATTAAATAATCGTGTGCACGTAAGACGCGGATACGGTTTAGTGCTCTCAATTCTTTTATTCGAATAGGCAGTACGTAGACGCTCCCTCTGATGAATAAAGTGGATATATCCTCATTGATAATCTTCGTATAGTGGAAGGAAGCGGTATTGTAACGCCTTATGCACAGGCCGTGAGTGAATAATTGTCCTACCATTGTTATGGTTACATAATCCTACAGACAATTTTTAAAAATAACTCTGTATCCATTATTCGGAATTAGCATGAAAACAAGGTCTTATTTATAATTGTGTTGTTGATTTTAAATCAGCTGCGTACCATAGCGAGTTATTTGAAAAAAAAAAAAATTGTACTACAGTGCCGCAATTAAACCCACGTGCCGTACGTTACTTTTCGTATTAAACTAAGTTTACTGCACGGATAGCATCTATTCCTCATCATTTCAACCGTAAGACGTCCACGGTCGGGCACAGGCCTCTCTTATTAATTTACAATAGGACGGCTCTGAAGCGGCATGAATCCAACGTCTTCAAAGACCTTAATAAGGTCGTCTGTACTGTCGGCGCTTGCCGGTCCGTGGTCTCCACTTCACAACCTTAAGCCTCTAGCGGCCATAGGTTCTGCGCACTATGTTGCCTACCTACTTCTACCTCCAACCTCCTCCAACCTGCCAATTCGACGGGCTACGTTGTACTAAAGTACAAGTTCAAGAAGATTCGATCTAATGATACCATCTGTTGATAAACGTCAATTTGCAAATCGATTCACAATAAATTTTTCAACGCATAAATAAATTTAAAGAATAAGAATCGCAAGACTTGCGGATGTATAAGTAGGTAGTAGTAGGACAATGATATTAGTCGGTACATATTGTGTAACGCTTATGTTCCATAGCCAATAAAAAATAACTTATATAATCTTTCGTTTTCTTTTATCTGGAAAACGAACCAGTGTACATAAGAGATTATAAATAGGATTATCTAATTAAATAGTGTACACTCCACGTTTTCAGAAATTGCTTAAAACAATTCATGATGTAATTGATCATGCAGTAAAATATACCATAAGAAAAAAATCCATTACGTGATTTGATGCATCATTAACACATTCATAATTTGTTTTTTAAATATTTTTTTTCCCAATGTGAATATATCTAAGTTAGTTAAATAGTTAATATAAATTGTCATGTGTTAATGTAAAGTGCGCAGTTAGTAATAACGTGTATACAGTTACTTTGAAATCTCTCTAACAGTATGTTAGTGTAAGAGTGGAAAAGAGCCGCATAATGCCACCGGACCATAAAAGCGAGTCCTTTGTAATACACAAGGATACTGCGTAGATCTTTTGTAACCACGTTGTCATTGTCATTCTTCGTTACTGCCTTCATCTATGCAGCAAACATTTTTAAGTTTAAACTGTATTCTACATAATGCAACCCATTCATATTTATCGTCATTTGTATTAATATACTATTTAAATAATTATATTTTAAAATTTAGCTGATTCCGATAGGCGCTCTTTGTTGTTATGTTTTTTCTATTTTCAAAACTCGGCGCTTTGTTAGTCTCGAAACGTAATAAAATGCTAGTAATTATAAGTAACAGTCGGTGTGAATCTTAATATATTATCTGTCTATATAGAAAGGTGAAGTCAAAGCCAAGTTTAAGTTCTTCACTACGGAGAGCAGATTAATTTTCGTCGACGGCATAGGTATCTTGAATCCTCGTTTTTTTTTTGTCACGCCATCGTAGATCCCTAACGAATCTACCCTGGACCACTTTAGAGAGTAAGGCTACAGAGGTTGGACGTGTGTATTAAAAAAAAGAATTGCAATTTAAAATTTGAAAGTATCTGAAAGTTTTTAAAATTCAAGAAAGATTCCTATGGCTTATAATCTACTTTTGAACAATGATGTTAAATGATTAATCGTATTCCGGTTGCACTGAATACTTTCACACTATGTCACGTCAGTCGCGATGAGGTCGTCTAGATAATAACGAGAAGCAGATGAAAATGAATGCTATCCTTAGTCATATGCGGTATTACTTACTCACCTGACGCTCTCTTTTGTGTCGCACGTCACCTAACAATTACCCGTTACGTCACGAAAACCTTGGTAAACCCGATATAGCTCTGTTTTCTAAACTTGTACACGGCAATAAATTACATATGCCCTTATTAATAGTAACAAAATACTGTCATGGAAATAGGCACAACGATGGCGTCAACCATGTTTATTTATTTATTATAAATAGGTACGCCATCAACAAAAAACGTAAAACCAATGTAAAATAGTTTCGTATAAAATTGTAAAAATTTAAATACATTGCCCATTAAAGGCGTACACAGTCTTTGCTATAATTATGCTGGTTAACCACAGTCATAATCTATTAACGTTAAGATATGACAACCTTAATAAATGAATATTAACGAAAAATTATTATTAAATGGCTCACTAAATAATAATAAAATAAGACAAGAATCATTTATTAACATAGACGATGAATTTAACATTTAATTACAGACAAAACTTTCATTTTCATTACTTAGATAATATAAAAATCTTGAACGTTCGAATTCAAATTCGAACGCCGTCAGTGATGTGATCACTGTCATTGTATTTGGGTTGATTTTGAAGAACAAACTCATGCAGGTGTTGTGATTCATCATAGCCCACTACTCGTGTTGTATACTAGTAATATCGACCTTAAAAGGTACATATACTTCTTGGGTGGTAATTCATTTCAACTCGCTAAAGGCGTATGTGTATCTTTTAAACAAATATTTATTAACTAATTGTTAAATGAGTTTTACTCATTTCAAAACGTCACAATAAACATGAATAGAAGTTCATCGTAAACCATATCTTATACCTGTAACTGATTTCTTATACCTGCAGCCTCTTTCAAAAGCCGCTTAGGCGAGTACGACCGTATCACTAGAAATAATTGGACTTACGAGAAAACAGTCTCGAAAAAGGTAGTTGCACGGCTATGCACACTTATTTTTTTCCCCTTTTTAATGGCGCTCCAAAAATACTACGAGCTTATAAAATACGCTCTGCTTTAATAATATCATATGACTTTATATTACTCAACTTTGTAAAAAAATTAAATTACTTTGAGATTTTCATCAAAAAAATTTATGTTCACTTATGTTCATTTAACAGTGGTCTCAATATTCTGTAAACAAGCTAGCACTACATAATAGCTTTTTGTTTTCCGTAACATTGTATAATAATAGATTAGATGGTATTACCCACCAATCATGTAAACCCATTGTCCTCTAACACTAAGCACAAAATAGCACGGACCTGACCACAAAAGCGGTCTGAACTTTATCGGAGGTTTTTATTTTATCATCGCTCAACATGTAGGCGGCGCAGAACATTTTGCAAGGTTCATTAAATACTCGATTTGTTAAACTTTTCTCATGAAATTTTACTAAGTACTGAACTCATTCCTCAATGATATTTTAATAGCTTGTGTTAATGCTTAATATTTTTAAGGTAAATATACTTACGTCAGAGGTCAGATTATTTCACAGAACAAGGTAACATACATTTGTCTGATGTGAATCCATTAAACCTCGTAGACGTGAATCCTAGCTATTTGGTAATGCGAATAGGCACGACTTGGTACGAAGGTTAAGCAAATAACAAAGAAACAAACGTTTAAATATTATACATAGCGTGTGAGGAACGACGCCGCTTTGCTGTATCGTTTTTTCGGTATATTTGCAATGTTTTAATCTAAAATCCGAATAATCGATTCAAAATGCAGGATACTTTTTGTATCGATTCTTGATAATTTTTGCAACAAAAAGTACATTAATGTACTGTTATTGTATTATTTCAGTTTTATAGTGTAATTAAATTATTTTCGGGCCACTAAATTAGTTTTTTACGTAAAAAATATTTTATGCGCAATGTCCGTAATTGCAGATCTCTGTAACACGCAAACAAAGTGTTACTTTGCATACTTAGCTTTTGTTTATAATGTAAAACAGCATGAATGATCTACATACAAGTATGATGCGCATGCCAAAATAATTGGTTAAATATACAAGCGGTTAAAAGCTTATGTACGGTCAGTGTGTTGATCATTGGGGGAAGCCTGTCTTGCAGTGGCGTCGATCGGCTTACATGATCATGATGAAAGTTTAAGTTGGAAGAAGCTGGATGCAGGCTACTTCTAATAATTTCATTAAAAAAATAAAATTGCGTGAAAATTGTTTTGTTATTGTTTAAAAACGTACTTTATCTTTCAAGGTTAGCGTTGTAATAGTATCGCCATCGATCAACGTTGTTTATATGTGATTAAATATAATGTAGGACCTTTGAAATAATAATTTTAATTACAAGTCACACCTGTAACAAGGCCTATCATCTCTTTTTTTCGTATCTTTATTTTAAATTTTTGGTTTTATCCTTGTTAGGATATGTCAACCCCATTGTCACCCCCTGTACGAACAACTCTTAAACTATTTCACAATCACTCCGCATACATAACGACAATCTCCAAAATAAATAAGCCGCTTCTGATTTTGAAAAAAACCGTTTGGGCAGGTCTGACATTGTATAAGTTAAATTGCGTTGTCTCTGTCTTGTAATTAAAATTGTCTTTTACCACTTCGGTTTGGTACAAGTTTCGGTACAAGAGTATTTGCATGAAGAGAGATTTCAGAGAGAGATCGTGTAGTAAATATAATTAAAAAATTTGCAGAGACGGTGTGAGCCCAGCGGAAGCGGCAGCAAGTTTGCCTTCGAGCCCTGGGGCCACGTCGATGGTCAAGAAAAAGTCCAGTGGCGCAAGCGATGTCCGGGAGCGAGCAGCTGCCGTTCGCACGCGACGGCTCATGAAAGAGCTTAAGGAGATACAGCGACTTCAAGAGAATCGGACAGACCCGGTATTCACGGTAAGGCAATAATAAATTAACTATTTCATAATCTTAACATAGCCGCTCCAATTTCTCATGCCCTTGCCTAAATAAATATGACATCTTAAACGGATTACTGTCATTTGATGAACGGTAGGACATTTTCGCTTTGTACGTAGCTTTAACTGAGTAGGTATATATACACATAACTTGGGCTCAGTTCTGACGAGTCATTTATTCGCACAACTGAACGTTAAATTTAAGAGAAAGTGGGCAATCTCGATAGCTCGACTTGCTAGAGCTAGAGGGCGTTTTTCCGATAACTTTACTGTTTTAGAGTAAAAATATTGATAAATTATACGGCTAACTGAGGTCCTGCATCATAATAATTACGACTCCTTGGACGTAAGTAACTTAATTCGACAATTTGACAATTTTTTGACATAAAAGCAAAAACTCGTATATTATAATTCTCACTAACCGCGTTTGAATATTATGGGAATTTTTTGGTGAAATCAGATTTACTTTTTTTTATTTTGTTTTACTTCAAGAATGAAGAAGAACAGGATGATTGCTTATAGCTGTAAAAGCTTTAAAAGTCTAAATGAATAACTCAATCGTTGTTAAACAACATACTAAAAATCAATGGTTTTTTAAACCTTTATTTTTTAATACGTTTAAAAAAACAATAAATTACTTAATTATAATATACATACAAAAATACGATATTAAAATTAATTATTGTTTACTATCTGTCCCCACGGACTTGTTAGAAGTTATAGACCTGTGGCGTTCAAGAAGAGAAAATAAATTAGTGTAACGCATTTCAGAGTTATGATAGGATGAATGTGCTATCCATTTGCCCCTTTTAAGGTTTTCACTAATAATCAATCATCCCATATAGTGTATCTATTGTAATCGCTACTATTTACGTAAGTTACTTTACTCTAATTTTTTTTCAATGGTAAATGAGCTTTCCTGATAATCTGTTTTAATTTCGAAGTTTTTTTTAAAGTTAAAACAAATTCGAAACAAAATTAGTTATTCATCGTGGAATTTATAACATCTGTGTTGTTGTTTACGATAACATTCAAGCAACATGTGGTTTACTTGCTTTTGTCAACCGAAACAAAATGATTGCGGCGTGCCGCCTCAACTTTTAATTATTTGAAAGACAGTGAAAATAATTGTTTTTTTTGTGTTGCTTTTTTATGAAGACCTCTTTTTGAACACTGGCGTACATTAACTTTATTTGATGCTAAGGAAAGGTTACTGATTAATTACAATTTGGCAAGTTTAAACAAGGTTTCATTGGTAAACAAATTTGATTCGTTAAAAGGAAAATGAATTAACAATGACATGTCATTATTTATGTAGTAGATCATAAACAAAGTTTTCCACAACTGATAATTAAAAACGTAGAAGGTATTGAGTTGCAAAACCTAGCACTGCACCTGAACTGCATTTTAATACGTTTAATTTATTTATTATAATTCCAGGTGGAGCTAGTGAATGACAATCTCTTTGAATGGCACGTTCGATTGCATCAAATAGACCCGGAGAGTGACCTCGCAGCAGACCTGCGCGAACTCCAGATACCCAATATTTTGCTGCACCTCATCTTTCCCGAAAACTTCCCCTTTGCCCCACCTTTTATGCGCGTTATTGAACCCCGAATAGAAAAAGGATTTGTAATGGAAGGTCAGTTTCAGTCTTAGTGTCAGTTTTTTACTTGCTTTATAACCAAATTAATGGTAGGATATGGGTAGTCTTTGATAATTTTCTTTTGTACCTTTAACAAAATTGTGTAGTAAGCAATATAGACATGATCCGTAGGACGCCACAGCTGGTAAAGTTCCATACATGCCGAAACCATATTTAGTCTAATTTGGATTGCCAAGAGTACTTCAAATCTTGTTTATTCTAAAGGTTTTGTTTTTTCGTCATTTGATCCGATAGACACCCACTCCAAGACTTAGCCATCCCTCAAAGATCGCCGCCGTTACCGGTCTTGCACTGCCCGCGTTTAGCTACTCGACTATGTCGTCGGTCCATCTAGTGACGTTTACCTTTACATAAATTCTACGTCCATCTTTTGCTTCTTAAAGATGACTTTAATAACTAAAATAAGACAATTTTGGAATGAAAAAAACAGGTGGAGCTATATGCATGGAGCTGTTAACACCGCGAGGTTGGGCGTCTGCTTATACGGTGGAAGCAGTTGTGATGCAGTTCGCGGCGTCGGTGGTCAAAGGACAAGGGCGAGTTGCACGGGCGCCGCCACGGGCGTCCCGCGAGTTCTCTCGTCGCCGCGCCGAAGAAGCCTTCCGATCCCTCGTCAAAACACATGACAAATACGGCTGGGTCACACCCGCGCTGTCCGACGGCTGAAAACTCTAAACAATTATTGCACGTTCGAGTTCTTGTGTAAATTCGCCATGTTTGTTTATCGTTGGCGAAATAAATTATTTAATAATACACTTCATGAATCCTTGTAGTTTATGTGTTGTGAAGAATTTACATTTTGCGGCCCTCCTTTTTTAATTTAAATTTTCTAATATAGAAAATATTCTAATATTTTTTATTAAGTATTTAGTTTTCATAAGTCCTGGCCAATCTTAGTCGCTGTAACTAAATCGCATTTAATGTTAATATATGTTTCATTAAGAAAAAAATCATAACTTTAACATAAACACTAGATTCTCTAATATTTGCATACGACGTGTTTTCCTTTATTTCCAAAATTATTACTGTGACGCGCTTAAAGTTTCTTGTCGTATCATTAAATGGTGAAAAATCATAGCAAGTCGTTGTTATTATTTGCAGTATTCTATTTTTAAAAATGTACTTAGTGTGGTAACAAATGCATAGTGTCTTGTAAATTAGAGCCCGAATTTCCCTGGAATTAATAAATGTTACTATGTTACATGAGAAATTCAATATTTTCTGCTCAAATTCGCACGAAAATCCAAATTCAGGATATAATTTGGAGTTCATAAAGTATACATATGTAAATAATACTGTGTGCCAAACAAGCTCATTTCCTTGGAAGTATTTATCTATTCAAGTTTTAACCTGTAAATCGTATTTTATTAAGGTATCTTTCTAGAAGCTTTATCCTAATATTATTGGAAAATATAATTCCTCGGTTAAAGATCTTTCATTTTGAGTGTTTCAGAGGAAATATTTCCGTCCCAAAGTCATTTAAAATAATTTTTATAGATAAATATACATTACAATTTTAACACCACCTTGTGTAATGTGATGAAATAAATGAAAATGCAATTACCTTTATTATTTTATCGCCGATTGTTTATTAAAAGTAATTCATACATGCTGATATAGATGCATGCTATGTTTAAACAGTAGATAAATCGAAATAATGATTCCAAGAGTATTATAATGCTCAAATTAGTTTGTAATTTACTATTTCAAAGAAAAGGCTTGTGGCAACATTTTAATATTAAATTAGAAGATATTTAATGTGTAAGTAATTTTAGGAACTTGATGTTGTTAATTTGTTTGGTAAACCAAAGATGTTTATTTTTATGTAACTCTTGATTCAGTGTAAATGTGTATTTATATCTGAATTAAATGTACAATGTTATGGATGTAATAAATTACTTGCTCAAATAAGACTTCCGTTATTTAGAAAACCTAGCATTATATTTAAAAAAAATAACACCAAATTTATGTTTTGCCATTTGCTTTATATATAAACAACAAAAACGGCTATTTTAATTCTTTTTTTTTTTGTCTATTTCCTAACTTGATTTACAATTACAAAGTAAACAGTGAATATATCTTTAAACGGTGGTGACCCGTCGAGTTTACTTTTGCTTAACAAACAGTCAATGAAAAGAATATTTATTATTATTAACGTAAAAGTTAATTTTTTGCTGCAGAGCTAATATAAATCATATTATAATACTCGTTGCCTCATTCTGGAGGATGACAAAAACGAAAACTTTTATTTTTAAGTTTTATATATCTAGCCGTTTTTGAGTTATAAATTATATATTATGTTTTAAATAGATAACATGTCTTTCTTCTTTTAAATATTACTTTCATAAACAAATATAATACATCTTGCGCATATTACATTGCTTTATTATTTTTTAACAGTACTCAAGAAAATAAAATTTTACAAATGTGTTTTTAAGCTATTGCTTCATTTGCTTTCAAAATTATTTGGCACTTGACGTTATATGTGTTTTGGCATAGCACATGCGACTTCAGGGCTTAGCATACATGTCTTGTGAACTTGATAAAATGGATTCCATACAGAAGACATTACAAGAAGAGAATTATTAAAGTGTCATCAGATTCATAAATAGTTTTAGATAGTTTGCTTTCTCCCAGACCATTGTACCACACCACTTTTTAGTTGACATTACAAATTAGACAATGAGCGGTAAAGACGTGTTACTTGATCAGAATTTTGGGAACGAATTTTAAAGACAAAACAAAACACGCATAATGACTTTTTACCATAAAACGGAACGGCAACATTTAAAAAATATTCATTACGTAATTTTTTAATTTACATTCTTTCTTCTATTTATTTTCAAAAACAGATCGCGGCGAAGGCGGCTAATGTCAAAGTCCTGGATAATATAATTTAACAACATACTTTAGGCAAAGTTTTAACAAAATCCATTTTTCCTATTAGAACATTTGACGGCTTTTACAAGATATTGGGTTAGATACCTATGGAATCCTTTTATTATTACGTATGTACTTAATCCGTGGATAAAAATTTTTAGTCGCAGATATATGAACTGGGTTCCTTTTTTTAATCCGCGAATAGTGAAAAACCTAATAAAGGAAGCGCGAATAACAAGCTTTTACTATATACACATTTTCTGTCACATGTAGCTGAAACGAAAATAAAAAAATCAAGCGATATTATTGTCAAGGATTCTAGTTATTTAAATATTTGTTAAATAATAATAGGACTTTTTGGGCAATCTATTTTTAATATTTATTTTGAATTTAATAACCGGTAGTTTAATATTGTTTTGCGGAATTTTATGAAAAAGTTTGGTTGCCTTTATTAGAAATGTGTTAGAAATTTATTGCAGTTCAACTACACTAGGGATTTGAAGAAAATATCATTATATCTTTATTGTAAAGCCACAATAAGATCAAGAATAAGAGATCCTCGGCCCTATGACACAAATTGCTTTTTGAGACAAAAGTATCTTTCTAGAACATGCAAGATCCCAAAGGCCACTCACTCCTCACAGCTACCCAGGACACTTACTTCCCCATCACACAATATGAAAGGACCAGTAAATTTAGACACTTCAGTTCCGCAAAGAACTTGATTCTGATAAAGTTACAAAAACCCTCAAGCTAGTAGAACAACTTTAACAGAATTAATGCAATGCAATGTTGCAGACATTTTACATTATCACTTACAACATCATAGGAAGCGAAACTATGTAGTAGCTAGTGTTAATTCATTCTTATGGTAGTGCCATGGCCAAACCCCAGCTAGATATAATATTTTTAAAGCCTGTATGGCAGTTATCTTATGGCCAAAAAACAGTCTGCAGTGTGATATTGTCAAATAAATAAACAGTCTTTGACTTGACATTTGACATCAATTCAATCTAATTTGAACCAATAAAATAATTAATAAAAATTGTAATAACTGTCTTATTTATTTCCTATCCTATTTTCCAAGCAATATAATATATTATACTTTTTTATTATTTAAAATATTGATAATGAAGTATGGATTCTGTCTCCTATGAAATATTATGGAAGCTCAAGGACATAAAACAAATAAATATTTTAATTTATTTAATTGTGTTCATTTTATAAAAGAAATGAGAAATAAAATTAAAAAGTCAAATATGAGATAATAATCACAGGCAATCATTCTCCTCCTCGTAAAGCCAACACCAAATGAAGTACTGATCCACCTTGGACTTTGTAATCTTGGGCTGTTTTCTCATCATTCCTGGAACAATAAAAATTACAGATGAAATTTTCAACTTGTTAGTTGCACAGTTCATATTATATTACAATAATAAAAATGAATTGTTGCTAAATGTAAACTTGAAATCGGCAGGACCAATGCCACTAATTTTTTTTTCATGTTTTCATTAAGAAAAACCCAAAGAAAATCTTAAAAAATTACTTCTTCTCCAATACAAATAACAGAATAAATTACTTGACTCCTGCTGTCAAACATTTAACTCCAATGAAAACATTACATTTTAAGATGTGGATGAAATATACATTATGGTAACATATTATTTCAATGAACATAAAATCACAATGTTGCTAGTCTTGCACAGTATACAAAGTATAGTACATACAGTACACAAAATATGCCAATAAGGCATTAAATCAAACCCTCTGGAACACATTTTATATTTTTTCTATGTGAAGTATGTTAGGGCTAGATATTAACTTAATTTGTTTATCATCAGCAGTATAGATTTATGTTACCTTGTGTGGAAAAAGAAAAAGACCAAAAACTGTTAAAAATCAAACTCCTATAAAGATTATTAAATCTTTTGACTTTAAAAGGTGACAATGTCTTATATGATAAATGTTTAAAGCAATCTATAACTATGCACAGGATTATACAAATGTTGATGTAACATGGGGTGCTACAGATTGTTTTCTCGTTTGTTTTTTAATTTAACTGAGGTATCTCCTAATGTGATTGTGCTTAATTAAACAGATGTCAAAGAGACACTAATAAAATTATCTTACTACCTTAA
Organism: Battus philenor; assembly: GCF_028537555.1. Classification (NCBI taxonomy): domain Eukaryota; kingdom Metazoa; phylum Arthropoda; class Insecta; order Lepidoptera; family Papilionidae; genus Battus; species Battus philenor. The sequence continues at coordinate 11,651,331 of NW_027181682.1, forward strand.
TGACTTTGTGAAATTACAACTGCACAAGTCTCTCTATGTAGAACACACTTAGACTGGTTATAATAAGTATCATACATAATACATTTTCTGCTAACCCAAAATTCTAAGTATTCATTTGAATTTACGACAAAGATCTTATCATGAATGAATGTCGATTTTTTTTTACTAGAAAGATATATATTATCTCTTTACAGGGCAACAACCAAAAATTAAATTACCCACACAACATCTATCACATCATTTACTTATGTTCTGAAAAAAAATTTTTTCCTGATCTAAATTATCATTACACAAGTGACTTAAGTATTCAATTCATGTATACTTTTCACATTACGCAAAAGAGATTAACGTTTTCTAACCAAAATAATAATACGAATACCTACATCTGTTTACCCGAAAAAATAAGTCGCTGCTGTTGAGGTGGAATGCCTTCTTTTTCTTCAACTCTTTCTTTAATCCTTTCGACTTTATCTGTAGGTTCAATATCTATTTCAATCTCTTTACCTGTGAGCGTCTGTAAAGAGGTTAATATACTTAGTTAAACAATCAAATGATAACTTTAAAGCCTTTCCAACAATTACTGTACCTTAACTTTGATAAGCATTCTGGATTCTTATTAATATAATAAAAATTAGTATAACTTATTCCTGCGTTATTTTGCAAATTTAAGTCACCGAATCCGTGTTTAAGAATTAAAGTTGTCAATGTCATTAATAGCACTTTCGTAGATGAGTGACAGTTGTTTTCTCATAGATAACAATATATTTTAGGCGAAAACATTTAACAAACCGCTAAATTTAGGGCTGCAAGTTTTAAGTTATTTTAAAAGCTTTAATAAAGTATTGAAGGCGCTCCTTAAATTACAAGTAGCCCATATAGCACATAAATATTATCATAATTGGTTATTTATTAGTAATAATTTTTATTGAACAGATGAAAATCTTTTAACATTTTTTATGAATATGTTATTGAATTTTTTTTCCATTTACTTAAATATTAATTTAATGAGACATTTTAGAATGTGGATAAAGTGAATGCACCCATGGGATAACAATATCATATTCATAAATATACATAAGTTCTAGGTCGTATTAAATATTTTAAGGAGAAATAAGTAGACAATTTTAATGTATTCATAAAAATAGATATTTAAGTTAAAATACTAAAATTTAAACAGAAACATGTTTATACAACAAAAATTACATTTCTTCATAAGACTAGTAAATGAATAATCTCAACTTGTCAATGTCATAATAACCTTAACCTAACATAATGCAATTAAAACATTGCAAATTTTGCCTAAATAAACTTGGCTTATTCTAAGTTCTTCATAAAAGTAAAAATCTCAATTCATTATTTTTTTTGTATACTTTTTACCGTTTAAGGATAAAATAATTATATTTATCAAACTCCTTTTTTTTCTGTTGTACAAATATTCTAAAAAATTGCAAAAAGAATGAATATGGAAAACATTAACACAATTTTCGAAAAAATTGAAAGCTTAACTAAAAGTGGTAAGTCGTCTTCAGCACAACAGGTTACCGAATTTCTGTTTAGAGGTTAATAAGAAAACCTTAATTTCAGATGACAATTCAGGTTTTATATCCATTTTGTTCAAAGCTCATGAAGCTGAAGGGGATTTCGTAAGGAATAATCATGATATTTATTCTGCGCAGAAGGCTTTACTATCTAATATCTTTGAAGAAATTGATAAATTAGCATCATTCATTAGAAGTGATGATAATGTATTGATTAGTGTAAAGAATCAAAAACTTTTAAGAACATGCTTTCAAATAATTGTTTCTCTTGGTATATCACCATGCTTAATACCTGGTGTAGGTATAAGTCTGTCTAAAAAATGTTCTTTTGGAGCTATACTGTCTACCTTTAACCTATCGGATGAACAAAAATATGAATTATTGACTTTTTGTACAGATTTCTTCACAAGAAGTTACTCAATTCCAGTATTGAAAAATATAATAATAAGTTTTCATTTATCTGATTATTTAGCTTCATTGATACAGCTGTGTTTTGCTCCTTTAAAGAAACCTGGGGTTTATCCCAATTTTACAATGACAGAAGAAACATATAATAGGTTAATGTCAGAGAGGCAAAAATATTTAAAGTGTTATGAGTTCTTAGTCAATAATTGCTTCCAACCTATACTCATGAAGGAGCTATTAGTTTTGCAAAATGTTTGTGACCAAAAACCTCCAATTTTTGTCAAAAGAGTTATTACAAAAGAGTTAAATAGCCGTCTTATGATTCCTGGAGGATTACTGAGTTTGATAAGATGTTTTATTGACAGTTATTACATAGACACTGGCACAGAATGGAAGAAATGTGATATTATATGTAAACTTATTGCAACAAAACATGGAAATTTAAGTGAGAGTGAATATCTTCAGAATATCTGTAACCAGCTTAAACAAATACTTGTCTTAAATAGTGCTAAATATTTAACAACGGCTGTTGCATGTCTTACAACTTTAATTGAAAAATATCCAGGATCAGATGTAGTAAACAATCTTTCTAAAGACATTTTTGAGTCATTTAAACCAGAAAACCTGGTACTAGAATCACACTTGCCTGGAACCATAATCTTTACTACACAAGAAATAGATCATAAAATACAAATATTTCACTCCTCTTTGGTTTTAGAAAATAAAGAATTTGTTCTCAAACTTCTTGCTCCAAATTTACCTGTTTTGTTTATGTTTGGTATGAAATGTAGTAATAATGATTTGAAAAGAAAGTTGAATGAAATTTTGCTTAAGTGTATGGAACACATGCAACAAGATGTATTGGCAGTATTAATAAAAATATTTTTATTTGGAACTTATCAGAATTTATCCAAACTTAGTGTTGAAGAATTCCAAGCGGGTCTGATACTGAAGCATGGAACTGGCAATACCTATCCTATTGATGATGCACTTTTTTATTTTATTAATTTATTTAAAGAATCATCAGAAAACTGTTTTGCCCAGGCAGTCCTAGCAACATTGTTACAATCACTTATTGATTTAAGTTTAAAAAGACACGAAAAGAAGGAGACACTTTTATGTCTAGAAGATGACCCAATTTTATTAAGTGACTTAGATAAACAATATGTAAATATTCTTCACTTATTATCTGTAATATCAGAATCTACTAAGATAACTCAATGTTTGAAAACATCACCCCAAACAGTTATTCATTTTGTGGAATATTTTCTTCAACATAATGAAAAGAATGACGAATGTCAAACAATAGCTTTAATTCTGTTAAATACAATCTTACCACATGTCAATGATTCAAATATCAGTGTTAAATTGAAGAACCTAATTCCAATATTAGAGAAAATTTCTTCTGATGAATTGACTCCCAATCATATTTTGTCTAAAGAGGCAATATCGTTAATAGCAGGTAAAAAGATTAAAAAGAGTAATTCAGCCTATGAAAAAGCAATTGCAAATATTTTTGATAATCTACTGCCTGTCAGAGCTCATGGGCTTATAGAGTTAACAAAGCTTATAGAAGCTGAAGATGTTGAAACAATCTCTAAGCGTCATTTTGTCTTTTGCTTATTTCAGGTATGTTTTTTTTACAATAACTGTCTCATTAAATATTAATCAGTAAAATGAAATAAGGAAAAACAAAAATTTTATTTTTCAGGAACAGTTAAAGAACAGTGATTCATACATATATTTAGCAGCAATCAATGGCATTGCAGCACTGGCAATGCACTGCACTGAAGATGTTTTAGCAGCATTATGTAGAGAATTCTTAACCATATCAATTCAAACCTCTGACTATGAAACAAAAGATATGTTGAATGAAATTCAGGAATTAAGAATGAAAACGGGAGACATTTTAGTAAAAGTAACTAAGAGACTTGGTATGTACAACTTGCTTTAGAAGAATTTAACATTATGCAATAATAAATAATTGAAATGATTTCATTTCATGTATGATTTTTATATGGAAATTAAAGTTATTTTTTATTCCATGTAAATCCATAGGATGATATCAGAGATTATTTTTAGCCAAAAATTATGGAGGTAACTTCACAGAGTTAACCAAGTTTACCTATTCACATCCTGGGTTTTAAGTACAATAATGCTTTTCAAAATAAAAAATGTTTTAGTTAATAGGGTTAGACTATTAACTAAAACATTTTTTACTAATAATAGTTTCCTAAAGTTCTTTTTTAATGTATGATACTTTTTATTTATTAGTCGCTCCCATCATTCGTCATTCCCATACAATCAAGACATATACATATAAAAAGGATGTTTACAGGCTATTTTTGAATTTAACACCATTTTATTGTCACCTCTATGAATATTTCGTCCCCATTATTGCCGACAGATGGCGTTGCGACATTTTAACTTCTGTATCGTTCAACCGATCACTAAAACAACCCAAAATCTTCGTAACAATGGAATTTTTCAAATAATAATCTATAAAAAAATATCATGTTAATAATTTTGTGTTACCAATTTTTCGCACCAATAGCAATGCCTCCGTAAATAAATAGTTTAATGTAATTTTTAATACAATAGATAGAACTTATTCTTCTTAATTGTGGGTAAGAAGAATTCATGATTGAAAAAAATTAACTAGATATTGAATAAGATCTGTAATTATTACTATTTACATACAATGGTTTTATGAATGTCTTGTTAATTTTTTTTTTGTAAAAAGTAATGACGGAATATAAGGAAAAAAAACAATAAAGTTTGTTAAAATGTCTGATTCCTATTCAAAAATATTTTATTTGCCAAATTAATTAAATTTCATATATTCATAGAAACACTTATTTTTAAAATGCTCTGTATTAAAGTCTTATAAACATGTCAGATGTCAATACTTTATAACAATAATGGCAATTCATGTGAGGGTATGTAATGTTGAGATTCTTGAAGTCTATGTCTGTAAATATTACTTTCAGGTGATATGTGCATTGTTCATAAAACAATTTTGTTGAATACAATGTTGACTGCTTGTAGAGATTATGATCCATTAATTAGAGCATCAGCTTTGTCGAATTTGGCAGAGATTGCTTTAGTTTTACATTATAGGATTGGTTCTATTATTTTCGAGGTGAGTTTTATGATCGAATACAAATAACATCCTGGAACATGCTAGATGCTTAACAGCTTGTTTTTTTTTAGGTTTTGTTGTGTATTACCAGTATAATAGAAACAGATAAAGCTATAGAATGCCGAAGGGCTGCTGTGATGGTAATATCAAGTTTACTGAAAGGCTTAGGTAAAGATACCTTAGTCCAAATACAAGAACACTTACTTCCTTTGTATAGGACATTAAATAAACTATATAAAGATTCCAATGAAGATCCAATTGTAAAGCTTCATGCACAAATAGCTCTGGAGGAACTGAATGATACAGTCCATCAATTTCTTTTTCAAAATTTAGAAATGGAAAAACCAATATCACTGTTCAATGAATCAAAGGAAATTGTTTTTAAATAAAATATAACAATATTTATTGTAATGTTTATTTGTGTCACTCATTTTCTTAAATCTAAATATTAATGAATAGGTTTAAAAGAAATGATTACAATATACAACCGACTCTTTTTTTACACGAATTTATTGTTCTACCACGAACCTTTACATTTTATTTTTTTATTCTATTATTATTTATTCAAATTCTAAATGCCTTAGGGCTAGCAGCACTGACATCTTCGAAACAGAACAGTACAGTCATCTTCAGCGGCGCATCGAAAAGGAGAATTACACAGAGGTAAAATTGTTCATTTACATCGGTATAAATAAGGGCGAAACGAATGAATAAACACACTTCTACTTCGGACTTCGTGTTGTTACTACTTCAAGACCCACCGGCCCTAGGTAGCTAGGTAGAATCCCACAACAGCATTTTATGTCAAGTCTGTAATAAACGTGCCCTTGCTCGTTAGTTATCAATTAGCTATGAATAGTTACAAAATTATTTTTTATAACTAATTTAAATAATTATTATTACATTTTGTACTTAAGTATTTAATTTTTACTTTTTTCGTAATAAAAATGATTTCATTTTATAAATCCATATGCAATCTGTATTTAATTTTTACCGCTTTTGGCGGTTTTTACAGTTTTTATTCAGGACATTTCGAATTTATTCATCCTATACTATTTATCCGTTTCTCCAAATATCATCATTATCATATCATGTATTTTTTACACGATTCGTTTTGCACGCTTTTCAAAGGAATTCTATTGTGTAAAAAAGAGTTGGTTGTACTACTATTTTCATATGGCTATCATTTCTCACTTGTGCGAAATACTGGCTCTATCTACAATCACAAGAGGAAGAAAAAAAATATTACGAGACCAATACGAGCCACTCGTAGTGCATACACGTGCGTTTCGTTATGTTAATACAATTCATCAACGATCGGTCACGTGACCGCACTATATACATAAAACACAAGGCGTGCGACTTACAGACACTTCATCAGCACAACTCTCACGCTTCAGACGTATTGTCCCCTTCATTACTTTTCTTTATTGATCCTTCTTCCTTTTCTGATAATGTTATTGAGTAAACGGAACTTCGGTCGGAAAAACTGTCTCTGTTGCGCCGACCGAAAATGCTACTGCGTATCGACGACATAGTTGCAATTGATACGTTGTCTCTCTCTGTCTGGGGCACCATTTTCCATATTAGTAGTCCAATGCCTCCAAATGCAGCGACGACTAAGAACATTACTAATGAGACTTCGCCAAACGCACCTTGAATAAAAATTAAATTTTAATTATAAACATTATACCAGCAATAATATTCTTATACATTTAAACTTTAGGTATGAAACATACTTTGTTGAGTTTGTTCTTTACGTGCTTCAAGTCGAGCTGGTTGTAAATCGTTGTAATCCATATCCTGATTATCGTATGGTTCCACCGAGCCAATGGGCTTTGTTTCATGTAGCACGTCACCGGGGTTAGCTTTGGGTAAATTGATACCAGCTCTGACCGTCAGCGTCTCCGGTTTGTATGTGCATAAAACCAAAAATCTGAAAAATATTGGTAATTTTTATACCGTTGTTGAAGATTGTTTTCATTGCTTGGTTATTTTTTCATTATAAATAGTACACTAATACAGATAAATAAATCCTATTTTTATTTACTGGTTCATCTTGAACAAATTATTTATTAACGATATTAAATAATTTGTTCGCATTTTTCCCTCTGTAGTTCCAAAAATCAGTGGTTTCAGAAATAATACGTAACATAATGTAATTAGAAAAGGTTTTTTTTTAAATTTTGATTACTACGTATTAAAATCAATTATTGTTTACTATTTGTCCCTGCAGACTGTACTGACAGAAGTTACACTCCAGTAGGAAAAAAAAATTAACACACTTCAACTTTACTTTTTTTTTAAATACTGTTTCCCCCATCTTGTTTTCGGGACAAGGATATAAACCTTTCTATTTTCATCCTCTTCCTTTCCCACAATTTCTTCTTTCCTCCACAATTTCTTTCTTTCATCCTTCATGTTTTCTATTATTCAGCATACATTCAACATACAGCATTCATCCACATTACATTCACACATCGTCTACCATCCCTTACCACACTTCTTGCTATATGATTTTTTTATGCCTAATTATGTCACTCACCATCCTGCAACAAAATGGCAAGAAAGTATAGCGAAAAGTTATTTAATGCAAGGTGATTATAAATATGTGGAAAAGCTTTTTTCTGACAAATGAACTATACATTTAAAGCTTTTACACCTATAGCCAATCAGCCTGTATATCACGAAAATTTAATTAAATAAATTTCTATTGTGTATTACTTACCGTCGTGTGCTATGTGTTAGTATCGGTAGATTTTCCTGTACGATGACGTAAGTAGCGACCGTCGTTTCGTTCACCTCGGAGCCGCATTCTTCATGGTGTATACGTAAAATATACGCATCTTGAGCACTGTTTGGATTGCCTTGAATGGAGCAACGCTCCGGGCCTCCGTCGGCAGCTTCTACAGCTATGCGACCGCCGAAGTATGGTCCTGTGGATACCTCCACTTCACTGGCATGTGGCAGGCATTGAGTGGCACGAGCTGAAACTAAGTTTTTTTCACCAATTAATAATTATACACATCACACTTATTACTGGCAATTTAATATAAAAAAAGCTTTGTTTAATGAATTACATCGATAAAATATTTATGAGATTCTGGCTTCTGAACTAGTATCCACTGTTATGGAAACCAGAATCCTCCCAATTTTAGTTTAAATCTTGGTATAAATTACAGGAAATTTAATTGATAATTTTATAATTACTTATTTATTACCCTAATTTATACCAAAACAGTAAAAAAAGGAATAATGCCTATCTATACTTTTGGTGCCTACATTTGTTCGTTTGTGCATGTGTGAGTGTGTGTATACATACTTTCACGTGTTTGTGCGTGCATGTGTATTTGCGTGAATAATAGTTTTATTTCATGAATATGCTATGTCAAATTTAATATTGACATAACGATTCGTCTATTTTTATAGTGACATTATGGTATTTGTACGATATGTACGTCTATTCAATGTATTGTGAAATAAAAAGTAACCAGCTATTTGTTACTATATATATCCAATTGTATAGATATCCAAAATTAATCTTTGTTATTGTTGATGTAATCGTTTAAATTGCATTTCATGAAATAACAGTTCACTGCATTATAATAGGTGTTACCTTGTCTAATGCCGAAATCGGGTGATAGCTAAGGTTTAAAATAATTTAAAAAAAATTAACGGCTTCGGCTATGGTTCATTGTAACGATAGTTTTGAGCATACAGTTTGATTATTTTCTTTATAAATCAGGTGACTGGAGTATGTTTATAGCTCTGCCGTTTGCAGAATGTTAACACACGGTAACGTAAGAGTGAAACAATAACAGAAAAGCGAAGATTTGCAGTCATACTAACAATAATAGAGCAGTGGTAACCCAACGACAGAAGACTGAGATTTGCTATCGCAGATTGCGGGTTTAATTCCCGGGATACTATATCGCATAATTATAACTTTGTGAATTATGTATGATTGCCACTGCTCACTAACAACATTCAAATGGCTGAGCAGTAGCGTCTTCTGCGTACTATAATAGCACACTGCTATCCTCAATCCGCCGATCCAGCGAGGTGATTATGTTATATCCCACTTGGTCCTATGCCCTGCAGTGGCTATCTAAGGCTTGAAACCACGAATAATATCAGTAAATTATACTTAACAGTATGCTTATAATACGTTAAAATTTTTGTTTAGCAGATTGACGTTGGCTTATGTATCCTGTATAAGTTTTGTTTCGCTAACGAAATCTTTATCAACCATAGTAACTTACATCCTTTTGTAGGGACTATAATAATCTTTGAGCCAATCGAGTGAGGATCCGCCAAATCGCGAGCGTCTCTTTTCACCGGGCGTACTTCAAACGAATATGTTGTGGCCATTCGCAGGCCAGTGATATATGCGCTGTATGATCGTCCACGGCGACCACTGCTGGGTGTTGTGGTGGTTGATAAGTCAACAGGGCGGCTCCTTGTAGGCTTTTCTTCTTCATAGTTATCCACGACCTGTCCACACAAAATGAAAGCTACGTAAGGTTTTTTTTTAAAAATAAAGAATGAATGTGATAATATACGGAAAAAAACATGTATATTCTAAATGTAAATAGAGCATTTGTTTTTGTCTATGAATAACTAGGTCATTGTATTGGTAATAAGCATTTAAAAATGATAAATAAGCAAAGTCATTACAAATTATGTATGCTTTAATTTAAAGATTGTCATTTAATCTGTAGGAGCAACATTACGTTATCGTCAGCGCATCGAAAAGGGGTATTCCACAGAAATATAATTGTTCATCATTAAGGCAGAAAAACTTATGAATTTCAATACTTGATTAAATAAATATTAATTATTACAATTAAAACATTATCAAAATAAATATTTTCGTTTAAACGACTATTAAACTCGTTGTCTGTTGCCAACATGTCACTTTTGGTGAAGTGGCTGTCGTCTAAATGTCTCACAATTTTATGTCTGTACAAGGCAGGTAAACCCATTGCATTTACCAATTCTTTACCAGAAGCAATCTTTTACGGAATGTTGCGTTGCGTTAGTTTAGAAACTATATAATATACGATAAGTACACATTGTAATAAATAAAAATTTAGAATTACTGCAGAAAATAAAACTAAACTGACGAAAAAATGAACAGAAACATTATTATGATCAACTCTACTACCGAAGCATCTATTTTGTAACTTGAATTTAAATCATATCTTCGAAAAACATCAATACAATTAAAAAAACGTAAACAATGTTATCGTGGTAGTCTATCTATAATGTAACAGAGCTTATAGTACTTTCAAGAGGGGTAAAGCACCCGAATGGGCATTAGGCCTGTGGCAAGCGGAACTAGTCGCGTCACGGTCACGCTTTGCCGCGCCCGCTGCTCCATTATATCCCGTTTCAGATACTAAACCAGGGCGTCCCTACTGATTTGAATTTATTTATTACTGCATACAATAAAATATTCAAAGAATTGACGTAATTTAAATTTATTTATTAAACTAAAAGATGAGGATGTATTTATTTTAGGATATGTCTAACGCAAGTTTTATGACATAAAGTTTACTTTATATTGTTGGAAAAAATAATTATATACTAAGCTAATTTTTGCATATTTATTTACAACGAATACTCCTTTTTAAAGTTTAGGTGATTTTATAGTTGTTTTTTTTTCAATATTTTATAAGCACAAGATTATGTGTTTTTTTTGGTGGTAGTATACGCCAGTTTTCAAGCTTTGTTGTCCTTAACTAATAGCTGTGAAGATTTTATAAAACAAAATTGTCTTGAGAGATAAGACCGCATATTATAATTATTTAGGTTATTTTAAATGTATATATTTCTTTTGCAACTTGTATAATAAAAAGTATTAGATTAATTCAAATAAGCGTGTTAGGGCTGTGACCGACGAAGCTCTAACAGCCTCACAGGGCTAAAAGCTTTGACATTTAACAGAAACTACAGTGTGTATGTTAGTTTTTGCTTTCAAATAGAGATGCATGGGCCATTTGTTGAGATCCAGGCAAGAAAGGTAGCGCCGAGAAAGATTTCTAGATGGCAAAGGCAACAATAAATATGCTGAGAGGATAAGGTAAAATAACTACGAGACCAAAATGAAAAAGGGTTGCTCAAGATACAATAATGGAAGCTTCTACAGGAGGCCTTTGCCAATAGGGACACTAAAATGAGACATATCCGATGACACAATTTGATAGCCACTAAAGACCGATTCTCCCACACAGTCCAGGGGGCAAGTAAATAAAGAAGTGCGCTCCAGTAGGGATAGGCGATTGATATGATCTTCGAAGTTCTATTTATTATGCATCTGGTTACTACTACTACATAGCAAAATATTTATTTTTGTTAAATAAGTATTTTTTATACTTACTTTAGTGCGACACCTGTACAATCCCCATGCTTGCAGCTCGCAGTAGTGCACTTGAAACGCCAACACTTTAGTCCGTTCCCCTTCATCATTCCCATACTCCCAGCGGAGCCGTACATCGCGGAAATCCGGGTCTCCGATTAGATGCAGCACCTCTGTGAATTTATCACGCCCTACATTAGTTAAACGCCTCTATTTTCACGCTTTAACACTTCGTTTTCTAAAGCAATTTGTGTAATTGACTATATTAGTCCACGAGACGGTTGGATGGTTCTTTAAATCAGTGATTTGCTTGTACCATTGACCCAATGTCTTGTTCACTGGACTAGTTTATTAAAAATGCACTATGTGTACTTACTATGTGTGTTTACCGGTTTTGAGGCTTTCTGAGCTTAGTAGCAATCAGTTTTTAAATATTTTTATTTATTAACCAGTATTATCACACAATTAATGAATGAATAAATATTAAGTAAAAGGTATAAATTAACAGTTACTATCGAAAATGGTTGTATATATAAATCGAGATAGGTTAATACAACAAATAATTCCTTGTGGCAATTTTAAATCGACTGAAACTTAGTAACATACGTACAATATACCCAATTAACTATTTATTATTTAATAAATATTTTAATGATTAATATTTATTTTAATTTGATTAAAAAGATGAAATTAAAATTTTATAACGAATCTTTTTGAAAATTAACTTTTAATGTATAAAATCGTTTTCCTTAAAGTCGTTATGTAAATAACTGTTGCAAAGATTCAGGGGGAATCATATTTACACCCGGCTTCGATTTTGAACTTTTACCACAGATTACAGCAATTTTTTTCGTTTGCTTTCTACTAACACGATCTCCAACCTTGACTTGTGTCAGGCGATGTATACAGTTTAAACGATGATTGTAAATAAAGGTAACAATTTTCTAATATAGTAATATATAATTAATTGTTTATGGAAAATCAGATTAGTGAAAACTAGGATAGACTAACAGATATTTTCTACCGTAGAGTGCTCAATTACAACAGCTCCACTACATTATAATGAGAAATTTATCTAAGTAGGGCAATAAACAGATTCATTACAAGTAAAACCGGAGGTGCGAATAGAAAAGCTGAGAAAAATCGAAATGACTGAAGTTTGATTTTAATGTAACAAAATGCTCCATGATTTTATGAAATTATTCAAATTGGTATCTCATTTCCATTACAAACTTATCTACAGTATTTGAATAATGAATGTTGAATTTGGTTGGCCTCAGCATGTAGAAATTTTCGTTTGTCGGAAAGAAAGACTTATAAGTAAGAAAGAAACAAAAGTATGTTCACATATTGGTTATTTGAAAATTTCACATTGAAAAATAGGCAAAACTTCTAAGTTCTAGTTTTTTGCAGAAAAAAAAATTAAAATTAGTTTTGTGTTCAATGTTTTCTTCGGTAACTTTTGGTATAATGAAGAAAGAACACTGGTTCCTTAATTTTCCTCTTATTTATTAACCACCAATGATCTGGCTTCGAACAAGTTAATACGCTGTCATTCTAGTACGATACGTAGACAAGGGACAACAATTACTTTTGGTTAGGGGAGCACACTTTTCAAAAAATAATGTCCATTTTGAATGTTTTGAAACAAAGAATTTTTAAATTATTCTTTAAAATATCATATCTCTATGTTTTTTTTTAAATGTACGGAGACTTATTATTATACTGTGTAAAACCTACAACTCTGAGGTAAAAAAATTAATGCGCTTTATATCCAGCATTATTCTAATATTTTGATTAAATTTAAAAGGAACTCGTAGAAGAAATCGATGTAAGCTATTTTTTTTACTTTGGCAATTGCACAGTAATGTATCGCATCTATATTTCTGCCACGAAATATAATAGCCATTCATCTTCACTTCGAAACAACGGGTAGCCGCCCCGTCAAAATCAATCATCTATAACTAAGACATCAACGCACACCAGCTTAAAGACTGTGAAGAATCACGCTAATGAAGGCAATAAGACATCATCGCCATTTTTATTACATTCCTAATTATAATTTGGCGTACTTCGTTCCGCTCAGCAGTCAATGAATTCGTATTATTAAATTTATACATAATTATAAAGTTTTTTTTCTAATTTTACACGTCTAAACTGATGTTTTTTTTAATTTTATTAATATCATCTTTTAATACTTATTACACTACGACTAAGGCAGAACACAAAAATCTAATAAATGGTTCCAGCCGTTTTAGTTATAAACCATTTACAACTGAATACAAAATAATATCATATTTATTTACTACATATAATACAATATAATGTGGATATATTATAATTTTTTCGTACACCATAAAAGTACATTAAGTATTTAAACAAAAATCTTTTTTTTTTGTTATAATTTTTAAAATGTCGATTACCTATAAGTTTCATATCTAGCTCATCTAACATATTTTTTTAACATCACTTTTGAAATTACGGCAGACTGCCGAATCTTAGTCTCGTCGAACTAATGGCTAAAAATTTATGTCAATGGGCATATCCTAAAAGAAACTTAAAATAAAGACGTCGAAATGATCAATTCATCTTAAAATTTTAAATTGATGTTACTAACTAAGAAATTACTTTGCATAAAACACCTTTGTATATTGACATTAAAATGTGTACGTAAATCAAATAACTGAGAATGAGTATTAAACCAATTTATATATTCAATTCTTACTTTTTATAAATCGTGAATTGATCCGAATGTTGTCGGACGGAAAAATTTTAATCGTAACTAGGTTTTCACAGGTCAGCGATGCTGCTAAAAGAATTATTTCCATTTTTTCTAAAAGAAGGAAACTTAATATATTACATACAGCATGATTAAAAACAGAGCTGAAAGTTTTGTTCGTTCAGTCATAAATTAAGACACTGTATTTTTTATTATATTAAGTTAGCAAGCAAGTAAGCACTAACTCTCTACAGAACCTAATAAGGACAATATAACAAGACATACTTTGTGTTTTATGTATGAACAAACAAAATGTTCGATGTGAAAACTACTTTCATTAAAATAAGAAATATGTAGTACTATCACTCATAACAAAAAATACATAAATTTTACGTATATGATAATAATAATTAATTCAATAATGGCTCCAGATTGATTTTTTGTCATTTATGTTAACATACGGAACCATCATAATCTAAGAAAATTAAAATTTGTTCTTAAGTTGTATCATCACCGCCGAACGCGGTTAAGTATCTTGAATTCTGCATAGTGAAGACGGCCTGAATTCGTATCAATTCAGCAGTAAAACGTTCACAATAGTTCATAGGCCGCCCATTGGTTTCCAACAAGACCAATCCGAAGCGAACTGCATCCAGCGTTTTCTGACGATCTGAATAAGATCGTCTGTCCACCTTGTGTGTGGATATCCTACTTGCTGGCAGCGCTTACCGGTCTGTGGTCTCCACTCCAGAACTTTTGCTTAACGTGCGAAATCATTGCAGGCACCGTTAACAAAATTGTTTTAGTTTCACGAAATCCGTTTCTGTTATATAATAATGAACAGTCCTGTATATTTTAATTTAAAAAAGATGAATTTGGCATTGATGTACGTACCATTGTATATTTACATATCTCATCATGCAAAACGGATGTAGTAGCCATCCGCAACGCATTGTCACGAGAGTATAATTTGGATACGGTTGATGAACCTGTATTTTTTGTGATGCCTAAACAATGTATTTTTTTTAATTTAAATTGTATTTTATAGGCAACATATATGCATACAGTGTTAAATATATCGGATGGTTGGAATATATTTCAAGCTGTAAATCATAATAAAGAGAGCAGATAACTTTTCCTATGTTAATATAAAAACGTCGACGCGATCAAGATAGGCATTAAATCCGTTAGCGCGTAGCCACATATAGGTCACAGCGAAGATTGCTAGGTCTACCATAATTGTCTGCTTGGCACGCTGTTTGCCAATTGCGCTCAGCTTGCATCTTAATAACCACTCGTCACTGATCTACTAACTCGTTCATGTGTCTATAAGACATAATAAATAAAATAGATCACAGGCACTGCGATCAATATGTATCTAATGGCATCTACCTTATAGGTGTTTTAAACGTTCCCGTTTATCCTAACGTCTAGTTGTTTTTATTATTATTTAATTAGGTTTATCCCCTACCCACCGTTAAGAATTATGTAATATTCTTTACAGCTTTATAACATGTAAAAGTTTAGGTAGTTTACAATTTTAATAGGAACAATGGCTTAATGACAAAATTAAAAAAGCCGAATTGGTAGAGCCATTCATGAACACGAAGATACACATTTGGCGATTTTTTTTTTGTACATAACAATATAATGCATTGGTATCTTAGTTCATTTTTTATTAATATTATGAAACGGAGTGTACCTAATAGTAAATAATTTCTTTGACCGTGTCACATCCAGATATCTCTTTAGTAGGTTATTAATAAAGACATCAATTTTTATAGTTTTGAACCGGCGATAAATGTGAAATAAAAAGGAGATACAAGAGTTTTTTTCAATTACACTTTGGTGAACAAACATCGCATGTCGCGTAATGTTTAATGATTTGGCCGTGTTATTGTAGGGAGCGATCAGTGCGCGACGACTAACCAAACAATAAGTTTTACGCGTCGCGCTCTTCCTGTGAGCGTTTTATGAGGTCATCTGATTGCTTACATTCATTTGCACACTCATTTTGAGCGTTCGTTGTTCCAGGAACAAACACGTACCGGTTCGTCTCTCGGTACCTGTAACCGCTTTTGGTTTAACAAATATTTATTCTATACCACAAAGAGAACTGTCACTGATTACGGTTCTGTTTGCTATAAGACAAATTGTTATCGGGAACATTATATAGTTATAGTTTTGTGTGCGAAGGGAAATGAGAGACAATATGGACACAATAATTGGAATCTATTGTCCTAGATAGAGCCTTTGCTGGAATTTCTTCCGATTCTTCTTTCTCTAAGTTGATTTCCAAGTTGATGTTTGTTACTTTCGGGCGCCATTGAGTCGGGATAATAAACTCCTATGGAGCACTCGTTTACGCGATCTAATGAGCCCCATGAGATTCCATTCCGACTATACGGCATGTAATGAAACAGCAAAAAGAGAGATCTCTTAAGTTAAGTTACATTAACGAGGATTACTTCTACTTTTGATAAACAAGAGTAAAAACAGCGCTATGGTGAAACAGTTGGAGGACGCTTTTACTCTGACTGATTTCATATCGCACTTAATAACCATACTAATACGGTAAAGATATTAGTAAAGATACTAACACTACTAACAACATTTTACAAGTAAAAAAGTAATTTCAAATAAAGGCTTTGTTATTTATTATTATAATTAACGACGTTTAATCTAAACGCCTTACGCGCTTTGCTCCTTTACACTCGTAGAATCTATAAACGACAAAGAAGCAACAGTATCAAAACCGAAAAAAGCGTCGCTGGAAATTCTATTCTGAATGTTTTCAGTTTGAGTAAAATGGGTTAAAAAAATTTCTGAAATATATTGTTCAATCCTTGTAGATTTGCAGTAAAATATCAATTTACGAAAAGTTCTACGAGGTAATATAAGATTAGCTGTATATAAAACGGTTGGGATGGAAATCGAAATTGTATTACCGGGTTACATCGAATAAAGTAGCACATAAAATGTTTTACTACGTGAGGTATCGAATGTGGACTCTAACAACATTTAAAAAGCAGATGATCGATGTAAATCTAAATCGTATTGTCAGTTAGCCGTGCGTGTATAATCACCGTTTTTACTGAATTCAATTAAGAATTGACCTACTGCGGCCACCGTGTTAACAAAATGGAACCGAGTTTTTATTTCTTTCGACTTACGTGAATAACAACATGACAGCACCGAAAAATTGTTTATGCTCTCAACGAGCGAACAAGGTGGAATGTAAAACGATCAAATTGGGCTCGCGGTTAAACTTTAGTCGTTTTATCAAAGTAATTGGATTAAACGGTTGTTACATGCCAACACATTTTACACAAATAATATTGGGTGTTTTTATTTCACGCGAGAACTAAATAACGACGACAGAGAATTCTATGTGCCGATATATTTTGATTTATGTTTAGTTATAAACTAAAAATCTAATAAAATCATTATATCCACCTTAAACCCTGCCACTGACGCCATATGTAAACATTACTGTACACATATATAAAACGCGCTAAAGTTAGAGCAATGAACAATATAAGGTTAGGTCAATGATGCTTTAAAAATGGAAAAATTTGTCAAATTATTACATAGCATCATATACGAGATATGATATACCACGTATCATTATGTTGTAGTATATATTGCAAAAATAAATTAATGTTTACCAAGTAAATATGACGTACGTAATATGTGTATTAAATATATTTTATATCTTATGTCAAGTGCATTAAATAAAAATGATTGCATAATAAAAAAAATCGGCGAATGCCGTCGCAAATCATAAACATGTTCAGTGTACGCTTTACAAAGCTTTGCGAACTCAATTGTCACGGTACGCTCATAATGACATAAACTACACTGGGGTCATCACGGAACGTCACTGAAAAGTGCATGAGTATTCTTTTTTTTGTTTTCTATTATTATATCATAACGATAACAAATAGTATACTATTGTAAAATTTAAATCGTTGCTTGTACAATTTAAAATGCAGTAATTGTCTCTCTTGTGTCGTCACTTTAATAGGAACTAAAATTATTTACAATCTAATTACATTAGTGCAGTAAAGGTCTATTACGAATAATAATAATTATATCAATAACAAAAGTTAAAATAATCGGGGTTTCGCATAAAAACGTATTAACAGTTGAATGTAGAATGTAGTATTCATAACTGTTATGAAACTGTCTATTAAATGATATAAATTTTTTTATGGCCCTCGTTTTTGGGAACTTCTTGCCATTCTCTGTCATGACATGACCCATTGGCACTTTTTTGACAAAATAAAGTTATCACATAATATTTTCATTTACAATCTCATCTTTTATCAGTTTCAATGCCTCACTTTTTTCTTCTTTTATCCATTACAAGCTCTTCCATTACTTTTAGTACTTTATCTCCTTCCATTCATCGCCTCGCTTCCGTCGTCTTCCCTCAGAAATATTACATAA
The DNA here is from genome assembly GCF_028537555.1 of Battus philenor. Taxonomy (NCBI): domain Eukaryota; kingdom Metazoa; phylum Arthropoda; class Insecta; order Lepidoptera; family Papilionidae; genus Battus; species Battus philenor. Next base: position 11,669,948 of record NW_027181682.1, read on the forward strand.
CAATTTCGATTTATTTTGTTTTTAAAATGTTCTATTCTTTAGCTTGCTTTACACTTTATTTGACAATCTTAATTTCTTACTTTACACATTATTCTTATTATTATATCACAATTTTATCACAATTTATTACAATTCACTCACAGTATTCGTTACTTTCTGTCCCTTATTTATTCATTCTGATTGTATTTTCTATTATATGACATTACTGCTAAATTTTAGGAAGGTCCGGCGATTCTTCTTGTTGTGCACTAGCGAGGCGATTTCCTTCCTCGATCCTTTGCTACAACCAGAACTGGCAATCTGTTCTTTCCGATGAATACGTGCACCACGGTCTGGTCCATACCTGGGTCACAGATAAATGAGAGACTATCCTTGAACTTAAACCTATGAAGGTATTCGGAGGATCACCCGAGGCCCGTAAACATCTGGACTAGAACTGTGTCCAGTTCAACCTAGCGTAGCACGCGGTAGGCCGACACAGCGTCCAGAAAAATTATCCGTGTTTTCGAAGCCATCGTCCCTTCTATATACCTCATATTGCCAAGCGTGTTCAGCCTTTTCTGTCGCTTGACATCCCTTATACTCTAGCCTACGTTTACTTCTTAGACACCGCGTCCTTGACCGACTGGTCCACCCCCTCGTTCTCCTCTCCTCTATCCCCGCGTGCGCTTTCACCCAATATAACCCAACATTCTTCCCTTTTCTCGTGCTTTCATTAAACTACCTTTCCTCTTTGCCTGTGTTGTTTAGATATTTATCACGTGCTATTTTAGCAGAGTTAAAATATAACTTTTCAAATCAATGATATAAATTAATAAACATATTACGAAAAAAGAAATACTGACAATTAAAAAACCTGTCCCCGTTGTATTTGCAATTTTACCTAATACATTTTATCTTAGCAGTGAACAAGGTAAATTTAAATTCCTTCTTATTTACTACTGACGTGGACAAACAGTATCGATCTTAAAGCGAAATAATGAGTCATTTTAGTAACGATACAATCTTCCAATTTTATAAGGCGATTTGGTGTGGGCACGGTCTATAAACGAAAATGGCAAATTTGAAAAAGTTCATTGAACCGTTGCTGATTTTATGACGCTGCGGATTGTTGTCAAGTGGGATTAAATATTATAAAATGTTTGAAAAAAAAAAGAAACCGTAAAAGAGGGTAATAAAGTAGAAACCCGTCTCGTTCTCTGCGAAACAAAGTAAAAAAGTCTATGACGCTTCACCCGACTGATGATCTCTACGGTTCAATGTTTACGATGTATTATATCCCATCAAAAAAGAGAAAGTGGTTTTAATATCTGTAAGGACTAATATAAGCACGTGCTATGTTTTTTGTAATTGATAAGATTTGCTTGCCCGATTTTTTTTAACCCGGTCTACACTGCTGCTTAGCAGATTCCGCGGCTTCGAGGAGGCAGACCGCACAGAGCGCTTAGCCCAAAGTATCTTTTAAGGTAGCGCTGCCCTGGGGGCTCCCTGGGGAGCTCCGAATCAGGCCGCTACATAGTACAATTACACCGGATTGCCAGGCCGTCCAACTCCTAAATCGCATAGGCGGACGCTCTATGAGTGACTAGACTCAAGGGTCGATACGAACGGACCTCTGCTAGTAATAATGCAAGATTGAATGTACACCTTCAAAGCGATGTTGGGGTCTAACCCAAACTTTTTACTGTAAAGTTTCCTAAGTTGCCTCAGCACGAGCGGTTACATTACATATCGAACCTGTTGTTACTTGATATACGTTTAGCATTCCAATGAGGCTGCCCAGATATAAACCTCGGTCGGTTTATATCATCAAAAACAATTATTATAGAATTAGTACATGCTCTTTAACAACAATTGTGTCTCTATTTCTATGTATATTAAAAATTACGTAAAACATGTTTCAAAATAGCAGTATCATTAAAGTCAATATTTTTATTTTAGATCACAATTATATTGGGCAATAATTGACACTAGAATTAGCTTTACCAACATTACTGTTTTAAATTTTAATTTGGGTATACTGAACATAAGCATTATTAATTATATTTTTACAGTACTTCAGTTAGTATACATTATGCTCGTCATAAGATGAACATTAAAATAGCAAAGACATTAATAATATGTAGTGCTTTTACACTATATGTTTCTTTAAACATATTTATTCTTAGATTTTGCTAAAAACATTTTTATTTGCAATCTTCATTCTTCATGCTACATCCATTTTTTTCTTCCTTACTATCCATAATTCATAATATATTTTAAATCATTTAAAACGATTTTATTGTAAATTGACGTAAAATCTCAATATGTTACTACTGCTGGCAATAATGGTATATATACCGCACATTACACCCAAACGGGAAACATAATTATGATTACATAAAAATGTTTAGTCAAGGTTTCCTCAGAGTCCATGTTTTATATAATGATATTAATTTCGTAAAATATTGCATTTGTATTATTGCCGCAATTCAATTTTAGCTCGAAACAAAAATGCTGCGCTTTAAAGTGGACATTATGGCTCTTGTCATGATATCAGTTACCGTTTTGATATCAATGAACCGTTTACGAAACAGTAACAATCATAAAAAATAAACGTTCTTAAAAAATCTTTACATTTTACGCTGCAAATATTTCTCTCAGTTAATAATTTCTTTTGAAACGGTTGATTAATAGTACTACGTACCGAATATTAATATTTTTTTGTTACAACAAATACACAAACTTCGATCAATATTTTGGTTAACCATATAGAATTACTTTAACTTATTAAAGTCTCAACTAAAATAATATTAATTATGTTAATTAATTTCAACAAAATAGAAACTTAATTTTATTACCTTTCAATTTTAATGATTAATATTTTCTATTAGTAATACGAATTTATTTTGTCGTGCGAACTCGATTAGAATTGGCCGAAATATAGATTGCTATCAGACAGGTTGTCACCTTTTAAAATAAGATGCTCAGTTAATTAATAATACGTCAATTGAAGCGCGTTAAGTGAAAGCAAAGTTTCACACGTGCCCTATTTAGCGCGCAACGAGAGCAAAACGAAGTATTTACCTCTCGCGTACGCCTAACCTTAAACTATGTGTATCTTTGGAGTTTTATTGATTAAGATGTAGGCGGAAAGGAACGGTGTTGGCGTCGCCGATGTAGGGTGTGTTGCCGCGAGTACTGGCTACCGTTATCGCATGCATAATGCCCACCGCACACTGTCCTACTGGTGTAATGACATACCGACTATGCATCGAGCTTCGCGGGCAGTATGTATACAGGTAACAAAAAATATTAAGAAACAAATAAACCGGGTCAACGTTAATAGCTGTACAATAGCAGCACGCCGAATATCGGTGGCGTGTGGAGCTGTTTACTAAATATTTGCACATTTAGTTCAAGTAGGCAATAACGTTACATTCGCAAAGAATGTTTTTTAAAATACTTTCATGTTCTACATAGGAATTTTCTTTTAGTTATGTCAGTGTACTGTACAAACTGTAGAACATTGCAAGATTTAATTATTCAGAGGCAAAAGGCACATCGAAATTAAGTTAAAATAATAATTTAAAGCTTTTCGAAAATCTGTGTTGCTATAAAAATTAGAACCGAGAATAAAATTTGTCTCTGTATTAAAATGTGTATAAAAATTTGGAAAATTTAGGATATCCTTTATATAAATACCTACGAAAATAACCGTAATTTTAAGTGTCCTTTATATTACCATCGCACAAAATTTTTTAAAGGTACGCACTTAATAAAAGTCATCTATTACAATCGAGCCCTTATATAATCTGTGTATGTAATCATCATGGCGTTGATGGGTGGACATTACGCGTACTGTACCAGCCATCAAGTTTTCCTTGCGTATTTCTATTGGCAAGTTGCCAGTATTTCAAACGCAAAAAAATTTTATTGCATACAATTTACAGCAAAGTGTACAGTAACACAAAGGTTGAAGGTGACATTAAAAACATTTTTATATACCCGTTACCTTTCTATGTCACCCAAATTTTGTATAAATTATATTTAAATATTATTCATAAATATTATGCATGTGTAACATTTTATGTTCTCTATGATTACGTTTGTTACTCTTATAGTTTTTAGAACTGGTCTGTTTAAATAAAAGAATATAAAAATAGATTAAAATAGGAAATGAACTCTACATATCTTTAAAAACATATAACATTGTTCAGTCTTTTATTTTCAAAAATTAGGCCAGCGTAAAATTTTTGTTATACGATTTTTTACGATTTTCGTTGCGGTTGTTGATTAATATCAGCATGAAAGTCACGAAAAGCTTTAGTAAAGTTTTAGTGGTGAAGCTTTACAACTGGTTTAATTATTTGTCTTACTAATTTTAGTGATGATTGTTGTTCTACAACAGTTATAACACGAAAATAATTATTGACAACATATATGTTGATGAGATATTATGTCAGAGGCTTGAGCTAAAACTATTGTAATATACACATTTTAATATATATCGGATAAGCTATGATAACAACATGCTTTTACCACAATAGCCATAAAAAACTAACGAAGAAAATCAATTCGTAAAGAACGGTCAGATGCCAAAGACCCAGAAAGACTGACTGACTTTTTGTTCAGTAATGAGTATTTGTATCGACTGTGCCATGAATACGGCGACAGGAATGTAAAGATGAAGTACAACGAATACAGCACGTATACTCCTAAACGCGGCATTGTTTAACAATACACAGTTAATTTGACCAACCCAGTAACAATGATACAGAGATTAGTTTTGTAGATAAAATGGTACAGTTGAGCTACAGTTTCTTGATAAGAAACACAGATAAAATATCAATAGTGAGCTTCGTGTCGCTTGACAACTCTGTTGGTCATCGTGTAAGGAAATGCGGCTACTGATTTTTTCCTGTCGGAATTCATTAGAACACCGACTTGTTACTTGTAGATCGGGGAAACGTTAAGTTGTTTATGCAAGCTTTTATTACTAGTTGGTCTATTTTATAATATACATCATTTAACAAAAATTACGAAATGTCTTTCACTAACCAATAGTTAACGGGTATCCTTGGTGAACGACATCAAGTAAAGACAAAATCTCGTACAAAAACTACACTAGTGTAAAGGGTTTTATTAGAGTTAACGAGGCTTGGGAATACTAATACTATTATGTTATGAATATTTGTAAAAGTAATCATAGAAAAAAACCCGATGGAGTTGATTGCGGGCTCTTCTTAAATAAGGGCATGTCTAGAACCCTAGTAGCTACGTAATTAAAGTTAAAGAATGCCATTATAAAAAGCAGTTCAATGTGATACTAGTTTTTGTTAAATTGGGGTCTTCTGTGAATCTTTTAGTATTGCCCCACAAGTGGTCACTATAAATGATTCAAATGAATAAACGAATTATAAAACAGGTAATTATTATATTTATCATCCTTAATCCATAGATATGAATATTAAATTTATAGTTAGATATAGATTGAAATTTATAGTTACTCGAATGATTGATGTTATTAAATTATTAGGTAATTGATACGAATTTTGGTGTAGTGTATTATAGACATCTTACTTATGTAAAATTAATGAAAAATAAATGATATATGTTATAAAGTGTAAAGAAACATCAATGATGAACGTATAACTGAGGCGCCGTTAGCTTGATGTAATCAGGTAAAACTGCGTTCTGCGCAGTGTCACTATTACCTTGCGGTAAAAAAGCTTTGTTGCGCCTTCTAGATCAACATTGCGTAAACGAAGAGCGTGCGACACAATCGTGCTGTATAATTGTAACGATGAACTCTGTTTCAGCTTTACGCCTTTTAATTCGAGTATTCAATTCACCGATCGTATTCTATTTTCATGATTTTTTTTTATTTTGTTAAAACATAGAAAGGAAGGGTAAAACAACAATATACGCAGTGATTGATTAAAGCAGTAAAAGCTTTAAATTGGTGATGTTCATTTGTCAGCATAAAAACTTTATAAACTTTATACATATTTCTAATCATCCTGTTTAACCTGATTAATTCGAAATATGTAACATTACTTTATATGTTTTACTAGAATGAGACAGGCCAGTGACTTATGGCAATACAAATTCTGGGGACAAATAGTATACAATAATTAATTTTAAAACTGCACGATTTTGCAAACGCTTTTTCCTATTTTATTATTATTACCAAAGAAACAATTTATTTTTGATTTGGAAAGCGTGTACCGTACAATAATTTACAGCAAATGGGTTACACATTCACCCCTTAAAAGATTTAACACCTACAACCAATCACCTATATAGCTACTATTAAGTAAAAATATTTTTCTTGAAAAGGTAAAAACCAGAATCGGATGTCATCTGTGAATATCAATAAATTCACAAATAGACTTCAATTCTTACAATAACATTGGTGTAAGAAGTAAAAAAAATAACGAATTGTTGCAGCGAATTCTTAAGAAAAGCAAAAAAAGATTCCTTTCTCTGGATTTAATTCTGTCGATTTCTCTTTCTATTTACCTTATTGTTGAAAATGACCTCGATCTATTATAGAAAAATCGAAAAGATGTTCAAAACATTAATTTCTTACACACCACTTATAAAACGTTTACAATCATTAAAACATACAATAAATAATAATGAAGCTGAATTACCACTCCAATGCATTGAGACGACACAACGTGAGAAAGGCAATATAATAGGATGGCATATAATAAGACCTTATTTTTAATAATGTTGTAATAAATCAGCCGTGCTTCGGAAACATTTAGAACACAATTTTTGATAACAAAAATAAGGGATGATTTCATCTCGCCTACGTTTCTATCGGTTATGAAAAATCAATCAAACGATAAATCAAAAAGTTAAAATCCTGAAATGAATAGTGGCTATCATCTCCATATAATTAATTTAAATGTTAATGACACATGGATTTTATGTACTCTGTGATCTTATTATAATACTATAATTACAAATCTTTGGTTTTAGAATTATTTTTTAGTTTCAAGCTACCATTAGTAATCCATTTGTAAAAAACAGACAAAAAATTCCAAAATTCTCTTAATGACTTGTTTATAAAAGAAAATAGCAATTTTATATAAACTTTTAGACAAAATGTAGTAATTTTCAGTAATTGGTTTCCACCAACTATAATCAACCGCGTTAAATAAAAATTTGTACTACGCATTGTTAATATTTTGGGATTGCCTATATAAGCCACCATCTCTCGATGAGATCTTGACGTTGATTTATGGGAACAGCTATACATCTATAAAACCAAATTTAAAACTCATTATTACATATAATTTTTTTAAATTGGTTAAATTAATTATGGGGTAAATTATTTTTCAATTCTTTATTTTTCAAATCTTTAATTATTATTATTTTGGGTGTAAATTAGTTTTCTGTAACTTATCGATATAGTTTATATTAAATAAATGATTTTGACAAAACCGTAAAAATAACGGCAATGTCGCACTAGTACCCTTCATGTGTTATATTAGCATACGGAAACATATTGCATTTAGTCTAATCGGATTTAAAGTTTCTGACTTCTGTTAGTATTTAAGATTAACAATAACAAACTATAATATATATATATTAGTATCATGATATGTGAAATAATAAGTTAACAAACTTTAGTGTTATATACTGAACTACTATTAGGGATAATATCCCAAATGTTAGCGCTTAGAGAAAACGGATCGTAATAACGGGGTGAGACACCGTATGCCTTAGAGAATGTCTATAATCAATCCTGTATCAGACTGACCTCTTTATTGTTAATTAATTAGAGTTGTTTGTCGTTTCTTTGTTACAGCTTAACCAGGTGTAAGATTTGTAAAGCACTGAGGGCACAGGGGTTCCCACTAAGCCTTTAGTTTGCATGGGCTTTCTACGAGCTTAGGTTTTTCTAAGAATTTTGTAAGCAGTGATGTTATAAATTCATACAAAGTGTGCTATGTGTGTGTGTGTGTGTTGAGCATCGAACCAACTACTTACATACACGGTCTCTATCCATAATCTATTATCAATATTTTTAATCTATATTATTATATATTAAATAAAATACTACATGGTTTGATTGATACATAAAACCGCTAGCTTTAATACAACGGATTCGATAACATCTGGAATATAATTATAATAAATTCAAAGGTTAATGACAACGTATATCAGCATTAATATTTTTTTTAAAAGCCAGTTACAATTCAAATACTAGAACATTAAAAAAATAAACAGTTTAAAATATACGAAAATAATTTAAAACATAACTAAGAGTAGTATGTTCTCGGGAGGTAAAATTGATTAATTAGAGTTTGCGAGGCAAAAAAATTTTAAAACAATAAACAGCAAAAAATAAGTATTAGTTTAGGTAGTGTGTTCGTTTCGCGTTAGTATTTTACCGATGCGTTACAATAAATTAAATAAAAATTCGATGCAAATAAATAAATAGACCAAAGCATAGTTTTAAAAATTCATACACATGTAGTACGTAACACAAAGTTAAGATAACTCATGATCATTTACAAATAATACGTAATTAAAGTAATTGTCATTTAAAAATAAATTTAAGTCAATCGGCGTACAAAACATTTCTTTAGCATCTTCTATGGAATGTTATAGATTTTAATGTTCCTGATATTAAATAATGTTATTATAAAAATCAATCACGAAATTTTGATTACATTTTTTTGTATTAACTAAATATCCTCACCGTCATCCGCTTCTATTTCATCTATCGGGGACACGGATGCAATTCGGCAAATTAGTCCAATAAAAAATAAATTCAGATGACAAATCATCATCGTTTAAAATTTATAAAAAAGTAACACTGCGCTTTAAGCTCACAAAATTGTATTACGTGTTAAAAATTTAATTAATGAACAATTTAACTTTCGCGGCGCGTGAACAAAGGACAGTGAACGTGCGTCTACGTCCCGCTGTGAATACAGTCATCCGCCGACTGGCGACAACTGCCGACTTTGAACTGGCTTGAAAGGCAGTGCCACTACATGTTCATGTAAAGAATCAGGCATTCGCTACAGAATAGCTTGGGGCCACCAAAGCACATAATTCCATATCGAACTTAAACACAAATAATTTAGTACCTCAATAACAAAAAACTCCTTTCAATGCAATTTTATACCATTCTTTTTTTTAATAGGGTTGAAGTTAAATTCATAAACAATTTTATGTTGAGGCATTGAAAGGATATCTATATTATCAGTGAGTAGCAGTCTTTAAATGTTAATATAAAATAAACAAACAAAATGATTATAATTTATTAGGTTATTACTTTTCTGCTTCTTCTCAGTTGATAGACGCCCACTTCAAGGCACGAGCCTCCCCCAAAGATTTTATGTTTAGAAATAAATAAAACAAAATGAATAGTTATTAAATATTTTTATTGAATATAATTAATATACTTTAAAATTAAACTATTTAGCTATGAATTTGTAAATTAAATAATTTTTCTTTCAAATTGATACACGTTAAAATATCTATAATAAAGAAAATTATTTACGCACGTAGTTTCCTTTTGCAATTTAACCATATAGTAGATAACATATAATAATATATAGTAGACTGAAATCGTTAACCCTAACCATATCCCTTTTAATTCTCTTATATTGAAAATCAAAAAAAATTGTGTTATTAAAATTTGTTTGTCCTCTATTCCAGCTTTTTAACTAAAGAACTTATATAGATATTCGATCAGTTTTTGAAAGATTGCAATTAACCGAAATTTTTAGAGGACATAAAACTTATATTGTAATATTGGCAAGCGATTGTATGGAATAGATTTTTGTTCCTGTTTCTCTATAAATTATTTTCTTTTCATCAGAAAAATAGACTTAACTTCAGTTTAATCGTTTCAATATATTTCAAACTCAATCGCTTTCTTCCCATAAATTCAATTGTTTAGCATGCTTGAATTTCTTGCATACATTTTATTATGTATAATATATTTTTCTTTGCTAAGAATAGGACCCTTATGGTAATATGGTTGTTTTTTGAAGGTTCCTTCTATTATCTTTTATTAATTGATTAATGGAAATAAATCACCTTATTAATCTTGTCACGTACATTACATTATTCTGTCAATAATTTTCAAACTGGCGGCAACTGATAATTTAGGCTTAAATTAAAAAAAATTGTTGTAAGGATTTTATATTACAATTTTTCTTTGTAATCCCAGTAAGCAATAAAATGCTGAAATGCTAAAATGCTAAAATGTTGAAAAAGCTTCATTTCCAAAATTTTTGGATTTTCATCCCCAATTTATGAGATAAATTTATGTTAACAATAGCTTTTGTTTAATTAAGCAAAAGCCATCATTAGTACCATCACTGCGTAAAATCTATTACAATATTGTTAGTTTTGGGTTCTACGAGGAATGTCAAGGAGTATCATAAAATGTTTATACGGATTTTTAATTCTTTATTTATGGAGCTGTATTAATTATTCTTTTGTTTAATTATAAATTTTAATTTGCTGTAACAATGCGGAATGCGTTCAATTTAACTGCTTTATGACTGAATATAACTTTTCATTTAAAACTTTTATTGCACGTGCAGGTCAACTTTTTCTTCAAGGGAAACAGACTAACGCAAATTTCAGACACGACGCTGTTGTTATAGATTTTCGATTGATGTTTATAAACAAAAGACACGGTAGCTACGCATGCGCTGCGCCTCGTTCGCGCATCTTAGTTGGCACATTACGCGTTTCCACTTTTCGTGAAACATATGTCCGATAAAGCAACAAAATTTTCCTTAACACAGCTGATAGTAGAAAATTTATAACAATGGGTAACCAGTTTAAAAATGTAGCAGTCATTGCTTGTTTGAAAACATTCCTTTTTGTCTTCAATGTGGTTTTCTGGGTGCGTATAAATTTTTATTTTATATATGTCGTCGTTGCTGCACGATTTAAAAAAAAACTTTTGCTTTTCAATAAATATATTTGATACAAATATTGAAACAAGGTGCACAAAGTTCAGACTATTTCTTTTATTTACGAGTCTTACGAAATTTGCATGAATACAAAGTAAAATTATTTTATGTATTACTTCAGCGCTTTATTAATTAAAATAAAATCTCCCCAAAAGTGTCTTAATTTTTGTTATTTTTATATAATGTAATGTATGAATCAAACAAATATTTTTATATATTTACTAAAAAATATTAAATATTTAAATAATTAAATTTTCACGCATCAATTTTTAATAATTTTTTAATATAATTCTATTATCATTGATAATTAAATTAATTAAAATAGTATTGAATTAATTATATTTAAATTTTATAAAATTATCACCCTACCGTCTAACCTTTCAATTCAAAGAAAAAATTTTATGTTTTTAAAAAGAAAACAAATTTATGTTCGTCACTAAAACAAAAATTTAAACATTTTACTTAAAAAAATATAGTCTAATTTAGTTTTAAAATCATTTGTTATATTCTAAAAGCATCTTTGAAGTGAAACATGACACAAAATTTTCAAAATGATAAAAAAATCTTAGGTAAGTACTATTTTGAAGGACACACCATTTATAGCAGAAAAAATACGAATTGAACAAAACTAGAGATATACAAAAAATAAAGTCTCATTTGAATTTTACATATGTTTACATTTGATATTTATCAGTAACAATTATTTTCAGAATGCCATTTAGATGAATAGTAACGATTCTTTTTTTTTTGAACAACCATTTTTAGCCTTATAATATATTGCAAACAAATTTATAGTTGACAGGTCTACTTTTGCTAGTAGCGGGATTATGGGCGGAGTTTGATCTATACAAGTATATGGAATTGTCACCGGAGTTCTCGGGGACAGCGCCACATGTATTGATTGGTATCGCGAGCCTTATTGTGATCATAACCTCTGTCGCCTTCTCGTGCATAATAAAGGGTCAACCAGTGCTACTATACATCGTAAGAAATGCTTTGAAATTTTTTCGTCGTAGTGTTACCAAAAAGGCTGTTCCGCGACATACCTTTATGCGCGCGGAAAGACGGAGGAGTGTCGGCTGCTCCATTCCATTAGTCCGTCATCAACGCTCGAGAAAGTGAAGCATAAGCATCATTGGCGGTACAGCGGTTTCGGTAGCACTATAATAATTTTTTAACATTAATTTATAACAAGAATATTGAAGTTTTGCAGAAAATATCTTACTAGATCACTAGACTGGTGTAAGTCACGATTTTAAAACAGACAAAGATTTGAAAAATAAAAAAACGACTCACAGGCATATTATGCGAATAGTTCTTTCAATGGAGTTCCCGCTAGAAAATTTTACAAGACAACAGTTAGGATGATTAAGAGACTTGTTATAAATCATAAAGACAGAAGACACAGTTACATCGACTATTTTATAGAGTCGAAGTGCTAGGCAACCAACAGCTTAAGTTGTCCCGAATCTCCCTTAACCTCGGAAAACATGTTTTTGTAAAACATACAACATACTTCCCAATTCGGTAAAGCGAGAACCATCGAGCTTCGCTACCTTAACAAAGGTTTCAGGATAGGCGCCCTCTGCGACCTGCCACTTCAAACCGCGGAATCAGTAAATGACACTTGGGCAGTAATGAGAGTCTGGTCAAAAAAAAACTATTTTTTAACTAACCCTAGTTTAACAGTCGCATTTTTTGAAGAATATGCCTATACGATCTTTATTCTTTCACAGCGATATACAGAGTAATAAGATTATTTAGTTTCTAATCATAGTCTACCGGGCTAACGACAGTCAAAGCATCCTTACAGAACATGAGCTGGCATAAATTCTGCACAGAATCGTACCACTTATGGCAAAATAATTCAATGATTGCATTATTTAACCATAAATAATTGTATCGAAAATACACATGTAATACAGTTTAGTACGAAACGTCAATTTGGTACAGTACAAAAGATGATTTCGTATCCTAAAACACCAGAAAACTAAAACGTTCTAGAATATTTTTTAAGTTCAATAATTATTTACTTAAAAAGAAAATTATTTTACCTTCCAGATATTTTAGTTGTTCATTAAAAACAGTTTTTTTTTTAATTTCTATATCTATAATTTCAATCAAAATGAAATTATTTATTTTATAGTACGGAGGATTTCTGGCATGCATCTTCATGATGGACGTTGGAGTTGCAGCTTCAGTAGCCTGTTATCGGGACACCTTTCCCAAGAGTCTCTACGACGGGTTGACGCAGACTGTTAAAACCTACAACCCGCACAAGTCTAATTTTGACTTCGCACAATACAAGGTATATAAAAGCGTATCGGGCACAGGAACTTTGAAATAATGGTTTTTAATTATTTTACCCTTTATTTTTTACAAAGGCAAATAATATTATTAATTTTTTAACATTGTGCGCATGAGTGCGAGTTTGTTGGTATCGCCAGGAGAGTTCAGGCACATTTGTTTAATTATTATAATAAAAAATTCCAACTACAATGCTAATATTTTTTAATTGTTATACTGGTGAAAGCTATAAAGAGGTAAATTTATATTAGCTCATTTGACAGCAAAAAGTTTTTACATCTATTTCTAATCGCCACGTCTAAGTCTTTTCTATTGAAATGGGACTAAATAACTTCTGGCCGTATCAGGAACAGATAGTAAACAATAATATAAATAACAAATAATTAAATTATGAAGTAATTCGAATTTCGAAAATGTTTTTTTTTATATTGTCATTGCTTTAATTATTGTTTCTGCAACCATAGATATTTGGATAGGGTGTACATCAATTAATAGCATACATATATATTCGTATCTTTAAAGCTAATTAATCTGTAATCGACCATCTTGTAGAATTAAAGTCAAATATATAAATCGTATTATTTAACTTATTGTCTATATCGTGGGAATATTTATAGACTCTAAGTTAATGTTGATAAAAGTATTAAAGTATCCAAAAAATATGTTCTTATTTAAAATATATGCATGTTGCAGTTACAATGTTGCGGCGTATCAAATTATACGGACTGGATAAAATCATCGCCAATGAAGGTGATTCCGATGTCATGCTGCGTCGACCCTACTCACTGCATAACGGCAAACTACAGCGACGTCTATTCCAGGGTTAGCTTCAGAATACTGATAAAACTAGACCGTCTTGGCTTGTGATTAGTGATCTTGATTTTAAGAACGCACCGTTAGTTTATGCGAAGGAATTTACGCAGAATATATTTTACGCGAAAAGTACTCGAGCAAATTGAATTAACCAGAATCGCAATTGTTTAATTGAACTTACAACAATAAATAAAAAAATACAAAGTTATGGTGTCTATATTATACAACAAAATAGGTTTTGCAACTTGATCAGTCTGGACCCAGAAACAAGTGATTCAAGTTGAATTCAATCTTTACCAACACAAACCAAAATTAGTAACGTTGTTTTATATTTCTTACATAAGTGAGATCTCCCTTTTGTCCCTTAATTATTTTTTTAATCTGTCTGTTTTCCGTCAATGAATACAGATCATCTAATTTAATTTTTATTTGCAGGGCTGTTATGACGTAATAGTCGAATACTTGGAATCAAACATGGACATACTCATTGGTATTGCAATGGGCACAGCCCTTCTTCCGTTAATTGGAGCGGTGTTATCGTGTTCGCTGGCAATTTACATAAAGAAATCCAAATACGACGTCATGAATTAATTCAAAAAACCTTGTATCTGACCCTAAGAACGATTGCATTTGTCTTCTCCTTTAGACTGAATATATTATACTTATTAGAGTTATACTTCTATTAACCTGTTTTATCTATTCAATATTTTATCACATAGATATATACATTATTTTTACTTGTCCTCTCTTAAAGCGTTAAGTGCTAAATATTATATTATTGTCTATTCTTATTAATGTCATCATATAAACATTATTAAAACTATATTTCATGTTAATAAAATTTGAGCATTGCAACTTGTGTTTTTTTTTTTCGGCAATATTGTAATAAGTAGCTAAGCTTAGTTCAACGCTCCTTAAGCAAACTTGTGTAAAGATGTAGAATAATGGATGAATGCTTTGATATGGATTATGAGACAATCAATTATTTTAAGAGTTCGTAATAAATGGACGTCTAGTTTAAGGTAAATAATTTTAAAATCTTCAATTTTTACAAAGAAAACAAAACAACAGGTTGAGATGATATGTATGCTACCGGTACTTTAGAATTTCGAAGAATTAAAGGTTAGAAGCGAGTAATTTACTGTTGTGGGTCACTTAAGCAATGGCACGTCTATGCCGCCATAAGTAGTACATAAGGTTAACTTTGTTTCGGTTTGAAGGCAAATGAAATTAGGAAGCAAACGATTATAGGATGGATCGTACCGATCGTAGGAAATCATCAGGATGTTTAAAATACTAAATCTTGTTTTTGTATTTATTTAATAATTTTAAACCTTATAAATCAAAGTTCCTTTTTCATTTCACCATATTCTAAACGTTTTTTCGCTAGTGCCCGGCAAACGAATATGTACCAAAAAATCCTATTTTGCATCTAACCGCTTTTGGTTTAACTCAATAATCTATGGTATAAATAATTAAAGAGAAAATAAAAAATATAATTAACGAGAACCTTCATTTTAAAGTAATATTATAATTTTGAATGTCATTTTCTTCCTTCTAACCTCACTCACCATTGCAGTGGATTTAATTTCTGAATGATCTTCATTAGCTTGTTTGTTATTTCTAAGTGATTGGATAAGTGATTAATAAAATTTGATTGAGATTATTTTTTTTTATTGTGTTTCCTTAGACATTGATTTGTGTACAGTGCTTTGAAATAAAAACAGCATACACCCTCGGGCACGAGCTCGGGGGTGTATTACACGGGTGAGGCTCAAGATACGATAGCAAAATAAATCGATGTGCCGACATCGTCAACGACCGCACAGATATTAGCGTACAATCTGAGGATGGCTATTAGGAGTAGGGATATGGAAGCTGTCGCGCGAACCTTAATGTTGAAAACAGGACATTTTCAGGGCTTTGTGAAAAAGGAATAAGACACCAATGATTGAAAAAGAATAATACTAATAACTAGCTAATTTCAGTTAAGTTCTAAATAGTTTAAAATTTAAGTTAGGAAATAGTTTAAGAGACTAGAGTAATTGAGCTTAGTAAACATGCAGAAATGTGACAAAAAATATAGCAATATTAAATTTAATTGTAAAAACGAAGGCACGGATGCTAATGTCTGTGAATATAGATGAATTAAATAAAAACTCCCGAGTGCCGACCTTCGTTATTTCATAAAATTTATAGTTTCTGGGCGTATGCTCCCAACATAGGTAAGAACGATGGCAAACTGAAACTTTGCCCATGATGGCTATGACAGGAAACAAGTACCAAAGGAGTGGCTGGGGGTTGAATCTTTCTAAACTGTCCACCCACCGAGGAGATTTTTATAATAGTTATCAAAGTATTATATGTAAAATTGAGTTCCTATGCTACAACATAAGTTACTATTATTTTTATTTAAGCAAAAAGGCGTATGGCAAGGTAGAACCACTTGATACAAAATGTATGGCAACGGGTAACTTAATTTTAGATATTTGCGGTTTTTGCACGAGGCTTGGTATTTATTAACATATCGCTCCTTATTCACGCTTCCTTCATTCGCGTTTTTACTGTTCGTGGATAATAAAAATGCAACCCAATTCTTATATACGCGGCTAAACTTTCAACTTTGCCTAAAGTATGTCCTTAAATCTTATCGCCGAGGATTTTAACATAAAGCGCCTTTGCCGCGATCGATGTTATTGAGAATGAAAGCAACCTTATTCTATATACTCAATGGATTAAGTATGTTTTTTTGGAGGAAATTAAATATAGCAAAATGCATCGTAAACATAAGAGAACCATTGGAAGAACTGAAGCATTACATATTGAATATTGAAAAAACTGTGACCTGCTCGGAGTGCGGAAAATGACGAAGAATGCAAAAACAAAAATAATAATAATATAAATAAAAAATGAAAATACAAAAACGGTGCAAGTTGAAACTTTGACTGCTAACATAGCCGAAATCGCGAATGGAATTGGACGAGATTGGTTGAAACAAATAGAATCAAGTAAAATTCGAGAATTGCTTGAATTGTAAGATGAAGATTTGACTGAAACCAACTAAGAAGAAATGTTAAATCCAGAGCCCATTAAAGAAGACTGGAAACGTGACATTTAAATTGAAAATTCGTAGTGAAGGTTTGAGAATGTTAAATGAGCTTTGCGGTTTCTTTGTGAACACATCCATCTGTGGAACAGTCTTATTTTTAAGAGGCGAATTGCTAATATGACTGCTGGTTATCAGTTTCGATTGAAAGAGCTTTTAAAAACTGACAAGCAAGAGAAAATTGCAAAATTTTTTAAACCATTAAGCCTTAAGATGAATAATCAAAAGGTTAAAAAACTTTAACGAAATAGATTCTTACACATTTGTTTTTTTTTTAATTTTGTATTATATTGTTGTGTGAATGTATCCCTTACTATTCATACACCCTAAATTAACCCAGGATCTAGACAGTTACCTAATTTGTAATATTACACTAAAAAAAGACAAAAAATTACGCTTTATAATTTGGAAAAATTAAATAGTTATTTTATATACCTTTGGTAACTATTACTTCATAAAGTAACAGGAATCAAATTCCATAGCTAGCCATTGCTCATTTCTATATTGGGAGCTTACACTGAAGACTTCTATAAAATAATGACATAGACTCTTGGAACATATTAATGAGGATAGATAGGAGGGAGTAAATTCTATTTAGTGTTCAAATCATTCATCCTGTTACTTAAACTAGGTTTCAATTTGGGAATAGAAAAAAAAACATTGTTACAATCATCTTATAGACTATATTTAAATCAGTAAATAGTAATTCATTTTAATCTAATTATTCACTGTCAGAACTATTCTTGTCTTCCTTAGGTTCTATAGGAACCTCTTGCTTGTAATGTCTATACTCTGGTTTCAATTCCCACATATTTTTATGTGGATTCTTTAAATTGTAATTGCAAACCTCTTTTAAAATTTCTTTCAAATATACTATGGGTTGTTTAGTTATCTGAAACAAAACAAAATTATAGATTCTATGATTCTATTTTTTTTTGTCATGGACAAATCTGTATTTAAAAAAGCAGAGTAGATTATATATATATTATGTAAAATTATAATTATAAAAATTACCTTTTGTAAGTCTTTAATGTTATAATATTGATGTTTTTCAAATGCAGCAAATAACATATTAAGTACAGCATCTTTATCATCACGTGCCTTTTTACCCTCAGCTTTCTTCCTCTCTTGATGTTCAATCTGTACAAAAATTACAATTTTTTTAAAAACCATCCACAAAAACAAAAGCATACTGCATATTTAGTGACAATAAAATCATTACTTATCATAGTTAATCCTTGTCATATATGTATTAGAAACAATATATTATCAATTCCAATAATAAATACAAAATATAATTATATTTTTTGTCATAAAGAAACTCACATTATGCTTATGATCTGACACTGGTTTGAAGTTTTGAACAATTCTGTCTAACTGTTGCACTTGTCTTTGTGGCATTGATGCTTTTCTAATAGACTCTGACTTAAGTTTGTAGTATGTGGTGTCAGCATAAGGCCTACATTCTAATTTTTGAACTATTCTACCTTCCATGTATAGCTTTTCTGATTCTGGGACGACTGAATCTGTAGTTGAGGCTGAAATACAAAATAGGCACAAATTATGACGTGTTAACAAATACTAAATACTTAAAGATATAACATGTAACAACTAGATAAAAAAAGAAAAATAATTATTTTATAGTACATACGAACAGCATGAGAAAAAACGCCTAACGACTGTCGTGTCACATTAGACACGTCAAGACGATGCTCCTTTGGTATGTTCTGTTCCCCGGGATCCTTAAGGCAAAGAACGGCTTCCGAAAGAGATAGTTGTACTTGTGCTCTTTGCCCTGGTACTCGCGATATTTTTAATTTTCCTACTTCAATGTTACCGGGAGCTTTCTCCCATTTGTTTGCTATATATTTGGGAACTTTAACAAGCCACACTCCTCTCCCAGTATTCGATAAATCTAGTTCCCGATCGACGTGTGGAACGACGTTAGTATTATTCATTTTAACAGTGAATATATTTAACAATTTTTATATTTAATTATGAGTACTGTGTATATTACTAAAATAATAAAGTTATATCTTTTAGTTTACACAAGTTACTAAAACTTTGTTAAGAACTGATAACCATAATTTAACTGTCAATAGAAGTCAATGTCAAAATCATATGCCTTTTTAAGTAACATACCAGTATAAAAATAATTTTACTGTGCTCAATTATTTTAATAATTTATATACGTAGCACTTTCGTTATTGATTGAGTACATTCGTGTTCTCTAATTCCAATCATATTTTTGTTTTAACTCGTTAACAACCTATAATTCAATAGTAAGTTCTACATTTGCTATGAAACTTATTAAAATGCGCACACTCAATATGAAACCTACGAGTGTTATTTATTTATTTTTTTACTATATGAATCTCTAAATGTCATTGTAAAATTACGTAACATTTACCTACAATAATTTTCATTTAACATACATTGTTAGTATCTAGTTTATTACCTTTAGAGCAAAAAGATTAATCATGAATGCTGAATCATTCATTGAAAGGGACATAAATATAATGTCATAAAAGTAATAAATTTTCATATTCTTTCGTGAATTTACACTGTTAATAAAATTAAAATAAATGTTATCTTATTTGAATGTACTTCACTCGTTAGTAAAGATCCGTACACGCATATATATCTTTTCACAAAAACATAAAGAGTTAAGGCTCTTTAGGAAACTTAAAAATAATTATAAATTACTTATTAATATCATTAGAAAAAGCAGAAAAATTATTAATCAGAGCTTTGTAAAGAGAAAAAGGAAACGACAATTCATTATTTTAGTGTCAGTGTCAAAGTCTGTTACTGTCACTTTTGCTATTGGTAAAGAAAAAGATTGTCGTTAACGAAAATCGAGTTATGTTATTACCTTATTTATTAATATTATTTTTTAAAAATATTATGACCACTTAAATCCTTACGGTGTTATTATTAATTTCTTCTTGAAATTAGCAGCTCATAGTAATGAGTAAAAATGTTTGGCTATAGTAAAGAAGCTGTTAGAGTGAAAGTCAAGGTTTGTATTGCATTGTGGGCCATTGGTTTTAGAAAAAGTTTAATGAAAAAATCGTCGCAAAATTTATTTATTAATTCAAAGTCATTGTCAAGTATTGTATATGTATTTTGGGACAATTACAAATAGAATTTTGGATAACTTTGACATAGATTACCATTTATAATATTTTTAATTTATTTTACAGAAGTGCGAAGGGAAACTACAGCCAGAATTAAGAAAGTTTTCTGTGGATCCACAAATCACTTCATTGGAAGTACTACAAAGCATTTTAATTAAAGCATTTGATATTAAATCTGATTTTACACTTTCATACAGGGCATTTGATGATTATGGTCAAGAGATTTATTTACCACTCCTTTCTGATTGGGATCTTGATGCTGCTTTTCTCAAGTGAGTTTAAAACTAAATCTTGATTATTTTTATAGCATTTTAAACATAAATTTCTTTGAATAACAAAATTAGGTCAATTTTGGACAATGTTCAATGCAGACAATACAATGAGAACCTTATAAGATAAATCGCCCTGTGAGGTGTAGGTCCCATGCTGGGAAACACTGGTCTATAGAATGTGGAGACACACTGTTCTTAGTGAGTTAGTCTGTACTTTCTGTATTGAACTGTAAGAGACATCTTTATTTATGAATGACTAGAGATATTGTATGTTTACATTTTTATGTATCAGTGTTTTTTTTTTATTAGGGCTCATAATATAGCTCTAACTCAAAAGTCAGAGCCATGTGTTCAGCTCAAAGTAGATATGAAACCATTTGCCGAGGCTTCAGAGGATTGGGAGCCTCCCAACATCAGTCATAGTCCTTTAGTTATACAGCAAAATAAAGAACAACCAACAGTCTGTCCACCACCTCAACATGTTGAGAAACAAGAACCACAAACAGGTTTTCAAGGATTAATTATGAATCAGGTATTCCTCTTTTGTGTCTATTTATGTCTAATATTTTGTGAAAATCCTTCTATTAATGATAAAAAATACTAACAAATATACTTATTAAATTAAGTGTTTGAATAAAAATATTGCACCATTATTTCTCTTAAATGACATACAAAAGCTTAGAAAATTTGTGCAATTTTAATAAATTTTGCTATACCAAATTTAAAATCAAATGATATGTGATATTTACCTTATAGGTTTCAAACATCCTCTTTCAGAAATTTGAAATGGCATGCCACTAGACTTTATACCAATAATAGGTATAATCATTATATCATAAACATTGCAAAAACATTATTTATGTTAATCAGAGATACAACAAACATTGTAGCTAGTGTGTTACGAAATAATCCTATATACTTCTCAGTGTTACTTCATAATTATTTTTTTTATATCTGAGTAAATACATGTGATTTCACCTGCATACTAACTCATTGCAATACTGCTGGAACTGTAAGACATAGATATCTGAAATTTGTTAGGAATATTCCTTTTGTTGAGTAAAGATCAGCTAAGAATAGCTTTTACAAAATTGACGGGTGGAACCTTGAGAAGTTTGAAAAGTGGGTTAGGGATGGCAAGATTTAAGTATAATTTAATGTTTATGACACTTTTAATAATTTACATTATGCATTATTAGGTAGAGAAAACATTTAACATAGTGTCAAGAGCTTTAAATTTGTATGAAGATCCAAACACACCTCCTCGTCCACCACTCAATGACATTGAGTTTAGAGCTTTCTTAGATGCAGTGGGCCAAATTACAAATACTACGAAGCTACGTGAGGTTATATACTGTGGGGGCATTGAACCCAGTTTACGGTAATATTTTAATGCACTATTTTTTTCAATTGAAAAAAAATATTTGTTTTCCAATATTAGAGTAGCAAGACTAATAGAGACAAAACAAGTTTAGTGTTTATTGCTATTGGTCCTGAAGTTCAAAAATCAGTATTTAATACTGTTGAATATTAACATTAGAATATTTGATTTTAGAAAAGTTGTATGGAAACATATTTTAAATGTGTATCCAGATGGCATGACAGGAAAAGAAAGAATGGACTATATTAAAAGAAAAGCAAATGAATATTATGCTCTTAGATCTCGTTGGAAAGACTGCATTCAGAAGGGAAAGGTATTTTTACGTTTTTATTTACAATTATATAGTGACTTTTTCTGTTACTATTATGTCACTAATGTCTACAGTGTTATCTAGTTGAGAAAAAAAATTATGTATAAACAAAAATCGTGTGAAACTGTTTATATTTCCGAACGAGCACCTTTTATATCTTTAATGTGATAAGTATAATAAACTTGGCTTTGGCATTTATACACAAATTTAACCTGCTATGTGATAAAATGCAAGTTTAAATTAGCAATATTTTTAAGTAAAGAGGTAACTCAACAAAAACTGTTAAACGGCACGAAGTATTATTGTGTTACAGAAAATAAAAAGAATTTTTATTGAGTCTTCATCATCAATTCTCTTGTAGGTGAACTCTGATCTAGCTTATGTTACAAGTATGGTTAGAAAGGATGTTTTAAGAACCGACAGACACCATAATTTTTATGCTGGTAGCGACGACAATCAGAATATTGCATCACTTTTTAACATATTGACGACGTAAGTGTAAATAATTGTACTTCTTAGAAATATAAAAATGCCTTTGCAAATATACAGGGTGGGCCATAAATTAACTAAATATATGAGATTTGAAAACTTTTTATAAAAAGGGAATTATTTTTGAAAGAGTCAGAGTTTATTTCTCAAAAACGATGTCACTGAAATAACCAGCATATTGATTTTTGTTCCTCGGCAAAGAAATCTTGAGATCGTTGAATCGCTTCGCTGATTTTTTCTTTCAGTTCACGTAGCGTATTGGTTTATGAATGTAACGACGACTCTTTAAATAACTCCATAAAAAGAAGTCTACCCGGGATATATCTGGGTTCCTGGTTGGATACAGGATATCGCCTTGTCTCGAAATCAGATTTTTCGGATACATTTCTTTAGCAACCGACAAAACTCGAAAGATGAGTAACAAGTGGCTCCAGTTATCTGAAACCGTATGACCATGTGCCACGAACTTGTGCGTCGTGTTTGCTTGGGGTGTGAGGTTTAAATGTTAAGGAATTATTGACCCATCCCTTATTATTACTTTTCAACAACAAATTGTGACAATAATATGGTATTTTTATGTTTTAGATATGCATTGTACCACCCTACAGTGAGCTATTGTCAAGGTATGTCTGACCTAGCTTCACCGTTACTGGTCACTATGGGCGATGAAGCTCATGCTTATATTTGTCTTTGCGCTCTCATGACCAGACTTTACCCTAACTTTCTGCTGGATGGTGAAGCGATGACGTTAAAATTTAGTCACTTAACTGAATCTTTACAAGTATACGATCCAGATTTTTATAACTATTTAAAATCGCAGCAAGCTGATGACTTGCTATTTTGCTATAGATGGTTATTGTTGGAAATGAAACGTGAATTTGCTTTTGATGACGCTCTCAGAATGCTAGAAGTATTATGGGCTTCCTTACCACAAAAAACCCCGTCTATTGAATTATCCTTGAAGGAAAAAGAATTTGATCCTATAGTGGAAGAAGAAATAGACCCTCCTCCTTTAAGTCCTTTAGTAAAAGCTCCTCGTGAAAACGCCTATACTAAGGTATGCGCAATACGAAGACAAAGCTCAAGTTTCAGTTTAGCAAACATAAAAGCTCCGAAGCTTATTACAACAAAGCAAACGAATCATAGCTTAGATGAAAATGTTACTCGAGAAGTACTCGCGAACACGTCGCTTAAACACGCCAAAGAATTTCAAAGTTTAGATGACGCAGTTCTACAGGGTCAAATGCAACCAAAAGCTGATCTGGAAACCGCAATTGACGCAGGCGAGAAAGAAATTTCAAGTATACAAGACGCAAAATTAATTCTTCCGCGGAATATGAAAAGTGTGCCTGAGCATGTCAAATCTACAGACAACACAATTTCAGATTGGTCAAGTGCTGAGAACTTGGTAAATGGTACCTCGCATACTGATGTCAAAGAAACGCCTTTAGGAAGTCAAATAAGATTATTAAGAGATAAAATATCTATTCACAACAATAGATTTTTCTCATCTTTAGACAAACTCGATGACCCAGTAGCGGACACGAACAGACCAAAAATTAAAATGATTAAAAATTTAAACGAATTTTTAAACTTTGCTACTGGTTCTAAATCTGGAACTATTAAACAAGACAAACTTCAACGAACTCAATCGACAACAGATAAGCCATCTTCGCGAGAATGTCCGAAAATTACTTTAACCAAAACATCTTTGGATGAGACTGATATAGTAGCACAAATGGAAAAAACTCAAAAATTTAATAGAACATTCAGATCTTTTATATCTGATACAAACGATGGAAGTAGTCCAGATGATTCTCAAGAATATTATCCGATGACTACGTCAATGACCAGAGAATTACGGCTTGAATTAGAACATTTAGATCGGCAAGTTTTCGGACCTTCTTATATAAATAGACGCAGTATGTTATGTGACTCTCCGTCTGATTCTACCAGCACTGATGAAAAACCGACTAATAACTATGCTGAACTAAAATCCGAATGCATTACAGCTATAGAAATACAGACAGAAAACGTTGAGTCTTCTGAAGTTATGAAAAAGTCACCCATGTTCGAAACGATTAAATCAAATGCGAGGAGCGTGGAAGATATATATCTATGGGAGAATCCTCTTCACAGAAATACTCCGACAACTCGCACCACCGCAAGCTGCCCGCAAACTCCCGACGAACAAGCGGAATTAGACTTTGACGGAGACACAGGAGAAATTTTCGAGGAACACTCCGGGAAAAAATCTATTACACCTATACGGCTGTTGCGGAAAAATCATTCGTTAGAACCACAAGACTTATATCTCGACAACAATAAGCATTCTGAAACGCATTCCAGCGAATCAGATTTATCAGAAAAAGAAGGAGCGCCATTAAGTAACACCAACATATTAAAAAACAATCAACAAGCGACAAATGCAAAGTCCCATAAATTTTTTTCAAACATGTCACATGAGTTAGAAAATGCCAAAAGAAACTGTGAATCAATCTTAATCGCGAAGCAATCCAACTTACATAGTGTAGCATCTACAATAAACAATTTTCAAAAAAAATATGAAGTGTTTAAACCACCCGCACAAAGATCTTCCACGTCCAATTCGGCTAGCGGAGAAAGTTCGAGTAAGCCCAGCATAAGCAGCCTTCCATCGCCATCTGTATTTGGAGGGGGAAATCCATTTCTGATGTATCTCTGTCTGACTGTTTTGCTACAGCATAGAGACTACATAATGAGAAATCACATGGACTACAATGAATTAGCAATGCATTTTGATAAAATGGTTCGTAAGCATAACGTTAACAGGGTATTAAACCAGGCGAGGCAAATGTATGCTATGTACTTGAAGCAGCAAGCGCATAAGACTGGCGATGTGACTACTTAACTAGTATTAATATAAGCACCGGGATCTCTTCAGTAATTTGCTCATAAGTTTGACTATTGTAATATAGAATAACACCAGTAGTTTATAAGTTTACATGAGAATCTATTGATTTCAATAATTATTTCTATAATTTCCGCCTTTCAATACAAAAACTGCTATCTGTGCAAGTATTAATTCTTCAAATCGTTAAATATTCCTAGGGGTACGTACATGGTATATAGGTTTGTTTGTAGAAAACTTATAATCTTGACATTTCCAAAGATTCTGATTGTGATATTATTTGCATTTTTTTACATTTAATAATTTAATTGAATTTCGTTGTACGTTGCATGTACTATAAAATTGTTGCACAACTCTACCTTAATGATTTATTAAAAACTATGCTTGCATGAGGAAATCAAGTATTTTACGAAGTATTAATAAATTCAGATTAATTATGATATAAATTTTTAAAATACTATGAAATTGCTATTTATCAGTAAAGGAACAAAGCTTGTGTGGCTTAAGATAAACCGTTAATCATGCGCGTATGTATTTAAACTCTTTAATATTAAATAAAGATATGTAAATAAATTATTTAAAATTTGGATTGTTTTTCAATAACCTTTTATTTGTTATAAAGGATAATGAAATATGTTTATGACGTAAACAGTCAATTTCATTTATATCTCTAGATTAAATATGTTTATCGGATCCAGACTTTGGGTTGCCGTGATGTTACATTATTCGAGGTTGTCGTTAGCTTCTGCTGCGTTGGAATAATTTGCTGAGAATCAATCAGCTTTTATAGAGCTGATAGTTTCTTTACAAGAATTATTTTATACGAGCCCTTGCTCTGAACATATCCACAGTTAAACCTGACTAAACTCTAATATTAGCGGGTGTTATGGAGTCTTATATTTATAAACTACGGTAATTAATGACAACTTAATAGTTTGTGACCTACACTCATTGTAAGTTGATCATTGACAGGCAAATAATTTTTTAAAAGCAATTATTGAAGCATGTTATAACAAGATGATGATTATTATGAGGAATCTGAGATATCCAAGAATAAAATCTTAAAAACATTTCTCAATATCAATAGCCACTTTGGATCATTAATGGTGATTAACTGAGTATATCATGAAAAAAGCCAGCCCAATTTGTTACAAACTAGATTTAAATTGAATTGCTTAAAGGAGAGCATCATTTACTTAAAATAGGTGGCTAGGAAGATTCTAAACGCACCCCGCCTACCACAAGAGCTTTTAATAAATTCAGTCATGCTTTTACTCTGCACTTGCTTAGAACCAGAGTTAAGACTACTACTTTTCCTAACATGTGGCAGTAGACTGAAGTACCTCCGGTATGGATGACTTTGAGTCAGAGATAGGGGGCAAGGTTACACTTTGGCGGTGTTGCAAGATCATCCGCGATGAAAAATTAAGCCCGCCTCTTTACGCTTTAATAAAGCAGGTAATGAAAGATGTACTGGGTAGGAACGCTCGCACGAGGTTTCCTAGTGAAATTACGGCGTCGGCTGCGAGCGGAATATCATGTGCAGTTGATTAATATTGTAGAATATAAATTGAAAAATTAGAAGTAATATAAATAAATTAAACAGAAAGCAAATTAACTAGAGTTCTATAAATTGATGTTACCATCACATGAGTCAGAGTTAAGGTAATTTGATATAGTAACTAAAAAATTAAGAAAAAATACTGCAAGTAACTTATTATAAGGTCTCTACCGCTTTAGGGTACAAGTACATGACGGCTGGCTATAAACAAAACATATGACAAGTCTTAACAGAAGGTTCATTTAAAGGTAAATAATAAATTCCCGGTCAAGGGATAAACTAAATAAAAAACAAAGTTTGGAGTATGTATTTATTCAAATGCTCTTTAATTTACTACCCTCCTAAGCCACATCTACAACTTACGTAAACTTAACATAAAAATAATATATTACAATATAATATCACATGACATCCCAATTTAGAAGTCGAAATAGATTACTAACAATTTTGCGGATAATCTACGCATGCGGTTCTATTAAGGAAGTCAGGTAGCAAAATCATGTGAAGTATTGGGAGAATATTTTTCTTCTGCGTAAGTTTACTTCCGTCTGTTTCCGCCGGAGCCAGAAAGTATCATAGCGATGCGCATGAAGATGTTAAGAACATCCAGATATACAGATATTGCCCTGAAAAAACATTTTTAATATTAATATGTAGTGCATAAAAACAATGATTGCGAAATATTTCTTTTCTATTACTTATATTGTGTAAAAGAAATAGGATATTATAAAATCCTATCATTCAATGAATCCAATATGACAGAAACTACGGCTTACAATACCGGGATTCCGGGATCACGAATACCGGAATTTTGGTATTACATTATACATACAAAACGTAAGTCATTAATATTATTTCATAAATACTTTCAATTTAATTATATTTTTTGCTTCTTTAATTATACAATGCCATACGAGCCTGTTATATGTAAAATGTAGCATACAATTTAATACATACATACTTTTTTTACTTGCACGTTTTTTTGTATCTATCTACTCTTTCAGAACAATATTTATTGGATTTCATATATTATTTGTTAACAAGTCAATATAACAACTAAGGTAAGTAAAATATATCTAGCAATTTTTTTTTATTAATAATACCAATATCCCAATATTTTAAATATCAAATACCGGTATTCAGATTTTAGTTCGGTATTGTAAACCCTAACAGAAACTTAATACGCTGGTCCGAGTTAGATAAACACCATTGGCTTAGAGACTTAAGACTTTTTAGACGAAAAACTATGTAAAGTGAATATATATAAATCAGTGGATATATTTTCTTTTTTACAGATACTATCAGAAATAATTCACTCTTGCATCTCTCTTAATTAATCCAGTTCCCAGTGATGATGAAATAAAATAAATCTAGAAACTTAACCTTATTTATAATTATATTTCGGACGACTTAATTTTTTTGTAATATAATGGAAATTTTTAATAATAATCTTGAAATAGGAATCAAATTAGCAAACAGTTTACAGATGTTTACTTATTGGCATAGTGCTACCTAGAGGAACAATGTGTTCAAAAGGTTGATAACTAAATCCTTTTCAATTATCGATTTGTGCTTGAGGTATCCTCAGTATTTTAAAGTATTTTGTACATTCTTTGCACATTTTTAAAAGATCCGATAACAAAGGTAGGATATGGACAAATTGCAGGTACATACTGCATTGAGTTAATTATAACAATAAATATGTATTAACATAACACAAAATATAATTAGTGTTTGCTACAAATAAACGTAAAAAATAATTGAAATCCTATAGAAATATATTTTGTTTACACACATCAGAAAATTTTATTTTTTGTATACTCACGAGTTAATTGGATCGTATGGTTGGAAGCCGTACATCGGATGATTTTCTGCCCGCTTGATTATTACTTGTGTGTCATACAACAGGAAACCGCTGAATACTATTAGGCCACCATACAAACTAAGTGAATATAGCCCTAAAACAAATAATTAGAATCTACATAAAATGTGAAAATCCTTAACCAATGGTACGCATATACAATAATTAAATATTCTGATAGACACACATTTTAAAAATACTTTAAGAGTTTTGTTAAAATGTTTTAATTTAAATCCAACCATAAATGAAAAATACTAGCAATAAGTGTTATTTTTTAAATAAAGGAAAGACATTATGCAATATTTATGATACCTGCTCCAAGTGCAGTGGTAGGTGGCAGGAACATGCTACCAAGTGAGGCTGCGAAAACAGCGCCAAGACCCATCGCTAGTGGGGCTCGCATATTCAGGAATTCGCCAGAAGGGGCGCAGATAGCTATTGTACTAAGACCTCCAACAACACCAGCTGTATAGCTAAAAAAACAAGTCATAGACATTTTTCAATTTTATTGACTTACATATACAATAACCATGCTTATATACATGTTCATAAACAAGATATAATTAAAAAACGTTACTCACATAGCAGCCCGAGTTAGAATAGGACCACCAAGGAAGCAAATTGGAGCAATTACAGCTCCCATAATACCAGTGTGTACTATCCAAGCTATCTGCTTAGCTCCAAAACCAGGCTTGTAATCCATTCCACGGACAACCATACCTGACCCAATCATAAGGCCAAGTGTGACTATAATAGACTGAAATAGACAATCATTTAATTGTAACATATTTACTGTCAACATTACCTCTTCTCCATACAAAATATTTTGGATTTACAAACCAAAAGACTTCATGTACAGAAAGAATGTATTACCTCAAAATTGAACTAAAATGTTACAACCTGCAAGTATTTTATTACTGTTTTCATAACATTGAGACATGATTATGATAATCGTTTTATATATAATCGTTTCGATATTTGAATACTCTGTACTTATTGTTTCATGTTAAGTTGAGGTCTAAAGTTAAAGGTATGTAACCTTACAGGATTCCTGAACTAGACATTAAATAATAATTTATTATAATAATAAATTTTTAATTATTCTAAATTGTTTTTCTGCTCATTTAAATAAATTTCGATGGTAACCAGATATTGGATATTCAGATGAATAACATGCAGATACTTTTAATAAGATACTACTACATAACAATAAATTAAAAAAAATACAATTTTCAGAATCAGGTATATTGTAAACAGGTAAATTGACATCCTATTCAGATAAGCAAATATATTTTATGTGTCTTAATCACCCATTCATAAAATGCTTTTAAAAGTACCAACAAAACCATGTACATTCAATCCACACTCTGAACATCCTTTAACTTACCATCCATCCATTGCGTGCTACCAAATTGAGTAGTGCAGGGGTCCTAAAAACTGTAACTGCACTACCCGC
Organism: Battus philenor; assembly: GCF_028537555.1. Lineage (NCBI taxonomy): Eukaryota > Metazoa > Arthropoda > Insecta > Lepidoptera > Papilionidae > Battus > Battus philenor. The sequence continues at coordinate 11,700,477 of NW_027181682.1, forward strand.
TGTCAATGCAAGAGACCCAGCAATATAGCCATAGGTTGTCTTGATGCGATCTTTAACATATTGTGGCCAAAGACTAAAAAAAATCATGTCACAATTTATTTATTTAAAACAGGCAATAAGAGACATTGTAAGTAACATATGAATATAAACTACATACACAAAAAAAGATTTGATTAGGATAAATAACTAATTATGTCCAACTAAACCAGAGTTCCCTAAACTTTTTTGTGTTGTAGACCCCTTGCCATGTTTTTCCGTGTTGGGTAGACCCCCTACTTACCTGATATTGATTTCCTGTAAATTTCTAACTATAGTGTAATTTAGTGTTAACAACTTAAAGCAAAAACACATGTTAATTTATACATTTATTAATCGAATTTAAATTAAAACTACTCAAAATAAAATTTTGTATCTGTTATGTAAAATATATGTAACATTAAATAAACATAAAATAAACTATAAATAAAATATCATAAAATATATACTTCATAGGTACTTTTATAAATAATGTAAATGTTTTGATATTATAAGACAGTATGATGTAATTAAATAGATACTATCAGTGTATGTGTTAAGATCCACTATCATGGACCCCCAATTTTTTTTTCGCTGATGTAACCCCTTGCAAGTTGTCATAGACCCCTAGGGGTCGATATAGACCACTTTGGGAATCACTGAACTAAACTATTGAATTTTGTATGAAAAATATTACATCTAATATGTGTTAGAAACATATAATATATCTCTTGTCTTATTTAAATAGTAAATTTGAAAATATAATGGTGTTTTCTTTTCTTCTTACAAAAATTACTATGTGTGTAAATGCGGTGCCAAAGAAATTTATTGTTTTGCTCTAAATTTGTGGATACTTTTTGATATAATCTAGTAAATGGCTTAAATGTACTCAAATGTTTAAAGTTGTATAACATAAACATGCCAAGCTCTTATCAAATATTTAAATATATTATCTATGTAATGATGATCAATCAAAGCTTATCAGAACTTTAAGATTTTGGCATAAGACTTACTGTGACTCTTGCAATGTGCCAGGTTTAACACCAGACCCATAGTAACAAAGTGCAACAATACCCACTGCTGATGCTCCAGCTAATGCACCCTTTCCCAAACTGAATGCTGTGAACACGAGAAAGAGTTAGTGAGATATGTTCCTTCTTTTAATAAGTTTTTGAGAAAAATGTCAGCACTGTTTTAAAAATTTAGAATAGACATATTTAAAAAACAGGACCCTAGTTGGGATCTATCCCCTTTTGATTGCTAAGTAGTCTCCGCTTTCATCTCATATGATACACTTACACTCATTATAATATACACTCAAATGTGTATAGTCTACTTTCATGCAAATGTCTACATTCAACTGGCGAAATCTAGTTTCATTTTATTAAATTTGCAGAACCTTTTAGTTCTGCAAACTCAGTTCCGACAAAGTTGCAAAAGCATCGAGGCTAGCAGCACTACATCAACAGATACAAGAAGTGACTTATTGTTGGGATCACTGAAGGAAACCTAGGTTTGCACTATCTCTTATTAAATATCAAACATTTTGAATTCCAGGGTGCCTAAGAAACTTGATTAGTTGCTATTAACAGATTATGCAAGTAGCAAAATTATATTATACAACTAAAAAGAAGTTGTACTTACCATTAGGGCCAGCTGGTGCCATTAGTCTTTCCCATAATGTTGGTTGTGACCTTGTCGCCACACGGGAACGTGTTTCGCGTGCGTAGTTCCTTATGACATAATTTTTTGGAACAAACTTTTGCGGTACTGGAGTTCTCAAAGTCTGTTGCACGTTTAATGCCGAGCGAAGTACGCACATTCGGGACAGCATGATGCAACTAAATTTGAAAATAAGAAACAAATATTCCAAATTTTAAATTTACTATCTAAAACATTAAAAATTAATACCATTGAAGTAAAATAATTAAATGCATATAGAACTGATAATTGCGTGATATTACTTACAATTATTTATCCCGGTCTAAAATATAATGAAATGTGATTGCACAATTTGCCGGTGTGTCCTTTTTACTTATTCAATGCGGATAAAAGAAGTGAAAAACATGCGACGATATAAATTTAATTTCGTAATACAGTAAATTCGATAATATTCTATTATGTTCTTGACTTTTCGTTTTTTTTTTTAATTTTTGTTGTGTTGAAAGATAATTTCCATAAAAAAAATGCTGTTGTCTATGATTATGGGCTATAAATGCTAACAGAACTAAATAAACTTGATCGAAGAATTATGTGCTCCAAATCGGTGAAATGGAAACAGACATCTAAAATTAACTACTTTATAGGAAAAGGTATTAAAAAACAACTTTTTTGACCGATTATCATGAAACATGTGTTATGAATCATTCCATAACTAATTTTATCAGTTTAGTTAATTTTAGAACATGCTTTGAGTTCTCAATGAATTAATGGTATTCTCACTTAAAAGTTTTTCCTGAATAAACATTTTTTGTGTTTCGTTAGAGTACACGAAGTCTTTTACATTTGTTTTAGTAACTCTATCATTGAAAATTTATAATCTATTGAATATATTTTTCACGTATAACAAATATTTGACGTTTAAATTTCTAATATTGACATTTATTATCAAGCATGTCAATTGGCAGTTTACCCATGTGCTTATTTCCTCAAATGACAAAATTTAATCATAGCTGTTAAACTTATTAGTTAATATTGTTGCGAAATTTGAAATAAGTGAACAATCAACAATGAAGAAGGCCAAATATTCCGAAGATTCTGGCGAAGACGTAGGTTAGTGTGAGAATTGAAATAAGTAAATTAACTGGATTTATTACAAAGGTTAAATTGGATATTGTATTTATTTTATTTTAGATTCCGAAGAAGAACTTTCCCCTGAGTTACACAAAAAATCTTTAGAAAAATTGAAGAATGTTGATCCTGACTTCTACAAGTTTCTTGAAGAAAATGACGAGAATTTATTGGATTTCAATGATGATTCTGATAACGATCGCGAGGAATTAGATGAGGAGGAGGATGAACTACATAAACCTGGTCCTCTTAAGGGTGATAGTGACGAGAGTGATTTTGAGGTATGCTTGTCGATATTTCTTCGAAACTAGATTAGAGAATAATTAATTAATGTATAGTGATTCAAATAGATTTTTATTTCTGCATGGAGGTACCTGACACAAAACAAGTTATAAATTCATGAAATAAAACAGACGAGAAAACGAGACTTGGCTTGCTGCCAAGTGTCCTAAAAGCTAAAACTCTAAATTCACTCACTTCATAAAAAATAGTTATGTTTATAAACTGTTAATGGTAATACATATATGTAACATATTCCTTATAATTACAAGAGGATTATTCATTTCATTATATACAAAAGGATGTCATTCTTTGAAGTGTAAAGAAAATGATTGTGCTTTAAGGATGAAGGTGCAAGACCAGTACATGGTAAAATAAATCTGAAATTAATAGCCCAATGGCAGGCTGAACTACAGGCAGAGGGGAAAATTAAGCTTTCCACATTAGTCACAGTCATAAAAGCATTTAACGCTGCCATGTTGCGAGTAAGTGAAGATGGTACATCAAAAAGTGAATTCAAAGTAGAAGGTATGACATTATTATTGTTTTAGCTTATCTAACATCTGTACAAAGAATCCTTTAAGAATATTTGACATAATATAATAAGCTACAGAAATGTATTTAAAAGTAATTATATTTTTTGTACTAATTTTTATCTACAGTAGTTGTGTACTAATATATAACTTTTAGTCTAAGAGCCCGTGACGCCCAGACCTTTGTTATATTATAAAAGCTGAAAATTCTTCTACATATATCCCTTATACAGGTATAAGCAAACCCAGCCTGTATAGGGGACATATATAGAAGAATTTTCAGCTTTTATAATATAATGAAGGTCTGGGCGTCACGGGCCCTCACTCTATTTAAAGCAATAAGTATTGCAGTAATTACAAAGAAAGAAAAATAAGACATCCAGTAAATTAATAGCAAATTTGCAGCAATGTTTAATTATTTTACAAAATATTGTTTTGTTTTAGGATCTTCAATATTTAATGCAGTAATACAGATGTGTGTATTGTATTTACCTGGTGCTATCAAGAAATACTTGGGCATGGAACAATCAGGAAAGGATCCACAAAAGTGTAAACACTTTACTAAATTGAAAGGACCTTTAATATCATACTTGCAAGATTTATTAAAACTCTTAGGTGGAGTTACTTCAGATAATATCATGACAGTACTTCTTAAGCATTTGCATCAGATGTCAATTTATATAGCATGCTTTACCAGGTTATCTAAACAGTCATTAAAGAAACTCATCACATTATGGAGTAATGGTGAAGAAACTGTTAGAGTTTTATCCTTTTTGTGTATTTTAAGAATAACAAGAAATCAACAAACTGCTCTACTTGATTTAGTGCTAAAAGCAATGTATATGACTTATGTGAAAAACAGTAAATTTGTGAGTCCTTCTACCTGGCCAGGAATAAACTTCATGCGAAGGTCATTGGTGGAAATGTTTTCTTTAGATTTGAATGCTTCATACCAACATGTATTTCTTTATATTAGGCAACTAGCTATACATTTGAGAAACGCAATCATAGTACAGAAAATAGAGAATCGACAAGCAGTGTATAATTGGCAGTTTATTAATTCACTACATTTGTGGGCTGACTTAATAGCAGCAACTTCAAATAAACAACAATTGCAACCATTACTTTATCCTTTAGTGATGGTTATAACAAACACTATAAAGTTGGTTCCAACACATCAGTACTATCCCCTTAGATTTCATTGCACAGAAATTCTAATAAATTTATCCAAGGAGACTAATACATTTATTCCCACATTGCCTTTTTTGGTAGAGGTAAGTGAAACTTTTTTACTCTTAAATAGAATTATATATATAGTGTTTTTGTAGGTTACTTATAAATGTATCAAATCATTCGTACTAAATTCCAAGGAAGTTATTATTGAAGGAAAGTAAAATTTTATTTTCTTTTTGGGACTGTCTTTTTATGTTACTCGTAGTTAAATATAACCATGCAATTATTATGTCTAATGTGATTAAAATTACATTGTATATTTTTATAATACTTAGTCTCGCCATTAATATTGTTACAGGAAAAAAAATGTTGTTTGTAATATTTATTATTATTACAGTATGTTAGTTTAATTAATACCTTAATATAAAAAAATGTTATAAATATAAAACTTATTTGAAATGGTCTCCATTGGCTACAATATAGTCCTTCAACATTGAGGCCTGTTATCAATAGCAGCATGCATTCTTTCAATTGGTAATTCCTTCACTGCCATTTATAGGGACTCCAAGTTATCATGGCGTTAGAGTAAGCCTCTTTAAAACTGACCATAAATCATATACCAGTGGATTAAGATCAAGTTAGATCAGTCATCAACTCTAATGAAGTCTGGAACATTCTTTTCTCACCAAGATTGTTCAAGTTCAAGCTTTGTTACTTAGCGCTGAGTCTTGCTGAAAGTACTATTCTTGGTTATTGGATATGATGTTGTTCCCGACGCAAAATGAGCGCAGTGCTGCTTAGTTGGAATCTAGCTCGCAGAAGCAAGACAAGACACGGTATTAAGGCTATTCACTACCTTCTCTAGAATGGTATCTTGTTACGATTGTGCCGATGTTTGGATTATTTGAATTATATGGCTCTGTCACTCCTTCTTAGCTCACATTCCAACAAACTATCACTGAAGTCAGATAATGCCTCCGTTGTATTCTGTTCCTGTTCCCTCAGAGCTTTCAACATATGTAAAAATTTCTCATACATAAACAATTTTTTTCTGTGATCTATCTTCGCGTACCGCTTACGTATGTAGTTGACTTGATTTTACCACCCCATGCTTTTTTAAATTTATCAGTTAAGAAATAGTCCATCTCTAAATACGATAAAACATGCGAGAAAACCATCTTTATCTCCAGACAATATCTTTTGCTTTCGAACAGGATTGCTTCGAAGTCTTCTCCTTATTGCTTTGATTGCTTTCTTCGTACAAACACTACGTAGACGGCCAAATCTTTTTCTGTCACAAACTGAGGAAGTTTCATTGTACTTATCAATATTCCGGTACAAAAACATTTAACTAATACTAATACATTTAAATAATATTACTAAACATATGGAGGATTTTAAACATTGTAAATGAGACCATACCTTCTTTATGTATTGCTAACAACATTTCGGTTCTCTTTTATGACCTTTATCTTTATCCCACCACTATTTTACTATATATTGGCGTGAGAATAGGAAACCACAATGAACAACATATAAAAATGACAGATTCCAAATTCAAAAGTAATTTTTTGTTTATTTTTAATGATAATAGTGTTTATGGTCAGGATTTTTTTAATCAAACTGAGAATTTCACCCGGTTTACACTAGATTTGATCACGTGTTAACTGCTAGTTCCTAAAATTTTCCATAATAGTAAGTTGCTTTTAGTTATAACAATGTTCATAATTATTTTATATTATTTTAGGTATTGACCACATACGACTTTAACAAAAAACACAAGAAAGTTTCAATGAAGCCTCTAGATTTTTCATGCATACTAAGGCTGGCAAAGTCGCAACTATCCGAGAATGGTTTTAAAGATGCTGTTATTGAAAAATTATATGCTCTTTTATTAGAATATACCGCAAACGAATCGCACAATATTGCTTTCCCAGATATCTGCTTACTCAGCATTATACAGGTATAAGATTATTCCTAAGATAGACTGTTTCACGCTTAGATGAAGTTAGACAGGAAACTGTGTTAATGGCATTTTGCTATCTGCAGAATCAAAAACAAGGCAGGGATGTACTGATTGAACATTTTGTGTCATGAAACTGGTGAAACCAGTGAGGGAAATGTTATATGTTATATGCTTGATATCATTTAAGAACTGTATTAATTTTAAGTTAAATTAAACATATTACATGTCATAAAAGTTATACTTTAAGAAAATTTCACCCACTTTCAACAATGAAATCGCTCAACATATATTTTATTTTCAGATTAAACAATTTTTAAAGACATGTAATGTTTCAAATTACACCAAGAAGTTGCGACAGTTAATGGAGAAGATTGAAGAGAATTCCAGGTTTATTGAGCGTGAACGTGCCAAAGTAAGTTTCTCACTTAGTGATGAGAAGATGGTGACAGCTTGGGAATCAAAAATAAAAGCAAAAGGGACTCCCTTAAATACATTCTTTCAGAACTGGTATAAAATTAATAAGATTCAGAAACGTAAGAAGATTTCTAAAAATGATGAAATGGCTACAGAGTTGCCAGTTATTAAGAGACCTAAAATACTTAATGAAAATGAATTAAAATTAGATAAAAAATCGAAGAGTAATGATCCAACGGTTTTGTTCCCATCGGATAGCGAAGGAGAAACAGAAAATTTGAAATTCACTAAAGATGATGATGAAACAAAACCGAAAGAAAAGAAACTGAAAAAGAGGAAAAACAAAAATAAAGCAAAAGTTAAACAATCTGTTCAAGTTGAAGAAGATATAGCAGATAAAGAAGATGTTGTTCAAGATTTCAGTGTTAGCGATTGGTAATAAAAGATATTACTCTTTGAATATCATATTTTTTTTATTTAACAGACAAATGAATTTGCAACAATATTATAAAGTATATCATAATATAAAAAGTGTTTAAGGTAAACCCTTCAAAAAATACGTCCATTGTACGTTGGGATCAGGTGGGTCATGACATTCTATAGTCAAACATCCTGTAGGAACTTCTTCCCAGCCGTCGCTAGAACTTTCTTTTAAATACACGGTTACGGTTAGGTCCTAAAAAGTAAAAGTACAGTTGATTATTTTAATTCAAATTGGAAAATAGAAGTAGGCATGTGTGAATTTAGGTGAATTAAACACAGTATGTAATGTGATCTGTTTGATCATACATTATCGACTAGAGCATGGCATAAAATCGAATTTCACCATTCGTGGCAGTGCAAATTGAACAATGTCACGTTAGATTATCAGTTGTAGGGTTTTTTTACGGAGTTTTCTGTTACCATTTCTAGATATTATTTTTAGTTATAACAGTTGTTTATGAAATTTACTATTTTTTTTAATATAACTAGGTCAACCCTGTGTTTGTTTGAGGTGTATAGGACACGAAAAACCAAAAAAAAACCTATGAGAAGCTATAAATAATAGTTTCCATAATACAATTAAAAGGTATTTTAAACGGTGAACAGGGACCGTATAAACGGAGAAAATAAATTTAAAATCCTACGAAATTACTAGAAATTGCTAAAATGTATTTTCAATATCTTTCGTAGCCTGACAATAACTTCATCAGTTAATTACCGTTATTATTATTATATTTCATTACAAATTTACATGTATCGCACAATAAAACTGGTTATAGTATATGGACCTTATCAACTGTCTAGTTTCGAATATTATTATTATTCACAGGTACAATTTCACCTTTTTTGGTTTCACCGTTTCGTAAAACGATTTAATGTAAAATTCTTCGTGATCTATATTAAATTTAAACACTCTCGTTTCTTGGAAAACATTTTTGAATGTGATTATTGTAGGTTCGCCACTTTTCACTTCAAAAGGTCCTTGGGGTTTGGGTTCCGTAGCTATTCCTTTTATGTTGTATCTAAAATGTACAAAAATTGAACAAAATATTAAAATTGACTAAGCAATAATATTATAGTGTATTTTTACAATTAATAAATAAAAAACTGCATTAAAATTTATAGTCATAAATTACTTACACAAACTCTCCTGCACTAAACGAGTTCAATGAAACTCTGCAAATCTGACAGCCAAGTTCTGTTGGCTCAAACCACGCCTGAACTTTACCTTTCTCGAAGGGGCCCAACTCGTACTTTGTATCAATTAATATTGAAGGGTGCGATACCTGTCGAGGTAAGATTAGCTTAAAAACATCGTCTAAATTAAAAATAGTAGTAGTTCACAATTTCATTAGGCTTTTCGCGGCGTGAGTAGGCGCTCCCGCCAACAGGTGGACCCGTGGTGGAACATAATTAAATCCGCGGGAAGTCTGGATGCTGACCTCGCTAGACTGGTAATTGTTGAGATCCTTGGAAGGTGCCTACACCTTGCAGTAGACGTCTATTGGTTAATAATATGATCATTATGATTAACATGACATTTCTGTATTCAACACGAGTCGATAGTTTTTGGGATATTTTTTTGGGATTAGTCTCAATACTAATCAAACGGCAACAAATTCGGCGGATTCGCGAGTGCTATTGCTTGGTTAATAACACTACTACCACTTCGAAAAGCGATAGCGCTGGGAGAAGCGGTAAGAAGAAGACGAAACTAGCAACTCTTCTATCTAGTCTGATCGGGTATTGGTGTCTCCCGTGATATACGATCTGGCCTCCGCCATCCGACGAAACCTGTTATCGAAAGGTGACGATGACAATGTGCAGTGCATGTGGTTTGTCTTTTTGTCATAGAGTCGTCCGAAGCTATATTGACGAGATATCTTTTATTGAAACTATTTTGTTGAAACATCGTAAATATAATTGGAATTTAAAGCTGTTTCCTACCGTAATTAAGAACTCTGCTCTAATATCTGTTTTGTTATGTGCCCTCAGTCGCAGAGGAACGGATGTGCCCAGAGGTGTTATGAATTCCAGATTCTTTTCTTTAGCGGGCAGACACTTGAGAGTCACTTTGTACAGATATACACCGGTTAATGGGTTAAAAACTTGTAGGTATTCCTCCGTCTCGCCCACGACAAGCGGCGAATATGTCAGAGTCAATGTCGCCTAATAAAAAACAGGTAATATTAAAGTTCTTTATAACATAAAGCTTGTACATACAGATACAAGTCTAAACGTGAACTTAGTTTAGTCTTGTTTATGTATTTTAACTTATTTTCCTCTAATTTTAAGCTTTAGAAAACACTAACAATAAAAAAATAAGATACAAAATAAACTATCAAATATAATATACTCTAAAACAATTGAACTTTACTTATCCCATTAAAAATGGATGATTTCTTTTTTATGAATTTAGCCAACGCGAAATAATTTCTAAATTTGAATTCATGGCCTTTTATTACATAAAATTTTTCACTGGTATTTATATTGTTTGGTTTTTATTTTAACGAGTTTTGTGAATAATGAGAGATAAAAAAGAAATTTTAATATAGTAATATCATATACCGTTAGTGATGAGTTTACTTTAAGATTGACTACCAATTGCTTGACAAAATAGATATTTGCTGTGTAGTTCTAAGTAGATAGAATTCGGCTGGTATTTCAGGCACAGGCGGTACATTTTTTAGAAACAATATTGTGTACAAGCAATAATGCTAGTCATTTACACTTTTAAAACAAATTAAATATAATAGGCTCTAGTTTCATGCTGTATTCTTTAAAAAGGTTGACAGTTAATAAAAAATCATTGTTATAATTCAATTATAGATAGTTACGGTCTAAAATGTGGATGAAATTTGTTAGCATGATAACGATTTTCAACTCGTTAAATTTTTTACACTTTAAAAATAAATTGAAATTTCTTTAAATTTTTTTTACTCGTTTTAAATTGAACTACCTTTGAATTCCTATTGATTTTCAGCACGTCAGGGCTGTCGAGATTTTCACAGTGAATATTAAACTCTGCATCATTCCCTAGCGGATTGAAAATTGAGAGTTCTTTTTGTACGGATTCTCGTGCGCGTGATTCAAAAGCCATTGTTCCCATAATGCCACTCGGTGTAACAGTTATTGTAATATTGTAGAATTGGTATTCGCGAGTGTCTTCGTTTATAAATGTAACCTGAAATTGTTACATTTATTTACAAATAAACGGAACCGGAGTTGCAGTTTACATAATATCAACAAAATGATATTCTTGAATCCAGAAGTGATCTACATAATCGTCAATATATGTATGTTTCAGAAGCTTTGTCCTCGTTTCGTTGAATACGTGACATGCGTGTTTGGAAAAATTCAATTCAAAATTTCTAAATAGAATGTCAGAAATAATTAATAAAATAGTATTGAGAAGAGGAAAGATGCGTTAATTTCTGCAAAGTCATTAACATTGTGGAATTCTGCAATATATTATTATGTATACATAGGTCTATGTAGTGATAGTTATATATGTATTTTTAAACCTTAGCGTTAATTTCACATTCTTCGTAACAGACAAACGACCAGCGGCACGTTGCAGTGGCTTCTCCCCAAACTTTGACAGTTTCGGGATGCTTTATTTCGTAGTATCCTTCATATTTTTCCGGATATATTTTAACAATTTCCGATGATACAATGTATGTTTCCGGAAACTATAATAAAAGTATAATACATGATGATTCGAGTTTATTTGTACAATTTTTGTTACAATGCACTTCCTCTATAGCAGAAAGTGAAAAGATGTACTAATGGTCCCTTTAGCTTAGTACAAATTGCAAGACCCGTCCACGAGCCCCAAGTTCAACGAAGCTGTGAAAGAATATATAAAAGGCACAGAACTTTGGGGCAAAAGATTCTGTCAATTACACTATGGCACTCAGGCTGAAACACAGCAATGCTTCATACCACTGTTTAGGGGCAGACTTACTATTACTTTGTATCTAGTTAGTAGTTTTGGTATCCAAACAGCATCCTTTCATAATTTACATTCTCCTAAATTAATTTTAATTACTTTTTAGACAGCCGATCCCATATAAGATTAAAATAGATATTTTAAAGCAACGAAGTACGAGTACTATCGCCTAAGAGGCCTTAAAAATGAAAAATTTTGCATATTTTGATTTTATTGAAGTTAAAAATAAAAGGCTAAAATAAAAAATCATACAAGTATGCTCAAATTTAAAATAAGAAATCCGAAAGCTTTTGCTCAATTTACTTTTATGTTTTGTTTGGATGAAGGCAATAAATTTATAATGCATTATGAAACAATCTATTTCAAGAAATGTGTAAATAATCAAATATAAGATTAAAACCATAGCTAAAATATGCCGGTTGCCATGCATTGTTTTCTTTTACAAATAACAAGCAACGACGATCGTACGTCGTCGTCGCGTACCATAGGGCCAGTTTTTCACCACGTACTATATATTAAATCGCCAACGCCAATGGACTGGCATAGTCTTACCTCTGTGATATTGTAAACCAATAATTCCTCAGTATGCACATCCTTTTCCCTTACAGTAAGTGAAATATTTCCGTTAGGGTTAGGATTAGTTGCGATTCCAACAACGTTCACGAAAAGCGCACTTTCTCCAAGTGGTGAATATAATACTTGACCCTGTGTATATTAAATTGAAAATTAAAGCCCATAGCTTGCAATGTTGCAGAATGCTATTTTAGGGGAATTCAATCTGATACTTATTTCTTTCAAATTTATTTCTTCTTGCATTTTCCTCAAAACGTGCAGAAGTTTAGTAGTCACTGTAAATAACCCTAGGTGGAGGTTGGCTATTATAACATCAATAAATAATATTTTTATTTACTACTTTTAATTTATTTTTTTAGTAATTATGGATGACCCAAATTCAGTATTTGTTTACATATAACTTTTTTAACTCACATGATTTGTTAGTTGAACGAGTCTTTAAATTTAAATTTTGTACATACATACATTCTTCTAAGGAAGCGAATAGGGGGCCGTAAAACATACGCCCAGATTATATTAATTGAGATTGCTGTAATTCTATGTTATATTTTTGTTTATTATATGTAAAATAATACATGATTTATGTATAATGATATATAATGAATAAAAATATTTATCAGCCATATATTTATAGATAAAATACCTCGTGTTTTCCATAAGATTTTGGCTTGAAATAGATAGGAATATCGAAAGTGGTGTTAGCTTCAACGTTGAATTCTTTGAGTGTAACAAATGATTCTCCTGTCACTTCTGACAGAACCAACCACATTTCATCCGTGCTGCGTAGAAAGACAATAGGTTTAAAACGAAAAAATCTAACAACTATTACTCATTTTGATGAAATGACATAGCTTATTAGTATTTTATTAACTTAAATTAAAAACATCTAATTTCAGTTGGTTCACTTTTAAAAGTAAGTTTATTTTACAGTAATTTTAACATGTTTTGTAACATATGTGCTGGAAAGTTTTTGGATTTGAAGAGAAATTTATCGTCTTTTTTGTGTCTGTATTTGTTTATACATACGGATTTGTCACCACGATGTAGTCAGTTTTGACCTCCCTTACAGGACACTCCATATACAATGTTTTGTTTTGTATATTCGAGGAATCGATGCACGTGGCATAAAGGGCTAATTCAAGTGGCTTGTAATTTTCAATGTTGCAACTTGCCTACAAAAAATATCAATATGACAAAATACTTCTTACAGTCATACAAGTTGCTTTCCTATTAATTACTAGTTTTTTAACCAAAGAGCGAACAAACAGCAAATTTTTGGCGTAAAATATTAACGGTTAGATTAAATACCTTAAATTTACGACAAAACCAAAATGCAGCAATAAAGAGTTTAGACTTGAGAAAGAATAACGTATTTCATTTCGTATTATGAAGTCTATGTGAATCCTATTAATGCAATTCCTTAGACATCATGCGGTTCAGATTACATTGCCGACGTTTACAAGTATTTTATTATTCTTTATTGTGAATTATTAATTTTAATTTGTTGTTACAAGTAGGTTTGTTGCGTTAACTTTTGTATTTTAAGGGGACCGGAAAGTAACGTTTCTGTCGACATATCTTACAGAAAAACTGATTGATTTTTACCACTCTGGCATTGACAATTTGTATACTAGATGTCAAAAGGTTGTTGATAACGAAGGTAAGAGAAAGAATATATGGCTGATTACAAATAAAACTAGTTAAAAATGTAGTCGTGTGAAATTAACTTAAAAAGGCGACATTACTTTCCGGTCCTCCTAATAGTATCTACTTCTAAAAATATTCTTAACTTTTTACATACTATTATAAATAAATACTGTTCATAAAGCCTCATTAGACGTGGTTCGTATAATTTTTGCTTTTACATCATAAAGTTTATAAAATTTATTAAAAGATTGCAAATGAACTTACCCAAACTTTTATAAAAGGGTTGTTGTTAGCAGGCCTAAATGTCACAGTAAACGTAACATTAGTACGCGCGGCTATATTGCCTTCGATAGGAGATATTGTGAACTCGTCCGTCTTTAGAGGCTGCCACCAGAACCTATTAATAAGTGTTCCCAGATAATTAAAAATAACTGTAATTACATTCATGCGTGATAAATAAAAAAATATACTCAATTATACCTTGCGCTAAAGTCGCCTTTGTTTTGCAACATGACCTTCAATATTCTACAACCACGTTTGCGCACACGACCAAATTGTAAAGAGTTTTGGCTGAGACAGAGACTCATACCTGTAGCGCTTCCACTGAGTTGAACGATAGGCCTTTCGAATTGAAATACTTTCATATTTAGCTAAAACATTATAAAAGACGTAGAACTTTATTTTGAGAATTTAGATTGTTATTCAAAAATATAAAATTCATATTAATGTACATGATCAAATAAGAGAACAAGAGACGGCTTTTTTTCGAGGAATAGCACCTTCTTTCCTAATAAAATTGAACATGCTAATATCGTATTTAGCACGTTGAGTTTTGCATACTAAAGTAGGCTTTTGGAATTCACGAGATAAATATACAAAAGTGTGTACTGCAATTTTTTAATATATTTTCAGCATATTTAAGTGGATGCGTTAAAAATATTTCACTTTTGTTAAAATAATTTGGTTGGTTATCATGTACTTAATTTCGGAAATACAAGACAAAGATTATATTTCTATACATATCACATTTTTATCATTTTTTATTCATACAGTTCTAAATTTGTAGCTCCTTTTATTATTAAACATAATGAATATACCAAAAGGATATGAAAATGTGTGCTGTATTTGTGCCAAGAACTCGTGTCCGCCATCAATCGGCACAAATACAAAATCTAGGCTATTAGGTAGAGTGATTAATATCTACTTAGTATAATTTATAAAGACTTTAAGACTACAGTGTTTATTGAAAAAATTATTCCGAAATCTAGCTTTACAAAAACAGCTTGGGGAATCATAGCTTTTTGTGAAGCTTTGAATCATTGGTTTAAAATCACCTGAACATTCAACTTGCTTATTATTCCAACAGGTTTAAATTGTATTCGCAATGGAATTTTATGGTAAGGTAAAATATTACATTTATTTGGCACGACTTTCAACGAAGAAAGCGCGTTTTGTATATCTAGAGTTATTTGCTCTTGAATCTTGTCATCCTTGTAGGAGCGTAACATATCGCCTCTGTAAAAAATAAAAGTTAAATCGTTACAAAATTACTAAATCGCGATAAAACCATAAATTTAGAGCGTAAAAATTAAACAGGTAGGTCTGGAATTTTTCTAATCCTCTTTGTATTTTTTGTTGAAGAGCAATAACGGCTTTAAAGGTCTGGAAGATGAACCGGCATGTGTTGTCGTTGCTGTTGGACATCCATCAACAAGATGGACAGACAACCTTGTTAAGGTCAGGAGGTGGAAAGACGCCTATGCTCGGCAGTGGACGTTGTACTGTTGAAATGATGACAATCATCATCATTTATTTTAACATCACGGCTACACTCTCCTATTAAGCTCTAATGCTTAAATATTATCTAACGGAAATTCCATTTCAGAAAGCCGCAGCTTGTTGCAAGTATTATCTCAATTACGTGTCATTCGCATTCAAGCAAGTCTCAAAGTTAAATGCGTTAATTTACAGTTATATATAACCGACACCGGATAAATCTTTGGCTACAGGCGCCATTTATTGTAAAAAAATAATTTATAACCTTCCAGATCCAGGGTCAGTTTCTTGAGCATTCACTTTGAAGTCCAAACAGATGCTTGTAGCTTCAGAAGGATTCGTGTCGTCCGACACTGAATAAGTGTCTTTAAATGAAAAGCTAGCGTTGATAGGTACTTTGCTATGGTTCATCACTTCTATTTGACGGATTATCTTATCACCGACTTTAACAGGACCTAAATCGAAGCTCTTTTGGCAGCCATCAAACAAATCGAACAGTAGAGGTACGCCTGAAATAATTAATAGCTTGTATTTCATTAATAGCTTGTATTTCATTTTATATCTCTTTATGGTCGCTGGGTGCTTAAGGTTGTGGACCGGCTAGCTACTTGGACGACCCACAAGGTCAACATATGGAAGTCTTATGTCCATCAGTGCAAATCCTACGGCTACCATGATGATGTCGAAGATTATATCTCGCAATTCGTCAGTGTTTTTATCAATAAGAGGTATAATCTATACATCTATATTAATAGTATATATTCTACTAACCTTCTCCTTTAATAATTATAATTTCTTCGCACAAAGAGTTCACCCAAAATTGCAACTTGAACTCATACACTTTAACTTCTTTCGGTCGGAAATAAATTGTTATTTTCAGGCGCTCCTTTGGCTGTACCTCAGATTCCCTGTTGTACTGCACGTAAAGTTCCGGAACATTAGAGAAATTAAGGTCCACGCTGTAATTAGAATTTGTTTGAAAATTATTATTCTTAACAAGCTAAACGGGCGGGTATTAATGCTTAATTGATTATTGATATATATTGAAAACAGTAGACATATAATAGACATATAATACAATATCTATAAGAATAAATAATAAATGTAAACATACGTTAAGGGTGCGTTGTCGGAGTTTTCAAAGGCTATATACTTTTTGTAAGTAGTGTCGGGGGCATTGACTATGCATTTTCCAAAGTCAAAGTCCATGCACGAAAAATGGTATTTCGGTTTTTCTATTTCTGCATGAAGATATATTTCATATTCAGGGCCGTCAATAATCTGTGTTTCAGTAATCTTTCTGTTAATTTCTTATTAGTATTTTATCGGCGACATGTTATACAGTATGTAACTATTATTTAGTTTTAAAATTACTTACCGATAAAGTCACTGGAAAAGAATGGACAGGTACTTGTTTTAGATTGAAGTATAAAATGCATTCGACTTTTTTTCCAGGGGACACGTGGCCGGTGCACGGCTCTATTTCTACTTTCAAATATTTCTTAACGGATGAACTTGAATAATGCCAGTCGAAAAAGAACGTGGCTGATCCATCATTTTTAATCACGAACTGTATTGTTCTTTCATAGGTTGAAGCAGTCTAGAAAAATTACTTGCTTTAAATATACTTCGGATATCTCATTTAATACTTTATAATGAAGGTATTTTGGATCAAAATTTTGATTGAAATATGTTATAGCTTTTTAGTTTTTCATAGATTATGAACATCACAGACATTGTGCTATAAACATCTTTCAAAATTAACATGTTGGTGTTTAACAGTTTTCTATAGGCGCTTAGCACAATATACCCAACATAATAAGTTCATAACATTATTTTTATAATGAATTATGAGGAATAAAGATGTGTATACTATAAAAAATACACGGAATGACTAGAAAATATTGATACACAGTATATCTACGCGACATTTCGTTTTTTTTTTGAGAATCAAAAGCAATCATTACAAGATTCCATTATTAAGATTAAGCATAAGTGTATCTTCAAGGATCAAAGGGATGTAATTGTCAATAAGCGTCAAAGAAACAATTTTAAACATTTATTACAAAATCATCTTTCGTAAATAGAAATAATTTTTTACAGTTACCGCGCTATGGAATACAACCGAGGATTATATTTACGTTCATATTTTGTCATACCTTGTCTAAATGTATATTCGTAATAGCTTCACTTCTCAGAGTATGTTCAGTACCGATGAGATAATAAGTAACAATAGGCTTGATTGAAAAACTAAGAGCATTCACACATAATGTCAATAACTTTGTCAGATGTTTTACACTGCAGAAAATTTTAAAAGATAACGGGCCATCTTGGATTGGAGTATAAATGATACTAAAACAAAAATCAACATATAAAACGTCATCCATATGAAGTCTCATTGTTTTAACTTTTAGTTCCCAAAATGGTCCAGAGCCCGGGAGATCCACGGTAAACTCGGTAGGGGTTTACGTTGGCGTAACAAAAATAGAGATAATATTTTAAGAAGCTCAGTGACAGTTATTGAAAAAAATTATATACTACATATTCAGTACAATGTGTCGAGACTTGCAAATTGCACCTGTAGTCCGCTATACTTGTTCAGACGTGCTAATGGGATGAAATACGACTTGTGCATACATACACTATGTTTGCAATTAATACGTGGTTGGAACTCAGCCGCCCCCCACAAATTTCCATAGTTTAAATTTGATCTTATTTTGATATCTTTTCTTCGAGTTTTGAGAATATGGTAGAAATGCAGCTGCAGGAGAGCTGCCAAAGCCAGCTAAATTTTGAAAGTGGTTTATGAAAATAAAAGTGCAAACCTTTGGGTTAAACAATAAATAATAGAAATAAAATGTTCGAAATAAAAGTGACTTACTTGATAGGAGTTTCAGATCGAGGCTTCAGTATTCCACGTTCCGGATTTATAACAACCGGCGTTTCACCAGACTCGTCGCATAACGAGTTGCCTTTGAATTCAAAACTAAGACTTTCGTTCTCGTTATTCCTCAGTTTTACTAGATTCTCACTCGTGAAACCAACTAACGAATTACTTATTAAAAGGATAGTTGGAATAAAAGCAACATTTGATTCTCTCACAAAACCAACTACTAATAAATTTATGACTAACGAATGAACGGGTATCACGAATTTCCATAGAGATTCATAAATCTGTAAAATAATTGTTGATAAACAGTTATTTATGTCAAACATTATTGATATCTTTACTTTACATACCCCAGGAGCGGTTGGTGAAAAAGAAAACACAACTTCGGTAGAAGTACCGCCTTCGACGTATCCCTTTAACTTGTTGCAATGCACTGGCACAAACTCCTGTGCTTCAGACATTACAACTTCGAAAATGAATTCATATGATTTACTCGTAGGATTTATAACGTTAAATGTCCTAAAAAGTTATTTACGACCTATAAAACATTGGTGTAAGAAAATAAAAAAATGCTACTCTATTTCTACAGAAAAATTCAAAGTAGTAATTTTCCGTTATTCAAACTTCTTACATAGATTTAAAATGTTAACTGTTTGGGTTTACATGAATATTATGTGGTCATGACATTTTATTTTTCCACTGTTGGGATTCAAGCCCAAGACTTGCAATAATTTGTCACTTGTGCTCATTTTACTATAATTTATTAATATATTGATAAAAACTTATTACTTTTTGTAGCATCCCGGTCCAAGAACTTTAAATTCTAACACGACTGTATCAGGAGATAATGCTCCAGATGCTTTTCTTTTCCCTGACGTCAAATAATCGCTCTCTTCGATATCAAGGTGCACGTAAGGTATAAATGATTTAGCCGTCATTTTACAGGTAATATTTTGATCATAAGGATCTAAATTATCTAAAACACAAATTATTTCAATAGTTAAAAATGAACGTACAATAATTAACTCTAGTCTATATACTACGTTGAATTCTCACCTATTGTACTTTGTAGACGAACTTTAAATAAGAATGCGTCGAGAGGAGAAAATGAGACCTTGAACGTTTGACTTTCTGTTGGATTTAAACAAACTTTGTCCGGTTCAATACGGAATGGCAAGTCAATCTCGAACCACGTGTCCACACTTTCTCTGCTTAAACTTCCACTGAATAACGTCATTTTGCTTGGATCTAATTAAATGTAAAATACATATAGATATTGCATGACAAATTACTTGTAGTTCTAGTATTTTACCAAGAGGATAAGCACCGAACACCAAATAATCTAACATACAAAGCTGACCTTCAACATCAAACATTTTCCGGTCTTCTGGAGAAATTTATGAGATATTTATAAATATTATTTATAGCCTCATATATATATTCCCATTTTTTATGATTTATTGTTCAATTATTGGTTGTTGTTATAATCCGTTTTGTAAGGAGCTTTCATTGAATAAATCATGGACTTTGTCAATAATACGTCAAATTTAAAATGTAATACGTAAATGACATTGAAAAAATTGATAAAGATACCGTTATCAGCAGTTTCATTATTTCTCTCAACTTGCATTTCAGGTTCTGTTTCATTAGCGGTCTTATGCAAGCTTTCAAACGACCCAGACACGTTATTTTGAATATCCTTAAATGATAATTTTAGTTACTTCAATTAATATAATAACCCAAAGTTATGTATAACTAATATTACCTTCAATGTTGATTTCTTTATTCGCATAGGAAATTCATCGTCGACAACGATGTCCCAAGTTATTTTCATTGGTACTTTTCCAACATTTTCTACTTTAAAATCAAAACTTCTTGTCTAAACAGTGTTAAAAGCAACTTAAATTAGTAACAATAGATTTGTTTCTATAACTTTTTACAATGTAGAAATAGTTATAACAACCTGATAAATAAAAGTATCCGGTAAAGATTTTTCCTCTTCTAGATCGCAAAAATATTTGGTGTATTCAGTTTTAACTGAATAAATGATCACTATTGTTATATTTCCATTAAATTCTTCCATCGGTGCGGTAGTCATTTGATCTTCTAATATAGTATCACATCGCTCATTAATGCTTACTTCTCTGTTAAAATGAAAAGTCATTTCATTTCTTATATGTTACCTCAAAAAAGTTGTATAGTAAGTATTTATCAACAAAATATTACCGATTGCGATTGAACAAAGTAAGAGTCTGTCGTGTGTCCCAAGTTATTTCTCTAGTATCTGCTGTCAGTGAATCGTCACTTATTACTGTCAAAGAACAGTTCAAAACTTCCTGCAATTTTCCTAATGCTTTACTTATACAAATTAAATTTTTATAAGCACAGAATACTTTAATTGTTCCCATAACATAGTTTGAGTTTTATATAAACCTTACCTTTTCAATATCAATTGGTTGAGCGGAAAAGAAAATGACTTCCATGTCTTTCTCTTCGCCTGGTGATATATAACCTGCACATGGTTTGACGACAATACAATCACATTCCGTCCAAATAAATTTGTAGACTTTTTCAGAATTGTTGACCATGATTATTGTCCTTGTCAACGTATTACAAAGCTGACATCCTCCTTAAATATGAAAATTATTTTAATAATAGATTAAGACATTATTAATTAAATGCCTTAATATAATTGTTACCTAAATCTAATAAATATTTGAGTACAGGAGACTCGGCAGTGGATGTACTACTTTGTTTCATGGATGATGTCGAAGTTCTTCTACTTTTCCTTGAGTCCGAAAACTTTAATTTCTTTTTGTCTATTGATGTTTTACTCTTCTTTCTAGTGTCAGTAGTAGACGCTGTAGACCTGGTCAAAAAATTATTCCTAACGATGATAACGATCATTCGTTCATTAATAATGAAAGGAACTTTTATATTTATTAATAACAATAAAGTTTATTTATCTTTGTGGTTTCTCACTCTAGGCTATATCAATAAAGTCAAAGTCGAACGAGATATGGCTCTCCATAGCTATGCTCGGGTTTTCTTTATAAGATTGATTCAGGCATGAGGACATTCGTAAGATAAAGGACATTTTTAAGATAAAGTGGTCAGTACGTCCCACGTAGTGTACAGACAACCTTGCCTGGGTCGCCGAAAGATGAGATCCAGGTAGCTTTCATCCGGTCTTATTGTAAACATATGAGAGAGGCCTACGTCCAGCAGTGGAAGTCTTACGGCTGAAATGAAGATGATGTATCTTTATAAGGGTTTTTTTAACATTAACCAGTTGCTAGAGCCTCTTTTAAGCGTTAGTACGTTGGGCGACTTCGCTCTTTCATAGCTGGAAATGAAAATTACATATTTTAAATGCATATAATTTTAAAATTTTAGAAGTCATATTTATAGTGTTTAGCGCACATGTGTTTGTGCGTGTGTGAGAGCACCTCAAACTTATCGTACAATATAATGGAACTCAACAACTATTAAAAGTGGACATTGAAAGGATATACTGTGACGTCCATTACTGTTTGCAGGTGACGGGGGAGAGTATACCTACAATATAGCCAAAATGATTACTATAAATGCTGTCAAAACCGCTGTACTGCACCTTAGAGTAGCTTGGCGAGGTGGGAGCGTTGACCACAGTCCGACGGAAGTTTTACCGTGCGCACACCTCACCTTAGGCGCAGTCCAGTGCTATTTTATGTAAGTTCGGTAGCAATATAGTGAAAATACTACATTTTGCATTGTAACTTTTACTTTACATACCATTCCGCGGATTTATAGGCTTCCAAGTCAATATCCATTGACAACATTTCAAGGCCTATTAAAATTACGTCTTCTATGAACGCCTCCGCCTTGCACAATATCTATAAAGATAAACAACACTAGCTGTTTCAGCAATGTCCTGTGTAATTTGATAATAAACATAAAATTGAAAATTTACCGTGTACTTTTCGAATGGATTGTCTACAACGGTAAGCATAATGTTACAATTTGTTTTGCCTTTTTGCAAAGGACTGTAATGTGCATACAGGGTAACTATTTGGTTTGGACTCATTGTTACTTTCAATGTTATGTTCACATTATCTGTAGGGAACAATAATTGCATTTGTTTAAAAGTATTTGTAAACCTGTATAACATTTACAAATTTCTTGATTCAAGTATTACCATTATTTCCATTTAGCACTGTGTAATCAGTACCAGGTGCCGCTGTCAGCCAAAACAATGGCCGGCCTTCTTCGACTGAAGGCATAATATCAGCTATTACCAAGGCGTTCACAGAACTGATATTTTTAAACGATACATGTTTGCTGGAAACGGAACCCAAACAAGTAACAGGAAAATGTAATGAAGCAATACGGTTATTTTTAATTTTTGGTGCCACTAAACGTATTCTGGGTATCACTCCTTCGCCAATCAAACATATTCTAAACGTTTGATTTTGACCTTCTAACTTTTTTAAATTTACCTCTAAAACCGCTTTATAAATCTGGAATATCAATTCAAATACTTTATTAATACCCAAATCTATAAAATATTAGTGCGACCTAAATTATAAAAAATTTGTACCTCTAAAGCCGTCGGACTGAAAATTATATTTAATTTCTTATGCATTAACGGTTCAATATGTGTTTCATATTTATCTAAAGAAAATATTTCTTCACTTGAATTCGTTTGATAGTATAATTTCATATTTAAAGCACAAGGCACTAAACCATTATTATACAAGTCAAGTGCTCCAGTATGATTTGTGTTTACAATTACGCCATAAAAATAAAGCGTGACGCAGTCTTCAACAAAAACGCAATGAGGCGAGGGCTGCAATATGTTTTAATTACATACAGTTTGTTGTAAACGTTTTACTTGTTTAGTATTTAAATAAATATATACCTCGGGAACAGGGTACTCAGATATATTTTTAACGATTACGTGTTCTCTAAAGGTCGTTTCGAGATTCCAAAAATCTAATGTTGGTAATGCTCCTGTACCAACCAATCTTAACGGAACTCCACCGGCCTCAGCGGGGCAAGTGTCACTGATCACGAAATGTATCGTTTCCTCAAACTTTTTTGTTGCTGTCGCTAAAAATTTTATTTGGATTGTTCGGCTAGTAGAGGGAGCAAGTAAGTTGTCTTCGTTCATTATAAGGAAATTTCCGCATTTTAATGGAGGATTTTTTATTCTGTAATTAGAAGTTTAATAGTGATTAATTGTTTAATTTTGATTACAGGTGAGAGGAACATAGGATTCTCGAGCGGTGACCGAGCGAACCGCTGACATTGTTAACATCGCGAGAGGTCACTGATTGTAGGCAATATGGGACCGGTCATTGTGCCAATCTTTGAAGGAGTCTCAAGCTTTGCCTATCGGCGATTATTATACTGTGTCTATCGGCGGACATGATGATAATGATGGTGAAGTGGATCAATATCGAACAAGGGAACTTACTACTGGTGGGTGTTTATTGAAAAAAGTGGAAAAGACCGCAGTGGTGTGACGATTCTCCAACAATAGCGAATGAGTGTCATATTAAAATTTAATGGCACCTAACTAATGAAACTATTGAGCTAGTCTTTAAAACTCTTTGAAGTAGTCACCAGTTTTTTTTCAAACGTACGCTTATGTCTCAGTACTTTATGGTATAAAGAAAAGCTTTAAATTGTCAATATCATAAAAAGGCCAAAGAAAAATAACGATTAATATATCATTCTCATTATAAAATAATTCCGGTTATGTATTGACTCATCGTGATGTTTGGAACTTTAAGGCCATGATATCTCTGGAACCTTAATTCTCTTATTAAAAATCATATGTTGCAAAAAAAGTGTGAAACGATGACTTACTTGTTGTCCTTTAATTTAGCAGGAGGCATAGCATCCGGATTAATTTGATATTCAGGCGGTAAAATTATTTCATATGTAAAAGGACATTTACTACTGTTGTTAAGGATAACTTCTCTTACAACGCCTTCACCAACAGGTAAAATGTGGAAATTTAATTCACCCAAAGGAAATAGAGTAAATCTGAAGGGGAAAATCAAAACGCCCTTAGTTTATTTAGATTCAATTATTTAAAAATTATACGAAAATAATAAACAACATACGTATTATAAAATGACGCAATTGTAATACAAACAGGAAATTTCGCAACGATCATTTGAGTTTTGTTGCCGTCCAAAAGGGTACACGTGTAGGCAGGGACGTTAACCAAATTCATTAAAGTAGTCGGTGTACATTCAAATTCAATTGTAACAAGTTTTGCTGAAGATGGTAAAATTCCGCATTCAGGTATAGCTTCAAAGGATTTCAGTAATGTAGGTTCAGGAAAATTCTTCACTTTTCTTAACCTTTAAAAATTACATTACATTAGTAAAAATATATAAAATTTACTTATAAAAATTTCATTGATATTAAAAAATGTTAACTTGTAATAAATATTATATTTCCCGCGATTAAAAAGATACATTTCCCGAGCAACCGTTGAATTGACTTTAACATTTCCAAAGTTAAGAAAATTTTCAGATATGTTCTCGTAAGCGCATTCTACCATAACGTCATAACATTCCGCCGATAGATATAACGAGTCGACTATCATTGGTTCGCCTCGGCCCTCCACATCATAAATCTAGAAAATATATATTTTTATTATATCAAACAGAAAGTATACACTAAGTTGTGCTTGCAACTTTTAATCAGTTATTAAAAATACTTACGTCGACTGTTAACATTTTATTTGATATAACACCCACTTGACATGCGATATACGTAACAGGGACTACTTGATTGTCATACCGGGGTATTATGCCATAGGTATGCGATATTATAAAATCCTGCTGAAAATCATCAGCGTTCCGTATTTTCCACATAATTGGTAAGATAGAATCATTTTTGACTATAAATCTATCATCTTTACGACGATATAGCAGGTGTTTTCCGTAATCTATAAAAAGAACAAAGAATGTGTGTACATAGACTTAACGGGATAAATAATAAGTATGATATACATCTATAATCAAGGTAATATTTTTCAATAAGATCACATATTTTTTTTATTTAAATCACATTTACCAGGTTCCTCTTTAATTATTAACCATACGCACGAAATCTTACGCATAGCATTTGCGTTGGCTTTAATAACTTCGAGAACAGAATTTATCCACAGAAATACGCGTTACAAATTCATAATAAAATAATCATTAAATTAAAAAAATACCAATAATTTTAGTTGACGGCAAAACTTCCACTATCGGCACTACTCCGCTGCAAGCAATGTTCACAGTGACGATTTCTGGATTATCTTTCACACAGAATAAAAGGACATTGGTGTGCTCTCCGACTACTGCTGGAGCAGCTGATATTGTCAATTTTCCTCGACTTTCGGGCTGTAAACGTGAATCCAACACAATCATTCTTTGACTTCCTTGTATATTATCCTCGTATTTATTTAATGAAAGTATACTATAGATATGTACCTCTAATGTTATAAACTGCTTGTCGAATAAGAAGACATCAGTTTCTCCCAAGAATTCTACTTCAATCTCTGCCGTGATCAATGACGAATTTTTTAAATCTATGCAATATTTTTCTTCGTAAATTCTGAATAAAACATTAGAATTTAAATAGCATATGCCATATTCTTTTCAATACATTTCATTATTTTATGTACTATACATATCGCTTACATAAAATCCAATAGCTGTTGACAAATTACAGCAGAAAAAGAGATAAAACTATATTATTCGCGTAATATACTGACCTATTATTTCCTATAAAAATGGGTCCAAATTGAAACACTTTAATATCGTCTAAATATGTTACTTTGTATATGTTATCTTCGATAGTTCTTCTCACGAAATCTTTAAACATTTTTTTCGGTCGGCTATCTAATCTGTAAATAATAATATATAATAATGTTTCCAAGTTACATTGTGCCTAAACTATAACAGTGATTTTAAGTCTGACGTATCAGTGGGGATAGACGGGGTGCCATTTGGAGTACGAAAAATTATATAGTTATAAATTAAAATCGTTTTGGTGTACAATACGTAGTGGAAAATGCGTCTATGAGATTTTCCTAATGTACAATGTCACAAGTTTCTAGAAATAATTAAGATTGACTATAGATATCCATTGAATAAAACGAAGTGAAATATATTATTAAGAGGCGCGGAAAGACAGGAAAGCTTTCACCTATAATGCTATTCATTATACTTATGATGTTATGGCCACACTTTGTTTAAAATATCAGGATTATTATAATTGCATCATCAATAAGTGCTGGACACCGTTCATCATTACAGCCCTAGGACGTTTTCTCCTGGCCACAGGCCTCTCCCGTAGATATCCAAAAGTTCCGGTTGGTTGGTTTGAACGGCCCAGTGGCTTTTGTTCTGCACACTGCCAATTCAGATAGCCAATACTTTGGTATATTTCGGTTATTTTCATTCCTCCGCGGACATCCTTGTTCTAGATTCACGTTCTTAATGAGAAATAGCATAGCCCTTAACATTCCATGGCCCGTAGAGTAAATGTGAGCTTGCCAAAAAAACACGATCTGATTTTCTTCTCATTTTAGTGCAATCATAATAAGTGTTAGAAGTAATAGAATTGCTTACCTTGGTATGTCACAAATTCCATTAACAGTGATAACAACTTGAGATGCAGGCCAACCGTTAACTTGCACAAATCGTTTCAAATTGAAATTTCCTTCGACTTTTGGGCTGAATGTGTATTTACATCTTACTAAATCTCCCGGCTGAAGAATAATTCTGTCTTCGCGGTCTAAAAATTTTTTCTTTGCTTATTAAAAACAAATAGTGACAAGGTTTGTTAATACAAAAGTTATTGTACTAATTCCAGTATCACAATCAATAATTGCAGGTGAGATGAAATCTCTTTGAAAGACATAACGAGACTAATCAATTTTCGGTTAAAAGATTAATCTTTAGACAAAATCTAATTAAATAATAATGCTGTAAATAATAATTATCCACAGTATTGAACAACGTTATACAAATTATTTGATCATATTTTTAAACACAACATATTTTTGATCATATCATTACAGAACCACAATTTCATTACCAAAAAATTTAGTGGTCACTAAACCAGTAAACAATAAATTTTTGGAACTAAAGGCTTTTTCATGTTTACTTTCTGTAGTCAGAATAACTCCTGGTATTGGCTAAGCATCATGTATGTAAGTAAGTATCAAGTAAATTTAAAAATATATAGATTACTAGCTCAAAACTTACAAGTCATTGATTTCACTTTGTATAAAGGCAAAGGATATATGACATCCGATTTGCTTTCTTCAGTAGAAATTTTTTCTGAAGACGTAATGGGTATCTCAGTTGTGGACGTTTGTGAAGACGTTACCTGAGAATTAGATACAAAAATAAGATGAGGAAGTCAGAATATTATATGAATTTATGACGCGACACCATTTTGTACTGTGCACTATCGTCATACTTTTGAAATTAAACAAAATTAACACATCACCTTTTTACCACAAGTGCAGTGCCACTTCGACAGTGTATTTAAAACGTTATCTTGACATTGGTCATCTATTATATTCAAATCATTAATGAGATTGCATTCGCATTTTTTAATCTGAAATTAAAAAAAGATTTATAATGCTCATGTTTCCAAATTGGAATTAAATAAGTAATATGTGAGGTAAAAGTTATAAATAGTAAATAAAACCGAGTACTAGCATAAAATAAATAAAGTGACATTAAAAACTAATAAAACTCAGAAGATTATACGTAAAAGTTATTACAGATTTTTTTAGTAATGTACAATAAAATAGTGAGATGTCAATGATTTGATAACGTTATTGCTAGATGTTATATAAGCAGCAATAATTTATTTATATTACTATTCCATACGTATCCATGCTTTTAAACAACGTACTGGTAATTCATCTAGATAGCGCCATGCTAGTGATTCTTCACAATGAATGTTAGGAAAAGTTTTTGGATGTAACACGGTGTACTCTTTTTTCTGGACTGGATATTTGAGGGTATCAATTTGCTCCTCTTTCTTCAGAGCATTTATGACGACGTCTGAATAGACAAACATGTTAACGATAGCTTGCTTATAACATGTGCAAGGGCACATAATAAGAGTCAATGGAAACCCTCTTCCTGCGACACAGTCTACTGACATCTGCAAAATAAACTTGTGTTTTTAAAACGAAAAATCATTTATTGAACCAAAGCAGTCAAATTAGACTAATTCCATTACTTGGATTTGCATTTCTGATTTTTTCTTAGCTTTCTTTTGGTTTGGTCCGACAATTTGGCCGTTCAATCCAATCAAAGGAAATCCCAAGTCACATTCTTCCAAGATCCAGTTGTTAGCGATATTGATTAAATTTTCATAAACGTTTTTATTATATTCATTATATTTCGCATTCATCGCCAGGTACTCGCCAGTTGGTTTTGCTGAAATAGATAAGTTTTAATATTTTGTACATAGATTGCGCCTTATTCTTAGCATGCATAGCAGGAAACGGTATCTAACTCCAACACCCATTATATGTAGGGGCCTATGTTGATATAATACACCAAATTTAAATAAAAATACTATTTATAAAAATTAGATACTAAACTAATTATATCGTGAATGAATAAAATTGTTGCCGATGAAAGTGACACTTAAAACAGTCTTTAAGAATGTCTGAAGCGATTTTTTTGTCAGAAAATTTGGGCGCACAAGCAATATTATTTTCAAATAATTTAAAGTATTCGTTAAAGCGCCTTAATATGAGACCTTAAGTCAAAGCGTTGCTCCGAATAAGCTTAATTGTTTTTCTGTTGTGGTTTTACACGTTTTGTTTTTTGTAAGACAAGCAAGTCTCTGATTTTACACTATATTAAAGTTTCTATAATTAATTAAATTAATCATCATCGAGAACTAGAGTCATAAAGAGGGAATACAATACTGACTTAATAAACGATATCAATTTTTATGTTGAAAAAGGTCTTTGGGAATTATTTTTTTTTCGCGTTCTACGTTTTCATACGCTCAATGTTCTGTTTTTTGTCGATTAATTCGGAGATTTAGCCACGTTATTTAATAATTATTAACCGTAAAAACTTTTTGATATAGATCAAAGTCAATGCCTATTTTATTTCAAAATAATGCCATAAGCTCTAAAATTATAACTATATTGCCAATACATGATTTTAATAAGTATGCGATAGAATTAAACACTAACATACCTTTCGCTTCATCCTTTTTAGCTTTTTTCTTAAATTCTTCTCCACTTACCGCTAACATCGATTTTCCATCTGTGTATATAAATTATATTTATCTTTAAATTCGGGTAAAAATTAATATTACAGAATTACACATCCCTAAAATTTACCTTCTTTGTCTTTTTTTACGCTATCCGTTGAAATCCTGGAAGTATTAAATTGAGTAAAATTAAAAAATAATTAGGATATATTTAAATCATATTTGCTACTGTTTGGTTATTTAATTCTTTATGAGAATGTATGTATGAATATTTTTTTACTCACGAAATTGACTCAGATAAAACAAAACGTAAATCACTCAAAAATCGCATTATTTTTAAAGTTTTATTTTTTGTATGGAATACCGATATTCTATTTGGTACATAGGTTACCTCAGTAAATTGAGTTTATTTACTGCGTTAATTCCTAATTGAAAAAATTTAATCAAAAAAACAATAATATTGTTATTTTGTTTTTATGACAATAAAAACGCTTTTGCTCTTGGGACAATAAAAACAATATTCCAACAACAGTAACAGGCAACGCTTAACGGCACAAATAGAAACTGAAATACTTGTTACCAATATTCTTAAGAATACATTTATTCTTGAATTTCGTGTGAATAATGCCCTTCAAAAGTTTTTAGGCTAAAATCAAAACTAAAAGCCGTAGTAAAAACTTATTTACCCTGTTTTTAATAGATGTTTTTTACGCCTGCTCTCTAAACCGTGAGTAATGTATATGGATTTTAAATCCGGACTCGCAGTTTCATATTCTTCCCAAGTCATATTTTCAAATGAATCTATTATATCTTCGATTTCTTCGTCGGTGTATACCTTGGGGACATTTCTGTTGAAAATATAAATTGTATCAATATTAATAACATGGTAATTAGATTAAGTTTTATTTAAAATGTGTCTCTTAAAACTTGTGTCAGAGATACATCAGATTTTTTAGTCTATTACACCTTACCTCAATATTGCTGATCTGATATAAAGTGAGCTTCCAATATTTTTAAAGGAAAATTACCCTTAAATACTTTGAGTTTTTTTTATATAAAACCACTTACTCTTCTAAGAAATCATCTTCTTTTTGCGACTCTTCAAATATCTGTACCCATTTGTTAAAACTGGCGTGACATAACACTAAGTGTATGTTTCTTATCATACTTTTACACTTTAGAACAGTGGTCAGCACAATTGGAGGACTTTTAAATATTACGCTTGTCAAAGAATCAATAACAAAGCCCCGTTGAAATTTTTGTTGATTAAAAAAGTCAGTCATAAGCTCTTGCAATAATTCCTATAAAAGTTTGAAATTGGTAATTTTCGATAAACAGTTAAATTAAACAATAATAAAAATAAATTGTATAAATATATTAATAAAAAAATGATGGACATCAATAATACCAAATTAAACATAGTGGTAGAACCAATGGCGTCTAATACTGCCTGCGACACAAAACTTGAGGTTGATCTTTTCTTTTTTTTATCACTCATTTTTGATTTCGGAGTCGCGATTGTTTTGCTGTTCATAATAATTTCAATCTTTTTAGATAATATTTCAAATTCGTCGGTGGTCTCGAATAAATCTGGAGGCGACAAAAACATCAGATTAAAATAAAATAAAACTGTAACAAGTAGTACAACAAAACATGAACAAGTGGTTAAATATATACTACTCAATTTGATCATTTTGCCCCTTAATTTATGTGCGTGTATACGTGATTATTAAATTTTTTACAATTAGTCGATGTTGAATTAGGGTTTTACACATTAAGTAAACACAAAATAACGTTTGAATTGTTTAATTTTATCGCAATACATTCAAATACACATTTTTAGAGAAAATGAGCACTAAGTAGACTGTCAATAAAAACTTTTATAGTCACTGTTTGTTTTTAATAAACTTGCCGGGAGCTTTTCTTTAGTATCGAGTAGGACCTCCTTTGCTCCGTATGCACTCTCTGAGCCTATTTGGAACACTCAATCAGATGAGTGATGTTTTGGTCGGGTATTCGTTCCCAACAGAGTTTCAGCGCGTTTATGAGGTCCTGTTGGCTGTTAACGTGGCTATCGGTCTCTTTAAGACTTCTTTTCAATTGATCCCATAAATGCTCAATCGGATTGAGATCGGGACTCATTGCTGGCCAAGGTAAAACCAAGATATTGGCATCAGAAAGTGCCTTCTGAGTGACCCTAGCTGTATGCGCACGAGCGTTGTCTTGCATAAACACAAAATTATCACCTACTCTTTGTGAATATGGGATAACATAAGGTCGGATTACTTGCTCAACGTAACTAGCTGCAGTGACCGTCCCTTCGTTCAAGATCACCAACTCTGTTTTGCCTAACAAGCTTATACCGCCCCATATCATCACACTCGGGCCCCCAAAACGAGCAGTACCGTGCATGCATGGTTCAGTAAAACGTTCTCCTTCTCTTCTCCACACACGTACACGTCTGTCATCGCTAAAAAACTTAACTTTACACTCGTCTGAAAAGAGTACTGTCCTCCAATTGTCCATGGTCCAGTCCAAATGCTCACGCGCAAACCTCAAACGTATTGTCCGGTGAGCCCTTGTTATTTTAAACGAATAACACGCATCCTAGAATGTTGCCCGTCCTCGTGGAGTCGATTCCGAATGATTTGACCACTAACGCGTGTGCCAGTAGATTGCCTTAGCCGGGATTGCAAGGTCCGGGCGGTTGTCGTGCGGTCCCGGCGCGTAGTCAATCCAATGTACCGGTCTTCTTGAGCAGTTGCGGCTCAAATCCTTCCTGTTCCAGGTCTTCTAGCCACCCTACTTGTTTCCTGGAACCGCTCCCATACGTTTCGAATAGCTCGCCGTGACACACCAAGGCGAGATGCAACCGATCTTTGCGATTCTCCCTCTTGAAGCAAAAGAACTGCCCTTGTCGAAGTTTCCACTTCCATATGACGACGAGAACCTGGCATTGTAATCGGGAATAATGCCGAAACGAAAAAAACACAGCTAAACAAAGTGTGATCAAAGTATTGCGTTTAAAGCAAGACTGAGAACACAAACGATTGAAAATTTAAGAAATGGATAAATTTAAGCACTTTACTTTTTTGTCTACCCACTTGAAATCAACAAAAAAGTTAACTTTTAAAACATCATTATGAACTAATAAACATGTGTGCTAGAAGTGGTAGTGCTTCACTTTGTCAATGATTAGTATATGAGTTATTTATAAACACGATTAGAGACAAAGTTGCGGTGGGCCCTATTTTGTTTTGAGTAGTTTATATTATTTTTTTGCCAGATTGGACTATAGAGGTTAAATTAATACTAAAATATCAATTCAGACAACTATTAAAATATAAAACATTAGCATAATCGTTTATTTAAAAAAAAACATTATTGGGCATTGGCAAAAAAGGTACTCTAGGAAAAATAAATGCACCTTCTATATCCAACTCTGCTTCGTCTACATCTCCCTTGCTCGTTCCCATCCTCGAAATCAAAAACATCTCGTCGATAACTTTTATCAAAGTTTGTTGCGCCGGACAATTACTAACACATAGTGCTTCTATAAAACAGGTATCAATACTTAATGTAGGAATTTTGAGGTGCTTTCCTACGGAATAAGCCATTTCTTGACACTGTCCCTCTGAAAACAAAAAATTAGCAAACATAGTTCAAAAGTTTTTAATAGCTACCATTAGAAACGTATGCTTTAATAAGATTTAAAAATATTTATACTTATAATAATCAATACATAAAATGCTAAACGCTTTTGTTTTAATATAAATATATGTACCTTCTCCTGGAGAGCCATGGAAGAAAACAATAAGGCCTTTTGAAAGTCTCTCGCTGTGTGTGTCCATAAGTATATTGTCAACTTCGTGAAAACATTCCTTCAGTGGATCTATGTTATTTTCTTTCATTAGCCGAAATTCATCTGGAAAACCACAAAAAAATTTACAGCTTACGAAATTAATTATCAACAATCATTAAGAATGAGTCCTCCCAAAGATGATAAAAAAGTACATCAAAAGAAAAAGTTCCAATTAAATGAACAATTTTAGTTTTAACGTTTAAAATAACAGTTATTTGAACAGTTTAAATAATTGATAAATAATTTAAATAAATAATTCATAAAAATAATTGCAATTTGTCTAATCTAATTATTGAAGATCATAAAAAAATATATAAGCTTAATCAATATAATTTAATTTTAGTCGCCTCATTATAAAAGGTTTAAAAGTAAAATATATAAAATTTTTCTAACCTGTGAGAATTTCACCTTCGGTACGCTGGCGCCCTGGTGACATTTCTAATGATCTAGGTGATCCTTTTTTAGGGGTTTTTGTTTTTCTGGCATATGAAAAACGTAAAAACACTTTAAATTCTTTGTGTATATAGTGAAAAATCAAACATAGGTCGAGCCCTAATAATGTGAACCGATGTTACAGTTCAAAGAAAAATTTATTATCATAAACCTACATAAGTTCTTAGCAATGACAAGGCACATCTTCGGCTTCAAGCATCCGGATGTACTGCCTCGTGCAGATTGGCGCGCCTCTCATATGTACAGCTAAAGGCAAGCTCGGTTTACCACTCCCTTGACCCTTTAGTTTAAATATAACATACTCATATCTTCTAGATGGCAATGATTAAATGTAAACTGTTAGTAGTAATTAAATATATATTTCATTTTCAACATAATAATAATTACATATTTTTTAATTTGTCTATATTATGTCAATGTACTACGGTCGGGGTATTGAATTAATATTGAAACCTACTTCGCTTGTCCTTGTGATTTAGATGCCATTTTTGCTGCCGCCACTTCCAGTTCTAGAGCCCTGAAATAAATATTATGTTGACAAATATAAGAATCCAATGTTTGATGTCAATAGTAAACGAATATAAATACTTTTTAACTCGTTCTTTAACTTTTTGACAAAAGTTTAATATTTCGACTGGTAGCCCACTTCCGGGTTGGATTGCGGGCACGAGCATCTCATTCGGTTTATTGTAATACTTCTCTAACATCTGATAAATTTCCTCTTCTTCATCCCATTTTCTGCAATTATTTATACAATTAAAGATACCTTTAACATTTACATATACACACAGTCAATTATATAAAACTTTGACTAAATTTTCTTTTTATTATTTTATTCTTAAAGTTCATGACCAAAAAATAACATCATACCACAGATTGATTTACACAAAAATACGAAGGTTTTTTAAGTGCGCTTAAATATTTTCATGTTAAACTTTGCAAACATAAAAAAATAAAGCCTATTTATTTTTTCACAAAATATGTGCACGCTTTCCGAAAAATGCTATTATTTTATTAACTTTACTTATGATAATTTTTGTTTACACACCTATCGCTATGAGCTATTATAAGTTCTATTGGAAACGGGCAAGGATTTGTCAATCCAAAGAAATGTTCCGTAATTTCAGACCAAGGTAGTGTCGGCGGAAAACTGATATTAGGCCCAATGATGTGGACTTGTGGCATCACTCCATATCCTACGAAAGGTATGGTCATTCGTTTTGGATTCATATGGAATCTGAATATAATAAGACCCTCATATGTCATCTGTAATTAAAGAATTTTAATTCTTATTTAGGTCGAGGAAAATACTTGAAAGTACAATTATTTTTTTTATAATGAAAAATTAATTTGTTACAATGAAATAAAAAACAAAGTTAACTTTATCGATAATTACCCACAAACCTTAATATATTTATACATAAAATCAGAACCACAGAACAGAAATAAGATTCCATTAATTTTAAAATACAAGACATATCAATATAATCAATAAAACTTAATGCAATATGTCTTATAAGGAAATTAATAATAAATAAAGGATTTTTTTAATTTAATAAGTCTAGTTTCATGTATAAAAATGTACGTGGTGTAAAAACCAACCTCCATTGTAGGCTTGAACGCTATACTTAGCCAGCCACTTTCCCCTGGTTCGTATTTGCCAGAGCTATCGAGTATCATAATCTGATTGACTCCTGGTGATTGGAGCTTTAATGTTGCAAACCAAATACATACAGGTTTTCCACTGTGATAAACATAACAATTTTATTAATCCAATTAAAATTAAATTTATTAAAGTGATTGACTGTCCACCGCTCTTCGTAATTTTTAACATTGCAAATAAAGTTTTTGCAAAGGCTTAAACATAGTATAAGAATTACAAGATATGCATTTTTTTAATAAACGCCCTCTCAACCCCCTTACAGAATGAATTACGTAAAATCCGCTAAAATTCTTCGTTTCAGCCCATTGACAACCTCTGTAAGACAGCCTTCCCCCAAAGGTATCTATGGGAGGATATATCATAATCGCCATTCTTGCACCTGCCAAGGCCAGGTTAGCAATTTCTATGTGGTCATATGGTACGCAGAGAAAGCTGCTGTCAAACCAGTGGCTATCCCATATAAATAATGCACAGTGTGAATTACCCATATATAAGATTATATCCCGGGAAACGAACCTGCGACCTACGATCGCAAGTCTGTTCTCTTCCGCTGGGCTAATACTGCCATAATGAGCTAAAACATTACTTCATAGAAATATAAAGAAGTAAGTCCTTACGGGATTTTCTAATTATTAACAATTCGTTCTTCAAGAAATCTATGCTACTTATTTAGGATGGCTCATGCAAGGAAATAATATAAAATTTATTATAAATTTAAATAATGTTATATTTTTAATACGGTTAGGTATATACTTACATATTTTTTAGCGGTATCGAATATATTACTTTGTTGCCACATTTCACAGAGCCAAAATCCACTGAAGCAACACCGGATACTAAGTAGGGAACGGCACACAAGGCTTTAAACATCAGTGGAATTGTAACTCCATACGCAACCTGTAATATTTTAAGTTTTCTCAGACAAAGGACAAAAAAACTTTTGTCGCACTTTTGTCAAATTGTAGTCTCGGCTGCCAAGTAATTTTCACAATGAACTTTAATTTTTCGTTAATTAATGACTTTTAAGTGATATTTCTTACAGTTTTAAAAATCAAATTTTATCCTAAAATTTCAAGCTCGCGAATTTATCTAAGGTTAGCAATTTTGCCAGTTTCATACGTCTTTAGTATTTTTTAAACTTGCTAGCTTATAAGGTCGTATAGAAATAGTTCGAAAATACCTCTAAATTGATAGAAGCTTCCACGTTCTGTTCTGGATCTGGAAAATGTTCCGAATCCGTAGCAAACGTTATATCAATGTGTCCTACTTCGCCAGGGCCCAATTTTCCGCATAACTTTAAACTTAGCCACTCGGGTACATTGGTACTCTTGCTTAAGTATAACTTGCTGATTAACGGGCCGTAGTTAAATACTTCAACGGTGTAATGAACCTGAAAAATTATTTTTTACATGTTATTGCTGAGCTTTACAACTTAGATAAAGTCAGTTTTACGAGTATTATAATTTAATGAACATGTTGTCCATACATATATTTTTGTTATTTATTATTAGGGATCGAATATTCATTATTAAAGCAGAAAGAGAGTCTAATATTAACAGCGATCTAAGAAGACCGTCAAAGACTATAATTATAGCACTAGCGCTAGCGACGTTTTTCCTGGCTTCATCTGGAGCCTCGACATATTATATTTACCCGAAAAAAGAAAGTATTTTTAACGATAGCAATTTTGTATTTATAATTCCGAGATACGAATGGGTTTAGCGAGGCGAATAATTTAACATCCTTATGCGACTGAGATGACTCGGAACATGAAAAAATTTTTGTTTCAGTAAACTTTTGAAAAAACCTCTGTCATTTAATTACCGAATAACTTTGTCAATCTCTGTGTAAAGGCCCACGATTACTACAATCTATGAATGAATTAACATTTTTTAAAGACATTTTTGTATTTTACACACTAGGTAACCTTAGGTTAAGACTATTTATGTGTAGAAAAACTTTATAACTTACCATCAAAAGATATCGCCCCATAAACACCCTAACCTGCCTAAAATACACCTTTACATCAAAGCAATTTACTAATCATATTAGTCATACTTTCACAACTCGATACTATTTTATTGCATTGTACTATTTTATAATCATAACTTATTTTTATTACACCGTGTATTTTTTTTACAATTACTTAATATTGATTATTTGCGATTATTAGTAATAAAAATAACGTATGTTTTTAACTTTTAAATAGATTTATAAGATTTATCTTTTTACCGTACATCCAGTAATAATTACACCGTAATCTATAACGTAAGGTACAGTGCTAAATCCAGCAATAGGCTTTGTCCTTGTACTTGAAGAGTGTACAGCGACTACTTCTGGATGTAATTTTAGATAATTAATAACTAAAATTCTTTCAATCGACATTTCAATATCCATAATGGTCGGAACAGAGTCCTAAAAATTTAGACATTTGTTAAAAATAGCCAACGACCAAGAAATTAAACATTATATCAAATATACGAATAGTGAAAAAAATTTAGGTTCACCATAATAATATCTACAATTTGCGTTGAAACCTTTAAAAACGTCCTTATAAAAATACTAATCGGTTTGGAAAAAATTCGAATGTAATTTTTTTTTAGTTAATAATTTTGATTTTGTTAACTAAAAATACTATTACATAATGATTTACTTAAAAATATCACTTGAATCTTGGTATTAAATTTATTACAACTTATAATCTTGATCTATTTTTTTGTCTTATATAACAAATGTATTTAATGGGACAAAAATTTGGGTTAAAGAAATGTTTCGTATTATGTACATAAATTAGCAAAAAAAAATTAATGCCGGCTTCTTGATGTTGATTCGATGTGTTCCTTGATACACGGTTTTAGTTTGAATAATATCAAAAATAACGTATTGCGCAAAAAAATCCTAGAATTAACTTTACCCAAGATGGACATATAATATCCCAGTCTCGTTGTAACATAGCGTCTTCAAAACATTTTTCAGTTAGTGGAGAATTTAGATGTTCCGATGTTGGTATCTTGAACATCAAATTAAGTGAATCTAGGTATTCATTAGTTAACGCGGCAATTGCATGATAGCCGACCTCTGGATTAACCTGGAATGTCAATCAATAGAATATAATTAATAATTTGTTAACCATGATTTGTTATTCGTATAGCGTATTCATTAGTAATACTGTGAGTCTGTTGGTGTTCAATGATATATTCCGTTTATAATAGTGCAAAATAACTCAGGACCAAAGAAATAATACTTTTTATAAGCAGAGAAATTGCGTATAATTTTTGGCGCCGAAATATTACTTCGCATTTAGCGAGACCTTTAGTAGTTTTTATTTCGGAAATTATTAATATTTTTATTTATAAAATTTATAGATTTTAATAGTTTCATATTTAGTTTAAATGCGTTCAAAAACTTGATGTTGATGAAAACATTGATTATGATAATAATAATGTTTTATAAAATTTTAAAAAGGTTTATAAGATACATACTTCGCTTAGGTTAGGCCTGGGTATTGAGAAATATACTTGAGGTATAACTCCCCATCCAAACACCTTGATCGAAACTGTAGGCAAATGTCCAACTTCTAAAAGAAAATCTCTTTCAAAGTAACCTAACACTCCTGGTCTTGTAAAAACTTTTATATCAACAGTTTCTTCTGATTGTAATATACTTTCGGCTGGATCTATGTCCAAAATAGTTCCATAAAGATCATTTTCGAATTTTGGTTCGTTTAAATAAGTTTTAAAGTCAAAAGGCAACAACGCTTTATTAGTAATATGTACATATTCGTATGCATTCTCGTGAAAGGATCTAATTTTAATATTTATTTCCCGAGTGCTGAGTGAATACATTAAATCTGAAGATAATCCCGTCACTGTTATGAATTCTGATGGACCTCCTAGAACTTGACATTCCAGCAAACCACGAACATTCATGTCAATTTGTGGTCGAAACATTACATTAATGTACTGTATTTCATTTGGTTTCAGTTTGCCTCTATGCGGAATTAATAGTAATAAATCATTTATTCGATCACCACTGTACTCAATAGTGTCTGGGAACTTGTGTAACCATTTAAATTTCAGGTCTCCCGCGTCGCCTAACATTGGCATTATTATTTTCATCAACTTTTGCTTCGTGTTGATATTAAGTTCCAATTCAGCCTCGTGGAATTCTGTTTCGATGGAAGTGTGTTCTACTTTCTCAGTGTCCATCTCAGATCGATACGGTAAATACGTACTTGGATTAGAGGCTTCAATCATATAGAAATAATATTTACTAACTAATATTTACTACTTTAAAAACAATATCAATATAACTTTTAACTATATTTAATACTTACTACTAATTTCTGTCCTTAAATGTAGACTTTTAACATCTGGCAAATTGACGGGATAGTTCATATTAATTCTATCCATTGTCTTAAACATAAAATTGTTTATTAAGGATAATTAAGAATTAGAACTGATTCATGAATAACTATTATTTATAAATACAAATGACTACCATAGACGTGAATAAAAGTAAAATCTGTGTTTAATTGATTTAAGAACTTACAAATGTAGGTGTAACCAAGACTTTTTTCCAGTTAAGCCGATAACAAGCGATCAGCGGAGTTACATTTTGAATTTTAATTGTTTTGCTTTCAATACTGTCATTCAAGAGACATTGAAAATCAATTTTTGGTGTAAGCACTAGAATATTCGGGAAATTTATTCTACCGCAAAGTTTAACACAGTCCTGGAAAATAAAATAATGACTTTGACCTACTGACCATATACCATATGAGTTATAAATATATAAACTGTTCCACTGTTACTAAAAAAACAGCTTAATGTTACAAGGTACCTTATTTTTATGTCCCTTAAATTTAATTTTCATCGAATCACTATAAATTCGAGCTTTTAAAGACGTATGCTTCGTTGTATCGAACAAAATTTGTACTTTCATGATTTCTTGATCTTCTAAATGTTGTTCAATAAAATATGTCAAATTAAAAACACGTTTGATTTTATTGATATCCTCAAAAAAGTGCAAGCCTTCCGGGCGTAATGGGTATACGGGTTGTAGTGTCAGAAAATCAATTAGCTTTACTGATTCTTGTTGGGTATTATCACTCAAAATATTAGCCAGTTTCAAATCAGATTCATTATAACAGATGCAATGACAAAGATCTTTTTCATGTGGTAAAATTTTGTATGAACTTTGCTTTTGTATTAAAGCAAATGGTGATTTGATACTAATTTCTAAATCAAGCGGCAGTGACGAAACATTTTTTATAATTACTATATCTAAAAAAAAATCGTACATTATCAATCACGAAATGTTAAAAAAATAATAAAGATTTTTAACATCATTAATAATTAATAATATTATCCACCTGTTAATCTATAAAATTCGTTATAGGGACCATTGTCATATTGGAATTCCAAAAAGGATGAAGATATTTCAATTCTCGGATCAACAAACTCTGCTGTAATTTGGCATTCTAGTAATAGTTCCTTTTTATTAATGCCTTCGATGCTTCCCACTAAATACCATATTTCTTTTATTGTGGTTACCTTATGTGAAATTCCTGTGATTGTCAATTCTAACTTTTCACCAGCACCCATTTTAAAACTTCTAGGTTCTAAATTGAAAAATGCTCTAAAATTTAAGGTAGATATATGAGTTATTAGTTTTTTTACCAGATTTAATTTAGAACTTTAAATATTAAATAATATGTTTCCAAGTGTATAAGAATTTGATTATTAACAACATAGTTCCTCTAAAAAATGTATCTATTATTTTCTTTGTCCAATATTCGTCTTAAGCTCATCTTGACACTGAAGTTGTCCTAAACAAAACTACATGAAGTGTATTGACTTTCCACGCAACATCATAATATTTATTTATTAAGGCGACTTGTGCTGGATTCTGTAGTTTTTGATAGTGATCATATGTCAACTATAAATAAAAGTTACTTAAATCACATTTTTTTTCTTTAAAAAGGTGATCAGAACAATGGTCAAAATGACATATCAGTTATTCATGATATTTGGAACCATAATAAATACAACAAATAAAACATATTCACGGCATTTAATGGGTATAATGTGACGAATAATTAAACTGGCAAAAGATTGTGTAACTACATTATCACAATATATACAAAAATATGTAAAAACCTACGCGGTTTGCTGTTTATTTTTCGGTGTTTTATAATGTTCACTCCATTCTAAAGCGTGTAACCGGGTTCCTCGATTTTCCATCATAACTTTTCTATTCAAAGAAATCCGGGTAAAGTTATGACCGAGTTCGATTTTATCACCTAATTCTCCAATTACTATACTCGTTCCGACGCCGGTTACTGTAAGTGGTACGAACTGAAATCACATTAACGCTTGTTTTTTAATTTTATCAATATTTTCTGAATTGCATATTGAGCGCCTTAGATAAAATGCTTCGTCAGCGTAGCAATAAAGTATTATACAAGCATTTAATTTTATCGGACACTTATAAGTACTCTAAAAATGCAATAAAATTATTTAAAAAAATAAGATGTATTTACATGTGTCAATTTATCCAGGTTTTCTAGCAAAGGCAATAATTAGACAATTATTAAATAACCATGTCAAAAAAACAATTTCTGGTATACATAATAAACTAACGTCTTTTTCAAAATCAGTTCAAAAATATATTTAAAATAACAAATTGAATGAAAACTTTAATCGAAAAAATTTTCTTTTATTAATAAAAGGTATCTAAAATTGTCAACTCGTTAGTGGTTTTTTCATTATTGTTATAAATGACTTTTAAAAGCACCATTTCTATAAAATTAAATCTTAAGTGACTATATAAACGAATTGTATGATTTTATGTTGGTAGAAAATAAACTGGAAATTTTATTTTACTTTAGATACGGTCTATTGTTAATTATCAGGTGAATGTTTTCTTTCCTCACTTCATTAAACTTTTTTGCAAAAATTACATAATTATAATTTACGTACGATTTCTTTAACATTTTCCAACTGAATGACGATTTTGTTGTTGTACGTCTCTGCATCAACCAAATATAAGCTAACAGTGAGATTCAGTTCAGATTCTGGCTCCACTATACCTTCTGCAGGTTCAATTTGCCATTTATTA
The DNA here is from genome assembly GCF_028537555.1 of Battus philenor. Classification (NCBI taxonomy): domain Eukaryota; kingdom Metazoa; phylum Arthropoda; class Insecta; order Lepidoptera; family Papilionidae; genus Battus; species Battus philenor. The sequence continues at coordinate 11,743,321 of NW_027181682.1, forward strand.
TCGCGATTAAGCTAGAAATAAATAAAGTTTTATTCTATTGTATGTATAACGAAAATAATTATAAAAGAGTTTTATCGGTGGACGATTTTCAGATTTTTACCAATTAGATGATGATTGAGCAGATTGTAAAGAATCAATGTATACCAAGAGCTTAGTGAAAATGTAAAAAATTAAAATACTAGTACAACTGGTACTATTGATAATAAATACATTATAACAATGTTACTCACCCATGAAGTCTTAAATTTAACTTCAACTGGAGAATCATTACATACTATTAATATCTTTTGTGACTTCTTGAGCAACTTTACTTGACCCCAGTGCAAGGCTGTTGGGCTACATGTTACAATGGGGTTCACTCCATATCCAGTAACATAGCATATTTGAATAGGTTCAGATAGTCCAAACAGATGTAACCTAGTCAGATAAATGTAAGCCAGATAAACATAACGGTTTGATTGCTTCCATAATTTTAATGTCTAGTACCTCACATTTTAAAATTTTTCATCACATTTACCATTACTTTATAACAAGATAATTATTATTGGATAAATTTAATGCCGTATCTTTTGAAGCAATATTCAAAGCTTTTGAAAATATTAAGATTCTTAATACTTTTATTTTAAAAGACCCTCATAAAAACTTTTTTTAGAAATCAACTACTAAAAAGGTTCTCTTGTTTCTTACAAGCTACAGTATTTGTAAACATAAAAATTTTTGTACAAAAAAGCAACTTTGAGCTCATATTGTTCAGCCAATAGTTTTATAAAAAGACGGTAAAGTTTTTAATCCGTTAAACGCTTCGTAAAAACATGAATAAATGAAATGCATCAAAACTTACATACCGCAAAGGAAATTCATGCGAGCCGAGAGCCTTGGCCCTTGTCGTTAAAGCAAAACGTACTGTACTGTTAGGTTCTATGAAACCTTCTTTTACATCAGTGTATATTTCGAAAATGGATTCCTAAAAATTAGTAAACGCACTAAATTTTAATTACCTTTAACTTTTACCATGTTATCTTATATTCGCTATATTAACACGACTGTTTCTTGATGCAGCCGAAATTTCTATTTACCAAAAATAAAATATGATGATACTGCACGGTGATATGATTATATTAACATCAGTACGAATAATTTACCTAACTCTATATTATTTCTTCATAACAAAACAAGGACATTTTCAAAATCATCTTGTCAAGGTCGCAGTAAGTCGCTGGATGTGAGTAGCGCAAAATCGGTCATCGTGGCGATGTTTGGAGAAGGCATATTTCCTGCAGTGGGCGTCTATCGACTAACACGATAATGATATTAATAGTACTTATGACCGAACTTGGACTTTATAAACTTTAACATATTAATAACAAAAAGTTTAGAACGATCACAAATTCAATTTTATTTTTTAGTTAAAAATTAAGACTAAAAGTATTTCGTCCTTATATTATCAATCAGGTTATTTTTTATTGCAGTCATATTATATATTTTTAGTGCTTATGTACCTCAGGTTCTTCCACCGTGAAATATCCTTGAATTTCATTCGATGTAACAGTTACATCATTAACGTAAGGAAAGTCCAAAAAACATGCCCTTAGTTGAATGTCGGGTGCTGGTGTTATTTGTGGTACCATAGCGTTGTACGTTACTGGCAAAACAATAGGCCGCTTGTCAGATTTTTCAAACTCCAACTCGAGTGAAGTTTGATTGTTTCTTATTAAATTGGCCGTTAATGTTATCTAAAAGGAATAAACTTTATTTATAAATTAGGTTAAAAATGTCTTGCGTGTGCTTTAAAAATTCGTTTTAAATTATTTCAAGAGATATTTTGGCTGCAAATAGCTTGCTTCATAACCTCTTTAAAACTTACCAGTGCTGAATTTTAGTAAACGTTACGCACTTGTATTTATTCGTTTTTTACCTAACTCAAGCATTGTTCCTTTTATGAATAATTCTCTCGCTTTAATTATAGCAAGTTTATTATTTGCTATTTACTACAAGAGAATTAGTTCTTATTTATGTCTCGTTCGGACCAAAGATCTCTTCACAAATTTTCAGAACTTTCGTTTTTAAGAATTTATATTTCATTTATGGTTTTCCATATGCCAATCCGCTTGGATAAATCGGTTGCTCTCGTTCCTCTACGGATCTCCTCATTCTTGATTCAATTTCGTAGAATAATCCCAAGCATACCTCTTTTCATGGCGTGGTGATTAGCAAAACGTGCAAAGTGGTTAGTGGTTAGCAAAACCAAGTGGCCCTGGGCTGGCCACATGGTGCGCAGAACAGATGACTGCTGGAACCTTAAGCTTCTTGAGTGGAAGCCACGGACCGGCAAGCACCCACAAGTAGAACAGATGACCTTGTGATGATCGTTGAAAGACGCTTCATGCAGGCCGCTCGATTGCAAACTCAGCGTTTTGCATAATCGGACGTATTTCATGCTTTTCAAGCCTCTTTAGACATCTTGCACCCCAGTGTAAAGAAATCCAGCGATCAGCATGAAATGCCGGATGTGTCTTCGGGCTGTCCCGCCTCCAGTAGTAGTTGACGCAGCCATTTGTTTTTGTGAGAGAACGTCCGAAAGGCGTCCCCCCCCCCCTCCAGTAACATCAGCCTGAGCTAAGCCTCTCTATCCTAGAGGTAAACCCATCACTTCCGCTCCCGAATCTTCGGCGGTTCATGCGGAGCAGCCAAAATCTTCAAAGCCCCCATGCCGGGGCTCCTTCTCTGAACCAACAGCCCTAGCGCAATACTTAACGGATATAGAACTCGACGAAGTCTCTATTCTAACGACCAAACTCCGCAAAGTCTCCGGTTCATTGGAGTGTTTTTCGGTTATTTCGAAGCACTCGGCGCTCGTCGCCGCTCTTACAGAGGAATTTAATGGCACGATGGCCCCATAGGGCACGATGTACCGAACACGCATTACACAAATATCCACGACACCGGCGGCTGCGTCCGCCTAGCCCGCATTCAAGCGAGGGCTGTTAAAGGAGGCACGTGTAACTTAACCGAGTAGTCCTCGCCTCGCACAACTTACACTACACTAAACACAAAAACAAAAAACCCGGGTATAGTCTGTCTTCGACAATCACCCAGCGTAATTTTTTTTAGGTCGCGGACCTCCTATTTCCAAGGGCTTAATATCGATGAAGCTCCACAAAGCCTAAGCCGGCTAGCAGCATAACGTCAATCACATCAAATGCAAATGCATGCAGGCCGCGTCCATCAGGTCTTATTAAAAATTTACGGGGGAGGACCCCATGCTCAGTAATAGATGCCCTAAGGTTTTTTTAATTTATTATTCCTTCAAAAAATATCTAATAAAATATATCCCGAAGAAATAGACAGTACCTTCAAAGTAACAGTAGATTCCGGATCAATAAGAATTTTGTTCGGTACGATCTTAAATTCTTTCGGCGATGTAGGTATCTCTGGTTTCGGAAGATCGGCAACTGCGTAATCTGTTAATGTGATACTGTTAACTTCCAACCCATCGGATGGTATTGTTACAGTACCCGATACGTGTACATATGACTCGTTTAATATATCTAACATTAATATTTTGGGTACACCTGGAATGAAGATATATAACAACCATAAATTTACATGACTTATTTAAAACGTTTGTAATGCGTACATTGCTCCTGTGTATTTTATAGTCTACAAAATAAGTTAAATATTTATATATACCTAAACTAACATTTCCAAAGTCAAGGGAAGGAACATTGAATATTATTGATGGGTAGATGACCACACCTCTGAAATATTAATATTACTTTTAATGGTGGTAAAAATAATATAACATCTTTAAAAAAATAAACTGTTTAATCTTACTTCAAATAAACCTTCAATATCACATCAGTATCGCGTATATTAAAACTGATTTCTTCAAAAAAGGGACCTGGATTAGAATTGAAAAAAGAAACAACGAAAGTATCTTTTTCCCCAGGACGGAGACAGTAATACTCGGGTGTACATGTTATTTTGCTACCAAAAAGTGTGACGACATCTTTATAAGCAATGACGCCATTGATATGTCCTGTAATTGAATACAAATTACTTTAGGTTGTCCCTTTCTTGCTAACATGTTATTATTTTACTTGTGTTAATTCATAAGTAATTAATTACATTATTTTTTAACAAATACGTTTACAGGAACTTGGAAAGTTTTTCGATTAAAAAATATCAGAGGCCTGAGAAATAATTAAAAGTATATAAAACAATATATGATTTAACGGACATTTTTTAAATATTATGTAAAATATAAACTGTTTATTGACCTTTGTTTATTGCGACAATTTCATAGTTATATTTTTTATTTATGTAAACGGAGCTCATGTCAAGAGTCTCCAAATTTAAATGTATCGTTGGTGGCAATGAAGTACCAGTCAATTTTAAAGGGACTCGTTCAGTAATGCCATCAATATCTAAATAAACCAGGGCTTCTTGGTCTCCTATACATTTAGGAGAAAATGTTATAGCGATTTCGTTTGTTTTGTTTGGCCACAACTGACCTTTCTAAAAAAAAAGGTATCATTAATCTTTGATAAAAAAAAACTTCTAAATTAATGGATAAACCCAATAAATAACTATGTAAAAGAGCGTAACATATTTACTAACGATTGGAGATATCGAAAAATTTGTGTCTTGAAAAAATAAACTTTCATCTGCAACAAGCGCCTGTATTTCATCGTAGAATATTCTGGTATAAACTCTTTCATGATCGGCACTGCTCAAAACATCATACCGGACTAATTTTGCATATTTATCAACTTCACTCTCTTTGAGGTTGTAGAAAACTGTTGCGAGTTTGACCTTATCTTTGAAATCTAAAATTCGTCATTAAAAAATGTAACAAATACATTTTGGGCCGAATAAAATTTTTTATAACTTTTATAGACTTACCATAGTAAACAGATTCGTTGTTCATGCACATGTACGTAAGTACATTTTCAGATTTATTTATAATTTTAAAAATTTGTTGTCGAACCAGTCCGTTATACGTGTTAGCAAATCTGACTACTCTTTTCTCTAACTGAACGTTCGCAGCATGCGCCGTGCCCGACAATTTAATTGCAAAAATTTCACCTTACAATTTGTACACATATCTTATTAACAAGAAAAATAAAAAAAACATTTCTTTAATTGTTTTATTTAAATATACTAACCTGTTTCAAACATTACTCGCATTGTACCTTGAGAATTTCCTAAGTGCATGGTTTTAAATGAAACTTTAATTTCCACTTTTTCTTCTCTGTTGAGATATGCGGATTTTGGCTCAACGGAAAAAGGACTAGAATTTATTTTTATTTGTGTACATTAATTATGAAAATGTGATGAAATGGTGGTGATACCGGTGCATAAAATAGTTAGGAGAAGGTAGGGCCTTCACCTCCCGTGGATGCCGTAAAAGCCGACAATGGGAAAATATTCACGGACAATATACAGCAGCACCTCCCGAATATATTTGAAATCAAAAGTCTACTCTCGTCAACCCGTATGCCAAGTGTAGTGTGAATCGGCTAAAATAACTTGGCTCTTAGTTCCCTGCACCACGTTATTACTGGCGGAGATACCTGTCACGGTTGCGGTGGATATTCTCAACACTCCGCAAAGATTGCGGATTGTTGAGAATATCCGGCGGAAACAGTCGACGCTGGATGCAGACCGCTTAAAACTTTTCCTAGTGAAAATCTATGGATGAAGCCGACGTAGACGCCCTACGGCTAGCTGAGCGACGGTGAGTTAGCCAATAAGGTTCTGAGTGAGAGACCACGTTTCAGCGCCGTAAGTCATCATTTCCGTCTTAAGGCACTGACTGTTATAAGACGAAAACATGTTTAGTAATTTCACAAACGTGCGGTTGTAACTATGTCGGGATCATTAAATTAGGTTATAAGAATTTTTTATTTACCGAATTCATAAAAAATATTCTAATAAATAAAATTTTCACAATAGTTATTAAAAATATTTTAGTTAACCACAAAACCTATATTGTTAGTCACAATAGATCCAATAGTATTCGAAATACTGCAGATTTATCCCGTGTAAATAAAAATATATTTAATAAACTTCAACAAAACCAATAACATTGATGAGTTCTTACCATTTTGCATCCAAAGTAAAGCCGCAAGGTACAACACCAATATTTTGAACATTCAAGAAGTAGTTACTTTCAACTTTCAAGGGTACTTTTGGAAGTATTAATTGATCAGGAATATTTAATAATGGCTTAGGACCCATAGCTTTAAAATAAAAAATAAAAACATAAAATACGACTACAATCTATTTTTCCCTGTGGAGTTAATTATTACTTACCTATTAAGGGCAAAACATATTGGTCTGTATCAGTGTAAAATACAACACGGTGTACGTAATCTTCCAACTGTATTGGCACAAAAGTGATGCTAAACGAGATGTTCATTCCAGGAGCCAGTCTCGATATAGGCTGATCCCTATTAAGCTTTATAAAGAAAGTTGAAGATTCCTTGAACACCATTTTCAGGTGAGTCGGGGTCTGTAATATTTTTTACGATAATAAACAACCTGAACTATATCAAGGAGTAAAATATAATATCGGCTCAATATTTCTAGATTCACTTACAGTACTGATATTTTTCACCAAAAACTTCGCAACATGTTTTTCGTTTGGTTTGAAGTTCTGAAATACTATTATTCTAGGTGTAAATAATAATATAGATTGTTTTTCAACACCGTTTCTAACGATATTTTCTATATTAATATTATTTAAATTTTCCAATCGATCAGCAGTACTCATTCTCATTTCCTTTTCATACTGTGATGGTATAATCTATAAAACAAATAATATCAATGTTTAATTGATATATTTCTATAGGCCATTTTTATTTAATTACAAAAATACAGTTATGATTAATTAACGTAGATATACCGCCGTTATGCCGTCAATAACGTTTTAGATAAAAATGGGAAAATGTAATTTTATTTCATCCGCGAAGTAAAAAAATAATTGGCAACATTATATTCACCTTATTGCAAAGCTGACATATCGAAATCATATTTAAAAAATAAAATTACTTTAAAAATTATTAGAGGGTCCCGAAAGTAATGTCGTTTCTGTCGATATATTTTACAGAAAAAACCGATTGTTTTTTACCGCTCTGGCATTGAAAATTTGTATACTAGATGGTAATTGGTTGTTGATAACGAAAATGAATATATTGTTGATTAGAAAAAAACTTGTTAAAAATGTAGTAGTATGAACTTAAGAAACACATTACTTTCCGATTTCCCTAATATTTTGAAATTGGCTTGTTATCGAGCGAAATAGAGCTATGTAGAGTGATCTTTCGTTTATCTATATCCTATTAATATTGAGAAGCCTTAGAGAATGTAAAAGTATACTGTATCTTATAACTTTTATATCTTCAAAAGTTTAGCTCGTGGAAAATTTAATAAAAACTTGTCTGTTTAAACTTACTTCTTCCGACGCATCCACCAATTTTTTTTTAGAAAGTAGATGATACAATTCCGAAGTGAAGTATCCATTTTGCTTATATCTTTGCAGTATTTCCATATAGAGCTTCTAATACTTCATTCGTTTGACAATTATTTGTTTACGTTTTGTGCCTGTGACAGCATATAAAAAAAAATTCAAAAAGAGAATGTTTTTAACGTTATTTTGACACTAGTATAAAACAACTTTGTCAAACTTCACATGGCCTAATAGTAACCAAAAAAGTTCTATGAATTATCCTTGAGTTCAAATGTAACAAAAATGAAATTAGAAAAATATATGACAATCAAAATGACATAATTTATTAAAAATTAAAATGAATAAAAGGCAATACTCTACAAAATAGTAAATATTATTTCGAAATCATTCGTAAGATTTCAAAAGAAAGAGTACGATATGGTAGAAGCGCCAACGTATAACTAGGATTGAACTATTTAATTCTCAAGGAATTCTAAATATCAAAGAATTTTGCGACTACTTAGACTTATAACTGGTAATTTCTATTACTCTTATTTCGCTATTTGATTTTTAGACTTTTCATTAAATCCGGAAAATTAAAATATTTTTTTTTATCTTTATTAAATAGCCTAAAATAATAATTATAATTTGGTAGACCTGCTATTATTATATCATAAGTAGGCTATTTATTTAGTTATAATAACTACAACTATTCATATGTTCCCGCCTATACTAAGTGACTCTTTGTTCTAATCTGTGTAAAAAGTGTTAGGTTTTTGATGAAAATATGAATGTTTAGACTAATTCGCAAAATACTAGACGCCGGTAAGAGGGCGCACTGAGTGCGGAAATAGCAACGGATCGTAATTTTAGTGAAATCAGGGCAACACGGCCGCGGACAGAAATAGTGACCGTCGGCGCACGAGTCTTCATGCTGACAATTTCGTCCGGATAGGGTGCGCGATTGGTTGCTCCCGACTGCCCAGCGCCACGCGCGTGGAGTGCCACTACTCCGGGATCCTGGCCCTCGCGAGTGTTCTTCTACTTACATGATTACATAATTCAATGCGCCAGATTGTTCTGTGTATATTATTACTCCTGTGATGTATTGCGTGCACCAAATCCAAAGTGCAAACCATCGTTTTTTAAACAGCTGAATATTCCTGAGGGACGAAACACAAAAATATATGGTAAGTAATTTAAAATCTAAAGTTTTTACTACTCTCTTCGAAAGCATGTATTTTGTAATATATTTAAAATATGATAATAATTCCAAAATAATAGATGCGAATAATTCATAATTGAGCCTGAGTGGATATGAAATATAATAAGTATGTAAATAGTTTTGATATTTTGGGATATGCGAGGCGGAATAAATGGGTCGACGAGGCGTCGGCGACGTGGCAACGCCCGTTCTATCCCGGTCACAGCTGCCGTTTTGTATGCACATCGTGTTATAAAATATTCTATTATAAAAATACAATTAATTAAGTTTGTTGGTAAATACAAAATGTTTTTTTAGACTTTTTTAAAGTCATTTAACAATATTACGTCTATTTTAGCAATGTGCTTATATTTCGCGACCATAGATGGCAATATTTTATCTTCAATAGAGTACATATTGTTTTTAATGTCATCATAATGTCTTTACTTGTACTGTTTGTTATTTAAAATATCATCAAATTTATAACATGGAAATACAAAACTTTAAAAGGAAAAACTATTCCCGCCATTTTTCTATTAAACTTATTTGCTGGTAAAAACAATGATCTCTTAGAGTGATTAGGTTAATTCGAAAGTATATATATAGTTTATTTATTGAAATAAAACGTTCATTTATGATGACATTACCAAAATACAAATTGAATAATATCTTAAACCTGCAAAGTTAACGAATACTTTTAAAAAAATGTTTTATCTCAACATATTGAAGAAATCAAATGCAAAGAGTCGTTGTTTTAATTATGCTCATATTCCATTAATAGCAAGCTTTGGTAATGATAGTTGAGTACAATTATTAGATATAATCCAAGCTTAACCGAATGTTTCTATAGGATCAATTGTGGAGTGGTCTCACTAACGCTAATAATGGCCAGATATACGCAGTGAATTAATTCCCGCGTATAGCTCAAACATAAATAATCGAACACAGACTAACTTCAGTGTGCTACACATCAATATGATAATCATTTTCACCTGGTCATCCCAGGGGATCATTTTTAAGTCTATTTTAAATTTTAATTTCGTATCTATATTACGTATTTTAGACTATCATATAACTTCACCTAGATGTTTATATATTTTAAAAAGTGCATAATTCTTTGCACAAAAAATATCGAGTGTAAATTACGGCTTACAATAACACTAGCACGTTTTAGCGGTACGCTGCCAGCTTCGCGTAGCCTGCACTAAGGGCGTAATTTCATGAATACCGTTCAGGGTAATATTGTAACAGCTCAAAAAATATTCTGGCCTAGGTTTATAAATAAAGGAGCTGTTAATTCTAGGCGAAATCGATAGTAAACTCTGCATCACAACTTCCGAAATAAGTCCTAGACTTCTTGAAGCGACAAAACTAAGAAAATAACTACAGTTTAATAAGAAAGAAAAGTTCTATTAATAATTTGTTGTAATATTGTTTACAGATAAAATACTTTTTTATGCAGTACAAACTAGCTTTGATAAAATATCATTGGCACCTCTAAAATAAACTTACGTTTTCCAGTTTTTCTCTTCTTTGTTGACCACGAATATAAGGTTTCATGCAAGAATGTTTTTATATCAATATAAGTTTTAAAATTCTATCTAATAAGTTTATGTAATTTACATTAACTTTTATAAAATAAAAAAAATAGTTAACACAATTGAATTAAATATCTGTGCTTTGACATAGTATTAATTAGGAATTATTTCCAAAAGTCTAAGTTTACAAAGCATTTATAGACTTCGACAGTCGTTAGCGACACTGTGTTCTACTTAGACCGGCTTCTACAAAAAAATTCTTCGATAAAGACACGTTTAATGCTTTATCGGACGAATCGTGGATCTTTTTCTCCCAGTGCTAACGCTTTTCAAAATCATCGTAATTTTACCCAGATAATAGTAACTGACCAAGTCGATTTCGGCACTCTCAGGCACCCTTGAGTCGGAATGCTTATCGTGTATTAAATGACAGTCCAAGTCGATGTCTCCTCTTTTCTGCCGGATTACTTCACACAGTTTCTAACAACAAATTTCATATAATGTAGTGACCCGAGCTAAAGTTCCCAAAGAGGCCTAAGGTACGAAAACTGAAATTAGGCAAAACGCTTTCCGCGACTCCCCAAGCTTGCAAAATCTTTAAACGCGAAAAGGGTAACAGTGTATAACCAGACCAAATGACGACAATAGGCATAAAGTTAAATTAAATTATAATATAACACATAGAAGATTATTAAGTATGTACGAGAATGATATATGGGATATTATTTCTTAAAAAATTGAGCTAGACAATAATGATAATATCCTAAAACAGCATACATTTAACTATATCTTTTCTGTAACTTACCAATATTGCAATAATTAGTATCAAATAAATCTACGAATTGTAAATAATGAACGAAATTACAGAGAATTTATTGACGATCGAAACTGTGAATACAGTTTGTGCTAAAAATAATTTGTTGTCTTTAATAGAGGTCACTGCTCTATTTCGTTAGTCGTTAACGCACCGGGTTGTGACTACGGTATGTCCCAGTTTTATGTCTAAACTGCAAAATAACGCAACTTTTTTTTCTTGTAGATAAAACGGCTTAATCATCGCACTAACTTATTGAGATTTTTTTGGAACTGTCGTAAATGTTTCCTAAATTTTTTAAAGAACTCATAACTTTTTAAGAAAATTTATTACCATTGTAATAGTAAAAGTTTCTTTAGTTTCTTAAAACAGATTACATATTATTAGATATCCTTTTATGTATCGACTCATCACGATATCTCTGGAATTATAAGCTTGAGAAAATTTTAACTCAGTATGAATATTCTTTTTGCCGAGAAGAGAACAGTTAAGAATAAATATTCTAATTTTCTCTCACAATCAGGTTGCGAAGGCATATATTAAGTCAGCGAAGCGGCGGGCGGACAGGAAGTGTTTAATATAAAGTTCGGCTTATTTTTGTGACATAAAATTGACAAAATAGTATAAACCTTAGACATTACTCTGCAACGATTACACTATGAGATTATTTACAAGGTAAGAGATTATTTGTAGACGTGTTATAGATGCTGAAAGGGCGAGGCAGAGATCCTAGAGGCGCGGTGCCACCCACTCCAACTATGTCCATACGGTCGGTGGGGCGACCGCCTATGGCGAAGCCAGAGCCCGATTATGAAGTAGTGGAATTTCCCACGGAACAATATGTCAATGCTAAGCTGCAACCACCGCCGCCGCCCCCGCCTAGACCACCGACAGGTAAAGATGTTAAGATACTTATATTTTATTGTTTTAGATCATATTACATAAGAAGTACCAGCAGTCTAGAAACAATTTTAATTTTTTCAAGCGCCAGATAAAGACATAAAAAATTCTGTACGTATTAAGACTTGTAAAACTAATTGTTTTCTACTTAAATCACGGTGACCCTTAGGCAAACGCAAGTAACCGACATAGCCTAACGAACTGGCAAGTTAAAGTAACAGTTGGCAGGCCACGGTGCGTGCAGAACAGATGGCCACTGGGGCCTTTAAGTAGACCACAGACTAAGAAGTGCATCGTGGGACATATATCCCTAATACAAACTATCTTGTTAATATTGTCGGAAGACTTTGTCGATATTGTATAAATAGAAATGAAAGTAAATACAGCAATTTTGATTATATAGTTAATTTAGTTTTGTGTAGTTATATAACTAATTAGATTAAGAAACAAAAATGTTATGGGTGGTAGAAAAGTAGTATATAAAATTAAAGTTGTATATGCAATAAAAAAAGTAAAATTGCGATGCACGATGCTGATTTCTATACATCGATGACTCGTGAATACACATGGATATATATATCAGCTACGACGCTACGGTTAATTTAAATTATTCTGAAGTACATATATGAACAACACTTTAAACTTGAGAATGTCTCCGAATAACTATGTCCGTGGAATGACACCATAACAAAAATAATAGGGCATCCGTTGGAAGCGGGCGCTTCATGCGGCTTATGCGGCGGTGGAGGCGCCCGAGTACGATGCGCCGAGTGCGGTCGCCGCGCCCTGTGCGCCTCTTGTGATGACATGTATCACCGACATCCAAAGCGGCGCCACCATCAGCGACAGGTCACGCATTTTTATTTATTTGTCTTATTTTTCTCTTGTCATATTAAAAAGATATTTCAATTCTGTTAAATGTAGGCGATATTACTTAAATAAAATGTATTTACACCCAATTCTAATTTTTACGTATTTTTTGAATTTAGAAATTAAAAAAAATTGCCAATTTGAAAGATATCAATTAAAGCATTATAACTGAATGTTATATAGCAAATTTTTTTCTGAACTAGGTGCACGACACATAATACAAATAAAATTTTACAATACTAAATAATCGCTGTTACTAAATACATGTCGTAAAAAACTTTTTCAAGGTTGGTCCTGGACGTATATCCTAATAGTATGCTAAATAGTTATAATATTAACGAGTTTAAAATCTATTCTTACATTATTGATCACGAATTTTCCTTGAAAGGCTGAACGCAGTCTCTGCAAGAGTAGCACAAAATTAATTCAAGCGTTTTTGGCCTGGAAATTAAAATGTTACAAAGATGATACAATTCAAGCATGGCATAACTAGTTAGCTTAAAGATTTACCGCAAATTTAGTTTATACAAAACAATTAAAATAGTCTTAATTAACAGCTAACCTTGACCCATGTCGATCCAACAAAAAGTAAAACTCCTTAGTTTTGAGTACTTATTTGCAATTCTCTATCGAAAAGTAATAAAACCCAGCCTATTATGTACAGATTGATCTCTAGTGTTGAAAAAAGGAAAAATCTATGACGAGATCTCTAAAAAAGATCATCATCATTAGGACTCTAACGGAACCATAATCAATTTGCAATAAGCTGATTTTAAGTGCAAATGGGAGTTCATTATATAATTTTCCACTGGATGTATCGTTAAGGATACTACAATACCTGTTAAATATATATATTAAGTTAAATTTAAAAAATCAGGAACGAAGTTGATGTATTTTTATAATAATTACGCCCGACCAAATTTTCACATGTACTTCTGCAAAATTCTATAGGCCTACGTCAAATAATGGGTTAACATCAGGAGAAGACTGTTAAATCTAAATGTCGCAATTTCATCACAAGTTTTAAACTTCATCAAGTTCCGATTGCATACAATGACTATTTAAAAGAATTATTTAGTCACGCGCCAGTTTAGAACATGTGGATTAATATTGGCAAGCGGCTATAGCTGTTCCATCATATTGCACAAAAGATTGTTAGTCGTAATAACATAATTTGATCGTCACGATGTTGGAATTCAGCCAACGTTGTTCTTTAAAAAATAGCTAAGGGCTATCACGTCGTCTACATGAAAGTATATTTACTTAATAAATAAATTGAGAAAATGTTACGAATTTTACGTAATACATACATTAAATAAGTTTTTGTCACTCTGTTTTATCGTTGTACTTATTATCATTTGAAAGTAAAATTAAATTATATTACAGGCGCTGTCACTAACTCAGCTAAACGACGTGCGTCCTCCACTTCCACCAAAGACTGGCCCGCCTGTACCTCCGCCGCGAAAACATAAAGTAATAAAAGAAAATATTTATTTATTAACTGTTCTAAAAATTATGGAATTAAAAACGGAAAGCGCTGAATGCAGGTCGATTTCAACCGCTCTTATTGGAAATCTGTAAGGATGTTCTATGCTCAGCAGTAGACGTTCCTACACCTATAACGATGATGATGTTGATGGACCAAAAAACAACATTTTAATGATGTTTGTATAATTTATATCTTATCAATTAAAAGAAAAAAATATAGCGATAGATGTGTTGGTTAAGAACCAATAGAATAACTTCATTTACTTAGATCCCCTCTGCGCAATTCTAGGCGAAGCATAATTTTTTTTACATTAAGAAAGTCTAGGCTATGTGCTAAGGATATGTATTTATGGATGTATGTTAGGAATATAATGACAGCGATTTGTGCTAGGGACGTGGTGACAGAAAGGATGTGTTGCAAGGGATATACATACCGACATAATACTTGCAGTAAAACCGAAACTTTTTGGCCTTTCTAGCACCATAATGTTGAATTCAAATTTGAGTAAAGCAGTAGTAAATAAGTAGATAAGTTTGTCATCAAACTTTTCATAATGATTGAACGAATTATTAAACTTACAGATGTTTATAAAATAAAGTATTACTTGCTTTTATTACATTTTTTTTTATTTTAGATTGCTGGTGATAAACTGAGTGCCAGCCCTAGTCTGTCTACACCAGATCAGCGTCGTGCGACACTAACATCGATTCCATCAAATCAAATGGCCGGCATGCGTTCGCCGGTTGCGACAGCGTCTAATCCAAACCACTTCACTGCTCAAAGATCTCAAGCACCCGTATTACCAGCACACCTACAAATGAACGTTGCAGCTAATGCGCACGCGAGCCATCTCGGCAGCCTGCCATATCTGTCGGCGACTATGCATCACGCTCAACCACCTGTCGTTCCATCGCAAGAGCAATCCAACACACTTGGACATGTTCCTAATGCATGGAACCGTCAACGATCATCGCTTCCTGGCTTTATACCGCCAAATATGGTATAAAAATTATAACTTTTATTTTTTATTATAGGAAACTTAAGTAAACAGTATATTAACAGAAATACAAAAAATAAATAAATGTAATAATAATATACTAGACTAAAAATATAAATATTGTAACTTCCATCAAAATTTATAATCGGTTTGTTATTATTTCCCAAGTGCATAATAGATAGCTCATACCAAATTTTCTGTACACGAATACAAATACTTATATTTATTTTTGAAAAATAAAATTCATTTGTGCGTATTCGTATTTTAACTACAATTATTAATTCTTTAAATACGAACAGGCACAACCTATACCGGTAGAGCCGTGGGACACGTCAGACACCAGTCATTCCACTCAGTCGTGGGGTAGACCGCTCAGAAGAGGAACGTCTGTTATGGAATTAGGAGTTGGACCACCTTCTAACCCTGTCTGTGGCGGCTGTCCTCACTGTTTGGGGCAACCGTGGCGGTACGGTAGCTGTGCGAGTCTCGACCATACGTGGGCGGGGGCGTGGGCACCAAATTGTTGCGTCGGTCCCCACATACAGCACCAACCCCAGCGCCTACCGCTGCATCCCCAAGTACATCCCGCGCAAACACCGCAATCATATCGCAGAGGTATCTCAATTTATTTCAGAAAAAATAATTAATTAAGGAATGTAAAATATTATTATTATAAATAAATTAATTAAATTATATAATTATGATTATTTCATATTCTGGAAAAAACTATATTTAATTTAGCCTCTAAAAAGATTAGGATCTAAACAAAATTTGACTTTTTATCTTTTTTCTTTGTATCTTTCGGCCTCAATGGCCGTCATCAATGTCTGTAAATTACGACTGAAAGGTTCTCGTGTGAGGGGTTAGTAGACGCGGCGTGGGTAAGCCCTCCACTTAGTGGACCGACGATTCAGCCAAGGTCGCGGGAAATAGCTGGTTAATCGGCTGACATATTGATGATGAATCAATGAAGCACTCGATACCAGATACCAAAACAACCGACAACATCGATTAATTTTACAATTATCTTATTTTCAGCTGAAAGTAGACCAGTGTCACGGGTAGCTTCCCGGGCGGGTTCGCGAGCTGCGTCACCCGCGATGAGCGTCCGATCAAGAACTTCACGTCGCCCAAAGCACCGAACTCCATCACCACCACCACTGCCCTCTAGCGACGCCGACTCGGAGAGCGAAGAGAGCGACCGCGGTCCAGCAAAGCAAGAGACGGAGGAGGAACGCCTGGGCCCGCCGCCCTCACCACCGAGTGCGACGTGGCAGTGCGAACACTGCACCTACGTCAATGAACCGGGCGTCCGCGTCTGCGTTGTCTGCTGCCGAACCCCAACAATAAGCCCACGATTACTTAACGATGCAAACATTAAAAACGACTTGAAGCAACTTAAAATATCTGATAAACGATCTCCTTCCGTAGCGCGAACGTCAGCAGAAGGGAATATTGCTAGACACGGTATGTATGTAAGTTAAGAGATTCTCATCTATGCACTGAGACTTCACGATATCTCTGAAACCATATCAAGCTTAGAAACTTGGAATTTGGTAGGAATTTATAAATATATTTTACGATATTCTACTCGAATGAGAGGTGAAAAGAAAATTCAATTATATTTCTCTCTATATAATTCTCTCAATTATAAAAATATAAATATTAATATAATATAAATAATTTCGAAGAATAGATATTATGAAATTATACCAACAAAAGGCAGTGAAGGCCTTGCGAGCAGGCGGAAGACAGCTATTGATTTACATAATAAAAAAATATTCATAACCAGGTATCGTATTACCGAATGCATATTTGCCTAAAGTTATTCGGTAGAAAAATACGGATATGGCTACAGTGAATTACTAATAGATAAACGATAAATAGAACAATTTACAGAATCTATACTGCTCACAAGCAAGTATAGTTTTTCGTCCGACTCACACCAGCAGTAAAATTATGCGCTCTCACCGTTCAAAATACTGTTCAAGAGTTTTTTCCATCATAAACTTACAATTCTACTTCAAAGTATTATATTATTTAAATCAACGTGCAATCGATCATCCGATTTCCAATGATAACACGCTCTCCTGATCTATTTATAAACTAGAATAAATTAAAAAAGCTAAATTTCATTACTGTGAGTATTTAAGAGAATGGTTTTCAAGTTTTTTAGGTTGTTATTAGCCTTGCGAAGTTCCTAGAGTTGGGGCCACAAATTATTTCTGTATGAAAGGGTACGGGCCTTAGCTCATTTCTTTCGGATAGTAATTCGTATAAGTATAATTTTTCGTATTCGTCATTTTAAAGGATTTAATTCTGATCTGCAGATAGAGAAAGGTCTAGATCAAAAATACAAAAAGAACGTATTTCAACAGCTTGTGGACCATCTCCACCCAAAGAAGAAAAAACAATTCGTAAACCACAAAACAGATTAGAGACACCAACCAGAGACGAACCTAATCAATTTCCGAAACAGAGCCGAACCCGACACGATATGGCCGTGGGTCCCTCACCTCCAAAGGAATCTACAACAGTCAATCAAATACAGAGGGAGAATACTACCATTAAAACAGAAGATGGTAGTAAAAACTATTTACAAGAAGATGAACCCAAAAGACGCAGTGTTTCTGTTGGCCCATCACCGCCAGGTGAACGAAAGGTTACACAAAGTTCCAACAATCATGTCTCATCCAGCAACTTTGCGAATAATCAAAAAAAGTCCACTGGAACATCACCACCTCGAGAGACTCGTATTGACACACCGTCGAGTCTACTTTCGTCAACTTCGAGCCGGGCCAATGTGTCTAACACAGGCACTTCCCCGCCGCCCCAAAGCATATCAACACAGGTAAAGCACAATATTTGATATCCACTAGCATATCTTAAGGAAGGTTTTAGCACAAAATTCCTTTTTTAAATATACTAGCTAATATTTTTAACTAACATTTTTTTTAGTTTCAAGTTGATTATTATTTTTTATTTCAAATAATAGCACAAATGATTAATACTAAAATTCGATTAAGATACGCTAGCACTGACCTATAATTTACCTACAAGTCTCTCGACTTTTCGAAAAATTAATACAGGTACTTTCCATAATAAACTTTATATTACATCCTTTGATAAATCTGAATATATTTATTTAATTAACATTACTATAAAAATATATTATTTGCATCAAAAATTTAATATAGACCTGCATATCATCTTGATGCAAATAGTTTATATTTAAAATTGTGTGATTACTGCTTATGTTTTCACTTGGCTCGTAGACCTTTATCTCAAAGATCAGAATGATTATAATTGCATTCGTACACAATCTATCTTAATATCTCTGCAAATACATGGCATATACCTATACTTTCGTGTTCTTATATACAGACTTACGACGTAGCAACCACGCGTGAATGGGAGCGTGCACCATCGGCGTGTCGGTCGCGTGCCCGTCGACGTCTCCGTGAGGAGGGACGACGCGAACGCTCTCACAGTCGACATTCTTTATCCAGTGATACAAGAGTAATTTTTCACAAGTCCTAAAGAAATTAATATACATTTTAACACATATATATTCTCATTTAACACATGGCGATAATTTGCCAGAAATGCTATCTTATTTTTTAAACGGTCTCTTAAATATTTTTCTACTTTAGTTATTTAAGTTTACCAACAAGCATATCTATTCTTCTCTAGAATTAAAATTCGGATTACTAAATGATAAAATTAATTATTTGTTTTCTATATATCCCTATAGAATTTTTACTTCCGGAAATTATTCGCCAGTGGTATTCTAATAGAAAAATAAATTACTGTGACTTAGATTAGATCACTCTAATCACTTTATACACAGTAATTGGAAATAGGTGTAAAAGCTTTTAGTCGACAAATTGAGCTGTACATTCACCTCATTGAAGCTTTTACACTATAGCCAATCACCCTGTATAATTCTGACATGCAAAAAGCCTGCAAATTTTTAATAATAAAATATGGTAAATAAGCAAACAGTTCGTATATCATCTCATATGTTTATTATTTTAAACAAAACTTATTGATGATTTAGGAAAGCGAGCGGAGTGTACGAACAAGTGGAGGCAGCAACCTTGTGCCTGGGCGCTGGGAATGGCGTGAACCTAGAGACAGCAGTCCAGGTGGAGAATGGAGTGGCAGCGAACGTCATCGCTCCACTCGACTTTCGCGACGAGCTTCACACCTAGACTTAAGGCGAACGCGTACTTCACGACGCTCCAGTGTCTACGGATCCGAGGTTCTCTACCCCGTCGTCTAAATACTATAATATAAATCAAGATTATTGTTAATTTTTATAGCTATAGTTTAATTAGATTAAAACTTACTGTTTAGCAGAACACACTAGGCACAACCTGTCTTCTTCCTTATTCATTCTTTATCATCGAGAGTATAGCATAATAAGACTTACTACGCGGCGGTCAGGTCTTGTATAATATTTTGTGCATTAAAGAAGACGACGTTTACGAGCTGGCACTGTCTAGAGTGAGCAGCTCCTGTATGTAACAGGGAGGCCAACCTATGACACGCGAACCGGCTTCGTTTATTTCTCGAAATATTTCAATATTCGGAACTACGTACTCACGTGAATCATTTACGGAAATTCGTGAAATCCAAAGTATCCAGTATTAACTAACCATCTGTTGCATCTGTAAGAATGACTGAGAAATACTGCAATTTTCATCAAATGAAAAGACGTAAAGTGATTTATGTCGAAATAACATTTTGGATGGAAGATTTAAGTTCACAGAATTATATATCAGAGTAGGTAATAACAAGGTAAAATAAAAATTAAAACAAAAGCAAATTTAAAAAAAAACATTATAAACGATTACGATATTATTGCTACTTTCGTACTTCATGGCATTCTCCTTAAGTAAGACCGTATTGGTCAGTTCAATTGTGATGGTATTAATACTTAACATAGGATTTGTAGGAAAAGTCGAAAGACTTTTGGAATTACTATATAATAAAAACATTGTTAATCACCAAAGTACATACTCTTTTTCATTTTTCTTTTCATTTTTCCCATGTAGCTAAAAGGGTTGTTACTAGTAAATTGTATTTGGCAACTGTTCTAATTAAATTAAAACAAAAATTAAATTAAACAGACTACAAAAAATTCTTCTGTAATTATAATTTGTATTCGATATTTACAATGTCACATAAATTAATATTTCTTCTGAACAGGCACCGTCCCCGGAACCATTCTCAGGAAATAGAGCCGTCTCTCTCGAAGTTTTAGCAAGCAATGGAGCCCGAAGGGAAACAGAGAGAGGACTAGAGCTGGCGCGGTTGATGGGCGAGGCTGAAAAGCTTGGATTTAGCGCTGCAGAAGTACACGCAGCGCTGGCTCAAAATCCAGCCGCGCCGTTAGCGTGGCTACGAGAGCGTTGGCCAAGTTTATGCGCAGGAGTGCGAGCTGCTGCGGTTCGTCTCGCACCGGGTGCAATTATTAGCGAGCGCGATGCTAGAACTGCACTCGCCCGACATCGCGGTGCTATGTGGCCTGCCGTCACAGATTGCGTCGAAAAGTGGCGTCGACAGGTGGGTCTTATTAAATAATACGTTTTTGGGAAATTTATTAAGTTAAATTTTATTTTGAGTATTAATATACAGATATTTCAAAAACGTTTTATAGAGGGAAACAATTGGAGTTGAAAGTGAAGGACGCCTTCGCGGACATGTTTGGGGCTCGCCAACCGGAGTGGACGACGATGCAGCACCGCCGACCGACCGCTCACACCGCATACGCGGTAATCTAAAAAAGAAACCAAACTAATAATTGTCGTTGAATCGCCGTTTCATCACAATATCATCATAACCTTCACGTTTACATTTCAGCCGATGAAAGTTCAGATGAGCTTGAACTCCCCTCAGCCGTT
Source organism: Battus philenor (assembly GCF_028537555.1). Classification (NCBI taxonomy): domain Eukaryota; kingdom Metazoa; phylum Arthropoda; class Insecta; order Lepidoptera; family Papilionidae; genus Battus; species Battus philenor. The sequence goes on from NW_027181682.1 coordinate 11,764,495, forward strand.
ACTCAAGATGACGACTGGATGTATTTACCGCTAGAAAACAACACTAGCAGCTTTTATGAAAATTTCCCATCAAAAACAGATAATAACTTACGTAATCACGAAACAGAAGAAATTGCAAAAAAATTAAAATCACTTCTCATACAAGCGGGAATTCCAAACATAAACGAACAATTTCTTTTGAAAGGCTTATTATCAAATCATTCCAATGCTGATGTGGATCAACAAAATGTAACTAACATGAATGAAAAACAAACTTCCAATGAATTAGTTCAATCGGAAAATGATTTTATAGATGCGTACAATGCTTTAACTAGATTAAGTCCTTTACCTAACATTGGTAAATTAAATGACATCATAGATATTCAAAAGCATATGCACCGTAATGAAGTAAGCATGACAGAAGAAAAAATAATTTCTAATTTCTCAAATAACGAATCCAAAGAAGAATACAAAGGACTGGAAAAGTCAGACCTCTTACAATTATCAGCAACTAATAATAGGAATACGCACACACTTTTACAAATACAACCAACCTCACTTAAAAATAGCATTGATAATTTTGAAACTCCTGTACAAAAACATGCTTCAAAATCAAACTCCCGCCACAAATTAAAACTCTTAAAGTTACCAAATGGTAGTCAAGCAAAAAATTTTAAACCAAAAGGTAGACCAATAGATGATTTTAGCGATTCGCAAGAAGACGGAAAACCTAATAATTTAAATGAAATAGTTGACAATACACAAAAGTTAATACAACAAATGAAAAAAGAACTAAATTCTGATATTAAATCACTAGGCAGCAATAGTAGCACTAAAAGAGACTCCGACGATACCTCGAATGATTCTAATTCCAATTTGTCTTCAGAAAAAGAATCATCATATAGTGACACAGAAAATGAAACGGATGATTTATCTTCTGATGATAACGAAAATGAACAATCAGATATAGAAGATACCAAGGTCTCTCACAATGCCACAATTAATAGAACAAGCTCGGAAGATAATGAACAATTCGAAGAGGCTATTGATCACATAGAGAATCAAATTGACAATCCGCACATAAAAATTAATCAGGTAAATAGCCAAGGTGATAATTTTAAAATGAAAAATATTGAAATTTTAGATTCAATTGCAAAAAGTTTACAAGAAGATCACTCGTTATCTGTGCAAGCCTTAGTAACTAATGTTTTTAAAAATAAACAGCAGGACATTAACAACAACTTATTTAGTGCCGTAAATTCTTTCGAAGAAATTTATGAGCAACTAACTGATATAAAAGAAAATGGTGCAAATAAATTAGAATCGACTTCTTCACAGTCAATAAATAACAGAGAACAACAAAAAAATAGTGAAAATCCTAATTTACTTCAAAAATTAATAGGTACAAAAGAAGAAATAAAATACGTTGATTACAATCCACAGACTGCAGCAAATATTTTACTTACAGAAATTTCACTTCAATTACATAATGCTATTTTAAAAGACATTCATAACGATACAAAGTTAGCCAGTAATAATTTACTGAATATGGACACGAATAATATAGACATTGAGATAATAAATTCTAAGGAACATCTGAATACCCAATCCAAGCCACCAGAAATAATTTCTTACTCTTATGAAAACAACGATCAGGATTCTCCCTTATCAACTGTTGAACACACGACTATACAAAACATTACAAATGAATCTTTTCAACCACAAAATGATGTCTCGATTACGGAAGAAAATAAATATGAAACTAAAGATAATGAAATAGCCGCCGATGTTAATTTGCATCAAAATAACACTGCTGTAGAGATTTTGGAAAATACTGTTATTGAGAATGATCAGTTACTTCATTCCGAATCCAAAAGTGCTGTGACTGATGTTAAAATTGACAAACCTATATCTACTGAAACATCAACTGCTATCAAAACAAATTTTTCGTTTAATAAAGGATTACTTAACAAGTCTAATATACCAAAATTAGTAAAAGCATTGCAAAGTAACAAATTAAAGGTAGAAAAAACATCGTCAAAAGTTTTAAGCTCTAAAGTGCCCGTACGACGAACATCTATAAAACATTATCCAGCACCAGCCCCCCCAAATCCACATTTTGGTAAAATCCAAAATGGGCATGTTAAACAACTACAGACTAAGCTATTGAATAACAAATCTCAGAATATGACAACGTCCGACGTTGAAGTATTGCCATCAACTTCTTCCGCTTCTACTTTAACTAAAAAAAAACCTGCGCCATTACCACCAACGGCAATAGAAACTAAACAACAATCTCCACCTAAGGAGCCTTTGGAAAAGGATAAAAATCAATACTTTCGGGAAACTTGTCGCACAGAAGACGAATGGACCGAAAGTGATTCAGAAGTATCACAAAGTCGAACTATCGCTAAGCATAATAGTGATACTGAACCGAATCCCTTGTCACCACCACCACCACCTATTACAATGCGTCGAGTATCAGGACATCTCATCGATTTAGCTACAATTCGACTTCCAGAAGGATCTCCAGAGGTATGGGAAATTTAAACCTTAAAGTTAACGATGACGTATACCACCATGAGAGCACCAGTGCATGTTTCAACGTTTCAACATTACAGAGGCAAGCTCGTATGCTGCTGGCTGAGGGTGCAACCGAAAATTGGAATCAAGCACAACTAGCAGTAGAACTAATAGCCCGTGGAGTTAATCCACCATCGGCTCTATTAGCAGCATTAGAATGTGTTGATCTTGACTCTGCTCTAACTTACTTACACCAAGACTGTGAATTATGTGCTTCTCGTCTTCCAGAATATGAGGTAAACAAGATTAATCGATAATTGTAAGATTTAATAGTAAAATAAGCAGTGTAATAACTATAATATCTTTGCAGATGGTATCAATGTTACGTTGCACGCACAGGTGTTGTCGAGAATGCGCTCGTCATTACTTTACCGTCCAAATAACGGAGCGTAGTATAGCCGATTGCGTATGTCCATACTGTAAGGAGCCTGAATTGGAAAATCTTCCTGAAGATACCTGGTTGGAATATTTCGCACATTTAGATATACTATTAAAAACATTACTTGATACTGATGTACACGAACTATTTCAAAGAAAGGTATGAAGGTTTTGTCAGCTTATTTATTTCAATTTTGTGGGATTTTCATTTTTATTTAAATAATAATTACAGCTAAGAGACAGAACCCTCGCACGGGATCCAAATTTTAAATGGTGCGTGGAATGTTCTTCGGGATTCTTCGTTCATCCGAAACAAAAGAAATTGCGGTGCCCAGAGTGCCGATCCGTTACTTGTGCGTCGTGCAGAAAAAAGGTGCACATTTAAACAAATGAAAATTTCATTATATGAGAGGCTATGTGAAATATAAACTGTAACATTTTCAGTGGTCTTCCAATCATGAAGGACTCTCATGTGAGCAGTATACAAAATGGTTAGAAGATAACGACCCCGAACGATCAGTGGCTGCGGTGCAACAACATTTGCGGGAAAATGGTCTGGAATGTCCACGTTGTCATTTCAAGTATTCTTTATCTAGGTATGATAACTGAAAACTAGAAAATACCATACCTTTGCTTAACGTATCTTAATTTGAATAAAAGGACGATCACAGAAGTATTGACGTAATGCATCTTAATGTTTTTATACCATAACGAGCAATGGTATCTTAGTAATTTCATTAAATTGTAATTGTATGACGTAATGCCGGAGAATGCATAATTTATCTATTTATTTAGTGATGACCTATGAGAGGTTTTCACGCTTTTGTCGCATCCAAAATGCAGACGCGGTCTCTTACTGTCGTGTCGGACAAAATGATGTTTCATTTCATGCTGTAAGATATATTTTTAAATTGGATATATGTAATGTAGTCAATGTATTTAGGTTCTTCATAATTGTTGACGCCCTCTACGGTCGTGTTCCTTACACTTGCTTACTAAAGTATTGTTAGAAAAAGACTATCTTAACTCTATCATGCAAACAAAGTAGAGAAATGCTTGATTAAAACCCATCGAAGCCTTCTTGCAAAAAAAACTTGTATGTTCATTTAATTTTTACTTTGTGGTATTTATTTTCAGAGGTGGCTGCATGCATTTCACTTGCACACAATGCAAATATGAATTTTGCTATGGGTGTGGCAAGCCTTTTATGATGGGAGCTCGATGCGGCCTCAGCGAATATTGCGCAAAGTTAGGACTCCACGCCCACCATCCTCGTAATTGCCTTTTCTACTTACGTGACAAAGAACCACATGAACTTCAAACACTGTTACAGGTACATGAACTCTTAAAACTTCATTTACGGTTATAAAGTTTATCTTTTCTTAACTTCTATAATTCAACGAAAAAATACATCAATTCTTTTTGACGATTATTGTAAACATATAAATTTAATACTAATAATTGTAACTGTAACTGTAATTTAATACTACACTAACACCGTAATTATAATTTAAGATAGTATAATATCACCATCATATCAGCCGATAGGCTCTAACTACAACGCATATGCCTCCCCCTCAAAGATCGCCACGACGACCGGTCTGGCGCTACCCACATCAAGTGACTTCTCGCGACCTTGATTATGTCATCGGTCCATCTACTCGGGGGTTTACGTCCGCCGCGTCTAACGGCTCGTAGTCGTCACTCGAAACTTTTTCCCAACCGCCGTTGGCTGCACGAGCGATGTGCCATAACCAATGTTACTTCAGACGAGCAATACGAGCTACACAAGTCAACGTAACGAGTCTTGGTTCACCTGCGGATCTCCTCATTTGACCTTGTAGCTAAGCTCCGAGCATAACCCTCTCCATACTCCATTATAACTTTAGATTACAAATAATAGTAAACTTCGTTTTAGATGAATAATGTAGCATACGAAACGGAAGCAGCAGAAGGCAGTACAAACCGTTGTCCTATACAATTACAACGTGAAACGCCAACAGGACTCGTTGATGGTGCTTGCGGCAGTGAATCTTCTCCCAAAAATGCTGGACTTTGCAAGTGAGTTTGTTAAAAATATCGACAAAATAAAAATAAATGTATAGGCAAAATATTTTTATTTCAAGATAGGGCTAATCGTTATATACACCTACCTGCAAATAACACATCATCCCCAGCAACGTAATTTAAAAATAATCTATAAAAAATGTAGAAAAGTGCGTGCGAAGAGGAGGGTGGGGCGGTGAGTGTACGATGTGCTTGCAGGAATCATTATCTGGAGTATCTCAGCCGGCTGGTGAGAAGTCGTCACATCGATCCGCTGCCTATCCTGGGAGTAGACGACCTTGAAACACTGGTTCGCCGTGCTGCCCTCCGTCTCCCTCCGCGACCCTACGGCACGCTAGAGGGTCTCTACAAGAGAGGCCTTATCGAGGTGTGTTCACACCCTATCTTCTTACAGGATACACTATGTGGAGTATCTGGCGGGACTGGCGCGGAATCTTGATCCCATCCCGATCATGGACGTCAGCGAACTTGTCGCGGAGTTGCGCCGTAGAGCTCTTCCGTTACCTGAACGCGGCCCCTGGGATACAGATCCTATTTACGCAGGGATGTGCGCTGAGGTATATTACAACACGTGTCAATATAATTAATGAAATCAAGTCATTAATGGAAACTAAGCAATGGGGCTGAAAGAGAATGTATCCTTGTTTTTAAATGACCACAAACTTATTAATATTGCAGTCACCATCATTACTGTTTCAGCAGCAGGATTTCTACTTCTGGACATAGGCCTCATCCCATAGATTTCAATCAGAAATTCATATTTCATTAGTAAGAACAACATTTCAATAGTGATGATTATTATATTATTGATGATTTATTGCTATAACAATATTTGTTCTTATATAGCACAGCAATTTAAAAGAAATTTTGGAACACATACAGAACAACATCATATAATATGAATTAGTTGAAGTGAATGTATTTTTGCGGTCAATTAGACCCTATCCAAAAATCATTTCAGAAACTAAAAATAATGTAATGATAATATAGTAAGGTAGTAAAAGGGTTTTCAAAATTCAGATAGGTTCATATTAAAATCAAATATTCTTACTATTTGTCATTGCAGACCTTTGTACTACCAGAAATTTTTGGGCAGTCGCATACCAAAGGAAAACTAATTAATATATTTCACAGTTATTGCTTTATCCATAGTGATTGGAAATGTGTGTAAAAGTTTATAGCTATTTGCTGCCAAATTCTATACATTACCCCTTTAAATCTTTCACCCCATTAACCAATCACTCTGAATACTGCAATGTTTTCAATGCTCATTTTTGATCTTTTATAATTTTAACCAGAATATTAATATTGCTATAACAACTAAATTATATAATGTATATATGTTTATTTCAATATATGTTTATTTCATTTTATTTAGTTTTACATTTTAACCAAATTACTTTTATTTTACAGATTGTAAGAGAAAAGATTCCTCTCGATTGACATAGAGAAACAATGAGCCTTCAAATCAATCATACTGATTGATAAAAATTAAGCATTGGAAGTTTATTTTTTAACTTAATTTATATGATATTTATAAGCATTTTCAAAACATTTCCCTACTATTGAATATTAACTATTTAATGTATTTTTCCCCTTTGTAAATTTCTTTCAACTGTCATGTATAGAAGTGATTTTAATGTAAGCATATTAGGTCAAAGTATTTATTTAAAAAAATATAATAATAGGTAGAATATATTTTTAGTTTCAATAAATAATACCTTCATTAAGTTCATTCGTTTTATTTGTTAATTAAATAATACATTTTGAATATTACGCTACCGCCGAGCAAAATGTTCATTCATATGTCGTTGATTTCGTTGAATATAGTGTCTATTTGAATGGATACGACTCTCAAGAGAATCTGGCAATGCACGCGCTTCATTACGAACCCTCGGAAGATGTGTATTTGAAGTCTTTTCAGAGGCCTCCTTTTCTGCTATTTGTTTTGCTACACGACGTCCACGCTCAACTTCTCGTTGAGCCCCAGCCGCCGCCATCTCTGCTAATTTAGCAGCCTTCTCCTCTTTACTCATTCTTACACTTGTTTTTATGTTAGGCTCTGATGCGTGTTTATGCCTTCGTACGTCATATTCAGCATCATATTTTCTTTTACTTCTATAGTCCTCCTCTCGGTCTTTGCAAAGATTTTTGTCAAATTTGTTTTGTTTTTTCCCAGTTTCATCATCTGATCTATGTCTTTTCATTTGTATTGATTCTTCTTCACTTTTATATTCTTTATACTTCCTTTTATTCTGCTTTGTATGCTGTTCGTGCTCTTCTTTATTCCTTTTTTTTGCCTTTTTAATTTCTTTTTTCGGTGATTCTGAACGTTTATCTTTTCGACTTTTCTCCCTTTTCATTTTTTTCTTTTTGCTCTTTTTCTCTTTTTTCTTCTTTTTGTGTTTATCTTCGTCAGAAGATGACGATGATGATGATGATTCATCCGAAGCAAGCAAAGCTTTTAAATCAAGTCCATTTTTAGCACCCAATGAATTTAATTTTTCTGCTAATATGTTATCTATATCATGTTTCTTCTTTGTCTTTTTATCATTTTTCAACTCCTTTCTTTCATTCTAAAATAAACATCTTTTATTACTTTAATTGGATTGGCCTATTTCCTTTTTTGTTAATTAATTAATAAACATTTTACCTTTTTTATATTCATAAAATACCTTTAATATTTAATAAAATTTAATAAAACAACAACGGAATTTTAACCTAAGCCAAAATTTAAAAAGCACATAGCCTTATTTAAAAAATAGTTCATAACAATCTTTCATCAAATCAATTTAAATATAGTGACAAATACAGGTTATGTTAGCCGATCTCCATAGAAAACTAAGTGACATTGAACATACCCAATTGCTACTTGAGAAAAAAAATAATAACAGTTAAAATTAGGAGGCAGTCATAAGCCTATATTTCTTACTTGTTCTTTCCTTAATAATTCGGTGAGTCGACGACGCTGTAATGGATTATTTAAAAGAGCAGCCCTCGCAGCTCGCTCTCTCTCTTTAATTAATAATAAGGGATCCTCTCTAAGCTTTCGAGCCAAATCTACTTGAGTGTTACTTGACATGGCCAACATGCTGGAACCTACTACTCTTCGGGCTACTGCTGGTATAATATCCTGATTTGCATTATCCACTTGGTCATGGTTTGCATCAACAGATTTACCCAGAAGGTAGTCTTCATGTTGTATCTTTTTATCAGGTTTCTGGAACAGAAAATAAAAGGTGAAATATAACTAATGGCAAAAAAAATATCTATTTGGTTGTTTGCCACATACTTGATATTTGAATACTCAAGAGTAAATACAGAATTACAGTATTTGTGCAATGCAAGATTATAATGATAAAGTTGATTAATTAAGTTTGTGGTATAACATTGTAAACCACAGCTCTCTGTATGTGAAAGAAGTATAGTACCTAAGAAATATGCCTAAAACATCAGATGGCTTGCTGCATGGTAATGGAGTGTAATAGCCAAGCTTAATAGGCTCTCTATTGGGTAAAGTTAGAGGGTTGGAACATGCTCTCAATTCTTGCCAACTTTCTGATGGAATAATCATCTCATCCTCCATGTTGGTGACATTAACATGATAATGTAACCTGTCTGACATATGAAGGGTATTTCTTAGATACCATGATCCTTCACCATACAGAAAGCCATGGTCTACAATGAACACCACAAATTTATAAACTTTCTTCACAGATGTTATTTATCATTCTATCAAATGTATAAGCATAAACTTATTCTTGAAAGCAAAAGGTGACTGTCCTCATACGGTAAAGATACTAACAGTCATCAAAGCAGTTCACAAATCCATTAAATAACAATCCCAATATAAATAATGATATGAATAATGATAAATGAAATTTTATACTGGAAAGTACTATAAATATATTTATTTGAATGGCAAACACTTTCAAAAATCACCTGAAACGCTTAAATTATCAATGAAAAATGAAAAAGGAGTTTGGAAAAAGAAGAACATCGCATTTGAGTTTTTTAATTAAATACATTTGTCAAAAATAAAAACTTGTTAATACTGAAGAAAAATTAGATAAACCTACACAATAACACCTACGACAGTAAAGAAGTAAAAGTATATATCCCAAAGTTCATCAAAAAACGACAGACCAGCATAATGCATAATTTATTTTGTATATAGTTCTGATGAGTAAATTTAGTAACAAAGTATTTGTACGTACTAGATTGAGTAACTAAGTATTATCTCTCAAAGTTCTTACAAACAATGAAGATCATTTTTTTTTTTTTATTATTAAATGGAGACAATTTATCATCAACATTTACATGAATATTGGTTATGCCTGCTTTATGTCATTGGCACTTCTTTAAGATGTCAATGATCAGTCTTAACAGATTCTGTAGGTCATTTTTTACAGTTTGTTCTATCCACTATTTTAAGTTTTAGTTCATTATAAGAATAAAAAAATTAAGTAGTATTTATTTACTTACATCATACATCCAATGTAAACGATCCTCATTACATGAACTGCTGCCAGTTGTGCGTTTAGTTATTTTATTTAATTCCTCTCTGTCTCTTTCTTCAGCACGTTCGCGTTGCAACTCCATTATACGTTTTTTTTCTTCAGCTGCTGCTTGCTCTGCCTTCCATACACGCTCTTGGTTTTTTAAAGTACTCGGGTGCCATGCTTTTTTAGCATTCTAACAGTGATCAGAACATATTTATACAATTTAGATATCATGTTACAAAAATAATAACACCACAGGTAGATAAATAGTATCTTACCAAATCCCCACCACCCATGATGGATACTGGTATATAAACTTCAACTAGAAATCACCTAAATGCTAATTGAAAAAAAATTAGAGGTAATCTTTACTGGACATATATTAAAAACAACAAATATCATTAACACAAACAACTTTGTCTAGTATCAAAAGTTAAATTAGTATTTCTTTTTTTTTCTTGCTGTAATAAAAGACAAAGACCTAATACATCCAGCCTTGAGTTAAATTATTAACAAGATTTTGTTTTACCTAAATAAAATACACTTAATTTTTACAATTAAATTTAATATGATAAAGCTTTTAATTGTAAGTTATTTGTGAAATATTTATGTGTATTATGATTCTTGCAAATACTAGGTTGTCTGCGTGACCGTATGGTGATGTATGTTTTCTGCATAAAAAAATCTTCAAAATAGGAATTTTGAAAAATTGCTTTTGTCAAATGATTACCACATTTTTTAAAGTTTTTAAAAGCGTATTTTATGATGTTTTTACGAAGGGCATATTTTTATGCACATATGTTTTTTCATTATCACTACCATTCTGGTAAAAGTAAACCAGTATTTTTAAGGAATATTATCACTCAACATTCTTTTTTAATAATAATTAAAGTTTTTTTAATGTAAGACCTCATCTAAAGCCCCATAAACCTCTTGATTTATGTACTAAACATAGATACACGTATTTCTGCGAATATTTCGGAATTCATAAGCATGTAACACACAGAGGGCGCTTTTCTCCTTTTTCACCAGAAAGAAACGTGACGTTTACCCAGTGGCAAGTAATACTGCCTTTCACCTTATGCGCTATATGCTGAAGTCAGGACCCCGGTAATTTCATTAGATACAGGGTGCTTAAAATCGGATGATAACTGTAATAAAAATGTAAACCATATTTTCATTAAAAACCAACTACGGCACAAAATATTTAATAAAAAATAATTACGCTTTTTCTTAATAGTTAAATAAAACGCATAAAAATAATAATTTGTTAATATTACATAATGCATTATTAAAATCTGTTGTATTTTCTTAAATCTTATAGTAATATATTAGTTAACGAAATTACTCACAGAGTAGTTATCATTTGTACGTATTTACGTATTTAGAAACTATATCAATATATTTAATGTTACAGTAGGCAGCGAGGTCGGTCATTCAACCTTCTTGTCTCCATTTCGTCTTTCCCGGCAGAGACCGGCGTGCTGCCTTGTCTGTCGGGTCAATGACTCCACAGACGCTTACATAATTTTTTTTAACGTAAATATATGTATTACGTGCCTGTTGTATGTATTACTATAAACTTATTTTAAGATGATTATACCTTTTAAGGAACGTTATGGATAGTTGAAAGTATTAAAACACATACTTTTATCTTTATTACGTATGTTTATTTATTTAAATTTTTTTATACCATGTGCAAAGGTTGCCTGACAGATAACCTTTTAGCAGATAAATTAATGATGGTAGGTGAAATAAGAGATAACGTGAAACAAGAAATTAATCGGTTATCCTCAAAATTACCTAACAAATTCAAACAATACTTGTATTTAACGACAATTAAACAAAAGCTAATAAAGTATATAAACCAATGTAATAAAAATGTGCAATTATTGTGATTGTGTATTCGTCATCTTATTACAACAGTGTTCAAATCTTTTGTTTGAATACGTAACGATTTTATTGTTGTATATTTAAGCCAATGTGTTGCTATACACCATCATTATTTTCATATTTAAAAATTTCTGCTGTTTGTTGTATAGTGGTGTAAATAAGTTAATAATTTCTCAAAAACCGTGACCTAACTTGTATATTATGTTATAACTATGTTATATACAATAAAAAAAACAAGAACAAAGTCATAGATTTTTGATTCATTTTCCTATTTCTTTTAGCAAAATATATTAATGAGTGTATGTAACTGCAGCAACGATTTGTTTCAATTTTAGAATGTTATGAGGATTATCAGTTTTTCGAGTAATACTATGCTTTGCTGTAAAATAGAAATATAATATCATACAAACACTTATCGTAACTACGTTACACAAGACATGTAACTACGTTAATCGAAACCGTTGCCATTCTGTTTTTTCAACTGTTTTGTGTCCATGATTTATTTGAATTTGTATGTAAATGTAAATAATTTGTATGTAAATGTAAATGTATTGTAAATGTAAATCTACATCAGTAAAGACTAGGAACAATTTAGATCTGGAAAGCACATCTTAAATAACATGTGAGAAAATTCCATTCTCGCCTAACGTTTCCTCCTCTGTGACATTTCACTCGAGAGTACAATCAGAGAAACAAGATAATTTTATTAGGATAATTTTCATATTCAATCCGAATTTAAGAAAAAACATTTCGAAGAGTGACAGTAAAATCAATAACTAAGTATAATGACAAACAATATCTCTATAACTTTCAATCGAACACAAACGTAAATTGTGTTCTAATATTATTGTAAAAATGTATGTGTATTGATATATGTAAATGTATTGATTTGGCTCTATTCGTAGACTACATCAGCATATACACTTCCGGCAGAACTACCGACGCCTTTGGCCCATTTCTCCAAGCCTCTTAAGGTGCTACTTCCGGAAATGTATAAAAAAGATTAACATAAAATGGGAAGCAATGCCCTTCTCGAAACAGAACCGCCTCCTTTCCTCCAAAAGCCTAGTAAGTTCAGTGTCGTCCTGTATGACAAACTTAATTTTGAGAGAGAAATCAAAGAGAGCACGTTACATTTGAAAATAAAGCAGCATTCGTCTTTTGCAACCTCTTTCCTCGACTCTACAGCTGCAGTGAAAAGTCACGAATAGAATGACACTACAAAGTTCTCATTAGACATATCCTTACAAACACAAACCCACAAAAATTACACAAACCTCTGTCGTACAAAACAGGTTCATACACTTGGTTCGTACGTAATGGAAGTTTGCAAGGCGGGCAAATACACATTACTATGTCGAACCCTCCGAGAACCTACAAACATCGCGCCGTCGTGATATCGAGAAAATGAGGCAACGAAAGTAAAACAAACAATATTTAAAATAATTAGCAACCAGTCAAGAATAAAACGTCCTTGCCGGCGAGGCCAACTCATAAAATATAGGGGACGACAACTTCCAATTATTGTAATAAGGTTGCAGTGCTAGAATTTTTCTCAGCAGCCTTACAATCCGGTAATAAAGTGATAAAGGATAGACATATTCGAGATGTGGTATTGGCGCCGAATATTACGAGTCCTGTGTACAGCGCGCTGCATGCTAAAAATCCCGTGGATAGCGCGCCGTATTAATTCGTCTATCCCCATAAAATTTATGAGCTCGACTGCCCATAATTCGCTTACGTATAATCTTTAAGTACCTCGGTCATAGGCAAGGCCATTGTCGGCAATGTACAAGAGATGTTAAAAAGGCTAGAAGACGGTTGCCAACTCGCTGAACAGACATAGTCATAAAAGCATGGAACACTGCCCATTGCTCCATAAGCTTTAACAACAAAAAACCTATAGAACAATAGTTGAGGAGATTGATATGTTTGGGCACGACGACCCACAGTAATGAAAAAGCGACAAAAATTATAATAAACTATGTAGAAAATGTTACCAAAAACTTTGTTACCAAAAACGCTAAACCTCTTTCAGTTCGATTTTTTCATAATGGCAGTTTATAAATGTTTTACGAATTTTTGTTAAAATATCTAATTCCGATTATTAGAAATTAATTTCAGATTTTTGCAGGCGAAATTTTAGTACAGCCACTTTTTCACGGTGCCTTGTAAATATACTATGGACGTCCCCTTTTTGTTTTACATATACGTGTATCTGGTGGTAGACTTACAAGAGTGATCATTCATGAAATTTCAAAACAGTATCTAAAGATCAATTCTTTTAAAATCCTTATTGTTCAAGAACTAAAAAAAGTGACTTCGTTTCACGAAAAAAATTTTGGCGAACGATGTTGGAGCGATTTTGGCCTGTAACTACCATTTTTTGGAGCGACGAGGCTCATTTTCCCTTAAACGACGTAAACAAGCAAAACTGCCGTTATTGGTCTCCAAAAACCCGCACCCCTCAACTAAAACATTAAAAACATTTGCCCCGGAGTAACTGTTTTTAATGCCTTATCCACGAATGGGAAAATTAGACTTTTTTTTAAAATTCTCGAGGCTTCGCGATAAATGTAATAAGTGATAATTATCCAGCCAGAGCCAGAGCTTCGATGAATTTTCTTCGGGAAGTTTTCCGCCAAAAACAGATTGGTCGCTTTGAGAATACACGTGGACACCGATGACATCCGAATAACTCTAATAGATTTTGTATAAAGCTGCCTCAAATAGAGAGTTTGCAATGACCTATGTTCAGCAAAGAACTTACGGATGAATGATTAGGAAAACATAAGTTAGTAAGTACAAATCATTGTTTATTACCTATTTTTGAGTCATTTGTCAAATGATCATAATTTAAAAATATTTTATTCGTTTTATTTAAAATCATAAAAGAAAACTAAAGATATTATTATATTTGTATGGGTCATGTTTAATATAAAATATATTACCTTAGATAATGAAACGTCTAGCCGGATTAATATTATTTACGTGAAATACAGGTAGAGCAAGATTGAAGTGATCTTAGAGGGAGGCTTATGCCTTGCAGGCGACGTCATACAGCTGAGATGATGATGATGATAGGTTAACAATTTATTGGCAACTTTAGCAAGTGGAGTTGTTAAATGAGTGAACAAGGATTCGTTTGAATTAAATTAAATGTTAATGAATTCTGGGGACTTAATATAATCCGTCCAGAACAACTGAATAAGTACGTACAATTGACTAATAAAAAGCCCGACGCAGCGGTTTCAGTCGGAATATAATAAAAAAGTAATAATTTTATTGTTTGTGGTTCTAAACAGAAACATGGCTAAGAAATCTTAAAAATAGCTTTGCTGTTACAAGCCCGATTCGCGTATTTTTTGTTGATAACCGTCGACAGTATAATAAAACCGCTGTTCATTTGTTTCACAAGAATGTTTCATAGTTAAAATCGTAAAAAATTTAAAATATCACATTTATATTGTTTAAAGATTTATCTTATTTAGCATTATTTATATGTTTAGATTGGTAGTAATAGTGTATGTGGGTATTAAAATGATAAATACTTTTGAAAATATAGTTTAAAACATTCCACTTCCATTTCCAAACATTACGAATTATAGAGAGGAACGGTGTGCCTCAATGCCATCTATTTGAATAATAGATGAAAAATGTATTGTATGTATGTATGTATGAAATTGTAAATAACATTATAGATAGAGGAAGGCGATGAAAGGCGGATGATATGTAAGTGTTGAAAAGATAGACATTGTGAATGACGTAAGGAACGCACGAAACAATTTGTCAAGAATAGAAGGAGAATGAGAAAAAAATAAACTGACAAATTTATTTAATATACTTAATACTTACATGCCCGAATACTTAACGCCTCTACATGTGCAGGATGAACGAAAGGACCCCAAAAACGGAATCTGTTTAAAAAAAAAACTTTCTAGATAGAATTAGTAAATAAATTCAACAGAGAGAAAACATCAAAAATAAATTTTAATGTATTAAAAATAAGAGCAAATAATTAGTAATGAATAAGTAGTAATTGATAATAAATAATCCAGGGAAAAAAATAAATCAGGAATTAATAAACAAGCTTACGTTGGTCGCATAAATAAACATAAATAAGAAAGGAGTAAATAAATATAATTAATTGTAAAATAAAAGCTAAATGAAAAAAATATTTACTTTATATAAAAAGGCTCTGCCATTTGACGGCTGATGATTTCAGGTGACTGGTAAAAAAAACATGCCATGCAATGCGCGACGCTGCGAGCAAGTCATCGTGCAAACCTTGTCTTTGAATTTTTTGTTCAAGCCTCTACCAGTTAATAAAAACATTTTCAATTTGCTTCACACGAAAATGACATCTTGATTAAAACGTACATTTTGATATAATTAGTGAATATATTTACCCCATATAGCATTATTTACATATTTAGTTTAATTTTAGTGCATATGTTGGGAAAATTGTTAACAAAAATATATGTTGAATAAAAATACAAAATGTAGTTAAAGTTTAAATTTTTAAATACATATCCAAAGATTAAAAACGTAAAAAAATGTAAAAACGATTATGAAGTTTATAAGTTTGAATGTCGATTTTAAAATTCTCTTAAATCACATCATAATTTTTTAACAATTCTAAATAGATTTTTTTTGTGGATTGGTAGATAACCGGTTTCTAACACACAAGATCGGAAATTAAATTATTCCTAATATAATACCTAATCCAAATTCTTTTTTTTTTTTTGGACGATTATATTCTTTACGTACCTTGCTATTGAAAAGACTGTTACCGCAAAGTAATTATAGCAAGGCAAGGAAATTGTAAATACTTTTGAAAATATTGTTTTAAATGTTCCGTGCAATGCGCGAGGCTGCGAACAAGTCGTCGTGCAAACCTTGTCTGTGGCGTAGTGCGGGTCAGTTGCGGTCGCGTTGAGGAAGGTTGAATCGGGCGCACGCGCCGCCTGGCCTCATCACTGCGGTTTCGAGCGATCGCTGACCGTACTGCGCGTGTCGTGGCTTCGCCCCTCTTACCGCGCCCTGCACCCTTGCCTCTACGTTTTACAAGACGCCTTACATACCTCATAAAAATATTTCTTATTCCTATAATCCACCTTAAATAACGCCTTATTAAAATATAAAACTCGTGTAATTTTATAAAATACATGAGTAAGCCCGCCTTCCTGCTTAATAGTGAATTAGTGAAAATCAATCATTGTTATAAAATAGTGATTTCATTGAAATAGGTTTTGGTTAACTGAACAATAATACATACTGTGACCTAAGAACATATTACTAGTCAAAGAGAAAAGCAGATTATTAAAATTGATCAACAAAAAAATAGAATAAATTCAAAAATTAAAGGAATCATTTCTTAAAAAAGTACCAATAACGAGATGAAATCAGAAGTAAATAAATTTATCAAACTTGCCTTTTCGAGTCAATAGAAGTGAAAATTTCAGTAAATGTTTATTAGCGTTATGAAATATATTTTTTGATAAATTTAATTGTATTTTAGTTAACTGAACCTTTAATTAAATAAGTACTGTAATAGTTATTACTAAAAAAGATAACTAAAATTAATCTATAGAACAATAGAAAAAATAATAATGTTTAGGAATAATTTAAAAAAATCAAAAATATCAACATGAAATCTAGGGAAATTTAAAAAATTTAAAATATTAAGAAAAATCAATTGTATAATAAATAATTAATTAGATAACAGTACTGAAAAAAAATACTCGATATATAATGGTTGATAATATTGAATCAATCCATAATTTATCGTCTGTACAATATTAGTTAAAGGAAGAAAACAAAGAAAAGGTCATTTGCTTTGTCATTGTTATCTCAATATGTACATACATATACTACATCGTTATTGGTACCTATAAAGATTGCGACCGCCCGTTGTGTAGGCTGTATAAACCAAATTATGCACAAGTTCCAGAAATGACTTTTATGGAACAAAACTATATAATTTTGAAATGCTCCTAGCAATATCTTTTCGTCGAATTTAAAAAAAATTATGCTCCAATAACATATAATCAATGCTGAACAAAACTATTTTTTTAAATAAACTACATTTATAATATGAAATTACATCTGTATTGTAATACTACTTTGTATAATATTTAAAATATATATGTTATGGATAATATATTCTATTGCTTGTCCACGAATAAATACTAAAACATATAATTAAACGTTATGCAATAAAAGTTTATCGTCACAATTTCAGCTGGCAAAACATCTACTGCTGGACATAGGCCTCCACCGTATACTTTTATTAGGAGAGGGTGTGAGCGATCTGCATCCAGCGTGTTGCGACGACATTAACAAGGTTGTTTACTCTTGAGGGTGGACGTTTTACGCTGCGCTTGCCGCTCTGTTGTATCCACTCTAAAACCTTAAGGCCCTTGCAGCCATCTGTTCTGCGCACTATGTGGCCTGCCCACTTCAACTTGCTTATTCGTTGGGCTATGACGCTTACTTTTGTACGTCTTCAAATCTAGCATAGCCCACTTCATGGTCATTGTGAGCTTGCCAGTGAGGACTTGAGTGGGAGAACACGTTATAAAGTGATAGATCAATAACACTAACAGTATTAACTTATGCTAAATAATATATTTTGTACTCTCCATGTTCCTTTATTTATCACGTTTGTAGTCGATATTGATTGCCATCTTGTTTGGTATTGAGGTTTTTTTGTTAAAGAAAACTGGGGCTTGGCGACTTCTAATTCGAACATATAATGTAACGGCCTGAGATGAAGCTGCCGAGGAGACTGCTCTTTGAATAGAGCACTAAATATTGCACACTTCTTCACTTAACAACACAGATCTTCAAAACCGATATACATAGATCGTTCGCCATTCGTCTGAATATGTGTATCTTTGAAACATGGCCCAGAATAATGCAATTTTATCTAGGATAATAAAAGCAAATTCTAACTATAGCCTAATTAACCAAACTGTTTCGTTACCTACGATGCTCATCCAAACAAAATACTGTAAATAATGAACAATTATTATTATTTCATATTTTTACACTTAGATAGTACACGTAAAATTAAAAAATAACGCGTACCAAGGATGAAGATGCCGGATACAGACCACTTCCAGCTAGTCTTATTGAAAGTCTATGGGGAAATCTATATCCAGCAGTAGATGTCCTATGGCTGAAATGATAATGATGATAATAAGCCGTCAATGTTGACTTAATATCGACTAAGAGAAAAAAATAACCTAAAATGTTTATTGTAATAAAAATATTCTTTGCACGCTGCTATTTATTGACATCAATGAAACTAACTAGTAAATATTAGAATTTAAAGGTTTTATCGTATATACGTTTATAATAATTTATAAGCATATATACGATTTAAAACGATTAGAAACGTATATACGGTTAAATAATTCACTAAAGTTAATACTTTAATGATTTATTTAACCGTAATTTAAAAAAAAAAATCACACAATTAGCGTGACTGTCATAGTTCCTTTATACATATCTGCGAGTATAAAATTTCTAATTACATACTTAGACATGTATAACACAAATGCATGTTATACTTATAAGAATAAGTAACAAGTTATAAACTTTAACTAGTCAATTTTATACGATTCGATTTTAGAGGTTAGAGAAGTAGTTATATATATTCTTTTTTTTTAAACTAATAGTAATTATGCACGACTTTTTGCTACTGACAAAGCATTCAATAACCTGACAACGACTACCTGCCTGTCATTACCATACTTTATTTTGAGTCCACAGCCATTTATAACTTCAGTTCCAAAGATTTTTTGTCTTGAGACATGTAAGATCAATTTTTTAAGTCTTATAAAGTAAAACATAGGAACGATATAGGCTTCGTAAATACGATGTTTACAAGTAACTTTATTTTTAATTATGATTACATATCTAAATCATTTTATAGATTATTACGTAAAATATCGTGAAAGAGTTGAATGCAACTTGGGTGTTCGTATTAGTAACGGCTCGTTCATACATACGATACTTCTTATAAAACATTTTAAAACTATATTAATATTAATTTCAATAAAAAAAAATACTGGTTTATAATTTGTGACCTGTCAATGATGTAAATGTACTTTTAATAAATGCTCTTAGATAAGCTTTGTTGGTTATGCCTTCGATTTACTTAAAAAAAAAAGAAAGTTGTACGTTTCGATTTTCAAATGTTCAGTTAAAACTCAAAGGAATATTATTCTATAGTGTTATTTTATTATCGCTTACGAGCAAAAGAACATGTTGCAAGTCATTGTTACATAATTCGTTTGTTCG
Source organism: Battus philenor (assembly GCF_028537555.1). Taxonomy (NCBI): domain Eukaryota; kingdom Metazoa; phylum Arthropoda; class Insecta; order Lepidoptera; family Papilionidae; genus Battus; species Battus philenor. The sequence goes on from NW_027181682.1 coordinate 11,784,207, forward strand.
ATTACGCTTTATCAATACTTACGCAGAATGTTTGTTTTCTTTTCTTGACAGCCATATTTAATGAATCTTATACATTTTCATTCTTTATCGTTTTTGTATAAATTTAATTTAAAAGGAATTTGTCATTATGAGAGAAACATTGATATAAAACATTTAAAGGTTATGCCGGATTGAAAATATTAATGTAATGTTTCTATCAGTTTTTCATTTCAAAATAGATGATAAATTATTAAGAGAAATTTATACTTTCTGTTATTTTTTTTGTAGTGATTAAAAACGTACACAGGAAAATCACAAACTAAAATTAAAAGGATAAGACTTATTAAAGATAAAAATATTAGAATAGAAATTAGAAGAAATAAAAATTAAAGAACAACTAAGTTAGGTCCACTTTAAAATTTTAATACATTTCAAGCCGTACACTTTAATAAAAACATAAGATTTAAAAAAAATCGACGTTGTAAAATGACTGAAAATACAGATGTTTTAAAATAAAACAAATATTTAACAAAAACAAAATATTTAACTTAACAGAATTTTCATAACTTTTTTCAAAGGATGTTCTTATTATGTGTATTCCGACCTCTGTCTTTTAATGATTTTAATTATATGGAATATTATTACTGGAAATGGGACAAACAATTCCTGTTTATGTGTATAACATCAACATTTTATAACATCTAAACTGAATACAGTGGTATAATGTTGATAAAAAAATTAAAATGTGTCATAAACACCACATTCTCTTTTTGAAAATACTTTAACTAATAAATATTAAATAATGTCAACAAATAACTTAGTTTAGTTAATCATATAAGAACTTTTAAAATTTTAAATATTCATTTCTCAATTAATAATGGTATGCGAGGGCCAATAGGAAACTCCGTAGAATTCGGCCGGGTCTCATCGACCTTTATAACATATACATTGCCCTAGACAAGCAGACACAAAATATAAGTATGGAAGGTAGCGAACGGGAGGAGTCAACAAGTCACGCACGCGCACTGTGGCGGAGAGTTCACACGCGCTTCGAAACCGCGGTGGGCCTCCACGTGGTGCCCCGCCGCCGCTGCGCTACTCGCCGCTGCCCTCTCGGTCAACCTTCAACAGAACCGCGGTAGTCTGTCGTATGTACGTTGTATAATATAGCTATACTGCCATTATTATTGTTCCTGACCCAACATCAGCGGTTTTGTATACAGCACTGCATTAGTGTGCGTGTTCATTTTGTGATTTTGATTTAAAACAATTTATAACACATACTATTATATTTTGATAGATATATTTAATATAATCATAGTAATAATCAAACTTTTTACTTTATGTTGAGTTTCATTAATTATTATCATGCTTATTTAAAATATTATTTTCTTGTTTTAAATTCGATGGTTAGTTTTAATAAAAGAATAAATTGGAGATAATAATAAAGTGTCAGTATTATATATATGGAAATTACATTTTTATGTCTTATAATATTGTTTTGAAAATTATAAATTCAATTGAAAATAATTAAATCCATTTTCGATTTTTAAATAATTTATATAACAAAAGTGACATTTATCTTTATTAAAAACTTTAAAATATATATAAAGCTTTTTGTGACAAAGAACATATATAACAAATTGTACCGAAGCTAAATAATTTATTTTATTGAGGCACAGAAAACACAGTCATTATATTACTCACACATTTAAAACAAGCGCCAACACGGACAAACTCTTGTCAGTATAATAGCAATCAAGAGGGCTGTGTGCGGTGTAGAGGAGAGCGGAGGACACACGCGTTGGCTCTGGCTTGCGAATTCCGCATTCGGCCGTGGACCGTCAGTCGGGTGTGCGCTAGCTTAGTTGTCTAAATAAGAAATCGCAACCTACACCAACATCGACGCCATTGAACCACACTTAACAAAGTTTCTATAAACGCTAACAAAAATGATAGGTGAGTCTTCTAAACTGATTTATTATCCACCAAGTTATATTTTATAAGTATATTTTTTATAAAGCGTCTATTAAATTAATATTAATTGATTGATTTTAACAAGTATAATTATGTATAAAATCGTTGTTCTAATTTGACAGTTTTTTTTTTCTATTTTTTAATTAATTTTGTAATTAAATTATTATAATATGCAATAAACTTACAGTATATATCTATATGTAACAAGTATATGTTAAATAATATTATTTACCAAGCATACGTACAAGTAAAATATAAAATTCCGTGTTTTAATTAGGTTTACGTTCATGTAGATAACCATACCCATACTCTACAGATATAATATTAATGTATTGCACGAGGCTAAAACGAAAGTGGGGGAAGTGCGCGGGGCGAGGTTCAGTGCGGATACGGGGTCGGCGGCCCAAACACGTGGAGGCGCGTACCGCGGCACTATCGGGCCGAAACCGAGGTACCGGCCTCCACGTGCTGTCAGAGGACATTCACTCTGCCTTGTTCCTCGCGCCTCTCTACCCGTTCGCGCCCCTTTATGGCCCTGTATGTGCATCCTGATTTTCCTGATCGCCGCATGCCGTCCACAACAGACATTGCACTGTGAACGGTCGTCGCGATTATACGTGTTCAACTATTTTATATAATAGCCGGCTAATAAATAATGAACTATATTCCGTCTCCTGACATTAAAACAAATCGTTCGACAGGCGAAGACGAGCGTGCACACCAGTGTGGAGAATGCGGGCTGACGCTTTCGACGCGCAGCGCGCTCACCGCTCACGCCCGCTCCCATCGGGTGGCCGCCGACGCTCACCGTTGTGATGTCTGCCACAAAACTTTCGCTGTCCCCGCGCGACTCGTGCGACACTATCGGACCCACACAGGTGAACGGCCTTTTGAATGTGAATATTGCCACAAGATGTTCAGTGTTAAGGAGAACTTGCAAGTACATCGACGAATCCACACCAAGGAGCGCCCATATCGCTGCGGCGTCTGCGGCGCAGCCTTCGAGCACTCGGGTAAACTTCATCGTCACGCCCGTATCCACACCGGCGAGAGGCCGCACGCTTGCCCGCATTGTCACAAAACGTTCATACAATCTGGCCAGCTGGTCATTCATTTGAGAACTCATACTGGAGAAAAACCCTATCGGTGCCCTGCACCCGGCTGTGGAAAAGGATTTACCTGTTCGAAACAACTAAAAGTTCATTCTCGCACGCATACAGGCGAAAGGCCATACACCTGCGATATATGTCTCCGTGACTTTGGCTACAACCATGTTTTAAAACTACACCGCTTTCAACATTACGGTGAACGCTGTTATCGTTGCACAGTGTGTGATGGAACATTTAATACAAAGAAACAAATGGAAGCTCATATCTACAAAGAACACGGGGCGGAAACGCCACGAGCTCCATCGTCTATGACGGTGCAGATGACTGGAAATGGAAATGCCATGTGTGATATAGTAGAAGCAGCTTTACAACAGTTGCCACCGACGCCACCGAGTTCCCCGCCATCACCACCATGCGCCATTATCCCGACAACCATCGTGTCGTCATACACCGCCCCCACCCCCACCCTCACACCCGTTCCTATCCCCGCACCCACCCCTTCCCCTTCTCCCCCAACAACGAGCATACATTTCACTCTCGCTCCTTCCTCACTCCCACCTAGAAAGCGAAAGCTTATTCCTCATCCCGATTCAATACCCATTCCCGTTCCCGTTCCCGTGGTACGTCACACTTCAGTAATACAATTCGCCCCTCCCGCTGCCGATTCATCGTAGCATAATTTAAATTTGAATCTGTAATTGAATTCTGTTGTAATATACTTAGTCGCAAGGGCTTAATTCTAATCGAAGGCTGTATAATATAAGGACTGCATTAGTTCATTTGTAGCTCTAGTTTAGTACGGTGTAGATGTGGTATTTTCAAGTATTCTGAAATTCTCTGTTAAAGTAAGAATAATTGTTTAATAAAATAATTGAAGACTAATTAGTTCTTTAAATAAAATATTTGTGCCGTTAATGTTAATTAGGCTAAGTTTTGTATTTATCTTTTATGTTTTAATCGTAAGCAATGAATATCATAAACTCGACTTTCATGTTTCATTAACTTAAATAAAAAAATTGGTAATATTTATGGACATGGCATTTCTTTATTTAACCAAAAAATTACAATTTCAACTGTGTTAACCCCAATCCTAATAATATTCCTGATTTCAACATTTACAACAACAATTGCAAATAAGATTATAAGTTCCATAAGGATATTAAAGCACGATTTTAAAATAAACAAAAAATAAAATATTTATACGATTTGTATTAATTGTAAAGGATTTCTCTGAATTTTCTCTGAAACCTTTATTGGAAAAAGGGCATTGAAACTGGTAAGTTCATTTTGTTATCAGCATTGATGTCTTATAATGTGTTTGTCAAATTTGGAAATTGATAAAAAAATAAATTTTCCACTTTACAAATTTACTAGAATATGAATAATGGCTTTTCAGTTACATTACGTACGTTATATGAAAATAATTTTCAAATTTAGATTACAAAAAACCTCGTAAATATGCGTACACAATGAATTCAAGAATAACTAGTTAAATCACTAAAGCTAAATTGATAATATGATTTCAGATTTCGCGCGCAATGTTGCTCTTCAGTAGTGTTGTCAATGAGACATATTTTTGCAATAAATTAAAAATTCCCTAAAATACAGAATTAATGGTAACGGCGCTTAAATTATTTTTTATGTTGAAGTAGATATAATTTCAATTTAAATATATATATATATATATATATAAATATATATGCGTTCAAAATTTTTATTTACTTAACCATAATAATATATTGCAGATACTATCGCTCTTCTCAGTTTTCATTTATGTGAAATTAATTGAAATAAGTATTTTATTTGATTCACTGTCAGTTAAAGTTGAAGTAGAAGATACTGAAAAATAAATCCTTAAGATACAGAAATGTCAACATCTATTACTAAATATAATATTATAGCTAAAAATTATGCTTTTTAACATTATGCGTTTTATATATGTGAGATACAGTTTTGATATCAAAAGGGAAACCGAGATAATTAATTTTAAATATTATTTATAATTTATCGGATATGAAAGTTAAAAACGGAAAAACACAATAATGGTTTTTAAAAATTTATTACGTATGAAATTTATTTTAGTAATTTTTATCATTTATTTTAGTAAATTTTATCATATCTTTCAATGTATTTTACACATTTTGACATACTTATACCACACAGTCTTTCATTTCCCTAGGATAACAAATTTAACAGAAGTAAAAATGTTTTCAATCCTTGAATCTATATTTTACTCTTCTTCATTGTACTCTATGGTTTTATTCTGTCAACGGACCTAAAATGTTTGACGCTAACGCCATATTTGTTTTGCAAATGTCAAGTGAAAAAACCCGCCGGTTTCCTATCTGTCAATATTTTGTTGCTAAATTATAAAGTTCTTCATATTATCTTAATTTAGCACAATAATCACAAAGCCAAAATGGCAAGTATTAATATTTTCTACATTTACTATGTTTTCTTTGAATTAAACTTTCTTTATTTTTGATAAAAAAACAATAAATTATTACTAATACTTGTTTAATCTTTTGTGTTTATATTTACAGACGATCGGAAAGAATAATAAAATGCAACAGCATATTAACTATAGAGTAAGGGTTATTTTACAAGATTCCAGAACATTTATAGGAACGTTTAAAGCCTTTGATAAGCATATGAATTTAATATTGGGCGATTGTGAAGAGTTCAGAAAAATTAAATCTAAAAATAGCAAAACTGCAGATAGAGAAGAAAAGAGAACTTTGGGTTTTGTCCTTCTCCGTGGAGAAAACATAGTGTCCCTTACTATTGAAGGTCCACCACCACCAGAAGAAGGATTGCCCCGCGTACCATTGCCGGGTGCAATCGGTGGACCAGGGGCAGGAAGGGCAGCGGGCCGGGGAGCAGGTCCTGGAGGACCACCGCCTGGTCTTCAAGGGCCAGCAAGAGGCGTCGGAGGTCCGTCACAACAACATATGGCACCAGGATCACGAGGACAACTTTCAGCGCCACCTCAAATGCGCGGTGGCCCTATGATGGGTGGTCCTCCGCCAGGTATGATGGGCGCACCGCCAGGGATGGGCCGTGGCGGTCCTGGCAATCGTGGGCCACCGGGCATGCGCCGTTATTAATTTTAAGTTTAGTGATTTTTTTGTGTAAACACATAAAAGAGTGCATTTTTAAATATACATTAATTATTAGTATATAACAGTTATTATTATTCCTCAGTAAAAAAAATCCTTAAAATATTTTTATTTTTTCTTTCAAAGTATTTTTGAGAATATTATTTAGTTTTTCAGATTTCATTTACTATTCCTTTGGGGCTACCTAGTACTTCCGCAAGCAGACTGTTTTCTGTGTAAAAGGACTATAAATAGCAATGTACTTAATAGGTAAAGTTTTTCAGATATATTTCATGTAATATTTTGATATCAATCTAAAATATTAAAACCAATAACTTTAAACAAAAATCCTGTGTAAGTTGAAACATTCTTAAAGGACTTACATTTATTCTTTATATGCACAAAAATTACTTCTTATATTTAACTATGAAGTGAGTTTTAATTATGAATAATGTGTATAATTGTTTTGCCAAAGCTTGACAAAATAATTCATCGGAAGTATCCATATATTCGTTTATTTTTTTCAAAAACAAAGAAATGGGTCTCTTAGTAGTCTTGCATATTACAAGATGATTGACTTTATAAACCTGTTTAAAACATATTGATTGAAAAAAATTTAAGAGTAATTCATCCCCTTAATACTCTACTGACTCTCATTAAAATGAACAAAAATCGTATGTATAACACATACATACGGGTTTCTATTTAATATAGAAAGTACGCCTGTATATTCAAGTGAGAAGACTGGTTTGAGAATGAGTTCTAGAAATTTTTACATTTAATGCTTTTAGAATTTAAATTTTTCAGTGGTTTCAAGTATCTCATATCTAGTTCTAGTTTTCTACAAAGTATTTATTCTTTACATTGCAAACATTGCATTGACTTTCTTCGGTTGCTGCTCCGTTATGACATGATTGTTGGCTTTGGATCATCTACAACTGGTATGATCAGTTCTCGCAGTTCGAATAATTGAAACAGTTAAATAAAATTTCAGTTTACCTACTCTGTGTTGACGGCTTATAATTTGGAGTTGATTTAGGTAACCAAGCAAAATATATTTCAAACAATTAATTTCAGAAACATACAAATTTGGAGCTTGTACTGTCTATCATGTACTTGATATTGTTGTCTGATATAAAATCTATTGATTTAAGAAATGTGTATATGGCAATATCCAAGTATTAAATATGATTTTTTCTTGAATTTGATATTCGACATTGCCAATTCAATTTTAGTTTTGTGTTTTTTTATATTTATAACTGAAACTTGCTACACTTAAATGTTATTTTTGGTTATAGAACAGTATTTGTGTGACAGCTAATTATGTATTAAGATCACTAGCTTGATTAAATATACTGAAGTTCCACATTGCAGGTTTAATTCTCTATACAAATACTTTTTATGTTTACCTAATATTAAAAAGAATTAAAGATTTACAAAATGTAGGTTTATTTTTATAATAATAACTATTGTAAATATATTAAATGTAAATGTGGTTAAGGTTACAAAGTACGGTCAACTGGGTACCGGAAACACACACACAGCAGTTAATCAAGATTAAAATGCTGATAACAATAATATATAGTACAAAAAATATTCGAGTAACTAAGAAATACTAACAATTTTACTTATTATTATTAATACATTTTCTAATACTTCGTAGGGTATTATTTCTGTAGAAGTACTTGCATTTACAATGTCGATAAATAAATCACAAGGACACACATCAAGTGTTTGTGGCATCATTCTTAAAAATCCATGTTTGTCACATTTGTACGTCGTCGGTTCTCGTGTCGTAAAAATATCAATATAATTTTTTACCCTCCAAAAATATAACTTACAACGTTGTGTAACAAAAGGCATTACAATAAAAACTGATTTTTTATATATTTTTTTTAATTATTAAGGGCTTGATTTGATTATTTATAACTAAGACGGTACATCTATCGTGTCATTTAGTTACATATGGTATTAAATATATAATATGAACCCATTATTTCTCAGCACCTTACAATAAATCAATGACAATAACCACAAGATGGATGGCATCGTTTCCCGTCGACACCACATCTGCAACCCCCTGATGTGTCACCGCGTCCGCCGGGTCCCCAGCGTCGACCGCGCGTCACCCAACAAATCTCCGTTTTACAGGCTGAACATTTTACCCAATCACAGCCCCACTTCTTTGTAATGACAGCTTGACATTCTGGACACTTCAAAGCTTCTCCGCGACGTATCAGAGAATTAAGGAAAGACTGTGTGCTCGCGTCTGTTTCATTGGTCTGAGCTGCAAAAACAGCTGTTCGCAATTTTTGTTGATATTGTTCACAAGTTTCATCTTCATGAATTGCCTGAAAGAATAAAACAGTTCGATAATAGGTTAATGGAGTTTCTGCCTGATCAGTTATTATTGTTTGTACAACAAAAATAACCTTGAGAAGCAGATTAGAGTCAAAAATGAAATCGAGATAAAAATGTACTAAATGTTTTCCTTAGTGTCTCTCTTATTTTATTTTTTTAAATAATGATGATTTTGAAGATCCTTTGGTCTTTTTATAGTTTAACATTATACTATTTTTTTCTTCATTTCATATGTTTTTTTCATATAACAAATTGTAAATTTGAGACAAATACTAATTTCTATGTGTTTTATTTTAAATGTTTCCTTTGTTATTTTTTATATATTTATCGTATACATAAATTTTAATGGTTATTTAAAAGGATCGTTACCAAACAAAAATGTTTTACCTGACATGGCACACAGTTGTCGCATTTGCAGACCGGACATGGAAATTTTCTGACACCTGGATCACAAAGAGCCCAGCCCGTACAATCGCGGGTGCGACAATGAAATGCATTTCCAGTTCCACATTCAGCAGTGGCCAATCCGCGAGCCAACCATCGCTCGTACTCCTCGGTTGATAACAAGGCTCGGATTTCCCGATCTTGAAAGACACCAGGGCATCCCATTGTTGGGCATGACACGGTAGGTTCCTCACAATGCCGTACAACGTCTGTGAGACATTCCTTACAGAATGAATGGAGACATTCACGTAATACAACCCCTTTTCCAGTTTGACATTCATCCATGCAAACCTCGCAAACAAATGTTTCGCTGTTGGGAACAATTGCTTGTTGCTCTAGCTTCATAAGTTCCGTGTAAACCTCACCACCTTTCTCAACAGTTAATACTGGCTTATCTGGTTTTTGTTCATTTACTTGACTACCACTAACTTCCTTGTTTGTCTCTGTAAAGTAATTTTATATGTTTGAAAATAAAAAAAACAATGATAAATCTTAATTATAATCTCTGAACCATGCTTAAAAAGATACAAATGTGTTAGGGATAATAAAGTATTTTAGACAGCTTTTGTTAGCATAATATTTCGCTACACGTCAAGCATAAATTTCGTTTTTAATTCATCTTTGAACAGCTACTAAACGAAGTACACGTTAAAGTGTCGAACGATCTTTTCCCTACATTCAAAAATTTTGACTTTATGTCCACTTCACTCAATAATAGTTAAAAAAAGAAAATTTGTTTTGAGTATAAGAAAAAATTATGCTTGATGATTAGATATACGCGCTATACAAAAAGATCATACCTAAAATTCTTTATATCAAGATCTTTGTTTTATACATAAATTTTAATTTTTATAATATATGCAATTTGTGAAGTTTCATTCAGTCATTACAAACACTACATTTGTATGTTCTCAGACCACAGTCGCTCAACGAGCCAGATGGTTATTATCGAAATTTCTTTACGAGATTGAATGATGATTAAGAAAGTCCATAACCGACATAGCTTAGTGAAATGACAAGTTGAGTAGTAAGCCAGTCACATAGCATGCAAAAGAGATTTCCATTGGGCCATTAAGGTTCTAGAATGGAGACCAAGTATCCGGCAAGCGCCGCGTACGATGTTCACCGAGGTGGACAGACACAACCTTTTTGGAAAATTGGGTGCAAAGTGCTTCCAATCGTTCTTATTGGAAATCTAGAATAAGGCCCATATTCAGCAGTGGACGCCCTACAGCTGAAATGATGATTATCTGTTTTTCGAATACATTACCGTGCCAACGTTATAACATTACGCGATACTTTTATTTATATTTTAATTGTCTGCACTTACCAGGTTCTACTACACATAAGTAAAATGGTGCTACTAAGTCCGGTCCCGCTAGTGTCACTAATGGAGTAGTGTCTTCCAAACAAAGAGTTTGTCCAACTATCCAACGCTGTAAATGTGATCCCAGTCCCAAAAATGTTTCCGCTTGTTGGCGAAGATCACCCATAGTTGCATATCGTACTATTGATAAAGATATAGGTCCACGAGTTGTTTCTTTATCCTCTATCCATATTTGAATGCTGAAATCGAACATAAAAACTGTATCACTATTCATTTTGCTACTTAGTAAATAACAAAAACAAGAAAAAATAATTTGATAATTTATTTTCATTGAAATAAATAAGTATCATAATAACCAATCCTCCGTTTAGTAAAAAAGGTTTTTACCATCATTATCCCAAAAAAGTACCACTCTTTGTCTCATACACTTCCTATATTGTATAACTTCTTTTTGTGTACTAAACAGGCCATATCAAATACTTACGAAATTTTATTATTTTCCTTTGAATTATTATTCAATTTTGAAGTTTCTCGATTAGTGTCGTTGGTAGCAATATTTTGTTTATCTTTTAAGTCGCAATTTCCTATTGCTTTGCTAATTGAAGTCGAAGTTTGCGTAATAGTACTTTTAGTTGAACCTAATTCTTGCTTCATCGATTTGTTATCAGTTTGTGTTTGGTGGTTTTTTTCGGATAGACCACTTTGCAAAGCTTTGTTTGTCTCGCTTTCTTTAGGTTTGGCAGAAGAATGTGTAAGTCCGGAACATCCAGAGAAGTTTCCAATAATTTGTGAAGAAAATGATAAAACTGAACACGACAAGCGTAATTTTGCAAGTTTTACAGCAGCATCGGCTGCAGATTGTTCGTCACCTTTCGCTATCGATTGCTCCAACTGATTCACTAGCTCTCTTCTTCTCGAATGATGATCGATTTTACTTAAATATTCATACGGTTGTTCTTTTGATGATGACGGCGTTACACCTAAGACTTTGCACACTGAGGTATTTGTATTATATAGATTATTGAAATCTATCTTAGAAGATGACGATTCTGCTCTTTCTTTGTCAGTTGGCTCAGAAATCTCTTCAATGGACGTAAGAGGTTTTTGTGATGTCGAAAGTGTAGCTGGATGTTGTGAAACAATTGAAGATGTTTTTATCTTTTCATTAATATTGTTTGATCCGTCATTCTTTTCATTTTTCTTTGCGTAACTACTCTGTATAGGTCGATATCCAGGGTTCAAGAGAGATGAAATCCTTAGAGGGGTATGAATATCGGATGTTTGACTTGATGATGAATCTTTTGAATTTTCTAATATTGTTGTATTTTCGTTATGTGTTAATTTAAAGAAATGCACATTTGTACTCTGTTCATTAGGAGAACTATTAGTAGGCAACTTTTTACGAACAGATTTTTCCGCTTTTCTTTCGTCGGGTGTCGTTTTTAGTATATTACTGCAGAAATTTTCAGCAGACTTTATTGGAATACTTTTTGGTTTTAAATTACTGAAATCTTTTTCGGCTTTTATTTGCACATCTTTATTAATTAAAAGAGAGTTTTTTGTATTGACTTCTGCATCGTTTTTGTTATGTGTTTCTGTATGAACCTCTGATGAATTATTAGCTTGATAAAATTCTGACTGGACTTGTTGTTTTTTTTCGCTATTTAAATCTCCAATTTGTGTTTTTAACAATAAATGGCTTGAATTATTAAATCTTGTGGTTTCGTCTCCGCTCTTTTCATTTGTGCTTTTCGGTAAATTAATTTTAATCAATGGTACGTTAATTTCTCCGTTTGTCACAGAAATTTCATGGTTGGTTAAATACGTTTTACTTTCACTTTTTGTGCCTACTTGTAAATCTTTTTCTTGAATATTATTTTTAGTCATTTTTGGGGATAGCTCACGTTTATTTTCATTATTTATGGTTTGAATTTGGGATGCCGTTTCTTCAGTTTCTATATCAGTACGTACTTCACTATGCGGTGGTGCTTGATTGGATGTTACTACGTCAACATTTTTTTTAATGTTTAATTGTGTTTTGGCATTATCCGAAATTTTAACGAAAGCATTACTTTTTGATTCAACACTTGATTTGTCCAATGAACTCCCTATGCGCAAAGTTGGGCTTTCACTAACAATAGCGTATGGCTTAGACTTTTTGGGCAGAGAATGTTTCATTTCTTTTAACATTTCTTTCAGTTTTTTCTTATCATCGTTTTCGTATTGTTTACTTGACGATGCTACTTTACTTTGGTCTGTTTGAGTATAAATATTTGTCCCTACATGTGGAAGATTTAAGTTCGTGTTAGAAGACTCGGTTAACTGTGTGCTCTTTCTAACACAATACAAACAAGAGGATACAGCAGCATCATATTTCCTTAAGCATATTGTACAAATCCATTGGTCCGCAGATGATTTCGAATCCATATTGTCCAAAGGCATATTAACATTACCTTGTAATAACTTTAATTTTTTCTTTTCGACTATTTTGGCTGCTTGCTTATCTAACTCGCTGATGTTTGGTAACAACTTAACATAATTAGATTCTATAGCAGAATTTCTTTTTCTATTTTCAAAGAGTTGTTTTAAGAAATTTTTATCAGCTTTAATTTTTTCATGTTTTTGGCTCTCAAATCTTTCATTTTTTACGTCCACCGTAACATTTGTATTTGATTTATTGGATGATCGCAATTCCGAATCAGTTTTTGTATTCATATCCTCTAATTGCATCTTAAGTTTACTTCTGTCCATTAGGTTGTTAGGCGGTTTTGGAGCCTGTCGTTTTCTGGAAAAACTCCTAGGGAGTGAATTTGACACCGCAGGAGGTAAAGGAGCACGTCTTTTACCGGGTACGTAAGGCGCTCGTCTTTGAAAAATTTCGCTGGTCGCTCTTCGTCCACGTTCAATGTTATCGACGTTCTCTAAAATATTTCTGTGGGCTGATGGTAAACTGAAAGCGTCGTATCGATCGGTTTCGTCGCCTTTAAATAATCCGTATTTTCTGTGAAGAGTTAAGCCATGTTCTCTTCGCTTACGAAAATTTTTATCGCGCACTCTTTTCTTATATGAATCTGTGGGAGGGCCTAGCGGCGGTAGAACGATCGGCTCTGTATTTGTTTTGTAGTTGAAAGGTTCTAAAAACGCAAAACTTGCAGCTGTACGATCAGATCCGGCACTGGAAAGGCTGTCGCTTGATACAGAATTCTCGTCACGTCGGAGCCAAGAAAACAACGTCCAGATACCCCCGGAAAGAGGACGCGGGCGGACTGCCTCCGTGTTGATATTGCCGTTCATCACCTGGAAAATTGTATTCAAATTATATTAAAAGTAACCATAAACGCGTATTCAAAAATTTAACCAATATTTCATTTGTCTTTCAACGACTAATCTAAAATAAATACATGGATACTTACACACTGCAAAATGATGAGATGTTACAAATACCAAAAACTAGAACATATTAACCTCGATATCGCACCAGCTGTGATATATTTAAAACTAAGTTAGCATCTCTCATTATTAATGATTGAGAGCGAAGGTTAAAGCATAAGTCAAACACCGGCAACGATCATGAGGCAACAACTTTTGTCAACGACCACAATTGTCAGTAATAGAATTAGTCCCTGGCGCAAAGGAGAGCGCAGTGGCGAACAAAGCGAGGTCGCGTCGCCACTGAGCCGAACTGCAGCGTCTCACCGCCCGCGCCTCTATTTTTAGCGTAACTTCGCGATTCCGTTTTTGCTATTTCTATTTCGTTTTTAAGCGCCTGGCCCCACTTAAATTTGGACACTTCCCGATTTTTAAGGAACGCAGTTAATGTAAATATGTTCTACTGTTAATCTAAAAACCAGAAGCGATGAGTAACACGTTGTACACAACTCAACTCAACTTTTTATATTCAAACTAGGTTTTTAAGCAATTTAGAGCTGAAAATAGTTTCAATTATTTTAGATCGTGACTTAAATTTATTGATGCATCAGAAAGAATAAGTAATTACGCGTAATACCATTTTATTAGAAATACTCGAATTCTTTAATATCAATATCTAGTAGAACCATGATGAAATGTATTTTTAAACTTGATTCATCTTGAGCCAAGGAGTGTACAACATTGTACATTAGATAAAACAGCTACATCCTTTTAGAACATGCAAAATGATTAAATGAAGACACGTTTATAAATTTCTTAACAATAGTTTATTCATCTTATGAAAACTTTCCTTGTACACAGAACAGAATGTAATAAATAATTAATTTTACTATGTTTTTAACATTGCCTCGTTGAAAAAAATCTTAAAAATTTTTGCGTGTCAAATGTTATCCTAATACTAGCAGGAAGTATTAATTATGACTATTTTATAGTAAAGTATAATTTATTTCTTGAAAGACTTCATAAAATTTACACAATATACTAATAAATAAAATTTCTTAACAATTAGGCGGCTCCTTTTTCACTGCTTTTTTTGACCGAAGCTGTATGTTTTTCTACTGACGTATGTATAACAAGCAAGGCAGCGGCGACACGTGATGTTAGCTCAGCTTGGTTCAATTCATGTGCCCAGGGTACACGACCCCAACGCACTAACTGTAGTAAACAAATGTAGAAGTTATTTTAATATTATTTGTTATAAATAATCATTACAATAGGATGATAATGAGGGTTGAAGAAAAGGTCAATTTTCAAGTCACCCAGAGAGCAGTGGAGAGGGATATGGTCGGAGTTTCGCCGCTTGATTACATTAGAAATGAGTAGATCCACAAAAGTACCAAGGTCACCGGCGTAACTCGAAGAATTGCTCGTCTGAAGTGACAGTGGGCGTGGCACATTGTGGCGTCAATGTGGCGATCTTTGTGAAAGGACTATGCCTTGCAAAGTATTAATAAAACTTTATTACATTTATAATTAATTTCCCCTGAACTACTGGCCACATGTTTACATTAATCTTTTATAAATGAATCAATCAAAAACCAACCGTTCTCGAAAAAAAAAACATAATAATTTGAAAAGGCAGCAGGCAGGCATCTCAAAGCATTACCGACTGCATTATTCTACATCATTAATATTAAAATGTTCTTTTCAAATTTAACCAACAAGTTTATCTGTAGGTCAGCAGGAGGCAATGTAAATAATTCAATAGCCTCTAATCTTTCACACCATCACTAGACTAAATAATAATACAAGTTTAGTCACTTAGACCCAGGTTTCACAAGTTCCAATTCAAATGTACCTATAAGAACCATAGAGCTAACAACTTGGATATTGTCTAAAACATATTTCATATAAAATATAAGCCTTCCAGTAATAGAATCCTTAACCCATTCGAGACCGACTGCACACAATGCGCGCAATGCATTTCCAAGGTAAAAAGACCACCTGCACATTGTGTGTGTAATGATATTGAATTGCTGTTATCAGTCAGTCTGGAAAAAACAGCCGTAAGAACTAGACTAATTTAACATAAAAATAATCTTAGAAGTTGGTAAAAATAATATTTAGTGTTGGTTTCAATTTAGCCCCTAAAATGAGTGACCCAAAGCCATCCATCTTCAGAACATCAGGATTACAGAAAATGAGCAGTGATAGTGAAAGTGATGATTTGATGCCTACGGAAACTGGAAAAAAGAGCCGAAATGTTATTATGTATAGTGACAGTGATCTGGAGTATGAAGAAGACATGAATATAGAACAGTTAGATGATATACTTCATGATATTGTTAAGCATAGTGATTAGGAGGATTTTAACAAGGATGAAAGTGAAAATGAAGAAAGTGTAATTAAAGTTAGTGAAGATACTGAGAGATGGGTAGATGACAGTGATTTAAAAAGATAGTTTTGTGGGCAAGCCGGATCTCCAAAAAGTACCTAAAGAAGGTGATGATGATGAAATGTTATTCAATTTAATAATTGTTTTTACCATCTTTTACATTGCACATTTGGTGTACAATCCGTCCCTCTTAATAAAAATATTCAGAGGAGCTAGCTGCACACACAGTGTGTTCTAATCTTATTTGTGCAAAGGGAGTTACAAAGCGACTCAATTCTATTGCCAACATGTTTTGTCTCAAAAATGGCAAATATAAAGCAAAAAAATTTTTGGATTCTGGGGATAGTCTCCAAAATATGTGTGGTCTCGAATGGGTTAATATATGATCCTCAGACAGAGCTGTGTTCCTACCACCACTCTATAAATATGTATTTAAGGTCTGATTACCAGTAATTGTGGTGGTTTCTTTTCATTTGCCTAAAGAGCAATTATTTAAGCTTTTATTTATTAATAATTAATGGTGCTGCATGAAAATCGTTTTAAAAGTCTGGTTAAAGTGGCCACACTTGTAGGAAAATTAACAAACTTTTTTTTTACATTTAACAATATTTTAAATACTTCCTAAAATATTCCTTTTGAACATATATATATATATATATATAATACCTGATACTCTTCTTCAAGTCGTGCCAGCATGACTGCTTCTTTCGGTTCTAGATATTGATCTACACATGCTAACATTAGTATCGGCGATTTAAGAGCTTCAGCCCCAAAATATATGGCTGGAATAAAAAAGACTATGAAATCAAATGCAATAAAACTGTGCTTTTACACCTAATTTAGAAAATTATTACAAAATTTTAAGGGTCAAAAAATTGCAATAATAAAAATATTATACAAAACATATTCTCTGAATTTGTGGTGGCGATAGGTGAAATCTTTTTAAAATAACTGATTTTATTAAGTCTCTGACTGTTGAGACTCTGAGGCTTTCTTGGATGCCACTGGATTTTAATTTTCTTTAAGTTTGCTCTTTTTAAATAATTTGATCAATATGAATGAATGTAAAATAGCTAATTTTATTTAGTTTAATTAAATCTGATGTAAAACTGAATTAGAAATCAGCTGCCCATACAAGAAGAGAGAAAATGTAGAAGAGAATTAAAATGTCTCACATAATCTTCATAAAACTTTAAAGATCCTTATCAAATGTTTTTCTAAGAGTAATATAAAATTTATGATACCATTAAGAGCTGCAAATTCATAGGACAGAAAATGTCGTGCTAACTTGGCCCGAGTTTCATTACTAACAGGTGGAGGTTCTAAACCAAAGGATATCTCTTGAGTTATACCAAATCTCTTTTGGAACCAATCTAAAACAGGTCTCCACTTATTTTCCTGCAACTTTCTTAAGTCTTTCTCTTCCTAGAACAAATGATTTGTTTTAGCTTGTTTCTTATGATGCATTAATATCAACAAACCCAGCAATAAGCCTTCTCTTCGAAAGTATACAAAAACTGATACAAATTTTATAAACCCTTCTTAATTTGAAATATCATAATGACATTCAATATTACACAAAATGAATGCAATGTTCCTCGATTACAGTAAGCGGTCTATTCAGACAACACACTCAAGATTATGTCTAGTGGTAATTTTATATAATATATAATAACTTTTGAATTAGTAGTTTCTAATTTACTTTAAAAGATATTTACTTTAAAAGATATAACAAATAATTTGAAAAGAAGTAGCAGTGGATCCAATAGCTTAAACTAGTAGGTATATTTTTTAAAGCTTTTAGTGTTGGATGGAACAATGTTCCTGAAATTAGATTCTCAAGTCATTGATGATAAATTTTCGAAAAATTAAAGGCCTTTTTTCTTATAATTTATTTATATTATTATACTATCTATATAATAATTTAAATATATATGCACAATATTATGGTCCACTTTTTATATTTATCCTTATTGTAATTAATCTTTTGATGATCTGTCATGTTTTTTTTTTCAAATTATTACTTACCTCAGAATAAAAAAGTAGTGTGTCCGTGCTAAGGTAATCCAGTAAATAAATTGCAATATCATGAGAAGTTAGTTTTCCTGGATTATCAAGGGCAGTATTGCACAAGGCTGTCTAAAATTTTAAAAAATGTTCCATATTATTATATAAATACAAACCATGACACTGGACATAATTTAGTACCTATATATTCACCAAATGCATTGTTGGCTGTGCAATAGTCTCATTCTGTGCATCCCATTCAGCTGCAATAGCGCGTGCCAATTGCTCAGTTCCCACCTTAAGCACATTTCCATTTGGAGTTTTTAATCTTCTATGATCTAATGTTACTTCCCAATAATTTTCACTTTGAACAATATCCGTACGGCGATAAAACCTCTTATGAGTTGCTTAAAAATATATTGATCAATCGAAATGTGACTGTTTATTTTAGTATATCTTAGTATTTCAATAAAGTGAGTATGTTTACCATATGATTGGCATCCAAATGCTTTAGGAGTTTGCCGTCGTATTAAATTGCAAAAAGGTTGATTAGGTTTGTATAATGTTTTGAAAATAGAGTAAGCAAAAGCACTAGGAACCATCTTATTCAATAATTTAATGCAATGTTGTGTAACTTTAATTTAAAATTAAGTACGGTAAAGCAAAACAGTTTTGCAAATATAATTAAGATTTCTTATTTGAATTAAACACAAGAAAATATGACAAATGTTTTTGACAGTGGTGACTTTTATTGTCTGTGTATTACAAAGTAAGTTTCTGTTTTTGCTGTTTGTAGCAAATATAATAACTTTAAATACTGATATATAATAGTACATGATACCTAACTTTAACAAAAAAGAGTTTAATTAGTCTAGTAATTTCATTATTAAGGGCATTATTGTTACCGTGAAGTTTAAGCTGTACTCTTTAACAGTAGATTTAGGCTCCGTGAAATGACTCTAGAGACCTTTTCTCCTAGGTGTATAAGTAAAACCAAATTAAAAGAAAAACCAAATTCATTAATTTATATATATATATATATATGTATACCTTCGCCAATATCGGTAATATTTAAATAGTGTTATATGATTACTGTGTTATTGTACACTATATTATTAAACATATTATTGGCAGTACATATTATTATTATTCCATAACCTATAGTAAAAATTCTGTTTATTATTATTCACTTTTGTAGTGTATGGGCGTTGTTATATTGTCTGTGGTTGTTTTTATGAATTGTCATCTATTGTGTTCGCATTAAGTGTATATATGTTACTCTATGATTGTGTAATGAAACTGTTATTTGCTACATCAGTCTCTCATCTACAATTTAATACTAATATTACAGTATAATCTAGTAATAAGTTAATCTAGACGATTTTGCCATATTTAGCTGTGTTTATTTCAATAAATTAACGATGTCTTCTATGGATTTTGATCTATAACGTTAAGATTTCAGTGAGTGATAATTTGTAGGACAACAAGTGAAGTGACGCGCTCTTGTACACAGAGGCCCAAGCGATCTAAAAATACTTTGATACAAATTGTAACGGCGCTTACAAACATTCAACTTTTTTTCTTATTTGTGATGTACCCGCATCCCACCAGCGCGGAAGAAGAACAGAAGTCGAATTTGATTCCGAGTGTGAACCTCTTGCATTCTAAAAGAAAAGGAATATTCATACACCCTTCTGCTATGTACAGAAGTAATGTACCGTGCTGCACAAATATAAGCTCAGCAATAACAACGAGAAGTTTTAGAGGGTAAAGAGTAATAAACAAAAATACAAAACATGAAACTATTGGAAAGTGGTCGCTTAGAAGCGCTTAGTCGCGCTCTTTCGATCCTTAATGGAGACAGTGCTGTACAGGGCCGCGTTGAAAGCTATAGCTGTAAAATGGCAGGAAATGAAAAAGCTTTTTACAAGCGTTTCACTGCAGATGGAGAAACAACACACAACCTTCAAGCACTGTCCCCTCCAGAAGGTGTTACCTACAGGTCCGATAATATCATATAATTAATATTGTAGCTGTTCATATTGCTTATAAAAAAATAAATATCATCACATATTTATTTATGTTTTCAAGAATCAGTTACCAAGCTAATTGTCTACAAATATTGGTACATTGTACATGTAAACAAAAAGTACTTGAAGGATGCAAAAACTATGATCTCTTAACAAATGATTGTTGATAATAGGATTCCATGTTAGAATGGATTATGTTGATTAATCAAGATAATTTTTACGCTGTAAATATACAAGAAAACAATACATAAATAATTGTATGCTTTGTATAAAGTACTTATATATAACATAGTCATTTTAACAAAAGCAATTTGATTAACTTATTAATAAAGATTTTATATACTCTTTTTACCTAAATTATTGTTTAGTCCAAGTAATTATGAATCTCAGAAAATCTTCAATGCAATCTCACAGATAATTTTACAATAAAAAGAAACTATTTTCAGGCTCTATATAAACATATTGGTGGTATTGGTTTTGTTTGCCTATTTGCATTCTGGGATTTTTTTATATAGTACTTTTTCATTTCAACTTTAAATTGTAAGTAAATATGCATCTGTATTTCATATCTTTGTTAATAGTTGTAGAAAACAATACCTTTCGGAAGGCAGTGTTAAATAATCTGGTTATATTACACCTTGTAATGAACTAGGCTGTAGCATTTATGAAATATGGATCCATATTGGTTCATTTAAGTGCATGCCTAGACTTACAATATCATTTGGTATGAGAGATCATAGTGCTGTTTGGTTGCGAAAACCAGCCTGCTGAGACAAGACACAAAACTACACCCTAAAATATGTCATAAGGAGACAAAGTTAACCAATTTCATTTAACTTTTTTTAGCCGCAGTCTTTCAGGCGATGAGGATGGGATTCTTTGTGATACTATTTCCCGCAAGACATTGTTTTATCTCATTGCTACATTGAATGCTGCATTTCCTGATTATGATTTTTCAATGGCAAAGGTAGGGTGAATAATTAATGTTCTGTCAACTGTTATATATAAAATCCTATTCTTGTTTATGGAATAGCTAAAATGAAGTTTAAAGATCAAAAAGACAACCGCAAGGTTTCTTTCTACAAAATTCTCTGTTGGCTCTGCAAACTTGATTAGTTGTCAACAATCTACATGTCTTATCACTTTGTAACAAAAAGATTTTAATACTTTCTGACGAGATTGCAGATGTGCATGCAAATTGCATTGCATAAAAGGTTGTTTATTTGGTTATCTTCCAGTCAATTTCATTTATATTCAGGATTTTAAACAAAGATTAAAATTAACAATGATATTTTTTATGTTATAAATTTTGAACAGCTATAACTTAGTTTTAACTTACTTTAAATATAGTTTTTACACATATACTCAAATGATAGATACTGAACTTTATTGGTATAAACTTTATTCATTTTTTGGTTGAAATTTATTAAGCATTAATGTCCTTCCTTAGAGTAGTGAGTTCAGTGCCGAGCCATCAATGACTTGGGCGCAGGGTGCCGTGGATGCTGCACTGTCCGCAGTGGGAGGTGCACGCTGGAGGCAATTACGTCCAGCATTGTGGGCTGCTATTAACGATGAGGTTGCTCTCAGTGACTGCCGCATCTATAGCTACAGCCCAGACCTTGCCAGCGACCCTTTTGGAGAACCTGGATGCCTCTGGACTTTTAATTACTTCTTCTACAACAAGAAGTTAAAGCGAATTGTTTTCTTTTCATGCAGAGCTATGAGGTAAAAGAATTTTTTTAATAGAAAGTGTTTATTAATTTTTAAACTTGTACAAACAATAAAGTTATGCTACACTATGAAGTTTTTTTTTATACTGACAGTCTTGTTACTACACACTTCCATTATAATGTCTCTGAATAAATCTGAATAGGTTTTATTGAATATGGCTCTTTGTTTATTAATATCTTACAATTTTATATTTTTAACTTGTTTCAATTAATCAAAATTAAATGTAACAAAGACTTGACTATTTTCATAAGGTATTTTTTGTTTTGTAGCCCTGTGTGTGCAGTCGATTCTGGAGTGGATTTTGCTATGGATGAAGATGAAGAATATAATTAAGTTGATTTTCATTAACCTTTTTTCTAAGTTCTCTAGTTTCTATACATGAATATGTGTATTTACATATATATTTAATTCGAGGCAATATTGAAATTCATTAAAATTCAAACATATGTAGTGTATCAAGCCATGTTTAGTTGCAATGTCTATGTAATGTAATGTGTAGTTAGAAACAATAGCCTTATAAAAAGTATTATTCTCAGATTTCAATGCCATTCTTATTACTTTTTTCATTATTAATGTAATCACTCAATGAATTCATACTTATGTTTACACTAATCATTAGTCAAAGCAAAAATGATAAAAAACTTGTGTAGTTTTTTTCCTATACATACATTTTGTGGTAATTAGTTGTAAGATTATTAATAGATATCATATTTTCTTCTTTTCATAAAAAAATAATATAAATATTAAGCAAATTCAATGTTGAAGTTGTTGACTGTTTAATATCTTATTGGAGTAGGTTGATAAAGTAATGGAAAAATTTATATGTTAAAAATATGTAAAAAAAATTTAAACGGACAAAGCATTGAGGCGCGGTCAACGAAAATAATTATATTAAATAGGTGCTAGTATTACTAAAAAGGAATTATCGAGTAAATCACTTGCACATTTTTATTACACTTAAAGAAGTATGCCCACTTATCGTAATACACCAAGACCGTAAAAGAACTATGTAAATACGTTGTAGTGAGCAGACTACTTTAAAATGGCATTTAATATTATAATGTAATGTACATTTAAACTATTTTGCACAATTTACTAAATTCGCTTTTAAAAGAGCGTTCCCACAACATTACGAGAATTATACATAAGTTTCATAATATCGATTACTTTTGTGTGATTCGATTATAAAAATATGGTTTGCAAAGTGACGCCAACTAACATGTCAGTTAACTTTAAGTTATATGACTTTTTTGATTTTTATTTATGTAATAGATTCATATGTAAAACATGAAAATATTTTAAATTTCAATGATCACGGAACATTAATAACTTCAGTTATTTTGACGATGAATTGATAGTAATTAGACGCAACTCAACGATGTACGACGTCGTTAAGTTTCGTGAATTTAGTTTATGACATTTTAATCTCAAATATTTCTTGACGGTTAAAAACAGGTCTTTCTTCACTATTACGATTTACCGTTTAATATGTTTCTAGGTAAATGGGTTTGACAAATAATTATAAATACTTTTTTTTATCTCAAAAACCTTTAATATTTGTGACTAAAATATGCCGCCTGTAATTTGTTAAGGCGTTTATTAACAAAATATTTTTTTCTTGTCTATGTTGTTTTTTTTTTCAATTTTTCCCTTCCATCACCCATCCATGGCTTGTGTAGAACTGGATTATTTTTGATATTGGAATAAATGTGCTAACCAGCAACACCCAGATTAGTAGTAAGAATAACTTAATTAACTTCCTAGGATTATATATTAGGGATTAAGTGGCATTTTCAAACATACCATTGTACATCATTCAACATGTAAAATTGGGCAGCGGTGGGTTTATGATTAACTTTCAAACTGTATTATATTATGTACGATGGTAACAACAAAATTTTAAAACTGATTAGTTTTAAAAATCTAATATTTACTTCTCTTACCAGTTTTCCGTGAATAATACATCATCCCATCATATATTTTTACAAATTGGCAGTAACATAAAATTACGTTTCACGGTATAAATTGAGAATTTTTTTGTTGCGTTTTCTGACCAGTAACAGAATCACGATAGACTTTTAGTGACGAATCTCTATCTTTTGCTACTTTTAACTTGTTGAAACGTATAAAATCTCTGAAAGGATCCGCGTGATAAACACAAGCAACTACTGTAACTAACATCGAAATTGTGCTGCATAAGACGTATACCTCAAGTAGGGTGGGAATGCGGAAGCGTGCTATCGGCTCAGCGGACCTTTGTTTTTATAACAGACATTCAAAAGCGCCCGCGCACTAACCACAGGAGTGTAGATCCATTGCCCGGGAGAAGGACCCTGACCTCGGTCGCGTTCGCTAGACAGTTACTTAAAAAATGACCAACCTAGTATTTTACTATGACAGGTGTTGAATCGTTTAGTCATCCATAACAGCTCCGACTTTAAAAAGAAAAAAATATATGGTTTTAACACGCTGATGAAACAGTGGTTGCGTTCGAAATAGTCGTGACAAAGACCCTTAAAGAGGTGTGGATCCACTGCATATAATTGTTTAACAGGATGTAACGTTGCATATATAGATTGTAAAGAGGACTACTTACAAGAAAGCAAATTGTTTATCTCCTATGACTCAGTTTAATTATTGGTATTCTAAGAATTTTAGGCGTGTGTATTATCGCTATTGCGCATATACGGTGGATTAATTCGACACGAGATCCGCCGATCTTCACCGAGCTTGCGTGGTGGATTACCATACCACTCGGATTCTATATTGCGATTGTTTGTATAAATATAAGTTACAATGAACGTGCGCATATATAGTTCTCTTAAAATATTTCCGACGGCAACCACGTGAAATCACTGTAACCTGATATGATGCCGTCAGGTAATTGTAATTAATTATAATTTTTGAATCTTATTGCACTTCAACTGCCGGCGTCCCAAAGAGAAGCTTTTTTCTCTTTACCTTATTTATTAATATTGTAGAAGCTATAATTACGTCACCGGCACTTAGAAAAAACGAATGCCTCAGGAATATAATTTTTATATACATACAGCCTTCGTGTTGTTATTACCTACAAGACTACCCGGCCCTAGAAAGAATCCCTAAATACAATTACTGAGCATATTCTTTCTAACTACCATTTTATGCAGACGATCTTTACATTTATATGCAAGCTTTACTGAATGGGATAGTCGAAGCTATTAACTGTGATACGGATGTTACAAGTCGAGCAGGGTATAAACCTTAAATCAATTTTTTTGGCCCATGTTTGGGGCCTCGTTCAAACCATGTCAAGGATAGACAAGGTCTTTATTTCATAATATTTTTTGTTTTTATTCCAATGCTTATCTTTTGTTCTTCTCAATGTCTTCCATACTTTCTTCTAATTTCTTTCACAATATGTTTCATTTTTTTTCCATGCTTTCCTTCCATACATCGCCTCACTTCCTTCGCCTTCTTTCCAGAAGTCAAAAATTTTACGTTAATCATTTTTATCATTTAACAATTTATTGATTCTTAATTCTTATTTATTTTCCTACTATCTTTTGTTTTCTCTGTTACCTTTTTGTAGAATCATCAGTGAAGCGATGTTCTTTTCTCTGCTAACCAAGACTGGTATTTTGTTTTTACCGCGCCAAATACGGGACAGCCGGTGATCAGTTGCAGCGCGATCTGGTCCACTTCCGGATCACAGATCCACGAGGGGCTCTCCATGAGTTTAAACTTATCCATGTACTCCGAGAATTCCCCGTGTCCTGTAAACATTAGGACCAGAAGCGAGTCCTGCACAACTTGACGAAGCACGCGATAGGCCGAGATGGCGTTTGGGAAAAATTTCCTCGTTACCGAAGCCTATAGTACATACACCTCTTCATATATACCTCTTATTACATTCGGCAAGCGTATCCAGCCTAAGCTGTTGCTTGACAAATTAAATAGGGTATCTTTCGTATTCCGGTCTCCTTTTACTCTTTAGGGCTGCGTCCTTGGCCACCTTGTCCACACTCTCGTTCCATTTTATCCTCGCGTGCGCTTTTACTCAATGTAACCTGAAATTCTTCCTCTTTTCTCTTGCTTTTACATTATTTTCTTTGACTTTGACCGTTAAAGGATGGAAGGATAGTCTCGAGGGCGGCCCGCGAATCTCGAATGATTACGCCGACTCGTTGGCCGAGTACCCAGTTCCATCCCCTAATGCTAGCTGCTCTGTCTGGTATACAGTGCAGCAGTTGCCCAACTTGAGTTTCTTATCAACGGCGTCCCGCATCACACAGAACGCCGCACCCACCATATCCTCTATGCGGCTGCCGTCGGTGTAAATTACTAGATCGGTAACCGCGGTGGCAAGTCGGGCACTTATATTCATTGGGATTGACCGCCGATCCATCGAAAACCCAGGCCATTATAATTAACAACTGTAAGATGTTATTAAAATTAAGTCGCTATTACCAACGGCGGCTTCTAACAGTACCGCGATTCCGTTCAGTTACAGTCAAAAACCATGGTATTCACGTCGAAAAACTACTTTCGTGGTGTCCACAGGTATGATACAGGGTAAAGGCCAAGAAGATTCTTCGCGACCACTTAACTACTTTTTGTCTACAATTACTTCATCTCCTCATCCTTGATTAGGCACATGTCAGCTAAGTTGGTCTCACTCGAGACCAACTAAATAAACTTGAGCCCATTCAAAGCTTCTGCAACCGTTTCATGTTAGATTTACGCATTTAATCATATTAGCGAATTTGCATTAAGCTTAAATGGTTACCCAGACTGCTTCGTCGGTATGCCCATATCCTTTCTCTGCTCTGTAATATTATTTTCAGCACATATTGCTAGTCGCGGAGATCATTGGAGAATTTGAGATTAAAAATGCCGGCGCATTATACTTCTATGTGGCCAAATCAATTTCCTTAATTAAATTACTTCTCGGCGTCTTCATATAACACGGCAAATTGATTTTATCACCGATGGTAAGGGGGTGAAATAAGTGAGCAACCCTTAAACGTATAGTGATTTGATTTTTGTTTCCGTTGCTAATATTTTACTTTCGCTGTCGAAGCCGTTGCATTCACAAGAGCGCCGTGGTCCACACGTATTTCTCGAAGCCACCCTACGCTAAACGCCGAGAATACATGTGGAGACTGAGGAGCTTAAGTCATCTCTGTACATTTTTGTACAATAAATCTGTACCATTTGAATTTTTAATCTAACTACATATATTATAGATATATGCGGTGAAAGACGACTTTCTGTATATTAAAATAGATGTCAAGCGTCTAAAGCTATGGACTTTCAAGTCTAATAAAAGCGCACGCGTATTTTTGTTAACTGTTCTCACTCTGTACAGAACGGTCAAAAATAAAATTAGTTTCAAACACTTCGATAATAGCTATTTACGTCATTGTTTACAACAAGATTTAAAAGGTTTGTATTATTCTTATTTGAATTTATTAGTGGCGATTATAATTGTCATAAATAAAACATGTGGTGCATTTTTTTAAAAATATAATGATGAACAATCAAAATATAATATCTTTATCATACTATACAACAGTGAAAAAGGGACCCTTAAAGAACTTACGTCAAGTAAATAAACAAAATTATGTACATTTCGCGCTTCTATGTACAAATTCTACATAATCTTAAATTCATAGTTTTCGTGGATTTAACACGTTCCTAATTGATTTGTTGATATAAAAATTTAGGAACGCATCGAATTTATACACCAGGGTTGTTGGTAAGCGACCAGCGCTTGCCGGAAGACATCTATACGAACATAACGTTTTATCTTTTATATTTATAGATTTACACAGCGACAGATCAGGCACGGCATCACGAAAAATATCTGATATGCTTCTATATGATTTTGAACATTAACAGGAAAATAGTGCAAATACAGTTGCAGAAAGCAGATAAACATAATTCTTTTTAACAATTACACAATTTATTAACACCGAAAATCTGGACAATGTCAGATGCAACTTTGATTCAAAGGAAAAACCTGGCATTAACATTATTCAAGCACGGCAAATGATTTTTAATATTTTAATTTCTTTAATTATTGAAAACTATTATTAAAAATATCTGTTTTAGCATGAAGACCATTTTCCTTTCTTATTATTTGTTCAATATCTTTTTCCTTCTATCATTCACATTTCAAATAAAAGAAGCTGCACTCACAACAGTAATTGCACACTTATAATCCATTCAAAATACATAAATAGAAAAATTGTAGCCTTCTAAGCTTTTTTTAAAATATTTTAAAGTTTGTTTTAAAAAATCGAAAAATTAACATCAGAACTATAAAGTAAATGTTGGATATTTATTTTAACCAACTTACAAAAATTATTAACATGACAGTAGAAATAATTTTTCTTATATTTTAATAAAATAATTGGCAGGATTGAAGAGGGCTATCGCCTGTGGTGAGCAGTTGTTTGCTCTCATATTTCATATTTATACTCATAACTCATATTTTTACTAGTTCCCATACACTTATTCTATAATTTGTTTATTATTAAAGGTTAGGGCTGTCATTTGTAATATCCTAATGTTGTAAATGAAAAAAAAGTTGTAAATATTTCTACGCATAAGTTGAGTTAGGCGGACAACATCATGATCAAAGTTCTTTTGAATGAATATACAGTATCTATTACTCATCAGAAATCGCCTTATAAAATTGAGTAAGGGCTCTTAAACTTAAAACAATATGTTTTAAGAGATACATAAAAATAGCATTTTAATTATTAAGAATTCGAACAAATGGCAGTCCTATTATTTATACAAGGTAATTTATTTATAACTTAAACACATAATATGCCTCTATGCACAAAATGTTATTGGCCTTAGGATTTTTTTTTCAACTATCTAAAAAGCACATGACCCTAAAACATTTTTCTGCCTATTAGACTAATTACAATATTCTACAAGCATTTGGTTTCTTATGCTTATTTATACTTCATTAAATTATATATTATGCTATCCATGTCATGTCAATTCTTTTAGCTCTGTTGCGAAATAAATATTGTTATTAACGTAATCTCCAAGAAAATCATCTCAATATTCCATGATTATCATTTTTAATTAATTTCAAAGAAACAAAAACAAATTATTCAAATATTATGACAAGATCAAAATTTAACTCATTTTCAAAACATTAGTATTATATATCTCTGATACTATGTGCGTTTCTAGTATGCTTTCTTACTAAACATGTAAATATATAGTTATTCAAAATTGTATTTGTGACGAAAAACGTTAGTGGGTACAGAATAAAATATGTTTTTGTACAAATATGTTGTTCCAGCACTTTCACAATTTTAGTACCTACATTCATAGTTCATGATATACAAGAAAACTTACCATTCTTTCTGCCGCGTATTTTAAAACCATGCATTCACGCTTAGTTTCAATTAAATATTCATTCATTATCTTTCAATAGCAGCCTTCACACACCCATGAACACAAGAAACTTGCCACAATAGCATTATTTTTTCCCCCATAAACAGTATGTAACCAAATAAATAAAATTATCTCAAAAATGTGTACATATAGTCTTTACTTAATTATTGTAAGGTTCATTTTACAATACGTGTACTCATGATGCCTCAATCAAGTAAAGTTTAACTTAGCAGACAAAATGAGTTTTCGAAAGTGATTTATTTATTTTTTGAATATGAGCATAAAATTTTATTGCTTTATTGAGCATTCAGCCTTTCTGTGTACAATATGGTAGATGACTGTCTCTCTAAGCAGGTAATGGAATTATAGGGCTCACACACTTCCTGAACGCACTAACTGATTGAATCCTCGCTCTTCAAATTATACACATAATTTTTTTTGTAAGTTTGGTAATTTTTTTTTCTGAAAGTAGAATAATATTAAGAATCACATCATTAATTGACAGACGTCTTGCAACTGCTTGCTAGACACCTATATTTGTTACATAAAAACTGATCTTCAAAACAAATTTTAAAATTTCAAAATCATGATAATCCAAATTTCATAATGGTTCCTTGCTCTTACTTGTGTATATATACTCCCAGTATGCACTGATAAACTTTTAGCAGGCCGGTTTTCACAGGCTCTTAGACCATAAAACAACTAAAAGCTGACAGTTTCGCCGCGATAGCTTTTTGTTACCCTTCAGACTTACTTTCATGATTACCTAATCTTTGTGATTGCCACTAAACGAAAACTAGATATCACCAATGTATTCGAGTATGATATGTTTAATGTCTAAGTGCTAAGTTAAAATCAATAAAACTTAGTTTTGTATGCCATGAATGTGATTAAGCAGTCCCATTAACCAATTAGCAGCAATTAAATTGAAATGTATTAAAAATTAAGCCTATAATAAACCAGAGAGTTGATACCTCTAGTTTTCTTCTGCCTAGATGTAATTTTCTATAAACTTGTTGAATCTTGGAGTTATATATTTATCCGTCCGTTTGTATTTGTATCATTTATGTTAAGCACAGGTAAGCATTGGCTGGACACTGGGCATTTCATTGAGAGATACGCTAAATAAACATGTCACTTGAGCGCACAATGTACATTTTTATCATGTTTAGTCCATATTTTTACCAAGTGTCAATATATTTTAAAGCTATTTGAAAATGAAAAATTAGTGGTGACGCTGTTGAAGGCCTGGAGATTGGACGAACTCGGATTTGTTATCCAAAGTTTATGTTCCATTAGAGCCGATGTTAGCGTAATCAGATGAAGCATTAACGTTTGTCGGCGGGCGTGAGCGGAACGTTGTTTGGGGTAACATTATTGGCGGGCGTAGCGTTCGGGGGAGGGTCGGGCTCCACCGCGGGCTGCGGTGAACGTAATTTTGCACGCGGTCGCCATGCATCCAGCAACGCCTCAACGCGCTCTTCAGTAGGCCCCCACCTGGCAAACCCAGCCGCGTTCTGCAACCACACCACCACCGTACCGCCGCCCCATCGGAAGTAAACTTCATTCCTAAAACAGACAATTACATTATTCTTTCAAATAGGATTTGCTGAGATAAATTTTAAACATGTATTTTTAAATATACTATAGAAAAGTTCGGAATGTTGATTTAATCAAGAACTTGGCAAGAAACTAAATAGACACTCTTCCAACGCCAATTTTTTCCTGTTCTTAGTACTTCATTCATCCATATTTGCGTACCTTAGTTCAGAAATAGTATAATATTTATATGTTCCTTCAATATTTTTCTTTTAAACGAGAAGGAAGGCTTTAACAGAATGGGGCTCTATGATTTATGTTGACCTTTTGTGTTTGTCAAGTGAATAATGCTAGTAGAACAAAATTTAATATAAAAGAGAATCACAGTAAGTTTCTCTATAATGACAGCATTCACCTGGCAGTTTCTAGAACATTCAATTAAATTCAAAAATGTGTCATCACTTTAAAAATCCTTCATATTGTATTTTGGAATCTTGGTGGTAACTTTCAGAACTTAAACCTGACGATTTAAACTTGATTTGAACTTTAAAAAAGCAATTATAAATGGTGCACAATCACAATTGATATTCTAAATGTTTTACCAACTGAACTAAAGTTTAGACTCACTTTGGAAGAACGTGTTGAAACCCGTGGCGATATTCATGTTCAAATGCAGGAATAACAACCTGGAAATAAATATATAGACAACTAATTATTAGATAAATGTGTATATTTTTTGGTTTATGTGCCTAAAATCACACTACTAATCCCCAATAACCGGAAAAATTATCAAATAACCGGACATAATAACTCTTAGGGGAAGGTTGCTCAATAAAACATGAGGCACCATTAAGATGATATATGATATGACCATTATGTTAATAATGACGATAATAACTAGAAACTTGAACATCTAAACAAAAAACTTATCTTTATATATATAATTGTCTTTTATTTTCTTGAGGGGTGTCTAACTCTTATGACGTTATATCGCCAAGGGTATTGCTGTGACAGGGGGAAGGGTTTCGAAAAGTGAAATTTTTGATGTCGTACTTGTTTCCGTTTGAAATGGCTGGCCTGCAACTTGTGCAGTGCATGCGTGTGTCGATCAGGCCACTCGGGCAGTAGTACAACAAAACTCAGAGGCTCGGCAGACTCCTGCAGCAGACGCTCCATGTGTCGAAGAGCTGCTTCCAGCAGCTCCTCGCAATATGGCGGGTGCGCAACCATTGAGCCCGACACAGGTCGCAGCTCCAAAAAAGGACTGCAACCAAATTGTTTTATTTACTATATGTATGTTATAAAAAAGGCATACAAGGGAAAAAGGTTAAGAAAGTGGTAGATTTAAAATTTTTAGTTAAAAGCAAATGGTAACATAACCTACGTGACTTTAGTGGGTGGGCCCCCCTCTAGGTGGACCCATGACATAGTGAAGAATGTGAGAAGTCGCTGGATGCAGGCAGCGCAGGTTCGGCCTAGTGGCTGATATATTGATGACATTTTTATACAGAATAAAAAATGTTTTAAGCCTTTGGCAAATTGGGTTGATTAGTAATATGGAGAGATTGAAAAAGCAAAGATTAGTTGGGTTTGGTTATAAGAGTACTGTATTTATCCCATATAGTGCGCCATAGTTTTTTCCAATGTTAAAGATCAAATGCCGGTCACTTGCAGTATATATAATGCTTATAATTAAAAAAACAACAGATTTATTTGAGGTCAACACTTACCCTCTGGAGCCGAAATATGAATCAGTGTCAGCAAAAGCCGAGCAGTACTGTCGGAAATAACAATCGAGAGGGCTGGCGAAACATTCAAAAGTGACTCCGAAGCAGCGATGTAGACATTCGAGCACTGGCACGGGCAGCGCCATTTGCGTGAAATGCGCTTCTTGTCCCGCACCCACCCACGCCGCGTACCGCCGCAACAAGCACCACACACGTGACAAAAACTGCTCGAATTTCTTATCATCAAAGCAGCTATATCTGTAGAGGCATTCCTGCAACAATAATTGCATTCTATTAATTTGTTATAAATCTTGTTCGTCTAGCCAAGTTAGTAGGTATTTTTATCGATGATCGAATTTAGTGCAGAAATAGTTTATCATCATTTCGGCTAAAGGATGTCTACTGCTGTACATTGGCCTATCCATAGTTTTCCAATAGGACCAGTTGGAAGTGATTTGAATTCAATATCTTCCAAATAATAGTTGAAAATATTGTGCGGTTCTGGTACAAAATACCACAAATTAAATTACCATATTAACATTTTATATGCTTAACGTCCCATTGATTAGCTTGGCGCGTACATCATTCCAACCAAGTCAAAATTAGGATTTTGATTATTTTTATTGTGTCATTTATTTCATTCTAAATGCGATATTTTCATAAAATAAACCTTAATGATTTTTACTGTCTAATTTACGCCATATATGTCAATCGCAAATTACCGAAATTAATTGTATAAATATGTAATGTATATATTTAAATCAAAAAGTTCGTCCAGTTGAACAACAAAGCCACGTTGCTCCCTTCTATGTGCATTTTGTTTGTTACTTGCAATATGCTGCTTGTGGGTAACTTTTCTGTTGATCTTTATATGGGGCACATGATTGACTGTTAAGTCTTTCATTGAGAAGTGGCATTTTTATTGAAGCATTAATATTTTACATTTTTGCTTACCAATTTCTGTAAATATGTGGCATTGATAATTTGTGTATCACCGAGGTAACGTAATAAGGCTTGATCGCGGTCTAAGAAGTGCTCTACAAGGGGCGGGCGCGGCGCGGGCAACGCACACTGCACCGGGTAGCACCACACTTTGCGTAGTGCAGCCTGCTGTAATGGGGCTGCCAGCTCCTGAAACATTCAAAACCCTAAGATGCACACATCACTTTTAGGAACAATATAAAAAACATTAAATATTATTTGATACATCCAAACTAAAACATGCTTGAAAAAAAACACTTATCTTCTTTTTTCTATAGACTAAGAACTTTATTAATGTAGTGAAGCTTGAGCCTCAATATACTATAGGATTGTGAAGCTGTAGAGCTTTTAGATTGCTTTGGCAGACATTCTATAGAGTGACTACTGTTTAATATTTTAATACAAGATTGTCCCTGAGGGTCGAACCTCAACTTGTTCATTATTACCACTTCAAAAACTGTTAGCGCTGGGAGAAGCGGGAAAAAAAACTTCAGTGATTTAGTATGATTGATTTATTTTGAATAATTGAGAGTTGATCCTTCTATGATATAAAGTGCTACCTAATAATTTGGAAAAAAAAATAGTAAATACCTGTATTCCATTTTCTTTTAACAAACTGCCATGTTTTTCCCTAATCTTTCTAGCATATTCAGCTGATAAATGATAAATTTTTAAACAAATGCCCTCCACCGATGCCTTTGCAGTTTCTGCTAAATGTGGTTGACATTGTCTCTGAAAACATCAGACAATTATAATTAACCATAGGTGGTTTAACACATTTTTCACTAACAAAATTTTGGTTTTATGGGAAATGTTTGGTTCCATATAATTAAAAGAAGCTTATACAAAAATTCTTGTAAACTCAAAATATCCAGAAAAAATGTGTTCTAATGTTAAATTAAAATAGATAAATAAACATTGGCATAGGTAGAATGGTAGCTGCACCTATGGCATAGTCAAGGGTGTGGGAAGTTGCTGTTTATTGTGGCAATCTTTGACATGATGGTGATGACTAATATTTATTTTCATGAAAAATGTTAACAATTTATTGCCTGTTAATTTTAATAAGATTAGACTGCAATTGTATCTGAATTTTTATAATGAAGCAGTATTTATTTTTAGAGGTATAAGCACAGCAAGCAAAATATTCAATTCCTTTGGCCTAAACCTAGACCTAGAAAACAAATCAAAGTTCTCAAAAAATGAATTAAAATTCTGTTCCCAACATTGTAATTTTGTTAAGAATTTTTTTAACAATTTAAATCAGTGTCGCTAGTTGCGAAAGAAGCTTTTCCAAATTGAAGTTGATAAAAAATTATCTTCGTTCAACAATGAGTCAATTAAGACTACAAAATCTTGCAATATTGTCAATAGAACAAGATATTACAAATAATATAAATTTTGAGAGTATTATACACGATTTTTCTAGTATGAAAGCTAGAAGAGTAGATATTATATAAATATGTTTACGAGTGTATACAAATATGTCTATAAAAATTACTCTATGTATTAATTAATATTGATTACATAAATTAATAATTTATTTATGTGTATTAATTTATAAAATGATTTAAAGTACAGCAACACACACCTATGTTTTGGGATCTTTAACAAAGGTTTAAGGAGACATTAATACTTGATAACTTAATATGGATGTCTATGTAGGAAATTATTCTAAATACTTACTCGAAGATGTGCCAATCTATCTTGGAAGTCATCATAAGTAGCTCCAACAGTTCGTCGGAGCCATTGGAATGTATCCTCTGCATTCCATTTGACTACTTTACGACTCTCTGGTGATGCATTTCTGGATTCTATCATTTTTTTAGCAGCTTCTGCATACCTAGACAGTTGCTTTCGTGCATCACCAGTAAATTTGGGATGAGTCAACTTTATTGGAATATCATTCATAATTTCTTCATACATTGATCTTGATATTTCAGGAAAGCAATGACTCGGTAGCAATGGATCAGAGCCACCTTGGTCATTCACTTTCCTCTCCATTAACCAGCGATTAAATGAATCTTTTGGTGCATCTATACTTTCTCTTGTGTGACACAGTTCTTGATAACATTGCCTCAGTTTATTTGCTAATGTGAATCGAAATCCCTCAATTTCTGGATGTGGGTGTGGACATATAGTAGGAGGACGCTCATAGATAACAACATTTGTTGGTACTTCAATATCCCAAGGGCCAGCCAAAACAAACTTCTTTGGAGGAGGGCCATTATCTTCAGATGGTCGTCGTTTACTGGCACTCGGTGTAACATTACCAGCTGGAGGAGGCCCAGTGTGACATATACCCAATGGGTCTGTGATTGGGTCAAAATCTCTTTTCACAGCTGGCAATTCCCACATTGATTCACCTGATATTTTATTCCAAAAGTATGGTCTGTTCTCTCTTTTAGACCAATACTTCCGCCATCCTTGTTGTAAAAGGTCAGGATGCAAGTCGGCCGCAAGATGAGGTGCTAGTGGTACGGGAGCACCAGGAGTCTGAGGTGTTTCTCCACCAGCATTAGGTGAAGATTGAAGTTCTGGTGATGGTTCACTGTGGGTAACGCCACCCTCCCACGTAGAGGAGCCGGCAGATACTTTATCACGAACATCATTCATCGTGTATTTTATAAAGTGTTCAATAATATGAGATATAACAGAATTTAATTAAAACTTATGAATAAAAATCCGATAGGTAAATATCACTACTCAGCTGATAAGTTTCCAATAAGAACAATAACTTTGTTGATATTCATTATACTGTTGCCGCCAAGAAACAGTGGTAAAGAAAACTGATATATTTTACACAAACACATGATAATATTCCAAAATTAATACCTTGATGATTTTATTTTACAAAATACTATAATATAAAATAAATAATAACACTCTGATTTCATCTACGATTTACGCAAAAAACATTTATTTGTTATAACTTAGCGGAAAAGCTACGTCCCGTCTTCTTTCCAAGCACCGCCATCCACCCACAGACTAAACAAAGGTTAAAAATAAAGTTGTTTTAAACATAGAATAAAATAATAATTTTTAACTCTAGTCTTTAACTTATTCAATTTTTAAATTTATTTTTTATAATAACTAGCATATGCGAAATATTGCTTACAACTATGTTTGCAGTTATGCGTGTACTTCTATTAAGCTATGTATTTCTTTACAAGCTACAGCACTTTTTAATGTAAATATTATTAAATTATGAGAATTATTAAACCACGTCTAACCTTAAGATTAAGTAACAAAAATATACTTCTTTTTAGAATATTTTTTTTATTAAGGTTAATATCATTTTAAGTTGAGGGGCTTACGTATATACAGAAATATAAAAACAAACAATGTTGCAATAAACATAAAGACCAGATAAACATGGTGATTGTGAATAATATCGCTGACCCACTCCTACACGACACATCTATACTCATGATTGTGGACCACAAGACCATATGTCTAAGTTTTTTCTACCATTAATTAACACTGTTTGACCGCTAGCATTTGCTAGTGAAAAGGATTGTTGGTGGTTAAACGCTAAAAAAAGTTCGCTAAGCTTTAATAGTTTTTGTGTGACCGTTCCATGGCTATGTTTGATGAGCAAATTGCTCACAGTTGCTGAAACAGTAGTGCCCATGATGGTGTCTACTTGGACCAGAGTTCCCCAAACGTTTTTGTGTCGTAGACCCCTTGCCATGTTTTTCCGTGTTGGTAGTGTTAAAAACTTAAAGTAAAAACACATGTTAATTTATACATTTATTTATTGAATTTAAATTAAAACTACTCAAAATAAAATTTTGTATCTGTTATGTAAAATATACGTAACATTAAATAAACATAAAATAAACTATATATAAAATAACATAAGCCATAAGTCAATATTTTTAGTAAGAAGGATGAACCTGATGCTTTAATAATAAATTATCATCATTTGGCGTCAATTTTGTAACGGTTAATCTTAAATTTCCTTGGCTAATGATGTCCAGTCTGTTTCTTTTTTTCGTTAGGAGATTGGTAACAGCGCTGAACCTTTCCACTAGGTATGACGATGGAAAGGAAATTAAAAATTTCCTCGCTATATTCCATAATACGGGATAAGTAACGGGTGTGTTGTTTTGCAGCCAGAATTGCTGATATCCGTTTTTAAACTAAACCTTAAGTTCTTCGTTTGTATTTAGTTCAGTCAGTTCCTCATGTATGTACGTTCGTTTTTTCTATGTCACCATATGGATTAATTATCCACGGTGCTATTACCATAGTCAAAATATCCTCAAACCTAGATTCAAAATCTGAATAGAGGGCATTTAAATGTTGAACGTAAGTTGAAACGTCGTCTTCCTGGCAGCTTCTCTGTGACAAATTGGGGATTTGAGAAAAGTCGCTCCGTCCAATATTTTGCTTCATTGGTTTAACTCTGGCAAGAAACGTTGATAAGATGGACTTTGTTTTAATTAAATTTAAACCGTCGCCTTGTAATTGCAAATTAACCATATTAAATTTTGTAAACAAATCTGTTAAATAGGCGATGTCTGTTTTCCTCTTCATTAAATTTTCTCTTAAAATTTCATCTTTAGTATCCTGAAATTCTAAAATAGTCTCAAAAAATGCAAAAAATCTTGTCAAACCTTAATAAGCCTTTTGACAGCCAGCGTACTTCAGTGTGAAGAAGTAATTGATGAAAGTGTTCGTCATTTTCTTCACACAACTGCGCAAATAACCGCGTAACTATTTAACGTGTTGCTTCGGATTCGGTTTACTGCATCAATGACTAAATGAAGTGATTCATGCAATCTAACACTCAAATTTTTAGCAACTAAATGTTGTCGATGGATGACGCAATGTATTGCTAACACCCCTGACACATTATGTTTTAAATAGCTTATAAATCCACGATAACATCCAACCATGGCAGGTACTCCATCTGTAGCTACTGATATTATATTTGATAAAGGAATTGCTTTTTTATTGAAGTAATCCTTCAAAACATGAAATATTGATTTACCTTTAGTGTCGGTTATCAAAGTTCTTGCGAAGAGCAGTTCTTCGTAGATTTCTTGATTCATAATAAAACGAACATATGCCAATAATAATGCTACATTATCAGGAAAAGTTGACTCGTCCAGTTGTATAGAGAAATGGGTCGTTTGCAAATAATTACATAAGAAGCTTTCAATATCAGAACTCATTTCATCAATACGTCTTTCGTATTGTTGCTTAAGGGAATTCTTTTAATGATATCAGATGCAGGTTTGTGTAAAACAGTTTTTAAAACCTCTTCAACGGCTGAAAAAATTAACTTCTCTCCGATAGTATGCGGTTTTCCGGATTTTGCTATAAGTAACGAGATATTGTAAGACGCCCGCAAACCATCATCATTTCTTTGTGACGTCGAAGCGGACATTTTGTCCAGTGTAGGTCTCTATTTTAGTTTATCTTTGAGTGTTTGAAAGTATTTCAAATCTTTCTCTGTGTTATCAGGGTGGCATCTTCTCAAATGATCTTGCAGTTTAAATGGTTTCATAGCGTCATTTCCCAAAACTTTGTTGCATAAAAGGCACATAGGCAATTGTTTGTCCGGCAATGATAGAATGAAGCCAAATTTTAAATAACCAACACTGTACTATCTACATTTCTTTTTAAATTCGGACATGGCATCAGTCATCTATAGGCAAAATTAAATTATTTAAATAAGACAGAAAATCCAGCAGCTGTATATTAAAAATATTTTTTGATTTTTCCGAAAACATTCCATAATTCGAACATCTTCTTGCAACAATTAGCTCGAATTACGGAGATTGCACTATAATTATAATACCGAATGCTAAAACTTTCAAAAAGAAACAATTGAGGAGTACTCGTGTAATTTTGCATGACTGAATATTAAACTACTATTATAATAAAGTCATGATTGGCGTAATTTATCTATCTTTGCTAACTACGAGTACAAAACTAAAATTTAATAAAAAATAATGTACCTGCTTTTCTCCAGCACTCTCAATCAAAATAACACTGACTCACTATAATTTGTGTGATATACTATCTGTTTATATTTTTTAAAATATTTTCTTAGCACTTTACTTTTCAAGATTTAGGAAACCAATAAACGTATTTGTCCCACATTCGCATTTAGAGTGACGAATTGAACAAGTCAGTGCAAGGTAGCGAAGCTCTGAGACTGCGACTATCAGGTTTTTACAAGTTCAAAATGTATTGCGACCACAAAGCGAATACCGACATCCTACAACTTACACAATTTTATAAACATATATAATAAATTTTTTACTTCATAGATACTTTTATAAATAATGTAAATGTTTTGATATTATAAGATAGTATGATGTAAGTAAATAGATACTATCAGTGTATGTGTCGGGATCCACTATCGTGGACCCCCATTTTCATTTCATGGACCCCAAAATTTTTTTTCGCTGATGTAGACCCCTTGCAGTTTGTCATAGACCCCTAGGGGTCGATATGGACCACTTTGGAAATCACTGATCTAGACTGTCGACTATTTCTCTTCCTCGTCAACTGAAATGAATATTCGATAGATTCTGCATCAGGATATTGATTACTGTTCTTCAAGTGTAGTATAAATGTGACACACACACACATGACATGAACATGTGTATGATAAAACGCTTTTTTAGGTGTTGAATAAAATATTAGAATGCAGTGCCTAGCTTATACTTCCAAAGTCTATCTTCTATATAGTCATGAGGTATTTAGGCAAGTCTAAGTGTTTTAAACGTCTTGAGTCCTCTCACAGAATTCATATATTTTAAATTAAATTTGTATCATCATCATCTTCATCATGTTAAAATCGCATAACAGTCTTAATAATGTAAAAAAATGGTATTGATGTGTTGCCAAATGGGGTAGAGTAGAGTAATCGCTGTTGATTTTGGTATGTGTTAAGCGATTTCAATTTTTTGAGCATTTTAAATATCATAAGAAGCTTTATGGCCGGTTGAAGAAGATGTTGTATTTTTTTGTCTATAGATTGTGCGAATATGGCTATCTAAATGCATTCAGATTTAAAATAAGCCGTGGCATTAACTAATAAGACATACATATTATATTTGAGACTTTATATTTGGCTAGTAGATAATTTAGGTATTAATACTTACTAATAATTAAATAAAAGAAATGATATTAATATGCTATATAATAACTAAGACCTAGATTTAAGCACAAATCAGTCTCAAATACGAACATAAGAGTCATTTGTAGATTTTGATATGATGAAAATATGTCTCTCTTAAGAATAGTTCTCTTCTTACGAGTAGAGTGGTAGCCTAGCGGTACAGGACTCATAGCAGTAGTAATACTACTCATAAACAAAGTTTCCAGAAGATGGACAGCAGCTTCTTTTGCGTACCATATTACCACAAGGCGTGTGGCGATTACGGTGTATCCCCTCATAGACATCTTAGA
This sequence comes from Battus philenor, assembly GCF_028537555.1. NCBI lineage: Eukaryota > Metazoa > Arthropoda > Insecta > Lepidoptera > Papilionidae > Battus > Battus philenor. The sequence continues at coordinate 11,825,122 of NW_027181682.1, forward strand.
GGGAGACGTATGCCTTTCAGTGGGCATCTATGAGTTGAAATAAAACAAACGAACGAGTAGTTTTTAGCTCTGAATTAAAACCTGTTCATTTATATTTTTATGGTAACGGATTTATTTAATCTTGAAACAAACTTGAAAGTAAAAAAAGGAAAAAAAAAGGATTTTCACTATGAAGTTGTCAATGTCATTGTCACTTGAAGTAAACATGTGATTTTTATTTATTATAGTGATTTTGCCAAACTTGCCTACGCATTATATTAATATAATATTGAATTATGGATAAAGTCGAAATAAATATTGAACATAAAGATGTTCCAAAACATGATTACAAAAACTGTAAAATTACATATCTAGATAATTCTAAATTGACCTACGAACATTTTTTTGAAAATTTTATATTAAAAAATTTGCCTTGTGTAATAAAAAATGTGAGTTGCAATTGGGATTGTTCCAATATGTGGATAAAAAACGAATGTATAAATTTTGATTATTTTATAAAAGAGTATGGTGATTTGGAAGCTCCTGTTGCAGACTGTAATAAAGTGAACTATAATGCCCATTGCAAAAAATATATGAAAGTTAAAGACTATATGCTATATTTAAAAAATGACAAAAAAGAGAATCTTTTATATCTCAAAGATTGGCATTTAAGAAGAATGAAACCTGATCATAATTTTTATGAAGTTCCTAGGATATTTGCTTCTGACTGGCTTAATGAATTCGCTATGGACACCCATGACGATGATTTTATGTTTGTATACATAGGTCCAGAAAATTCATGGTAGGTTTTATTATGACTTAATTACATGTAGTATGATCCCAAATAATGCTATGTATAATATACAAAATGTAACATGTATTGCTAAGTTAACTAATATTATTTTACAATTTCTTTGGCCCTTTTTTAATTTCTAACTTATACCAATATTGATTATTAAATAATCAAGTATTAATTATTGCGTAATTGTTTGACTGCTAAGCACTTTCTGCAAGAATATATGAAAACTGCTACACATATTAATGTTGTCAAATAAAACAACTTAAATTTATATTTTAATCATCAACATAAACAAATTGTTTTTTCTTTTAAAATTTTTTTTTTTATGAATAATATTAATGCTATTATTACTACTTATGTCCATTCTTTCACCATCACTAGCAATAGAATCAACAATATTTTTAAAAACAATGTATAAAAATGAACAATGTATAAAGTTATTTCAGGATTACTCATATTATGAAATACATGTGCTATGTTCACTCGGGGCAATAAAGAAACTGAAACTTGTAGCACAACAGTACATTTGTTTCTGAGACAAAATAATGCAGCACCTTTAAGCTACATTAAGGATTAGGGAAAAAATGGTGTCTCGCTGTCAGTTTAATAATAATAATTCTGGTAAAAATATTAAGAGCAAGTGATAAATGTATAATTTAAAGATCATCATATTTATTGATAATGACTTGATATTTTACATAATTGACAAATAAGCTATAAAATTATTCTATGGACAAACATTTATGATAACAATTTAGTGAAGTTTTCTTATACACTTGAAAATGTACTCCACAGGGAGGAAAAATGGTAGCACAGCATTTTTAGCACCTTCACTTCTTACAAAAAAAATTATCCTTGAAACTTTTTTATCTCATCTATCCACTTTTATTTTGGTGACTTTTAATATAAACATTTGGGATTCTTTTTTTTCTTACAGGACTCCACTTCATTGTGATGTATATTCATCATACAGTTGGTCAGTAAACATTATAGGGAGAAAGAAATGGATTTTGTTTCCTCCAGGTGAAGAAGATAAACTTATGGATTCATTTGGAAATTTACCACTATTATTTAATCCAGAACAATCCATAGATGTTAAATACTTTGAAATAATCCAAGAAAGAGGAGATGCTATATTTGTACCATCTGGATGGCATCATGAAGTTTATAATGTTCATGATACAATATCAATAAATCATAACTTTATTAATGGAGGTAATCTAGGGTATCTTTGGAAAGCCCTTGAAAAAAATTTACTAAGTGTAGAAAATGAAATAGAAGAATTCAGAGATAGTCCTGAATTTATAAATCAGTGTCAATTGATACTTAAATCTGTGTTTGGTATGGATTACATTTCATTTATGACTTTTGTTATGCATATAGGGAATAAAAGAATTAGGCAATTTACAGGTGAAGACTATTTAAATTTTCAAAAATATTTATTTGGAAAAAAACATGTCATCTTTGATTTACATATAGTATTAAAGTTATTGTACCAAATTCAACAACATCCTTTATTTGAAAGTGAATGTCCAACATCAACTATGAAAGAAAATTTATTGAGTATTATAAAAACAATAAAAACATTGCTAAATTAAAATTGTTTCATTAAAATCTATTATAATTGGGATCTTTTCTTAACCATTACAATTTTTTTGTAAATTAATTCATCTATTTCAAACGTATTGTACCCTAACTCCTGTAATATTTCAAGGGTGTGTTCCCCTGCTTTTGGAACAGATTTTCTTCCAGATGACTCCCCAGGTGTGGCAGACAATTTTGGTGCTGGTTCTGGTATAATGTAATTGTTATTATCCCTGTAAAATGAATTTCTTGATGCATGACATTGATGTTCATCAACAGCATCTATATTCAAGACAGGTGTAACACATGCATCAAGTTCGTCAAATATTTTACACCATTCTTCTTGAGTTTTTGACAAAAATACTTTTTCAAATTGTTGTTTACAATGTTCCGAGTTAACACCTTGCACAAATTCATCTTCATCCAACTGTAATCCTTTTAATAAGTTGGAATAAAATTGAGGCTCTAGTGCTCCAACTGCCATAAATTTATTATCTTTTGTTTTATAAGTTGTATAAAATGGTGCCCCACCATCTAAAATGTTTGTGCCAGGTTCACCATCCCAAATATGTAATTGTTTTGATTTAAATACCCATGTTCCTAAATAAGCAGCACCTTCAGTCATGCTGCAATCAATTACTTGTCCCTTTCCTGATTTATTTCTTTCTAAAAGAGCCAAGAGAATTCCAAGAGTACAAGATAAACTACCACCAGCAAAATCCCCAATTAAATTAACTGGGATAAACGGTGGCTCTTTTTGTTTTGTAAATAATGATAGTAAACCAGACATAGCAACATAGTTTATGTCATGACCTGCCTTATTTTTATAGTAACCTTTTTGGCCATATCCAGATAATCTTGCATATATGAGGGATGGGTTAATACTTAACAATAAGTCAGGACCTAATCCTAAATTTTCCATAACTTTTGGTCTATAAGTGTCAATTAATATGTCTGCTGATGAACACATTCTTTTTATAATATCAACACCTTCTTTCATTTTCAAATTAATGTTCATTGTTCTTTTACCATTTGATAGGACATTTAAATTAGACAGTCCATCAAACTGAAAATAAAATAATTCCTGATAATAATCATCAATCATGGCATTTCCTACAATAATAAGGCAAAAGGTTATAAATATTTTAGTAAATCTTCATTAAAAAAAAAAAAAATTTTATATAATGTTCGTTAAAAAAAACAAAACTCTAGTTCAATCATAATAATGACCTTTGTACTCAAATTTGTTCCCTTTGTTTCAAATTTTGTATTCATTTATTTGACTTAGACTTAAATTTTATTATTTTTGATAGTATAGGAGATTTTACCTAATATATATTGGAACCTTAGGAAAGGATGTTAAAAAATTAAAAAGTATATCCACAAAATATACTTTTTACCCACCTTTTGTATTACCGTAACGGTAGCGCCAAAATCTGCTAAAATAGTACCGCAAAAGGGCCCTGGAGCTAAACCTATCATTTCAATTACTTTAAGTCCTTTAAGAGCCATTATTTAATTAACTAAAATAAGTAAAAATTGTATATTAAATTTATCTTGAAGCCTTAATATAAATATGCTACTTTATATTACAGCAATACCAAAATTACAGTGAACATCAAGTTCAGTACATATATACACAACCCGTGCAGTACATTGATACCATTTTAACCTGTTCACTACCAAACTAATTTAGTGTTATCACGGGTAATTAATAAAAAAACGTACACATTTTGTGATCAATGAAAACAAAAAAAAAGGTAAAGGATGCGATTCAGTTATTACACATTATTTGTCGGAGACAGCGGTAATGTAGTAGATGGCAACAATAGGAATATAAAAAAAAGGAAAATATATAATGGGAATAAAATAGATTTTTTATATATTTATGTACAACAAAACATACTTTTCTGACTTAAAATTATTGCTTGATAATAATATCTAATATGATTATAAATAGCAATAAAAAAAATTATAAGCAGATAAGTTTTTTATTCAATGTGCCTTAGCGCGGATTCTCGTTCAAGATGTTCGGGATGATAAACAGACCTCACTCCGAACATCACGGCACTGTCGGATATTAAAGTGATAACAAAACTGCCGTTGCGCAATTACTCACGAAACATTGGCCTAAAAATACGCATCGATTACGTATGCGCGTGTTTCTCCCGTACAATGCGACATCGTAAATAAAAAATCGACTAATATTTGTGTTGTATACCTACTATGTATTCTTAAGAATTATTTAAGCTGTAAATAAGGGTATATAGGTATTTCAAATTTAATTATAGCTGTAGGCAAAGTCAATGAAAACGGTTACCATTTTTTTCCATTTCTAACAAATGAGTATCTTGTTATTTGTATTTTTACCTAACACACCTTGTGTGTAGGTAAGAATACAAATAACAGCAGTAGTAGTAGCAGTAGGACTGCTAAGGCTGGATTCGCTGGGCGAATGGTACAGAAGGTATGTGGAAGGCTTTGACAAATAGGAAGTTCTTTCCGGACGCTGACGTGACGTACCGCGCAATGTTTACTGTGGAGCCGGACACGTTTCTGTTCAAAAGGTTCACAGAGTACGGGGGATTTGTTGAGTACCTATTTTGGTTTAAACTCTGGAAGAGTCCCTCGTGCACTTGTGACTCAGCAGTGAACCAGACTGTCACCCACTTTTGTCGAAGTTGGAGAAAGAAATAGGAGAGAAGATTGTGTTGAGAAATATCGCCTTAGTGGACGAAAAACGTCTCCCTGAAATAGAGAGAAATAAAACAAAGCAATAAGAGTCGAGTTGGAACAGAAATTTGTAAAATGTGAATAAGAATCCTATATTATTATTGGAAAATTGTAAAATAATGTAATTAGAATAAGAAATAGGAGGTATACAACCAAAGACAAGAATTAAGTTTTAGTGTGATATAAAAGAAACCTACTGTGATATTCTAGGAGCAAAGGATAAGCAAGAAAGGTGATGTGTAGAAAAAGACTAGTAAGCCTCAGGAATGTGAAATATAGTAAAAAATAGAGGAAAGTATGACTTTGATTGTGACGGAAAAAAGACTAGTAAAGAAATAAAAAAAGAAGTGAAAAAGTTCTTGAATCTTATCTTTCCCAACATAAGTCGCCAATAACGAGGGCCATTAAAAATACTTTATGTCGAGTAAAAATAGACAAATAAAGTGATTTTTTTTTCGTTTAGGTAAATTTTGGATCAGTCTGTTAATAACCGAATAAAACAAAAAATTGTCCTACCGAAGTACATTTCCAAATAAGTTATTTATTACTATACTACGGTTACTATTATACTATATGTAGACTAGGTAATATTACATTTTAAAAATTTAGAAATTTATGTATTAATTTTAATTTTAATAAATTTATGTATTATGTATTTAATTGTTAGAATTTCTAATTCTTTTTTAAAAAAAATGTATAAAAATATAATTTTGATGTATCAAAGAACACATCGTATGGTGTACATTTTATTAAAGTTTCTTCAGTAAAAGTTTTCGTAGATTGCAGGTATTAGAGCATTAGAAGCTTACAATTTAAGCATCCTAATTAGTAACTAAGCTTGGAGGTTTATACTACATAAATGTTCACACAATCCAGTGAATATCTAAGACCCCAGGTCTAAGGTCTCTTAGGAGATGCGGAGGTTCCCAAGACGGGACTTCATAAACTTGAACTGTCTCTCAATACGAATTTAGTATTTCGATGCAATGTTGTTCGAAAGGACCGATCCTCGGCTTGCTTTGGGTAGATCAACGATAATTCAAAAGAAATATTCGTACTTAATAATACAACTACATGAGTAATTGTAGCTCGCTAGTGCAAGAAACTTTAAATATAAATATTGTAGTATCAGTTACAACTTCGAAACTGGTCAGCAAGCACAAGTTCCATACAATTTGTTGTTTAAAAGTCCAAAACTGTATTTATAATAGAAAAGTTATTTTATAATTTTATTTAAATTAAAAAGGTTTTAGTTCTTTGCTTTTAGGACGCAAAAGAAAAAATTCCAACAATTACGTTGTCTTTGGTTATCGTTTTTGTTTATGCTAGTAATTGACGCTCGGCTTTCTCTTGGCTGTTATATAGTGTATTCACCATTCTTGTTTGTAGCATTCAGTGTTAAAAATAAGTATAATTGTTTTGATTACTGACAATACGCTCCATTGTAGAAAACTTCAATATGTCGGTTGCTTTTGCTCCGAGAGGAAATCGGCCACCATTGACTCCTGCACAAATACAGAAAATGTTAGACGAAAATGCACATTTAATACAAACAATTCAAGAATATCAAGCTAAAGGCCAATTAATGGAATGCCATCAGTATCAACAAGTTCTACATAGAAATCTAGTTTATTTAGCGTCTGTAGCTGATGCTAATCAGAATATACAAGCGATTTTACCGGTAAAGTATTGGAGCTTAAAAATATTTATAAACATTTAATTTTATACATATCTATTATTACATCGTCATATCAAGCTGTGATTTAGTAAAAATTGCGTCTATTATCAACATATTTTAGCTATTATGAAAATATATGTTAACATTATCGTCACATGAAACATTTGTTTGTTAATATTACAAAATCGTAATTTGTAGTCATGGTAGCATGCATACTTTGACTAATTTAAGGTTTTCTTTCTTTCTTCATGATGTAACTAACAAAACGTGTGCAGCAAATAATAGCAATTTTATATATATATATATATATATATATATAAAATTGTAATATATATATATATATATATAAAATTGTAATATATATATATATATATATATATATACTGTAGCACATTGACTCAGTATCGAGATCTTAAGGCCAGGTATAAATTTGCCTAAAGTTATTTTGGAATCGGCTAAGAAATTTTTTAAGTGACTTTGAAAAATGCTAAATAAAAGAAGGATAAATCATCATAAAAAACTATACTTCTATCTGTACAGGCTCTAGTAGACATCACTACAGTTATATCCTCATATTCATAATAGGATTATTTTTATACAAAAGTGTACTAGAACTAAAACAAGACTTTACTGTTATTACTTTTTTGTTTAGGCATTTTATTGTAAAAGAGTAAAATTTTAAGAGCAAAAGTTATTTCTACCATTATTATTACCCATTGTGCAAGTCAATTGGCTGCCACCACACTTGGTCAAATTTTTGCTTGTTTAAGTGGACCTCCTACAGATACATTTCTGCCCTATTCCCAAAACTCAACAAATAATGTGAACCTTAGTTATAACTATGGAAATTTATGAAATATTATCAATTACATTTTTGAAAAAAAAGGAAATTTATTGTTATAAAATTAGGTAATCAAAAAAGTATTTCCATCTAACTTTATTTTTTAAATCTTCTAACAGCACAACGAGTCAATCAATTCTCACTTACTTCTTTTAGAATAATCTTGTCTTCTTTAAATATTAACTGCCAACTTTGATAGGTGAAATTAACATTTTTGTTATTCACTATAGAAAGCATAAACAAATTTTCATGGATCCTTATGATATAAAAATGTGAAAAATGTGTCGCACACACAGACTCCAGAAGTCTCATGAACCCCAAGGAGTCTACCTGGACCTTCTTGGAAACTAAGAATGCAGATCTAAATAATTTGTCATTAATTTTTACTCATTAATTCTACTTTTATATATATATACTTCTACCAAAAATTTAAGCTAAATAATAATCATGTTTTTATAATGGCAATTATCATAAGCTTGACAACTTTCAAGGCAATTACTGTACTGCAAATATTTTTTAGCCTCCACATCAACTTGCTGCTGGCAATGTACCACCACAAGGTCAAATAAACACTCCTTCGAGTGTAGCAGATGTGCCAGGATCTCCACAACAAGCTTACCGACCCCCATCAGGAGTTTCAACAACACCAACAAGACCAACACAATCTTATGGACAAAGACCTTATCCTCAAAATCAGTATCAAGGACAATATCAAGGAGCACCAGGTGTCTATCCTCCCCAAAGTGGATATGGACCTCCAAGTCAAGGATATGGACCACCAAATCCATCTCAACAACCACAGGGATATGCACCTAATTCTACGTATGGCCCACCAATAACTACAACACCAAGCAATTATCCTCCATCTACACATCCAGGTCCAGGATACCCACCATCAACAGCTCAGCAGCCGTATGCTCCGCCGCCTGGTAGTCCAGCTGTTGCTGGATCACCATATCCTGTTCGCGGTGCCAGTCAGCCTTCATACACTGGCAATTCTGCTTATCCACCCCCACAATCAGGTGCAAATTATCCAAACGTTGTCAGCACTTACAACTCAACTTCTGCACAACCTCAGCCATATCAGTCTCAACCATTTCCTAATACTACACCAACTTCTGCATACAGTTCTACACCAATTTCCCAGCCAAATCGCTCTCCTCAACCTCCTCCTAGTGGTTACAGTTCTCAAAATCCAACTAGTACAGGGTATGGATCTCCTTCAGCACAGTCTCCAACTTATAATTCGAGTGCTCACGGAAATAATGTGCCACCCTCAACAGTAGCTTCAGGAGTTCCATCACAAGGTGGGCCCTCTGGTCAACAATATCCCCCTTCTGGGCAACCATCACCTTATCCTCCTGCAACACAGCCACAGTATTCTAATCCATCATCACAACCTGGTAGTCCTTCACCTTCTGTATCAACAGCACCTCCACCCCAAACTTCATATCCACAAAACCCACAAAATTACCCACCCAGTGGTGGAGCTTATCCTCCTCATGCATATCAACAAGGTTATCCTCCAGCTCAATATCCTCCCTCTCCATATCCATATGCACGAGCTCCAGCACCCGGTGCTCCACCGCCTGCTCCACAACCTTATCCGGGTTACGGTTTTCAACCACCAAATCAGCAGTAGATTTCAACTCTAAGATTAAATCACTATATTTGTGAATATAAAGATAGGTTTTAAATCATTAAATATTACTCAAATGCTGGTTTAGTTTTATGAGTAATAGATATTTTAAAATACTTTCATTAAAAATTTACATAAAAAAAAAATTATGCTAAAAAAGTATTTTTTTTTCCTAGATTTAATAAGGTAATTTATCTTAGTTCTTGGTTGCTTTTTTAATATTCTCTTAATGTTAAATGAAATATGATAAAAATGTCAATGTTTATTATTAAATAAATAGCTTTAGTTTTAAAATTTTAAATATATTAAGAACTGTAATGATTTAAAAGAGTTTTATTTTAATAACAATCAAAGTTATTATTTTAGTAACCACATTTTTGAATAGTAAAGAAATAAAAACTAGGCTTTATTTACTACATTTTATTTGTTACTCATAATTACACTTCATTAAATAATATTGTTTCCCTATCAAATGGGTGAATTGAGTCATCATAATACTCTAAAGGTAAATTATCACTGGCAGGATGAGTGGGAAATGGTGGAGCAGTTTTCAATTTCCTTAGTGGTAATATTGTATCATATAAATAGCAAACAGCTCCAGTTTCTCCTGGTATAGCAACACCTAATGTCCATAGAATGTTATGCTGTGTGTTTATGCGTAGAATTTTAACTCCTTTTAACATTCTCCACCTAAAAGTATTTTATATAAATTAGAAGCACAATTAAAATAATAAGTACATCTTTAAGTTAAAATATCAAATCCTTTTCTCAGTCCAAAATATCTTGTCAGCAGAGCACCTAATTTGAGCCACCTTTATGCACAATAATATCTTGTCACCATAGTCACCTTCTCGATCTTTCAGTAACAAGCTTTTGCAAATTAAAACAGCTATTGAGAAACAATTTGTAACAGAATAAAATATTAAATATTAATTTCAAATATTTCTGAATTACATAAAGAATTTGGACTATATCCTGTTCTTTTTTGTATTAACAAACATTCTTAAACTTTTAAATACTGTATTCCGACTTTAAAGCAGAGCAAAGTATTTATATTCAGCTAGTATTAAAATAAACATCTAAAATTTGAAATGTATGCGGATCAATGTTCAAGTAGGGTAATGTAAATGATATTAACTTATGCTTATCTGTCAAGACAAGCATAAATTTTATTTCTAACAATAACTAAGTAAACTGTGTGTGATTTTTTAAACACAAGGGTTGTACAAACCTGTTACCCATATGACCAGGCATTTTAGTTCCAGGCCAAACTCTAGCCTTCTCCCCACCAGCTCCAATATTTCCGGGCCTTCTGTGCGTTTTTGTAACACCATGTGATGCAGGCATTCCACTAAATCCCCATCTTTTCATCACTCCTTGAAATCCTCTGTCTATTCTATAGAATATACAATAGTATATACTTGTATCAGTTTTTAGAGTATTATTTGTTCTAGAAGACATTGTTTGTGTACAACACTAACTCAACATTTACTTCAATGTCTGTTGGTTAATACCCTTCCTATTTAGCTCTGCAAGGATTAGACCAACTAATTGATAGTTCTTAAGTGATCATACTTTTGACAAAAAAATGAACTAACATTAACTGTGATCAAATTTAAAATTTTTGTAGGAAAATGATCCTTAACAAACATTTTAAACTATTTAGACACTTGAATGGCTTTGTCTTTATATATTAATTCTTAAACTTACAAGATTTCATTTTCAGAATTTCACTCAAGATTCATGTTCCAATGTACTCTATGTATGTATCTATGTACTCAAATTTTAAAAAACTTACGTTTTAGCCCTAATATCAAGATAATCACCAACTCTAAAATGAGTTGCAAACAAAGGTGTTCCAGTGGGCAAAGCTGCATGTGGTGATACCATGAACCTAAATAAATGCCTTTTAGGCAACATTCCAACACTGCTGAATATTCCGGCATATTCTTTTGTAACTGTGCTAGGATCAATAGTTTCAGATCCTACTAAAAGACAACCTAAGGTTTTTTTTTCCTTCCACTGTACTTTCCTTGTCTTCATGGGGTTAAACTGTTCTGGAGGTATATACTTAATAACATGATTGTCAACAACCTGTAAATAAAAAAAAAGAAAACCGTAAGGAAGTATTGTGAAAACATATGTCAATACTAACATAAATTAAAAGTTGGTCACCTGCAGGAGAGTTGTTTGAAATTTTTTACCTTCTTTTGACCATAAAGGGTAATTGCCAATTTTACGTGCAATTAAACCAACTCTTCTTGTAAAGGGGTCCCATTTATCCACATTCTGCTCTATGTGAGCTAACGGAGACTCCATGGATTTTTGTGCATTACGTTTATCTTGCATAATTTCTTCAATAAAATCTCTATTTTCTTGCGTTAAATAATCTTCAGTCATCTATAAACACATGTACAAAATTGTATGTTACAATTTTAAACAGGTACACATTTAAATAAAAATGTACAAAAACGTACCACTCTCTCTTTTGGCACAAACCAATGAGGAGGTCGATATTTCGGTGGTTTATAAAATGCATTTTGCCTTTTAGTAACATGGTCCACTCTGAAACAGCAATAAATGTTATATTTATTTCAATTAAATCTTACACAAACATCTTAATACACAACCTTAAAATTTACCGTAACTTATTAAGAGCGGTGCACAATATTTTCATATTAGATGTAGCCATAATGGCTATCTACTGTAATAATATCTAATATCTATACTAAATATTTTTTCGTTTATAACTGTTATGGAATTTAAGACAGAAACCAACGTGACTAGAACTAAAATATTTTAAGTATTAACTGTCAAGTACTCGTTATGACAGTATATTGGAACTTGGTTTTTATAGTAGTCAATGCTGGAAGCATAAATAAGTCTCAAAAATTTCTAAAAAAATAGTTTTAATGAGAAGTGAAAATTGAAAATAAGGATTAAATACCACAGAAAAGAATTATTTAACCTTTATTTTCAGATATATTTTACTTTTGTTAAAATAATATATCTATACTATATACATGTATGTTCCTGACATTAAAATTTACATTTAATAAATTTACATTACATCCATAAAAGACTACCACATTTTTAAAAGATTTTCAGAAAATTTTTGATTATCCAATTTTTTTAATAGCAATATAACATTTTTTTATATTATTGTCCACAAAACTAATATATAACAAAGGTCTGATACTGTCACTTGCTGTTGATTATCGATGCAAGTTGTCTTCAAGGTTTTAGGCAATAAAATGAATTTCTTTTTGTTAAAAAAAGGTCTATTCATGTGTATTCTTATAGAGTTATCCTATACTTTAAAAATCGAACTCACTGGGCCGGGTTTACAACCTATGAATATTGTAATGCCGGCTAGGTATTTTTTTGTTAATTTTACTTCTGTTAATAAAGAAACGTAAGTTATATCATAATTTCCAATAAATAAATGTTTTGATTATAATATTAATTAAAAGGATGTTTATTTCGATATCATGATTCTCACATAAGTTAAATTTTCTTTTTTTATATGAGACTATTCCATCATTATATTTAATATAATTTTTGACTCGTCTAATATTTGCATTGTGTCCGTCAATGTAAATAAGTTCTATAAATTATTGAGAATGGTATAATGTATGCCATAAAAATATTTTTACATATAAAAAGAAACAAAAGAAATGCTGATGCTTTTTTAGCATTCACCTTTTACTGACTTATATCAAAAATATGCTATTCTTAAATGTTTTCAAGAGTTCTATTTAGTCTGAACTAAACAAGTAATAAAAGACAATTTAAGAGAAATAAAAAAAAATGCATCTTAAAATAAAACAATTATGTTATCTGGCATTGTTTTATTAATTAAACATTACATAATTATTGAATTTATAGTATATTATAGTTAGCTATAATATAGATTAAATAATTTTATTTCTTTTGAATTACATACTGCTATTTTATGTGAAGAATGCTTTCACAAAGTATTTGAATGACCTGTGGCCTGTGGATGGCTTATGGTACATTGTTACAAAAGTTATGTATATTAATAATAAAATGGAGATGTATCTTCCACAAGATTTCACTGCACCTTGAGCCTCTGCAATAAATGCTTAATGGTGTTAACAAATAACTGAAACTTTGTTAAAAGGTTCATAGGACATAGGTGTAAAAGTTTTAAAGGGGTGAAAGTAAAGCTCATTTACTGTTAAAAGTCAATGGTTTCAGAAATAATAATAATGTATTAATATTACAATGAGAAAGTGATTTCGAAATTTGGATTACTATATATCAAGTTAATGATTGTTCACTATCTATATGCAGTTAAAATATCTTTGGAGGAAAGGATCACACCCTTCTCCGAAAACCGAGTAGATAACAATTAGCCAATACAATACGTCACGCAATACGCACGCGTCAATAGCATATAGCCATATGCAGACTGCAGTTGGAAGCTATTGGCCGGTTGCATTCCGATAGAAAAAAAAAAATTAATGTAAACTATTTCAGAGTGATCATTTAATACAGGATAATACATTCATCCCTTTTAAATCTTGTACAAACTTATTTCCAATCACTCTGTATTATATAAAATTCAATAAACTTATTTTGCATTTTATAATGTCTATAATTAATTAATATAATTTATAATGGCAGAAATTTTTAATGTTTTATTCAAAATCTTAAATATGATTTACATTGTCAATACTCATTGCTTATTAACTAATTATTGTAATTTCAGATACACATCAGAGTGGGGTAAAAATTTTGCTGTAGAAATAAATGGAAAGTCCACAAAAAACAAGTTTTGCCGTGTTTGGGTAAATACTCTTGATCGAAAGGATGGTACATTCATTGTTCGTTACAAGATTTACGAAACGTGCCTTGATTTGAATATTGGTATTTATTATAAAAGTAAACATATAGATAATTCACCTTTTAGATTTGAAGGTAAATATAAAAATATAAGCAATACATTTAAAACAATTCATCATCATAACGACAGCCATTGACATCTACTGCAAAGCAAAGAATACCCTCAGAGTTTGCCACAATGAGCAATTTGCTCCGCCCTGCATCCATCAACTTGATGTGATGTGCCTGCCCACTGACATTTTAGCAAACAATTCTTTAAGCTACATCAGTGACCTTTCTTCTTCGGGGGTCTCCTCATTTCTGATTTGACTTTGCAGTGATGTTCCAAACATAAGTTATCTTCATTGCTCATACATATTTCAGAATTATAAGTCATCACTAGAAAAACACACCGATTAAAGACATCAGACTTTATCTTTGGAAATTGTTATGTTTAAAACAATTAGTTTTACCATATTAATGTACACTTTCATAAGGGTATAAACAATTTAGATTTTTACTGTGTTATTAGATTATTAATATTAGTCAAGCTCATGAAAGAACCACAGTACTCATTCAACTATTGATAAGTGAATAAGTGCACTGCAGTGGAAATTATCTGTATTTCACATAGTCACTGATTACAATCACTCAAGTTACTAGGATGGATCCTTTTTTGTAAAGGAAATGTTAATAATGTGGTCAGTTTCCTTGCTCGTAGTTGATTCAGGAACTCTACATGTAATGAGTGGCAGTTGCCAAAAGTTATCTCATAAACCATTAAGGAAATTATTTAAAAATGGGTTAATGTCCTAAAGTTGTACAAAAACAAGGCTAATAGATATTTTTTTTAGGTCCTATTTTAGCTGATCAATGCAATTGTCCAGAAAATGATATTCATTTATGGTTAAAAAATTATGAATGCCCCTCTACATTTTCCAACATTATAAAGGACTTGAGACTGTTTACTAAACAGGATATGGTGAAACAAGTTCAAAAAATCGTAGAGAAATACCACAAACCAGAGAGTACTAGTTTTTGCCACTATGTTATTAAAAGAAATGAGATCTACAGAGATTGTTATGGGAAACATGTTGGATTTAATATGTTCGCTGATAATATTCTTCTATCTTTGGCACGAAAAGTTGTATTACCTGACATGGAACTTGTAATTAACTTGGGCGATTGGCCTTTGATCCAGAAAGATGGTGAGCCACTTCCTATGTTTTCTTGGTGTGGCAGCAATGATACAGTTGATATAGTAATGCCTACTTATGATATAACTGAGTCGGCATTAGAAAATATGGGGAGGTATCTAAAGTCTTCTATTTTCTATATTGAATTTAGTAGAATATTACATTTTTTGTGTTCATGCTTTACAGAGTCACTCTTGATACATTGTCGGTGCAGGGTAATGTAGAACATAAGTGGCAAAATCGTAAGCCAATGGCCTTTTGGCGAGGACGAGATTCTCGTACAGAGAGACTTCACCTTGTTGATATTGCAAGAGCAAACCCTGATCTTTTTAACGTTTCACTTACAAATTTTTTCTTTTATCGTGATAAAGAGGCACAATATGGTCCAAAGCAGCCTCATGTATCATTCTTCAAGTTTTTCGATGTAAGTTATTGAATAATTATACAACTATGCCTTGTTCTCTATTTTTAGTCGCTTGTGAAATGATACATTGCTTGACAAACATACTATAACTAGCTCTAAAATCAATGTAATATTTGTGATTAGGGTTTACAATACTTGTAAATTGATTACTGATATAATGTTTTTGTCATTGCTAATTTTTCATTTACTAAAAGGCATACTAATCTATTTTAGAGTATGTTATAGATGATGTTTGATAACGAATTATAGAAATTTTAAGGAAAAACAAAATTATTAACATTTAAAAAAAAATCACCAACCCCACTGCACTAGTTTTTAGTTCTCAGTAGGTGGCATAATGTAAACTTAAATTTAAGCTTTCGATTATAATGATCTCATATAATAAAGCCAAAAGTAAACAAAAATTACATCCACTTACAAATAGCTAATTCTAATACCTACAATTACTAAAGTTATAAGTCGTGTTTCTTGTTACAAGACATTTTTGAATTGTGTATGAATAAAAAATATTTTTACATTGTAATAAGTTTTGGTTGAGAATTTATTAAAATAATACTCTCGTTTAATTAAAAATTCTATTTTGGGTGAATTTCATATAATAATGTTAAAATATAGTGAAGTAATAATTAAAACTAAAACATTAAAAATCTATGAGTTTTGACTGAACAATTTTCATATAGGTCAATGCTAGCAGTAATGTTGTAAATTGCCTGCCCAGATTTTATTTTATTAAGATTGTTAGATTTTTAAAGTAAAGAATTCTCCACTTGTTAATATGAAAAATTTTATATTTTTTTAAATTTTTATGTTAGCTATTTTAATAATGAAGTAATGAAGTTTTAATTTTATTTTTGTCTTACAGTACAAGTACCAAATAAACATTGACGGAACAGTGGCTGCATACAGATTTCCTTATCTTCTGGCGGGCGGTGGAATGGTTATCAAACAAGAATCACCATATTATGAACATTTTTACAGTCAACTTAAAGAATGGGAACACTATGTGCCTGTCAATCGTAATTTGTCCGATTTAGTTAAAAGGGTTAAATGGGCTATAGAACACGACGAGGAAGCTCAGTTAATTGCCAGGAATGGACAAACATTTGCCTTAGAAAACTTACTCCCACAACATATATTATGCTATCATGCTGTTTTATTTTATGTAAGTAACTCATTCAATTTTATTTTAACATGTTCCAAAAATCCTTTTAGTTTAGTATGATAAATTACTACCTATATATAGGTTAATTAGTGTTGGTAAATTTATTGTCCGCATTATAAAAGAAAATGCTAATGAATGTAACATATTTTATAGTGATCAGTTTTTATATATTAGTTATATATAGTGATTAGTAATAGATGTAAAAGATTTGAAGTTTCTGGCTGTGCTTGTGCCTTTAAAAATTTTACACCTATATCCAATCTCACCTGCATATAGCGCAAGAAACACAATATCTAAAAATGACTGATTCAAAAACCTAGATAAATGATATCCACCTTTTTTATATGTAATACAAATTCATTTGCTCCTTCATATCAAAACTATATAATTATTTAATATTTATTGTGGACAGGAATGGAGTAAAAGGATAGCAAGTGAAGTAATCATTCGTGAAGGAATGACTCATGTACCGCAACCAAAGTTCCAGTGCGACTGCCCATTGAGAGAGAAACACCACCGTGAAGAATTATGATAGTAATGTTCTGAATCAACAGTAGAATTTCTTTATCCAATGAATCTTTAAGTATACTTGCTGCTGAAATTAGTCCTATAAGTCCTAGTTAAGAGTAACTTCAACCTTTCTTACATATAGCTATTAGAAAGACATAATTTTAAGATGCATTTATTGTTGATAGTTTACATACATCTATCAACATATAACAAGATTTTATATATTTTATTAGAGCTACTGCTTATAATGTTCCTCATAGTAATAAAAAAATCAAATTATTTCCAAAATTATTCGAAAAAATCTAAAATAACTATTAATAATTTTAATCCTTATTACTGGAGTTGGAGGTAAATAGAGAGTTATTTGAATTATTTTACCTTTGCCATATATTCAGCTTTTTATTTTTTATTTCACAATTTATTTTCGTATTACCAATACTGTTTCTTACACATAATGGAATCACAAACAGTTATTTAAATGGTATTTATAAAAACAATAACTAAAATAACAGGTTAATTTCTGTCCAGACCAAACTAAGTTCGTGATGTGAAAAATATGAAATATGGCTTGCGGGTTCGAATTCTAATAGGCGCAAATTGTGTACACTTATAACATTACCATTGCTTTCAAACGACAGATGGATAAAATGGTGATAAAATCATTACACCCTAGAAATAAAAACCCCAAAACATGTATTATCTATCATGGTGTACTAGATGCATGAGGCAAAATAAGAACAATTTTGAGACTAACAATGATTATAACATTACTCTTTTTAAAATTAAATCGAAAAGGGTCTATATTAGTTCTTTGAGTAATTTAAATTTGTTTAGAAAATCTTAACTGAAACATTTACGTCCCATTCTATGGTTATTTTCAGTAAATGGATCAATTGTTTGTACGCCGCTAATACTGTCTAAATTTTAAATAGAGGGAATAAAACTAAAAAATTATATGAATATTAACATTATTTAAACAAGTACTGCAATTCGAAAAATTTTTAAAAACTGAACAAGCACTTCATATTAAAATATTTTTTTTGTTATTGTGTTAGGATCTTAATCCTTTTTTTGGTCTGGTTTATACCACGGCTACACCAAAAACAGCTCGACTGAATATTTCCAAAGCAGACAGTCGCGCCATCTAGTGGACGCTAAAACTTTATAGGGCGTTAGCGAGTACACAATCAAATGGGGCGAAAAACATTTTAGATGGCTCTTTAGAAGCTTTATCCTAATATTATGGCGTAAATAAAAATGTACATATTTATTGAAAAGAGGCCTGTGCTCTAGAGTCTTGACCAATATTTCCCAAAGTAGTCCAGGTAGAATCCCTGAAGTCCAAAAGAGCCCTGACGAGGATCTTTGGCGTGACCGAAAATGGGGATTCACAATTCGTAAGACGGTTTGTCGAAGAGTTGAGTATTTATCTGTCTTCGATAGTGAATAACTAAAACATTGCCTTGACTTTACTTATCACCATAAGCAGATAATGTTTTAATAAACTCAGCAACTGTTACTTGTAAAAACTTGCTTATACCATTTTAAATATAATGTGTCAAGACTTGCAAAGCGCCGCCGTCATATGTAATGTTTACTCAGACGTGCAAACGACTCGTGTGTATGATTGCAATTATTATTAAATAATTAATAACTTAATTCTCACTCTTTTTTTCAAAACTATTTATTCGTGTTTTTGACTTGGCTGCATCGCACCATAACTAATCGTCAATTTATTTGTAGAGTTTTTATGTAGACTTAGTGGCTGCAGGAGGTCCACTGGAACCAGTAAAATTTTAAGTGGTATATGCGAAAAACAGTCTGGGAACCTCTGCCATGATATCTGATATATTTAAATAACAGTCTTATGATGAAAATGAATAGTTTCAACGGTACATGGCCACGTCAGGGCTCCGGTAGAAGCACATGTAAGCATCGGCTAATAATCGCTTGGCGTGTGTAGGCGGCTGTCGGTCGCGTCCCCCCTCTTCACTCAGCCACGCCCCTAATTCTGGCAAGCAAACTATCTCCGGAATGTTGTAACCGTTGCGTTCGCCTAAAAATAAAAAATAAACATTCTTTTTTACACAAGTTCATAATAATTTTTTATGGCTATATTAGGTAATATTCGAAGACAAAAACTGGATGTTAGACAAAGTTTTTTGAGAGAGTTTATTAAAGGAAATAGAATAAACGAGCTTACGCTAAGTAGTTTAATATTATAACTTTCAACATACAAGATACTGAAATTTCTTTAATTTAATTAACTAATAATTATTATTTATTTCTTTATTAACAAGATTGGTTGAGACACAATCTATGATATTTATTTTCGTGTGTACCGGTTAAAAGTTTGTTAACATGTGAGAAATGCAAAGCAAAGGATCATTTTTGATTTGTTCATGTGTGCTTTGGAGTATCTGCTCCAAAGTTAGTATTTACTAAAATTAAATTCACAAGCGTGACGGTGAATGATTAACCCTTTCGCTGCGGAGCGCCTAAAAATGAATTACCCTCTCAGCCATTTATCCATGATAGGGACAAAATTGATGAATAAATGTATTTAGTTATGTGACAAAGCATTGATGGTTATGCGCACAGGAAGTTTATGCAGCTATCGTGTTGGTAACAAACAAATTAATGACCATGATCATGCAACTATTGAAACGATAATTTAAAACAAATGTAAGGTGCCGTTCGCTGAAAGAAAGCGTCTATAGCCGAGCGCTAGAAGGCGCTGGTCGTTGAGAGAGAGCGTCTATAGCCGAGCGCCAGAAGGCGCTGTTCGCTGAAAAAAAGGTCTATAGTCAAGAGCCAAAAGGCGCTGTTCGCAGCGAAAGGGTTATTATAATAACAATCTTCTGATAAACATATACATGACCAAATAAATGTAATACAGATAATTTACTATTTAAACATTATGGATTCAGCTACGTAGATAATTTACGCATTTTAATAAATTTTTTGTAAAAATTTGGGATATATTATATTTCTGGATAATAGCAGATATTTAGATCGCAAAATATTGTAGACATAGGATTTACAAGAACTAAATAACAACAATTTTAAACGTCGAAATCTTTGTTTTTCTTGTCATTGGAAATTTATAAAAGTAGCTTTAGAGCTAATTTGAACTAACAATTAGTGCAGTCTTCTACAATAATTTATCGTTTTCTCTTGCTAAAAAGCGGTATATTAAAATTGTTCGGTGGTTAGAATATATACATAAGTGCCATTTATTTAAAACCTGTGTTTATTTAAGTATATTACTGAAGAAAACGAAAGTATTTTATAACATTTTTAAAGACATATCTGATATGAATATGAATATTTACCTTTTCTATCTGCCATTGAGTCGAAAAAACACCAAGGGGCATCATGACCAACACCTGTCTTCACAAATGCTACGTAGTGACTCGTCTCTATGCATAGTACTGCAAAGAGCTCCATGTAAACCCTTGGCACGGAACAGGTATCCAGTATGTTGGCGAATTCCTCGCAAATAGTTAATGGGGTTGCCTAAAATAATAAATAAGAAATTAAATTCGAACGAATGTGTACATTATGGTGCAAATTCCAAAAAACAATGTATATTTTTATTCTTAAATAAAAAAATAATCATGACAGAAAGAAATACTCTTACAAGCATATTCCTTTAAGCGCAATACTCTAGAATGTCTTCTACGCTTCGGCTTTTCGTTTAGATAGGGAAATGTTCTTATAAAAAGAAAAATGAAAAACTTCGAAAAATATAGTAAACGTAACATTTTCTTGTCCTATACATACTATACGAGTAAATAAAAACACCTTTTCCAATCAGTAAAATATAATATTACGTCATTTAAAATAAAAAAAGGATGGGGGTGTAAACAAACAATGTTGTATATGGTACATGATATTACATTACAATAATTATATAATCACAAAACTAGTCTTATAAAATACTACATATTTCTATACGGAGTTATTATTATGGGTGGCGGGGAGTCTCTGGATGCGGACAGTGCCTATCTATGCCTTGCAGTGTGCGTCTATCTGCTAACATGATGATGATTTGATTGTTGCTTATCAATGAAATTAAAAAAAGTATATGATCACATTGAAATACGTATCTATTTAGTTTTCCTATTGGACTAGGCCGGACTTATATGGTGCTATTAAATCTATCGGGGCAGTTAATTATTAATAAAAATACATAAAATTATATTCTTGTATTGCGAATGGAAGAGTAAAATCATTTGTAGGTTTTGCACGAGTTACCTTATGGCTGGGGCGCGTGGAGTGAGCGAGGCGCAAGCACGCAGCGCACAGAGCGCCCGCCTCTAAGGCTCCGCCCCCTGCACACGCGCTGCACTCCCATCGTGCTAGCGCTCCGCACACTGTGCACTGACGCGGCACTGTTTAAAAAATCTTTGGTCATTCATACTTTAATTATTTGATTTAACTCTTCAAAAGATAAGTTCACTCACAATTTAAAGACGACCAAAAACGAAAACTTAGTCGCGTAACAAATATTGCGAAAGTCAAGGGCGTATAGTATTGACGAGAGAATCTGACTGGTCGGAGGACGAGAGCTCAATTCGAAGAATACTAGCCACTGGAATCTTTCACAGATACAAAAATTCATTCTCTTGGTATATTAAAGTACTATCGAAGCAGCGGTACTGCGCCTTGGGTATGTGTGTAGCGAGATGGGAGAGTAACGTCCGCTCAGTTCCGTCAGTCTGCTGGGAACGCTCTAAGTAGCGAAGCTCATGTTCTTTTATCCGCAGCCTTTACCTCGCTATCATTTCTTAAGGCGTGGTACAGCGGTTTCAGCAGCATTGTACCTAAATGTACATACGAAATGAGAATGTGTGTGTGTATGTGTACAAAAAATGTGTTACCTCAGCTGGCTTTTACGTCCTGAATATTGCCTATTATATTAGCAAACTCGAGCTTGAATAACTTTCTTATGAAAATTGATTTTAATTGAAAAGTGAATAATTAATTATCATCTTACGGATGTACCACCAATGAGCCCCAATGGTTATTTATTCTGTTGTACGTAGTGATGTGCCTAGTTTTCCTGCGTATAAGTAAATGAATAAAGAATAAAATAAATTAACGAATGAAGTAAATGAACATCGCGAGATCAGATAATAAGTTATCGCAACGAGGTATAACGCAAGTATAAAGCCAGTGAATCTTTATCAAAGATCAGATTTTCAAAGTATGCAGCTACAGTGTAAAGATTATAAAGGAATCTTTGAAAAGGTGGCGCAAACTATTTATTGTTTGTGTTTAGAAATTCTCAGAGCATCTGCTAAAATGTAATGATGCATAATATTCTAATAAGAGTGGGAAAGATTGCAAATGAAATCAACAAAATCAACATGCCGAAAGACATTATACAACATATTACTGGTATACTTGACCCGAAAACCAAGCAATTTTTTTTTATAAATTATCGAACAAAACAAAATTACAAAGATTAATGTTTAAGAAATTATGTTCGTAAAGGTATCAAGATACTAAAATATGATATAAAAGGTTTTGAGTGTGTAAATATTTTACGTCGGAGGTAGTGAATTCATCAAAAGTGTTCCGAAACGTCTTAAGTTTTTGATTGGTCTGCGCGGAAAGATTTTCGAATGTACAAAGTTAATATCATAAAACATTTTTGTATCGCAAAAATCCCGAAATTTAAATTGGGGTGAGACGATAAACTAGATGTTACTAAGACGTTCTAAAAATAGTTTTGTAACATATGATATGTAGCTGGAAGTCGCGTCCATAATTCTTAGCTAAAATCGGTAAGGTAAATGCAACCGTTTTTGTAAAATCTGCTTATTAACAAATGCGAGATATTTAATTCTTAAATAGAAATATAATTTATTTACTTACATCCTTCAATAAGATCAGTTACATCTAGGAGTGGTGATGGTTGAACGCGTTCGTAGAGTTTATATTGTTTTCCGAAACGCGGCATTTGTATAATTAAGGCGGCGGGTACCTGAAAAATAATTTGTAAATAAATATATCTTTAGATAAACCCATGATATTTTGAATGGTTTGTTAAAAATTAGGTACT
Source organism: Battus philenor (assembly GCF_028537555.1). Taxonomy (NCBI): domain Eukaryota; kingdom Metazoa; phylum Arthropoda; class Insecta; order Lepidoptera; family Papilionidae; genus Battus; species Battus philenor. The sequence goes on from NW_027181682.1 coordinate 11,848,588, forward strand.
TGAATTAATTAACCTCGTATCTTAGAATGTACAAAAGGTACCTATAAATCAATGCCAAACCAAAAAATCTGTCTCATACGTCTGACCCTTCTCTTGGCGTTCCGCTGGGCTATATCGGTTACTTTCGTTTGTACGTTGGATGTAAACGCACAAGGAGGCCGACCGTTTTAAGGTTGTCGGAAGGCGCTGGTTGCAACCCACTTCCTACCAGTCTCATTGTATGGGGGAGGCCTATGTGCAGCAGTAGACGTCCCATGGCTGAAATAGCCATAACAATAATGTCCCGTACAAAAATAAATTATTAAAATTATACTCATTTACAAAAAGATATGAATTTTATACACTCTGCGATTTTGTTACTATGAATACAAATTCCTATTTATCTTTATTTTATCGCTTTCAAATTACTATGAATATACCTTATTTAAACACGAAACAAAAATTCAAGCTTAGGTGCCCTATTTTGGAATAAAATAGTACCACAAACGGTAAAGTCAAAATTATTACTATATATTTTTTTATTCTTTATATTATTATTAGCCGACTATGTTAAAAAAGTCACATAGATTTTTAATACTTTTCTAGATGTAAGTATTATCATATCACCCGATTTCGGCTCGAACTTGATTAATGGGAAACAACTAGTGTCAATATTATGCATTCTCTATGTGAATGGTTATAAAAACAATGATATATTAATGTAAAATATTTAAAGAGGTGTATGTATATTTTATACTTCAGCAATAAAAGCTTCATAGGTTTTACATCACTTTTCAGTCTCATTGTATAAAGTGATCACTTTAAAAGAAGTTGGTTACATTAATTATTTTTCTGTTGGAATGTGACAGACCACGCTTCTGGCACTGCAAAGCCTGCAGGGACGAATTGTAAACAATAATTACATTTAATATTTTGTTATCAAGAAGAATTCATTTTTTTTTGCATTTACCTCACTTAATTTGACACCAGACGTAGCAAATGATTGTTCTAAGAGTTGCTGTACACTCGGCAGAGTTATCTGTTCATCTTTCTCTACAAACAGTTGGTAGCAGTAGGCTTCTTGTCCCGATGACAGTTTCAGGAATGGTTCTGCACGTAACAATTGTGCCACTAGTCCGTTTAAAAATTCCTCTGGATCCTAAAAATTTTAAAAAAACCTAGGTTAATAATATGTTAAAAGTATTGCATTATACGTATATACCTACCTATTAAGGAATTTATGCATCATTTATAAGGAAGAGATAAACATTTTTAACATGTACACTATGTATGTAAAAACAGGGATTAAGTATTCCAATGAAATTGACAAAAGAAACTATGACTTCTTTTTATTTTGATCAATGCGAATATTATTCATAATTTTTTTTGGAATTCAATATATAATTTTTGTACAATTAATAACTTATTTCTGGGTGAATATAGGTGCGTATATATCGCGCCGCCCTGCATTTGTATGTTTACGATTTTTTTTTAATTTGTGGAAACTATTTGAATAGATATATTATAAATTATTATTTTATTGCGTCGCCATATCTTGAGCTATAAAGATTGGTGTAAGTCAAATGTTCGTTATGGGTTCAAGGGTCCATTTAGCCGAGTACTATCGAAGTTCAATCGCATGCTCTTTTTTCGGCTGCCCCTATTTTGCTGCGCTTTCCTAAAGGCACAGTACCGTGAAGCTTTTGTTTGCTTGTTGTAAACAGCACAGGAATTTCTTATTTCAAAGTCAGCTATGTCGCATTTTTAAAAAAAAATTCTTAACAAACCTTTTCCTCTGAGGTGAGCCCGGGAACATCAGAGAGGCGTTCAAGGAGCGTGCGGAGCTTCATGACGCGGTCGGCACGCACATAGCCGTGCCGGCGTAGAGGGTTCACCACTTCTTCACGTAACACGCATTGGACTTCCGAGTAATGTGGCGAGTCCTAATGCACACCCAGTTTTACAAATCAAACGTGTTTATTCATTAATTCATATATTCATACTTGGCAAGTAATTTAAAGTGTATATAAGAATGCCACAAGAGTCCAATTTAAGGTACCCTATAAGGCATTTAAATTCTATTCTAAATTTATTTTAAATAGATACCACTTAGTTATTACGCTATTATAACACAATGGTGTATCGTGATCATCGTGAATGAAATATGAGAAAATAAAATGTGTATGTAAACGTAATGGTTTTTTTTCGTTTAAGGATGTTTTTTTGTTGGCATTTACACCAAAATGGTACCGAACATTGAGTTAACTTAAAAGTTTAAAGCTTTGTGCAATTACTTAGCTCGACAGCTCAATACATTCATAAGTCAAGCTCTTAGTTATGCAATATGTAATAGCATTTTGAGGTCTCAGGTGGAAAAATTTTTTAAATTTGAAATTAATTTCTTGTCATTGCATGATGTATATTTAATTACTATTAATAATTAATTTTAACAATATTTGTACGTATAGCGCTCTATTACAGGAACATATTATAGAACAGTGTTTGCGTATTGTATAATTAGGACGCTATGGAAGTGACTGAACGCAAGAACAAGCGAAAAGATATTTCGGCTGTCACTTCATATACGTTTAGCATTGTGTTTAGAAGGTGCCCGAACAAGGCAAACTACGGTTTGATTTTTAAAATTTGTTAAAGGAAGTTCTACAGTTCATTAGTTCTATATTTTTAAAGGCTTCTCCCATAGATCACACATTACATCCAGTGTCTTTCGATGGTCGTAACAAAGTTTTTGTGAATGACATCCTACGCTGAATTTGCCGGTCCTTGGTCTACAACCCATAATGTTACGGCCCCAGCAGCGTTCTCTCCTACGCTCTTTGTAGCCTGCTCTATTACTACTTCAACTGACTAATCTTGCTATGTCGGTAACTATCTTTCGTCAACGAACCTCCTCGTTCCTGATTCGATTTCATAAACAGCATATAATATGTGGCCCGAAGTACTAACATCCGTAGATATGAATAAACAGTACTTGAAATATTTTACTTGCTTACCTCAGGTTCAGGAGGCCTGTACAGCAGCGCGTCGAAAACGCTCGTAAAGGTAAACATTGCGAATAACGTCGCGTCGAGGTAACATGAGTTGTGATGACCTTGAATTCCTCTATTTTTTCCCGCCAGGTCGCCTAAAGAGTTCAAAGGTGGAACTATGCCGGGCACAACAGGACAATCTGGCTGCAAACAATAAATTCAAAGGTCCTATCAAGCATTTCTTATTGCTGCCTGGTCGGTATCGGTATATATCAACAATCGTTCCGTTTGACGTTCGTCGAACATGACATTCACAGCGCCACAGGGTTTTAAGTTGCAGAAGTCGGTTAGCATAGACCTGTCGTTAATCACTAAGCTCGAAGACTCCTGGCGAGACCACTGGGTCTGAGAAATTAATATTGTGTTGAGTTGTTGAATTTCTTTGTATTGAGATTATAACATCGGGAGGGGTCGCAATCAAGGGCAAATGGACCACTTGGAATGGATGTATGGGGATCGCCCAATCAACCATTACTAATGGTATTAAACATTAATCCCTAGAACTGTCTCGCTCGCACTGTACCTACCACACGCAGACCTGTGCGGGTTCAATCACTCTCGAGTTGTACAACTCAAAATGTATAGATATATCGTCAAAATAAAGAAGCTATATGAAACAAGAGACGCAAGGAGTTAGGAACAAGTCGGAAGTGAAACAAGAATCAAATCGATTAGCAATATTGATTGATTACAATGTTTCTTATATATTCGACAAACTTTTAGTCAACGACCTATCTCCCACAGATGTATATGAGGCTTTATGCATGCATTATACCTGATCGTAATTTTGTGGACGGTGAACGTCTGTCGGTTCTGGTGGAGGAGTGTCGCGGAAGCGAGCATCGCGCCGACACAATGGAAGCGGTACGAAAAGCGCGCGACCCGGCGCGCAAGAGAACAGTCTCATGCCGCCGCGGCTGCCGTCGCCAAGACCGCACACGTTCTGCTCTAACTCCACGCCCGCAGTGGCCGTGTCTGTTTAATCATACATTTTATTTATTTATTTGAAAAGCAGATAAATAGTTCCACATTTAAGAATTATGTTACACGCACAGTTATCCGCCGATTACACAGGCAAACAGTGTAAAAGTTTTGGGTCAATTAATGTATCATACACGGTATTCAAAAATCAATAGATTATAATTATATAAAACGTAATAATTATAGCAATAATGTAGTAAAAAAAAAGCGTATATAAATTAAAACTAATTAATTTGTACTATCGCCCCATTCAAATAAGAAAATAATATTACAGATTTTTAAGTGATCCCTTGGTAGTCTGATTGGAAATAGGTAAAAAAAACCACTTCAAACCTTTTACTGACAAATGGACTATACATATACATAAGGGGTGACCCTTAGAGCTTGTATTTCTATAACCAATTACTTATATAGCATCGTTCCGCATTATCTTACACAAAAAAATACAAATGAAATATCACAAAATTCTAGTAGTACATGTCTAAATAATAAGTAGTTACTGAAGCGTGAAATTCGTGAAAACAGGATAAAAAGTAATAAAGACACGCACATCGTGTAAAGATTACTGTCATTAAAAGTATAACGACTATCTTTTACTGAAACTAATAGTTTAATTACAAATTATGCAATACAATTATACAAATATAATGGAAGTAGTTACCATCAATAATTCCGATCCATCTGACGACGCCATAATAATGTTGGTCAACATCAGTTGCGACTTCTACCAGCGAACCAACGCCAATTTCTTCTTGTGAATGTAAAGACAACGAAGACTTGGGCTGCTGTTGGGCTACACGGGGTGATCCAAGCACCGGAGAATCATACAACTCATCGGGAACATCACCACCGCATACATCTAGGACGTTATACGAAAAAAATTACATACGCGTTTACTTAAATACAAATAAGGATTACACAAGTATAAATACATTTGTAAAAGTTTAATTATTGTGTTACATACTGTCTTCGTATTGAAGCACACAAAGAGGTATATCATTTATATCTATCTCTTGATAATAATATGCTTGGGACATAATACACGCTGACAAAGCAATCTAGTGCCAAACAAACGTTCCTCTACCGCGCCGGTGAGAATATAAATAGAAATTGGGATACTATAATTAGATAAAGTAGAAATGTACTCAGTCCGTAATGTTATTGGAACAGTGCGCCCATATTTACCGTTATCACGATATTTCGTAAACATGTAGAATATTGTGTTAAACAGTTTTCTTTAATACAGCAAATAAAATTTATTACATTCAAAATGGTAAGAGTTAATTTTTTAACAATATTTATACAAATTATTATTACGTTATTATTATTTGAACATATTTGCCAATTAGCTGAGTTTAGTGTACCATATCATTACAATCAAATGATATAGGGATAAAGTTTGAAATGTTTATCCTGCAAGTTTTATATTAATAAATATAACTTTTATATTGCCACTTACCTACTAATATACCAGTCTCAATTTTCTTTGGTTCATGAACCATTTTAGACTGATGAGAATTTGCTTCAGGAATAATAGATTTAACTGATGATGTCGAAGGTTTGTTCCGCCTTTTTTCTGGAGCTAAATGATTAATCAAGTTTACAGATTTATTTCTTTCATTTTGTACTGGACGCTGCATAATGTGTCTAGATTTTCTGGGAACTGTTGCATAGTGAGTATGCTCAGGCTCACGAGGTGCTGGAGGCCAGCTACCCCCTATTAGTGTAAATAGATCCAACTAAAATAATTACATAAATCAATATAGACATAAACACATCAATTCGAAACTCACAAATAAATGAAATAATTATTTTGATAAGTTTTTTTTTATAACACACACATGAACTTAAAACATCTAACAAAACAACAAATATAAAAGTAAGGAATATTTATTGTTATTTTTCATAATTTATAATATACCATGCATGATGCCAATACTTTCTTTTTAGTTAAAAAAACAAGGATCTTTTTTATTAGAAATTGTGCCGTAATAGAAAGTTTTTAAACATTGTTAAACAAGGATTTTTCCAAATAATAAAACTTTTATACCTGTGTTATTATTATAAACACAAATTAAAAAACAAAAAGTTTGGAAAGATATTTAGTGAATTATAATTATACCAATAAATATTGTAACTCAATTTTACATTTATGTCTTAATTTAATTAATTACACATATACATTTCAAGTGAATGTAATAAAAAATATTAAACAGCTGATAGCCACAAGAATAAAAATGATCATTATTACATATTGGTATTTAGAACAAACTTATTGCTGGTTAAATGCATATGTTATGCCATATTTGAATCTTAATTAGAAACCACTGATAATATATAAAAAATATATAATTTGAGTGAAACCATAAGCTACCCTCTGAAATACTCCATAATTAGAGATCAGACATTGAGAAGCATATTTACCTAATTTTAATTCATGGCTATGGAAGATACTTCTCTATGGAACCAGGAACTGAGTGAGAAAGAGAGGTGGAATACTGTTTGTATCAGTGACACAAGAAACTATACCTGCTTGTGTACATGTTTAGGCTCTAATAAGAGTTCCTTTTGCTAATTTATCTGTTAGTTATTGAGACCACCGTCTCAATAACTAACAGATAAATACTCAATAACTAACAAATAATACTTCTCTGTACATTATATAAGTACCCATCTGTTATAGTTTTGGGGGCAGATATTTGTTAACTGTGAATATTTCCCACTCATTTATAAAATACATGAAATTATAAATTTATATTTATGTTGATTAAAGTTAATTCGTTTAGTGATGACGTGCATGAGGTATATCAGTGTGGTTAGTGAATAGGACTATTTTTAAGGTCAACCTGTGTTTCTTTGTTGAGGCTTGTAGAGTCATGGTCTTGATGATTTTTATGACTCATTCTGCTCACTGTACACTAAATTGAAGTATTGATTAGCTACTTAGGGTTCTAGTCCACATTTCATTATTTCTACAAAAATCAGTCTTATAATTTGAAAAAACTGACCTGGTTTTTTTGCTTTTTCAATATTATTGATAGTATTTAATGCAAAAAAAATAACATTACTAAATATTAACATTTAAAATCATTATATCATGAATAAGTGGATAATTTATATTACAAATCTTCTGTAACAATGAACAAAATCATCGACTACAAAACAATAACATATGAGTTGACATTAAGAGACATTAATGTCGCAGTACGAATGTACATTCATACAAAAACCTGAAAATTTTATGAACATTAATTAATCAATATTTTGATGAAAAAGTCTGAAAATAAGTTAGGTTAAAACAACTGTATTAATTAAATAACGAATTACAATGTATCTAATTTTAATACCTACCACAATAAACGACAAATCGTGTGGATAGAAATTGAAAGATATTTGTTAAACCAAATATACGTACTATGATTAATACAAAGTTAATTGAAATTTTTATTAAAATTTTCGTTAAATTTGAGCTCTAACATCTGGAAGCATTTCTAAATTTTATCACAATTTCATGTTTTGTAAACAACTGTCTGACATTGACATCAATGACCTTGGAATGTTCATCGGTTATTTCTATTGAAAAATAATTTTAATTTATAGTGTTACGAATAAAAATAGTGTCACATGTTTTTATGCTTTTATTCTTATTGTTTATAAGTTAAAGTGTAAATATTATACATGTTTCTTTTACGTGATTGAATTAAAATCCTTTTGTATAACAGATGAAATTATATCAAATATGTGAAACAAATAACATAAAACCATTTATAAAACAATTTCCAGGTGTTTCCCGACATTATGATCAGACAAGGAAGTATTGACGATATTAATGCTCAACAGTTTCTTAAAATATCTAACTATGAAGACACAGTTCGGCAACTTGATATTTATTATGCTATAGGTAAAAGGCTTTTATAAACTTCAAAAATATTGCGAATTATTTTACTACTTAAATTTTTAGTAAAAATACCATCTTGTTACAGTTAAAAGACAATTGCTTAGATTTCAAAGTCCTATAACAGGATTATTCCCTGTTTTATCCTCTGATCTTCAAATAGCCAGTGTACGAGATAGCATATATTGTGCAGCTGCAGTGTGGGGATTGTATCAAGCTTATAGGTATTTTTTATTAACTTTGAATAAAATTTTTAAATATCTCAAAAGTAAAACAAGTTAAAACTTTACAGGTTAGACACATAATTCCATTCTAGTTTTTTTAAATATTGTTATACTCATGTCAGTAACTAAATTAGATGAATAGAATAGAATTTTGCTAGTTAATACCCAACTGGGGTCTTAAGTAATAGTCAATAAAGCTATTGAATATAATTAACCCTATACATCTAATTGCAATGCTTAATGAACGCAATTTAAACTTTCAGACGTATTGATGATGATCGTGGAAAATCACATGAGCTTGGGCAGAGTACGGTGAAATGCATGCGTGGTATTTTAGAATGTTGGATAAAACAATCTGCTCGTGTGGAAGCCTTTAAGACGAGACAAAGTGCTGCACATGCTCTCCATGTTAAATTTCACCTCACCACTGGAGAACCTGTGCTTTCAGATGAAGAGTACCATCATTTGCAGATTGATGTTGTATCTCTTTATCTCCTATTTCTTGTACAGATGATAACAGCTGGACTGCAAATTATATATACACAGGTACATGTTTTAGATGCAATAATTTTATAATATTGCAAATTAACTTAACATAAAACATTTTAATTTTCAAATCAAAACTGCGAAAACTTTCACTGTTTTAATTAAATCATTTCCATTAACTTATCTTTTATATACAATTCTTATAGTAAATATTTCTTTTTATTTCCAGGATGAAGTAGCATTTGTACAGAATTTAGTATACTATGTAGAACGAGCATATAGAACTCCAGATTATGGTATGTGGGAGAGAGGATCAAAATATAATGATGGGAAGCCTGAAATTCATGCCTCTTCCATAGGTGGGAATTATTACTGAAAACATTTAACCTTTGATTCCCTACCATTACTAGTACACCAATATACTAACTTAAAAAATATATTATTAAGTGCTTATTTTAAAGTGAAATTAATATATATGACAGATACCAGAAGAACATTGTAATTTTTAATCCTTTGTCTCATATGTTGAATTTATGTTTTCTAAAATTTTATTAAATTTTAAACCAATTGGGAAGAATGGATGAAAACTCAATCACTGTTTATAGTTTAGTGTTAAAAATAAGTAACTGTTTCTTCTATTTCATTTATCACTCAAACAAAGCTGCACTTTGTTTGAGTGATAAATGAAATGGTAATAAGTGGTACTGGTAAATGTAAAACCATTTCTTTTTATTTCATAAACATTTTCGTTCAACGCCTTTGTCCTAAATTGTAGGACTATTTATTACTATACAAATAAAAACTACATATTTTTGCTTACTGATTAGAATTTGCAAAAGTAATTTTTAAGGTGGTTTTAACATAATGAATAGGAAGAAAAAGATGTTTTATTCGTAGGCTTTATGTATAAATATGTATTTTGTTATAAATATTTCGGTTTGCTACCAGATAAAATATTAGCAGTTTTTAAATCATTCAGGTATGGCTAAAGCAGCGCTGGAAGCAATTAATGGCTGCAATTTATTTGGTGACAAAGGGGCGTCGTGGAGTGTAGTCTATGTAGATATTGACGCTCATAACCGAAATAGAAGTATTTTCGAAACAATGTTGCCACGTGAATCTAGTTCGAAGGTAAGATTTTCTGTACCAAAAGTTTCCAAGAAAAAGAGGCTTATTTACCGATAGTAAATGATGCATATTTATTACGATATTGTAGTACGAAATCCGCGCAAGAACTAATTGTTAGTTGTTAAGCTCTTGTTAATCCTGCCTGACTTTTTGAAAGGTTCCATCAATAAAAATTTGCTGACCGTTGTTCAATATAACTTAACTTATCGGTCTCATATCATCTCAAACTATATAAATAACTATATGTCTATTATATAGCTTTTTTGTTTCTTTATTAAGATGATATTAAATATTTGTGTTATTATTTATGACCACAAAAACTGTTATAATAAATGTACATTCAGTGATTCATTGGCCAAATTCACTAAAGGAATCAAAGTTTTAGCAAATCATTGATTAAGGAAATTAGCCTTTGGAAACTGTTCTATGTTGACTGTGTGTAAATCATTGAATGATCAATTGAAATTCAAAATCGATCATATGTTCATGCATTCTAGCAACCAAATAACAAATTTTGCAAAAGAGATTCCATATTCGGATGCTCATTTATTGAAAGTGAAAATGTTACCTCATTATGGAATAAATGATTTTGCAAAGTGGTAAATGAGACGACAAATTACACCTGATTATACTAAGACTTTGAAGATAGTTCCTTTGGTTAGTTTGTCTGTTAGTAAACAGTATTCATTGTCTACGTTATTTCTCATCAAAAACAAATTTTTAACTATCTGTCCAATTATCCAGATAGGTAATAAGTATTTATTTAACATTTTCGAGCTTTCTTTATTAATTGAACTCAAATTAATTATTTGTAGTAAGAGAAATGGATTAATACAATATCATAATTAACAGTTATGTTGTATATTGCTGTTATAATATAATTAAGTCAATATTTGCCTAAATATTGTTTTCAGGGTGTTGATGCATCACTACTGCCTACCATATCTTTCCCTGCATTTGCTACACACGAAGAACTCCTGGTTCAGTTGACCAAAAATAACATCCTCACTCGATTGCAAGGTAAATACGGGTTCAAACGGTTTAGCCGTGATGGCTATAAATGTGCACTCGAAGACCCAAACAGAAGATATTACAATGAAGGAGAATTGAAAGAATTTGATGGCATTGAGACTGAATGGCCGCTGTTCTATATAATGATGATCATCGATGGAGTATTTCGTACTTTACCAGATCAAGTTGAGGAGTACCAGCGGTTATTGAAGTCTCGAATATATATGGATGAATTTGGAGGTAAAATAATATATTTCTTACTTTATTTCAAGGTTTGTTATTAACATAAATTCTAAAGTACATTATTTTTACATTTTTAGATCCGGTAATACCATGGTATTATTATGTTCCACGAGAAGGTGTAGAGAATGAACGCAGTGAGCCTTATTCTGTACGAAGGATACCAGCCAGTGAGTTTTATGTATATATAATTTTTTTCAAAATCAAAATGCATTTCTCAGACAGGAAATAGAAAGTTAAATAGTGAAAAACAGTTTTTCGATCTTTTATTGGTGTTATATATCTATAATTTATCTTTTTTTGGTTTAGTATATTATGGAGGTAGTTTCAATGAGAGTCTGTATGTCAATGAGAATTATAATTTATAATTACAAAAGAATAAAAATATGTCTTTATGTTTGGACAAATATTATTTTCATTCGCACCTGAGATTTTGTTCGACACAAAAGTGTTATTCATAATCAGCCAACAATTTAGGTAAATATCCAAAGCGAAAATCCGATCTCTGCTTATAATATAGTAGAAGTTATCTTTAGTTTAGAAACGTACAAAATGACGTATCAATTTTGTGAACGCTGATTATTAAGCACATTTCAATATAATTACAGACCAACCGGGCGATAGTGAAAATAAAGGTAAAATAAATTTAAATCGAGAATGACAGAGCCTTTTATCTTTCTTTCTTCAATTCTTGTGACTAATTTTCTTAATATCGCTAATTACTAATGAGAATTGTATCATGAATAATCTCTTTTACTGCTCGCCTAATAAATCATAAATTAAAATAACTATAGTGAATTTATCATAATTTCTTTATGGCGTAACAATTCAAATTATACATGCTTTTTATCATCATTTTAAATTGTTATTTAAGACAGACAATTTTGGTCAAATATTATTTACATACATATTATAAATCTAATAAATAAAGGTAATATTTGATTTAAAAATTTTTATTACTTGGATTAATAGACGTTTCGGAATAAATTTCTTGTTCAGTGAAAAATGATGTTAATAAGTTCAATGCTATTTTTTTAAGTTTTAACTTGTGTATTGTAGTCTTTAAAATGCTAATGCTTTGTGCTAATTTTTAATTATATTTTTCATTAGGTTGTCGCTTGATATGTATATTAATAATTTAAATAAGCTTAATTTCGTCGTATGATTCTCACAAGTTATTACTAATGCAGATACAGGGGGTCTTTTCTTGTGGGCCCAGTCATTATTTGTGCTGGCGCAGCTGTTGACGGGAGGATTGCTTCACGTTAACGAACTGGATCCTATTCGGCGATACCTACCGTCCTACAACAGACCCCGGCGAGCTGGTCGTTATTCAGCATTTCAGGTAATTTAATGCCTATATATGTGGCTTAAAACGAAAATTCTTTTTTCATTTTTAACTTTTCTCCTTTAATTATATTTTCATTATATGTAATCAATCAAATATTTATAAATTATACGGAGTAATAATAATTATACTGTACAGAATAGGTAGTTTCAGAAGTAATAAGTAAATAATATAATGATAAAATAGTAAGAAAAAGCGTTATCTGATTAGTAGCGTTACTGAAATAAAGTTATTTAGTTTACTTTCTTGCAGACTTTGTACTGCCAGAAGTCATTGGTTTATCATTGTCATTGGTATATATTCTTATACTAAATGTCTTCATATACATCTGTATATATATATATATATATATATGACAAAGAGTAAATTAAATGTTTAATAAAAAATCATTATTTTGATTACATGCATGTAACACAGGCCAAACCAGCATTTGTAAGTATTCAATAATATTGGTACAAGGAATGGCAAGAATAATAATTATTCCCATCATTATTTCAGTCGTATGACGTTGTCTGTTGGACAGAGGCCACCCCCATAGATTTCCAATGGGGAAGTTGTAAGCTGTCTGTATTTAGCATCTTTTTATTTTATATTTATATTACATATTCAAGATAATACTATATTCTTCACTGCTACTAATACTATGTGCTTCACTGCTACTAATACTAATAAAAGTTATAAAAGTTTATATCAAAAGGTCAATATTGTGTGTAGGGTACAGCCACGGACTTGGTGGTCCAAGTGGTGCTTATTGCGGAATCCATGAGATTACAAGCTATGATGGGCACCTATGGCATACAAACACAGACACCTCATGAAGTTGAACCTGTTCAGGTAGGCAAATAAAAAAATATCTCGTTTATACTTTTATTAAGTGAAAGGAAAATTAAGTGTTTATTCTTATTTTGACAACCATAAGCAATTACAGATCTAAATTGCATAAGATATCTTTGAAATAATTCAAAATTGAAAAAATACATTCTAGGTTTGCAGTTCTACACAACTAGTACATGTATATAGAGAATTGGGCGTTTGCCCAAAGCTGAAACTAACAGGACGTCCAATAAGACCTGTGGGATCTTTAGGAACAAGTAAGGTAAAAATGAAAAATAAACTTATTTGAAATAAACCCAATCAAGTTCTTATTTAAAGTAATATAATATATATATATAAATATATACATATAAATATATATATATATATATTTATATATATTCTATATATATAATATATATATATATATATATATATATATATATATTTATATATATAGAAAATAATGTGTACAGATAATTCATAGCTTTTATATACATTTTTGCATTATTTAAAAGCAATGAATTAAGTAAGAAAATTAAGATCATTTCAAAGTACGAAACAGAATGTTAAACCGCAGTTATACAATTGTAATTAAAAACAAAAAAAAACATTTGCAGTTTCGATCAAATGTAAGAAATTGTTTATATTAACAAAGTTAATCTATACCATGTTATACAATAAAGTTTTAATACAATTAATATTTATTTTTAAACTTTAATTTATTTAACAGATTTATCGAGTTTGTGGAATGACAGTATTGTGTTATCCGCTCATATTTGAGGTCTCCGAATTCTACCTGTACAGAGATATGGCTTTGTTGATCGATGACATAAAAACCGAATTGCAATTTGTCGGGAAGTAAGTTTTGATATTATTTTTATGTTTTGTGTCATGAGTTTTTGCAGTATTATATGGTATATGTGTATAATTTATGTATATATTACATACTTGCTAGCTAATTATATCACCTTCATGTGTTTATTAGTAATTACATATTATTTATAGTATTTATTGGGTATTTATTTGGGTATAATATAATTTAATAGAATAATTTTTCTATAACATTTATGAACCTGTCTATGTAGTGTACTTGTAGAGAATGCCTATACTAGAATAGTTTGGCCGTTATACAATCTGTAAAAAGAGTGAATAAATAGATACACAGAAACACCATGTACAGCTAAGTTTTACTGTCAATGTTATACGAAAATTTCTCAAAATAAAAATGAGTACACATTACATAAATTTTCTTTACTGTATACTTCATAAATAATCATTATAAATTCGCCAATTCTAGTCTATTAAATTAATATTGGCTTGTACATACTTATCTATTAGTAAATGATAACTTAGTTAAGGATGTGTCTACGTGTATTTGTCATTTGCATCGTGCGAAAGCATTATTTTGCTTTAATCTTGATGGTTACTCTTTACCATAGGGTATAGCGTATTTTTTGACTAAATTCTTTTTAACTTGTAATTAGACATGTGAATTGCATTGATTTCTAGTCTAAAAAATCTAACATTGTAAGATTGAGAGCATTTTTCACAAAACAAGAACGTTATATTATATTAGATGGTATTTCATAAAATTTATAAAAATGGTTATGAATTGTGTTTTTCACTTTATTTGGAGAGCTAGCGAGGACATTGTCCCTCTGACAGCGGTAGCCGCTTCACGCGCTTCGGAAAACGTTGCAAAGTTAACATTTAAAATAAGAATGAGAATGATAGTTAAAGTTAAAAACTTGTGCAGGCTTGTAATATGGTTTGTTATGTGGTATGACGGCCATATGTTAAATTGCAATTAAAATAGAAGTATCAGTGGGATCGGAAAGTAATGTCGCTTTCTTAAGTTAAATTCACACGACAGAATATAGTCACCTTCGTTATTAAACCTTTTGCCATCTATTATACAAATTTTCATGCCAGAACGGTATAAATCAATCGATTTTTCTGTAACATATGTCGACAGAAACGACATTATTATCCGGTCCTCCTAATATATTGCCGATAGTGAATAATTGTCTCTGGTCCTTTAACCCATACATTCTTTGTACGAGTGCTGGTTTTTGCTGGCCTAATCTCTGCTCATCTACAGTTGAGCAAACGATAGCAAATTAGACAAAGAGCCTATAAATTTATTTGATAAAACTTTGTATACCACAAACAAGTAATAGGTAAACAGACATGTAATATGTAAATACATCCGACTAGGGGTGTGAAAAATATTTTTTTGGATTAGGTATTGGCGTCTTTCGGGTCGGCCCACGGTTTGCCTGCTGGTACGCGAGGAACACATGCGAGATCCACATTTCAAACAGATGCTCGACTTGTTCGCGATGCTTAAGAAGGGCCACTGCGACGGCGTTAAAGTGAGACTTGGTCGCTTGCAGAACTTGATTTCAAGCTCTTGCATAGGTACGATTTTGAAAATGGTTGCAATTTATGATTTATTGTATCAAAAAATAACAAACGGACTCTGTTAGATAAACATGAACTAATCAACCGACAAAGGGTGAAGAAAACGAGGCAACCTTGTAACCAAGATGAGCAACTATTGTTAAAGAATTAATTGCCATGTTTCTGATTGCAGTTTATGTGTCATTGAGATCCGGTAAAATTTAGCGAATCATTGTAACCACAAGGTTCTACTTGCATTGTTGTTTAATTTTATAAATAAATATTATTAAACCTGGACTTAAGATGAGGTACCACGCAGGAAATAAGGCCGCTGTGGCGCTATGTATCTGGAGTTGTCCACTCCAGAATCATACACAGACTGCCCTGCCAGACGATCTTGTTAAGGCTGTCGCAAGATTGGGCGCATGCCTCATTCTACCGGTCCTATTGAAAATCTATGAGGGAGGCCTATGTCTAGCCGAGGACGCCCTGAGCTTGAAATGATGGTGATGATGACAATATTATCGAATTATTATGTATTTAATTTATGGTTAACGTCTGATCTGGACTGTTTTGTAAAAAGTCAGTGAATATTTACGTTATTAAATTTCTTTTAGGTTTACATTATCTGCGACGTGTTTGTTGATGTTATAGAGCATCTGGACTTCATGAGCCAAGGCGAATTCCCCTCGGAGATGTTCACGCAGTTCAAGCAGTTGCAGCACGATTACATCGGCTACCAGTCGCTGACGGACGTGCCACGGACGCTCACCTACAGAGAGGAGAACATCAGCTACGACTCACACAAGCACAAGCCCACACACGAAGTTGTTAGCGCGCTTCGTTCTACAGATAATATCTTTGCACAGTGTCAATTATGGGGCATCTTGCTTGAAAGAGAAGGACCAATGTACGAAGTACGTCATAGTAGTAATAAAACCCCTTTTTATTCTGACACAAGTTTAGAAATATAAAATTCCACTACTGGATCTTTGTCATTGCCTATCATCAGTGTTAGCAACTTTAAAATCAAATATCCGCTATTTTAATTCAGAATTCCAAATTTAAATTTATTTTAATATAGCTGCTCTGATATCATGCTGTCAAAAGTTATAGATCAGTTGCATTCAAACATCTAGCATTTAGGTTAAGAATTCCAAATTCAAGTTTATTCTAAACTAATTATCCGTGAGGTGTCATGCTTTCAAAAGTTCCAGGCCTTTTGTAGTCCAAGATCTGTTATTTTAGTTAAGAAATTCAAGTTTACACTAACTGCCCCAATAAGTCATCTGTCAGTCACCATCAAAAGGCCTTTCGCAGTCAAATATCTGGAATTTTGGTTAAGTTGCAGAAGTGTATTATGAGACATTAACTGACTATTGGTGGAGTTATAATAAAACTAGTCGCAAGCGGACCCTATGATACCTGAGGCATGCGTAAACGGATTTCTCCCGTACCCCGAATAAGAGATCTAATGTCCAATGCCCTTATTTATGGCAGGTAAATGGTAGAACAGCTCTTGAAAGTTTAAAGAGCTTGTACCACAGCGCGGGCGTGTTGCGGCATTGGCGTGCTGTCCGTTACTGCTCTTCGCTGCTGAACCATACTGTTGACTCCATTAGCCCTTTTATTACTACCGTCCTCGTCAACGGCAAACAGGTAACCAGCATACATTATAGTTTCAATAGCAGGTCCGTAGTCTGGTTTGTTGCTACCGAAGTCACTGTACTTCGCCTTAGGTATGTGCGCAACGAAACAGGTAAAGCGAGGAGAAGTATCGGCTGTTCCTTTCCATAAATCCTCTGCAAACGCTCTTAGCGGCGATGCTCATGCTGTTTTTCTTACGGCCTCACATGGTCGCACTTTTCCAAAGCTCAGTACAGGGGTTTCGGTAGCACTATAGTAATGAACATCTACCGGACATTTGAACACTTATTTACCTTTGAAATATCGGCTTATTAAGAAAAACACAAAAATAATTTTGCGATTAAGCGAGTGCAATAAATCTACGCGTCAGAAATCCCTTTGATTAATATATCCAGGGACTCGTTATATATGTTTCCAATGTTTAATATAATGATACAAGTAATACGCACAATCACTCATTTTTCCTTAATCTTAAATGTAGAATTTATTCAGAAATTATTTATTTTATCTTTATTCTTTCTTTACTATACTATAGTTTTGAAAATTAAAAATAAAGAGAAATATTGTTGAGAAATACGTTGTTTTTTTAATTAATCTCTATAATAGCTCCAACATTTCAGCTTACTGTCGGCGTCATAGGGCGTAAAGAGACCGTGTTCGACAAACCAATGACTCCCGGAGAGATTCAGTCTGTGATGTATTCAACTATTCAGCCTTATGATGTGATCGGCGCCGTGTTACAGCAGGTAAGGCTTGTCGAATTTTCTTCAATTACGATTCACCTATATATATTTATATACATATATATAAGGGGTAGATTACTCGCTCTATATATTTTATATACTCGAATGAATATGAGGTTTCTAAATTTCTGGTGTTGATAGGGTACGCATTTTTTATACCACAAAATAAGAGCTGGGTGGAGACGCCCTATCATAGATCGACTTGGTCTTTACTTTCAGGGCTGCTGCTGGTTCGCCAGCTCGTCAACCCGCTCATTCCCCTTCGAACCCACATGCGCCTTTACCCACGAGAAATGTATGTCATTTCCAAGTCTTCAGCCTCAGTCAGTTTTATCCTCCTATCCTATCTCGAAAACTATCAAGTGACTTGACGATTGATCAATCTGCAGTTCAAGGGACAATTTGAGTCGCCGACAATCCTAGCCACCCGGTCGGACATTGTTAAAATATGTCTGAGCGGTTTGGTTGGCACACTTTTCGGCCTGAAAGTTGGTTTCTCCAGAGTTCCTCTAGACCGCCACGTCGGTATGAGATTTGCGCGCCGACACCACTTGGAGTTTGCTATAGTCCGTGTAATATAGATGTTAATAAAAATGTCGCACACTTCATTTATGTGGCGAAGTTGATATGTAATATTATGTCCACTGCATACAACTGGGTAAAAGGGCTTAATTTACACATAAGTAGAATATTCACTGTTTTACAAAAGCTAGCCATTACATTCATTAACTAAAAATCAATAATAGTGACGAGCCATGCTTATGTTTAGAATTTCCGGAAAATACGAAAGTAACCGAGCTAACTTAGCAGATTGGCAAGTTGAAGTGGCAGTAGGTGGGTCACATGGCGCGTAGATCAAATGGTCGCTGGCGTCGGTTTTGGAGTGTAAATCACGCTAAGTAGCGCGGCGTAAAATGTTCCCTTACAAAAAGGGCTATTTAACTGGTTATGGTCGTTACAAAACGTAACAAATCTATGGTTAATACATGGGTTTACCTAAAGATTTCTTATATTTTATATATTAGCAGTGGACGTTTGGCGCTGTTGCTAGGGCTTTGAGCGCTTCGAACAAAATACAATTTGGCACCCTTTCCTAGAAAAATACATACAAATTTATAGCAATTTAAAATAAGTTGTGAAAAAAAGCAAAAAATCAAAGTAACACAAAAAATGTGTAAAAAACTTAATTATTGAAAAATAAAACAATAGTTATTCACTTTCAAATAATGCAACATACATTAAAAAATATTTTATTTTTATCGGAGCCTTGAAAATGCGTCGGCCCGGGGCAATCGTCCAGCTTGCACGCCCTTTTATCCAGCGCTGCCTTCGGCCGAAATGATGATGATTAGATAATCTCGGTAAGGTTGCTCCACAAAATGTTACTGAAGTGTAGAAGCACCTTTCGAAACGAAAAATACTAGACAACGATGTATATCTCTGAATAAAAATAAAAGGGACTCTTTAAATACAAATACCTCTATATAACAGGAAATTGTGCTGTACTGTGGTCGACTGATCGGTACAAATCCGGATATGTTCCGTGGGATATTGAAGATACGAGTGGGATGGGTATTGGAGGCGATCCGTACGTACTTGGAGCTGTTCCCGGGTGAGAAACGCGCGGACGCCACGCTTGAGAGCCTGTCGCCGTACCGGCTGCGCAGTCTGCTGCAGCGTGTGCTCACCGTGTCCGATTGGGCCGACGAACGCGGGTGAATAACAATTGTACTATGATTTAATCATATGTTCATATGAGTAAGTTTATTTTGCAAAAAGCTTTGGTGTCGTTTGGAACTACATTTTAGAAAGTTTCTTTCATTTGATTTAACTAAATTCAACAAAGATTGGCTGGGTTCGGATGTGTAGAGCGTTGTCTTTTTTGCACAGTGCTCCGACAGCTTGTTATTACATATATATAGAGTAATTGAAATCGTTTGTATTATAAATATATTTATTTCCAATAGGCATGCCAACAACAATACATAATGTAAGTTTACATTAATTTCATTTAACAAAGTACAAAATTAAATATTGGAATATTAGAGGATGCCGCTATATACGGGCATCGAAACATAAATAATTGCGTAAAATGGAAAAAAAATTAACGGCTCTCAAAATAATAATAAAGCAACATCTCTACAATCATTTGCATATTAAATTAAGAATAGCTATAATGTGTTTATAAAACATTATTATAATTGCAGCGTCATTCTCGGATATCAAGCAGTCATTTCCTACCATGCCATCGCATACCTATTGCGTGGTACAGCGGTTTTGGTAACACTGTAATATTGAATCGTCGATTGAGTTACATATGATGAACGCTGCCGCAAGCTCTGATACGCTTTGAAATGGATTCCTCTTCGCAATCGGATTTAGTTTTTATCGATTTGTGACTACTCCGATCGTCACAGATCTCGTTTAAAATTAAATTTTCCGGATTTTAACGGATACCGAACACGTAAAACGCACCGTGCGTTTCTTGGCGGTAATTTGTATTTTCACGTCTATGATTTATTGTGCAGTTTTTGCAACGCCGGATTTACTGTACTTATATTTAAATATCACGCAATATCGCGAAATATATTAAAGTGGCTCAAAAATGCATACTTACTTATTTTTATTATAAAATAGTGATGACTTTAAAGAGAAATAAATTTAAATTAATCTAAGATATATTTTTAGATTAACACCTCTGCAACGCCGCCAGTTAGAAGGATGCTTGTGCCGTGTGCCGAAACATTTCTACATACAAATTTGGGATATTCTCTTACGGACGCCGAAAGGAATAATAGTACAGGTAAAATGAAAACATTCTTCTCTATTTTTTCTGAAACTATTATGAAGATTTTTCCCTATACATAGCAAGTCAATGCTCGCAATAAATCAGTTTTTATTTTTCACCAAAAAAATTCGAGTAATCAGTTTAATTAATACATGTTTATAATGGTGTGATTCGGTCTAGAAATTAAAAATTTCATGTATATATTTTACCATCCATGTATCGTAAATCTAATTCAAATTATCTTTATTTAAGTAGGCATTTACACGTACTTTTGAATCGTCGGTTATTTTAACATTATAATTAGTAAGCTACCACCGGGTCGGAGAGCTGATCTCCTAAGAAGAGCCTGTTAGAAACTCAACAGTTGCTCTTTTAAAATGCCAAATGAACTTGCCGGTAATCTCATATCGATTATTTAGATATTTTAGTTATTTTTAACAGGGACACGCGATTCCTGCTCAGCCAACGTTAGTGAACATGTCACGGTCAGAGCTATCGTTCGCTCTCCTCGTCGAGGAGGCGCTCGTGCGCATAGAGTCGGCGTCGCGACGTCAGCTCTGCGTAGAACTGCTCTGTGTCCTCGCCACCATACTCCGCCGCAACCCTGAACTCTATCTACAGCAGCCTTTGGATTTGGACAAACTCTTGGATGACGCGCACTATACTTACGCCAAGGTACGTTTCAACAGTGACGTCTATACAATATATTCATTCCTCAGTACCTAAAAACGAAGGTCTATGACCAAAGTATGTTACGAGTAACGATTTACCGGCTAGGATACGTGGTCTTTCGATTCGGGCTTCTTGGCTTTTCAACCGGTCTTATTGAAAATCTGTGAAAAAGTCCAATATCAAGCAGTGGGTGTCCTACACCTGAAATTGTAATGATCATAATGATTGTTCGCTCGCTTAATCACGCCCATATCCAATTAAACTGTTCCTAACTAAATACTCAAGTTTACAGTGACCAGTTGCTGACATAACTTGGAACAATGATTCACTGCATTCTCGACACGAACTGTAACCTATTTCATGGGGCTGTAGGGTCAAAAAAGGGACTTCGGAGGACGATTCTGGAAGATAGTGTATCATAGACCATTTCCATTAAATTGATCATAAAAGTTATATAAAACTATTTGTTTGGCCTTGATTTATTCAACCACCTCTAGTATTCTATTACTATTGGACAATTGACGACCACGAGTCGGTAGACGCGGCGTGGGTAGAGGACCCTCCACTAAATGGAGCGATAACTCAGTGAAGGTCGCTAGAAATCCGATGTTAATGGAAGACCATCGCGCTTCGTCTCGTCCGCAGTGCCGAATTGCTGAATTGGGCCTCTTGCAAACATATACGCTTATGCGGACACCATTCCGTTCGGCGCAACTAAAGAATATTTACATGAATCTCTCTTATTAAAAAACAGTGTCTATTATACTCTGTGTGTCTACTTTGATAAGTTAAATAACTATTAGGGGGACCAGAAAGTAACGTCGCTTTCTTAACTTAATTTCACACGACTTAATTTTTACAAGTTTTTATTTCTAATCAACAAAATATTCACCTTCGTTATCAAGAACCTTTTGCCATCTAGTATACAAATATACAAATTTTCAATGCCGGAGCGGTAAAAATTAATCGGTTTTTCTGTATATATATGTCGACAGAAACGACAATGCTTTCCGGTCCCCCTAATATATATTATTTTGTAAGCAACAAATATATTATTATTAAATCACTGGATGCGGATACCGCAAGAACGCTCATCGCGGCAATCTTTAGGCGAGGGATATCTTGCAGTGGGCGTTAATGGGCTGATACAATGATTAGACAATGGTTTTATTGTCCTTATTAATGTAGATTTTTTAAATTAAATCTAATAGGATAGCGGGCTGCCGGAAAGCGAGTACAGGTCGGCTTTGAGCGCAGCGGCGCCGGCAGTCGCGTTGGGCTACCTGGCGCGGGCCGTCGTCAACAGCGTATTGCAAGCCGCGCCTGCACCACACCTTCAGCCTGCCGCTAACGAATCCTGCCTCGTTGCATAATCAAACTATAATCCCATTATGCATAGTTCGTATACATAACATACCAGCTACATCCTTAAGAGAACTTAATTCCTATTATTATCTACGGGATAATTTAACGTGACCCCTTGTGTACATGACAAGAATGCCATAAGAGCCCAATTTGATAGAAACTGAAATCTGATTAAACCTTCGTATAAGGCATCCTTCAGCTGAAAGCTACGAGGGTTCTGAACGCCCTCTAATCTGGGAAGAGCCCACAGCAAACACGGACGCTTTTTTTGTTTACTTTCGAAATATTCTCAATACAGTAGTTTACTTTTGTGCTGTTATCACTTAATAATCCTTGACACTATAATAGTTTCTTTGCAGTGTAAGTTTTTCTTAAATACGATGAAATAAAAAAAATAATGACGAATATTGTAATGTCATACACAGGTACCTGCAAAATGTGTCCATTTTTAAAAACCTATGGCTCACTTCCTATAAACATGCAACAAAAAACAAACTAAGCCAAGTGTTGCCGAGTTACATAAATTATAATGGCAGGACAATAAAACTTATTTTTATTAAAAAAATATACTATTACTTTTATTGAAAATAAATATTGTTTCCGTCAAAAGCAAAATAAAAACTAAACATAAATTTAGTGCCATTTTAGTTTTAAATGTCTATTGTACATAACTTGGTAAAGTTATTATTGAATTGATAATATACGAAAATGTTACAATTAGTACAACTTTTTTTGAATAAAAAGACTAAAAAGTAATGTCTTTGTTTAATTTTTAAACTTCTACAACTTTTTAATAGTCAAAATGTTCAATAAATTAATTGATAATGTTTAAAAAATGGCAACAAGATTGTGAAGTTTATTGTTTAGATTAAAAAATTACAAAGAAATCAATTGACATGTCACTTGATGTCAATCGTAAACAAAATAAGAAATGGAAAACTCACATAACTTGGAAGTAATTATATTTATTAGTTACGACAAAATTAATAAATAAAGTGATAACTCTTATATATGTTTAATTCGTTTATTTTTTTGTTTAACTGCAACAATAAATGTTATACTTAGTAATTTTATGTCTGTTGTATTGCAAGTTTATAAGGCTGGACAATGTTATGGTAACAAAAACAAAAAACTTCTTACATTAGAATGATTTATTTTTAATTGAAAACTGACAACTCACACAAGCATATGAGTAACTGACTTCACAAAGATTAATCTTTGTTCATACCAACACATTCAATTCACTACTTAAATAAATTTTTATCACTAAAGTCCATTGTATAGTTTGTTATTTGGTGACTGCTTAAGTATTTTTCTCATGGCTGAAACAAATGTAAAAAAATTATTAGTTTTAAATTTTTAAATTTAAAAGTTTATTTTTAACAGTTGCACAAAATTATAATATGAACTCACCTTCCTTATCTTCTTCTGAGAAATCTTGTTTAGGGAATTCAATATCAAATGTCACATACAGATTACCATGAAGATTATTGTTTTCAAAGTTTGGCATGCCCTCTCCCTTCTTACGCACTCTTGCTCCTGCCCAAGTCACTTTGTCACGTGAGACGGTCACTTTGTGCCCATCAAGATGGACTAGCTCTATAGTGAAACCAGTCAAAGCATCCTGTAAAGGAATTCAAGTTTGTAAAAGTTGTTACATAATTTATATATCTATTTCAAATTTCCTGTTAAAAATATTCAATTATACTGTGAAAAAATGTCTGAAGCTTTAATTTACCTGTAGTGAAATAGTGACATTAGTATATAAATCATCCCCTCGTCTGGAGAACTGTTGATGCCTCTCAGTTTTGAATGCTATGATTAGGTCACCAGGCTCTCCATCAATATGCGGCTCACCTTCTCCCCTTAACCGAGTTTTGTGATTATCAGGTGCTCCCACTTCAACCTACAAAAAGAGATGTGGTTAACTATATTATCATATCTTATTTCTTACCTACTAATACTTGCTCACATGCTCTTGAAGATAATTTAATTACATGGTCTAGTGCTGCCAGACTTCAAGGACTACTTACAACTATCTTCTTTTTACTCGTCTACCTAGGAGAAATTATAAGTGTCCTCCTTGTGATGTACCTGCCTCTTAATACTTTAAAGTTGTAACAGATTAGGCATTATTTATATAACAGCCTACTTTGCTCTTTCTGTAACCCTCTGATTAACTTATAGCCTACTCATAAAGACCAGAAACTGATGTTATTGTACTTATTTAAAAAAATAACTACAAAATACTAGATTTTAGATCTTTTTCAAATATAATGTTGGGAACAATGTGAAGTAACAATTTTAACTTGACATTGAATTTTTTACAAGTAATCATTTTAATCTACCTTATTCGCAATATATTTGTAACACACTTGTTATTTAATAAATACCTCAATTTCCAGAAGTCTTTCTTCATTGACCAGTTTCACATTAGGACACTCATCACAAACTGTTTGCTGCATCATTTGGAATCGCCCAGGGCCTAAATTTCTGGTCACCATTTCCTGTCTACAATTACATTTACGTGTGCCAGCTGCTGGTTTTATTACAGGCTTATAGCGAGTTATCTGCGAAATTTTTAAAAATTAATGTGTTAAATTGGAATATATTTATAACATGTTGATAAGATTATTTATATATAGAGAAATATATAGAATTTCAATGTTGAATAGGGGAATTTAACTAAAGCAGAATTTAAATAAATAAATCTTTGGCGTATTAAAACAATTTGGTGCTATTATATCATAAAAGGAGATTAATAAATACAGCGACTTTTATAACTTACTTCAATAAAATTGCCATTGTAAAGTTCTTCCAATGAAACAGTTAGCTCTAAAACAATATCTGCTCCCCGTGGAGCCTCATGATGTTGGGGCTCGCCCCCAAAATGAAACCCGAAGTCTCCGAAAAAGCTGGCAAAAGGGTCGTTGTTATTCATCATTCCGTCTTTTTTTAAACATTCTTCGCCGCACCTATCGTATAACTCTCGCTTTTCTGGGTCTGAAAGTGCCTCATATGCCGCACCGAGATCTTGAAACTTTTGCGATGCATTCGGATCATCCTGATTTTTATCTGGATGTAAAGCTTTCGCTTGTTTTCTGTAAGCTTTCTTTATTTCATTGGTGCTAGCAGAACGAGAAACACCGAGTATATTATAAAAGTCACGACCGGCTAATGTGAACAAAAATGATGACATAAAATAAATTAGACACACATACACATTGTTAACTAACATTTTTAAATGTCTTTCTCTAGGAACTGTTTAAAAGATATGTTCTAACTCGAGCGAACATCAATACACATTTTCATTTTTGACACATAACATTTGACAGATGTAAAATGGCAATTCGTCCAGTTTCGATTGGTTGTGAAAATATTTAGAGGAAAAGGGTGACATATCCAGCCGACATCACACGTTTGGCATATATTGACACGCAATAAGAGCGACTTCTCTAACAATTACATCGTCCAATAAGATGGGGCCTCGTACTTCGGTAATGCTGCCAGATAAATAATCCATTCTAACTGAAAATAACCGACTACCCGTAACATAAATAGGTAATGTGGCATTCATTTTTCAAATTACTTTATAATCAGAACCTTTACATATTAAGTTTTACCAGTGTACTAAATAATACAATACATTTCTTCGATCCAAGTCATGTCCAGCAATTCCAAACAAAAAGTAAAGAAAAAATATTTTTAATCATAATTATTAAATCTGTCAAAACACGCTGGAGTACAACTTCTACGATTATTTTTAAAATGGAAAATACTCTGTCCGTTAGTAATTGCTTCAATGACGTTTTACTATTATTTCATTTGACTTAGTACATCCCATTAAAATGTTAAAAATGACACAATTATCAGAATTACAAAATGTTATCGAAGTACATAATTTCAAAATGATAAAATACTTTATTTTTACTTTTTTACCTTTTTTAAGTTTAGGAGCGATAATTTCTGATTACGTTGATTGTGTTATAACTACTTTTCAAACCATTCAATAAAAATGTGTGGTTTTATAAGTATCACGTTATATTTAGACTTGTATTTAGTTATCTTACGTATATATTTCCATATCGTAAAGGGCGGCATCAAAAAATATAGGTAATTATTTTTTAAAAATTCTAAATTTTTAAAGCTGTCATCATCTATAGTTAGATGATTTGCAAATATACCTACATTGAGAGATCAAGTAAATAGGATTTTGATACATCAAGAACTGATTGTATTTTGGTTTAAACCAAAGAAATAAATATTTTTTCTCTCTACAGGCTTTGTAAATTAGTTATTAATTAGGAGATAATAGGGCGACTATTCCACCTGTCCTGTACTCGGTATACTGCCTAAAAATGTTCCATTCCAAAACGGCAATAGACAAACACAAGACCTTCCCGTTGGTTGTTTTGATTTGCGCTTTTCTTATAAGTATGTATACTAACTTAACATACTTGATCTCTTTTTAAACGCAGTTAGCATTTGATCCATTGTTAATGTGCGTAAATACAATCATCGAGTCTACTCATTTTCGGCTAAATTAGCTGCAAATATAATAGCTTCTTTCTTTTTGCGCACTAATTTTACATCTTTTCCATCATTTATCTTCTCTTTTTATCTTCAAAATTCCAGTTAATAGCCATTATACGTAATAAAACACCTCGATTTTGGAGCAACTTTTCATTTTACGCAATCAACTTTAATAATTTAGTCTCTTCTCCGAAATGTAGCTTTCTTCCGTGTTGAATAAAGTTAGATAAAGTCGATGAACAAGAGCCTTAATTTATAATGTAACATTATATTTAACATTATTTATGTAACATTATATATTTATGTCAGATTTAATTCAGTAAAAGAAACCTTTTTTTTCCTATTCTAATTTATTTACTTTAGCTACCTTCATTAATTTATATCGATAAAAGATTACCCGGTAAAGTATTATTTCGACATAATGTTCGCTGTTATACTTAGTATATAAAACATAAATAAATTTCTTTTAATTTTATTAAGTGTGTTCATTTAGTTTTATTTTCTGTGATGAAATACAAAAAACACAAGTAGTTGTCATGTTGACGTTATAAGTTACAATTGCTGGCTCATGCTGTTGCTGTCTGTGGCTCAAACCTATTGTATTCAGAAGTATTAAATTAGCGAATCATTTAAACTAGAAAATATTTGTATTTTGATTTCGACGAAAAGCAATGGCTTCAGTGTTGATACCAGAAGTTCCGGCTCCTGGCTTTTCTTTTGAGAACTTTCAACGGTAATAAATATATTGTTTGATCTTTTTATTAATAACGCAAGTTGATATTCATCAGTACATTTGTTTCAGAAATGCATTTCTCGCCCAAAAAGGATTTCCTGCTCCAAAGGCAACAAAAACCGGTACGACTATAGTAGGTATTATTTACGCCGATGGGGTTATTCTCGGAGCTGACACAAGAGCAACTGAAAACACTGTAGTATCTGATAAAAATTGCCAGAAAATTCATTATTTGGCTGCTAATATGTATTGTTGTGGAGCGGGTACAGCTGCTGACACAGAAATGACTACACAAACAGTAGCCTCGCAGTTGGAACTGCAGCGTCTTCATACTGGCCGAACTGTACCTGTAGAAACAGCTTCAACTCTTTTGAAACGAATGCTGTTTCGTTATCAAGGATACATTGGGGCTGCTCTTGTGCTTGGAGGTGTTGATCGCACTGGACCACATATTTACTGTATATATCCTCATGGTTCTGTTGATAAGCTGCCATATGCTACTATGGGTGAGTTACTTAACTTTACTTGTTATGCTAGAAAGGTTGTATATTAAATTTAGTCTATTCTAACCTTAAACAATTTTGATTGTTCTTTAATTATTAAAAATATCTAATTGCCAAATATCACCAGTAAGTCTGTCTCTTTGCTTGATGCTGTTTTGTACATTCATAATGTACACTTTACTGTGTCTTGTTTCTGAGGGTGCTATAGCTGATGAGTTTGGTATACTATAGACTAACATTAGTACTGAGGCATTACATATTTTGCTTATAACAAATGACAATATGATCTAACTGGTTTTATAATACACACTACAGCTTGTGACATGGAGGTTAAACATATAAAATTCTAAGTTTTTTCAAATTGGACAGTGAATGTTCCACTTTTTTCTTATGCTTGGCAATGCTTGGCATAAAAAAAATATACAATTAAATAACTAAATAGAAGTTAGAATTGTTTTATTGATTTGTAATTCGCTTTTAAATATATGTTTATATATATATATATATAAATAAGGTTTTTAATACTATCTTCCATACCTTTGAGAATGTCAATTTATATAATTTTTTACCATTGTCAGTAAATCAAGATTCTTCTAGAATATATTGTGATTCTGTTGTAAATTTTTGTCTTTGTTAACTCTTGAAAAAGCCATTTTTTGAGCATGAAGTAAAGGGGGTGAAGATATAACTCCTTTGTCATATTATGCCACATAAAATTTTTTTCATGTTGGAATTTGATATGTCAATAACTTCTGGCAATAAAAAGTATGCAGGGACAGATTGAACTACAATTATTTTAATATGTAGTAATAAAAATATTGAAAATGCTTTTTTTAATATTTTAGCATGATATTGTTATTTTTTAAACCATTGATTTTTAAACAGGGTTTACCATTAATTGTCAGTAAATAAGCTATACTCTATACATTTAAAATTTTAACTCCTATATCCAATCACCCTATATATGAATAATTACATTAATTAAAGTGTAATTTTTTTTCATTAAACAGTTTTTTATGCCTCATTTATAATTATTAGGTTCTGGTTCCCTGGCTGCAATGGCAGTTTTTGAATCTGGATGGAAACCCAATTTATCAGAGGAAGAGGGCAAAAAGCTTGTGAGAGATGCAATTGCTGCTGGCATCTTTAATGATTTGGGTTCAGGTTCCAATGTAGACTTGTGTGTTATTCGAAACACAGGTCCAGCTCAATATTTGAGGACATATGAAGAAGCAAACATCAAGGTAATGTAATACATTTTGTGTGTGTTTATTATCCATTTAATTAAAATTGTTATAAAAACTAATCTATTCATTTACTATATAAATAAAAAAGATCAGTTTTTATTTAGAAATAAGCTTGGCAATCACTTAGCATCAAGTCACTTGATAAGAAGGCTAGAATGATGCATACTCATAAAAAATAAGTAAATTCCTCTCTTTAAACCAACAATTTATATTTATATCATGCTTTATAATATTAATTAATTAATTCCCTAAAATAACAAAATGATCACAATACACATTTTTATGAATGTAATATGCCATTATTACTATTAACACCCTAAGAGTGTTCTGTAATGTCATATTTCTATTTTAACTGTTCTGGTAAGTGGAATAAAATTGTTATCCTTAACTTTTACAGGGCAAGAAACAGGGGTCCTACCGGTATCCACTTGGGACCACTGCAGTCCTGAAACAACGTGTAATTCCTCTGGAGGTTGAATCAGTTTCTGTCCATCCAGTCCAGCCTATGGATGTAGAGCCAGTCCACAGTCGCCGTTAACAATATACTTTCGTGTCAATAAATAATTTTCACTTATAACTTTTTGGTTTTAATTACATTGTTCCCAAAAAGAATAATGTTTTGATTTATACATATTTAATATTTTTAAAAAGTAATAACCAGAAGTGATCACCTTTTTTCTATTTGACCAAAACATAATTGCTATAATTAAATACCTAACACTTAATATTATTATGGTATTTCCTCTCCAGTTTATGTTAAATGGCGACACCTAGCCTTGTGGAGCTGTTACAGCTTCTTCGGTCACCAGATTCGCAAATAGGACGGACATCCACGAGCTAAATTATCAATTTTTGTCACTACTAGTTCTGCCCGTTCTCGTCCATTATTTCGATATTGTATCGCATCTGTGTGACTCAGGTACACCATTTGTTTGTCCCTCTGGATGTTGTAGGGAGGAGCAGTCTAGTTCTGTTGCTGTCGCTTTGCGCTGATTCTGTAGCTATCGAAGTTTTTTTCATTCTTACGGGCGTCTAATCCTTGTGTAATTATGTTGGCAGCCTCCTTCTCTTGGGAAGCTGAATTTTGTGGTTTTTCTTGTTGTTATTTCATCCAGTAGAACAGGCAATAGTCTAACTAAAATGTATGTTTTATATTAATCCAATGGCCATCGATCATTGGCATCATGGCACACCCTCATGACATGCACGTAGTTATACATTGGTGAGCTCTGGTGCTTATTACTTTAATTATAAATTAATAGAATTTATTATTAAAGCCCTGTAAAGGTTGAGGAGGTTAATGAACAATAACCAATAATTTTTATTACTAATTTTATTACAAAAATATAAAAATTGTGGACGGAATAGTTATACAACAAAGACATTCCCAAATAACATTCACATTTCTTATTATAACATGCATTTAAAACTACTAAAAATATCTATTAAAAGAAATTTATTTAATAAATTATAAAATTGTACATAAAAAATGACACTCGGAGCAGAAGTGACTAAAGTTTATAAAACTATTTTGAGTATAGTAAATTATTTCTTTGAGCTTATTACACAATAAAAAATAATTTCTTAATAATATTCCTATTAGAGATTAGCTTCGCTTATGTAGAATAAAATCCCATGTATCTTTCCATCTGAGATTTATCAGATCGTTTTCGGTTAAATCAGTGTTGCCATAAGTCAGAACGCTAAATTTAATAAAAGTAAGAACAATGTATGCTAACCAAACGACAACGCCCATGATAAACATGTTAGTCAAAGCACGCGTTTTTTCCCGAAGTTGCAATATATAATATATATGGTCAATAACAAATGCTAGTAGTAAAATTTTAAACATATAGGCTGGTAAATAGTGGTGTAGAAATAGTGTTCGGTCCATGAAAAAGTAAGGCAGGTAATGGAGCCAATACCCAAGGTAAAGAATGCAGCCGGCATTGTAAAATTTTTGTAAAGCGTATATAGGCAAATCTTCACATGAGCGGCGCTGTCGAATAGCATAAAATGCTAACAAACCACTGTAAAAAAGAACAGACAACGATCCAGCGTACCATGTCACGAGATTTCCGATCAAGTGTATTTGTGCCTGTAAACAAGTATTTTTTAGTGAAAATATGAATCAAATAAATATAAAATATACATTGAAACTTTTTAAGCAATGTTTTTATTAATACAAATAACATCTTTGAGACAGAGCATCATTTTTTAAAAAAATAAATGAAATAAATCTCCAAATGTTAAGTAAAAAAAAACTTAAAAATAGCTCCACTCATACTTCAATTTTGTTAATATATTCATTAAGATACTAGGAAGGTTTTTGTGGAGTTTATAATAATCTTTTATTTTCCCATGCAAACCACAAAGTGAAATTTCAGCAGTAGGGGCTCAATTGCTGAACACAGACCTCCTCCATAGACCTCCAATAGGATCAGTTGGAAGCGGCCTGCATCCAACGTCTCGTCGACTTTAATAATATCGTTCGTCTACCTTGTGTGTGAACTTCCTACACTTTACATGCGTTTGCAGCCGCGGTTTCTCAAATCTTAAGGTCCCCGCGGTCTACTGCACGCTATGTTTTTCTCACTCCTGACACTATCTTGTAGAGATATCCTGGGCATAGCCCACTCCATAACTGTTTTAGCGACTGTGAACTTACCAACGCGGCCCTGACTGACAGACTACTTTCCTATGCCCTAAGCCTCCATTAGTAATCACACTGGATGTAGACCTAAGCAAATATTTATAAAGCTAAAATAATATTCGTATTTCACTCTTACATTGGAATGTGGTGACAGCCAGTAAGCGATGGACCGAGCTAGTAACGGCCACTCGGTGGGTTCACTCGCAAACATATGCCCGCTGGGTGCGTCTGGCGCGTGGGCTATCATCTTATACTGCAACTCCATGAATTTCGCCCAAAAGGACATCTGTGTTGCAGCTGTCGGGATCATCTCCGCAGAAACGAGCTCACGCTCACGCTCTCGTCTGTCTTCAGCTATGAGAAATGCCATTTTTTTAAATTATTCGAAATTACAATAGCAATAGTTGACAAGACATCTATATAGATACATATATATATAAGTTTATATATAGATATAAACTATATTTAAAGTTTTTGTGTACATCTATTTACATTGACCATAGCATCATATTTTACAATATAATGTTTAAGTTTGATATAATGGATTATTAAAAAAGGCTTTACAGAATACGAAAAAATAAGATCGTATATTGAGTAAAAAATTTTTTTAACGATTGCAGCGCAAAACTTACAAATAATGTTACACAAGTGTGAGTAGTAGTAGTGAGTACAAGTGCAGTTGTGCTATCTTAACATAATAAAGATTGCGTTTTAAAATACCAATGATTATTAATAACATCAAAATATAACTTCCTCCGTCCACAAATAACTTTATAGTGAAATTAGTCCAGAAGTCCCAAAACTTTTTATTTTACACCATATACAAAATTCACTTAAATTTTATACCATATTCTCAAAGCTCGTCAAAAAGTGTCAAGATTAAATGTAACTATAGAAATTTACGTTGCCGACTTCCAACCACGCATAAAAAGTTTTGGAAAAAATAAAGTAACTTTCGTATTTTGTCCCTTTGTCCGCCTGAACAAGCGTTGCGGACGGCGACACGTACTGAATATAGAATATGCAAGTACACAATTAAATTTACAAATAACAGTCGCCGACCTTCTTAAAGTATTATTTTCCTACATAAATAAAAAGCACTCGACGCCTCTTGCCGCTGTTAAAGCGGAATTAAAATAAATTCTCCTCCATGTTCTTCGCTACAATACACATAACATATCGGGCCCCCGGCGAACGCGATGAACCACACAATTATTACTCTCGTACTGGTTCAAGCGAGAGAGGTCAGGAGAGGCCCGCGTCTCCCCCGACCACCGAGTAGTCCTCGCTTCGCAAACCTAAATAACACCATTCAATACATTGTAAACCTACACGGGTATGTTCCCTCATGCGAACATCATCTATGTAACTGGAATTCGATCGTGCAGAGTCAATTTTTAGCTCACGGACCTTTGTGTACGTGAACTCTATTTAGACGAAGCTGCAGCCTAAATCGGTTTGCAGCAATCGCATCAAACGCAAGTATATTGGTAAAATCAATCCAACATCTTTATTTAAAGCAAATAAATTTTCGTGAACGACGGTGGTCATACGAATCAACGTAAACCTATCTCCCTCCCCCATCGCGTCTTGCGTGCACCCTTAGAGAATCCAAATCCACTATGGGAAACATTAATTTAGTTAATTGATCTTAAGAATCTTTACCTATCGTAAGAGTCTCAAATATATACGCCAAGAGAAAATACACAAAGAGAAGAATGTCAGAAGAACCTAATTGGGTAGAGATAAGAATCAAATGGAGCTCCAAGCACGTCCCGATCTTTGATGAGTTTTATAGAAATCCACCAACTCAGACCAGTTAATTTTTAAAGATTAAATCCACAAATGTCTTTAATACAGTTGTTAGTGCAATTCATTTCCAAACTAGGATTAATAATTATAGCAGTTTTATACCAGTACAGTTGTTTTTTTTTAATTTGATGTACGACTGGAACATAAACATGATTTTTTTTCACAAAAATGCCGATTCTCCTAACATTAAACCATTAATTTTACATTAAATTAAAATCTCACCTTTTGTATAACGATGTTCTTCAACATTCCATATTGTGTCTTGATGGGTAACAACCTTGTCTGCGACGACTTCATGCTGGTGGAAGCCCCAGGAAGGCAACTGTCTACCACTAAAACGCAGAGCTGAACCGGAGTCCACGTGTATCAAGCGAACCAAGGATCTGATACTGTCCCATGTTGCATCTTCGTTGTCACGATTCACAATCTCCACGCGCCAAAGATTTTGAGCTGGCATTGAAACGTTGTAGTCAATGTAACATGACACCTCCTGTGAACACAATAAAAAAAATTAAATTACAGGTTATACATATTGTCACAGAAACAAACGTAAATCTGAAATCGGGAGGCTAACATTTTAACCGGACTTTCATCAAATGGCATTTGCAGTCCGTGGAATCAAGGCAACAGGACACAGAGGGCGCCTTGCCATTGACCTCCTTTAAGGTAGGAAAGAAAATTTACAGAAAAAAAATTGATCTGATTTGGTCGGTTAAAGTTAGATGTAGTAATAATTATGTACAACAGGGATGAGCAACACGCGGCCCGTTAAACATGTTGGTGCGGCTCGCCAAGCATTTCTAAAATTTAATTTATTTTATCGGCTTTCTCTCAATTATATTGTATTAAAACTAATTATAATAAATTGGCGGTACATGCTAATCCGAAACAATTAATTAAAAATAACCACCGATCAAAACTGAGTGATGCACGATTAGAAGCTGCGCACTTATGAAATATACTAGAGGTGGCCAAACAAACTGCGGCTCGCGAGCCACATGCGTCTCTTTGAACGATTATTTTTGGGTCCGATTGATTATAGAATTATTTCAACATTTAAATTTATATTGCCTATGTCAGCTCCTGGGAAATCGATACAAATTACTGGTGTGAATCATTATTCCACCATAAAATTAGCAAGATTCAAATCAGATCATAATTAATTAACCGGCATCTTAAGTATTATTTTGAGTGCTGTCATATACGTGTGCCATTATATCTAACTTCAGTTACCCTTTTTTTGTACTTTTGTTGAAATCATTTTAATATGATTTTTGTAGAAAAAAAGAAAACAATCTTTTGCACGCTTTAAATGCGTATTCAATTGCGGTTCACAAAACTTTTCAGATTTCTAAAAAAGGCTCGCACCATCAAAGGGCTTGGCTACCCCTGATATGTACGTTTGTATGGAAAAGCAATGTCAAATTTCTCATCAAAATTTTAAAGTACATTCGTTTTTCTGTTCTTATCTAGTTTATTTTTATTTTGCATAAAAAATTATGTATTTTCTTATTCGTCTAAAAAAGTTGCCCTTTTACGTAGAAGGTTTTAAAGTGTTTTTTCTATATAATAAATCACGCTATTGTAATATGAACTTTTGTCTGCTCTTTTCGGAAGGATTACTAAGGTAACTGGAAGGGGGAAAAAAGAAAAGTTGTAATTTGTAATCATAGTATTAGAAAATCATATCGCAGGTATACTTTTACATTTTATTTTTCGGAGCTAGCCACTGTGTGTACTTTCTCCTAAATCCGGCTTGACGTCGATTTATGGGGCACTCTGTGTAAGAAGATTTTTTGAGAGCTTTACACAGAGCCTCACCTGTGACTGAGGGGACACGGGTGCAGCGACGTCGTGTGAGTTGAGCGCGCGGCTCGTAATTCCATGCAGCAGTTGAACAACATCCCCGTGGCGGATGGCGTCCGGTGGATTGGTCACTGCTAAAGACGCCTGATCGGGCCGCTTCACTATCCACCAATTGTTAACGTCTTTGAAACTATAGCATGTAACTTGCTGCTGGTGCGAGGAGCCGCGTCCGTCTGTGTAACGCACGGGGTACACATGCGCGTGGGAATGCAGCCAACACGTCCGACCATGTGAATGCCTGAATAATTTTACTCACATAAAATAACGGAATTTTTAAACTTTTACAAACAGACAGATATGACAGATTGTTTACCGTAAAGTTATCTGTGAACCGTGGCAAACGTGTAAAGGCTGTCCTCTCGTTATACTCGCCAACCCGCCCTGTAGTGAAGCTTGAAACGCACTCGTCATTACACTATCATGAGGGCCGGCTTTAGGAAGCATTGCCAGATGTGCGTAAAACACACCAATGTATACAGCTAGTGGCAAACATATCAAGATACATAATCTCCAAAGAACAGATAAAATAAGACGAAAGCTCGATTCAGTGCATCCAATTCTATGCCACATTTGTCTTCCGACCAAAAACAGTGCTAAATAATATGTGTAGAACCCAGAATATTTAACTCTGAAATGAAATTCTTTATTACATTTTATAATAATAATCTTCATTAGGTACAAAAATATACATTACAGAAACAATTGCAGTAGTTAGGACTCATTGTTTCAGCACTTAGATACCCACTGCAAGACCTAGGCATCCACCAAATATATCTATGAGAGGATATAACATAATTGCCAAGCTTGGCAGGCGGATTGGCGTGCGCAGTTGTAGTATTATGGTTTTCAGAGTATGCACTCTGCATACACTATATCTAACATAAACTGGAATATTACAGTGAAAAGGTTTACACAAAATACTGGGCCTTGATATCCTTGCCTAGAATGTACTACCTAAATATTAGCTAAAACAGAGTTGGCCATATTTAAAGAGCACTGTATTTTCCAGCTTCACATGGTTAGATAGAATAATGTAAAAAGTAAGCTTAAACAAATTAACCAAAAAAAATTTAAAATGTGTAATAATACTTACGAAAAGCAACATCCAAGTGATATAGCACCAATACATAGCCATACTACAGTAGAAGGCCCCATCTTAGTTGTGCTTTTTATGACGCAGTAAATTCCACACAGACCAAATAATAATTGTATGCTTTCTAATAGCATAAACTTTGACTGAGCTAGAAAACTATTCTCTGAAACATTTTCGTATTAAATGAAAACAATATTTAAGATAAATTACAAGGAATATAAATAGAAAATAATTTACAAAGTTTAATAAAAAAAATGTATGCTAACCCAAGAGGATTAAAAGAGCTGCAAGTACAGCAGTCCATTGATATGTTGATATTTTCAGCATCAATTGGTAAGCAATAGATACAAGCAGACTGCCACTTATAGCAGGTACTATACGTAAAGCTTTGATAGGCACAGATTCAGTGTAAGGTGATCCTATTCTGTCAAATGTGAAGTTTCCATCATATCCACCCATCCGACCAGCCAAATATAACAACTGTTTACCAAGTGGTGGGTGGGCATCAAAAAAAAATACTCCCTTGGTATATAAGGATACATATCTGCCATAGTGTAATTCATCAAAGCTGCAATATTTATATTATTAATAATAACTAATTAATTATACATTTAGTTATCTGTTCATGTTATGTAAAATTTTTTTTCTATTTTAATGTCAAGACAATTTTGTTGTTTGAGTTTCAGCACAAATACTGGTATATTTCCTACTGAGGAACTGAGCCATGCAGTTTTAACCACAAGTACGACTTTTGATACCTGTTACTTGCCAATGCCACCATGAGTCAAACTTCATACCCCAACAGCCACCATTCCTGACTGTGATGGGCTGACAAATTTTCTGCTTTTATAAAGTAATACATAGTATATTGTATGTCTAGCTCCCATAGTCTTATGTTCTATGGTGGAACATCTTCAGAAAGAACAACAAAGGCACAATTGTTATTATACCTAGTTAGCATGTCATGACATATCTAGTACGAAACTGAAATTCAAATAGTTGCTACACCTTTCAGCTAGCAGAGCAGGCAATTATAGAACTATATATAATTAATCTTATCCTAGCATTAATAGTAATTATGTTTATTACCCAGTAAATAAATGAAAATAAAAAAGATATTGTTCATTTTGTATGAGAATTTGAAATGAATACAAAGCTCATTTGCTTTAAGCTGATATGTCACAGCAAAATCTTACACATTTGAAATTATTCAATATTCATATCCTTAAAAAATTATTTTCATGTTCTTAAAAAAGTTAACAATTTAAAAAAAATAGTTTCATTACTTATTAGAATAAAGTAGAATGAATCTGTACAAAAAAATCTAGAGTATAGAACTAACTAATAATATAATTTGAATGTTATTAGTCCCATAAATAAATTAAAACATATACTAATGAGGGCATACATACACAATGTAACGCGGTTCTTCAAGGCTGTACAAACGAGTCCACAATGCTAGTAACAGTAAAATAAAAAAGACAACATCAATTTCTAATTTTAAGTAATAACTTGTTGGGCATTTTTCAC
The DNA here is from genome assembly GCF_028537555.1 of Battus philenor. Classification (NCBI taxonomy): domain Eukaryota; kingdom Metazoa; phylum Arthropoda; class Insecta; order Lepidoptera; family Papilionidae; genus Battus; species Battus philenor. The sequence goes on from NW_027181682.1 coordinate 11,887,334, forward strand.
AATTTAAAACCGTAGTGAATTTTGTAGGCGACCCAGATTCACATTCTACAGGTTGTTTTCCTTCCTGATAACATTCAAAACAATGTTTGTTAATAATGGACATATAGATTTTAAATGATTTAGTTTTAGAACAATTAAAAACTCACTTCTTTTTCAAATAATTCAGATGGATTTTTATAGTTTTCAATAGTTTCGTTTACATCACTTGTCTTTTTTTTATTCTTACGTTGTCGAATAGCTTTATCTATATCCATAATGAGTGAGGGATAATCAAATTTTCATATATATTACATGACAAAATTGTAAAAAAGTTATAAATAATATTTAAACAAAACTAACTGTACTTTCGAATACATTTGACGGGCATTTTTATGATGACATTTCCGTTAAGTTTCTCAAGAACATCAAAGACTGCAAATAATTAAAAATACAAATAATAGAATTGATAGATAGATAAAATATATTGGAAGTTTGATTAATTTTTTAACATATTTTGATGGATTGACGATAGAAGCATGGATCTATTACTATAAAACGTATTAATTTAAAAAAAAATAAAAGAAACGATTAAAGTTACAATAGTTTAAGTCGTACAATAAAATTACTTTTATAACAAAATTTAAATGAAGTGCCGACAACATAGAATCCTTTATTTTATCAACTACAATTTTTGGATATTTAAATTAATATTACGAAGTATACTTTAATGAAAAAGTTTACTGTAAATACCTAAGGTAAAAGTATATAATTGGCATAATATTAACAACTATTGCCTTACATTTATAAAAAAAACTACTTGTTTTCAATTTTTTCATGTTAGACGAAAATAAAATAATTCATAAGCACTTACGTAGCAATATTCTAAAAAAAATAATGTCCAATCAAAACAACAGTAATGAAAAAGAAAAAGATTTATGCCCCGCTCCGATTATAGTTCCTTGTCCGGTATGTAATCGAGAGTTTGACAAAAATGCTATTGAAGAACATGTAAACAAATGTTTGTTTCTCAATTCAATTGTAGAAAGTAAGAAAATGAAGAGAGATACTAATTTAAGCGAATGTTCATCAGGTAAACGATTTAAAATAAACTCAAGTGCCAAAGAAACGTCAATAAACGTAAGTGTATTTAAATTTCAAGTGCATTTATTGGTCGTTACAATAGCGTGAAGTATTTTATTACTTTTTCAGACAAAAGAAAAAGAGGATCACACATCAAACTGTTTAAATCCTAGAAAATCAAAATTACGTAGTGGAGTCCCTTTAGCAGAGCAAATGAGACCCCGTGAACTAGACGACATAGTTGGTCAAAAGGAAGCTTTCGGACAGGGATCTATGTTACGTTCTGTATTAGAGCAAAGAAAGATTCCAAATATGATTTTATGGGGTCCACCCGGCTGTGGAAAGGTTTGTTATGGAAAATTTAGAATTATGTTATATTTCTGTATTAAAGGAGTCAAATACCCTTTAGATCAAGGTACTATGAAAGCATAATACAGGTGCTATGAAAAGCTCCAGCGTCCAATAGAAGATGAATTATTATGTCCCTTTGAGACATTACATTGTATATTTTAGTATAATACATTTAACAATATTGTTTCAGACTTCTATTGCTAATGTAATAGACCAAATATGTAAAGAATCCAATGTTCTTAGATTTGTCAAGTTGTCTGCTACAATGGCAGGAATAAATGACATCAAAGAGGTTGTAAAAGTTGCAAAAAATGAAGCACAATACAAACGGCAAACAGTACTTTTTATGGATGAGATACACAGGTATTTATTATTTGTTCAACTTTCTGTTTTAAAAATTCTTTTAAAAACTCTGATGATTTTAGAAGCTTTTTTTATTTTTTATGCATTTTCTCTACTGACAGTTTAACAGCACCTGTAGTTTTTCTTGCAAAATAAAAAAAATATTAACGATATATATATAGGAATCCACATGGTGTATAATTCAATGGGGCACTCTTTAATGTGCTCAAGTTTATGTGTTAAAGTATTGCTGTATTCCAGTTTAAAGCCTGATGTATTTTCACATTACTGACCTGATAAGATGTATTAAGTGTGTAAAGTATTAACAGCAGGAATATTTCAGGTTTAATAAACTTCAACAAGACAGTTTCCTAGCACATGTAGAAAATGGGACAATTATATTAATTGGTGCAACAACTGAAAATCCATCCTTTAGTTTGAATAATGCCCTTTTAAGTAGATGCAAGGTCATAGTCATGTCCAAGTTAAAAGTTGATGATGTACTACAAATTTTGGAAAGAACTATTGTTAAAAATAAAATAGCAACTCTTGTCAGTAAAATCAACAATGTTAAAGAGGATTTTGAAGCAAGGTATTTCTCATTGACATTAACAGTAATGTCTTATTTTTTTTAAAACAACTTACAGTAAATATTTAAATTATTTTAGAGATATTCCAATAATTGAATATAGTTCACTGAAGTGGTTGGCAGAGATATGTGATGGTGATGCTCGAATTGCACTTGGTGCCTTGGAACTGACATTGACAGCTGCCGAGGCTCAATTTAAAGTAGAAAATAGTTATCAACCGCACATCATTACTCTAAGTGACCTACAAAATGGTATTAAGGTAAATTAAATTTTTAAATTACATATGAGATATAGTAGTTTAAATTTAACAGACATTTATTTTTTTAGAGAACCCATATTCTTTATGACCGTAATGGAGAAGAACATTATAATATAATATCAGCAATTCACAAGTCAATCCGTGCAAGTGATGATAATGCAGCCTTGTATTGGACAACTAGAGCTCTTCATAGTGGAGAAGATCCACTTTATATTGCTCGACGGCTGGTTCGTATTGCTTGTGAAGACATTGGTAAATGTTTACTGTTTTATATATGCATACTCCATCATGTTCTTGGTTAAGAACTATTTTCAACCTTGATAAAGATGGTGACAATGACATATACATGGTGATTAAAAATATGTGCAAACAAAACTATTACCATAAAGAATTCATTGAATTTTCAATGCAAGGGATTTGAAAACTTATATTTCATAATCATGTAAATTATTGAATAGAACCCTTTGTCTTTTTATTCTTTATAAGCCATAGAGGTCATTTTCTTTACTTCTTTAACCTTTGAATTAAGTTATATATATAGCATCCTTCTAAGTCCAGGTCTTCAACAGCGAATGGGGAGCTTAGGTGTTCTTTCTCTCTCTCTCCACAGCTTCCTTCTGCAACATCACTTTTTGCAGAAGGTTATACCAGCGCTCCATGACTGCCCGTTCTGAACAAACGCTTTAACGAACTCGGCAAATTTTATTCCCTACAGTGTTGGTAAGTCCTCGGCGCAGCTATTCCCAAGCTGTACACGTTACCATAATCGTGGCATATTGTTGCCCTGCCTATATGACACAAAACTTTTTGCACCTATTTTATATCACCATGTATATGTATAAATCCCTAAAGCTCTTACTACTTATTTCCATTCACTCTGTGAACAACTTTAAAAAAAAATAATATGAAAACAAGAAGTTGTATGAATTGACTTTAAATTTTTAATTGATTTTATCTTAAAATATGAGAATGTATACAGTATGTGCTCTATTAATGTTTGTCTTCGGGCTTAATTTCGATATTTTTAGGACTCGGAGATCAGAATGCGATTGTTGAAGCTGTAGCATGTCTACAAGGATGCCAGCATGTTGGAATGCCAGAATGTGACATCCTCTTAGTGCAAAATGCTGTTAGTCTTGCTAGGGCACCTAAGAGTCGAGAAGTGTATGACGCAATGAAGAGGTGTCAAGAATATCTGAGGAATGCAAAGGGAACTCTTCCATCAGTGCCATTACATTTACGGAATGCTACTACAAAATTTTTAAAAGATATAGGTCTGACTGAATTTTATTTTTATTACTCTTTGGTATAGAGGCTAGGAAACTAAATCAAATACACTAGTTAAGAGACATTTAAATTTTCAGTTTCTTTCTTAAGTTGTACCCCATTTCCAAAGTTTTTCATGTACCTCCATCAACATTAAGAGGCATAAGGATATCAATACTTGGCAGGTTTTTCTTGTTAAATAATGTAAACAGTGTCATCACAAATACTTTTTAACCTTTTAATGAGTTTTGTGTATGTTCAATGTCAATTTATTTTACTAAATGAATTTCTTTTTACGAGTCTTGTGATAAATGTTATACATTATTTACTTGTTGTTCATTAGGACCGTTGTGTTGACTGAAATATCAAGTATTTAAATAATTCTAATTACTGTATCCCGTTCCCGTCCCAAGTCTGAAGAAATTTAAAGAAATAGGCTGCTTAGTAAATTGAATATCTAATAAAATCCTATAAAAGTTTAAGACAAACTTGTGTATAAACTGACTGATAATAGTTCGCACCATGGGTGATTCGGCAAATTTCATTCCCGTTCTACATAGCTCTTACTTTTCTTACTGTGTGTAATCAGTATTTAAACTTTGCAATGATTATCCTAACGTTTTATAAATCGCACGACTGTTATTTTATATATCCGGACAATTTTGCACTTCACATTGCAATTTAAAGACTTGTTCAGAATTTAATATTATTAAAAAGAAAATAATTTTCTTATTATATAAATGATAATTGCAAAGTTGGACTGAATACAAATTGCATAACTTTAAAATCGCTTCAAAAGGGAACTAACGGTACCTGTTTTTAAAATTTGACAGTAAATATATACAGCAATCATGCCCACCTCTAAATTAAAACTCGTATTTTTCATAAATAAAATCTACTTTGCCAAGAATATTTATATATTTCTAAAGCTTATAAATTGTAGTATTTTTCAGGGTATGGAAAAGGATACAATCTTTTGCACAAGAATGAATCTGGAATTAACTATATGCCAGAGGGTATGGAAAATGTAAATTTCTTCAAGTGATTTACTTGCAAATCTGTTTCCTACATTTTAAAATCATAAATTTGATTCCTGCTGTGATCTTTACTTGTATTTAAACAAGAATAATAGTGTGATAAAAGAAAATTAAGGATGAATACGATTTTTCTAATTAAAAAGATGTTAACTATAATAAATAATTACTCTGATTGTATTTTTATTTTGTTATTGATCTGATGAAATCGCAAAAATGAAATATTCCTAGTATCAATGTTTTATTTGGGATAATCTCATTTTACAATTCTATGACATGGTAAAAATTTACTATTTACATTTCACACATAAACATTACTAATTTACCTAAAACATTGTACCTTTTGTTTTACTGACAGATTTTGCCACAAATTTAGACCTTATAAATATAAAAAAATAAAATAACATTATTTTTACTTTACAACATTTACTACTTGCACATTGTGCACAATTACTCAAGTCATCTTACATTGTCTAAAGACATTCCATGACAATATCACTTGATAGGATATCATTACAAGTGGACAACAGATTCCAGTATTTTTTTGTGTATTTTTGATAGAGGTTAAACTGAAGATGTTCTTCTTGTCTATTATTTACATGTTATGTCTTGATAAAACTATGCATTTAATGGTCAATAGTTCACAAAAATTGATATTCTCGTTAGTTGTTGAAAAAATTGGAAAATCCATTGTTGCCAATAAGGCTGATCAACTTCAACATTTTTTTTATTTCATGTCCATGTAATGTAAAGATTTGAAGAAAGCATAACATACTGAATTGGTGGAAGATAATAAACAAAAGATTGCACTTTTGTATGACTTATACTAGAGAGTAAAGCTAACTTAAACTAAACTACAAGCAATCAAAAACTAATAAAAACGATATATTAGAATCAGACTTCTAATTTGAAACCTAATCTTGGAAGGAACATAATAAATTGGTTATGCTGATAAATTTGTGTCCAAATTTTGCCTACATTATCTAGTAGCACAACATACTTTCAATATGAAACTGGTCAAAAGTTAATAAAATAATAAATAAGTGTTATGTAAAAACATAAAAATTTGTATAAAGTGGAACGTCTGCAGATTTAATAAAATATAGCTAAGGCTAATAAAGTATAACTTAAAACACGTATTCCGGACCGGCCATATCGATAGCCCAACGGAATTTGTCGCGCTGTGTTTTGTTGTAGATCTTTTCAATAGGGACACCATGTTTCTTACACCTGCAAGTTTTTAAACAAAATTATTAATTATATTTATTTTATTTACGCATATACATGCAACATAAGATACTTACCAAGCAACTGAGATACGGGGATCAAGATAATTTAGCTTGGATGTACCCAAAGCAATAGTTTTGTTTTCATCACGATCAGTTTCCTGAAGTTCCAGTTTTTTGAGTTGTTCCTTAAGTCGTTCTAAAGCCTTTTTCTTTTTATCACAAGCAAGTTTCTCTTTAACAGAGCCACGCTTAGCAGCTTTAGTAGCTTCTCTCACATCCTCTTCAGCTTCATCAACTTGATCACGTTTTGCTTGTATTTTTTCTTTTAGAGCTTCCATTGATTTTGAATGACCTTGAAGAAATATTTACAGTTAATTTTTATTTTTAATTTTAATTAATTTGATTAACAACTCTAATATCTCTATAATCATGACACTTGGAAGAATACCCAATGTTTGGTGGTACACAACCAAAAAATCCACAAACACCTAAAGATAGCAGTCAAAGAAGAGTTCAGAGCATGGGAAGTCCTATTGATGATGATGTTTTGCTCACCATTCAAACTAGCTAGCTGCCTGAAGAGACATGACATCCTTAAGCAATGATATATGTTTATGATAACATTTTTCTTTTCATTGGGCCAAAGACTTTCTTAAACACACCTATAAATGGAAGTCGAATAATGCTAGAAGCATTCATCATGAGTTGTTCATTGAAAAATAAGTTCTGATAAAACTATATTATAATATTTAACACTAAAAATAACCAAATAGAAGAAACAAACTCAACAATAACATAAGAAATAACATTTGTTATTGGATCATAAATCATGGTTATAAAGGTAATAAGTCATAAAATATAAGGTTTGTAAGTTATAAAAACACTAGCTGATCTCGCAAATGTTGTTTTGCAAAAAAAAAATTTAATATACAAATAGAAAATAAGGGTTTATCGTAGAGGGGTAAAAATTTAGGGTTATATGTATTTTTGTTTGCTGTATCGTAAAGAAATAAAAACAAAAAATTTGTCAAAAAATAAAAAAAAAATTTTTAAGGGTGAACAACCCTTATCACTTAGGGGTATGGAAAATAGATAGTAGCCGATTCTCAGACCTACTAAATACGCATATAATATTTGGTAAAAATTGGTCAAGCCGTTTCAGAGAAGTTCAAGTTCGAACACCGTGACACGAGAATTTTATATATTAGATTACAAATATTGTCAAATATTTGTAATGTTTTTATAACTTACAAAAAAGTTTAACAAAATTACATCCATTGTTCTTCCTGTGAAATTTACTTTTTGAAGAATAAAACCTGAAATTAAGCATTTGTGCAAAAAACAACATATGTTTTTTAAGTCATACTAATTTTAAAATAAAAGTTATGATAGAATCATTGTGATATTCATATCACAGGAACAACACAAGACAAAATGATGATGTAACATAATTATATGAAAATTACATGTTTGTATGTGTCCATTCTGTCAATGCAAAAGAACATACCATAGTGAAATAATAATTTTTTAAATTTAACTATTTTTTGTAATAATGCAAAGAGTACAGGTGATCACTTGACAGTAGAAAAGCTTAAAATGTAAACATTGAAGTATAAATTTCACTGTTTACATGTTTTTAAACAAAACTGTTAGTACATAAGTAATATAAAATTATTACATACCTTTAGGTACAGCTCGCTGATGGTTACAGAGTACAGCGACAGCCCGATTTGCACGATTATAGGCTAAAATCTTCTCAGGTACAGATGCATCTGGATCAGTTAGTTCATCTAGTTGTCTTTGTAAAGTTATTGAAGCATTGTACGTACGGAAGACTTTAGCAGTCAATCCAGGCATTAAATCTTTTAAATGTTCATTAAGAGTTTGGGTATTAAGTCGGTCAAATAAGTCATCACTGTCTTTTTTGTTTTCCATAAAAAGCTCAAGATTTTTAAAAACTCTTTTTTCCACTGGTACCTCATTACAATATCGAATAGAATCCTTACCAAGGAAATCAAAAACAACTACATATTCTTCACCATCTTTTTCTTTATGCAATTGAATATGTTCAACTCTCAAAGAACAACAACCAACTGTGTCAGCTTGATCATCATCTTTTTCATTACCTGCTCTCAATGCAAGTCTATCAATAAAATACAGAGCTACTGCACGCTGCCTCACACGCATTTCCTTAGCTTTCCAATCACTCCTATATGTATCTCTTATTTTGTCTATACACTTGTGAAGTTTTCTTGCGGTTTCATATTTCTGCCAATCTTTTTCTCCCTTTAATTTTGAACTAGGATTTAACATGACATACTTTGCTTGACCTTGGACATTTTCAGTCCATGATGCCAACCAAGTGACAGTGTTGTCATGCCTAACTTCCTTCCATTTATGTCCTGGTGGTGGTTTAGGTATCTTACTGTCTTTTGAACAATTTATCAAGACATCTTCAGGCATAACACGTCGTTTTAACATGCCCATTTTAGGGTGTTCTCCTCGACCTCTGAACAACCCTGGAGGTTCTATTCTGAAGTTTCCAATCTTTTCCTTATGTCCATCTATAATACAGAAACCATATTCCTTCTGAATTTCCTCATTTTTAGCCTTAAGTGCAGCTTTCTCTTCCTTAGAACGATTTCTATTTTTTTCAGATACACTTGCAAAATATGCACTCATTTCTTTAAAATCACATTTTGAGAGATCCTTTATTAGCTTTGCTTCTTCATGTGTCATGACTTTACGCCAATCGGTGAAGAAATTGTTATTAAAAGTAGATTTAGTAGTATAATCGTGATCTAACATCCGTGCATAAAATCCAGCTACTTCTTCAGTATCTTGAGATAATTTGATAATTTTTCCGTCATATCGGAACTTAACATTTTCAGGTAAAGGCTCATAGTCGGGCGCAAACAAGGGACCTTTATGTTCAAGAAAATTCCACTTAGTTCCATCATCCTTTTTCTCTTCTTCCCACCTATAAAAAAAAAACAATATATTCACATTCTGTTAAATAGTTACAAAATAAAACAAAGTGCATATGGTCATACTTGAAAGTATTCGAATATCTAAGACATTTAACTAATAACAAATTTTGGGAAGTAAGGCATGAAATTGGTCTAATTCGACATAACCTCAAGCCTGCAATGCCAAACATTTTAGATAACCATAACCTAAAATTTGACATTTATCCGAAATGCTAGCGCCATCTATTGTGAGCTAGTAGTTGTAATAAAAATTGCGTGGAAATATTAAAGGTAGAAATCAAATAAACTATTTGCTCATCAAGATATATAGACTATTTCTTTTTTAATTTATAATAAATATAAAACCCCTCTAGAAAAATCATTTTTACAAGACCAAAAATTTGTAGTCAATCAGCTGGGTGCAAAATATGTTTTAAGTTAATAATACTGACCATTTCCATACTTCTTGTTCATCTTCTTGTTTTTTTTTGCGCTTAGTTGGGCTAGGGCCATCATCTGTTTCTGTCTTGAACTTAACAGGTTTTTGTTTTTCAGCCTTCTTTTTCTTTTTTTTAGGTATTTCTTCATCTTCATCATCATAAATTGTTTCTACAACAAAGTATTTTAGAAACTATTAAAAATGGTCCTTTCATCAATAAATTGTTGCAAAAAATAAAAGCAATAACCAGGAATTTTGAAAATACTTTGATTGATATTAGGTGGCTGAAATTTTAAAACAAATTTATACCAGCATTTTATGATGAGTATGAATTAATACAAAATTATTCAAACTTTTACGAACCTTTTTTAACTTTTTTGTTTGATTTTTTACGTTGAAGTAATGGAGTGTCTTCTTCGCTTTCACATGCTGCTCGTTTTTTTGATCCCATTCGCTCTAACTTTAGGAGAAAAAGTTATATCTAATTATATTATATATCTGCCAATATATATAAAAGCAATCAGAATATTACATGTATAACACTGTATATTTATATTTATGGATACATAAATTGTTATAATGAAATCAGAATTTCACTTCTGTCCAATTTATTTCTATAGATCACTGAGCATTAACTATAATTTACAAGAGTAATTTTTAAATATTAATCTTTAATTTGTTAACACTATATACAATATTTGCTTTATTTTGAGACTTACCAGAGGTGTATCTTCTTCACTATCTTCATCAGGGGGAAGTTCTGAAAGAGGTTCATCTTTGAACTGTGATAATGAGTAGTCACAAGATGAAGCTGTGGTATTGGCTGCATTGAAACCGTCTTCACTTTCTTCTTTCACTTCTCTTTTTATATCAGATTCATCAATCTGTTCAAAAACAAATTTTGAGTCAAAAACAATTCTGTATATTATCATCTTCATATAGTATTTCACTAAATATGATACACAGTACTCGTTATAGCCAACTCAATTATTTATAGTATTCAATTTCATGTAATTTCTCTAGAAGAATTCAGCAAATACTTTAAATTGACGGAATAATACATCAACATTAATGTTACATGTATATAACTTAAAAAGTAAACTTTTTACAATAAATTATTCTCAAGAAAATTTTACAAAATGTAATAAAGTTAAAAGTCTAATGATGAATTTCTTAAAACATTGTATGAACAAAGTGTAAAACATTGTTGATGGTCTCTCCCAATGACATATGAATAAGATTCTAAAATTTAAACATTAAATAACTCCATGCTTTACATTTAATCTGAATAATTTACAATTTTCAATAAGACATTCGTGATATATCCAGCGGAAGAAGATTGTGGTTGGGACATCAAAATAATATTTGATTTAAAAGCTCTGGCCATTTTACAGTCTATATAGCAATTAAAAAATATTTTAATTGACCTTAAATGCAATTTTTTTTAGGTAGTCAATATATACATAATAATTACTCAGTTTTAATGCTAAAAAATTATATAATTACCTGCATAGGTTCTATTTTTAATGAAGATTCCTTAAAATCTAGCTCAGATTTTATTTGGTCCTGGTCATAGATAACCTTTTCCTTATCCTTAGACCTATAAGTATAACAAGAAAGAAATGTTTAAAACAATTATTACCATTTTCATCAACAAGGCAATATTTGTAAGAACTACAATATACAACCTGTGTTTATCTTTTGAGCTGGAGTGTTTGTCACTACGATGTTTATCACTCCGGTGATGATCTTTTTCCTGATCTCTGTCTTTCGATTTGTAATCTTTATCCTTTGATGATGAAGAACTTTTGTGCTCTCTGTCTTTTTCTTTATCCTTAGATGAAGATTTTTTATCCCCATCACTGTGCTTATGTCTGTCACGGTCAGACCTCTCTTTATCACTTTTGTCTCTATGTTTTTCTTTATCACTTCGATGTTTATCATTGCGATCTTTATCCGACCGTTCTTTACTTTTTTCACTGCGCTCCTTATGATCACTGCGATCCTTGTCTTTACTGGATGATTTATGAGAACTGCTATGATTTTTGCTGCTCGAATGTTTTTCTCTTTCTTTATCCCTGTAAATGGCAAAATAGTTTACTTTGCAAGAATGGGGTTGAACTTATTATTTACTATAAATATCACCGTAATTATTAGTGAGAAGAAAATTCTCGAATGTTAACCTGCTTGAGCTGCTGCTATGTTTGGACGAACTTTTGTGGTCGCGGTCTTTGTCGCGATGCTTATCTTTACTAGAAGATTTGTGACTACTTTTATGCTTTTCGGAGCTGCTGTAGCCGTTGTGTATACCATTCACGTGTTCACTTTTATTGCCGTTTACCTTTCCCTGTAAAAATAATAATTACTTTTACTGTGACAATCCGTCTTTAAAAACAATTTATAGCATTTTTCAGTTTTATTTAAAATTTAATTTATGTGAAATATAACAAAAATATTAAAAGAACGTGTTCTATTTAAAAATTTTACCAGCCAACCGACGCTTCTACAAGACTAGTGAATTGTCGTTGACGCCATATTGGGACTTAGAAAATTTTCGCTTCGAATCACTACTGTACATCAGTAAACAGCAAAACTTACTATTAGTTAAGAGCTAAATTTTACATAGGATAAATTTATTTAAAGATTTAAATTAATGTGGATACTTACTGCTTCACAATCATTGTCACTGGCTGGATTTTCTACACTCATTTTGCCCACGTATAATGTCCCTTGTTCGAGATTACATGAGGTCGCAGGCCGGTCAGGCGAACGCAAATTCTAAGTGTCGCGATGTGACGAATGCGCATGCGCTACGCGTGGATATAACCAACTTCAGGTGAATTAGTTCATTGTTCTTACCTGCACAAATGTCAGACCTATAGTAATGTTCCCATATTAAAAATAAAAGTTGTCGCAATATAATTTTTTTTTTAGATTTGAGATTGAATATTTAGATAATTATAAGTGATTTAAGTACTTGAATTTAATGTTTAAACTTATTTCCAATAAAATAAGGTATTTTGTTAAATATATATAATCTATAACCGAACAGGTCAAGAATACTGTCACTTAATCGTCATCATAATTGATGATAAGTAAAGCTGTGACTTTTGTTTCATTATTATATAGTTTTGATTACTATTATTTAGTGCACTTTAGGTTGCGAGACCGGAGCTTATTCGAGTTTATTTCATATATGCAATTAACTATTAGCTTAAAAAAGGTATCATGAGTAGTGCGGGAGCTACCGTCCCCAAAACCTTAAACAATGATGAACCTGCCGTTGATAATAATAAATTGTCGCAAAACCAAATTAACAGAAAGCGACAAATTTCCGATCTTGATAACAATGCTGAAAATGGTCAATGTAATACAGAACACGCAAGTGTAGTGGCTGCTCATTATAATCATATTGAAGAGAAAGGGTTAAAAGAAAGATTTAATTCACCTATATTTTATTTAAGAAATTTTAATAATTGGGTAAAAAGTGTGTTAATACAAGAGTATATAGATAAAATAAGGGAGAAAAATTATGGTAAGCCTTTAAAAGTACTTGATATATGTTGTGGTAAAGGAGGCGATTTAGGCAAATGGCAAAAGGCTCATGTAGAACATGTAGTTTTTGCGGACATAGCTGAGGTGTCAGTTCAACAGTGTGAAGCAAGGTATGAAGATTTAAAAAGACGACAGGGGCGTTTATTTTCTGCAGAATTCATTTCTGTTGATTGTACTAAAGCAACACTACGAGACAAATACAAAGACCCATCAATAAGTTTTGATATTGTCAGCTGTCAATTTGGTCTTCATTACAGTTTTGAAAGTTTGGGCCAAGCTAGAAGAATGCTTACTAATATATCTGAGTGTTTAGCACCAGGTGGATATTTCTTTGGAACAATACCTAATGCTTATGAAATTGTTTCTAGAGCACAAAAAGCAAGTAATAATATGTTTGAAAATAGGATATATCAAATAAAATTATTGTTTGACCCTAAAAAAGGTTATCCTCTTTTTGGTGGAAAATATGATTTCCATTTAGAAGGAGTAGTAGATTGTCCAGAGTTTTTAGTGAATTTCAACTTGTTTGTCAAGCTTGCTGCAGAATATGGCCTTGAGTTAGTGTACAAGGGAGGTTTTGCAGATTTTTATAAAGATTACTCAGTTACTTATAAACATTTGTTGCAAAGAATTATGTGTTTTGAAACCTATCCTGCACCTCCTGGAAAAGAGTTGATTGGGTGTGAAGCAGAATATAACCATGCAAAAACTTTTATAGAAAACAGAAAAGACAAGTCAGAAAATGAACACTTTGGCACTATGAGTTCCAGTGAATGGGAAGTTGCAAGTAAGCATTATTTTTTTTTATTTTGTTCACATTTATGTAACATTTTCTTAACTTGTATTAATCAAAAAAATTATTTGTTTCAGCTATATATATGGCTTTTGTTTTTAAGAAATGTAAGCCTACTTGGGACTGCAATGGAAAGCCTACATATGCGAGTTGTTCATCAAGAAAAGAAGGTGATCCAGCAAAAAATAATTAATAGTTATTTAGGGCATAGACATATGCCCTTTAATTGCCAATTTAGCTTAATATGCAAGTGTAGTGTAATCTCTGTATAAAAAATATTAAATGTATTATTATATTTTTGAGAGTTAAGCACTCATGCTTGTGATGGATTTCTGAACACATTGGTCCTAATTGCTAGAAAAAGGGGCAATACCTTACTGTATACCAAGCTATTTGCCACAGAATACTTAGTAACAAGTGTTCCTTTATATGCTCAAGTGGTCCCGTGAATAGCTATCAAACAAAAAGACTCAGTACTGCTATATAAGAAAGAGGCAAAGGATTTTGATAAAACTTGCTACAGATTCTAGCTGCTAACCAGTACTACAAATAATTTAATATACTGGCCTATTGAAATCTGGAAAAAGTGCCATAAACATGCAATTAAACAGCATGTTAAGCACTTTAGAATAATACATTTACATAAATTTTCTTTAAAAAAAACATAAGTAATGCAACTAACAAAGCCAATGTGTAAATTTTAAATTTTAACCGAATTTATACTTACAAAAATTATTATTGAAGAATATTTCTTGGACAGAGTTTACACTCCATAATCTTTATTTAACTTTATATGTACCTATTTGCTTTAAATATTGACAGTTTTGTAACATCACTTTTTTGGACTTCATAATCAATTTGTCATGAAAATGTCCATTAGCATGTGTTATTTAAGGACAGATTGGGTGCCTTATTTATAATAAATCATAAATAAATCATTGCTGTATTACTGACTTTATGTATAGATTAATGACCATGCTATATCATTATATAATAATGACCTGATGTCAAGCAAATGATATTACAACTAAAGTTAATCAATATCATGAATCTCATGGGCATAAATGAGGTATTGTTTACTTTCATCATTTAATGTGAGACTATATTAAACAAATGTGTTACAATTAGAAAGTTAAATAATGTGAAGTTTCTCAATAAAGGTTATAGTGAATTTGTTTAGCAAGTCTCATGACTCTACTGATTATTCTGTTATCATTTCTCCCTTGGTCTTTCAATCTTCTGGACTTTACACTTGGACTATAAAACTTAAGTCATACAGATGTATCTGTATTAAATCTGAGATTCCATACTTGTTATTCTTCTTCTATTGTTGATTTTTAATTTTGTATATGTGTCAGTGTATTTTAGCATCTTGAATAAATCAATTGTCATTGTACTAAATCTTACTATGTACGAGTGAAGCCATGCATACCATACTTTTTATTATTTTTTATATTGAGTCACTTGCAATATTAAGGTTTCACTAGTAATTAGCCATAATTATGTATGAAATGTACTAACTAATACATATGTATTTACTTAATCATGTAGAAAAATTGTAATCATTTATAACAAATATTCTTTTATTTTTTAAAACATTTTTGGAACTTAAAAATATATACATTAACAGATTATGTCAATGTACATCATGTCTACAGTATGACAAAGGCATATTTCAAGCTTTCTAGTTATAAAAACAAATTGTGGGTTTGCAGATTTATGATATATAATAAATAGCCTCCATATAAGTATATTGTAGTATGGATTGTCATATGAAATTAGTAGTTATAAAGAACACCTAGGTAATAACTATTTAAAGTGGTAAGTTTTTGTATTAATTTAGTATTTTTTGTCCATAATTGTAACTGACTCAATGTAACTACATTTTAACGGTGCTACATTCTTATAGCAACTTAGAAGTATTTATTAATGATATTAAATAGGGACCATGGCCATGCAATTAGATCTGTAAATATTTAAAATGTTTTGAACAGCCACTTGGATATATTTTTACAGTGTACTAAATTTTCACTATCCCATCAAGTGCATGGAAGACCAGGAGATTATCTTTTGGGAAAATATGTTTCTATGATCATGAAAAAGAGGGAGAGAATTAATTTACAAACACTGTGGTTAGCGAAGAACTTATGCAAGCAAATGGTGCTGCATATTGAAAGTTAATATTGCAACTATACAAACCCTGACGCAAAATGTGCGTAGCGCCTCTTATTTGCGGAATCCAGCCCGCTGAAACAAGACAACCATATTGAGCTAGGCGAAAGTAAATTATTGGATATTAATTCCATAATTTCTAGCTGGTTTAATCTAGGCTTGATCACTAGCATTTAGAAAGGGTTAAATGTTAACATTCAAAATATGTATTAAAAGTACAAATTAAATATAAACTCTCAATACTTGTGTGGCTTTAATATTCTTAAAATATTTATTGCATTGGTTTCAATTGTGTTCCAATATTTAAAAATAAACGTGTTATTAAGCTGTGAATATTTTATTATTTACAAAAACAAATATTTTTAATTTATCTAATAATTGAAATCCCTAAATGGAAATGACGGCCCATACTTGTTAACATTTTCTATACACCAATAACTCGCTTGGCGTTGTGGTTACGTTCCAGAAAAATACGACTCAAAGTGAATTAAGATTTTCTAGCAAACCATGTAAAGACTCGAACCCAAAACAACGCAGCTTCTAAAATCTATCGACGAACAGTGAAAATCAGTACTAATTAAGCGCAACTTCGGAAAAACGCAAAACGAAATGACGTAAAGTTGGTATATTTAATTCTTTAACGGGAGTCCCTAGTTGTATCTTACGATATATGACATAAATTTTGTTTCATTTTATACAAATAAAGGTTTAAAGTTTTATGAAATGTTCATTTCGGGAATATATTTCTTCTGAATTTGTTTGCCTGCTCAGATATTAACCTTTCCATATTAAAATATAAAAGAGGTTAATCATAAATAAATGAGATTTTGTACGTAGATACCCAAATAAAAGAATTTCCATAAGAAGTGATTATTTTGAGAAGTTTTCTTTTAATAAAGACAAAAAAGCACATAATCTTAAAAACGGATAGAAGAAGGTAAATGGAAGGTTGCAATGCTTTAGTATTTATAGGGATGCATATTCATTTTATTTTCTCTTATAACATATTTTATTTAGAGTTGTTTTTTTCCTTAAAGTGTAACGGACGCTGACATTCCTGACTGTTTAATCTGAAGGCAAAGACCGGATAGTAAATAAGTAATTACGCGATTACCTTATTAATTTCAACATGAAAGTTGGATGGCGTATTGATAATTATATAATATTCGGCTAAAAGAGATCCGCCTCCTGTAATTGTTCAATTTAATTGATTTGTAATAACTCAATATCGTCTAGGTTTTTCGCTAATTCATTTTACGAACGTTTGTCTCAAGTTACTAATTACGAGAGTTTATTAAGACGAACATTACTCAGTACTTCTCACGTTTCATTTTGTTACTTGCTGATTGGACAGTACATCGGGATTTAGATTTTTTATATTTTGATGATTAATGTTTCTACATTTTCAAAAAATAACTCGTGTATTCTCGATAAAAACAAATAGCGCGTTGGCGTTCCTAGTTTTGCACTGTATTTATTCAGTACTTTCATATTCATATTTAATTTTGATATTCGATTTTAAATTTATTTTCCATGTTTTGCATGTATTTTTAATTTATTTCACGTTTGGTTCGAATACCGTGAGTTTTTAAAGTTTCCAAATTTTTGTTTCACGGATTCAAGCTCATAATGAATATAAATAAGAACATACATATATATCTATAAAAAAAAACGCTAACATTTGTAAGAACAATAAATCTTGTACTCACTTTTGAAAACAAACAAAACTAAACTCGATTTTTTTAATTTTGATTGTAAGCATAATAGCATTTTTCGCGCTATAACTTGTTCACGTATAAAATGCAGATGTTATTGTTATTTTGTATGAAACATACTTTATCATCAAATATGCTTTAATTCAATACGTCAATAGCATTGCTTCAGTAAATGTTGTTAAAACAAACGATGAAAAACAACATCATATTAACAATAAGCATAGTCACGGATTGATTTGTATTTTGTTTGAGCCACCGTATGTTTGAGGTAGCACAGGTTCCTGTTTCGGGGCTACGGGGTGGAGGCGGGGGCCTCGATTCCGTTACGTGTGCGCTCGCGACGGCCGGCGGTGCCACGACGCGGACGTGCTTCACTCAGTTCGTGCGCGAAAGTCGTTACCTGTGTCGCTGTAATCGTTTTTACTCTAAATAGAAGTTTTATCGGAACGGTTACTTGAACGCACCAAACCATTTAACTAATTGGTAATTGTTGACTTTGACTCTAAAATAATGTTTTAACTATTTACAATTAATAAGTGTTAAAAAGAATGTATTACAACCTTGTGTTGCGAGAAAGCGAGTGACGTCAGAGTGACCGGCTGGGGCGATCATATGTTAAACACGGATGCAGTGATGGAATGTTGTGTATTGTTGTGGTAAAGTGCAATGATGCCGTGCCTATACTTACATGGTCTATGGCCGTAGCTTCCACCGGACGCAAGTTTCTCGTAAGAACCATGCGTGAAAAACGATGAGCCAGGATGCTGAGAGCTTGGTAATGTAGTTTTTATGTTTAGTTTTATTTTTAATTATTAATTGAAAACAAATAATAATTGGAATACGCCGTTAAAAATAGAATAATGATGCTAATTTGTAACACTTGTGGCTGTGTTTTCAATATTTTCATTTATATTTATGATTTTAAGCAAAAAAAGTAACCTACGCCTTTTCTACTGTGATGTTTAGTTACAATGTTTTTTTTTTTGGAAATTTTATTGCTGTTTAAAGCATTATTGAAATTATTACCTTCGACATGAGATTTCGTGTACATAATTTTATTCACATTTGTATGTATAGGAACAAGGTACTATGTTATTTTTTTGATAAATGGGTTTTATAGCTATAGTGATTATATCGGTTAATATTATTAACAATACATATTCAGGTAGTGTTTAAATAAATAACGTTACCCTCTGAAGTGGTGGAAGCCGTGGCCTAGTCAGTGGGGGTAAAGCTAAGACGAACCTACATGGCTGGCTAGAAATACCAAAACGGAGACAGAGTCGCGGAGGGAGAGGTGTGTCGTTATTACGATACACTCTGTTCTTGTCCTCCGCAGCCTGGTCGCAGTGCGTTTGCTACGGCAGTGTGTTTGTGGGAAATAATCATCCTCTAGGTGTAAGTCATGTTTTGCCGACGGCGCCAACGAGCAGAATCGTCGCAGTTGTCTGAGAAGGGCCTTTGCTTGTGGATATTCGATCAATAGGCTCCATTAACTTCTGGCTGGCGGAGTTCAAAAAGATCGAGAAGTAAGATGAGCTAGGTTCCGAGCTTTTCCTGGGAAGAGAAAGGGACATTTTTCTGAGACAGAGCTGCCTGGGCGAGCGGTGCCGGCGAAGCTGCGGATTTGTTAGAATATTCAAACAACCCATACGTATATCGATGAGGGATCATCGTAGAGGTTTTAGTCGGTGCAAGTCCTGCACAAACTGCCGTTGCCACCGCAAGTTTTGCTCCCGAGTAAAATAAAAATAAAACATCACATTCCAGTACTAACTCAAATAAACCCACGTTCAGGTAGAGCAACTTTTGGAGCGAATGGTTGCTAAAGAATCTGTGTAGGAGGTCCATCTAAGAGCATCGTTCGGCTAAAATGATGATAATGATTGAATGCAAACATTATGTCGCTTGCTCGTGGCAGAGCTGTCGTGGTCATGGTGGCTGTTGCGGGGCCGCTGTCAGTCTTTCACCATTTCATTCCTACCGTCGCGCTTCGCACTTTTCGCACCCGTCGCTTAAGCATGAGACATTCACGCTGCCCTAGGCGGAAAATATGATATCACCAAGATATTTAATGCGAAGTTCTGTTTACTACTGCATTGTAGTTGAGACATAAAATTTAAAAAAAAATCTTTATTCGCCTTGTTAATTTCTAATCTAATATGAAACAATTCCTTATTACTATTCTTATTTCTAATAATAATAATAATGAACCAGTCATTAAAGAGTGGATGTGATGTTTATATTTTTAAAACGCAAAACAATTTTTCTGATTGTATAGCCCTCATCTGTGTTTCGCTATGTTATTGCATTAGTAATAATCTTACTACAGTAATTTCCTGTTTCGTAAGTAATCGTGGGAGCAATTCCTCATAATAAATGGTGTTGAAATGAAAGTGTATTCTAATTATAGCATGTATTTCAAAAACTCTTCTCTCAGTTAAACTTACTATTGTTACGTAATCAACTGGTGCTATCTAATAAAACAAAAATAATATATTTAACTTTGTAGTAGTTATCCGTCAATAAAAACAGCAGTGGACAACCTTTTTCAAAGCTGTCGGATATGAATTTTTCTTCAGTGTGGGCGCATGTTTATTTTTATTTTTAATAGGTGGGTACGAGAGAAACAAAATAACATATGTAACATACAGTAATAAAATGGTAGTCGTCACCATAATAAAGTGACTACTATCATCAAATTATTTATACAATATATAAAAATGCTTTATATTGTGATCCCTAGAACTGAACAATTTCTTTTTACACAACATATGGACAATGGAACAATAATATGTAATTATTTCTTTAAAAATAACCACAATTATCTTTCCGCAGATAGAAATAAATATATATTTTTAATTTGGAATATACTAAAACCACTGAAACAGATAATTAAAAAGTTATAATTACTTACTTTGAAATATTTCCATATGGATTAGAAAATTAATAAATTATTATTTTGAAAAATTAGCAGTGGGGCATGCAGATCAACTATGGACGCGTTTTTCGCCTCCAATAATATAGATGTAAACATAAAGCAAAGTAGACAACGTTCTACTGACATTATTACCGGTTAGTATTAAAAAATGAACGTCACAAGATACTTTTATTTTAAAGAGGTATTAACTACATATTTTACACTCAGATTGATTGAAGTGAATAAAATTTTTGAAAAATCGGATGATATTGATAACACGTGGAATTGTTAACAGTTAAAATTCAAAATTAAAATATCTAAATGGCATTTAAACGCACTTCTATATGATCAATTATTTTTAACGTTATAAAATGATTAGTGTAGTCAGTCTCTAAGTAAGTTCCGGCCGCGCGGAATGCTAATCTTCTGAGAATAGCCGGGCAGAAACTCAATAGTTGCTCTTTTAAAATGATTCTTTTCAAATTTAACAATGTTTGATGTTTACATATATTAACTATGTAAATAAGTTAAGAAAGTACTACACAATTCGATAACAATAAACTCATAAATGTTATGATAAAATTTATTTTTTGATATACTTTAAATTTTACATTTAACTATTTATAATTAAATTTAGATAAAAAGGAAGGTCTAATTATCTTGTGAAACTTTATCATAAACGCGTATACAGACTCATGAAAGATATGTTAACTATTTGAAGATTAAATTTAGACATGTGTCACTTGCAGTGATCGCTTGTTAGAAAATAGAATAAAATTGGGAGCCCTCAGCTTAAAGCTTAGTAGGTTCCAATGGCGCCCCTGTCCGACCGAGCCTAAAACAATCTCAGCCGGGTTTTATTGTGACGATTTTCACAATGTGCTTAACTATATCAGTTGAGCAATCTTTTCCCCAGAATTATTACACTCGAAAAATCTTTCACATTATATAAGTTTTTTCAACTTCAATATATACTTATATATACATATAATTATATGTATATAGTACGTCAATATGTTATATTTGAATGAACAGATATCAAATGTAAATGAAAACAGCCCGCTGTTAAATTTCACAACCACATTTTTCCGTAGAAAGTGCAAGTGAACGGTACGCACCTTAACGTCCACCTACTGTCTAGTACAAAGTAAAAATATTTTTTTTTGCGTTTCAAAATGGGCTGGAGACCAGGGACCGGTAAGTAGGACGTACACCTACAATGTCGTCAGACATCCTTGTTAAGGTTCTTCCGATCTTCCTTGGAAGCCTTTGGTGTACGCCTTTGTCAAGCAGTAGACAGACGTTTACGGCTGAAATTATGATTTTAATATGACACGAGCAAAATGCAATGTTCAAGTAACAGGTTGAACCATTATAGTGCTGTGCCTACTTCGAACATCGAACTAGAAGAGAATGAATATAATGAAATAAAAATATGAATTAAAAAATATTACATGAAAGCAAAATAAGTGAAATGGAAGTGCCTGTTACGTGCTTGATACTAAAATACAGTACGTTCGTTTTCTTCTGTCGTGATTTTCACTGCTTACATTTACTAATGATTTTACGTAGTGCATATGAAAATACATGTGAAGTTTTTTTCAAGTGAAAATTTTAATAATATTTTCGACACAGCGATTATCTCATGATTAGTAACACGTCTTATACAAAGTAAAATAGTATTTCTTATTTGCGTTTAATTTATGACAAAAGAGATGGCACATCATTCCCTGGTAGTTTTACTAAATGGAACACAGTTGTGTTCCTTAAAAAACGAAGCTTAGTAAATAAGAGTGGTATATTCCCAGATGACCTCGCATCAGTGGTAGCAGCTTGTTAAGATAATAATAGACTTCTAAGACTTACATGAAGTTTCGAGTAGATGATTCACTGGTAAATTTATTGGATATCGTTGCATTATATTGATGCCATCTAGGTAGGTAGGTCACGATATGACCATAGACCAGATATTATGATAACATATTTTTTCAAACGTAAGACATGCACTACTGAACATAGGTCTGCTCCAAGGACCGGTTCGAAGAGTCTTGCATCCAGCGTCTCCCGATGACCTTAACAAGGTCGTCTTTCCCCCTTATGGGCCCACGTCCTTCGCATACGCTGTGTGCCGGTTCGTGGACATATAGAACCTAAACGCCCTAATGGCTATTTGTTCAACATGCTATATAGCTTGCACTGCTACTTCGGCCTCCTAATTAGCTGGTCTTAATCGGTTACTTTCGTTCGTCTATAGATCGTCTCATTTTTTTTAATTTAATTAATTTTAATTTCTTATGCCAGTGTTACACACTACATAACGCTAGTTGCTTTTTTACTGACTTCTATTCTTTAAAATTTATTCTTTTCTTAAAAATAGCTTTAAACATTTTTTGATCTTCTATGCTTTTCCAACATGAAGGTATGTTTTTTAAGTTAGGCTACCAACATTAATGACTCATTTACTTTTCTTAAAACTATAACTTACTTTTAAGTACAGGTTCCCTATTTTTCATGATTTCTCGCTTTTTACCAATTTATTACGTGTTTCTGGTATTCGTTAGTTAGATTAAGAAATTAATTTTATTTAGTTTTATATGTTAAGATAGTATTCAAATTGATTTATGAAAAAAAGTTAAGTATTGTTTATTTGGTCCAGACACATCCGTCGATGATAACTTTTGATTACAGTGATAAGATTTTTCTGACATAAATTATGACAGAATAGATTGCACTAATGCCATGTAGACGGTTTTATGTTACGTGATGTCGGATACGAATTAGATGAATTAGTTATTTAAATAAATAGAAAATATTCAATAAAATGAGGTTTTTTCACTAAATCTTGTTAATAAAAACGTCATTCAGGTTCTACTTCATTCTAAAAATTCTACTTTCTCTAGTAAATTACAAATACAACTAACTGAATCTAGAGGCGTAAGTCTGCACTTGTATTCTCAGACTATGAATAGTGATGATCTAGCAGCATTGAAAAATAACATAATTTTTTTTGACGGTATGTATGTTGTAGACAGTCAGCTGCTACCAGTATGGCAGCAACTATTGCTAAGACGGTTACAGTGGGGTCTTTATCTTCATCTCATATTTTTACGTAGAAAATGATGTCTGTGTCAGGTATAAGTGTTATTATTTGGTCGTTCATATATTATTATTATTTAAATTGTATAAGTCGTTGATTATATTAGACACTTTATTAGGGCTCTGATATACTAAGTTGCTAAATTCATTATTATTAATAATTACCTTTCTACTTATGTCAAGCTATTGTGTTCTGTTTAGAGTACGAAACGAAAGCTTTTGATAAATTTAAGTAAAAAAATTCTCTTCTTTAACAATAAGCATGGCAACAAAATTAATCAGTTTAACAACTACACACCCTGTTGACTTACCAGCTCTAAACCCATATTGTTTTTATCAAAAATAACAGCTTTTCTTTTTTGTAATAAAGACATGATCTCTGTTACATTTGTTTTCAAATCTCGTCGACATCATTGGGAATGGAGTTTAAAGCCACGAAGTAAACGCGTCATAGCAGAGGACTCCTCCTAGCCTCCGCCGTCTGAATATGTCGTTTTCAAGTTGTTTTAAGATTCATAAAAAATTATTTCACCTCATTTTCAGTAGTTTCTCAGTTTTATTAGAGCCGCGTATTAGATCTATGCAATATTAAGGTTAATTTGTAAGTAATGTATTATTATCATTAATGTATCTACAGCAAATGAATGCTATCTTTGTCAAGAGCTGTTTGTAGTGATTCGACAATATCAGAAAAAAATATCAAATTATCGTTAACAAATTCATTTCTTCCATACCTCCTTTTACGAAGTTTTATTTAGTCGTTAAAATGGTTCTTGAATGCGGTATAGATGGTTTGCGGGAATTTATTTTAACGTTTTTTTTTTTACTTTTAAATTGCAAATAATGACTATTCCTAATACAGTGTTTTAAACCGGGTGCAACCCATGGTTAAAACATCGTTTTCTTTTAGATCTTAGACACTAACTAGACACTAATAAACGAGTTATTCTGTAACCGTATACAGAATTTTGAATACTGAGGATATGGGATGTTATATATAATATAAAACAAATTTGTTACAGCTAAACTAAATATTGTAATTGTTATCTACCGTACATAACAATGTACTATGACATGGTATAATAACTGAATGCAACACAAGTTATAACACATGTTACAAAAACTACTCTGGGTTATGACCTTTCTCAAACATCTGTGAGATGTGCATAACTGGCTAAGTTTAATGATGAGCTGACACGGCGACGTCACTGACTTAAGCTGGTGCTACGTAGTCCAATGACATCAGAATGACGATTAGGAAAAACTGAGACATTCCCGCATGCGTGGTTTCTTCGGCGCTTGTCTCGTGTTCGTGCGACAACTCGGCTCGGGTCGCAAAATTACCTCTCAGTCACACAACAGCGCTCGTAGTGCGCGGAAGGGCATTTTAGTTTGTCCACGTTCAGTGTACCCGCGAGTACATAGTGTCGTTGTTTTAAGTTTATAATTCGCTGTTGATTTTAGACATTCATGTATTAAGTGATCTCGGTCACAAGTTATAAATACCTGTGCTCCATCGTCCATGTTGGGTCAATAATTTATAAGTTATTTGTGCTGTAATTAACTGCCAGGTACATCAATTAGGGACTACCTATTGCAGGAAATTGTCAATGCCATGTTTAAATATTTATTTACAGCCACTCGATTTCTTTAATTTTTGCTAGATTTATTAGTAACACCATTTGACTTTTGCCGAAGACAGTAACGATTAACAGTCGAATAAATTGTCATTGTAATTATTACTGATCAATTGATTCGCTGATTTGATCTCCAACACAGCGAATTCAGACATTTAGTTTTTGTCAGATTTTTTTTTATTAATTTGCGGCAACTTAAACATTTTGTCATTTAACTAAACAATTAAATATGGATATTGAATTTTTAAATACATATTGAATTGTTTATTTCGTTACGAAATAAGATTATAAAACCGAATTAGCATCTACTTTTCATAGTTCACGTATGTCTATATTATGAACGTGAGAATCGCAATATATAAACCATCTTATGATCTGCTATATACATACAATTATCCGCTATTCTTTTTTTGCTTTAATCCTTAAAATGCTATTATAATATGTTAGGTGCAGGTAGAGGTATATAAAGTTTCTGATTGTTCGATAAAATTGACACCAGATGTTTCACCTGCTACGCTTCCCACCTGCCGACTTCTCTTTTTTTTTAACGAATACTCAATGAAATTTGGGTAATATTTTAAGAAATATTAAAGGATCTATGCGAACCTTCTTTTATAATTTTATTTTTGAAAATTTAACTTTTAAATCCTCTATAGTCGGGTTTTATAAACAGGATTATATTAGGAACTTTAATTATATTAGGACGACCGGAAAGTAATATCGTTTCTGTCGACATATTTCACAGAAAAATCGATTTATTTTTACCGCTCCGACATTAAAAATTTGTATAGTAGATGGGTAAGAGGTTGTTGATAACGAAGGTGAATATATTGTTATTTAGGAATAAAAACTTGTTAAAATGTAGTCATGTTAATTTAACTTAAGAAAGCGACATTACTTTCCCGTTCCCCTAATATTTAAGTAAAAGAAAGATGTTAAAAATATTCAGAATCACTCAAAAGCTACAATTTTAACTTAGATGTCGATAAACAAATTCTTGTTATAGTTTTGGACCCATATATTTTTACATTTCTCTTCTTTCGAACCATGTAATTCATTATTGCATACATATTCAGGATAGAATTATTTACGAAGTATTAGTCGCCATTAAAGAGTGTGTGCTTTAGTTAAAAAAATTATCAAAAGCATTTACAGCGAGCATATAAAAATCAACAAAATGAGTCGTTTAAAAGACGCTATATTTATAACTTGTTCAAAGCAAGTTTTTTCATTAGTATTCAGATGCACTATTTGTTTGTCTTTCTGCACAAATATTATCTAAGAAATAGGCTAAATTTGTGAAATATAATACCGATTATCATTCAAATGTACCTTAAGGATAACTATGAACAGTTATTAGTAATAAATTCAGAAAAATTGTCAAAAATGTAATATTTATGTTCATAACAATATTTATTATTTAAATGAAAAATATTAAATATTGTTTATAAGATAAGAAATAGTTTAAGTTATTATTTCCGATTTGCGTCTTGTGACATTTAGACTTTCTCTAGGCCTCTTTTAATTTGTATATGTTATTAAAGATACAAATGAGTTTGTAATTGAAATATGATAGCATATAGATAGCGTATTACTATCATGATTATAGTCTGAATATTACTCTATATGACAGGCCGTATACATTTTATTTAACTACACAACATTCACACGAATTATTGAACGTTGTATTACATGTTGTCTGTGTACCATGCGTATGCCGCGGTGAATCCCAATGAGGATATCCCTCTTATAGTTGGATATTATTGAACTTTTAAGCACACGTTGCTCGTGTAGGTAGTAATGAAGAGAAATTTGGAGTTTAATTTCGTTATTGTCTTAAAAAATGGTCTTTTCGTTGTTATCTATTATGCCCAATCCTTAACAAAATAGTGTTTTTATAAATGATTTGAAAATAAACCGTTTTTTTTAAGTTAAGCCAGGAATTTAAACATGGCATTAACTATAAGCGAATGCTGAATACTATTTTAATTTAACGTAAAGCTAGTGAGAAATGAACGATATATTGCAAAAACAAAAAGTGTTGGGGAAGGATTTTGGGGGCGGATGAGAAGGAATGTTGGTACGCGGTTGTGCTGGGGGGGAGCTTCGGCATTCGCTTGCTGAGAGAACCAAGGCGCTGGCGGCGAAGTATCACGCATTTTGTTCTCCAGCTCGTGAGGAATCTCGCAGTGTCGAGCGTAATCAATCCAGGACACGGAAATCGCAATCGCGGTGGTATGTCAAGGTTAGTGGAGCACTTGGCGCGTAAAATTAGCATTAAAATATTTAGTGTTATCTAAATCCGTAACTTAAAGTCGTTACGTTGTTATCCTTAAAGTTACTCGTTTCACTTGCAGGGTTGTTATAATATACACATTAAACATTATCAAATTTCGTTTAAATTCAAAAGCGACCTTTGAGTTTCTAGGTTTTTCGTCATCATTTCGAGGCGGTGGTGTTTACTACTTATAATGTTTAAATAATTGACGATTCAAGAGACGATCAATCGATTCAAGGGTCAATCTATCGATTCAAGAGAAAGGTATTTTTAATTTTTAATTGTTACTATCAATTCAGTAACGCATAGCTTTACAAATTTATATTATTTGAATTTTAGTTAAATACGCACTTCATTAATTAACTGATCAAACAAGTAGTTCTAACAAATTTTCCTTCTTCAATAAAATATCAGATACCACATCAGACCTTGCTTTTTTGATGCTTTGTAAATAAAATATTTAGTTTCGGATAGTTCATTTGTGACATTCTTGTGTTTATTGAATATATAGACGACATTAATTTCATATATATTCTTTTCCTTAAATATTAATATATAGCCCAATATATTTTTTTACAGATTGGAATCTCTGATAAAACTTTATAGAAATTACGCGATTTGCTTTGACATTGATAAGTTATCAAATTTGGAGTATAATCGTTTGTGTGTAGCAACTTTAGATAACTTAGTTACTATTGAGTAAAGTAGTTTGATCGTTAAAATTATATTCATGTTAATCTATTTCCTATCTTATTTGAAATTAGTATAAACTGAAGTGTATAATTTGTAAAAAGACGGTAAACGCAATGAAGGATTGTACTTTCTGTGTATATTGTGCTTTCGTTCTGTTATTGATTTTGAGTTGAATCAATGAGTAATGAGCTGCGATCAGCATGACAAATGGAACTCTAAACTCTGACTCATTCATAAATCACACAAACTAGTTCTGTCGGAATTATTATTGGAAATAAGTATTTGTAATGTTTTTTTCTTTACAAATTGAACGGAAGTGTACTATGATAACAAATAGAGATGAATATACCTACAGAGGTATAGTCAGAGGTACAAACCTCTAACAGCGCTAATATTTATTAAAAAAAATTGTGATTAGGATCTAACATAGACCCTGCCATAGACGTTATGAGATTTCATATATTAAACAGTTATATAACTTATGTTTCAATTAGTTGCCATTAACAAAATTGGGGATTAAATTTGTCTATTTTTAAAAATACTTTTTTTTTTTAAATTAATT
Organism: Battus philenor; assembly: GCF_028537555.1. Lineage (NCBI taxonomy): Eukaryota > Metazoa > Arthropoda > Insecta > Lepidoptera > Papilionidae > Battus > Battus philenor. Next base: position 11,916,293 of record NW_027181682.1, read on the forward strand.
CTTGGGTTATATGTAACTATTAATTTTGTTTACTACGAACTTTAAACATGATTTTACTGAATAAACAGACACATTTTGTTTTGAATTGGTTTGGTTTTGACTGAGTTTTATTTGGTTTAATTTACCGTCATGAATTATCACAACATGGAAGCAGCATTTTTTTACAAAGAAAATATTGCAAGGCATCATATCTCATTGCAAATATCTAAAATTAAAAAAAATATCAAAACTTAGTGAGAATGTTGACATAGTGGAGATTACGTCAAAAGGTTCGCGTAAATCAAACCTATGCCATTTCCACTTTCGTTAAAGTTAATATGGCAAATAATGTCTATCGATTAATATAATCTATTAATAGTAAATATCATGCACATTTGGTTCTTGTTGTTACGGTATTTAATTTAACACACAATTTAGGTGTTTGTTTTTTAATTTAAATAATTTAAATAAAAGCAAACAAATTATATTTATTGTTTGCTTTTATTTAAAAGTATTATTTAGAAATATGCAAGTATATAGAGAAAGAAGGTTTTAAATGTATTTTGAAAATAAACTCGGTCAACGGATTTTTATGTGCTCCTGGTAAAATCTAATGTTAAGCTGCAAATATTACACTTATGGATGTTAGTTCTATGAAATCGTTGTAATGCAGAGAGTTTTAGATTATTTATTGATATTCCATAACGATTCGCTACCTTACTTAATTTCAAGCTAAGCGCTCTAATTTATGAAAATAGATTTGTTATTAATGAGATCGCACTAGATTTGTCCGATAACGAAAAACTAAGAAGTTAAAAAAAAATTAAATCTTTAAGGTTCAATGTTTGCATTTTAATAGTACGTTTTAAAAATGAAACCAACGCGTCATAAACAATGGCGTTAATATGAGTCACGAAGTCCGATGATTATGTAGTATACAAGTCTCTAGCATTCTCTGAATTAACATTGATTTGACGGTGGCTACATAAAAATTTCGCCTGAAATAAGACATATAATTAACACTGCAACCATAATATACGCAAATGTTTTAGATAATTTAAGTTTTAGTTAATAACTATTTTGATTTTACGTCGTAATCATAATCATGTCAACTGATAAAGGCCCGCTGTCGGGCATAGACTTCCCACGAAGATCGCAACGATGCCTGCGACTTTAATTATGCCATTATGTTATATAATATATTAGATAATATCAAAATAGATAATTAGACATTTTAACACTACAGTCTGTGTTCTATATCGTAAATAATGCTGAAAACAGTTGTGCAAGTTGCATATTAATGTAGCACAATAAAATTTCTGTGTAACTAAACTTATCAAAATAGTTTTGAGTAGTTACAGAAAAGAATTTATTACTTGTTAGAGGGTTATGGTGTTGATGATTCATCAGTGACGTGTCACCTGCTGTACATAAGTCATTGTTAGCGTCTTATTTACGAGTACGTATGTTGCGTTATCGACCGACGGTGGTGTTTACTATTGCGAACCGTGTGTTTTCTACTTTTGGCTCGTTCACGTTCCTTATACAGCACCAGTAAATTGACTATTGACAATTTTATCATCAAATATTGTTTTATTACAATCATTATTATAAACCAGGCAATCGTTTAAAGCTTAAATACGAAATTAAATATCTAATAATTATCATCATTTATCATTAATTAACCTGATATTTTGGTGATCATCATCATCATCATTAGAGCTGTACTACGTCCACTGCCGAAAATAAGCCTTTCCCATAGATTGTATAATATAGGTAGTATAACAGTAAACGCTTATAGATTGCTTCTTAAGTGATTAAATTTATCATATAAATTTATGGGAGAGATTAATATTTTTTAATCCAAATATTCTGTGTTAAACATATGCCACAAACCTTTTTTTTCGAGGATGATCAGCAGCGTCCTCTGCGTACCATAGTATCACACTGCGATAGCCAACATGCTTGCAAAGCGTGGCGATTATGGTATATCTCCCTATGGAAATCTTTGATGTAGCCCTACGCTTTGCTGTGGTACTCTATTGGCTGAAACGACGACGAAACACAGATGCTCTCACAGGAATTACATAACTATTTTTTTTAAAATAATATGTCCTGACTTTCATAAAAGATATTCTTTATTTTTCCTATTTTATTATGTCCTTATATATCTTTATCCTCATTATGAATATTTCAGAAAAGTTTAAATTTCCGGTAAATGCAAAGAATTTATTTATTTTGAAATAAGTATGTCGAAGGCGTTTTTGAATTGAGTTACATTTGATACAGCAATATATCTTGTTTCCAACTTGCTTAATAAAACATTATAAGGTCGGTCGCGGGATTTATTCCACAATGGTGAAACCATTGTACAACCGTTTGTACAACTGCGGTAAAACTCCCGGGGATTGCTATGACATTGTGACATTGTCCCAGAGATTAATCAATCACGGACTGCATGATTTCTCATTTGATATAGTCCTTTTGAAATCTATTCTTCAATTACGGAAGTTTCTTAATATATCAAGTGTTAATAATAGAAGTCAATGTTTAAAATTGATTACATTTAATTACTGTTATCAATTGCGTCATGTAGTTGTTTTTAAAGCAGAAAAAAACATTATTGTTGTATTTAAAATGACGTAGATAATAAAAACATGGACATAAATAAATTCTGCAAACGATTTTCTACTTAACTTCTAATCGATCATCAACATCTAAGGTTCACGACTAAATAAGTGGCCATTGAGACTCCGTCTGAAGCTTGTAGTATCGATTGCGGAGGTACCGGGGGCGACGAACTCGTGGAACTTCCACGCTCTCATATATTTCAGAACAAAATCATTATATCGGTTTGAAAGACAATCATGCAGTAAAGAACCTGATCGTAGCCAGAGGTCAGACGATAAGTTGACTCTAACTTCTCGTCAGTTTAAGATAATTTGGTATTATTAAATCTATTAAGAATCTGTTAAATATTTACACGCATTACTGTTAATTTATTTCAAATTATGGTCTTTTTACCTATACTAAATGCGTTTTAAACATATTAGATAAATTTTAATTAAAATCACACCGGTATTAGCATTTGTGATGTAATGTTTCATTGACAGATATAATCGGACTTCCTGTCGACAGACGTAATATATCCCGATATTTGAGTCACAGTATTAGCTAAAACTTACTCCATGCGCTACCGTCAATGAGTAATTGGTTCGTACATTACATTTGATTATAAATCAAATAGTAGTTTAAAGAGCTTAAGGACTCAATACGTTTCAATTAAAAAGTCTGTAATAATACGTTTTAAATATTTATTATACTTTTCGCCACATTCACTTTTAAATCTAAATGACACAATAATAATGCCTGTAATGGAAATCTTGAACATTGATATCAACATTTGTTACAATGTTTCTACTTAAGGAGTCTATTATGAAAACATGTAATAGGTTTTAGATGTAAAAGTTTTTAAGGATGAATACACCATATCAATAAATCAATGATTTCAGGAATAATAATTAACGTTATGATAAAGCAGTAAGAAAAAGCATTTTCTAAATTCAGATTTAGTAATCAGACCTTATTAAAATTATTGTTTATTACTTGTCCCTGTTTTTGTCTTGTCGCATATATTGCATGTATTAGTCTGTTGCATTCCTTTAGAAAAATAAATTAATGTTAAATTTCACAATAAAGACATGATACGAGGTAAATAGAAATAGGTGTAAAACTTTAAAGGTTTTTATTGACCAGCTGTACATTAACCTCATAAAAGCTTTTTCATCTATAATTAATCATCCTATAGATTTTATACGAATTAAACCTGTGAGCTGTATGTAATATCTGACAATGTTTACAAAGTAAAAGGTTATTACTTTGTCTTTTCAACGCATAAAAACCTGCATATTTTAATATATTCACAACATTGTTCAAGGTGACTTCCCAGAGATAACAGTATGTTACGCGAAAATTTAAGTAAGCGTTCATTTAAAATACAGTTTATTTATAAACGCCTTTTATTCGTATAAAATTGAATTTATTCCTTAATTTTTTTGGTTAATGTTTGCTTCCTAATATTTTAATCATTATAAATTTACAAATTAAATTCTCATTGTTGACTTGAGACAAACATAAAATGTTCTCACAAGATATAAAAGTAGGAAGCAATTAACGATTGTAAGTCTACTGTGTAATTTTTATTCAACAAAATTGATGTTCTCATCAATGAAATCCTTGTTAATGTGTAGCTTTAGTCTATATTAATATTTTTCTTAACCATGAACTGAAAAACTTTAAACTTAAATATAAAAACAAAATTTTACTGATTTGTTTCCAAGACATCCAGTTCAGTACGTACATACACAGGGTGCTTATAACTATGAAATTGTAATAAGGCATACGGATTCTACGACGTTTTACATTAAAAAAATTTAAATAAATATCTGGAATATGTTTTTAAAATATATCTATCATTAACAGAAAATAAACATTACAACAAACAACTAATAAAAATTATAGTGTGAAAAGTTTTTGCATTTACGTATATGAAAATGTATTACATGTTCACAAAAACATATCCCCATGTTCCTAAAACTATGACACACGCTATATACATACATACCAGAAGCAAAAATAAATAATTTGTGCTTAATATTTGACTTCATCGAGTTAGCAAATCTTCCTATGGGCTATGTATACGACTTTACAATAGGATTCTAAAAAATGCATAGAAAGCTTTTATTTTTAAATTAAAAAAAAATTGTCAGAACGTATGTGTGTCACTTCTCTTTAAATGACTTCATAGAAGATACATACTTGAATGAAATGTTCTCTTCGCCTCCAGGCTATTTCAATGTTTCGTAAATGATGTAATTTTGGATGATTTAAAAAAATACAAATGCAGTTCAGTACAAGTACAGTTTCTATCGTCTGTTTTTCTCAGGTCTGAGGCATTTCAACTGTTTAGGTTGTAGACTCAACTTGATGTTAACAAGATATGTAATCCATCGTATTTTGAGTGAAGAATTGTTTTTTTATATAATTTGAACTTGAAAAAAAAATTGTCGAAGAATGGCTAAAACATAGATCAAATTTTACGCTAGTATTTTACTATATATTATTTTTTATATCAGTCAAATCACTTAAAACGGTGATGAAAGAATTGAGTGTTAATAAAGATATTATTTATATATCCGGTAAAATATCTGACTTTTGGTGTTATAAAATATGTATAATGGTTCCAATAGTTTGGTTAGCCAACGCGTTCCCGGACACGATCGTTGCGTAGGGCGTTCGCTTTGGTGCGTATCCGTCACGCGCGTTGCCCGCAACTCAGCAGGCTTTCCGCCACTGCTACGCTCCGTTCAATGAAGGGACATGATTAGTGAGAGTCCATTGTACTTAGCTCTTTTATAATAATTCTTTACAAAACTGTTCTTAGCTTCGGTTGTTAGTACTTTGATAATGTTCTTAATTTGTAAAACTAAAACGCTTTTATAATAAAGCTGAATCTTAAATCTAACCCATCGCTAAGTTGTATTTTCGATCCTGTTATATATTTCCAATCTACATCCAGGAATACTACAATACTTGAATTTTTCGGAACCTAGTATCACGGAGTAAGACAATCTGGTCAAGCTGATTTAAGTTGGCTTTCATAAATATATATTCAAAACATACAGTTCTGCTTCCATATGAAGTTAATGTTAAGTTTATATATTTCATTTAATTGATCATTATCAAGAACTAGAGAAAGTTTGAGTAATTTTCTATTAGTTTTCAGTTTTGCTCAGAGTTTCGTTGCGAGATCGCATCAGAAATGAAGAGAACCGCCGAAGAGCAAACTCAAGAAATGCTCGTCTGAAGTGGCAGTGAGCGGGTAACATCGCTTGTGCAACCGATGGCCGTTGGGGACGAAAAGTTCTCTAATTGCGACGATGACCCCGTAGGGGCGGAGTCGGTTGCCCCGCATTAGGTAGACTGATGACATAGTTGAGATGGTCATGGGTAGTCTTTGGATATGGTAATAGTGGCAATATTTACGTGATCCAATGCGTTGCAGTAGGCGTCCATCGAGTGACAGGATGATGATTATTAGATGGAGAGTACAAGGTTGACAGATTAAACCGAATCGTAAAAAAAAACCTTTGAACACACTCTTTGTGACTTTTGTTTTCATGTTGATAAACTAAAAACTATTTCAATAAAATATCCAAAAATATGCGGATGTGATAGATTATTTATTTAATAAAAATACGACCATGTAGCTAAATTTACCGAGTTGCTTATTTGTAAAAAAAAATTTCGCCGGAAATTAATGGCGCCCATCATTTCAAGATGGAGGCGCATGGAAAAAGTTGATAGTAAGTAGGGCGGCGGCAGTTTTCTCTGCAGTTATTTTTAGAATTCCACGGTGCCGTTGCATACTCATGACACGATCGATATTCCAAGTTATGGGAACAAATATTTTACCATGCTTGCAATATCAAAGCCAGAACTAGTAGCGGTTACTTTGCATTAGTAGTTTTAGATTAAGAATGGTTTAACAGTGAGCATTTATGATGGCCACAATGGAGTTGACATGTCATAACAAAGATAAAACTCCTAATTAAAAATAAAGATTAAAATATAGGTAATTCTTTATATTTGTCATTTTTATATCGGGCCAGATTTTACTAATATAAAGTCAGTCAGTTTAAAAATATGTTGCGGTTTCACATGATATTAAGTTTCAAACCGTTATGGATGCTATTTGTAAAATTCTTTGTTTATGTCTGATTAATAATAATCTTTTAAATGTAAAAAAATTACGATTCAAGAGAATTTAGTTCATCGAAATTTGTGGAAGGTATTATAATGCATAAATCAAACATTGTTTGATTTTATTTAAAAAAGCATGTGTTGAATTTCTGGCCGGCTCCTCTCAGCTGATCAACATTCCTAGCCGCTCATTGGAAGGCATAGGCCTTCATCAATATCTATGGGGGAATATATCATAATCGCCACGCTTGATGGCGATTGCAATGTGGTATTATGGTACACGGAGGACTCTGCCGGTCCCCTGGAAACTTGTTTGTGAACAACGGCAATCCTGTGTGAATAACGCATAAAGTGTGTATTATATAAAACTGTATTCAAGGAATCAAATCTCGCGACTAATGATCACAAGTTCTCTGCCGCTAGGCTACTATTGCTTTCTACTTATAATGTTAAAATAATTGACGGTACAAAAGTACACCTACTCGAATCATCATTCAAAACTATATTCGTATTTTGAATTTGTTGAATCGTATTGAACAGTGCTATTATGTCATATTTACCTTTGTAAGTGTCGACTCGACCAGATTAAATATGTGAATATTCCAAGTTCACATGTTCAACGATTTGTTCCATTAAATACGCAAAACTTACCTTTATAGCGTAGCGCATCTCCTTTCTTTTACGTGAGAGAAACGCCACAAAGTCACTCACACGGAAGTAATAACAAACTTGTATCGACTAAAACCTTACTTAGATATGGAAAGATGAAAGAAAAGCGTACACGATAAAAGTAAATTTCTGTACTCCTCTGGTTCGGTACTATAAAGTCGCAAATTATAATTAATTTAATTATTTTAACCTTTGTATTAGTTCATTTCTGTCAAATTACAGTTCAACAAACGATATATTTCCATTTTTTATAATCAAGGTTTATGTTTCGTCATGTATTCAATAGTAATATTTATTGGAAATGTAATTTTATTTTATTTGGCACCGAAAACGTTGTCATATTTTATCATGACATAAACAAACAGCAAGTAGAATAAACTTTCTATAAAACAATTGCTTTTCCAGGGCTGGTCCTTCTTTATTTCTCGTTATAACAGGAAAAAAGACGAAACAGTAAAGCAATATAATTTAAATTTAAACAATTTGAATGTAATCCCTTAATTCAAAAAATATTTCTTAAAACTGCTTGCTTCTTTGTGAGTAATATTTACGTAATTGTTTATCTTTATTTAGCGTTAATGACATAATTACAAATAATAATGTATTAAGAATTATTAAAAATATTTAATCCAGGGTAATTTAAATGGCACTGTAAAATCAGTTACATCAATTTATTTTTTCTATTGCTAATGCGATCGGCCAATAAATACTGGTAGTACAAAATTTTCAGTGACAATTATAACGCTTTTTCTTATATTTTTATTACGGTATTTATTACTTCTGAATTCATTAATTTTTTTATTATATTTTGTATAATTTGTCAGGAAATGTGGTAGACATTCACCTCTTTAAAGGTTTCGTCTATAACCAACTGTATTATATATTTACATGACATATTTCAAGTATCACATTCATCAGAAAATAAAGTGGTTTAACATCATTACACAGACAATACACCAATAACACCTTATCATTTAGATGGTCGTAAAGACAGTGGCTCGCTCGTTATTTCGGGTCTGTGAATTCGTAAATGGCAGCCCTATATTTGTGAAAGGTTACGAGAGGTCACGTGGCGCCCCAACGGCTACCGACGCGTCGTTGAGCAAACTGCGTCTTGCACAACATTTTACATTTTTCCATCCGTAAAAGTTTTAGGGATCGTTATTATATTAAACTATTTTACATTTTTAATATTCAAAATACCTTTAAGAAATTGTTGTTCAAACCCATATAGGCCTTTAAAAATGTTTTTTCCATATTAAAATGCACATTTGTTATCAATAAGTGATGAATAATTCCTAAATTGATTGTTCTCCTAAATTTAAATACATATTGTTATGCCTTGTACTTATGGATTAATTTTCACAGTACATCAGTTTTAATTCTTTTTTGTAATAAAAATACGTAATAAGGATGCGGGCATCACAAGACTGGTCATGATGGCGTCATTTGGGGGAGGCCTAAGTCTGGTAGTGGACGTCTATCGGCTGATATGTCGATGATGATAAATATGGATGTCATTGTTACTTATTGTACACAGTTTTTCGGGAAAATATTTTGAGTTTTTCATCTTACATTTTTTATATGTATTTTTAAACGATCTTTTTTCCACGGTTTTCTAAGAAATGTACTTAAATCCGTGTAAAAATTGATTTCGGTGTAGTCACTAGTACAAGAAATGTTTACACGCTTCATATACAAATTAAATCAGAAATAAAATTAATATTTCAACGAATTTTGATTTTATATGTGTTCGAGGAATTACTTTAAATCCGTTCTAAGCTGACCTCTACTCTGCGAAAGGAAAATATCTACCGAAATCAAGTTTCTTAGGTTTACGGTTCCAAAGATATCGCTATGAGTCAGTAAATAGGTGCAAGTCGACCAAATAAGTTGTTAAAATTAAACAAATACTACATATTTTAAATTAGATAAAGTGATCCTTACTTTGTAAAACTTAATTGTATTGTTTGACGTCATTTTGAAAAGCTATGAAATTATGAAAATATTGTACCATTTCTGTATAAAAACATTGCACACAGTGTTATGCAGGTTAGTATTTTAAATAACATAACAATCTTGCGAATCGCAAAATGCATTGTGAAATTAGTGTAATCCTTTTGTGTGTAATAAATTTTTTTTAATGTACATGACAGCTTATTATTCATACAATATTATCAAATATTGGGCAGTCTAATATACGGATCTAGAAAATAAAACTAACGTGACCAAGTTATCTTTATATTAAAACTAATAATAAGCAAGGCCGAAAGAAGAAAAAAATTATATGCTCTTTTGAATATAGTTATGTACGAAAATGTTAGTTCCTCGTAACATTGGAGGCATTTTTTTAGGTTAGTTGTTTTAAGTAGCCATAATTCCACATTTACAAAACAATAAATAATTATATATTTTTATGCAAAGTTATTTATATCGTCAAATAAAATTACATTAAATCTAAAATAAAATTATTTCATTAAATAAATTTCATTATAACATTCATGAGTTTTTAGTTGATCAAAATGTGCTGAACTTGGTTTGTTGACTCATTTACATGATTGACATTATATGTACACATGAAAAAATTGTTAAACTTCGTTCGAAAGAGCATCTGTTGAGTTTCAGGCCGGCTCTTCACAATAGATCTGCGTTCAGAGCAGGTGGTAGCTTATTACTTGTACTGTTAAAATAATCGACGATTCAAACGCGCATGTTAATGCCTAAATTAATAAGATACTTTGAATTTTGAATTTCATTGATTTCAAATTGATTTATCATTTTTGGATTTTTGTTATGTGCTATGAAAAGTTGATATGTTGATTTCCTGACCTACCCTTTGGTAAAAGAAACAACTCATTTACAATAACCAGAAATATTTTGTTCATTGATTTTTTTGAGTTAGCATTTGTTATTTAAGTGATAAGATGGAACGTATGACTAGGACCGCAGAGGTATAGCACAGGCGAGACGAGGGGTGGCATCGGCTGCATTTACCTAAGACGTAGAATAGAGCGCACTATTAACCACACATTTGTTAACAAAGTTAAAGAGGCAGATGTTTATAATGGTCATTGAAACTGTAAAGAAATTAAAATATGCTTTTACACATGTTTGTTAATTGCTGCGTTTCTTACATGCATAATGAAAGTAACAGTCATATTTTTCATGTTAATAAATTATAATGGCGTTTATTTCTCTTTCTGAAGCCTCTACAACAAGTTTTAATCACAACTTAAATAAAATCTATCTCGAATATAAAACAATCGAAATAAAAACGAAAAAACGTATTCCCATGCTAACGATACATAACATGCAGACGAACATTTTGCTTCAATGCAAACACATCCTTTCTGTGTTAATACCAGCCAGTTAGTTAAATTGTGCGTTTTATGATGTTGACTTTGTTAGGCGAATATAGTATAGCTATGGCGTTCTTCCAATCAGAATGTGTTTATACTAGTATCTGGACACCAAAAGTACGCAACATTGTCTCCAGCGCAAGTCTAAAGCCTTCAGTTCTGTCTGACGCCGTCTACCTCAGACGCACTTTCTTTTCTACTATAATGGCCGGTGTGACACTTTTACTAGATGTAATAATCGTAGTTCGTACAAAATATCCAATAGAATACTAAGCAACCTGTTTGTATGATCGTATTATACGTTCTTGTTATGATTCTCAGGCACATCACGTCAGACATTGCCGAGTACTGCAATGTTTCACGCGATCTCTCCGCAAAAGATCAGTTGTTTTGCGTCCGCGCTTCTACCACCGCGTCTGTAGTCCCACGTTTTTCCTTATCTACTAGCTGTAATGTATTAGTTACTCAGTGATGTCATTTATATATTGTTTTAAACGAGTATTTTTATTCGAAGAACAGGTTAAGTTGTTCTGTTTAAAGTAATTTTGAAAGCGAAAACTGGTTATGTTGAAACATGTACGACTTGCATTAGGTATATTAGGAAAATATGTGCAGAAGTTATCATATCATGTATATATCTATTTATTATAATTAGAATATATATACTCGCACATAATTAAAATCGATTAATGATACAAAAGTCGCGCAATCGTTTATTTAGCATAAAAGTCGTGTCGAATAGCGGATACCAACGCGTGCAAGTGTGTCGGGGCGGCGATTTCACCGGCATCACGCACGTTCCCGCGTCTCGTTCGTGATACGTATAGTTCTCGATTTGTCCAATTGGAATTGGATTTGTGTGATACGGCGCTCGCACTAAGCAGTGAAAGTGTTCTTGTGATGCGGCACTCAGCTGGGCAGATGTGACGTCAACATGGGCCAGTGGCCATGTGGAGAATATGTGGCGTCAGTAAGGCACAGCCTGTACTGTTCGTCAGTCCCGTTGACGATGAATATGTAAGCGAAAAATTATAAGTATTGACATTTACTGCACTATATAAATTTATTGCATTTTCAAAGCTTTTTAAGCTAGTATTGGTATTTTACTACAAGATGACGGTAAGACAGCTTAAATAAAATTGGAATTTTGGTTATGTTTTACTAGTTGTTCGTAGTTCGTTCGTAGTTGTATTTAATCGCGTTATGTAGATGACTTTGTAATAGATTTTTAGACATGTTCGATTTTTAACCAACGTTTTTTTATAATTTTTTATAACGTTACAATAATGACGACAGCGCCATTTGATTTTTTATATTGCGTTGATAAGAACAAGGAAAATAATCAAAAACTTCGTGACCGGATATATTGTAATACAAAAAAAAAATAGTGAATCGAATGGACTACGTTTCATAAACTACGTTTCATTCTTCTTCGTTTGGTTAATTGTTTGCGTACCAGCAATTAATCTATGTAATAGATACTAAAGGTAATGATTAAAATCGCGACTAAAAAAATATTACGTTCACTCTTTGTAATATTACGTCGATTCCTCATAAACGATTATGACAGTACTGTATTTTTAAGAAAGATTTATTATTTATTAATCGATTTACACTTCTTTCAAAGTTGCAATTGTTTATTTCATTATTTCAACTGTAGAACACCCACTGCTGGGATATAGGCTCCACCAATTGTGGAATATTTTGAGATCTTCAATGTGACCGGTCGGAAGACGGCGGACCATTAAATATTTTCATAATATAAACTACTGTTTTTTGACTGTTACTGTTTAACATTTTATTTTAAAACAGTCATTTTTTATTTTTATTGTGCATCTTTTGAACATCAAGAGAGAGAACGAAGGTTTTCTTTCTGTGCATTTTGTATTCTTGTATAAAACTACAAAAAATGCATTATTATACAACTATTTACGAAGAGTGAGAAACGGGCATATGATAGACGTTAAATGCGAAAGATGACTTGCGGGAGCAATCCGGTGAAACCATAGTATTTAGCGTCCTGAGCCGAAGCAACCTGAGTAGTCCTCGAGGTTCGATACCTTAAAAGAGCCTTGCCCTGTCGCACCCGCGGAATCTGCAAATGCCATTTAGGTAGCAGTGCAAGTCAGGTAAAAAAATGGAACGTACTCTCAGAGAGGATGTTATTCCAACATTATGAACATAATAAGACTGTCAATAATATAAAAGCCCTGTTGTTTAGATTACAAAACAGGTACAAGGTTGTGTGTTTAGATCTACTGTACTAATTGTATTTTGTTAGTCATTACGTCATACGAAATATTATACATTACGTATAACACACAAACCATAATTTTGAAGATAATTTTAAAATTTGTCATAAGTCGAGCAATATGTGATGTGTTCCAGCAGCCGACATGGCGGTTGTGGGGGGAAGAGCGGGTGGACGGCGCCATATACACCGTGTACCTTAAGAAAGTTCGATATCATCGACCCACTCGGAGTGCGTCCAGTGTAAGTGTTGTTTTATTCATACCACTTTGTAATACAGGCTGTCCCATTAATCAACGTCATTCCTTAATCGGACAGATACCCACAAAATTAAAAAAAAAAATTTCAGTGTCACATATTTTTAAATTATTGCCATTTATATTAATAAATTTTGAATAATTTTGTACACCATTTCATGTTTTTTTTCTATTACTATGACTTCAAATGTTTATTCATCTAATTTCTTTTCATTTAATTGTAATTGTGTAATCCTTCTTTTTCTATAAACGATACTTTAAAAAGAGCAAAAAAGCAGTTATTACTATGTTATCTATTTTTTATTATCTTTTTGGGGTTAGTAATGCCTAGTGGGCTTGGGCCTGTCCTTTCGCTGGAATTTCGGATTGCTGTTGATTAATGGAACTAAAATATCCGAGTACTGATTAATCTTTTACTATCGACTCTAACAAATTGAAAATTAACATAACAATTACATATTTAATTATAGAATAGAATCTATATCAATTTTGACGCTTTAATTATATAATTTACAACTTTATTTAGTACTTGTAAACTATATATAGAGAATGAAAGTTTAAAAATTACATGCAAATATTACAAACGTCGCATTCATTTCAATGAATATTATAAAAGTTATTTATTAAGTAACTAATTAGTCGGTTTCGTTTTTATGTGTAAATAAACAAATATAAATTGTTAATGATATAATCACATAAAGAATAAACTAAATGTTACATTCCCTTATGAGTTAAACCGACGTATTTGTTAGTAGTATAGACAGCTGTTGACTCATCACCAAAAATAGTAGTGGAATATTCAGTTATTGTTTACAACTTCCCATGACGATTATTATTGTGGTAATTGTTATGATTATATTCATCATTAACTGTGGAATATCTTTATATATTTAACACTAATTGTTTTTGTAAATAATCTAACATGGTTAATTATTGTTCCAATGGTAGCGTAACTAAAAGGTTGTCAAATATCTCCCTTCCGCCTTTTTGTCTTTTGAATTTCGCGGCTATGTACAAAGCGCTACAGAGCTCGTATCTGGCAATACTATACATAATTTGAAAGGTCTTGACATAACCTACAAAACGACTTGATTAGTTTGGATATTGCGTTCAACAGTTATAGACGTGTAAACATGGAGTTCACTAACGCCGAAATTCGCGCTATTTTAAAGCTTTTCCTTCGTTAAAGACAAATCCGCTAGAGAAACGTTCCGTCAGATTAATGGTGTTTTGGGGGATGGTACTCTATCACTTCGAACCGCGGAGGAATGGTTTCCACGATTTAGAGCCGGCGAAAAAGACACCATGGATAAGCCAGCCGGCGGAAGACCTGTGACGACAAATACCGATCAAATCATGGACTACATCGAGTTAGACCGGCATGTGGCATCTCGTGACATCGCCCAGGAGATAGGAGTTGGTCACTAAACCATTTTAAACCATCTGCAGAAGGCTGGATACAAAAAAAAAGCTTGATGTTTGGGTGCCGCATGATTTGACGCAAAAAAACCTTCTGGACCGAATCATCGCCTGCGATATGCTGCTGAAACGGAACGAACTCGATCCATTCTTGAAGCGGATGGTGACTGGCGACGAAAAATGGATCACATACTACAATATCAAGCGAAAACGGTCGTGGTCGAAGGCCGGTGAATCGTCCCAAACAGTGGCCAAGCCGGGATTGACGGCCAGGACAGAAGGTTTTGCTGTGTGTTTGGTGGGATTGGAAGGGAATCATCCACTATGAGCTGCTCCCATATGGCCAGACGCTTAATTCTACCATCTACTGCGAACAACTGGACCGCTTGAAGCAGGCGATCGACCAGAAGCGTCCAGAATTGGCCAACAGGAAGGGTGTAGTGTTCCACTAGGACAACGCCAGACCACACACTTCGTTGATGACTCGTCAGAAGCTACGGGAGCTCGGATGGGAGGTTTTATCACATCCACCATATAGCCCGGACATAGCGCCAAGTGATTACCACCTGTTCCTGTCCATGGCGAACGCCCTTGGTGGTGTAAAGTTGAACTCAAAAGGTTTGTGAAAAGTGGCTGTCCGAGTTCTTCGCAAATAAGGAGGGGGGCTTCTACGAGGGAGGTATTATGAAGTTGCTTGTTGCGTCTAGATGGAAACAGATTATCGAACAAAACGGCACATATTTGAACTAAATCCGATCACTGTAACACTTTTTATAAAGCATTGAATAAAGAGCAAAAAAGCGGAAGGGAGATATTTGACAACCTGTTATAAATTACTATTGCTTAACCTGTCTATTTCAATTAAGATTAATTGACGGTGCAAACAATTTAGTATTTAAACTGCTTCTTTATTACTTTATTTATTAATAATAAATAAATTATATTTAACATTAATACTGTCATTTCCAGGAATCAGACGATGAAATATCTCACCTGGAGTGGGAGACGGTGCGTGTGCGTTTCGTAAAGGCCGGGACAGTAGAGAGGCTGGTAGAAGCTCTCGCCACCGACGACGGAGAGCTTGAGTCCACATATGTCAATGTATTCCTCGCTACATATCGGTAATTTACTGATTCAATAAAACATTAAATTAAATAGACTGTTGGTTAGGCTTTATAGCGCTCAGAAGAGATGGCCGCTGGTTAAGGTTTTATGAGTGGAGACCACGGACCGACAAGCGAATTGAAGGGTTTACAAAGTAGAAAGATGATCTTGTTATGGTAGTCGAAAAATGTTAGACGCATGCCGCTTCCAACAGATATTATTATAAATTTTTGCAGGAGACTTATATTCAGCAGCGAACGTCGTACGGCTAAAATGATGATGATGATGGGAGTTAAAAATAATGGAATAAGGAAATTAGACGGATATTTTTATAAAATAAAGATTTAATGGGAATACTTTCTCGTCAACGTTCTATTATTGATAAATATTCATGTAATTAGTATGTTATATGAATATTAAAAATATTTATTAGTTGTTGATTGGAATCTAAGAAAAAGAAATCGTAGCTTTTAAGAATTATTGATATTGAATGGAAAAATATAGTTCGTTAACTAAACCGGATTTCATCGCGTATTGTGAGAGACACTATATCAGAATTATAAAAGTAAATTGCATAAATCTTAGAAAATCGAACATTATCTTTTATATAACTTTAAACAGTAAAAAATATTGCGTCGCTTAGTCTTGTCTCATATTAATAAGGTTAAAATAAAATACGGTGCCCTCTTTGCTCTGAGTTTACCGAAAACCTAGTGTTTTTTATGCATCCGTAGCTTTCGCCATTCAGTAAGAAAACATTCATATAAAATTATTTTGAGTGCTTTATGTCTGTTTTGCTTTATTTAAAATAAATAGTACATCGTTTAAAGCATTTTCTGTGATATAAACAATTTATCATAAATTCATTAATGTTTATAACCTTTTTAAATCAGTACATAATTCCTTATAGATTTTTTTTATTATTTTGAAAATCATGAACCTAAATATTTTTGGAATACAGACCATATATTAATAATAATGTGTAATCCTATATGTACCTGTTGATAATAATGCGTAACGACTAATTAATAAGTAAGAAAAGGACTAATATATAGCTACTTCCGCTATGTAGCAGTAGTCGTGCAATAAAATGCACCGCCCGCCTAACGCGTCTATTAGAGACTAATTAATATACGGGTAATTTACGAACAATTCAGATGACAGATAATGAGACGTGGGACAACTATATTAACTTTATGCCTATGAGCAATTTAAATCAAAACAATCTTTTCTTAAATTCATATGACAAGTTTTGACAAAATAATTCGTCATTCGTCTATAATAGTGTACATTTAGTTTACATTTCCTATAAAATACTTATTGTAACCAAATAAAAATAACATATGTCTTACACACATGTAAACTTACTTTGGTTGACAACAAGCTCGCCCTGCGACACTGATTCGACTATATTTCGATCGGTTCAAACTTTTTAATCCTATCCAATCTTTTATTGAGAGACCAATTTAAATTTATTTTCGTTTTGTGGCTGAAAATTAATACAAAATATTTTTCAGTTCCTTTGCAGAGTGTAGTCGCGTTTTAGACCTCCTGCTTCGGCGATATGAGGCCTTGGCGTCGGAAGAGGTCTTGCCAACAGCGGCAGATAACTCACACCAACATCGAAAGTAAGTGAGAGTTTGTTTTCAACTAATCATTTTCCTTTGCTGTCGCTTTTTACGTTTAAACAAGCAATCTTTTTCTTAAACTTTTTACTAATAATAGTTTTAGATGATTAAATCACAAATTTCGTATTTAAAACTCTTTCGTCGATAGGACTCTGGTGGCGTGTCTCCACGTATGGTTGGATACCTACCCGGAGGACTTTCGACAGCCTCCGCACCACCCTGCACTGCAGCAGCTACTCGCCTTCACTCAGCTTCATCTGCCTGGCTCGGAGCTACATTTGAAGGTGTTTTATAGGCTATTTTGAATTACAATTTTTCAAAACTATCTATCCATCTACTTACATACCTTTAATTTCACAGGTATTACAGAAGTTAGCAGTTTTTAGTGCAGAGCGTAATGGCGGCCCAGGCGCTGGTGGTGGTGCAGGTGTATGTCTCGCGCCGGGGATGCGGGTCCCTGCCCACCACACCAATACCTACCGCCTCCCTCACGTACCCCACCGACATTTTGCTGAACAGTTAACGCGAATGGATATGGAACTATTCAAAAAGCTGGTGCCACATCAATGTCTTGGTGCTATATGGTCTAGAAGAGATAAGGATCGATCACACGACGCAGCAACCGTCTTAGCAACTGTAAACCAATTTAACGCGGTGTCGTTCAGAGTTATATCTACTGTTCTGGTCGAACCGAATCTGAGGCCTCTCGAACGTGCTGATATATTAGCCGCGTGGCTGGACATCGCGCGTGAATTAAGAGTCTTGAAAAACTTTTCATCGTTAAAAGCGATCATCTCAGGACTTCAGAGTAACCCCGTGTACCGGTTGAGGAAGACGTGGGCTCTTTTACAAAAAGAAAAATCGGAATTATTCGAAGAACTTGCTCGGATATTTAGCGAAGATAACAATCGCTGGGCTCAAAGGGAACTTTTAATGCGGGAGGGCACTGCTAAATTTGCGGACACGGTGGGCGAGAATGATCGCCAATTACAGAAACTGCTGCACGAGCGGGGCTCGCCCGGCGTCAGCCACGGCACTATACCTTATTTAGGAACGTTCTTAACAGACCTTACTATGATTGATACCGCTATACCTGATACGGTGGCCGATGGTTTAATCAATTTTGATAAACGCCGTAAAGAATTTGAAGTATTAGCACAAATAAAACTGTTGCAAGGTGCCGCTAACGCATACCATTTGCCATTAGATGCGATGTTTGACAGATGGTTCGATTCCGTCATAATTCTCGATGATCGAGAGGCGTATCAACTTTCTTGTCAAATTGAACCACCGACGAATCCACCAAAGGAAAGGCGACCGAGAAAAGTTACCGACAACAATAATCATGGACATAAGAAAAATGATTCCATCGCAAGCACGAGCTCAAGCAACAGTTCGCAGTTTTACTGTGAGACTGATGGTGCTGGAAATGCTTGGAAACGGGACAGTTTAGAAAGGCGGACTTCGCCAACTCGACTTTCGCATGGATCCTCGTCATCCTCTTTACCTTCTCTAGATATATCTCTATCAAGTGGAAACAGTGGACAAAAACCAGCTAATGGCAAAACCACTGTTGTCAGCCCGGCGTACGCAAATACACGTAACGGACCAGACTTTTATATAATTCGCGTAACATATGAAACTGATTGTGTAGAAACGGATGGCGTGGTTTTATACAAGTCTATAATGTTAAGCAATAATGAGCGTACGCCACAAGTCATTCGAAATGCGATGCTCAAACTAAACCTCGATGGTGATCCCGATGCGTATACCTTGGCCCAAGTATTGCCGGATCGAGGTCAGTATAAAAATAATATTTAATATTAGATACCCTGTTTAAAATACTGCAATGGAACTTTATTAATGGGGATTAATGAAATGTTTTTGGAACATGCTGAATGCTGACCGATTTTAACCGGTTCTATTGAAAATCTATGGGGGAGGCCTGTGTCCAGCAGTGGACTTCCTATGGCTAAAATGATGATAATGATGAATAAAAAAATTAAGTATGTAAAATTTTTGTTCCAATGATATCCCTTTAGGCAGCTTCATATTATTTTAATGCACAATTAAAATTGTATCACTGTACACTGAACTGTGTAATTACTCTTTATCCGGTATTGCATATACTAATCCAATAAAATTTAAATAATTTGATTATTTTCGTATGTTGGAATAAAAATCTTTATTGTTACAGAAATGGTGCTTCCAGCGAATGCAAACGTTTATTATGCGGTGAACACAGCCTACAACCTTAACTTCATATTACGTCCTAGAAAACCGCAGCAAGTAGAACCTATAGTAAATGGTAAAGCTCGGAATAAACGCAATTGAATATTAATTTTATTGATCGGTGATTGAGAGATTAGTGACTATAAATATTCCCGTATTTTATTTCGAATTGTGTTCAGTTGTAGACTTGACTGTTTAAAAAGTGATATAACACTAGTCTATAGGAAGTGCTGGTTACAACTTTGGCATCATCAAGTTTAGTGTGCTTAATAGATGCACTGAAATAAAAAAAAATACTTTATGAAAATGTATTACGAGTAAAATTATACTTTTTATTGGAATGCTGCAATGACTAGCCATCTACTTGTAAGCTTTTATTAAAAATGTACATTGTAACACATCGCACAATTGAATAGGTTCTAAATGTACTTATTTGCTATAAACATGGTGGCAGTAAGAATGTACTGATCTTTAGATCTTTTGTATATAGTATAAAAATTTATACCGCCACCTAGAAATCTTACAATATTACCTCCGTGATATTTTTATGAAGTTTGAATGCAGTGTGAACTCAATAACTTGTATATAATGAAAAATCGTAAGATGAATCTCATTTAGGTAAAAATATGTTGTTAGCCAAAGGCAAATTACTGTCCTAGGAAGGTGCTGTATCTTTGTAATCTCAACACTTTTTAGAAGCTTTAAATTGAAAGTTGAACAAACCGAATTTGACGAGAAACTCATCTACCAAGGTATTAACATGGTTATACAGAGGTAAAAATCTAGGTACTTAACATGGTGGAACTATCTTATAGATTCACTTTAATTAAGTATGAAATTTACTCATTAACTGATTTTTGCATGAATAATAATTTTACATATTGCTATAAGCTTTGTTTACGTTAAGTTTAAATCACACAAATAATTGAAACAGTCATTTAAAATGAAATGAAATTTTCATTCAAGTAAATTTACGTTTAAAGCAAAATGGAAATAATTACTTCATTTTTCACATTCCAGTAATTTTATGTTCATTTAATGTACCATTTATTAATTCTTAACGATAAAGTAAATATTGGTGTAACTGTAATAAGAATAAATATTGGTATTGTAACAAAATTTAGAATTAGAAAAAAGAAATTGAATTTAGAATCTAAACATGGGTGTCTACAAATAATGTGTTCTATAATTAGATTTTAAATAAGTGCCTATAAACACAATAAAAGATTTTGATGGAGCTACTGTTTAATATGTTAGGACACAACGGACTGCCCATGTTCACACAATTTGGCAAAGATATCCAGTCATCATATTGGTAGGATAATTGTTAATGTTGTATGTTTATTTTGTATGTGCGGCACTGGTTGTGTAAAATATGATTCCGCATAAAACAGTTGTGTACATTTAACTAAAACTTTGTATGTACTTTTGAACAATATCCCGTATTTATACTCTGTAGTTTTTATTTGTAAATAAGTCTATATTAGCTGTGTAATTTTCTAATTTTCCACCAGTGTCATCTAAATAACATTGTTGTGTAATAAAAATTAATAATTACGATTTTGTAGTATTATTCCGTTTTTTTGTCATAATGAAATGGTTATAAATAATATAGACGAGTATATTTATCAATAGTGGAACAATTACTCGGAACACTGCCGTCGTTCAAACTTTTCAGTAATAATTGAGTATTATGTTTTTCATTACTATAATAACTAAAGATGAACATTTATAAAGAATTCTAAGATGTTGTTTGTCGTTGTCACAATAATAAAACTGAAAAAAATCGTGAGGTTGTTTATTACCTGGCATTATTTATTTGACCATAGTTGAGTGTGTAAATTTAAAGATTATGAAGTAGAATATTTTTTTGTCTGTCATTGTATAACAAATTCTCAATACTAAACTAATATGAAACAAAAAATTAGTTAATTCTGTCCTATCTGCTAATTTTTATAGCTTTCAATTTCATATATATCATTTCATTATTATTAATATCAACCTTTCTTGATGAGTGGTTTGTTAAGAGTTGAAAATGCTCAATACTTTTTTCTAAAGGCGAAGCTTAATCTTTTAATTTCGTAATTTGAAAAAAAATAAATTTGATGGTAAATCTATTTTAAGTTGGTGGCACTCGAGAGTCGACACAAGGAAATGTCTGTATGTTTCAGTGTTCTATCTTAAACTATTTAAACAACAACATTGAATTTTAAACATGCAATGATAACTTATGAAACATTTGTACTATAAACACTCATTTTATTATCATTTAAAATATCTTTCAGTTTTTATTTCAGTTTAATTTACTTTATGTACTGTTGTCCCATATTGCTGAAAAATCCGTTTAAGAAGAGACTTTAATGTTAATATACTAGCACAAAAGTGTTATCATGTGTCAATCTTGGTTACAATCGAAACAGCATATATTATTAAAGAAACGTGAAGAAAATTGCGTATAACTAATGTGTTCATGATGTCCAGATCATAAGTAAGGGCCAGTTAAACTTTCTGCTAATTAATATTACAGTTGTTGTCGAAAATTATATACGTGTTTCTTTGTAAATCGTGTCTTATTTGACTGAATAATCATTAATTATCAACAATTTGCTATAAATAATAATAGTTACTTGTTCAAATGATTTAATTTACGTTAGTAGATCGCAAGTACAATTTGTTTACATTAGAAGACACGTATTGTTAACAAAGGTTGAAGCGAAACATGGAGATGAATCCGCATGAATTTAATAACAAAATATAAATGCGATATTCTAAAATCCATACATACTAAAAGGCAATATACACCTTAAAAATATCTATTAATTGCCACAGTCCAGAAGCCTCCATGAGTTAGCATAGCTCTCGTACCCCTAACTTATTATTAGGTTAGGGGCTTTTATTTCTTTTTAATAATTTTTCACTTCTCTTCCATGCATCTTAAGATCTTTCATTCCTTTCCTTACTTTCCACATTTCGTTTGTCTTACCCTTTCATTTCATTTCTCTCTTTTTCGATGCCCTTCATATATCACCTCGTTCCTCAGGTTTTAAAATATTTATTTTTATTTTGTTTTACAAATTTGATTTTATATAAATTTTTCTATTATTTACAATTATTTTTATTTTGCTTTCAATTTGCTTACATTTTAACTATTATTCTTACTTATAATTTGTACAGCGATTTTCTTACAAAGCTTAAGGAACTCAGGACGAGTTTCTTCTTCCTTGATAAGCGAGGCCATGGAGTCCTCGCTAACTTTAGTGCTTAACGGGCATTCGAAGTCGATTCGGGGTCCTCCGAACGGGGGACAGTGGGCTATACAAGGTGGATCACGGTCTGGTCTACGCCCGGTTTACAGAAGTACGGGGGGTCCTCCTTGAGCTTAAACCAGTGAAGATATTCAGAGAACCCCCCGTGCCCCTTGAAGAGCTAGACCAAGACCGCGTCCACCTTGACATTGCGGAGTACGCGGTAGGTTGAGATGGCTTCCGGGACCAAGAATAACGTTAGAGATTTGTGGTTAAGTAAAAGTGAAATAAAAGTATATATTGTACTTATTACGCTGTATTTTATCAAAGAAATAATTCACGGTGAAATATCTAGAAGGCTTTATTTTAGATTCCTTTCGACGGTGTCTATTTTAAATTAAATTAAATATGCATCAAAGCAATAAAGCAATATGCTTATAAGATACACATCCTTTGAACTTATTTTTTACATTTACAACGATCTCATAAGGATAAGGCGAAGGACTATAAGCGGTATGTATGACGTTTTACCAGGTCTCGAATAGGGCGCGACCACTGTCCAGTTATAATAATACTTTATGACTAGAGCATATCTTAAGGAATTTTTCGTTTTAGTCGACGTCACTGCCAGGCATTGCCTATCAACCCATGCGCAGCTTTATAAATTCCTAAAAAAATAATCGTGAAGTTAAAGACATTAAGGCCAAACGAATTCAAAAGTAAAGGACTAAATAATAGTCTATTATTAATTCGAATGTGTTCAATTTTACCTCTGATTTTTTTAAAATTTCGTTTTAATTCGCGTTTGTTCTATTAACAATGAGTTTGAGAAGTGGGGATTATTTGTCAACTGTCTGTTCTTCAACTGTGTTTTTGTCACAATACAAAAAAACATTATTATAAATTCTTAATTTATCATCATTATCCTCTTATCAGCCAACCAAACGCCCACTGTAAGGCATGTTATGTTACTTTATGCAGCTGTTTTTGCTCTAAAGGTATGCTTGTATCTTTAAAAAATTAGCCGCATATAATCGCATTTTAAAATCCTTTTATTATTTTCACGCTCATTGCAATCATCGATCCCTTTCACATGCATAAGCACTTGTATAAAATAATGAGGAAGAATGAGCGTTTATTAGACTAACAATGTGGAAGTTGGCTTTGCTAGACGGATGAGTGCTTACTTCTGTAACACGAATATCGAAATTAATAAAATCCTAAGTACTTCATGAAATTCCACGATGTAAAGCTACTTTTGCTCAATATTTCTCCTACTATTTAGCTTCATTATATTATAATCGCTTAGTAAAGGTAAATATAAAAAATTTGGTTTACGAACGGACAGAAAAAATATTCAAATGTAAATGTTCTAAATATTTGTATTATATACATGAAATGGGTTTATTTATGTGTATGTCTCTATATGTATATATAAATACATGTATGTAAATATATATGTGTATATGTATATATATGGTGTGTGTCATGGAAGAATTGATGCAAAAAAATGTTTTAATCTAAATTCGTAAAGTTATTATTCCTGGCGTGAGAAAACCCTACACTGCCGTAACAGTCTTTTGACCAGTATGGATGGTTTTGAGGGCAAAAAAATAGGAAACCTTAAATTAGGTAATAGGAATAAGTTAATTATGATTTTAAATATATTAATTTCAAGTATGTTTGACGCCACAATAAAAAAAAAAACTCCTACGCTTTTTAACGTGGGTGATGTGAGTGAACAACGGACGATAGCATGTTGATGGTCGCACAGCTCAGGTCTAAAGGTCCGCGTTGTGTGATCTGCGTGCCGCTACGGTTTGACAGCTCGGCTAAAGTTTTCATGGCCATCGTATCGAGCGGGAGGGCGACGTTCCGCGCAGCCGCGGGCGTCCGAATGCCCGAGAGCCGCGCTCCGTCGCCACTCGAGCCTCCAGCACCCCGCTGTTCACAACAACAACATACGCGCACCTAACTTCTCCCTCGTACGCTCGCATTTCAGTGCCGGTTGCGTG
This sequence comes from Battus philenor, assembly GCF_028537555.1. Taxonomy (NCBI): domain Eukaryota; kingdom Metazoa; phylum Arthropoda; class Insecta; order Lepidoptera; family Papilionidae; genus Battus; species Battus philenor. The sequence continues at coordinate 11,941,212 of NW_027181682.1, forward strand.
TTGTGCCTCTCCACGTGAGACCAACTGCTGGTACCTGTGACATGTGAATTCGCCTTTGTGCTCCTATGCGTTACGATGGGGGCATCCGTAAAATGTAATAGTAAGGTGAGTTAAAGTTTCAAATTTTGTTTTAACTTATTTTTATGCGAAATATTGATGTTTAAAATATTATTATTAAATTAATGAAGTAGAGTCAAGGGTACGTTTAGTCATAAATTTTGTAAATGACGAAAGGTATTATTTAGGATTAAGATAAAGCTATCGTGCTGTCCTATATTTACGATTACGGTCAGTTGGCTGGTGGGAGCGGCCGAAGTCTACAGCGAAGCTCTATGACTGCCGCAATCTGATTATGGCACACCTACTTCCTACCAAAGTTATACTTTCACTTAACACTATTACGGTCACACGTTAACACATAATGTGAGAATTATTAACGACTTTAATCAATTTAACATTCATTATTGAATTAAGGTTATTTCTTAACTACCTAATGATAGTTGAAAAATATTAAAAATGTAGCTCGTATTTTTACAATACATACTCGAATTTTCATTAATTTGCAATATATACCTTTTGCATTGACGTCAGTCGAGGTGGTGTTGCGGCCCAGTAAGAGGATGCCTATTCGCCGGCTACCATAGCAGTGTCTGTTTGAAATCGTATAAAAGTCATAGCTTTATTTCTTAGAATAGGGCTGTTGTTTGTCGAAATTACGGGTATAATTACAGACGTAATGGTAATAAGTAAAGAAACCAATACACAATCCTGGTAACGTTTTCATTTTACCTTATAGTTAATAAGATTTATCACTTATTTATTTACTTTTTTATACACCTATAATAGCGGACTTAATGCCTATAGGCATTGTCTACCAGCCAGCCTAGAGCGGTGCAGAGATAACGCTCAGGAAGGTGCCGAAAAATAATACAAAATAAATAATCTAAATTTTACTATACATTTACATATATACATTTCTTAATAAAATAACGTACTGTCCTTTATTTTGAAAGACAATAAGGATGTTTTAAGAATACGACTTATGCATACTGAAGTATCGCAGAAGAAATGCTTACATAGATTTGAAAAAGATTGTACTTCTTAGTTATTACTATTAATTGATTTTGAATTACTAGTTTTTGCGGAAACTATTGGCAACGTGCATAATTTATTTTTCTGACGAGTAACAACTGATAATTATAACATAGAATCATTTATAACATCTCTGAGCTCTACTTCTTGCGATCTGTTTTATCACATTAGATGAGTAATTTCACTATGGTGTTCTTAAATCGTTACATTGTTGTATACACATTTTTGTTTGGCAGTATATTAAGGCATCGGTGTGGGACCTACCTTGTCGACCTCTTGCGAAAGTAGCCTACCAGTTAATAATTAATTAATAATGAAAATTATCAAAAGTACCGTAATAATTTATACTTCTTTAAAGAAAATATAATGAATAAATATGTATCACGTGACAATAAGTTTGCGTGATGTAGCTGTGGTTGGAACACGCACCTTGAATTAAACAACACATTCTTTGTGATCACCGTCGTTCGTGTCTTATCGATTCCGGCAATCGGAGTGTGAAAAAGAAAAAAATTAGGTAATTGTGTCGAAGTTAAGACACAGAGTAGAAAGTCCATTTTCAGCTCTATTAGATAATGGAGCGCTACCATAATCTCAGTACTGCACGAAAGCAGTGAGCAATATGTAGAAAACTGCAATTAAAGATTATTGTCTAAATTTATCTCTAAATTAATAAGGATATTTACTATCGTAATATGTTTTATAGGCGAAAATATATTAAGCGAAGGAAACGGATGGTTAAATATTATTTCAGTTTTATTAGGTTAAGTGCAATAATTTTATTAAAGTTATTAAGATAATATAATGACACCATTGTTAATACTTCGTAAATAACTAAAATATAGTTAATTAAAACCATTAAAAATTATATAGCACGTTGATTATCTAACTGGACCACACTATGTATAAAGCGCTCTATATTCCAGCGGCGTGTACAAGAAATCATATTTTGTTGATATTTAAAATTACAAATGCCTTAATAAACAAATATTATCTGTAATTAGTCGGTACTACTGGAGACTCGGTCTTTATCTTTCTATTTTAATAAGCTTAGCGATAGTTACTTGTAAAAACTTGCATATTCCATATTCAGTACAACGAGTCAAGACTTGCAAAGCGCCGCTGCTGTCCGTAACGTTTGTTCAGATGTGCAAAGGGACGAAATACAATTTGTAGTGTGTGTGCTTACAAACTAATTCTTCTTCGTTAAAACTCAGTAGCTTATTTCCATAATTAGATCCTGAGATGGAAACCTTTACATTTAATCGAGATTTGGGAATATGGTAGAAACGAAGCAGAGAAACCAGCGCTATTTTAAAACTGGTCTATGACTAAAAAAGTTTGACAATCTCTGATCTACATGAACGTTAATAATGGGTCATCCATCTCTATCACAAAAATTCTACAGTATGGTGTAAAATTTAATTGTGTTACTGTGGTTTTTTTTTTATTTTACAAAATTTTCCTCTAACATAGTCAGAGCCTTTATTTACTAATTTACAATTTCTAGACGAGGGGGGGGGGGAATCCTCATTGGACGCCTGGGAATGGAGGGCCCAGGCAGTGTCAGACTTTTACTGACTAAAACCCCCCACCGTCTGTTACAATTAGTTTCTAATTATTTTGCTTTTTTCCTAATATTCTTATAGTATTAATTCCTATTTTTATTACACTTATTATTTAAGCTAACTTAAGCTATTTACGTGTTTTTATTAGTCTATTCTTATATATGAATTCTACGCTTAATACTATTTCCTATCTGTCTATCCTTATACAATACAAAACTTAGTGCTTATACTTATTCTTAACTTCTCCTCTATCTATACATCCAATAATAACTTATCCTACTTGACTGCTTTGAGTCCGCTTATTTCTATTTAGTCTTATTTCTACTGATTGAATTTTTAATTACTGTTGATGCGAATTTTAAAAATATTGAACGGCGCTGGTTGTCGTTTATTATAGAGGAGTTGTTGTCCCTCTTTATGTCGACCCCCAGCTCCATCTCGCATTCAAACCTCGCTCTTCCATACATGGGGCAGCAGGTGATCAGATGCAACACAGTTTGGTCCACCGCGAGATCACAAGGCAGGAGAGACTCTCTTTGAGTTTGAACCTGTGCAGGTACTCGGAGAATCCCCCGTGCCCCGTGAACATTTGGACCAAGACTGTGTCCATCAGAATCTCTCGTAGAACGCGATACGCTACATTTACGTCTGGGAAAAACTGTGGTTACACTATTTGAGTGATCGCGAAAAAATTGGCATTACAAGTAAAATATGCTGAGTTGGGATCGCATGGCGCAAAATTTTTAGGTAAAAAATAACGAAAGGTTAAGGTAGACAGTGGAATTACCAGATTAATTACACATTATTACATAAAAGACGCAATACGCTTCTCACAATCTGCTTCGTTTCCGAAAGACGGCCGCCCGCCCCTGATCCGAGGTGGGATCCGTATTCCATTTTCGATCGCCAACTAGTCCTCGCTGCCATCGCATGTCGCACACTTACACTCATTACACTCAAAACTCCCACGTGGACGGTCTTCTATCTTCGTGCGATGGTCATCGTTCAACTGGCATATGCCAGGGCCAGTGAACTTTGTTTCCGACAAAGATGCAAAAGCCCTCCGGGCTAGCAGCAACTGCATCAGAAAAAAATTAATGCAACAGAAAATGTTGAGATTCTTTGCTTAATCGCATCATTATTAGATTCTTGCAGTTCACGAAATTAAAAATATAGTTGTGTAATATTTGTTTTTTGTTAATAAATAAAATTATAAAACAAAGTGATGCCTCTAAAATTAGTCTTGTTTATTTATTTATATTGTCTGCAATGAGCTAATAACTTTCCACAGTAAGGCAACTATTTAATAGAGTACACCATAACAACACATTTCATGTTTAGATAAAACTCGTAATACAGCATAAAAGAAATAAAATAAAGTAAATGTATTCTAATGCATTGGTACCACGTTGCATTGAAATGTATTAATTTATTTGTTTGTTTATTTGATTATGAAAATTTACAACATTTGTTATTTGTATACAAAATATGTATCAGTATTTTTTCTAAAAAAAATCTTTTTTAAAACTAGACACTAAAATTTTTTATTTCCGAATTGTGAAACAGGTATCCCAAGCGTTTAAAAACTTTTTGGTAGCTTTTATTTCGAAAGTAGTGTCAAATCAACAATTCACAGTTCACTGTATTTTTTGCAGTCATTATACTTTCAGTTTAGGTAGTTGCGGCACGTATTTATTTATTCTAGTATAGAGTTTGTATGTCTGACTCGAAAGACAAAAAGTAGAAACACAACAAGAAAGATTCGAACATAAAGTTATGTTTTAAGTTTTCAAAATCAAAATAGTTATAATATATGCTGTTATATGTTTTCCTAACGTAAACCGTTCCAATTCAAATGTAAATTCACATATAAATAGTAAGTTCCTGTTAACAATTAAATCTTGATCATTAGGGAAAATAAGAAGTACCATGTAGAGCTCCGCAAAATTATGAATATCAAAACTGTTATTACGCATCACTTCCGTAAATGCCACCTTGAAGGTCTAAGAGATAGGCAAGATATTGAAATTCAAAAAAATGATTAAAACGCATTACAATTGTACATTTACGAAGTAATACATAGTCTATGTAGATTCCTCTAAAATTCTCTTACGAGCTAAATTAGAGATTATTCATTTTGATAGCCGGTTTAATAATATAAAATGTTTTTGACTGCCATTTTTACGAATAAATGTTACGCAACATTTTTCACAATAAGGATATTGGATATTGTTCATCACCATCATTTAGGTAGGACTGGTTGGACGTGGCCTGTATCTGACCTTTTATGACGTCGTTGAAAAGGTCGTCTGTCTACCTTGCGAGTGGACGTCATACGCTGCGCTTGCCGGTCTGTGGTCTCGGTTTCCCTTCTTCGCGCTATGTCGCAAGCTCGCTGCTATTTGAACTTGGCAATTGGCTGGGCTACGTTAGTTACTTTCAATCGTTTACGTATCATCTCATACTTCGATCTAAAAAAAGTCCATTCGATTACTAAATAAGAAAAATATTTGGAATATTCTCTGAATTTTTGGCATACACTAAAAATGTTTTTAAAATACATAGTTAATCATAAATTGTTTTATATTATACATTAGCTACATAAGCTTATCAAAGCATGGTGTTTTTTTTTTTATTTTCATTAGATTTTACACAAGATTAGTTATTTAGTCGATATAAGAGGTATGTGTATGTTCTGGTTTGAAATTTAATTAGAAAAAAAAAATTCCAGTACAGATTTTTTTTTCAGAGATTTATTAACAATTCACAACAGTCATAATTATGCTGCTTTAGGAATACAATTGAAATACTGCATTGTTTATTTTTTAATCAAACACTTCTTTTTTAAATTCAACGGTGGCATTTATTACAACGAATGTAATTATCTTGAGCATTAGTGGTATTGTTGCATGAAACTTTAAATTCCCAACATTAATTTTGTTGTTGAACTAGTTTAAGTTCCTTAACGGATGCAATTAGTCATTAAGCGGAATCAATCAATTTTCACCTTTACCAAACGTAGAGGTGCCAAATAATAAAGATATATCTATCTTATTTTTAAATTTTACATTATTATCATAATAGGTACTAGCTATATTCAAACTTTTTGTAATTTATCATATCATAGTACGTTCGGCAATTACTTTATGTTGAATAGTGTATAAATTTTACGCAACATTTACTTAAATACATTTAATATGATCCAACTAGGTAATAATGACTGTAAATATAAAAAAAACCCGGTTTAGATAAGGAAACATTTATCCACATAAATATTTTTGTCCCCAGAGCATCAATGTTAAATCATCATGTTATGAAATCGCTTACATTTCATGTTCCGTACCATTATCTGTAAATTTATAGCCTTGAATATAAAAAGACTTACGGATTCCGGGAGTATTAATTTTTCATATGACAAGTCAGAGAAATTTCATTCTGAAATTGTGCCATATAACTCATTTATCTTTTCTCATGGTAATAATTATTCAAAATACTATTTCTTGCTTCTAAAATCATCTATACCTAATCAATAATCTGGCCCTGGTGGCATTTCGTCAACCGTCATTTTTAAGAATATGTATTTTTAATCATTGTAAATACGATAAATTTAATTGCCATGTCCGATTTAACTGAAGATAGAATTTATATTTTGCTAAAATTGAAAGTCAAAAGTCTGTAAAAATAATTATTAATTTGTTAGTTGATATTTAACGACTGCTTAAAAAAAGGTATAAATAGATGATCCGTAAATTTTGGACTGAGTCCATTCTGATTAGTGAGGCAAAAATGTGCAAATAAAGTAAAGGTAAAGTAAATTAAACTATGACAGAATGATTGGTATTGGCGTAAAAACTTAATAGGGGTGTATGTCTTATTTGTCAGCTAAGAGCTTTAAAACTTTTACCTCTATTTCCAATCACCTGTATAAAAAAGTGATCACTGTAAAATATGTTATATTATTTTATTTTTTGTATTGGAATGCGACAGGCCAATCATTTCTGGCTGAACGAATTCCGCAGGGACAGATGATAAACTCAATTAATAACAATTTTAATATCTAGAAATCTGAATTTTTAAAACGCTTGTGTTTCTAGATTATCATTATGTTATTTTTATTTCTGAATCCATTGGGGAATGGAGCATTATTGAGAATATGTTGTAGATCAGCACAGGTCTGAAAAAATCTCATTTTAATACTCTTCAAATGTGTTACATTATCATTAATTCCTAATTAAATCCGTTGATTGTTTAATTTCTTAATTGTTAGTAAACTAAAGGAAAATAGATTGTGAATTTTTATTTATCCGGTATTGTTTGACTTTCATAATACATGTTTGAATATTTTTTTACATAGATAATAAAATTGGATTTAATTACAAATGTCATTGGTAATGTAATAAAGTAAGGTGATTCAAAAATGCATATAACATAACGTAATTTTTGTCTAGAATTATCATTAAAAGCGGAATAAGCTGCATTTCCGTCTTATATTAACTTGCGTAAACATAAACGACATTACATTCTACACTGATATATCATCATTTAATTTCTTGCATTGTGGGTCTTGCATAATTAAAACGTTAAGTAACAACCCTAATGTCTTATGATAATTTTCCGTTTTAACTGTAAACATCATTTTATAAAATGTTCATTTTTTCCTAATAAGCGTAATGCTAACAAATTTAATATAATGTAAATATTGTTTCTTGCGTTTCATTGTTTCATAATACATATTATTTTCTTTTTCTTTGTTAGCCATGCAGTCCCCTTTTCGTAATATACCCGTGTTAATGATCTTAAAAGTCTTTTAGCACGCAAAGTGGTTTGCCACAGTTTGTTATTAGTGATAATTATAGGTTATAACGTGAAAGGAAAATAACTTTACTTCGGGAAAGTTTTAATTTGCACTTTAGTAACCAGAAAATTCGTGAAGTTGTTAATGATAAACCATGAAGTTTTATCACAATTAAGATTATTCATTGAGAACGGAAGCTATTTGAATATGCCATGTATAAAAAAATCCCTTTACACTGTGATAGATTTTTAATAATGGTAATATGTTTAGTGATAAAACAATAGTAAACAGTTCATTACTATTGTTTTATCACTAAGGACATTGTGAAATTGACCGCAAAAAGACGTATTTAAGTTTGTTTTGTGTTATAATAGAGAAGCATAATCATGATGTACACTGCGGTCACTGTAAGTGATCCTAAGCGTATAAAATTATGTGGAAATAAGTATAATTGTTCTATTATTGCTCTGGGAATAGTTATCGGGCATAATTTAGTACAGCCAAGATTTTATTAAATTAAATATGTTTAAAACTCAATTCCGTATATATATAGTATCATAGCTAAATGAGAATGGCAAGAAGGTATTAAAAATGGCATTTTATAATCACGTTACAGTGTTCCACATACACAAATATATTTTTCGGTTTATAGTTGGGCTTTTTTTTCCAACTTTTTAGAGGAAGCAGGTCTAAACACACTAAATTCACTTTTTATTTACAATTTTTTCCTAATTTTTTTTAAGAAAAGTTAAAAACTAACTGTTTTTAACTTATGTAACTATCTTTGACTTATCTTTGACTGTAAAAATTTTAGAAGTTCTTTTAAATATTTATGGTATTATTTCGAAAATAATAAAAAAATATTGGCAATTAAAATCGAATACACGTATTGCTTTAACGTTTTAATATTTTTTTTCTAAATCGAGAAAATTATGTTTATAATTTTCAATTATGTAGATGAAGGTGGGTTTATACTGCCTCGCTTTTAAATTCTATCAATTCAGGGAAATATAAATAAAGTTTTATGCTTTGTTTGTTAATTTTATTTATATATATTAATAAAGGAGCTACGACATGAAAAAAAATTTTTATAGTATCTAAAAATTATTTTCACTGTTCTTAAGAAAGTTACGAATAATATGAGGCTCTTCTAAATTTCAAATGAAATTTTAATTCAATGAAGAGAAAATATTTGGCCTAGAAATGTAATTAGAATTGCATATTTGTTACAGAAATTTTTTGTATTCTTCCTGAACAAAATATTGGTAAAACATTGCTAAATGATAGCACCTGTTATAAATGTCAACAGAATGCAATCTATTTCCCAATAACCCGGGTAATCGCGTTCCCGACTGAAATAACTTTTGTGAATCGAAAAGGGGATGAATGTTAGTTATGTAGTTATTCGCAAAAACAACATGCTTCGAGTGTTGTCTTTTAATTATTATAATAAAAAAGATGTTTATTATATTTCCGCCTAAACCATTAATGGAAGTGTTTTTTTTTAATTACAGGAAAAGCTCTAAGAGTTCTGTAATATAATAACTGATAGAAGATGGATCGCCATATTTATTAAGAATCTTCTCTAGTTACGGTATTCTCAATCTCTAGTATTTATAAACCGGTTAATTTTTTTTTACGGGCTACTATTTACATAACACTTGTAGGTGGAAAAGTTTTAAAGAGGTGATTGTATATAGTTCATTTGCTGTGTATGAATGATACACACTATCCAAAAGCAATCATTTTAGGAACAATTAATAACGTAACGATAATATAGTGAAAAGAAACGTTTACAAAATTAGGATTGAAACATATTTAAATAATTAATGTCTGTTGTAATTAATGATCTGTCCCTGCAGACTTTGTACTGCCAGAAATTATGGAAGTGTCATATACAAGTTAAAAAAATAAATTAATGTACCATGTATCAGGATACCATATATCACTTTATATGATTAGAAATATGTGTAAAAGCTTTAAAGTTGACTAATGGGCTTCACAGTCACCTATTTAAAGATTTTTCACCTATAATTAATTTAAATCATAATTTTATAAATATCTAATCAATTTTGCTTAATCAATCAATAAATTCTATTAAAGGCAATATTTTTTCCAACTAACTAGTTTTAACTAACAGTGTTTATTTCACCATGAGCTAAAAGTGACGAAGACGAGGGTATAAATGCCGACAAGGCGGTCAACCATACGAATGAGTCGGTAATCGTTTATATCAAATGAATTACCCGGGCACCATTAGTGTCAACATCTGCGAAACAAACATCTAAGTCCATTTAAGATTATTTTATGTTTTTTCATATAAATCTCATATTAATACTTTAATGTAATAATTAAGCTGTAAAACTGTGATATATATATAGTAAAAATAATGTAAAATGAATAGCGAATAACAAATAGATCTAAGCTGTCAAGTCTGAAGATGGGATAAAAAGTGTTGGAAAAATGTAATCAATAAAAATAAAAACAATGTATAGTATAAATGATCAAGAATGGCAGAAGATAAGAGAGATTATTAATAAAAAAGAACAAACGAAAAAATTATTGCCTCAACAAATCCCTGTTCCCAAATAAATAGGGGGGGGGGGGAGGAACGAGAGGTCCCCAACAGCAGGGGCCATAAATAAAAAATACAATAAAAATAATATTTTAAACATAATTTTAATTTACGGTATAATATACACAAAATAACCAGCACGAAATGTGTTATATAATAAGCAAAGCAAATATGAAGATGATGAAGAGTGAATTAAATATAGATTTCGAGATAAAGTATAAAAATAAACCTTGGTCTTTTTTAAACCCTCAAGTAAATGTGACTCTGACTTCTTTTATTTTAAAACCAAGCTGAAATGTTGCCGTAAAATAATTATTATTTTCTTTGCACTTCTATTGTAAAAATTAAGTCAAAATTTTTCATCTAAATAATACTTCCATCAATCATAGTTTCAGAAAGTAAAGCATAATTATGGTTAATTTAATTCGGTTTATTTTCCATTATGAGCGTTTCGCATGCTTCAATAGTCGCGTGCCTGAATATCCCGGGAACGACTCTTCCATTCAAATCGTCCATTCTGCAGAGCTCTTCACTACCTATTCGGGCGGCCAAGGTTGGGACGAAAAAAGAAATGGCGATGTATTTGCTCTTTCACGATATTTACGTGCGCGGGACAGCTTTTGATGTGCCGTCGGATCGACATCAGCCAGGCACTGCCACTGTCCGATGAATTGAATAATAATCCTCTCATGTTTAATCCGCATACACTATTTTTATAACAGTTGCCCTGTTTTATAATATTATTATTATATTATTATTATCATTTAACGAAGTAAATATGAATAATATTCTATTTTATAGTTTATTTTATTAAACTTGAAAAAAAATTAATTAGTGTAATTAAATCTTGTTTATAAGTGTGTTTGTTCTATTTGTAAATTATTATATTATATCTGTACTCATAACTTGTGGGATCCATCCACTGTTCCGTATAATGTACAGTATTGGCCAAAACTATTAGGCACACTCATAAAACACGTGCACTCCTAAACTTGTAGTAAAAATTACTTATCTGTTTAAAGTATACAATTGGCGGCAAGTATTTGTTCGAAACTTTTTGAGTATGAAAAATTTATGAAGGAATATAAGATTTGTGTGCCTGTACAGGCGATGATGCCTTAATTTGTGAGACTGCACGTTTCGTAGTAACTTGCGTGACCTAACTGTGCCCGTGTCCCAATGACCTACTTTCTCGGCCTTGAACCCCTACTCCCTCCAGCCCCCGGCCTTTCCCGTGACGTCATAAAAACCCTTTGCAAAGCACAGTCTTTACTTTGTGTTCAGCTACTGATACAGACACTGTGTAACTTATTAATAGTTTGTAATTTACTCTTAGAGTGTATATCATAAGTCAACTGATTGAATTTGTAAATATCCACTTACATTCCCAAAAAAGAAAATATTAACATGATTCTCTGTTATGTTTAGTTTTTATAAACATAACATTCCATATCCTTGAGAGCGATTCAATAGACATCACAGCTACCAGACGTTCAGGCGCCAAACCGCTATGACGACACGATGCCGAAAAAACTTTGTTAACAAGGATTTGTAAGATACCGTCGGCTTATAGGCATTCACATCATTCATCTGAATATGATGATTAATATGATATGAAAGCTATTTTTATATATAAATTAAAATAGTTAAGTATTATTTTTAATAGAAATCTCGACTTTTACTTATTATAATAAAGTAATAACTTAGCTTTAAGTAAGATGAAGCAGTTTTTTGTTTTGCCTGTTAATTTCCCTTTCATTAAATGATAGAGACCAGATAATGCTTTTGTAAATTTTACACCCGACTATTTTTCTTATTTTTAGTTATCATCATATATATAGTATCTGGTACCGTATATAAATATGTACTATTTTCCATAACTATTACTCAAAAAAGAAAACTAACTTATGCAATAGGTAGTACGTACATGAGTTACCGGTATTTACTACACTGTGAGCAGTGGTGGATGAGCAGTGATAGCCCAGCGGTAGAGGAGTGAGACTTCCGATCTTAGGCCGCGGGTTCGTTTCCCGACATACAATTTTATATGATTCACACTTCGTGCATTCATTACATAGGATTGCCACTGTTAACAAACAAGTTTTTAGAGGATCGGCAGCAGCGTGTTCTGCATACCATATCACATTGCGATCGCCAAACTGCCTGTCAAGCGTGGCGATTATGGTATATCCTCTCATAGATATATTTTGAGGAGGCCTATGTCTTGCAGCGCGTATCTATGGGTTGAAACAATGACTACACTATGTTCGATAAAACTTTAACAACCCGAGGAAAAAAGTATTTACTTTGTTTAACAATAAGGGACTATATTCAGACAATCCGTATTCTTGCGTGTCATTAAGTCAAAGCTGTAAAGTATTATAGCTCCAACGAGTTCAGATATAAGTAACAATTATTATTAACAGGTCTACTAAAGGTCGTCTATATATACACATATTGTTATATATAAATCTGGAAGACAGTGGAGCTATCTAGATTCCGTCTATTTTTTTTCGTCGTCTTCGTTCGTCTATTATTTTATAGTTATTCAAGTTAGTTAGTGCAAAAGCCTTTGAAAGGAGATTTCGGCTTGAGCTTATATGCGATACTCGTTAGATATATCGACGGGTACCGCGAAAGCCTTTAGATGACTAGGTTAGATAATAGTCATTGGTTAAACAAGCGCGGAGTTTAAAGAGATACGTAATAGTGTCCATCAATGTCAGTACGACCAATACAGTTTATTTTTGTAATACAAATTCTGATTTATCACCACGCCTGCGTAGTTATATTAATACATGAGATTTCACTTCATATCAGTCCACTAATTTATGTAATTCTACGCCATAAAATCTAAATGTTATTATGTTGACGCACTATAGTTCTGGTGGTAGATATGACGTTAGTATTAATATACCGGTCTATTGTCTCTAACCAAAGATAAGTTTACCTAATCTGTTGCTAGTGAACGCCTATATGGTATTAAGTCCGCCGAAGTATAAAAAGTGTAAATAAATAAATGGATATTTATTACCAGAAAGGTGGGAACTCGGAAAATTATGGTATTATTTGTGTAGATACTTATAAAATCGGCTGTTTAACACGTCTCTAGACATCAATTTGCAGTTCATTTATAATTTTTAAATCACTTCGTTCAAGCATAGTATACTAATTATTATAATGTGTATGCATGTTCAGTTCACTGGTTTGTTATGTTGATGTCAAGCAAATTTTCCATTTGGTTATCTACGGTCTTTTCTAATTTTCCATGCCGCTGCCCTTTTCCGATACTCTATGTCATACATGTATATTTAGATGGAGGTAGGGTTATGAGAGGTGTCAAAACTGTCATGTTTTATTTATATAAAACAAATCTTAAACTTTGCTTTTGGTAATGATTCTATCAGAGCGTCCTGGATCGACCGACTACTAGGTAGACCGACGAAATAGTTTGAGTCGCGGGAAATCTGTAGATGCGGACAGCGCCACACCACACATCTAGAAGATTGTTGTAATCCTTTTTAAATATCTTCGAGAGAGGACTATGCCTTCCTGCTGGCGACTATCGACAGCAGAGAAGAAAACGAAGAGCTTCGTGTTCAGAAATAATGACGGTTTTTGTATGTATAAGTTTGGATAAATTAATTTCTGTTGAAAATGAAAACGTTATGTGCATTATGTTTAAATTTGGTGAATTCTAAAATGAAGCCTTGAATTTTTAATGAAATATTGATACATATCTCAATTTTAAAGGATTTCCATAAGCTGCTTTTAATTCATTGCATCATTTATGTGAAAAAAAAAATTTCATCCTTGTTGATTATTTATATTTCGAAACCTTAAAATGCATATGTTTATTTTAGTGAAAAAACTACATATTTTGTAACATTCGATTTAAAAGTTTTTGTATCGAAAGTATAAAAGAATTTCGCATTCATTAATATCTACGTATTTTATAAAAGCTTGATAAACATTTACGTCATAAGTAGCAGAGAACTATTTGTAATGATGAAGTATATACAAAAGAAATATTAATAGCATTTAAGTAAACAGATCTCTATTAAGATAAGTATATTTGTAGTTTATACTCTGGCTTACGTCATAAGCAGTGATGCGTCGCAATGGTTAACCGATAAAATTAGGACGAGACTTAGCCGTTAGGGGGCTGAGTCAGCTTGGCACTTCGCCAATGAAATCCACAGCCTGCGTGCTTATCAAAATATAGTATACTTCGTACATTTCGACAAAAATAGCTTCTCAATAAATTCAATGCAGAGTTCCAATTTGCTTACAAATTGTTTCGACTATCCCGATAAACTTTCACAGAGTGGCGAGAAAAATTGTATGAAAATATAGATGAAATATCGACGATTGGCACTAATATGTTTAATGTAAACATTTCTTAACATTCGTTGTTATTATTCAGTAAAAAAGTTTTTTAGTATTATAATTGGTGCTTTCAATTGTAGAAGAAAGAAACTTTGAATGAAATATGTATCATTCATTTTTCTTTCAGCCGTTTTCTCATTAAATTCTTTTCGTTATTAAAGAATACATTATTTCGTGCAGTTTCAGTAAAGAAGCGCTTTGCAAGATCTTTGAAGGCTTTTATATAGGGTCACGGTCAAAATTGCTTATTATGTTTTTAAAACCTATCTTTTTTTAATGCTTCATTTTTCTTCTTTTACTTTACGATGGACGCTTGTTTTTGATGACGTTTATAACATTAAAAATAGGTTCCTCTATTATTATTACACAAGTGCTTTCGATTTAGAAAGTGATAATTGTCGTGTAAGTTGGTGAACAAATATTCAATCATTATTGTAACTCGTACTTTTTAATGCTGAATCTTATTGTGTACCTATTGTAATAAGAATCTTAATTTCATCACATAATAGGAGACAACGGATTGCTTTAATTTGAACGATACAATGTAATGTTTTCAACCGCAGTGCGGACGACAGCTCTATTTGTCGATATTCATCGACAGCTCATCGTTAGTCTACTGCGTCATTTGTTTGTTTGCTATATTGTCTTGTAAAAAGACATTTACTGTGTAATCCTTTAATAACACGAAATACTCATGTGCGATGATACACAGAAATTTGTAATATTAAATATTTTGCAGCACCAGAAGTACCCTATCCCCACCATCTCAAAATATGACGTGGTTTTTTTCCTTTATCCCAGTTAATTACACGAGTTATTAGCAGATTTATTATAACGATATCAGTCAAGCAGTATTCTGAAAGAAAATGATTTTTGTTCAGTCAGCTGATAAACGCTCACTGCAAGGTGTAAGCCTCATATGTAGATCGCCATGATGACTGGTTTTGCGATACCCGTATCCGGCGACTTCCTGCCACCTAGACTCGGTCATCGGTTCACTTAGTGGGAAAGGAATCAAAAATTATATTGTATAAGAAAAACTACACAGTAGCAGAGAATTTAAGAATGACAATTTTAATATTTCCATAATTTTTATACTTTTTGTTATTATTATTATATTTGACGTATAAAGGCAATTACATATGTTAAGATGTTTCGTGAGTTTGGTAATTGTAAACCCTAAACACAATATATTAAGAGAAAGCCATATGAAGTACTTGTACAACCTGCTTATCCCGTTGATATAAGGAAACTACGGGTGTTTGTGTCAGGTAATAAATACAAAAACTAAAATGTGACGTTTTTTAATTAAGCCTAGAGCAATACGATGGTCATGACGTGAGCTGGAGTAATCCAGAGTTTTTGTAATCGTGGCGCAAGTAGAGGCGATGTCCTCGTAAATCGTACGGGGCGCAGGTGTTACGACTTCCCTTGCTAAATTGCTTGCCCGCCGCACAAGTATTTAGTAGCAAATTATTATGCTACTTTTTACCATCCTAGTTTATGTGACATTTATTTTTTTATCGGGTTTATTATGTAAACAACGTAGTTAAAAACATTAATTTGAACAGTGACACTTGTCTATTATTATTATTATAATAAACCTTAAAAATTAGTGGGTTAGCTGTTAATATTTGATTTTGTAATCCAGTTTCTAGTGTAGACAAATAAAACAGGTGTGAAACGCTAAAATTTGAAAATCGTTTCTACTCGGCGAGGAATTTGAATTAACATTTTCGGTTTCACATTTTTATGAATAGTAGAATTGTTACATTTGCAGTGGCAATGTGGAAATAACTCGAGGTCTGCATTTCTGATGAAGAGTTGCTCCAAGATCTAGCCGCTATAGTGGGGTACAATGAACGAAGGGATATGGAACGCCAGTGTAACCTTCTGTGAATAGGTAATGTCGCAGGAGAAGGCTGTACAAAGACAGAGAATATCAGAACTCTACATTCATATCTGGAGACCTGGACCTCGGAGTACATTTCACTGCGCTCTCCTCCAACCCATTTATAATTGGTTTAAAATATGTAGTTTTGTTTGTTAAGTGGATATTATATTTCAAACTTTTTTTATTATTATAGCATGCCCTAGGTGTCGGATTCTGAATGATCAAACACACGTGTGTTTTGCCATCTTTCGTTTCAGCCTATAAACGGCCACTGCAAGGTCTATGCTTCTCCTAAAGATTCGATAACTTGCAGGGTTACACTATAATCACTACGCTTGGCAGGCGGGTTGGCGATCGCATATGGTATTATGGTACGCAGAGGACGCTGCTGGTGTCATATATTTAGCACGAATGAATTTTGCGCGCTTTTTATATTACGGACCCTCTTCAAACGTTGAGAACTTTATGGGGTTTTAGCTGGTAGGAGTCCGTCATAATATTTACATTGCGACAGCTACGTTAGGGTATTTTCCATATAGGATTATTTTTAGACAAAACATAGTCTCGCTTTATCGATACCGTCTTATGGTTCAAGTTTTATTTAATTATTATTATATAATTCATTGTGATAATTCGATTAAGTTTCTAAAATAATATGGTCATCTTATAAACATCAAAGGATTTTAAATTATTATTTTATACCTGTAACATGAAAGGAAGTCTTTTAGAAAGTTAATTAAAAACTTTGTCAACGACAGTTTCTTTAAAGAAACATTGCTAAAAAGTTGTAGCGACCGAGAAGTACCAGTACCAAGCGCATAATTCATTCGAGATTTCTTCATTTTACTATTTTACACTTTGCGAGCGCTCGCTTTGAGAGTGGTTCTGTTTAAGATATTTGTTCTTTTTCAAAAGGCCTTTGCTAACCATTATCACAATTTGTTATATGTAACCGGTGTTTTTTTTATTATAAAGAAACTGATGCTGTTCTTTTCTCGTTTAATTTAAGTTAGGTAGTTATATGAAATATAAATTATTTTAACGCATAAATTTGGCCTGTATAATAGAATTATAAATATATATATTTTTGATAATTACTAAAATATGAAATATCGGTGGTATATTTTTAAAAGTTTGTTTATAATATCATTGCTTTAAGTATATGTTGTATAATATATATATAAATATATTTATAAATAATGTATAATAATGTCTCTTTTTGTTAAATCTAAAAATTTGTTGCTCAGAATGTTTGTATTGTGAAACATTATACCAATTAATTTTTCGACAGAAATTCTTGTAATTGTTAAAAAAGCATTGTTGTAAAATATTGTATGTAATGGTTGCCCTTGATTGTAATTGACACACACACAGTTTTAAACGTTAATACCAATATCTGATAATTAGAAAGATTAAGTCTTTTAGTAGTTGTACTTTAATATTAAATGGGTTTATTTGTTAAATTTAATTTTGTTTTTATGGCTCAAAAGTAAAAATATAGGTTGCAAAGGTAAGCTTCCTTTGATCTAATCATGGAACGTCGTAGGTTTTTGTACAACTGCCGCAATGTTTACTGCTGCTCTTGATCCCGTTCGCACATAAAATGGAATTATGTGTCGCAGTGGAGGCGCGCAAGCTATATAAGATAAATTATATATATGGGGCAAGAAAGGGTACATCGTGTTCGATAAAACTTTTTTCGTCCAGTAGAGAATTCACCTAGGCATTAAAGCTTTCATATTTATTAGTAATAAATATGCATTAAGTGATTATTCTCGAATAAGTTACATAGTTTTTTTCCTTTACTGAAATACGATAGGCCAGTACAGAGTCTGCTGGAGTAGATAGAAAAGAATAATTAGTTTTAATATGAAGTAATGTGATTTTTGAAAACGCTTGTCATGTTATCATGACGATATTTATTATTTTTGAAACCATTGATTTTCGGATAGTAGTGTACCTTACATTAGTTGACAGCAAATGAGCTATAAATTTACACCTATAACCAATCACGAATAATAAAGGCTGTGACATGTCACGAATTTTCGTGAAAAACATTTTATGATTAAACTTTATTATTGTCTCATAAGTAAGTTTAAACTAATCAATACACGGGTATTAATTTTATCCTTTTTCCGTAATTTTTGCAGTCTTTACAGGTTTTTGTAAGGCGAGGTGACATTAATTGCTCTCTACACTGTAAACTTCAGGGTAAAAACAAATGTTTATGTTAACTTCTCTTAAGCCTTTATTTATACAAGTAAATCGACTTTCCTGACACATTTGAAATAAAATATTCGTCACGAAATGGCAGCCATTACGGAATATATTTGCCGGAGAAAATTTCTTACGAGCTCTCGTATAAAATTTCCTGTGCGATGAAATGAGTGCTGCGTTCGCGAAAGTTTATTTTTGGATGGATATTATTTTCCGATAGACGACTTACTTCTTTGCTGATCTACTAAATATAAATATGTTTTTGAAACCATATTTCTTCATATGTATTATACTATTCTGTGTCGATGTTTGTATATTATAACCGTACATAATATTTATTATTATGTAAAGTATTTTTTTTGTTAAAAAAGTTTCTTGGTTTTAAGTTTAACAACCATTCGCTTATAGTATATGAAAATAAAGAAGTATTATAATTTAAACTAATTTTTCCATGTGTTGTTCCATATAAAAAAAAAAATTCAAGGTGCTATGTAGCATATCCCCTGATGGGCAGCTGTGGCTTTAAAGCCCTGGAAACTACGGAGCGGCAAGCGCAGAGCACCGCATCAACTCGACTCGAGAACCTTAAGGCCCTAGCGGCCAACTGTTGTGCGTGTCATAAGGTCTGTGCACTGCCACTTCAACTTGCTATTTCGCTAGGCTATGTCGGTTTTCTTCATTCATCTAAGGGTCTAGTTTCTCCTGATTCTATCTCGTAGAGAAATCCCAAAAATAGCCCCTTCGTTGAGCCAAAGCCTAAGGCCCGAAGTCAGAGATCAGGTTCCAGTAACGGCAGCCTGTAAGGCTACCACAGGGTTAATAAAATATTTATATTTTTTTATAAATCTATTTTATTTTTATAGTGGTTTTTTATCAAAACGGGTGGCGCTGCGGATCATTAACAATATAAGGCACTTTGAAGGTTTATTTATGGCTCTCGATCAATGTACCCGAGTTCCTTTTTAATTTTTGTTTATTTTTTTACTAATTGACATTGAAAGAGGAACGTTGTGAGTCGAGGGTGAGTGTCGGACTACGTCGCACATGGAGACGAGGGCGTTGCGTTTTAAAACCGATTTGTATCTAATTGTTGAAACTAAATAAAAAATGTAATCTATTTTGTTGAAACAATGAATAAAGTATTAATTTTTTTGAATAGGCTTCGCTAAGAATTTATAAAATTCAGGACATACAACGTAATGTATCCTTACAGACTACTGGTAAGTTCGGAACGTTAGAAACTCGATAGTTACTTTTTTAGTTTACTAACAATTTTAATTTTTTTTTTTGCTATAAATTATCTATTTATCATGTAAACATTAGCAAAATACTAATATTGTACATATTTAACTACTGCATAATCTTTAATACAATAATAGGCCTTATTTAAGACAGCTCGACAGGACAGATTTTACCTTTTTCAGCCATCGTTCTTTTGGTGACGTAATTAACCTTAACTTTTTTTCGGCGATGTCTATAAATTTACTTTACTTTGTATTTGTAACCTATTTTAATGCTGCACGTGAAAACTTGTAATTGACATAATTTAGCTACACTATTATTTTGTACACATATTATTACCCAGTAGCTGTAAATCTTCCATACAAATAAACAATTAATCCGTCTTGCTTATATTAAAATGTAACCTATGGTTATTTTCCAAATAAAATAAATTTTGCGTATGTATATCGCGTACAGAACAAAAATGTTGAGCTTATTTAATCGTTGCAGCGACAAAGGCCCCCGGCATGAGGTCGGGGGAGGCGGGCGAGGGCTCCGAGCTGGCGGAGTTCGGGGCACGCTGGCCGCCGCCCGGCGCGCAGGGCTACGGCTGGCCGCGCTCCGCGACGCCGCAGCACCCGCCCGCGCACCACCTCGCGCGACACTCGCGCTCGCACCAGGTACACCGCACCCACTTTCACTCTCGCTCTCGGAAAACATTTTCACTGCAGCTCAAATGGTATTTGCAGATTCCACGTTTTCGAGGGGGCAGGACGAAGAGGCTAATAACGTTAAACCTCAAACATGAGGCTTAACATTTGAGTTGGGATCTGTAACTCATTTTTGCAACCAAATTCAGTTCAATAACAGTTTGTGTATACACCAATGTATAATAATAAAAATATCTCAAAAGCAGCAAAGCTTAAGGGCTCCCTAGGGAACCTCTGCTCGGCACATACTACAATTTCAACGAATTGAGAGGCCGCTCTGTAATGCGACCAGACCTAAGGGACCCCACGAAGGGACCTCGGGTTCATAAAGCCCATATAAGGCACTACGCTTTCTAAACTGTTGTAGTATACATTGATCCCGGGAATAAGTTCATAGTGTTTTTATTAAAACAAAAAAATTAAACAAAAATTAACAGCTATAACAGTAAATTGATGATTTATTTATTGCTGGTTACGGCGCTATACCATCTGGCATCTCAGGATCAATTAGTTAATGCTGTTTCTCTAAGATTTGCCCGATATGGTATCGCTGTCGTGTAACAAGTTTTTAAGGTCTCTTTTAATGTCGATTACCCCCAGAAATAACTAAACAGGAAGCGGAAAATATATTAATCCGTGGGTGCAAGGTTTGGGGAATACCGTGATTCTTTTCAAGATCTTTGGAGTGCAATCTCGTTCCAAGTTGCAGTTTGTGCAACATAGGGCCCGGTATACGCGTGAAAGACTATGGTTTATTCTTTTTAATCAATTTTTCCCATGCTATAGACTGTGTGACGCTTTTATATACACGTAAATTATAAATTATATGACTAGGGTTAGGGTAAGTTTTCTAAGTGTCATAAGACAGCTGTTGTTATTTGTATTGTATAAGGAGTGTAAAACATTTAAGTACATATTGAACGTATGTATTAAGTAGAAAGAAGTGGCACATAGGTGTCAAAAAGTAATGTTTCACCGAGTTTGTAATGATTGGATAAAATCTGATATAATTTAAAAACTTAATAAATAAGATCTCTACTACTTCGGCGGAGGTTAGTAAGGCGTGATTAAAGTAAACCGACATAGTCTGGTGGAATAGTAAGTTGAGTAACAGTGGGCCGCATAGGACGCAGATGGTCAATGGGGCTTTAAGGTTCTGTAGTGGAGTCGTTGGATGACACTGGATGCAGGCCGCTTCCAATCGGAAATCTATAGAAGAGGCTGGAGACGTTTTACGACGGAAATGATGATGATGATGAGATATAATTTTGGAAAGAGGTTGGATCTGCGCAGTGCTTACAGGACAACCGGCACACGAGCTACGAAGCGGAGGACGCGAGGGCACGGGCGAGAGGCGGGGTCTACTACTCGCCGCCGGGAACCTCTTACACCATCGTGGAGCGGCCAGCCTCTTCGCACGGCCACCACGCGCCTTACTCGCACCACCACTACCCCGGAAAGCTCTCTCGAGCGCCTTATCTGGGCTCCTCCACGATCGCTAACAGTGCAGGTAAGTCATAACAATAAACGCAATATACCGATGTAAAAGTTTTAAAGGGGGTGAACGTTCTAGAGTATAAATAAATTTAAATTAAATATACAATTAAGTAACTCCACTTAATTGTATATATCGGTTATTACAAAATGTGTGAATTCCAGAAATTAATCATTTTTCCTGTTAAAATGGTGTAAAAGGTTTAAAAGGGCGAATACATAGCCTATATTTGATCAGACTGTCAGTAAAAAACTTTTACACATTGGAAATATGAAATTACACATAATGAAAAAATTAGCTACCTCTATATTCACTGCTTCAGAGCCTTTACACCTGTCTTAGCTCATCTTGAATAATCAAAGTTTATTCTTCTATAAAATAAAGTTTATTCCGGTATTGCTAGTGGTTCCACTAAAGACATCATTTAACTTAATTACCGACCACTTACCTTAATGATGCTTTAACTTCAGACGACGTAACTTATAATTAAAATCTCTCGTTGCTCTCACCGGTAACTAGTAGTACGATAAGTTTGGCTCCACGAACTTACTTCGAGACACACGAGCAAACCGACCTCTATTTAGATAGCAATGCGTCGGCGTATCAAAGTGGACATGTTAGTTATCGATAAATTTTAATGCCAAAAGAAGCGAAGCGGAACTGAAACTGGAGATATGAAATGGACTAAATATTTAATATGGTAACAAGAAAAATATGAAATAAATAGAACGCGTAAAACGATATTCACTTAAGTCTAATTATATATTGAGTTTAACAATAAAGTTTTTGAAATTAAAGCATCGTGTTTGCAGGCCGTTCGCGTTAACGATATCTTTATTTTTTTCTATCGACATCTTATTATCCGGTGCGTTTGAAAGTATGCCTATAACTGGTCACTGTGAAATTATCTTTTAATTACGAACGATTTGATTGATTATGGGACAGTCTGTGATGATTCACTAGAATTTTGATGAGAACGCACTGCAAAGTAAATTTAAAGTAAAAAAGCGCAATTAACATTTAGATGTAACAGTAAATGATGTAAAATAGAATAACGTGATTAAGTTTCACTTTACAGGCATAATTGTCTGTAAGCTTCTTGCGAAAAAAAATATGACGGGGATATCTCTACAGAGCAAGGAATACGTCTTAATTCGCTTAGTACTAATACTAATACTGCAAAAGTCCTTGTTATGTGTATAGGCATATGACAATATTTTTTCTGGTATATAGGGTGAACTTACATGTACGTATCAGCGATATCATTATTATCTTACACATTATTAGGTTAAAATATATTTTAGTTAAAAAATTTAAAATTTCTCAAGACGTGGTAGTAGCTGTATTAGACTTCCTTATTTTCAATAATAAACCAATACAAACAACGGGCACATCACGACGGAGAGCACCGCCTTTGTTTACACATATGGTGTCCGAAAATATGTAATATTAATTTATTTTTTCTATTGGAAGGCGACAGGCATATAGCTTTTGGCAGTACGAAGTGTGTAGGGACATATGGTAAACAATAACTAATTTTAATATGTGGTAATCTGCATTCTGAAAATGATTTTTTAAGCTTATGCTTCTTTTATACGTTATGTATTATTCCCTAAACCATTGATTATTTGTTAGGGTGTACCATACTTTGCCAGTAAATACATATTTATATACATTCATCCCTTTAAAACTTTTACTCACATTTCCAATAAATATGTACATAAATGAACTCCGTCTTCTTAGAATATTCATAGTTTATTTTTTTATTTAATTATGGCTCATGTATGCGTGTTGTAAATTTAACAGATGTTTGCATTAAATTATTTTTTTTAATTATTTTATTTTAAAATAAACTATTTAAATTTTTTATACAAATCCAGAACTTTTAAAGTACCTCTCCATAAACAGGCGCTACTAGCTTAAGAAACAGCACAAACCACTTAAGCGCAACAAATGGCAAGAAGCGGCCGATATCTCCGGAGCAGGTGTTACGTCTCTTCGGGCAGGGCGGGGCCGCGGCGCTGGGCAAGGCACTGCCGCCCTCGCATCCACCCGCCCCTCTGCCCGCCCCGCTCCCCGCCAGGCGGCACTCGCCTGCAAGCAGTCCCAGTAGCACTACACATCATGTAAGTTCATACAAACATCCTACCAACTTACTGACATCAACGAAGCTGTTAAAAGCTAACAACGCCCAACAGACATTAACAAATTGAGATTAGACTTGTTCGCTCCTATCTAGTCCTCTATGATATGGATATATTTAACCTAATACCTTAACGTGAATTTATCATAAGTTGAGATTAATGATGCTTGGGTACACTTAGAGATATTTTATATAATATAATATTTTATTATTTTCATATATAATATAAAGAATATATTTGTTGGGAGTATAAATGTTTTTGTTTTCATTTATATATAATATAATTCATATAGTATCAATTGTCAGAAGATAGTATGAATGCCAGAAGAGCCCAATTTGTTAGAAACTAGAATCAGATTTTGCTCTCCTACTACAGGAGAGCAAAATCTGATTCTAGTTTCTAACAAATTCTTCAACTTAAAACCGAGGATAGAGAAGAAGAACTTAAATTTTAATTGACGATGGTTCCTAATAGGCCATGATCTGAAAACCCAATACAAACTCAAACGAGTTTTGTGTTTACGGTCACTTGTACAATTTCCTTAAGGCAGAGCAATTCTTTCCCAAATATTATTATCACTAAAATACCTTACCTTACTGTTTTTGTTTAGTTAACATAGTAAATTCAACATATGACAATTCAGAGATATATGTGAGTGTACTGTAATACTCTACACGGATGCTCACTAAAATGTTACTAATTTTATGAGATATAGTGTCACCTGATACATAAATAAAATTAAACTTGAATTAGTATTCGTTTGATAAACCAATGCAATTAAAATAAATCTTTTTTCAAGTGATTACCCAGTAATTTTAATTAAGAAGTTACGGAAGCAACTGTGTAAAAATCCATCTTCTATTTATACATAGAAGAAGGAACCGCCAAACGAGCGCAACTCGCGAGAACACCACCAATTCGTCCATTTTTTTTTCTATATTTTCGTTAAGACACCAAAAAGGTTTTTACGAAAAATAAACGTGGAGAAATTTCCATAAAGATTTTTAAAACATCGTTTATTTTCCTATATAAACCAGTAAGAAAATTAAAACTATTAATAAATTAAAATGTGTTAGTTTGTCAAACATTTGACATTAATCAAAAGTACGGTAGTGCTGTTCGAATACTTGCTTATTAATTGAGATTAACGTCCATTCTTCTTTTAAAAATTTTAATACATTTAAAACAAACTACAAAATAGGTATTTATATCCAAAATAAATAATACGCTGGATATAGGAACAAAAGAAAATTTAATGATGCGCTGGCTCTATGTAGTACATAGAGGACGTAATATCTCCCAGCGGACTGTTCGTGAGTGCGCTAAGCATTCGAGTAGCACGTGTCCTACTTCGCGCTGGTCTCAGGTAAAGCCATTGGTTGGCACGTTTCCAATTTATTCGTAATTGAAATTCCTTCATATTTATTCGGTACTTCTGAAAAAATAATGTCTCATTGCAACTATACAGATTTTCTTGAGGGCGATGCCGATATTACGATGTAGTGAAGTATATTTGTAATATATCACATTATGCTTTAAAATTTTCCTTTAAACTATAAGAACTACAGTTTGTAGATTCTTCTCCACCCAAACTTTTACGTTTCCATTAATCTAAGAATCGGCCCCGTTATTCCCCTTCTTACATTTAAAACCTCCACTCTGTAATTGCTTCATTACGTGGTGAAATCCATGCGTCTATTTATCTTTTTTCGTGGACCTCATCGACGGTTGTCGAGTTATAGCGGTTTTTAGTACCTTCCTGATCATATATCCGTCTTCACTACGCATAATATGATCATACTGACGTAATCGTTTCTCTTGTAGTTTATTTTGCATCGTAAAACTTCGTGCCACGTAGAATGTTCATGTTATTTTACAAGTACATAAATAATTCAATTTACGTTGTAAGTTATTCAGTTTTAGTTTTTAAGACGTTTCAATCTCTTCAAAGATCCATCAGAAAGTTTTTTTTTAAATAATTTTGTTAATAATTTAGTTTTTTCATAATATCAGAACAAACGTACATGCATTAAAGGGGTCTTACCTAGCGACTACGTATAAAAGCAATCAAAACGGTTCCATTCAAAAATAGCACAATGAGTGAACATAATATGCAGCCCCGGTGTGGCCTGTCATTCGTGTAAATAATTCTAGGGCGAGGCGACGTCAGTCGATATCACTACGTTATTCATGACCATTGCGGTAAGCGTTTACGAAGGGAGGGAATGGACATGGTCGCAATTATTCGTTCAAGTTTGTTGCCTTAGATCAGGGAAGTGGGTTAACTACCATACATTTGTTTCTCTTTACTCGCTTACAAAAAGTTAGGCGTAATGGTTTTAACGATGTTAAAAGCTCCGACATTTTTATGCTTAGAAATCTACGATAGCATGTGGGCGGAATATCGCTGTCAGTCGACGACGGGTCACCGTTCCGAATACCGCGTGTTTTTAAAATAACATTTTACAAAAAAAGCAAAACTACTATTCAAATTCCATACCTTAGTTTGGCTAAATTTGAAATTTAGCATAACTTATGTTGCATTTAATGAATTTGAAAGTTTAATCTCAACGAAAGCAGGAGAAAATAAAAATATTATTTCGCGTATTCCCAGGGTACCTATGTTTTACGACCCCCGGTTTTTTCAGTCCGGCACGTCTCTTCCTGCCTGTAAAAATCAGTAATGTTTTACGTTTTTCTATTAAATAAAAGCATTACTGCGGTATCCTATATTTTATGAAAACAATAGTTAAAGCTGTTGTCATTTATATGGTATAATTTTACATAAATAGTTAGTTAAAAAATTGTTTTCCTGACTGTCTTTGCTTTCTTCAAATTGGATTCCGCCGAAAAATATGAGGTACTATGACTTATTATTTAACTTATTTCGTTGTTAAAAGTAAGTGTTATGATAAGTGTAAAATTTAGATGAAATGGGAATATTGACTCGTGAATGTCAGCAGAAAACATATCCTATTGATTTTTAAAATGGAATATAATCACTTAATATCATGATGATTATTTAGATCGCGTTGTTGAGAGACCTTGTTTTCATTTTATAAAAATTTAAAATTAAAAAAAAATATTTTAATAAAAAGTTAAGTTCTCGAGATAGAACTTTATTTAAAGTTTAAATTTTATTTTAAGAACATGCAAGGTTTCTTCTTCGCAGAAAACTTAAAATTTGTTTCCATTTTGATTTGTTCAATGAACCGTGTATAAAGATGATAGTGTAGCAATTCTATCAATGAGACATTACTTTTTTAAGAATTAAAAGGTAATGAATTTGTCGCAATGTATTATTTATTCATTAGAATGACATTTGTGAGACATCAAAGGAATTAGGGACAAACTATTGTACGCAAAAAATATTGTTTTTTTCTCTTTGATATTTGTTTCAACTAACAACAAAGAATAAAAGTAGTACGCGATAAAACAACTAAAAAGAAAAGACCTTCTCGCAGGTCAATAACCTGATGAGGTTTTCCCATAATCATTTTTAGCTATACAGAATTTTAGAAAATACATAAATAATAGCAGAGGCTAAATTTAATATAGTAAAATAGTAACTTTTTGATAAATTAAAATTTATGTTGCAATAAATTAAATTATAATAAATATGAAATATCTTAATATCAAGAATCTTAACCATCGATATAAGGAAAATGTCAAGTTTTAAAAACAGTAAACATAATATGAAATTAATTTGATTAAATTCAAATGATATTATTGAATGTCTACGTATTTACGTACTATATTATACATTTGTAGGCTGTTAATTACATAAAGACTTTTAATACAAGTACTTTAATAATTGTAAATGAAATGTTAAATTAATTTTATAACTTGAAATGTATGTAATGTGATTGCAATTAATATATTCACACGATTTCTTTGAGAACCAGATACAACTGTTTTTAACGCTGCAAGTCCAAACTTTTCAATAGTCATGAAATATTCATATTATATTTGTAAACTTTTTCTACTTTGTGTACGTAAATAGATGTATCGAAAAAGATTTTGAAATTTATAACAGATTAAATAATACCGTGCAAAGTAAAATAAAAAGGTAAGGCACTTTTAGGTTAACACAGACTTTAAAAAAAAAATATTAATTAATGAAACTAAATTAAATTCGATCGAAGTTCTTTTACTTGAATTCACTTATGAAAAAAAAATATTGCAAATGTTGCTAGCACAAGCTATATATCCTTTATTGAATGTGCTTTGTTTCTAGCCATAAAAGAGATTCAGATGCTGTTCTGGTACAATAGATTCCATTTCAAAATAAGAAGGGTGGATTTGAAAGATATGAAACATTTTTTATGAGTTTAAATATAGTTTAATCATTTTACAAAATTTTAATATAAGTAAGGTTTTTTTTTTATTTCACGTTACTGTTTTCGTTACAGCTTTTTAAGAAAAACCTACTGAATTTTCAATGAAGTAATCCTTATTATATAATAAATGCTTAATAATATTAATAGTAATGGTAGGCGACTCGCAGATGAATGAAACTAAATGACATAGACTAGCGTATTAACAAGTTGAAGTGGCGCTTTAAAGTTCTGGAAAAGTAATTAAGGTCTAGCAAGCTGAGATTCGGACGTCCAACTACATGGTGGACAGGTGAAATTGCTAGGGTCGTTGAAAAACGCTGGATGCCTGTCGCTTCCTACAAGTCTTATTGGAAATCTGTAGCCTATGTCTAGCCGTGGACGTTTTACTGCTGAAATAATGATGATGATGAATTCTTAATCATGTCAGGTATCAGTACCAGGAACTTAAAAAGAAATCATTTTGTTTTTTTTTTATTTCGTTACGTGTATATTTGGTTTACATAAGATAAATGAAGTTAAAAAATGTCCGATCATTAATTCCGCTTGTTTATAAATAAAAATAAAGGTAAGCCGTATTCAATCGGAATATGTTGACGTATGTATTGATCAGGTTTATTTTAATCTCACTCTCTGATGCCTTAATGTGTCATTTCGCAAGTTAGAGAGGACAGAGGGCTTAGCCTTAAATCCGTTTTAAGGTATCGAAGCTCAAGGCTTCCCTAGGAGGTCTGGTCTCAGGCGGGTATATAGTACAATTTCACCACATTGGGTGATCAGGAGGTGTAAGTGTTTTGGTTTCTTGTCTTGCCTCTGGGCTCATTATGCGTCAGAGATAGCTTTACTTTTTGACACGGGCAATGGCATGTGTCGCAGGCGATATACCGGGGTGGGGAGCGGGAGAGGCCATACTCGTCGGGGGGCGCACCGCCGCCGCCCGCCGAGCCTGCGACTCGCACGGTCACCATGAGTCGAGACCCCGCGGACTCGCACGGCTTCGGAATTTGCGTCAAGGGCGGTAAGGAAGCAGGTCAGTTAATTAGCTTTTTGTTGCAAAGTTTTGTGCCATGTGGTCATTTTTTGCTTCTTTTTAAATACAATCATATATGTATATATAGGTTCTTTACCCAATTTACTGTTCATTGCACTATCCATTCCTATGCCCGTAAGGAATGCGGTTAAGAAGCGAAGAACTATAACACTCCACCGTTAATATCACACTCTTACGATTCAGCTTATTATAATAGTTGCCGGTATACCCGTACACTATATCATAAAATATATGACATATATATAGTAATAATTATTTCAAATAATAGCTTTAAAAGTTTTCCTAAGCGCATTAGAAGAGTAGTATTTTATTAGGCGTCCGGCTTGCTTTAAATATAGTTTGCCATGGATCGCCATCTTGATAAATTTCTAAAATTGAGATCATTTAATTTTCCGATTTGCTTACATATATATAAGGAACTGACTGTTGACACTACACTGCTAGTTATTCGATCAAACCCAATATACTGCCCGCACCCTCACTAAACCACGTAATTTACTAACATATATAATAAGTAAATAGTATATCGCGTTTTGTTGGAATGATATAAGTCTACAACATCATTGAGTGTACAGGACAATGTTATCCTCCTCACATTTTCACACGGTTTGTGAACAGTCATCATTTAATATGTCACACAACGTGTCAGGAATCGAAACTAAGCTCTATGATTGTTATGCTATAACAGGCTTTCGCTGCACTGCTATATTTATTTTATCTTTGCTGGGTTATTGGAGTTAAAATCATCATTATAGTAATAGTATGTCTATTACAAGAAAAAGAAAATCCTTAACCCTTAGAGATGAAGGTGTGTTGTACTTTTGTGCTCTGGTTATGATAAATATTATGTTAGATAATTCGTTGAAACTACGGTATCGAATCAATAGACAACAGACAGCTTTATCGATTTTGAGCCCAAATAGAAGTTATATAAATAGACTGCGGAGTAATCAAACAAAGCCATCTAATCAATGAACTGCGCTCTTGAGCGAACACAATTAATATATTTGTTATATCTTTTTGCTTTGATGTATCATTTATAATTGTAATATTGTTAAATGCTTCTCTATTTTTTGTCCCTTAAAAACCTCTAAAAAGTGTATCGAATATCGTAATATAAAACGGTTTATGTATTTATAAGACTATGACGAAAGAATTATTTTAAATCGAGAAGATTTTTGTAGAAATAATGTTTCTTTTATCTTCAAATTCTGATAGAATGGTAACTATGATAAATTTTGTAACAATGTAAACACGTAAAGAATACTTTTTTTACGAAAAGTGATATAAACTGGGTGATTTTAAGTAGAAAAGCTTTAAAGGGTGAATGAATAGCTCATTTGTTGTCAAGTAATAAATAGTATGCCTTATCTGAAAACGATGGTTTCAAAAATAATAAAGAACGTACTGATAATCTAGTAAGAAAAATCGTTTTCAATATTCGGACTACTACATATTAAAAATAATTATAGATTTTAATTTGTCCATGCAGTCTTTGTTCTGCTAGAATTTATTGAACTAAAGCATTCCTTTAGAAAAATTTAAATAATGTTATTTATTTTAGAATGAACACTTTATACAGATTGATTGGAAAAAGGTGCAAAAGATTTAAAACTTTTTGTTGACAATTTATTTAACTTCATTCACGTCTTTAGAGAGTTTACACTTATAACCACTTTGTATACATTGTTTACATGCTCTTATATGTTGAATGCACGAGTTTATACAGGTGTTGGAGTGTATATATCGAGAGTGGAGGAAGGATCTGTCGCGGAGCGAGCGGGGTTGCGTCCTGGAGATTCTATTCTGCAAGTCAACGGCACGCCCTTTTCCGGGATATCACACGAGGACGCGTTAAAGGTAAGAACATGAACAGTATATATAAATGTAAACAATATTGTTTGTTCTTTCATTACTTTTCATTTCTCGGTCTCATATGTATGGGATACAAGAATGAGTTAAAAAAGTCCCGTCTTGGTTTGAAATATCGCGACTTTTTCTTTGCTTTCTTTATTTCTGTCGCCAAATATATGTGTGTTGTTTTTCGGAAAGTAATGAAATTACGTTGTTCATGTTGTATTAAGTATTAAAATAGTGACTTCAATATGGCTTTTTGAAAAAAATTCAACCACTTTTCGGTTTACACAGAAAATTTCAGTTTGGGCACATTCCCCTGGGTATCAAGAAAAACGTTAAAATTATTTTGTATAATCATTTTAACATTATCTATATATAAAAAAAAATATGTTTCGATGTATTTATTAGTATATTTGAGCTGCTGTTTTTTGATATAAAAGAATTAAGGCGTTAAAATGAACAAAAAAGTTTTCTTTTGAATTCCATAGATACTTAATAATCTTTACAGTGATAGGACTGTCTAGTACAGCTATAGGGCTTTCATATAATAAAATTTATCTAGGAATTAATATGAAGAACTTTTAAAGCGATAGGTTTTTACAAGGAAAAACTTAAGATTAAAAAATTATTCATGCGGTTCTTTTGTCGTACAGTCATTGTCATTCCGTTGCTCTAGCAAAATGAAAAGTCATAAAGTATTACATAATTAAATACGGTTTTCATTAGTTTTCTTAGGAATTTAGAATAGTAATAACAAGCTAAAATTTTCTCTGTTGTTGATTATGTTTGAGCCGATTGTAGATTAGGTGCCTTTCCTTTCCTATTTGCATTATTTATAGGTACTAGTTTTTAGTACGCGGATTCAGCGACTCTTGAGTTCCACTAAGCTATCACAGGCGTTTATTTATGTAACGCATGAAGTTTGCCTTTATATTTTTTAAATTTAAATTATATTTTCGTCCGTATCGGTGGCTAATGAAGTGTAACAGCGGGCAGGTCAGATAACGCGCGGAACAGATGGCCGCTGGTCCCAATGTTCTGATGAGAGATCGCGTCAAGAGATCGCGTATCGGCAAATGCAGTACAGGATGACCACCCACAAGATGGATAGATGAGCTCGTTAAGGTTGTCGGATAACATTGGATGCAGGTCATTACTAATGGTCTGGAATATGGAATGAGTAGAGAACGTCCTGTAGCTAAATTTATGATATGATATCATTATTTAGCAACAGGACGAATTAAAAATTAAATAGATTTATAAATTATATATGTATATATTTATTACAAATGTATGTTTGAATATATTGTTAAAATATGCTATAAATAATTATATAAAATCTTCAGCGTAAATACTTTTCTAAAAGTAATATTGTATTCAGTTCGTTTTAACCTCCTTGCCTTTTTCCTTTAACAGCTCCATTTTGTTCCGGTTTATTCAAATAAGTTATGGCAGTCGAACAAATCTTAACGCAAAGGTAGTCAAAGAAGTTTAGTTTTTCAAATTGTGAGTTCTGTTGTATTTCTCCGTACAATATAAGTATTGTTCGTTTTAGTACATGAACGTAAGTGATTAATTATACAAGACTGATTATTTTCTTTCAATGAATTTTGTGTATATTAAATGTTAAATATTCTTGTGGAAACTTTATTAATGTACGAGAGCAGGAAGAGCTCTTTAAATATTCTAATAGTGTTTGAGGAATAAGGTGAAAAAAAATTAAATACATTAGAAACTATGTAGGATTATTGATGGAATAAAAAATTACGGCTCCATAATATTTTATGCAATAATGTCAAAATAATAACCAATTAGAAAATTCGTTGATACTATACAAAGAAAAAATCTTTCAAAAAATTTGCTGAATTAATTGTCGCATGTATTTTCATATAGATTTAGTGTATTTTATTTTCGTAGATACTAACCTCGACAGTGTGCATTGGTTTCCGACATTTATTTTGATATTCAATAAGCAGACAATTAAGTTATATAATTACAGATTAATTGTCTACGAGGTAAAATACATTCCCTTGATTTCAGTTATTGTTTTTATCTTTTTGAACTAAAACTATAAAAATAAAAGAATATTCGCAAGTCTCTCATATTTTTGCTTCAAAAGTATTTCAATAAAATGTACCTTTTGAAATCAACATTTGGTTATTTATAAAAATCCCCGTTTAACAGAAAAAAAATGTTCTCATTTCTGGATTTAAAACAAAACAGTATATTTTATTGTTTGGTTTTGAAAAAAAGTATTTCAGTAACAGGAGGTAACTCATTTGTTTTAAAACACGCCGACGTTTTATTACGCACGTCGCGGAAATTTTACGATCGTCCAGTTAAACAGCGCTCTGATGATTATATCGTGTAAACTAGGGGTGTCAAACTCGCGGCCCCCGTGCCATATGCCGCATCCTTCGCGAAGTAAAAATAAAATTGATATGTGAATTAGAAACGAATCCAGTATGTAAAATGATAAAAAAAACATACTTTATATTTAAACTAAACGGATCATTTTAAATTGTACGCGTTAAAATGGAGAAATAAATCTCCTGTCCGAAACTGTCTTAATAAAGCTCACGTTGGGTCAATTTGAAAGTAGCCTCAGCCAATAAAATTTCCTCAAAATAGCGAAGATAGCATCAGAGAAGAGAAGTATCAGGACGTAAATAATAATTTAACTATATATATGTTTATGAAAATTTACTGGTCAAAACAAAAACATTTGTTGCAATGAATGTCGGTTTATTTTGCGGCCAACTTAAACTTTTAGGTTAGCTTATTTGGCCAAAGTTAGCCTTTGATTCTGACACCCCTGGAGTTGACAATAAGCATGGTAGGTGCATTATACGTTGTCATGTGCTGATATGACGGAAGTTAGCACGTGCTAGCTGCGCTATAGACAGGCAGAGCAAATGGAAATGACAAACTTCGTTGCACACGTTGCAACATTTCAATTTTGCACGAAAGAATTCCATAAGCAAATAATACATTTTACACATGCAATCGCAAATCAGTCTTTAAATTCTGTACTATTTATATTATGCTAACAAAATGTCGAAAGAGCCGTATATAGTAAAAATACTTATATAAAGTTTTTTCTTGTCCCTTATGACAAATAAACGTGTATTGAATGTTTTGTAAATTTCGAATAAGCTGAAGGCAATTTGACCAAAATAGTATATTTTTTAATCGATCAGTTCACATCAAACAAAAGCTTACCGTTATGTTTGCAAAGTTTTTGTGCTGGTGGTGTAATATAACTTACAAGTTGAAGGTTAGAAAGTGAAAAGTAATTTGAAAATCATTAACTGTCATGGCACCGCCGTCGTCATTTTCTATTTCCGTGCCTGTCAGGCTCTGACAACAATGAAATTGTAACTTCCAGTTAACCTAAATTCACACTTATTGCATTACCTTAGACGTAAATGAATTTAATAGCTTTCTGTTTGTTCATTATTTATGTTATTTTATAACGTAATCGTGTTACGAAAATGCGTTTTGCTTTATAGCTATTAATAAAATGTGCGCGTTATAGTTAATATACATCATAGAATTACAATTTTATCTCTATTATAAAAAGCAATATTAAAAAAAACAGACAGATATATTGATAAGCCGTTATAACATAGCAAGTGAAGACACGGTTAATATGAGATCTATATTAACTTTTCAATTTTCAATTCAATTTATGATTAATAAAAACGCATTGCAACTTTTCTTTGTTTTTTTTTTTTATAAATTTATAACCATTATATATATAACGGTCGCTTTCTCATATGAACATATGTGTATATGTATATATGTAACAGCGACCGCAGGTTTTTTTAATTATGTTAATATACGAAATTTCAAATCAATCGATTCCTAGTCAAAATGTTCTACTAACTAGAATGTTTGCTCTCTTTAATAAGTAGGCGGTAAAGCTAAACATTTACATATAAACAAATTGTAATGCATTAAGAGTGGTTTGCTTGGAATTTCTCTACGAGATTAAATCGGAAATCAAGAGGTCAGTCATCAGGAAAAGTTACCGGCAAGCGCTGCGTAAGACCCACAAGGTGGAAAAATGACTTGATGATGCATCTATGGGAGAGGTTTCAATCCAGCTGTGAACGGAGTCCGGCTAATAATAAAATAATATATTTATATTTATAATAATACGATTATAGTTAAGTATATAAATGCACAATTTTAGATTAAATTATACCTTATTATTCTTAATAGTTAGTAATTCAGATGTTTGCGTTACACAATATATTGATTAATTATAATGAAAGTAGATATTATAATGATTCGTTTCCAGGTAGCCAACTTTACAGTTTTTTCCATTGCCTTCTGTTAGATGAAGTTGTAGAAAAAAATATTTATTTATTTATTATTTATCAACATGTAGCGCATGTAGCGTACAAAATGTATGCTGTTTGTGTTATATGTAGCACTAAAATCAATAATACTGAAATTGTTTAAAGTGGTAATATATAAATGTATCAGGCCTTCACTTGGAGCATTACGTTACAGTGAAATAATATAACGAAAACGAAACTGTCGACACGTTGCACACAAATTACTGACCATTAAATACACCTCGATTGCGAACGCACTTATGTCCAATACAAAATCATAGTTAAAAAAGATGCACAAATGATAAAGCTATCACTGCCCCTTTCCTGTTCCTTTGATTAACCGTTACGTAAAATTATATTTAAAATTATGACCCTCCTACCAGATACCGTGTATTTGTTTAAAGGTTACAAGTAATTCGTTCTTAAGTCAAGTTTATTTAGCAAATATTTTTTATAGCTATTAGCATTTAATGTTAATTTGGAAATCGTTTTGCGCTACAAAAAGTAACCTGCCATCATTATGAAAATAACATAATTAGCAATTTGAATTATAACTATAAACGTTGTGCGCGGTGAATATTCATTACAAGACAAGAGGTTTTACTGCATGCAAACATTTTATTACATTGAGTGAAAGAGAACGATAGACTGTCACGAGAACTTCAGTTGCAGCTATTTACACGCAATCATCTATACAAAAAGAAGGTTATAAGTTATAATTCATTTAGCATTATTTATATTTATTAGAGCAGTGGTAGGCCAGCGGTAGAGAACTGAGTTTTGCGATAGTTGGTCAAGGGTTCGATTCCTGGGACAAAATATTATATAATTCACACTATGCATTAATTATGTAGAATTGCCACTGCTCGCAAACAACGTTTGCGGAGGATGGACAGCAGCATCTTCTGCATACCTTAATACCAAACTGAAATCGCCAACCGTGTGGTATTATTACCGTGTGGTATTAAGATATACATTTCTTGAGCGCTATGTATTGCAGGACTTCTATAGGATATAACGACAAATTTATTATAATTTTTTTTGTGATGGATACTATTTCGACGCTCGTGCTGTTATATACTTTTTTATTCACCGGATTGAAAGGCCGCCAATCTCTTAAACCGCTAGGGCGGACGCTCCATGGAGTAACCTGCTAAAAAGGCACCCGAGAGTGGATCTTCGTTAGGTTTGCCGCCGAGGACGCGTTTAGCATTCCGTCTGAAAGGTAGCTGTGATTGCTGAACCTTGATTTGGACGGTTTCTATTGCCCGGCCAACATTACTACCATTTCGGAAAGCGGTGAAATGGCGGAAAACACTTTAATTTTTAATTTGTAATTATTGACCTATTCAAAATTTTTAATGGAATATTTATTGTTACATGCGTCTCTGTTACGCAATAGGCACGCGTAATGTTAAACGTAATTAAATGAAAATCTATTGAATCATCCTCAAATACTCCACCAACATTTACCGTAATTATACCTACCCATCGTAATTATTTCCACTATCTGAACTGTCTAAAATTGATAATAATTTAGGAATCACAAGAGCACAACCAGTTTTTAGAAAATAATATTTGAGGTGAAATACCGTATTAAATGTTGAGAATATGTTTCAAAACTATTTTGTTATAAAGAATATAAATAAAATTGATTTAACGAAATTCATTTTTCAAAAAATATATAATTTTTGTAAAAAATGCAAAATATGCATCGGCCGGGAATCGAACCCGGGCCGCCCGCGTGGCAGGCGAGCATTCTACCACTGAACCACCGATGCTTAATTAAACGAACTAAATTAATTCATACAATGTAGGAATGTGATAAGCTGAAAATACAGTACTCGGCGATAAATATTGCACATCGACCTTTGGAAAGAGACAATTAGCTAATTTCGGCTTCGTAGAGCGTTATCTCAATCGCACGAAATACAAACAGTCCGGTATGTATAAGAGCTGTACAAGTATCATTTGCTTATTTGATAATAATTTGTAATTTTTGTATTAATTGTTAATAAATGTTTTGATTTTAAATAATTTGATTTTCGTCACTAACTAAATACTACTAGAGGGAATACTAGATTATTTCAATTACTTTTTTTAATACCCATTAGTCCAATATTGTGTAAATATTTCAACTAATGCTACTAATAAGTTACGTTCTTCTGATGCTGTTAGCCACCTGAATCTTGTAACTTTGTAAAAGAAGACTAAAATTATATTAATATATTTTCCCTTACTGGAAATCAGCGGTATATCGCGGGTTAAGCCGTGCTGCACGTAACTGAATAAGGGTTTCCGTTGTCAGTATTCATATATTAACTTGCCTGCAATCATTTTGAGCTTGTTCCTCCGTCGTGTCTCTCACTATTGAGGATTATGGTACTTTTTGAAAAGCTTATGTTACGCCGTTTGTGCCAGACTTCGGCGGTTAGTCCAAAATCGTGTTTTCAGGCTATGGGGCTAAATTCCTTAAATAATATCTGCCATGGAAGTACAAGTGAACGAATACAATATCAATTGTTTGATAATGACAATGTGATTATAATTTTAAACTAAGCTAAAGATGAAAATCTTCTTTTTTGTTTTCTTTCTGAAATTATAAAACAATTGTTTGTCTGCAGATGCTGAAGTCGTGCCGGCAGCTAACTATGACGGTGCGCACAGCAGGTGCGTTGGTAGGTCGCGCGTCCTGCTCCTGGATGGACAGATATGGCCGACCTGCCTCGCCGCCGCCTCAGCGGCCACATCGATCTGCCAGCAAGGATCGCACCATACGCAGGGTACTTTTATATACTCAATAGGTTTAATCTCTAAAATTCTCGTTTTTTACACTGTCTGCCCAATTGCTATTTGCAGCTTCCGCGGATTAAAACGGGCAGGTTGCAGAAGGTGCTTAGACCCTATAACCTGTTTTATTTTGGGCAGTAACTCATCGTTACTACTTATTAAGCATTCCGATTCAAGAGCGTCCGCGTAGGCAGAACGCCGGAGAGGGCGCAAGTGATCGTCACCGCCTGAGGTATATGAATCGTGAGATGGAGAAGAGTGCGATTGAAAGGATAAGCCGAGGCGACAGTTTTCTTCTGATGTTAATATCAATGTTATATTAAGAACATACTTTTATTTTTTTTTGGTTAAAATGCATGTCTGACTGCTCTCAAAATAATTAAACAGCTGTACTAAAGCTAGATGCTTTATGTTATAGATCATATAAGCTGATTAGCGTAATTGCAACTGACAACTTCTAAATAGTAATTGACAATTACAAAGCTCGTTGAACTTCATGCCTCATGAACTCATAAACGAACAGTTAAAGCGTCTTAAAACGACGGGAAGTGAAGATAGCGGAACGCGAGGGCATGCAAATCATTGTCCATTGCCCATTAAATGACAACGTTTGCGGTTGTAATAGCATGCCCGGGGGCGGCCATCGATCGGTATGACGTCACTAGGACGCCGCGTGTTTATTATACAATTCAGTGAATGAAGCTTGAGCTTTTCCGTTGAAAATATTTTTTTATTGAAATCTAACACCGTAAATTAATTATGTTTAACCGCAATTAAAAAGCTATCTTAGTTTTAGGATAAATTTTAAGTTCATTATTTCTTAATGTTACGGTCACGCGCTTGCAACTATCTGTAAATCCAAACCTGAACAAACGTTTGGCTTAATTTTACTAATTTTTTTCTGAAGATATCCGGAAACCTACCTATTATTTATACCATATAAGCGGTACTCGATATGATCGACTACAAGCGTTTAAACCTCCTCAAACTAAGTCACACAATCTAATCATTTGAATACGCGACAATACGTTGAGGTTAGGCATGCGTCTGTAGGCCACGCAAAACCTCGATTGTCTTTGAAACTTGCTCGCTGGCGCATATGGGCAATGATAAAAATATAATATTTCCAAAGAGGAAAGTTGTAAAAAGCTAAATGAAACGCGTAAATTAAATAAACACCGTGTGGTACCATCGATTGTTTATGTATTGTTTCTGATGATGTTAATGCTGTTAGCCCCAAGGCTTTTACAGCTTCGTCGGTACTGAGTTCGCGGAGCGGAAGGGTTCGTTAACTAGATTCAAAAACTAAAAACT
The DNA here is from genome assembly GCF_028537555.1 of Battus philenor. Classification (NCBI taxonomy): domain Eukaryota; kingdom Metazoa; phylum Arthropoda; class Insecta; order Lepidoptera; family Papilionidae; genus Battus; species Battus philenor. The sequence goes on from NW_027181682.1 coordinate 11,981,007, forward strand.
AAAGCTGGTGGGGCGCCTACCAGTTGCACGGGGACGCCAGCATGTTGTTCAGGCTCTTCGCGGTAGAGCTTTGACGGGATGTGTTGTTGGAGTGTGCTTGCGGGTTGGGACGGCAGAGTGGACTACAGGCGAGCCTAAGAGGGATACGGATCCAACCACGGCGGACCGCCGCGAGCACCGGCGGGCGGCCGCTTACTAAAAACGGGTGTTGACGATGACTTGTGGCACTGACACGTGGTCTATCACTTTGGGCTTCATTAGCAAGCTCACAGTCGCTCAACCAGCCACGGAGAGTTCAAAATTTTCCTTCAAGATCAGGAATGCAGACATATGTAGACGAACGAAAATAATCGACATAGCCGAACGGATTGCCATGTTTTGTTAATAGCCTTTCCCCCATTTTGTTTTTGGGCAGGGATATATATCTTCTTATTTTTACCCTCTTTCTCTCATCCCATGTTTTCTATCATTCTGACAGCATTCACCCATATTACATTTACGCATTGCCTCCCAATCCTCGCCACATTTCTTGTTACGTGGTTTTGTTACGCGTAATTACGTCATGCACCACCCTGCAACAAAACCGCAAGGAAGTGTTGCCGCTTTCCTCCTCTTCCAAAAGGGAAGTTATATTGCCGTAAGCAATGCTTCTACCCATTTCCACTTCGCAAGTCAGTCTAAGCTCTCCATGTACGGGACAGCAATGAATTGCGTGCACCACGTTCTGGTCCACGAGGGACTTCCTTTGATATTAAACCTATACAGATACTCTGAGAATCCGATGTGCCCCGGGATTGGCATGTTAAAATGGTAGTGCTACAGTGCGAAAATTAGGTGGTCGCCGAGCTTTGAGATTTTGATGTGCAGACAGCGACCGACAAGGGAAACGTAAGAAATCTTTCCACCGGTCCTTTCGGAAATAGAGGTTGTCCTAAGGGACGTTTGTGAGTAGCAGTGGACATTGTACGGTTAAAATGTCGATGACGGTAATGATGATGAATATTAGTTTAAATCTTCTAAAAAAGGATAATGACATAGTTCAATTATTTTCCATAATTTTTTATTAATTGTATATTAATCAATTTACTTGTTGTACAGGTGGACCTATGCATCGAGCCGGGACAATCGCTGGGATTGATGATTCGAGGCGGTCTGGAATACAATCTGGGTATTTACATCACGGGCGTTGATAAGGACTCCGTGGCGGATAGAGCCGGACTGATGGTACGTTTGTTATTCATATGTTATCTATGTACTTGTTTCTTGATGTTAGAGTAGAGCAGCTTAGTATTTCAAGGTAATATATTAATGCTTTACTACGTGGCTAAACTTATCAAATTCAACAGAAACGTGAAATAATAGACCACTGACAAAACGCTTTTATTCAATTGTTCTGACTTTTAAGCTTTCTAAGATAAAATATGTATTTTACCAACTGACAATGACTAATAATCTGTTAATTTTGAAGCAATTTTGGGTAATTTTAATTTAGTTATCTTATTTTCGGATTTGGCTATAATGAATGTTAAACTAACATGCAGGAAGATTAGATTAACATGACTGGTTATATTTAACTTTATTAATTTTTAATATTTTAGATCATTTTTAAAAATCATCCTCTTTTTAAGCGCCGACAAATTTTCTCTTAAGATATTATGTGGTTACTTTTTCAGTGTCGTTATTTTAGTATTAAGAAAAAATTTTGGATCCTTTTTCACTTAAAACGTGACAGATTTACTTGCGTAGTAGTTGGCTATTAATCATTAAACTCGGCTTTAATTATTTTTGTCTTGGGAAAATGTACAATTTACTATTATGTATTAAGTTTTTGATGAAATCAAAAAATAAAATTTAAGCGATAATAATTAAAATAAGAAGAATTTATTAAAGATATCTCTTTTTTACACTTAATCTATTACTGTGTAGGTAGGAGATCAGATTTTAGAGGTGAATGGGCAGTCGTTCGTGGACGTGACACATGACGAAGCAGTCGCGCAGCTCAAATATCACAAGCGTATGTCGTTGCTTGTGCGAGATGTGGGTAAAGTGCCTCACGCGTGCACTGCATATGGCGAACGAGACGCTGCACCCAGGTTTACTTTTTAAAATCAATTTTGTAATATTAGATTTAAAATTTATTCAGTAGCTCTATAAAGATCATATCAGATAGTGCTTAATCTTTATAAGTAAAAAACAGTCGCATTTTTTTATATTTTTTGTTAAATACGAAAGGTCAAAGTAAAAAAAAATAGAAAATTGCGAAGTTAGTAAAAAAAAATCTTCTTTTTCGAAAACTTTTAAGATAAATTAAAATACCAGTCCATTTATGTACCATAAAGCATAAGATTGAAAATATAATCACATTATTATTAGTTTTCCAATGTACGAATGGTCACATTCATTTTTGTATGTAATCATTTATTAAAAAGACTACAAATCCATAAATAAAGTGAACTCTCTGTAATGTTAAATTTATTTACTTATTGTATTAAGACAGGCCGATACCTTTATGATAGTACAAACCTGTCGGAACAACGGCTGTGAAATGGTAATGAAGCACATCACGATGTATCTGTAATCATAAGTCTTAGATTATCATTATTAAAATTTGGCAGGAATATTCCTTTCGCCGAGCAGAGGTCAGCTAAAAACTAATTTCACGGAATACCAGCCGCACGGGGGGTTGAAAGGTACACGCTAAGCGGACGAGGGGTTGTAAAAATTTTATAAAGTAGTTTCTTAACGAAATATTCCTTTAAAAATTACACATACACAGTTTCACTTAATAACATAGAGTTTAGCGTCGTATCACTTACGCTACCGATAATAAGTGTCAAACATCATTTAACGAGTTTAAACCTGTTGTAAACAGAATAAGCGGTTGGGGAAAAAGGCGTGGAGCAGCAGCGGTGGCTGTGGAGCAAAAGGCCAAATCATTGATACCACCGAGCGACCTCCCGGCGTTGGCGTATTACATGGAAGAGTACGCAGCAAGACGTCTGACGCCTGACGCTTTTCTTACGGTACTGCGGGATTTGCTAGACACACCTCAAAAAGTAAGAACTTTTTTTAGTTAATGCAAATATATAGATAATGATGCTAGATAAAGATTTGCATATGTAGTAGAAAAAATAATTTTATCTCTATCCCAGAAGATGTATACGGCTGCACATAATTGAATGTAAACAGTGGAGGAATAAGAAAAAATTATATTTTATTCCTCAGTATTTTAACAAGAATGTTTTTTAATGTGATAAAAACCGTAAATTCATCATGTGTTAAAGATTTTAAATTTTAAAATAAGAAACACTACTGATAATCTGTTAAAAATTACACCCATTTTATCTAAAAAAAAATTGGTTTATCGCCAATATAAATCTTACCGACATCTTTACGACGTTATAAATCTTTTGGAGTCTTAAAACCGTAAAAGACTTATTTCTTTTTAACACAATCATTAAATATCTACAATGAAATGAACTGTACGAGGAGAATCTTTTGCTAGTACGAGGAAAGCAAACTATTCTCCTGCTAGCGTAGTTTTCCCTGCGTTATAATGTATAATAAGATATTAAGAGTTTCTAGGCATTAATAATATTAAACTAGAACGAATAGTTCCTTCGACAGCAATATTTATTTATATATCAATTTAAAATAATCTTTTTACAATATTCATGAGATTCATTAGTTTGTTTACCACTATTTCCTACATGTCTTCACGCCGTATAAAAATAAAAACTATTAGTTGTGTTTTTAAAACGGCGCAGTGTGCACGCTGAGGAGTTAAAAAGCAGGTTCACTTGATAAAATAAAATGTGATGCTATAATATGATATCACCCAGAAGGTGGACAGACTATCTAATTAAGGTTATCGCAAGACGTTGGATGCTGACCGCTTTCAACCAGTCCCATGTGAAGTCCAAGGGTAAGGCATCTGACTTGCAGTGGACGTCATAGCGCTATAATAATTATAATGAATGTCATGTTATGAAACAGAACGTTTAGCGATTTGCAATGCTTGCATATTAAACTTAATATAATATCCGTCCATTATGTCTACGCGTATGTTAACAATTAAAATATTAAGTATCAATACAAAAAACTATTATAATTCATTAACATTATATATTTTTTTTACTCTATTAGTACACCCTTCTGACTGAAATTCGCGAGTTTATGCTTCCTGAAGACCGGCCGAGGTTCGATGAACTTGTTTATAGGCGCAGTGAGGAAGCTGGCGAACATCATATTAAGGTAAAAAATTGAGATTAATATAATTACATTTCGAAATGGATTAATAAATATAATGTGAAATAGGTTTTGAATTATTAAAATGTTGCTTCTTAAAAAAAGTCATAAAATTGAACTGCGTATAGAAACGTGTCAAAACAAAGTAGATTTTATTCATTAACGTCACAAAAGGACAGTATAACGCATCTAGATTAAACCGCACTTGCGAGAAAAAGTCGCACAGTTCATTAAGCCGAGATCCCCACGCTCTCCCGTAATCCGTTCCCCTTCTGAAAGCACTAATTAGAATTTTTCGCTCCGTTGTGTACGCTCCGGTCCGATACAGCTTGATAATGTATCTCAACATTTCTGATTACTTACACAAGTAGAAACGAACGAGATTCATTAAAACTTCTCTAACCTTCGCATTGATTGCGTTGGTATTAGCTTTCGGTGTTCGTATGAATAGAGATTTTGGAAAACGTAAATAAATATGAAAAATATCTTTCAGAACAATAAAAATTAAAAACAAACTATATCATTAAATTAATGTTGTTGAGTAGTTTTTCTATTACAAACTTAAATCGTAGATAACATTTATGCACTTAGAACGTCATTTTAGCAAATTACCAAGCAAAGGTCGAATTGATACCTAATTACCATTTCCATGTAGCGTGGAGGTGAGAGGCACATGCTGCCTTCCTCTACGATGCACGAACTGCACGACCCGGTGAGTCACGCATGTTCATACCGACGCATGTTACACGTTGCTTTTATGCTTTCAGTGCCTTCGATGTACTAGTATTTAGGATTGACGAAGCTTTAAATAGTATGTGTATTTATTTTACGTAAAAACAACCATGCACAATATGCTTCGATGAAAATGAGTGGTTCGAATTCTATTTATTTTTTATTATCGTGGCCACTTTGATATTATCCCGGTAGGAGTGTCTATGTTGTTTATTAATATAAGATTAATACTTCAAATTTATGCCACCAAATTATTCAATTTTATTTCTGTTTTGAAAAAAATACCATATAGAAAAAGTTGAGAATTGTATTTTAAAGTCAATTCAAGTAAATGTTTGCAATTGATTTAAAAAAGAAAAAAAAATGGATCTTTTGTACTGTCTTACTCAGTATACTACTACTACTACAGTCACACAGTTTTACTACTACAGTCAGTAAAGTAAGGGAAGGTGAGTAGAGAGCTATTGTTATAGGAGGGGCCTTCGGAGGCGCCGCTAGTGGTGGAACACCGCTCCCCTTCTGAAGACTCCGGGTTGGGTCTTCCACCACACGATCACGCCTACAGGTGCGCTCGTCCACAGATAATTGTACAGAGATATGTTAATCATCTGACAATATAACGACGGTGAAATCTTATCTATACTCTTAAAGTAGAGATACTTGTTATGAGGTCACAAAGTATTTCAGAGCGACAACTTTTTTGGTGTCCCCTTCTGATGAGCGAAGCGTAAATCCTTTGCTCGACGACTTACAATAAGCAAAGTGTAAAAGTACCCTGTAAGCGCAAAGGGTGAGCTCTTATCAAGCTTTCGCCTCTCTTGGATTTTGCATTGAAAATAACGTTACATTTTCGCAAGTCCTTTCCGCGACGGTCTCTCGCTAACGTTTTATTGGCTTATTGCCAACACTCCCACTTTTATTCAGCAACGGGGTCGATTGTTTTATTACAACGTAAACGTTTAAATGTAGACCGTACAATCAACGGGAGTTTTACGACGCGATCCCGTATCCGTAAGGATTCTTTAAATTAATTGCCTATTAAATTGCTTTTTGATCGGCGATTACAGAGGCAATTGAAACGTCAGTGAACAATATTAGTACTCTCAAAGCCATTTCGTATGATTCTGTAAATTTTATTTTTAAATATCATGCGTGGAAAAAGGAACAAAATATGGTAGGTATATTTGTGGCTGATCCCATAATTAGATTTGTCATCCTCATTATCATGTCGGCCGATCGCTCGCTGACATAGGTCGCTCTTAAAGATCGCTTAGATGACCGGCTTTACGCAGCTAACATCCAGTGACTTCCCGTGAACTTGATATTGTCGTCGGTCCATCTAGTAGAGAACCTGCTCACGCCGCGTCTACCGGGTCGTGGTGGCCACTTGAGAATTCAGCTCACTGCCACTAGACAATTATTAAATAAATAAACATTTTCTATTAGGATATCGACGTATATCCGAAATAAGTGTAGAGTCAGACAGTTTATGGATCACTCTAGACAAATGACTTTATGCAGAGTTTAGAGGGTGAGGTGAGAGTGATTTGGTGTTGTGTGGGACAGGAGCAGCAGAACGTGGAGGGCGGCCGACGCGCCACCGCCAGAAGATGATCTGGACCCACCACACGAGGTGATTTTGCCAGAGTTACCTACTTACACTTAATAATCTATTTGTCAACCACCTTCACTTCTCTGCCGCCTTTTATCTAGCTGTGTTTTGGGTGTCACTCGATCATCTTGATTACGAGGACGATACTATCGCACTTTTCTTACAGGATTTCCTCGTATTTTATAGTTTGTATAATAGTAGAATAGCTATTGTAATACTAGAACTTATACAGTTGTTTTGTAACAATATTTACGACTTTAATCTAAAATTAATTATCTAATCTAATTTTGCCTATGTAAGTTATTAGCCGTAGTTTCTGAATAGATTTTTTCCTTCTGATTGTCTGCAATCGCGAGCTTGCAGACGGAGTGGCACCTCGGCACTACCACTTACTCTGGGTAATTCACGTTTTATGCATGTTGGACAACGGCTAGTGAATAGCACAGAAATCAAAAGAAAATGGCCGTTATTTCCTTTAAATATGATCATTAAATCTGAGATGGGTAAATCTGGCAAAATTAGATCGATTTAATTATTGCAAAAATGGGTTGGTTGGAAAATTGGCACAGAATATAATGCGGTAATAGCGGCCAATATTTTTTTTCCTTATTGCTTGAGAACAAATAGCATTTGTTAATAATAAAACCAAAATGTAACATTTCTTTCATGTATATGAATGTGTATAAAATATGTAAATGCGCAATGTGCTAAGCATTGAATGTTTATATCTTATAGTTATTACGATAATGTTTATGACGAATGGATTTAAACATTATTAACATTAAATAGGTGGTATTGGCAAATTAGTTTGATAATTTAAAACAGTATTACAACGGCTCGTTGGTCTAGGGGTATGATTCTCGCTTCGGGTGCGAGAGGTCCCGGGTTCAAATCCCGGACGAGCCCAAGTTTGCTTTTTGCTATGTTTTAAAGATTTGACTTCTTATAACTTAAATTATGAATCCATTAAGGTTTGATAGAAAATTAAAGTTAGTATAAATAAAAATATATTTATTTATTTAGAAAAAAACATATATTTTATTGGATTCACCCTTTTCGATATGAAAAATAGTTAGTTAATATTTTCGATACCGAACTTTACAAGGAATTCTAGTTTACATAGCGATTTATTTAGACATCAAAACGATTTTCTCGTCATTTTTACACACACATAAACAAATGACTTTTTAATTTCGTCAGCAATATATAAAATTTTTATCTTAGATATACGCTTGTTCATCTGTATCAAGTAACCGTTGTCTTTCAACGGTGTACAGTAATGAGATTAAGGTACAGATCAGGATGCAATTACACGGATTGTGATCGTCAAAATGAAGCTTTGTATTGTAACAAGAGAACTAAATGAAAATCTTATTTCGAGACAATGATGATACACTGAGTCGATTGACGAACCTTTATTTTTTTTGTAGCATTCTGCCGAATTATAATCTAAAAATGATTTTTAGCATTTTTAATAATATTGTTATCACTGACTTTTGTTTTTTATGCCCAAAGTTGCACGTGTAAGCTTTTCGAGCATATAAAAACTAACATGATTAAAAAAATATAGTACTTTATTAACTAAACCTAAAAAATACTTTAATTTTTATAGAGATATGTTAACAGTACCAAATTTATGTCTGCCATATTATATCTGCGCTAAAGAGATAAATATAATTAATTTTTCATCTTTTTTATATAAATTTATATTAAAAAGATCACGCCGGCTTTAACTTTGCCATTTGTTTTACTGAAAATACGTTCAAAAATGTTATTTAATTAAAAAGAAAAAAATATTTACTTGTCTCTAAGATCTTGCTATGATCATTTTAATTTTGCTGATCATTTTATTTCAAAGTATTTTATAGAAAATTAAAATTTATGCATTAAACGCGGCCAAAAAAAATGTTGCAATAGGAATCTTCAAATTCGGAACAGCACTATATTGTCCAACCCTTGCATATCTATTAAACCGCATCCAACGTATACACAATATATTTTTAAGAGCCGTCATGTTTATGATGTAATTACGATAAGGGTTGAACTTCATACCTCCGTTCAAATAGTGGAGGTAGTTCTCAGACAGTGGTAATTCCGTCAGTGGGTGGGAGCCAAAGAAGACACCTTTTATGATATCATTGCTGCATTTGGAATATTATACACTCAAAGTTTGCACACCTACAGCTAAACTTCGTTGCGAAGTCGCAGGAACAGACAAGGCTACTCGCGTACAGCATTTTTTTTTCATTGACTAAAAAACTGAGTTATTAAACGACAAGTTACATTACTTATAATAGGTATCGTAACTTGTATGTAAGCATAACACAAAAAGAAACAAGCAATACTATCATAAAAGACCAATGGAAAAGATTGATTGTTATAAAATAACATAAAAATAGAAAAATATAATAGGTTTATTTAGACATAAGTTTATAATATAGTAAACTAATATAATTGCGTAATATTAACATTTGAATACAATGAACTTAACAAAAACAACAGGGAATAAACTCAATGTTTCCATAATAAGGGGTATATTTGGCGATAGAATCTACAAAAATCACCTGCATTTATCTTTGCATACTATTGTTAACAAGTAACTTAATTACGGACAGATACTGTATAGCGGAGACACATTGTGTTGACAATTTTTTTTTAATTAGTATTGGTGTCTGTACTAGGTCCGGCCATCAATTCTTCCCATGATGCAATGTTGCACAGTGCATAACACTAATTGCCTAAAGTTCCTAAAAGTTCAACTTCAATAGCTTGTTAACCGAAAAGATTTTTTGAAATTCAGCAAATATGTCGTCTATCAGCACAATCGAAAGGGTGTCCCATGTTTGTTTTACCAGCGATTGAAAAAAGATCTATTCATCCAATACCAAAAAGGTCTCTACTCCTAACTTAATTTAAAGTAAAATAAAGTTTATACAACAATCTCATTTACAATACTAAAGTAAATCGTCTATATCGAGTCTCAATTACTCGATAAAACTTTTACTATATAAGTAGAACTTTCTTTAATACGAAGCCAAAGTTTTAATATTCTTATCATGTTTGTGCAAAGTAAAATGTAAGCATAGATTATATACTAATATATTGTTTTAGTTTCTTAGGTTAATTGTGCAGCATATAATATGATTTAAATTAATAAAGATACTATAAAGAAGGATAGCACATCTTTACCAAAAAATGTTTGATACATGAACATTTTCATTTTTCTTAATACTACCGTACAGAATTTTATTTATTATTAAGATAGATACGAAAAAAAATTGCTATTAGTAATTTTTTACAATAGCTAAATAACTAGAAATATTTGAAGCTTTGAAAACGCTTTGTTTTACAAACTGTTTGGAATTGCTGTAGACAATGATTTACTCAATGCTTTGCAATTTATTCATCTATGAATTTTAATATGACGTAACTATTTAGGGTAACGCATATTTGTAGTTGTATAAAAATTTCACTGTATTAAATATTACTCCGCTTAATATAGGGGAAGATTAAATAAAATCATAACATATTTTGATACTTTTCGTTAGCCGGACGCAACCAAAAATTGCCACATATTATTAGTAATTCCTTCAAATTTCTTACACCTAACCTACTTTTTTCTTAAGCCTTATGTTTTGTAAAAAAAATTGGGACTTACCTAGGACTGAAAGGTTACGGCAGTTTTTTTAAGAGAACGATATGAACGATATATATATATATATATATATATATATATATATATATATATATATATACATATATTAGTGCAAGGAGCGATCAGAATTTTAGGTTAGGTTAGATTATAAACAAATATTAAAATTTCTTAACAAAACAGTTTTACCCAAATATAATCTTTCAACACTTAACAATTAGTGACATTTGCACCGGGTTAACGGAAAAGTACCAACATTTGTGCCTTTTGAATCAGATACACAAATCGTTTCGCAGAACAATTTTTTGGATGGATAAATGCGCAATGTGCATCTAAGCATTATATAGGTTACTGTAGGCGCAAACAAATATGCTATATACATACATTTTTAAAATTACTGAAGAACGTTTTCATTTAATATCTGAAAGTTATACCTTATGCACACGGTAGATATTTATTTGACAGCGACGTAAAACGAACTGATAACGTTCTACTCGTATGTTAAGTGAACTGTCAACAAGTTACACAATTTCTTCATCTCTGGAATGTTTTGATAACACGTTTTACCTAAAACCATTTTATCAGTAATACTACAGTTTTCTCTTGAAATCGGTATTTTGACCGAGTAATGCAGAATAAAAACAATATATATTTTACAGAAAATGAGCCTTATACCCTGTCTTTAAAGCAATCGTTCCAGAAATAATAAATAAGTTAATATTAACATAGCAATTCTTTCATTCATTTTCTAAATACAGAATATTCCATATTAAAATTATTACACATTTTTGTTTACTGTATCTCTCTACAGAAGATCTGTCGCATTTCAATAATAGATAATAAATTATTGTAATATTTTTACGTGTGTTCAATTTACATAGGTTGATTAGAAATATACAAAGAATTTCATTTCATTGTCATTCATTATAAAATCGATGCATCTAACAGGTATAGTTCTGTAATAACAATATACATTTATCATTTAGTTTTCGTGACACACATCGTACGAAATATAAAAGAAGTAAATGAAACGTAAGTAATAATGTATTATTGAACATTGTTGGGCACACTTCTTGAAGTGTTTAGCAAATGCTTAAGAGATATTCTGCTTTAAATTGACGTCATGCCCAGTTCTTCTTTAAATCAAACACGATGGCTGAAGAATCGCAAGGTCAAAGTACTGTCCGTTATAATGAGAACCCATACTTATCCTTAAAACATTTTCAATTTGCTTCACCTATTTCGTGTTTTATCTTCCTTATTACATAGTGTAAGTCAGTAGAACTTCTTTGCAGAGTGTACAAGCCCTCTCTAGCCTTAAGAGTTCTCCAAGTGTAGACCACAGTTTCCCTGCGGGTTATTTGGAAAAAAAAATGTAAGAATGTAACTGTGCTAACTTGATTCTCGTGCAAAATCTTTTTTTAACTGACTTCTGTTCCTTAACCTCAATTTACAATGAAATATTCTGTATGACAACAATGAATAAATTTAAAATATTAATCCTGCATGTTATGTAGATTCTAAAGTTAAAAATAGAATTCTAATTTTACCTCAGAAATAATCAGGTATAAACAAATAAGTCCTGTAAGTTTTCTGCTATATTCGAGGTACTTTGTAATATTATTCGTTACATTAAACATTGAAAGTTATTAGCCATTTTGATTAATTATAAAGATAACTTAAGTCTTGTTCCCTTATTTGAAGGGTAAACGAACTTCTGGGGTCCGCCCTATTCGCTACGGTTTAATTCAGCCCTTAGTACAGCCTTGTCTCAGGAGGTTTTGTTTTAATAATTAAATTAGTAAAGTTGATGGATGTCATAGAACAAAATGTTATGGAGTAGAGTATTGGATTAAAGTTTGATATAATTTTTGTAACACAAATGACATGACTGCAAAAGTTTTTACTGATTTTTTAAAGTAAATATCAAAAAACACTTGCGTATGTTTTTGTTATAATGGTGGACAGGCGACCTTGTTAAGGTTGTCATTAGTCGCTGGCAGCAGACTAACCGGTCCTTTTGGAAATCTATAGAGGAATCCTATGTCCAGCTGTGGACGTCCCTTAGCTGAAATGATGATGAAGTACCTAGTCAACATCAACATGCATTATTTATTGTTACGTTTTGGCATTTAAAAAAATATTTATTCAAAATGTTAAAACCGGTGAAGAAATTTATCACAGTAACAGCAAATTAAAAAAACCTATAACGTTGAACCTTATTGTAGGTTTTTTTTTACGTATTTTAATATTAAACTTCATTATTAATAATTACTATTTAATAATTATTAAACAAACTCATTTTTATCTCTCTCATTAAACAAACAACATCATTTATTAATATAGGTTACTCGAGAAATTTTTTCAAACGAAACACTTCCTTGTATCGTAATTGGGAGGGACTTTTATAGACGGGTACTTGCTTGATGGGGCTCTGGGCGATATGGAGGGTGTAGTTATGCGTCAGTGCTCAGTGCGCGCCAACCCGCATCGCACGTCACATGTACGGATGGCATCATGTCGCGTCGCCGCCGTCATGTAGCTTTTCGCGACTATATGCCCATGGACGTTCGGGCCATGGCCAAGGTATTGTAATAAATTGGTCGAGTATATTAAATAACACTGCAATCACAAAAATATGAAAGTTTCTTATCATTACTATTTATTTATAATTATTTAGCGACATTTTTCCCAATTTTGATATATCAGATAAAAAGGCGAGAAATTATTATACTTATAATAACCAAAAGCTTTATTAAATTTTTACATTTAACTATTAATTATTTCAGAAGTTTTTATGAAGTATTTTGTTTTATTATTGCCTTGTTTTATTGATTACGATTTAAATGCATCGTCCAATACCAATTTTTTATTATAATATATAGTATTGGATATATATAATAACACGCGCCTACTGAATTATATCGGCAATTAATTAGTTGAACACTTTGTTTTTGTTCACCGTCAGGCGTTTCTGCGCTTTGGTGAGTTGTTAATTTTATTTGTTTAGCTAATATAGCTATATATATTTCTTTTATCAATTTGAAGTTTTGGAAGTTTCATTCTTAATCTTTTGATTTTAACAGTAAATAAATAATGAACTTTAAACTTAAATTTACTACAAATTCAAATAATAAAATGATAAATTTGTGTATTTATTTTTGTTTGACCAAAGATAATGTAACATCTTCTAGAGAACATGACTCGGAAAAAACGCATTTCAAACTCATGAAACGTTCTCACAGATTCTTGACACAATTTCAGTTCTAGAGCTTGTTATTTTTGTTTTAAAGTTCAACACGAGTTTTAAATGTTTTTTGTCAACATAAACTTGTCTTTGATTTAAAGGAATGTAAGTTTTACATTACACAATATTCGATAAAATCTAATACTTTGTTTAATTGACCTGTATATTATTTATATAATATTACATTTTGAAAATAAGCTGTTAACTTTTTCTAGTTATATCACAATAATCGACAAAACATTTCATTAAGTTTCAATTAGTTTTTAGTGTCGCACGTCACTTAAAGATTTATTTCATGGTAAGGTCATTGGCAGGGTGTATTGGTTTGAAAGTTTTATTTTTTCGTGGATAGAATCAATTTCATCATTATTATGAAAACAAAATTTTTTCTTGATATTAACTATATACATATTTTAAATCAGTGAAGCTTTTTAACTTATAAAATTGAGCCAACATTGTACATATTAATAATTCAATGTTAAATTTTGACTAAATTTGACACTACTATATATATACCTTAAAAAAAACGTAAAGTTTTTTTTATTATTCTTTTTATTTTAAATTTTCAGCTGTGGTTTAAAATATCACTGTGCTAAAATTAAAAATAGAGAAGATAGATAAAATGTGTTTTAGATAAGTTAAATTAACCCGGGCGAGTTGGAATCGCTTTAATTCGATAATTTCTTTAATTTTATACGAGAGGTATTTAATTAAAGCATGTTTTAAATATAAATTCTAATAATAAAACTTCAGATATTATTCAAATATAGCAATAAGTAAATATATTTCCTGAGAATACACTTATATTATATAATTAACGTTAGTTAGTAATATAAATAAATTGTTATTTTTAATACTGTCTATGTTGTTGTATTTTAAAACTGATTATTTTTATTTCAAATTCTCTAGAGTGTATTATGAACATCTTAGGGAATTCTTCAAATTTAGAGTATAAAGAATAGATATAAACAATGAATAACAACGCATAGAATGAAGAGGTAAATATTTAAACAAATCAATTTATTAGGAAAACAAATAAAGTTCACGATATTGGCAAACAAAATATATCTTAAACAGCAAGGTTAATGTACATTGTGAGCCTAAATAGGTTTTTTTAATACCAATTGCGTGACTCTATAGTAATGAGCATAATAAATGAAAAGCAATTTTTAACAAGCTTAGTACTTGCACGAACGGGAATTTCTAGCAAATATAACACGCAACAGCAGGTGTTTGCAACAGCTAAATGAGCCGCGCCTTTATCTTACTGGATTTTAATAACATACATGCAATTCGTATTATTGAAGAGCAAACAATTTTGCTTTTGAACACTTTTATTTCAGAATAGTAAACCTTGTATACGTCTTTTTGCAATTGAAGAGCTAAGCCTAATACTTTGTACAAAACAAAGGATTCATAATAATGTGAAAAAAGGTTAAAACTTTGCCAGTCTTCTAAATCCCAATCCGATGAAACTTTAAGTAGCGGCTCAAGCTAACGCTAGGGAGCCACGAGCTTCGTTACCTTTACCAAGGTTTTAGGCTAATTGTCCTTTGCAACATTACATATATAACATGCCCCTAGAACCAGCGAAATCTGCAAATGCCTCTTGAACAGCAGTATATGTCAGGTCAAAAGAATTCTTTTCCATTATTAAAATTACTAATTATCCTACTCAAATGTCCCATTCATGATAACTGCCATTGAAAGTGAGTTTTGAGAATACTACAACTATAGGCCTAGTGGTCATGTCATATTTATTCGCAAGTACCTTAATTGGCATACATACCTGCAGTACTATTACGAAATTTTTAATAATTATTATCTTAAGTAATAAAAAATATAAGACTTCTTATTTAAAAAAGAAATACTTGACGAATGCCACCTGTGCCTTGCTATATTATAAAAAAAACCATCAGATGTATTCTCAACGACTATCCTCTGCTCTACAACTACGATTTTTTTTGGTTCTTTAGTAGCGAGATTCTAAACTCGTTAAGCGCTACAGTTAAGCTCAAGCTGTTACTAGACGTGATTCACAGCAATGTGAGTTTTGAACTTATATGCAATTTTTATATTGGACTACCTCCCGTGATCCGCAAAGGTTATACACAAATCAATCAAAAAGCCGTTAATTGTTAAAATTATTTTGCAAAATACGTATGTACATTGATTATTTTAAAATTAATATTTTTAAATTCACTTGCATATTAATAGTACGACAGATTTTTTTAATGCAACAATTATTGTTAAATTATGTGAAAGATTTAAAGCGCTGAATACATAGCTCATTTACTGTCAATTTAGATATTGTACATCCTATTCAAAAGTCAATGGTTTCAGAAATAATAAATATCGTAATGGTAATTTACAAAGGAAAAAACATTTTCAAAATTTTAATTATTGTTCCTATAGACTTTGTATCGCTATTAATTAATAGCCTGTCGCGTTCTTATAGAATAATAAATTAATGTAAACATATTTCAGAATGATCGCCTTATACAGGTTGATTCTAAATAGGTGTAGAAGTGGTAAAGGCTTTTGCTGACAAATTTCTTATAAATTCAACACTTTAAAATATTTACACTTATAACCAATCGACCTGTATGGGTGAATTTTCTATTAGACGAAGAAATCGAACACGTTATAGCTCATACCTCATATTTGGTTGAGTAGCACTTCAAAACTTTTACACTTATATCCAAAAGTGTTGTATACGGTCGTTGGAATATTTGTGTGCTAAATGTGAAAATAGACGGGTTAATCAATTAAATCGGCGGACCGGCCGCGACGCCCTGCAGTCTCGGCGCGATCTCTGTCTGCCTCGCATCATTAATACAATGTTAGATGTATTAACATTATGTCTTCCCGTTTGCCTGCAAAGACTACTACTTGATTAGAATATGTAATCGAGAAGGTGTTTTATGGAACGTGACACGTCGTTTATATTCCTGTTTGCTTATTACCTTGCCTGTTGATCGTTGCCTGCATGAATTGGTGTTGTTATGCTTTTGTACAGTTTTTTTCATTTTCTATTCAAATTAATTTTGAACTATCTGAACAATTAAATAACTCTTTTAATTTTCTCTATTTTTACCACTTAAATATTTTCATAACTCTCTTGTAAATTATACGATAAAAATTGTTATGTTTTTTGATAATGAATTGAAAAAATGGGCTTTGATCATGTACAATATTTTTTTTAAAACATTGAATTGGAAGTATGTTTAATCAATACATAGGAGTATGAAGAGGAGGGTCGTCGTTCAAGAAGACATTCTTCGCCTTGCAACTCGAGAGAAGGTAGCACCACGGCCTTGCACACGCAGCACTACGATGACACTGTGAGTACACCTTTACATATTTTCTTCCTTTTTGCCTCCGTTCCGTAAGTCCTTTTTAAATGTATGAAATTAATTGTTCATCGTTAAAAAACAAGGCGTTGAATTAAACTTAAACAGTTCGATTTATCGAATTACGGCGTATCGTCTGGTTCTTAGGTCGCTATTAATAACTGGTATTAATTTTAGAGTCTTCTTCGCTTAAAATTAAGCCCTTCTTGTTGTAATATCTAATAGTAAAAAGTACTTCACAAAAAGCTATTCCTTATACGTAACTACATCTCATATCAAGTGATGGGCAAGTGGTGGACCGATACAATTTGTTATAATTGTGATTGAAGCACAAGTTATAAAATGTATAAGAAGATCCTATATCCAGCAGTGGACGCCGTGCGTCTGAAATGATGATTATTTACTTTTTACACTGAACGAGTATTTATTTTAAATTCTACCAGATATATAATATAAAGTCCCAAGCTCCAAGCTAATGGAAAAGATAAAAAGTTAAAGCCAAATGGGCAAATAGTGATCTTCAGTAATTATTTCGAAAATGTTTTTCACATTTTAACGTTAAAGAATTTTTAACAGTAAATAATTAAGGACGTGGTTATTACATAATATTTAAAATAACAAAATTCTGTGTAGAAGGTTATAAGTAAGAAAAATAATTGGGAATAGCTTCTCCCCGACTGCGCTCGTTTATTCTTGTACGGTGTTCTATGTCGACAATTCAATTTGTATCTGACAAAATAGCGAGCTAACAAATGCGAACTAGGTTTGGATTTACGACAAGCGATGTTAAAATCGCCAGTAATTCATAATAAAAGGGTAGAGTTTGAGTTGCAAGTTGCACTACACGTACAATCCAAATATACAGAAACTTTTCTCATCTATCCCCGAACTGTTTGGTCAAGGGCCAACAATGTGACACAATCGTACGTCTAATTTGTCGTCGTAGCTTTTCTACGAATGTATAAATCAGATAACGTCTGCTGACTTTTCGTTTTGATGTATTAACTCTATTTGACTTTAACAAAGTACTATGCAAAATGAATATTAACTAAATTTCTATTCTTGCGTTCTTCTTCCATTCATTCGTAGAGATATTGTTAATATTTTATCAAAGAATATAAAACATATCCATACAGGATGAATGGTCATGCGTGTAAAAAGCTTTAATGAGGTGAATGTATAGCTCATTTTTGTCAAATATTTATTTGTAATCACACTGTGTAAACCCACCCGGTTATGTTTTTTTTCTATTGGAATGCTAATAACTTTAGGCAGTACAAGTACAAAGGATGAGGGACGGATTAGAAAACAGTAATTAATTTGAATATCAAATAATTGAATATTTTGAACGCTTTTTCATACTATATTATCATTACGTTGTTTATTATTTCTGAAAGCATTGATTTTTGGATGCGTTATATTATACATTAATTAACGGCAAATGATCTGTACAATCAATCACCCCCTTGAAAAGTTTTACACATATAACCAATCACCCTGTATAAATATTGTTTCCTGTACTCCGATGGAAATCGTTGCAGAGAAAGATTGGATTAGAAAGCAAAGAAAAACATGTAGTCATCATTTATTTTAAATTTTACAAGACGTAATTTCTTATTCTATTTTACTTTTGTCAGTCATAAAATCTATTCTAAGCGAGTTATTAATATAATTAATTATATTAATACTGTACATCATACAACTTACATCTAATTTTATTGAGGAAAATATAGAAGGAAACGTTCGAGAGAATTTTTAATAAAAAAAAAAAATAATTGTAATTTAATTAAACTAATAAGTATTATCCTACAAAGAATTGTTTTTCGATGCCATAGAAAAAAATGATTTCCTACCGCCAACAAAAAATCATCAGCATTTGGAAAACAAATATTAATTTTTTGTTATATTAATGCTTTTATATCATTAGTGATAAATTTTACGATCATATCGACACTTTTAATCGATTTTTTTCTAGTTATTTTAATGAAAGTTGTCTAATGGACTGACGAGAAACCTTGGATGCCTCAAATGTTACAAAAACAGTACTACAGAAATATTTTTTTTTCTTAAAAAGCTTTGCGTCATTTAGTGCAGATATTTTCATTGTCCCTTCTTCTTTTGAATACGAGTGAATGCTTATTCATAGGCATCATTAAAGCTTAATTCTTAGAACTATACAAATAGGTCATAGTTTTTCTTGAAGCGCTCTACGTAGTTCTTCGGTCGCCTTGGTTATGTCTTTGCTGGAGTGATGCCGCGGTTTGCCGCTAAGGTCGCTGCAATCTTCCAAATAGTCCTTCGGTGGTTCAGCCGGATATTTGCTGCCGAACTTAGGTCGTGGAATTCTAACCCGTTTAACGTCGTCCAACCAGCTCTCCATTGTTGTTATAGTATTTCACCTTTACACTCCTTTACACCTTTCTCTTGTCACACTTCTGAAATTTGAGATAAAATTTTTAAAGAAATTTACGTAATGAAATGATTTCAAAACCTAAAACCAATGAATAAAATATATTAGTAAAATAACAGTATAGTTAGAATTTTTATTCAAAAGAATTGTACGAAGAAACTCGTTATAGGTTTAGCTTAAACGGGGTAAGTGTAAAGCTCAACTGTCAGCTTGTTGCTTAAAGCTTTCAGACTTATTTCGAAACATCCTATATAATAATAAAATGTAAGCGATCACCGTGTAATATGTGATATTATGTTATTTTTCCTATTGGAATGCGACCGGAAAAAAACTTCTAGCAGTAAAAAAGATATTGAGAGTAATCCGTATTTTGGGAGAAAAAGCTTTTTATTACTATGCGTTATTTATTATTTTTGATACTGTTGCATTTTGAATAGGCTGTACCATACATTAAATAGAAAACAAAGGATTAGGCAAACTAATAAACAATGCAAGGTTAACAAAATTCACATTCGCAAAACAATTATATAGTAAAATGTGACAAATGCATTCAGCGCCGCTGTCTACACAATGCCTATACGTGCCAATGACAGACCAGAATCGCAAAAACACTTTTGATTGTCCCGCGACACGGCTAACTGTGTCAGCGATTCAAGATTTGTGTCAGCTAGAGTAATAACTACAAGCGATGTTATTGGCATTTATCGTTTATTGTAAATATCGACATTTCTTTATCACATTTAAAACAAAGGATATTTTTACATGATAAGAGCATATTAAACACAAAAGAGCAAGATAAAATAATGAAAGTAGATTATTCATTCAAAAGTAAAATAAAGCCATTTTCAATTTATAAATATTATATTATTCTATAAGAAACGGCAATTTGTATAGAAACGCAATTGCGAAGTCTTTAAAATAAATTAATATAAGAATAAGTTACGAATAAAAATGGTTAATAATCGTTTTGTGTCATGCCAAACTTAATGTGAAGACAATACGCGTTAAAGTATAAATAAAATATAAGTCATTTTCAATGAATATTTCAATATAGATATCATCAATTAGTATCTACGGTTCCTAATGAATCCTGCAGAAAAATATTACACCATTGACTTTCTCCGGCGAAAGTATTAACTGTATTACATTAGCCTGTTTCGTGGCTTTCAAACTTCCAATTTGTGTTTGATTTGCTCATTGATTGCGATTTGTTACTTGTCTGTTCAAATCAAGTTTCGTCGCTTCGCTTTATTTAATTAGTGCGTAAAGAATAATTATTAATTAACTTTGTATAATTAATAAGTATTTACAATTTGGACACAAGTCTCCTTTCACCTTGTTTCAATTATAAAATTAATAAATATCTCACTGCTTAAAATACATGTTAAACCTTTGGCTATTGCTGAAGATTTGTATCACTATATCAATTTCATAGACATTATGATTAAGAGGAAGATGTTAAGTGCATGTTTATTAAAAATATTACGTAGAATAGTAGTTATGTACTTTAAAGATATTTGTTATTTTTAAATACAAAAGTGAGCGCGCTAAATGAAATGAAAAATCAACTTTATCAGACAAAGTAGGTTACTTGTGGTTCAATTGCAAACCGAATACAAATAAAACCATCTGAAAAACATTTATGTTCCATATGCATACAATCGTTTATTTAAAACTAAATCAAGTAAAAGAACAGAAGTAGAACTTCATCCCGCTATTTAACCTATAAAAGAATAATAAATGATAGATAATGGACACCGATTATTGTTGTACTGTATATGGTTTATGTTGTAATAAATTAGATTGAATGTTGTTTCTTCTCTGCGTAGTGAAAGCAGACCGCGAGAAACATTAAAATACGGTTTACCTGCCTATCTATTTATTTTAGTACAATCGATCATGGCACGGGTGAGATCAACAAATACATAAAAACAATGTATATAAAAAACGAGAGTTTACGTAGAGTTATTTCTGTAATACTTTTTACATTATATATATTCAAATTTTATACATACATAGAATCGTAGTAATTGTTTCATATATATATAGACTTTCTTGAGCCTTACCTCGAATTAATAATAAAAATCGTTTTTAATTCTGGAAGAATTTTAAATGTAATGTTTACTTTTTAAAATTTAATTTCTAGGTTTTTTTGCAACAAACTCTAAGTGTATACAGAACAGTAAATAAATTGAACTATTGCTTATTTTATACATTACTATTTTTACTTTAAATTTGACGACGAAGGAAAGTCAAAATTTATTTAAAAAAAAATGTAAACACCAAGTACCTAAATATTTCATAACTAAGCGCGGGGCACGGATAAGTAGAAAGTGCCGAACAAGGGCCATTGTTTCTATTCACAAAGACAAACTGTTCTATTCGATGCAGATAGCCTTGTTTTGTTTATGTTATGCATATTAGAGCAATAACTATTCATTACATCATACAGACGTTTCTCCTTTTTTTTTCTCCGGTCAACAATTGAATTCGAAGCTGTGACTCATTTCTACGTGATTCATAATCGGTAACAGTAACCTTATGACTAAGATATCGGACGTGTGTCCGAACAAAAACAAGCACAAAACAACTTGAAACAACCAAATACTGTCTTATTTTCAAGTATTTTAATTTATAGAGAAAACAACTATAGTTTGAATCTGATTGGACACTCAATATAACATTCGAGATCTTATAAGGTCACATGGAAAACTCACTTATAAAACCAAAGAAATAATAAATTCGAGTAAACGTATTAATATTTTTAACCAAAGACATTAGTTTATAGTGTAGATTCGAATTATTTAAATTCGAATTATTTAATTGTTTTTATGAACGATTATTGTTTTAAGCTTTAAATTAAAAGGAACATATTAATTTTGTGTATTGTATAAATAAATTGTATTTTTTAGATTTCTGATATTATTTGAAGTACATTTCCTATTACAGTGTAGTACATTCCTTTAATAGATAACTATTGTATAGAAACGGGTGAGTAAGAAAGACAAACTTGGTGAAAATAAACAAGGGCATTGGTTTATATCCCAAGTAAGAATACAATACTAATATAATATTGGTGATATAGAATAGTAATTTACCGATTTCAATGTAAAGAATAATCGAGAAACCTTTAAACGCAATTTGTATGTGGTAATATTGATGCAGGATACGGGAAAGTTTGAAGGCAATGTTAATAACAAACACAGATAAAAAAACTTCCTTGTGACGACATAAAAAGTGACGTCGTAATTGGACGCAGATTATAAATTTAAGTTTTCTTTAACGTCCTTTGTCATTAATGTTTGTTCTACAGATAAAACTCACATGCGAACTATTCCGTCAAACCTTTGATTCTGTCAAATATTTGAATGAAAATACTATTTGTATATGTAAAACACTTTTAACGATAAAAAGATAATTTTCGAAATTATTTCATATGTAAAACTGTGTAACTACTTGAAACTTTTAATCTGCGGGTGACTATGAGTACTGAATAGTGGAGGCCCAGCAGTTGAGGATTGTCTTACGATCGTATGGTGCAGGTTCGAATACAATCTTACATAATTCAATTTTTGTGCATTAATTATACAGGATTGTCACTGCTCATAAACAAGTTTCCAAAGGATGAGCAGCAGCGTTCTCAAAGTAACATGATATGATATATATGAATGATACGACATTGCTATCGCCAACTCGCCTGCCAAGCATGGTGATTATGGTATATCCCCCATAATTATCTTTAGGGAAGACCTATACAATGCAGTGAGCGTCTATGGACTGAAGAAACGACGATAACTACTATATAATACCTTACGAAAGTACACATTTTACAGTTGATATGTTTGTATATATAAATATTCTGATGATCTTTAGTTTCACATAAAATTGTAAAAGCTATAATAATTTATCACATCCAATTATTGCCAGATTTCTCTTTTAAATACGGTAATAATTAAGGCAATATTTTATAATTTATACTAATTCATAAAGGATTCAGACTAACGAAATGGAAAATTATAGCAAAGTAGATTACCATAATTACCCTGTTTATTCAATTTAATTTGATCATTGATGCATTGAAGTATTAATAAACTTATGTTCTCCTTGCACAATTTGTTTACAACCTCTATATGAAAAACTTGATGTTTGCAATCATAATGTCAACATGGTTGGTCGTTAAGAATTGCTATTATAATAACACTTTCAAATAGTTCGACTAAATCAGTCACCGAGGAATCGATTAGAGAAATGTTTACTTTCATATTCAAATGCTATTTATATTTTCACTTTTCGTAGTGACACCATTAGTTTGTCCAATTTGGCACAATACTCGCCAATCCTATCGTATGGGTGGGTGTGCGTGATATCGTAAGTGTATCATATAAATTTTACAGAGTACACTTTCACTTTATATGATTCAATAAATAAGTAATATAATTTAAAATTATGTAAGTCTTAAAATATATATTTTTTAAATTGTAGTAATAAATAATAAATACAGAAATATAAATAAATAGTTAACAGTAATTATTCGTCAGTCAAAATGCTGGCCACTTTATATTATAGATAACCTATGTAGAAAATTCAAAATAATATGAACATCCGAAAATCAATGCGCTGATGCATCTTTTAGTAAATTTGAATTAATAGTACTAATAATCATACCAGCGACATAGAAATAAAACGTCGAAGTCGTAATTCATCAAAATTAATAGAACACTAACATGTGCATGTGTTGTTATAAAGAGAATTAAAATCAGTTTGTATTTTTTTATATATAAAATATGAGTAAGTGTACATTTTTTTAATTGCCTTAAAATTCTCTCATTGACTGAACGGTTTTGTTTAATTATAAATCTGTAATGTCAATTTTAAGTGATTTAATGCAAACTTCTATTAAACTATCAACACGGGTGTATTGACTTTAATTGAATAAAATAACAAACGGTTATTACTCCATTTTTCCCTAAAGATAGTTCCGGTAATATACAAAGTGACAGAAAATAGGTGTAAAAGCTTTGAAAGAGTGGATATATGTATGTCAATAAACACTGTCCCCTTTGTACTGCTAGAAGTTATTAGCGTGTTGCTTCCCAATAGAAAAAATAAATTAATGTAATATAATTCAGAGTTATTACTTTATACGGGTGATTGGAAATGTATGCGTAAGCTTTAGAGCCTTTTTTCAGAAAATGAAATACATTCACTCGTTTATAGCTTTCACCATTTTTCCAATCATTCTATATCTTAATATATATAAATCTCGTGTCACAATGTTTATACTCAATGGACTTCTAAACCACTTAACCGATTATAATAAAATTCGCACACCATGTGCAGTTCGATCTAACTTGAGAGGTAGGATAGTTTAAATCTCAAATTATAGTCGCAATTTTAATTTATTGCTAATTATTGTCTGTTATTATTTGACAGTCACAATTATCTGTTAACTCCAAATGATTCTAACAGATGTCGATACCTTTCGACTGGGTTGAGTAAGTAATCAATAGATGGCGCTGCTATGGTAAATCTACGAACGTGTCATATAAGCTACATTTTAACAGCATAATTACCACGTGTTGTTGACGCTATAAAATTAATTAAATTTATTTTGTAGTGAACGAAATACCGTATAATTCAATTATTTCCACTTTTTAAATTTTCACAGCAACGCGTGGCCGGGTCAGCTAGTATAATATAAATTCTTAGTTACACGACGGAATTGATCTTGTGATTTATAACTAAGCTTAATAGGTTTTATATTTTAAATCTGAGGTAGTTAAAGGAAATATAATTTACCTAAGTTATTTTAAAATCCGGTATCATTTTAATACGTTATTTAAGCACGAATTTTAAAATATGAACACGATAACATATTCCAATAAAATTTAAAAAAATTGTGGAAAAATTTCTCAACTTTACAAGTTAATAATATTAATAACTGTTTTTAATTTAGGTATACATTTTAAATTTCACATTTCAAATTTTAAAACAGTTTTTTTAAATAAAAGTTTAAATTTAAAAGGTAATTAGATTCAGTATCTTTATTACAACTTAAAATGTCTGAATCTTTAAAATTCAACGTCCACTGTAATTTATTTAGTGATTTGTAAACTCCTGAAAACCGTATCATAATTCAGTCATGGTAGTAGCTTACGGATTTTATTTTTTTATATAAATTAATATAGGTTATTATAATATAGGTTAAATATAAAATAATAATTATTTAATATTTAACCATTACGGGCAAATTAAGCGTCATTTTAAAACGACGCGGTAACATATCGCGGCTCCGACTATCACAATAATAGCATACCGTTAGGTGATAATAACAAACACGTGTCCTAGTTTACATTTATAACTAACGTAAATAATGACGTCCCCGAGAGAAACTCTCTCCAGTTGCAATTTATTTGTGCTAGTGTTTAACAAGCGCAAATTACTATCTTTAGATAGCTTTGAAAACATAGCGAAGGAGTAACAATAATTTCAAGTTATACATGATTGTTTAAATTTGAAATTTTTCCAAACAATGACAAAAATTGCTTCCAATTTTTGTTTTATGATAGCAGTCTACCGTTGCAATTTTTTTCTTTACGTCCGAAATCCCCCGTCAACAATCGTCAGGGATCTTTTAAATTCTTTCTTTAATAATAATATTCTTATTTCTACTTAATTGTCACTATCATTACATGATTATAAGTGATGGATATCTGGGTTGGTGGGTCTTAACTAGTTGTTTTTTTAATTATCTTATGTGTATTACTGCAGGTATACCGTTAATGGTAGATAATGATAGTAAGTAATAACAAGCCCTGACCTTGTTGTCTGAATTTTAATGTTGTAGAGCGATGAACGTGTGGGTACCTATTTATATTTATATGATTTTTACAGCTGTTGTGATTTTATTCAGATTAGCCTTACTATTTAATTATTAATCTCGAAGGCTTTCTTAGTGAACTCGTTCTGGGCATCGCCTTAAATACAATATCGAACCTGGACACCATCTCTTAAGCGGTTTGGGCGAATGTTTCCTGGAATTAGCAGGCAGCGGGTGTGCCAGAGGGAGAATGCCGAACAGATTTCAAACAGTTATTTATTACAAGTAAATTAAATGTAATTTCGAGTTCATTAAAATAGATCGATGGATATGTTTTAAAGTTAGAACAAATTAGATTATTATTATGTTTAGCACACTGGGTGTGACAATTAACTCGTGTTTCCTTATCTATATTTTCACTTTGGTTATAATTTAGTTTTTTCTAGCCTTTTTTTAATTTAATATTTCATATGATAACAAAGATATTATTTTATTTTTTAACTATATTGCATTGTAATCACTTCTGTCGACACAGTAATGTACAGTCCATGTTATTCATATGAAGGTATTTAAATTTTGGAAAGACGAGTAACGATTAGAAATTGGAAAGGTTAGTGCAGAGATCACATGGTTTGGGATTACAATCGATACAAAGGTTGAATCGGTGAATGGCCGCCGTGTTTGGTTAGCGGGACTGCAAGCGTCGTGTGCAAGCGTCTCGCCCGACAACTCTCTCACGCGCGTACGCTAATTGTCAGATTTTAAGGCAATGCTCCATTGCGGTGGAGCTAGATTATATTACCATTTTTTTAAGTTTAGTCTTAAGAATCATGTATTTTTAAAATATGGTTACCATCAAGATTTGAAGAAAACTAATCTCGGATTATTATGACATAATTAATTAATAATGTATTATTGTAGTTCTTGCATTCTATTATTATATAATTGAAAAGTAGTTAACAGGCATTTAACCAGCTATTTATTCACCATAGTGTTTGTCATGCGAATCATGCGAAAATAGAATACTTATATGAAAATATGACTTATCTCTATGTGTACCTAAGAGGTTTCCACCAATTTACTAAATCTTTGAGATTTGAAATGTAGTAAGTACCATTCGCCGAGTAGAAGTCGGCTAATAACGTATTTTACGAACGTGGTTCCCGCAAAAGGGGTTGAGACGGCGTTCAGTAAATTAGCGAAACAGGCGGAAGTCAGCTAGTACATAATATATATAATAAAATTCTAAGAATTTGTAAGTTGTAGTGTGTAGTTGTATTATTCAGCCTATTAAATTTGTCCCTTATGAATCTATATAGATATAAAGTAGTGCAGGATAAAAAAAAAACATATTTTTACTAATTTTTCATATGTATGCTTTAGTGGATTCTCACCTTAAGCTGATAGAAACTCGCGTCCTACTAGACACTTGCTTTACCAGTCCGCACTTCGACGTAAAACATAGAGATTGGTTTCCTTTCCTCATTGTTTACTTCGCTTATACTATTTAAAATGGAAGTGGTTAAAGATATGAAACACGTTCTAGGTTATTTCACCGCGAGCGAGTGCGTAGCCAGAATAGTAATTGTCATCTTAGTACATGGCGCATGTAGGTAGCTTGACGAGTTGCGTCATAAATTATCTAGGATTTTACCTAATATATGTACAGTATAATATCAAACGCAACGGTTATTTTATAAACACAAACTAAATTGTTGTTAGAGTTGTTCAAAGAAACTATAAAATGCTTCTTTAACTTACTGCTATTTCGTAATTACACATATTATAACTGCACTCACGTGTGAAAGTACAGAATATATTAATGACTGATGTAATGTCTCTACGATTATATTATAAAGTGCATTCCGCGAGAAATAATGAAACGGCCCTTATCGAACTGAACGTAGGTAACATTATAATAAAAATATAACAAATAATAACATTTCTATTTATGTACAACTGGTACAAATAAATTCAAAAACCCTTATAAAACCAGCTGTCCTTTTTCGCAAAGTGGTGATCATTAGCGCGCTCTGATATAATCTTTTCTTGTTGGTCGTGCGCTTAGTGACCCACGGGTCAGAATTAATCTCGAAGATAAACCGCTTTTGCGGACCAATTGAGGCAACGTACTATCGAGTTCATTAACATCAGTTGCTTTTACTAGTTTCTTTATGTATTTATTTACAAGTAATATTATTGCAAACCTATGCACAATATTTATTTATCGTTTCATATATAAATCAATAATATATATATACGCAGATTGTCTCAAAAATACATTCGAAATTACCGTTACTATGTACATATCAAGGTTTATATATCATAATCATAAGATAACGTAAGAAATGAAACGAACGTAAAATTTTGACAGAAGCGGAAAAGTATCGATTATCTTATAATAAATAACATGTAATACATAACGATAACAAATGGGTCACTTTTGTATTTACAACACCTTTGATGCTAATTGTTTTTATCTATTGCCATCAGCATACATGTTTTTAAAACATAGAAAAATCGTTATAAATACCTACCTATATTTAAGTCCATATCTATTATCCTAAACACAGTAGAAAGTACTACCAATAGAATATTTCTCTGTGAAATACCGATGGTTTTAACATTATGTAAATTCTATCATGAACTAAGTTTTTTTAAAACGTTATTTTTTTAATTTTGTAACAGGATAATTATTTGTTGTAATGACTGGATATCATTGAAAGTACGTAATCGAGAGCTATTACAAGGCCTGTGCGCAATAAAAATAAGTATTAAACAACTTTAACAGCGAGTAACAATAACATGCAACAACAAATCCGAGCACAAAGCTTTTGGTTACATCAAATTGTACTGCCACAAAATGTATTTGCAATTATATATAATTTACTATTCACTTAATAGTTTACTTACCAATCGTGACTCCTTTTATATGAATACACTTATATTTATATGTAAACAAATGGGATAATAATTTTAATATATAACACGCAACATGCGTTCGTTAAGACTCTCTGAGTCGGACTGACTGGCCGACCGCCACCGCAACGTGTCCACGCCGCGACTTGCTCCTGTCTAAATTGAGTGCATCATGATCATGATAGTACTATAAGCGAAGGTTTTTAATTTAAGATCTGTGGACCATATCTATCGTACGGTATCTCTATTTCCACATTATTTTATATTTAAATCTGCGTTCGTGTAATTATAACGTGTAAAAATTGTAACAGCGAAAAATACACAGAATAATTATTCACAGTTCAATGTCATTGATATTGAAAATAATGTTTTATAATTTATAAAATGTCATGTCTTAATTATTATATATAATAGTTAATTTATCAATGAAGTAATTAAAAGGACGGGCTTATTAAAATAAATTTGAACAACATCTTAACAATAGTTATAAATATAATAAATGTACCTGGATATTATGCGATGTTCACATTGTAATAGTTGCCGAAAATAATATTATAAATCAATGTTTAAAAAGGATTAAATCTATAACATCCGTAATATTAAAAATGGGAATTTTAAGAAAATTAAATTGGATTCCTTAAGAAAGCAAACTGTTGTCATTGAAGATCATTTTACCAAGATTATAAAATTTAAATTGAGCCATTGATACCGGAAACTAGTGGGATTACTTCAACTTCGGAGAAAGTAACTATAGTTTATTAATACTATCCGAGATGTTCTTAACTTTGAGTATTTATTAGCGGTAAGTAGCGATTGTGAAAGCAAGCGTTACGTAAATGGTTTGCGGTCTCAGTTAGATGTCAGATTTGCGACTGGCCTAGTATTAATAACAAACGTGGGTCCCATATAAATGCGTCCAGTTTTATCACGAGACATTATTATACCTATTTCTATCGCTTACAGGCTATAGTTGCTTGTACAATCAAATAACATAAAGGCGACTTGAAACAAATGTACACAGCTTATCTACAATCCGATCAAAAATAACAAGTCACGAAAACGAAATGTAATTTCTTATCAAATAAAACAGAAAGCACATTGGAGTTGAATAAGATGAACATTGTACAGTGTTAATAACCCGACCCCGTTAGTTCCCACGGTTCAGGCAGACATCTGTCTTGGACCGGATAAACTGGAAATAAAGTGTACAACCAAAAGCGAGCTTTTTAGTTTTATTTAATCGTCACAACGGCCATGGTTTGTTATAATTTATTGCATTTCGTAAATGCAGCTACTTCACCTGTTTTTACACGAAATATAATTTGACATAAATAGAAATAAGTGAGTAAACATGCATAACAGTTAGATTGGTAGAAGATGAAACTTTAAAGAGATGAATGCATACTTCATTTGCTGTCAATTAATGTACGGTATACCCTCTCGAAAAATCACAGGTTTCAGAAACAATACATATAGTAATGATAAATTCAATTAAAAAACCGGATTATTTCCGAAATTGTACTGCTAGAAGTTATTGGCTAGTTGCATTCCACTAGAAAAAATAACATAAAAAATAATATTTTTCATTGTGATCACTTTCCATAAGCTGATTCGAAATAGGAGTAAAAGCTTTAAAAGTTTTTCTGACAAATGAGCTGTGTGGTCACCACTTTAAAGCCATGTACTAGTATTTGAATAAATGTTACAATGTTAGATAACATAAACAAGGTTACCAAATGATATTGCAAAAACCAGACGGTGTTTTCCTTACGTAACCGTTGCATGAATTCACTTAAAAAGGATCATTGTCCGAAAGTGAGTGTTATGTGTCACGCCATCTCTATGCTGTGAGTGTTTTTAAGCAAACATTTGGTTCTTACCTACAACGATGATGATAGAATAATCAACCTATTTCAACATCCAGCAGTAGTTTTTATTTGAAAATTGGAAAAAGCTTCTACGTTATTTTAAATACGCTAGCTGTTTTATAATAATAATTTTCAATGTATAATATCTGCAATATAAAGCAATAAGTTTCTAGCGTATTAAATGGTCAAGTCAGGTCAATGACTCGATGCGTATTTGTGAGAAATTTACATAAAGTTTCCTGTAGAGACCAATGGCGAATCACGATTTCTTGTTTTACGGAAAGTAGGTGATTAATTGTTTTTTACAGCGATTAGTAAGGCGTGCGTACTCCACGCGATTGTCGGTAAAAGTGAAACTGATATTGAATCCGACTAACTACCTATTTACCAGTCAGCCATGTCTTTCCTTTCTGAAACTTTCACGACTAAACAATTACGCGAATTGCAATTACATTTGTAAGTGATTTGAGCAGCTTCTTAATGCGAATCGTGTGGCGTGGGATAGATGTCACGCTACACTTGATATCAATTTTGTTTCGAAATATTAATTCCATTTTCAAATTTAAACGGTTTAATTATTCATGGTTATGTATAATTGGAAACAATAAGAGAACTAACTGTAATTGCAACGAGAAATCAATTCAATTTCAAAAATTCTTTTTTTAACAATGTACACACTCGTTGACGTCAAGTTGAGCCTACTACCTGTTCGGATGAAATGCCTGGAAGAAATTCAGCGGCACTACATTTTTTTTTAATAATGTTGTATAAGTTATAATTAATTTAAGGCTTATTGAACATATCAAGCAGTCATTCAAAGCATCAGAAATAATAATAATTTGACACGAATTGAGTAGAAAAACATATTCACTAACTAATAAAAAATATATGATAAATAACGTACTGTTATCCGGAATCCAGAAAATTCAAAAACATGTTCGTTACCTTCAAACATAAAGGTTTCGCTGGCAAAATAATTTTAATACTGCTTCATCTGTTGATAACTACAAAGACAACACCAAAGAAAAAATAATAATAGTTAGAGGTACGGAATTTTCGCAAAAAAAAATCACCAATTTCGCATTA
Organism: Battus philenor; assembly: GCF_028537555.1. Classification (NCBI taxonomy): domain Eukaryota; kingdom Metazoa; phylum Arthropoda; class Insecta; order Lepidoptera; family Papilionidae; genus Battus; species Battus philenor. The sequence goes on from NW_027181682.1 coordinate 12,012,954, forward strand.
ATATTTTTCAAAATTTGCAAATTTCGCATAAATTACGCATTTATACTTTAAAATTATAAAATTTGCGTAAATTAGGCATTTATTAAACAAAAATTTTTGTTTAGTAATTTTATTGCTAAATATGAAAGTAAAATTTAACAAAATTTTAAAGTACAAGTCTTAACATCAAACAGTTTAAATTAATTAAAAAATAACATTGTAAAAAATAAAGATTCGACTTTTTAAACGTCGTTTTTTGGTCTGTACGACGAGATTCTATATGCAGAAGAAGCGTTAAGCGTCCACGCTGTTAATTGCACTATGTAATGCTGCTTCAGCAAAAAAACGAAAAGTTGCATTTGACGGCCAACAATATGTCCTGCACATTGGGGTTTGTATTTATATTAATGGACCGAATAATTAGCCTATGACAGTGTGCAAATATTCATCAATTAGCTCATTTTGAGGAAGACCTTGGAAAAAAGAAAAATACCATATATTTCGCATTTATTCGCATTTATGAGTAATTTTGGCATTTATTCGCATCTATTTCGTAAATACGAAATTTCCGTACTCTTAATAATAGTTCTTGCACATTACTTGAATTTTTTCTTTTGTTCCTATTTTATAAAATTCGATTTATAATAAATTATAGAAAATAAATACTTTCTACTTTTATTTCTTAAACATACATCGCTGAAACTTTAGTAGAAATTGTGTAAAGAAATTTTGTTGCGTTTCGAAATATCCGGTGAAACGAATCGTAACACTTAATGTATCCGTCAACGGACGGAGTCCTAAATTTAAACCACTTAACCCACAAACAAGTAAATAGCCGCCTTGATATTTTTCAGATACATTTTGATTGTCCGGTATATCATGTTCTTGGAATGAATTATTTATATTTCTTATCTGCGTTTTTATCAACATTTCTGAGTTGCATTCAATATTCAAAAAAAACCTAAAGAATGGTGATTTCAAGTAAAATTAATCTGAATTTACTTTTGAACCTTTAAAACTACCTATTGCCATTCATATTTGCTACAGCTTGCTATATTTAAAATTTTTCTCAATAGCCTACTTTCACATTGTTAAAGTTTTGTGAATGTTGTAACATAACCGGTGAACGATCTTATATAGCGTCATGTTTGTGTCGTGTAGTAACATGTTTTGAAAATAATGACCGCCTTAAACCTGTCCTTGATCTTTTACACTAGCCGGAGGCGAGATGAGTTGGGCGTTCGCCCGGTGGTAGATGCCACTTACCCACAACAGTATTGTATACAAAGTTATGGAACGGCATAAGTTGGTACCTATACACTAGTAAAATCATTGGGTATGGCTCGTTCAAAAAGATTAAGGCGCAAAAGTGATACGTACCCAGATAACTTATAGCAAAATAAATATACATTAATATATAAAAAAAATCAGTAGTGAATATAAAGTTTATAGAGCTATTACGATTTTCATTAAGTTGAAGACACTTTTCAAAAAATGTAATCGCTGTGATTAAGATGAGTCTGAACTTAAAATATATTTCAATTAGAAATCATTAAAAGCTTATATATATATATATATATATATACATATGTATATATATAATAAATATATATATATATAATAAATAAATATATATACATATATATAATAAATATATATATATATATATATATTTATATATGTATAATAAACTTTTATATGAATTATGAAAATTTTACGAATGTATGTATTTTGCTACTTTTTCATTAATATAACGGTATATACTACACCGGTTGTTAATATAACTTACAGATTTAATTTCTGTGCTTTAATACAGTTACTGTAACCTTATTAAATTTCTAGTTCAGCATTAATTAAATCAACAACGTTATTTGCGAAACTTGTTTTGAGTTTTTATAATCATTTACGTCTCACTACTAGTTATCAGCGGTCATTTTATGCCGGTACTGACCGTTGGTTTCTTTATTATTATTCTTATCGGTGGTTATTTTTTTAATAATTATGATGAAGGTTATAAAATGATCATAGTAATTATATTCGACGTAAAATGTTTGATTTAAAATTTGTGTTTTTAAAAAATTAAAAAAAAAATAGTTATTTAAACATTATCTCATCTTCATAAAAATAAATGCGATTGAGTTCACTTTATGAGTTGGAATGAATCAGATTTTAAACACGCTATTTATTTTCTTAGTTTACTTTAGATTCGATGAAAAACTTTACATAAATACCCCATAAGTTATTAAAACTCTGTCGGTGGGTTTTTATTCATTATGTATGTTACGTAATTTAATTAAACATTTTTGTATAAATATGTAATTTTATTTCATTTCATTTGTTTATGTTAAAGGTTTATTATTGTCCATATTACAACACGCTACTAAACAACAAAGGTCGATTAATTAAGTTTAAAAAGAAAAAATAAACATAAATGCTAATTAAATACATGTCACGATGTTATTTATTTTCCGAAAACTGTTTACGACCTGTTAATTTGTATTACAAACGTAACTTTGCTGTAAGCGAAGGTTATGTACATTTAATTTTTAGTCATTCAAAAAAGGTTATTGATAAAATACCTGATACATAAAAAACGAACATTTTCATCAAATTAACATAACATTATTTGTTTAAATAGAACACAAAAGATAGAATCGCTTTATAATTGATCAACAAAACCGAGAACAATGCAGTTTATAATCGTTCGATGCTTATTATTTTCATACAAATATTATAAATAAATAAACAAATAATAAATTAGTATATAAATACGTTTTATATTCACCCTTTAAACATTTGACTACACTCAAGGCTACCGAAAATCTGAAATTTTAGTATCAGTTCAACTTGTACTTAAAAAATTAAACTTTTCAAGATTTTAATCTTTTGAATTTAAAGACAACTTACAGTGATTCTACAGTGAAACAATTTTGCAAACTAACAACTATTTTCTTCCATATGCCTTTTGAAGTATAGATCTTTCGAATATAATCAACAAATATTTAAATAAAAATAGATACATAAACACCGTTTCGAAGTTTTTATTTACTCTCATAATATAACAACACATACTCAAACTACTCAATTGCAATTACCGACATAAACCTTCTCTATGTGTGTTAGGGAGATATCCTTTGGGTTTTAAATATTAACGTTAATGCTGAATATACTGAAGAGTTGGTTATAGATATAAAAGTATTAAAGTGAATATATAGGTCATATTTACTATCAATTAATAGTATACTCTATACCCTATACCGACAGTAATTAATGTAATGATGGCGATGAAGTTAGAAAAAGCGTTTTCGTAATTCAGAATACTACGTAATAATAAATTATATCGCAGACTTGATACTCTCAGAAGTAAAAGTTTAAAAAATAAATGTTTTAAAGTTATGACTTTTCATAGGATGATTGGAAATAGTTGTAAAATATTTAACACTTTTTGCTAATTGCTATTGTTTCTGATAGTGCTTTTGCTGTGAGCCCGAAGGGATTTTAGCGAAATCACAACATTCCATCGGTGATGAGTTCACGGAACGAAACGATCCGTAAATTTTATTTGTGCTGATAAACGAACTATACATCTCATCACTTTGTATACAAATTCACCAATAAAATGGAGGATAAAAACCAAAACAAAAAAATATATAAATTATCAAAGTATATATCATAAGTAAATTCATTCATAAGTAATATCGTATACCCTATACTTTGGCATTCATATTAGGTATTGGTTGGACAACGTTAATTCATAAAAATGGTTTTGCCAGTTTTGAAATATGCCAATTTGAAAATAAATCACGAATTTGGAAATACATAAGTACCTAACGTTTACTTTTAATCGCCTTAGTTGGGTTCCGTAACAATTATATGATAAAGTAAAAATCACTTTTCGTATCTACATTGTTTATTTCCTCGAGTGCAGTCATTGTTCACCTGAATATCAGATACAAAGAACCGCGTATGCAATAATCAAGATTATAGTTTTATTTATAGAAGATTAACAAGGTACTCGGCAAGCGGACGCTTTTGATGCAATTTTGAGATTGTCGGCTGAATTGTAAAAGACAATGAACGTGCCAATTCTTTACACGTTTTTTTATGAATCATATATTTTTAACTTTTTTATGTCTGTTAGATGTCAATTACAATTAAGTGTAAAGTAATTCAATAAGATGTACTTTTGGGGATTATTTACTAACTTTTGTTCTGTGGTTTTGTTACATGCTCTCGTTCGACACAAATAGGACCAGGTATGTAAACAAATGAATACAATATTTGAGATCTTGTAAGAAAAATGGAAGCAGAATCTTTTCTTTTAGTTTAATAAGTAAATAATTAAAGTTTAGTCAGTCGTAAGTATCTAGTGTTTTACAGAAAGCTTTGCAACTATATAAAAACGCAGTTTTAGGATTTTAGAATGCTGGCTATAGTAATTGCATATTCCATACACGTAAATAAACATATTATTAATAATTATTAGAGATCCATATAAAACTGTCATTACTAAAAGGAGCAAGAACTGCTTGCTAAAATTAAATATAACGATTTGGTCAAAAAATTGTGATCGTTTAATGTAGCCGTGATATTTATCAGAATTATTTATTGGCATTATAAAATTGTTTCGTACATGGAGTTGTGAGCGCGCGACGCGGGGCTGTTGCCTGGTGTCGAAGTTGGTCTGGTGCTGAGTGAGAGTGATGTTTCAGTGCGGCTATCTCGAGGGCCTGCGCTCATCACTCGGTGGCTGGACGCAGAAAGTAAAGTCGTGGTACTGGGGACGACCTCTAGTAAGTGGCCTGGCCTCACGCCGACGGATCCAACGAACTGTCTTAGCACATTGATGATTCTTATTTTTGCACGAAGTTTTCAAAAATTATTTTTTTTTTAATTTAATTATTTCAATTGGAGATATACGCTTCTAAAGAAATGATTGCTTTGTGTTTACATGGTTGATATTTTATATATTGTATGTTTTTTTCACAACTGTTACAGTCGCACTTTTAAATTTATGTTCTTGAGTTTAGCTTAATTTTTTCAAAAAAATTCTTATTTCATCTTACCCAAGAGTAGATAGCACATGTCAAAATTTATTCATTCCGGTAAATTCATTAGTATGTAGAAATAAAATTTTCTGATTGGGTCGAGCTAACGTGTTGCATGACACATTTAGTAAATATATTTTAATAGATGTAAAAAAACTTACATGAATCCTATCTCGAATGATTCCTTTTTGAAACCCCCAATGAATTTTTGTAATAAAGTTAGTGCTGCATGTTGACGTAAATGCATAAAACTTAAAATATATATATTAAAAAAAAAACATTTATTATCATATAGTAGAGTTAAGTTTATGTTTGTAATATTTTAATTTGCGTCATTATTTATTTTAATTTTATGAAATTGTGTACGTACGAAGGTTTTTCAAAAAATTGGATAAACGGCTCCTCATAACATATTGTACACTTGTATCGAGTACCTTTGTACCACGCCACCGAGTGATCGATACGCATGACTCCAAGCCTCCAGCTCACATCTCACTAACAGCTTCTCGACACATTTGGGTCAACTGATCACTCACATGATGTAACTGAGAGGCACACGGTCGTACGCGCAGCGCCGACCCGGCTCGCCTCCGTCCCCGTCGATCGGTCTACTGCCCTCTGCCACCCAGCTACACTGTCCGCAATTATTCTTAGAGCACTCAACTGTAATTAGAGGCTGAATCAAAAGTTTGCTGTTATTAGAATTGTAGCTTAACAGTTTCTAGTATGGATGTGGTATCGTTAGTTATTAGGAAATAGAAAGTAAACACTTTTGCTCCAAAAGTTAGGTCAACATAACGCGGATAGGTTACAACTAACATCATACATTTTATTGTTCATTTTGTTGGTACGCCCGTACTCTCACAGTTTTAATGTTGCAGGAGTTGGCTCATAAATTATCTCGAAGCTTCGACATGAAGGAGGAGGGCGGAGCTCTGTTGGACGAGCGGGGTGGCATGCGACGGCACCAGTCCATGCAGCGGCTGCAGCACGGTGAGACGCAACTCGACGAGAACCGGGCTGCGCGGGTGGTCCCCGATCACCATGGCAACCTGCATATCACCGTCAAGAAGACCAAACCTATACTTGGAATCGCCATCGAAGGTGGCGCCAATACAAAACATCCGCTGCCGAGAATAATCAATATACATGTGGGTTCAAAATGTAAAACTTTTGAAAAACGTACTCATAGAGTCGTAAAATGGTAATGTTCGTTTCTGTTACTTGTGAACTAGAATTTATTTTGTTTGGTGTTTTTTTTCAACCCCCGTTCATACTAGACAGAAGCATTACTGGAGTTTCTTCGGCCACTTCTTTCCAAGCGCTAAGCGCTTTCCGAATACTAGTAGTTTTATTAACCTGACAACGGCAACCGACCAAGGAGGAGGTTCGGCCCTCACGGACACGCTTGTGTCAGACTGCTGAACGGGTATTATCGACGACAATCTATAGAGCGTTCGCCAGCAGTGAAAGTCCGATCAAAAAGTATTAATGGTTTTTTGACTCTCCGGGACTGTGGATCTCCAGGTATAATTTGATTGGTATATCAGAATTATACAAACTATTCTCAAATTATATTTTCTGAAAACTAATGAAATTTTCCCGGCTCTTTCGAAAAAAAAACAGTTTTTATATAAATATCTAAATTGTTGATTTAACAGTTTATGATATATAGAACTTTGATCTACTACTCGTATTATTTGGGTATAATATGATTTTTTAAATTATAATAACAATGTCGTTTAATTTTTCATCATCGTGAAGTTAAAGAAGGTAATATACATTTTCTCAGGAGCATGGGGCAGCGTACGAGGCTGGCGGTCTGGAGGTGGGGCAGTTGATATTAGCCGTGGATGGGCACCGAGTGGAAGGCATGCAACACCAAGACGTAGCACGGCTTATAGCGGAGTCTTTCGCACAGAGTGATAAACCGGTTAGTATATCACTTTATTGTCAAGTTACTATTAAGTAGTTAATTATTATATCGCTGATAAAAATAAATAATTTGAAATAATCATAAATAATAAATTGGTTATATGTGTTAAAGCTTTAAACGGATTGATGTATAGCTTATTTTGTTTCAATTAATGTATGATACACCCTTAAATGTCAGTGGTTTAGATAAATCGCTGCAGACTCTGTATTGCCAGGAGCTGCAGACCTTTCGTATTCCAATAAAAAGAAATAATTGACGTGACATATTTCAGAGTGATCACTTTATACATGGAGATTAGAAACAGGTGTTAAAATTTTGTTGACTAATGTCCTAAATATGCAGACCTTCAAAGTTTTTAAACTTATAAGTAATCACCCTATATAAGTTATACACCTTTATGTTCCATGTATACAGGAGTCGTATTACGTACTAAGTGATCTAACAACAATTTAAGCCAGTGCAAATAGACTTGGTTACATATAATTACAATACTCCGATTACGAGGTGAATGGAGTTAGATCTGCTCTGTAGACATAACCGCAGTACAAGGACAGACATTGTATGTACATCGATGAAATAACCTCATTAGGTCATGTTTACGCAATTACAATATTAAAAATTTAATGGAGCTATTATATTTTTTTAAACTAGGGCTTTAATTATAACAAAACAAAAATGGTTTTTGACATTAAAGACATGTAATTCTCTATTCTTATTCCATTAATAAATACTAAACGATCATTGAATTATAACCTGTTACATACCTATTCCTTTTTTATCAAATTAAGTAAAGAAATTTATTATAGACCTCTACAAATCAAAGATTAACTTTTACCATGAACGAACCCTGGATTTAGTATTATTTTAACATTAAATTACATACTGCAATATGTACATGTGATACTTTAGCTTGTAAAGTATTAATTAATTGCTAACTAGAAGCATCTCTGTGTATTTCAAAACTAATTTTTGGTGTACAGAGGAAGACATCGAAAACAGCCAGTTATAATAAAATAAACTGGCTATTTCAGACTGTTTTACCAAATGGAATAAGACGCCATATCGAGACTGTTTTAGGAATGGCGGTGGACAAACTTTTTTCCGGATTCCATGCATTCCGTGATATGTAAAAAGTCTAAAAAAGTATGTCCTGCTCATTTATCGATGGAGTAAAGGAGACCTGTTTAATAGTTAGGAGTCGTTACTCTTCATATTCTATAGAAGGTTTCTTTATTATTGATTAGAAATATATCGTCTAAGAATAATATCACATCAACCTAAATATAAAACAATAACTTGTTTGTCGAAATGTATGTATGTATTATTTAGAGTAATAACTTGTTAATTTTATTGTTTTCAGGAGATCGAGTTTCTTGTGGTCGAAGCAAAGAAATCAAACCTTGAACCAAAGCCTACAGCGTTAATTTTTCTGGAGGCCTAACATCTACTTTCCCTCCCCGCCAGCGACCCTCCGGCCGCGCTGGGCTGCGCGACGCCGGTGGTCGACCTCACCGCGCACACCACGGAATAGCCAACTCCAACCTGCGCTGCCACATGCTCTTCTAAACCGACTGTTTCTTGCGCTCCACACCGCCGACATTCGGGCTGTAGCTCTGATCTTATTTAAAATCTTTTAATTAAACCTGTACGGCGGTTGCGGACCAGCAAGTGATGACGGTACGGTGCGCTCTACGCGGAAGACTCGGCCGACGATCTGTATAACTACTAACTTTTCTAACCAAACGCTGCAACGGACTGATATGAGAAAACAAAATGGCAAATAAATGCAGGCGTAAAAGATGGCTATACAAAACTAATGGCACAAGGGAGGCAATTAAATATAAAATAATTCGATGTTTCTTCTGTAATTGGTTAAACGTAAAATTTATAAAAAACAACACTACCCGAAATATTACGACTAATTAAGATATTGACCATCTTTGGGTAGTGTCAAAATTTTTGAAAAATTTTTCCTAGAATGTAGCTGTCAATGAAATTTAACAGTAGTCGATGACTGAATTTTATAAAATTTCATGCGGTACCAATTGTAATAAATCAATCAAATTCTCTTTAAAACCATAAAATTATTAACCGATAGATCGATTTGTAGAAACAATTGCGCACCTAAAATAGACCTAGAGTTGTAAAAATTACGATTAAATAGATCTTTCGAAGTTCCGTAATTAAACGAATTGTGCTAATATTGATAGATTGACATTGGTGCTATGAAAAGTTAATCGGATTTGGGAATTCTTGGGTTCTCTAATCACTTTCATAGTAGTTTTCACTAGAAATCAATTCGTGCTTGTTTCGGCGCACAATGAGATGTTCGTAGTTCACTTGCAGTCATCCATGTGCCATAAACGTTGCGTTGGACACGGAGTTCATCAAGATGTCGCCCTAGGGCGTCTCATTCCAGGTCGTTGTATCGGTGGTAGCACTAGACGAGTCTGAAAGCCTCTTCATCGTCGTCATTAGTAGAGCAGAGCTTGCAGCAAGCGGCGCGCTCCTAAGCAGGCTGTTCTTTTTATTTTCAAGACTTTCCTTTTTTTAACAATCAATCAATCTAAATATCTTAGTAAAATTACCTTTGCAAAACTTAGTACCAAAATTTTTATTTATTAGTCTCTTTTCTAGCACCAGGCTCTAATGCCTTTTAATAGGAAAAACAAAATAGTACTAGATGATTCAGTCAGCTTAGAGAGGTTATACAATCGGAAAAGCGCCAAACATGTCATTCCATTGGTAGATATGCGGTGAGTTAAGGAAATTATGGCGGAGAGGGATTTTAGCCCGCTCATTTAGCAGTTACACATAGTGATTTATTGAATGTGTACTATATAGTCAACATTATGTTAAGATAGTCAATGCGATTTTGATATTGTAAACGGTGAAAACTTGACAACTGTCGGGAAATCAAAAGCTAGAAGTGAGAGACAACAATTACATTGTACAAGTATTTGACTGTTTACAATATTCCTATGCACAAAAATAACTTTCAAATTCAATATATAAATGTGATTGTCGCTAAAGCTTTCAATAATGCATATAGCTGTAGATATTGGACACGTTTCCGCAATGTTGTATTTTGTAAACTTTAAGAGAATATATGTACTCAACACACTGTCAATGATTTTTCTATGTAATCATTTCTATCGATGTAAATATACCATTACATGTTTGTTCTCGTAGGCTGTAAATATACAACTCGACTGTGTTGTAAAATAGAATTTATATAAATATTTAATAAAGTTAGTGCCAAACAGCATTTAACACTCCCTGAATTGTATTTAATGCGTGAATATAATAGAATATAGGCATCTTAATGACGTTGATATTTCTGTAACTAGATACGTGTACTGACTTCGCTATATACGTATGACTTCACAGAATGCGCTTCTAATGTTAGGATTTGATACCGAGTAATAATCGAATATTTAAAAAAAAATCAAAGTTTTATACCTTCACTATACTGGTGTATAAGTACTTTAACGGTTAAGCGATGATATTAATATTTTTCCAATTCTTAAGTTCATTAATCTATTAATTTAAAAAGATGTTTGTAATTTATTTACCATGCTTATAGTTATTGCGACTGTTCGAGTATATAAAGCACAGATTTTTGTACTTTGTATTTCGATAATTATAACGAAGAAATTATGCTCTTTTAATATTTATTGAGAAGGTTAAGTGTAATAATAATCGAGTAATGACAAAGAAATTTTAGATTAATTAAGAATAATCTCAAATTTCTAGGTCATTAGAATAAAAATTAATTTAGTCGGGCTCTACATTCGTCTAGCCTCATTTGAGTCAATTCTTTTATCTACTTATCAATCATTACATTTCTAAGCAATTTAAATGTAGGAATAAAATAATAATCATTTTAATCATAATACAAGAATATATTTACTATTTATGTAAAATGTAAAGTTTATAATTATGACTCAATTTATACCAGATCTGTTTACCAACAATAACGACTGTTTTACTTTAAATGATTATCTATACCGATTCCTTGGGCAGCCTATTATCCTAGTGTTTCCAAGCCGTCCATTACTTTTTCGCATTTAGTTGATCTCTACGCGACATGCAAGTACTCGTGTGTACTAGATATCATAACTCTTAGCTAAGTACTCAATGTGTTGGTAAACATTTCGGAATATTAGAAGATTTATTGTAAAGTTCATACTTCGCGCTGGTGTTCGGTTGACAAGATCTGTGTTGTAGTCTGTTGTTAAGTTTGTCGTTACTGACAAAATATATTGTTATCTAGATAACTTGTTGTTTTATTTACTATTATATAATATTTAAACTATAACAAAGGCTTTTGATTTTATTAAAATATATTTGTGGCTTGCTTTTAATCTTTATTATAATGCAGAATTCTTCAATTGAACTGTGTCGACACTATCCTATCCAATTGGATACTTTAGGATAAAATTATGTTTTATGATTTGAGAGGTTCTATATCCAAAGTGAAATAAAACTGTTTGTGAAATAAACCGCAGAGCTGTTCTAGATGGGATAGCCTAATAACAGTCTCGTGGCCTCTATTACCGCGATATCTTGTTGCACTTGAGGCGTAGAATACTTTAGACGAAGTAAGTCATCAGTCAACAAAACAATTGTTCTTTCTTCAGTTAAACTGTGCCGTCGGTCGGAACTTACGTGTTGTTTGGCGATTGCATATAGCACTAAGTATGGTTTATTTATTTATTTACTTCATTGGAGATAATCAGTAACAAAAGGCCGTAAGAAAGTACCAACTTAGAAACTAAGAAATAAAAATTAGTTACAATTGTTACCTTATAACTAACTATCTCACTAAGAACATTTAATGATTTATAGTCAAACAATGACAAAACAAATAAAAACATTACTAAACAGGGATCAAAGATCCAGCGCATAGCACACCGCAATAATTACAAGTCACAGCAAGTCGTCACGTTCCAATGATGTTTAAATTGTATTGTGTGTACTCAATAATTTCGAACGAAATTGTCTTTTAAAAGATACGAGAGGGCAAGAGAATATATCAATATCAATAATATATGAATTATTAAATGGTTGCTAAAGGACCCTAGGTGTTAGCGCCTGCAGTTAAAGAATAGCGGATATATTGAGAGAAAATTTATCTACATCATTTTTTCAGTCATTCTGAAATGATCAATAACGCGCATTGTAAAAGTTAAAATTTTGGATTGATTTAGTTACTTTTACACAATAACATGTCATCACAATACTCTTAATATAGTTGGAACTGTTAGTCGTAAAAAATAAAAGTAAATTCTTGGTTCAAGGTTATTTAACCGATATAAGTAACCATTCTCTAACAGAGATGTGTATTTCAAATAAAAAAAAAATAAACTCAAAAATGTGATGTTTATAAATGTTTTGAGAAAAATACATTCAGATAACATCTTAACAGAAAAATTATGATAATAGGTTCTTTTTTAATATTCATGAAATATTTCTTGTAAATATTTTGCTTACATTATCAAACGCCTAAAGACAAGATAACTGCAAATCATTGTTAGTACAAATTGTTGTTTTAATATCCGTAAAGGCCGTTTCGAGATTTACCTAAACTTTCCTAATAATTTTTGTTATTATTTTATCATGTTAATAAAAGTTATATTATGAAACGATAATTTGTGTAATTGCGATAACTAATAATGTATATGTTAAAAATTTTAAACAATATGATAATGACGCACTTTATCTATTATCAAAAAATAAACTCCTAACCTTTCTTTCTGCTTAATCTCGGCAAGGTTTTTTGTTTTTCACGATTAGTAGTGCGCTTGAGCTAAGTTTTAATGCTTTAATCTTTCATTTCTTTAATTATTTTTGAACATCATCGTCATTTTAGCCTTAAACTGTCCACTTCCGGACATACACCTCTTCCATAGATTTGCAATAAGACCGATTCGAAGCGGCCTGCAGTCAGGTCGTCCAACAACTTCAACAAAGTCTTCGATCTGCCTTGTGAGTAGACTTGCTACACTGGGCTCGCCGGTCCAGTATCTACACTTTAGAACCTTAAATCCTAGCGGTCATATATTCTGCGATCTATGTAGCTTGCTCACTGCAACTTCGAGGTACTAATCTGCTGGACTATATCGGGTACTTCTATTTGTCTACTAATCTTTTCATTCTTGATTTGCTATCGCAGATTAACCCGATGCCGAAAAAAATATGTGAATTAATAATATATTACATAATTAAAATGCAATATAAACATATATCCAGTGGTAACAAGAATAGAAATAAAATATGAACAACTGCTTTAGTAACCTTTTGGAAATAAATGGAGATTTAGCCTTTCTTACTAAGTCTAGTAAATTAGTTGCATGCTTGAGACTTTTTAATCCAAATTCTGTGAAGATTGTAAACACTGACTTTGAATATTTTTCAGAACGTGATAACGGTTTTTAAGATAAAAAGGTGAATAAGAAAAAAACAGCACACTATGTAAAAGAGATAAAATCGTTGGTGTTTATTCATAATAAAGTCTCCTCGTACAATCTATATCTTGGGTTCACAGCGATAGTTTTTACCTAATCGTTTATTCAAGTTCTTTTTTTATTATCTCTCTCTTCTTGCATCCTCCTTAGTATCTCTCACTCATTCTTCTTTTATCTGTCACAATATCTTCAGCTTTCTTTTTGTCTACCAGTGAGGCGATATTCCTTTCTATTCTTTAGGGCCTGTGTCTGGCGAAGAACGCCGCCCTCTAGATCCCATCCATCCCCGCGTGCGCTTTTACTCTTTGTAACCTAATATTCTTCCCTTTTTCTCTTGCTTGCGTAATGTTCTCTTTCACCTTTAACTCGGATGACTAGTGTCTGATCCTGCGATAATTTTGATGGCGGACCGCAAGTCGCTCTGATTGGCTCTGCATGAGATGTTCTGGGCCATCTGCTGCGAGAAAACCGGTACGGCATCATCTGCAAACAAACAATTTTAATTGGAAAAGGAAGGTAACAACGTAAACGTATTTTACGACTAAATTCTCGGTACAGAGACCTCCCAGGGTAAGTTTCTATCAAGGAGAATCCTCCAGTTCTTGACATCATCACTTAAAGTGCAGTATATTACAGCTATCAAACAAGCGAAGACCTCTGAAATTAATATAGGAGCTTAATAGATATTAATAGGAGAGGGGAAAAGGTTCTCGAATGGCAACTACGATCGAGTAGACGCAACGTGCTAAGCTCACCACTATGTGAACCTTCTCCATAGTCTAAGTCACAAGAAGACGTGGTGATCTTTGAGTAAGGCTTTGGATTAGCCTTGCAGAGGTGCGTCTATCAGCTGACATGATGATAAAGATGTTGGAATTTGTTCCAAAAAAAATAAAATATAACAAAAATGAATTTATGAATAGGACCCGAGAAAAATCAAGTATTTATGTACTAATCAAATGTGTATAAGCTCAGATTACTTCTCATTTCCGTAGCCAAGTACTCCGTGTACATTATGTTTTTACAATGAACTGTGTACTCGTAAATAAATGATTACTTCAAAAAAGTTATTGATCTAGCAGATGTAACCAACAAACAAATCATTTTAAACTAACGATCGCAATTATAAATAAAGAAGTCAATTTAACGACGATAACGTTTTTGCACAATCTTTGCAACTTGCAATTAAATAATAACGAGTCCGCCGTTCATCTTAACAGAAGTTCAGCTCCTCTCGATTATGTAAAAACTAGTTTTACTTCATGAAGTTGTTATTGATATTTTATTATGATCTTTATTTAATTAATATATGTAATTTCCATCGGATTTTCAACAAAGGTAACTAACATAGACCAGTGGTTTAGCAAGTTGAAGTAACAATGGGCAGGCTTTAAAGCGCGCAGAACTGGAAGCCTCTGGCTTTAAGACTCCGGCGTAGAGAAATCGGAATGCGCAGGTCCACTTACAAGTTGGACAGACGATCTTTTTATAGTTGTCGGAAGACGCTAGATGCAGACACTTCAAACATGTTCTGTTGGAAATTTATAGAGGAAACGTGTTCAGAGGTGAACATTCTACGGTTAAAATGATGATGGTGGAGTAATGTCCTCTTATTTTTGATAACGTGTTAATGATTATATGGCGGTTAAAAGCAATGTGTATCTAGAAAATATAATATTATTTGTGACTGGATTCTCACTGCTGCCCAAATGGCATTTGCAGCTTCCGAGATTTTGATATAATAATTATTTTCATCATGCTGGATAATCTCTTTTATTTAAACGTTGATAGCATTAGGATGCGCTTTTGTAGCCTTATGTTTTTACGGCAGAAGCAATCAAATCTTTCTTTAAATTTTTGTCTACGACATTTTATAGAGGAATCCTGAATTTCCAGTAATACCGCTTATTGCTGCATGATGTAAATTATAGAATATCTTAAAACTGTTAATGTATGTAATAATAATTTATGTATCTCTAAAGTTTTTCGGTGTACAAACTCATTATAAATGCTTTTCGCGTTTACGTAAGACACCTTCAATATTTTTGACGATAATATGACTTGTTTCATTTGACACTAGCCCCTAAAATCAAACAAATCCGCTTGTTCTGCTTCCACGAAATTTTGCTATCTGCCACAAAATATAAATTTGATAAGGACAGTCGCATAATATTTGACCCATAATTAAATCATTCATTATTTAACTTTTGATTGAAATGCATCAATAATCTTATGTTTATTAAACATCTTTGTTTAAACTACTGACGTCAATATTAAACGAAAACGAACCTTATTCCTTACACTTTACAAAGCAAATACATGTACATGAAGAAGTTTATTAAAATAACATTTACCTGTAATCTGCTTCTGTAATTTTCTTTTTTTACTCGATATTCTAAGTAGTGACGTTGCCACTATTACAACATAAACAATTCCAACACCCCCTTTCACAAAATAGCTAACTAGACCAATAATTTACTAATATAAACATTTAAATTTGCAAAGACTATTATTTCTGAATAATAAGTATTTAATGACGCCTCTATTTTTCTATTGTAATTGCTACCGTGCCAATAAAAACTGCGCTCACTAGGGTGCCTCTACCGTTAGAAACCTATGGATTAAGAGATTATTAGCACGCTAAATTTATAGATTTAAAAGAAATATTTCTTAACTTCGTTTTTTAAATTTTTTTCTTTATTCATTCTAAATTTTATCGCTAGAGTTTTTTTTTTAATTTTTCGCTTTTACTAAGCGCAAACAGTTGGAAGAGGGTTGCCGCTATTTGGTACGGATCTTTCTTCTCCCAGCGACGAGTCACGATAGCGTTTTATCATTATTTATAATTTTTCTTATGGATACAACAGGACTATAGCTAAAATTTATATATATAATTAATACAATTTGGAAGTTTTATTCAATTATTCAATATTGCATAAACACGTGGGACATGAATTGGTTTATGTTGTGGTCATGTTCACTATAGTTTACGATGAAGTGATTTTACTAAATATTTATTAACGGATTTCATTATCATTCATCAGTTGAATTGACTAACATTTATCATCAGCGGATAGTAATAGTTTAATAGTTTTGAATACGTAAGTAATGAACGTACATTATAACGATATACAATATAAACATAATAAGTATTTTAGACGCGGTTTGAACAATGTATACAAGACGTAAATATATAAAATACATTTAGTACAAGGCATTTTGATTTTGCACATCGGGGAGTAGAGTACGGCTTGCGACAAACCGGGTTTGAGTTTGTAGTGTCATAAACGGAAAGTGGTCCGATAGCTTAGTAATAAAGCGGTTAATAAATAAAAATAAACGTATAAATTCTAAGGTTCGATGATTAAATTTATTGAAAAAAGTAGTAATAGTAAGTTTTGTACATATTAAAGATAGCTTCTTTTACACGATGATTATTTATAGACGTAAAAGGTTTAAGAGGGTAAATGTAATCATTAAAAAAAATTATTATTTCAGAAATAATAGATAAAATAATGATAACACAATAAGAAAAAACATGTTCAAAATTCGCTTTACCGCTTATTTGAATTAATTATTGTCCTTCCGAATTTCTACTGCCAGTAGTTTTTGGGCAATCGGGTCCCAACAATGAAAGAAATAACACGTAATAGGCAAAAAGAGGATAGCATAGCGGTAGAGGACTGAAACATACGATCATAGGTCGCGGGTTCGATTCCCGGGATACAATCATATATAATTTACACTTTGTGCATTAGTTATAAAGGATGGCCACTGCCCACAAACAAGTTTACACAGGATGGGCAGCAGCGTCCTCTGCGTACCATAATACCACACTGCGATTACTAACCCGCCTGCCAAGCATGGCCATTATGGTATAATTATCTCCATAGATGTTTTTGGAGGAGGCCTTTGCCTTGCAATGGGCGTCTAAGGGTTGAAACAACAACAACAACAACAAGGGAATTAATATAAAATGCGGTCTTACCGCAAAACGCGATTTATTTCAATTTTATTAAATCGCAATTATCAATTACTATAGCCATTATTAAGAATATTTTACAGAATACGCGATCGACTTTTTATATTAAAGTAAAATTACTTCATCGTAATTTTTATATGAAACATGAAGTTGCATAAGCAAAAAATCCGTCAACATCATTGTTATCAAATTTTACTGAGCTGACAGTTTTTTTTTATTTCACGTACTGTAAATAATAATACAATAGTCGAAATTATAGGATCAGCAAAAACTTTTTAGAAATGGTCTAATACACACAAATGTGTTTGATTGAAGGACGATTACTCCGTCTGATGCAATGAACTTAAAACTAATATCACTTAAAGAACAATTCGTGGATAGGGTAACCATGTCATAAAAAAAAAACAAAACAATTTTATGACACGCAGTGTCGTGACTATGAAATTTTAAACTTATTTTATAGTCGAATTAATATTCAATATCGTTAAAAATACGTACATAAGTTAATATGTGCTCAAATATTATTCCTAGGTACATTATTCATCATCGTTTTAGGCGAAGGACTTCCGCTTAGGCCTCTCCCATAGATTTCCAATAGGAGCTGTTGAATGCAGTCTATATATCTAGTCTTCCGATAGCCTCAATAAGGTCGTCCTTACTTTGTGTTTACATTCTACTTACATCACGTTCTACACTACCGTCCGTGGTCTTACTCCAGAACCTTAACGTCTCTCCTGCATTCTGAGGACTTCGGCACGACTTCGAAAGCACGTTGAGTAAAAAAATAAGTAAGGACACCATCGCCTCATTAATAAAAGAAAAACCGGACAGGCAAGCGTTCCTTGATTAGAAAAACTATATAATCTGTGATAAAATGTAATATAACCAAATTATAAAATGTAAAATAAAAGATTAGATAAAGTAAAAATAATGTGATAACCAAAAGCTGTGATAGTAAGGAACGAGGCGAAGGAAGTGAGGCAATGAATGAACGGTAGAAAGTAATTGAAAGAAAGATAGAAATTGTAGAATGTAAGTACAAGAAAAAACATGTGAAGTATGACGGAAGAACATGGAAATAAAAAAGAAAAGAAAGTGAATCATTAAAAAATAAAAACGTCTCTATCCCATAAATAAGAAAGGGGAATGAAAGGCCCCCAATAGCGGGGGCCATGAAAAAAAACCTTATGGTCTCAGCAGCTCACTGATTTACGGACTACGTGGTCTGCGCATTCAACTTGTCAGTCAAATGGGCTATGCCTGTAACTCTATAGTTACGATGCCTATGCATCGTAATACATTTATAGATGATTACAGAAAAAATAAACAGTAACAATTACTTGCAACTGAGGTCGATAGAGTCGCAACATTGATAAAATTCCCGCAAAGACGGCTTTCGTCTGTAATATTTAATTTCAATAAAAACGTGTTTTGGTCAACAACTTTAATGAGTTTATTGTTTTATATGTTTTTAATTATGATAGACTTATTAAGAAAGTGATTTATTGCACTAGAACGCTTTAAATTATCAGTGACGGATTTCAAGAAAATAATTTAACCTAGCGCTAACAGTGCCAGTAGTTACATAAATAATAATAATAATAAATTTTATTTCTTCTTTTATTAGGTTTTAACCTCTAGAGCATTTTATGCATATTAGGACTCGACTATAACTAATACATAAGTTTTTGATTATATACTAACATAAATACATGTATAAAGAATTTTTTATTAATAACAAATTTACATTTATATGTTTTTAAATATTGCAGTGTTAATGCCGTTTTTGTTATGGTTAGTGCAGGTATATGGGAGGGTATACGATACGAATGTGTGTTTATACGAATATGAGTATGTATGGATTTTAACCTGCATTATTTAACAACACAAGCTGTTTATTATTACATAGGATATCCTGATAATAGCGAATGATATGGTTCTCTTAGGCGATTTATATCGCATGGGCAAACCCCCGCGAGCGCGGCGTATCGCGATAGAAGCACGAGTCAACAAATATGTTAGCGCACGCGGCCAGCAGGTGTTGCTCGCGTTATAATGCTCCGCGCTTGCGTCAGCCATAACATTACGCCTTCTTTTAACCGCATAATATCTTTTTTTATATTAAACAAACATCATTTGAGAATTCAATTATGAAATATACTAGATAAATATTGTAAACATATCCAAAATAAAATACACGCAGATCTCTTTGGCTACATAACGTATGCTATTTAAGAAATTTCAAATTTTTCATTAATAAAACAAATTTTTATTTATTTTACAGGAAATAATGTTATAACCGAAAAATTGAAGAAAATAAAATGAAGCCTTAATAAATAAAAACTTGCAGACGACTAAGTTTTTTTTTTTTAAAAATAACTAATAATCATATTTCTTTTCTTAACTCTATTCTGTGACGATTCATCATCATTGTCATTGCAGCTGGAGGACGTCAATTGCTGAACATTGACCACCTCAATAGATTTGCGTCTTCCGATGACTTTAATAAAGTCATCACTCTATTTCATGGGTGGACCTCGGAATCTAATGACCCCAGCAGTCATGTTTTTGACGCGCTTTGTGGCCTGCCACTTGTCTCTTCAACCAATCAGCTTTATTTGTTATTTTTGTTTATCTACAATAATTTCTTTTTTGATATTGTATAGAAATTTTGACTATAGTCATCTCTATATAACAAATGGAAATTAGCCTATAACATCCTTGATAAAATGTAACTCTTCATGTAACTCTAAACGTTTTCCTTCTATATTTTAGCAAGGAAAGGTGATTATTTAATAATTATATTACACTTCTGTCTTATGACATGCTTCACCTAATTAGATAAAAAGTCAATATATCCTCGGTAATGTGGGCCACATGACCTTAACCGTACAAAACCGGTTCAAACACGTTAAATGATCTTTATATCGAAATAATATCGCTAGGTTGACGAGATGCACGCGCTATGTTAGATACGTATGAATGTAACAAATTTTATCCAGGATGTAAGCAGACTTATTATAATGATTAGATATAAGGGTCACTAACCATTTTATTATATCAAGCAGTTAAAATTATTTCGACATGGCACATGATAACACGTAAAACCCTAATTACAATAATTTTTATGATAAATGCTTTTACGTCTTACAAAAATTAAAATAAAATTTAGATTTTTTGCTGTGCATTTAACAGGTGGCATGTAAGCATTAAAATTAATGATTTTTTACGAATCAGATACATTATTTTTCTTGTATAATGTATAAGCTTTCTTGCTCTTAGTTGTCATATTAAAGACCGATTGACATTTTTTTAAAAATAAATATAGTTTATTAGGTAATTCAAAGTCATGTCTATAATATTCAAATCCAATTTGTTTGTTGTAATATAATATTATTACATAAACCAGTGGTTTTGGATTCGTTAAAAATATATATTACTGGAAATTACGTTGACGTAAATGTTCTCGCGTTTTTTTTTGTAATATAATGACTCAAATTTTGCTAAAATTACATAAAGACATGATAATATTTACCGAGGAAATTTTATCTTCACCTATCGATATAACGTACAAGGTTTTTGTTTGAGAAAATATTTTTTTTACAATGAAAATATAATTAATCTTTTTATTGTATTTGAATGAGTACAATTTATCAATAATGAAAAGTGACTGCGGGTTGCTAGTGTCGATTAAGAAAAACATTAGGTATCGATTATTTTATAGTGCTACCGAAACAGTTTCGTAGGTATGCACAGGTCGAATTAGGAGAAGTAATGTCCGCTCAATACCATCAGCCCATTGACAACGCTTGCGGCAGCGGCGATCGTCACATTTCCCTACCTCACCCCGCTTTCTTGATGCGTGATACAGCGATTTCGGTAGCACTATTTAATTAATTCACAGTGGTATTAAATCGCATGATCGGGGCGACCAATTAACATCTAAATAAGATCGGAAATTTCCTTTGCAATAAATCGATCATTTTGATGGCTGTGTAGCATTGTCCGAATCGTATTCCTTAAGAAATAAGATTCCCATTGAAAACAGTTACAAACAATACGGTAATTCGAAACATTTTTAATCGGTTTCACTTACAGTGAAGTCGTATATGGTGTAAAGGTACATGATATACGATCTATACAGGACTGACCAAGTATCATATAAGTTGTTATTTTTTTTAAATAAATCATTATTTTAAAAAAATAACAAGCACGCATCGATTACATACTTTTAATAAACATTTGTTATATAATGCATGCGGAACAGATGCCCACTGTGGCTGTAAGGTTCTGGAGTGGAGACCGCACGCAAACAAGCGCAGCGTAGGACGCCCACTCTTAAATTAGAGCAACGACCTTGTTAAGGTCGTCAAAAGAATCTGGAAGAAAACTGCTTACAACGATTTTTATTTAAAATTGGAGGAGTCACATGTCAGCAATTTCTACGGCTAAAACGATGATGAATATAATCATAACACTAAGATTGCTACAGGTTGAAAATATTAAAACATTTTTTTTTATTAATAGGGTCTTAGATAGGCAATAGAAGTCTTCATTATGCGAGTTGTAGTAGCGCAAGCGGCAAGCCATGTAGGATGCGACGATGAGCGAAAGAGGAAATGTTAGCCACGATTGCATTAGAAAACCGCTCCCTTTCTCTAGTTCCGCGCTGTTATGGTCGGACAATCGTTTATCACCAGGTGAACGCCCTACCCGTCTAGTCATATTCTGCTTAAAAAAGGGAAATATTCTTCGACTTCAACATGACCGGTCGCGCAATGTTGCGTGTATATGCATATAAAGAGATTTGTTAGCGAAAGCGTGCAAATTCTTTAGTCCCGTTATACTAATAAAAAGACTAATTATCGAATGAAAGCATGCTACCAAAATCTTATGAACACGGTTAGTAATCAGTGTCGATGTCAAACTTTCTATTAATATGAGATTTAACTGATAATTAAAATAAAATATTAATTAATAAAATTAAAAAAAATAATAAAACAAAATGAAATATTAATTAATTAAAATATCAATTAATAAAAAACACTTTACATAGTCTCCGAAGTGCTTTGTATGAATTGTATAAAGCTGTGACTTATATTAAACCTGAAGTGACAAAAGTATAAGCGATAAGGTAGAGAGATAACTAAAAAAAGCAGCGCTAAAAGAAATAACGTATTGGTATAACTGAAAAGGGCAAATTTAAAATAAGAATCAACTCCCGGAAATGAGGTTTAGTTGCGATAAATAACGCGTCAAGGCATGCAGCGAAAATAATTCAGTAAATGGCAGGTTTGTAAATTAAATAATCAACCAAATAATATATTTTAATTTATTTAAAGATTCTTCATATTTTGTAGAGAATTTTTAAATCTTTGAATTTAATAAATATTTATTCAATTAAGTTAAAACACAGTGTATTTCCAGTTAATTTATTACTTCATTTATTTAACAATTTTTTTTTTCGCAGAGATCTTTAAGGATATTCTTGCTCATTCGGTAAAGTAATGCCAGATTATATTTTTTGCTTAAAACTCACGGTGTTAATCTCACCTTGAGAAACCTGTAGAGCGCTGCTGTAATGGCGTGTCTTACTTTTGAGAAAAATCACGGCCAGCAATCTGATTAAACTGTAAAGAACTTTACTCGTTACTTTATATTTTGCAAGGGATTAAATACAAAATATCTTCAAGCTGTAGTCCGAAACCGTTATTGAGGTTCATTTTGAAAGGCGGTGTGTCTAGTGAAATTATAAGATTAAAGGTCATCGCACAGAAGGACATAATGGTGATTTAAATATTCACTAAAGGACATTCAAACTTACATACACAGGTATATGTTCTTAATTCCAAATTTTTGAATTCCGTGACATCTCTAACACTCTCTTGGATAGCACGCTAAAGCTTACGGAATGAAGATTGTCGCCATAATGTCAAAGAATCCATCTTTTTTATTTATTTTAAAGAGACAAAATGAGATTTTAATCATAACATGGATAATTACTTGATACATTTAATCCAAGGTTACCATTATCTGTATGAAAACTCACCAGTCTCTTTGAAGGAGGGATAAGCCATGCAGTGGGAGTCTACCGGCTGATATGATGAAGTCATCAATAATATTGCGTGACGCGGCATTTAACGGCATAGAAACGCATTAATGTGACTAGTGCACGCTAGCCAAGTGCCAAATCCTCAGTCATACCGTACTGGTTTACCCCTAATAAGATATAGTAAGTTCGATTTAAAGATTTTTTTTTATTTTAAATCTTCATAACTTCGCATAAATTTGACATATCCTAACACATAACCTACCATCAAGTAACATAAGTGTCTTGCTTCAAAATGTTGAAATTGGCTTTATTTTATTATTAAATTGTTATATACATTTAGATATAGTACCGTGTTGCTATAACATTAATACCCTTACTTTCAATTTTAGCAGAACTTACGGTAAACATTTCACAATCAAATAACGTCCATTACAATAATTATAAGAAACATGATATTGCATTAAAAGTATATGAAGTTGTAGTGGAGTAAGGTCAAGCATTAAGACACTTGATCTATTGTACATCATATCAAATTTACTGAGGATATTCAGGACACTAGAAGTATCAAGGCATGAAACACCGTAGATCTACTTTATAACTACTCAAATGTATATCATATTCACAGAGATAAACCGTTATATTAATGTATTCTATTAACAAGTACTGTTATAACTGGTATTAAAAAAATATTTAAAATGACTGACATGTGAGTCTGAGTGAGTTCTTGACATTACTGAACAACTTTAATATGAAATAGTGATTCACATAACGGCATGAAGGGGTAAAAATGAATAATAATTATTTATAACAGTAATTCTGGCTGCTTTTCTCGCTTTGCCCCGCATATTTTTTCCACTAAAAATACTACCATCTTCGGCGCAATTTTACTGGTAGGTCTCTTTTTCTGGAAGAATCTATAAACATATCAAAACTTGTTATTTCTTAGCCTCAATAATTAGAAAAAGTATATTTGTATATAAGTTGAACTTAATCTAAGTGACACAATCAAATGCCGTTAGAAGTATATGACTTATGGTGTTATCTAGAAATGACAATTTAACTAAAAGGCGTTTATAGTTTTGTTTTTTTTTTCATGAATAATGAATTCGAATGTTAAATCATGAACAATCCTCACTTTTCTCACACTCTTACCTGCTCTCACGTAATCTTTACACGGCCTTCGAATCCATGGACCGGTATTATACAGAGCCTTATGCAGAGGTTTATGCAGAGCCGGATTTACGAATATGCCGCCTATGGGCCCAAAGCATTTCGCCGCCCCCTTTCCGAATAACAAATAAATGAATAAACACAAAAATTAATGAATAAAAAATCTTCTCTTCGAACTATTTATACTTTTATTTCTATGAATATGAGTGAAAATAAAAATTCTGCACAAGACGCTCTAGGTTTAAGCGAAATTTTATTTGGCCTTCAAAATATACCGCCCTGGGCCCAGGGCCATATGATCCATGCCTAAATCCTGCCTTGAGTATATGCTATGACTTTAAGTCGAATGCACATTGTTTCAAATAATCTGAGTAAACTAATGTCAAACGAAAAAATTGCGAACGACTCATTTTTGTTACTTCGTCAATATTGCCATGACTCTCCCTATCCTCTCCCACAATAAGCGGCGGATCGCACAGTAATGTGTAAGATTACTATGCGTAGGTCACGATTAGAACTATTTGCAGGTGCGAAAAATGTGTAACAGTCGTTTTATACAACGCCCACGTGAAGAACAACATCGCGAAGAAACGAGTATCTGTTTTAACGAAAATTCGAAAATTATGCGACATTCACCAAAGGTCAATGGGCTTAAACTAGGGGAAGAGTCCTAATATTACCAGGACATCTCATATCTTTAAGTGACGTCGCTTAAGATTTTGTATGTAACATGGGTCACTTCATCATCTTTTAAGCCGAAGGATTCCCTCTGCTGTCCGTACCCCATGTCCATAGATATCCGATAGATCTGGTAGGAAGCGCTTTTACCCAGCGTCTTCACACGACCTTGTGTTACTTGTCATAATCTGTGCCCGTATTGCCACTTTCCGGTTATAAAGTAAACATTAGCTTATCTTATAAGGAATGATTTACTTATTGCTATTTATTTATATTCTGTTTTGTACAAATCGACTATTAAAAAATTAGCTCAATTTATCCACAACTCGGAGCAATTTCAAGACTCTTTCACTTACTCAGTTTTTTTAATTTTCTATATATCTTTACTTTAATTATCTATATAAATGAATGAGAACCATTTATTCTATCATTAACTATCGTTTTATCACTAAAATACCCAGATGTTCGATAAAAGATACTTATGTCAATACAAATAAAACTCACTTCACAAACTGTCAGTCTTTGCCAAATTTTTCCAAACATGGTCATTATTTCTAAACTAATAAATATGAAATTAAAAACTATCATAACGTTTTACCTTTAATAGATTACATGTAAATTTTATGCTTTATCTATGACAGATAAAAATTATAAATAAATTCCATTAAATTGAAAGAATAATAACTCGCTGCGAAGTAAAATGATTACAACAAATCCTTTTAATTCAGTAAGAGGCGATATGCTAGAAAGAAATCTTAGAACAAGCAATTATTTAATCAGATAATTTACAATCAAATGAAGATAATGGGTGTGAAAAACACAACGATGACATCAAAATAT
This sequence comes from Battus philenor, assembly GCF_028537555.1. Lineage (NCBI taxonomy): Eukaryota > Metazoa > Arthropoda > Insecta > Lepidoptera > Papilionidae > Battus > Battus philenor. Next base: position 12,039,109 of record NW_027181682.1, read on the forward strand.
TATCGTGACGCGTATATTTTGATAGATTTTCAAGTATTCTGACGCATGTATTTTGTTTTTCATACCAGTTCACGTATTTCCATAACACGTCGATATGTTATTGATACTTATCTTATTTTCCTCGCAACATATCTACGCAAGTTACTTACAAAATAAAAAGTTTTATTTTAAACAAAATTACATTAAAACTTTCTCATTGAATACATTAAACCAGTTTTAGTACCAATATAGATTAGCCTTTTTAAGAACTCTTTCTCTGATACGGAATAGGCGTTGAATTAATCAGTCAAAGATAAATTATTAAGTTTCTGCTTTGTATCTAAAAAATATTACGGCGGAGGTCACTGCCACTCTGATAATCGTTATGGCGTGTTCCAACGTCTATCATGGCGACAAACCTGTTTATATTTCTTGTACATGTCTGCGCCAGATTCATACAGTTTATTTCCTTATTCATTAGAAACTAACCCATGTTCCGTACATCAATTTTTTTTTAAATTGAACTCAATATTTTAAATAATTTACTAATATTTTTGTATGTTTATTTTTATTGATATTTATGAAATTATTATTATTCACGTCACCTGATATTGTCGACCTGAATCATTTATCAATTTCTGTTTTACATGAAATATGGACAAAATAGACTTTTAGGGATTTAGTCGGCTTGTGTGAAAAGACTTTTTTTTCTTTCATATTCTCTAAATTTTGTAGTTAGACACTAAACTGTCTTCAGATGGCTATCCTGTGACCAACATTAACAAAAATCTAAAGTGTGAGTCTTTGAGGGTAAAGCTCTTCTGCTGCAGGCCGTCTAGAAAGTCGTTGATATCACAGTACTAACATTTCCTGCGAAACATTATGTTCACTGATGAGTTCCGTTTTGTAGGCATCATAGTTAATGTAGCTGGGCTAATGAGACTTACCACCGCATTGTTATAGCCGCACCGTGTTCATCCTCCTCCAGACGGAAGAACGCCCTACTCGTCCTGTTATATCCCAGTAAAATAAAACTCTATTAATATATCGGACATACTATCTAACATTTTAAGTAAAATTTTGTATTAAGCAGAATTTACATTTTTTTTACGATGATGACTTGCCAAAATGGATGTTGATAGAATTTTTAAATAATATGTAAATTATAAAATGATTTATTTATGATACCAAATTCCTAACTATGTTTGATATTATTTTTAACTTCTCAAAATTTTTGAAATGGCCTTCCCATTTTTATATTATGTCATTATTATTTAATCTAGCTGTAAGTTTACCGAAAATAATAAATGAAATAAAAAATTAGGCAAGACAATTAGACATCGGATAGTACAAATAAAAAACCTCTTTACACTATTTTTATAACCAATTTCAAAATTAATACAATAATTGAAAACATCGATAGCAATTTATTTTTAATAATCATCGGTTAATATTATTGAGTATGTTATGAATGATATATAAGTTCACTGCTATTCGGATTTGAAGCGTAAAACCATGAAAAATACCATGTGTCTTGTGCGCTACTTAACGCAATGTTTTATTAGCACAGTAGTTTTACGTTTTAGCTACGAATCCTTTTACACCGTTATTAATAAAGAAATATCTACATTGACGTCATTGAAACCATAAGAGTTTTCTTGCTATTTCCTTGTTTATTTTAGTCAACAAGATATACTTTTGCAAACTTTTTTGATACTTACATTACTTTGATTTAAATTATTAGCAATTACTGCATCATAACTGTAAATACCTATAAACTACTTTATTATATTTGCCGGTTAATATTTACTAACCACAAATTGTAGTGGGAAACGTCATAAATTCCGATTAATTTATAAACAATGTCTTTATTTGTAAAAAGAATACACATATTTCATAATTACATATAAATTACATTTTTAAAAGTAGAAGAGCATCATGATGACTCATCACAAAATTAACCCATTTTTTTCTGTTTTATTTATATGCGGCTAACATCACTTAGCAGTTTTGTGGTAATCACGAATAAACCGTTTAATAAAACAAATCACCAATTTATTATAAAAAATAATAAAGGGTAATTGGTTATAGGAGTAAAGGTTTCAAAGACGTGAATTTATAGCTAATTTTTCAACAAATATCTTTGAAACTTACCTTTATTTCCCATCAATCTACATAAAGTAAACGTTCTGAAAAATGTTGCATTAATTTATTCTTTCTATTCCAATGCGACAGGCCAATATCTTCTGTCAGTATAAAGTATGCAGAGATAGATAGTAAAGATTTATTAATTTTAATAATTTGAAAACGCCTATTTTACTATATTATCATTATGTTATTATTTCTGAAACCATTGATTTTTGGATAGGGCATACCATACATTAATTGACAGAAAATAGGTTATACATTGACCCCTTTAAAACTTTTACACCTGTAACCGATCACGGTGTGATTACATGTTTGTATTTTCGGATGGCTGTATGATGCAAAAACGATTAGTTTTTTCAATAGACCGTAAATACTAATAGAAGGTGTGCTAGCGGCGTTCGGCGGGCGCGGTAAGATAAGCTGCAGGTTACATCAGATTGCGTGGCGCGTGCGCAAGCCGCTATATAAGAAGCGGCGCGGCGACTCGCCTCTCATTCACAAATCAAAGTTATAGATGTCAAGTCAATTTTAATTTGTGGAAATGTTCTACTCTCCCATGCATTATTCTATAAACTTGAATAATATACTCAATTACGAACAGTGGTGGCTTAGTGACAATTGGTGTGACAGTCATTCCCCGCGTTTTGAACATCAACAAAGATAACACGAGCGTCGCTGATCAAGTGATTAAAGGGTAAATATTATTTGTTTTCGCTAATTCACTTCGATTAGTGACCTTATTCGTTAATTATGTCAACATAAATTGTTTATAAACATGATAGAAAGCTCGTTTCTACGCTAGTAATCCTTATTTTAAAATAAGAGAAAAATGAAAGACGAGTACTTTAATTTTTAATGTAACTTTAGATATACAGAAACTGAACTATTGTAGGGTCAATTGAAGTCATCGAATTATCATTTTCGACACATTATGTACGTCAACAAGCGATAAAGCTCAAGTGATCGTACTTATTCGCAAGTTCATGATAAAAACTAAACTTGCGCCGATAACTGATAACCTCACACCAGTGACAAATAAGCAGAAGTTTTAATTTCAGAGTAATGCTTTAGAATGATGTTATTAAAAAAGATGCCTGTAAATTACTCTTTTTTTGGTATTTCTATAATATGATTTTTTAAATTTATTACCGCATGAATAGATATTTCCAAAATTCAATTATAATAGTTTATAGGTATTCAATTCGTAATTCCGTTATTTAACCAAATAATGCAAAAATTAAAATTTCTAAAAACTAATTTTTAATACGTCTTTTCAGAAAGTGACTATAAAGTGACGGAACGCTTCATAAATATCAGCGTATCCTGAATATCAAAACAGAGCAAGTACAATAAGAATAAAGATAATTTAAAAATTAGCCCGCAAATAATGGCTACTGTACAAACGCCTCCTGAACTGAATCTCCCGTCCCCGCTACCGGTCGGTCAAAATTCATCAGACTTGGATCTTATGGCCTTGACCATGGCAGCTCTGCGCCTTGTGAGCCCCTGGAAAGTTGAAACTAAACAAAACCAATGGCAAGCTCGCATTGAACCTGGAACCCCGGAAGCTAAAGAAAGAACGCTAACCTTAGCCGAAGTCTCTCAACACGATACACTTCAAGACTGCTGGGTCGTAATCTATGACCGCGTATATGATATCACTTCATTTTTTGATGAGGTAAATTGAACATGTTTTTTTGCTCACGCATTTTGTCAGACTTTATTCATAAGTAGAATTACTATTCGTGTTAAAAGTATTAATTTTACTATTATGTATTCTGTTTAATTAAAATCACAAACATATTATTATTTTTAGCACCCTGGTGGAGCGGACATAATGCTGGAATACGCAGGAGGTGATGCTAGCACCGCATTCAGAAGTTCTGGTCATTCCAAAATGGCTACAAAAGCTCTCGATCGTTTCATGGTTGGGGAACTTCCTATGCACGAGCGGATGTATCGGCGACCTGGGGGGATGCGTCTAAGCGATATACCGGAGTAACGGCGAACTCCATGATTTACTTAATTTTTTCTGAATGATGAAAAATAATTTGGTCTTCACATTTTTAATTTTTTTATTGCTTAGCGCATTTGACGTTCAAATGTAACTTTCAAAGAGACAGGCAAAATATCTACTTATATTTTTTTTTACTATGATAAGGACCTATAATTTTATTTACGTACCTAAAGTATTAGTTCGTTATTATATTTTGACGGATATATTTCTGCATTTATTTCGATGTTTTGCATTTCTCGTATCTTTAATTTCAGTATTAAACTGATTCTTTAGTTTTATTTCTTTTTTTTTAAAAGCCCAACGGCTAACCAAGGAGTTCCTAATGTTTTATTTATATAATCATGTATTAAATAAATTTATTAATTTATTCAGAATTGTTATTTCCCTGCTCTTAAATAATCAAGACAGCTTACATATTTAACAACGTTACGTCATACATATGATATCATTTGCAATTACACGATAACACAACTCATAAAAAAATCATTGAAATAAAACACGAATATCGAACATATTCATGTTAAATTATAATAATTATTTGGACTAGACTGAGTCAAAGATTTTTTGTGGGATGAGGCGAAAGGTTTTCCAAAAATGGAACAACATATATGTTCCGCTTGAAGAGTAGATCAAGGCTAACGACAATAATTCAAATTTTGAAAGCTCTGTCATACGTCCACCAGAGTGCTTAACACACTCACGGTATTATATCAGAATATTGAAAACCAGCTAGGTGTGCTAGAGGTAAATTCTTTTTTTTTTAAATAATTAACGTAAAGGACCACGTGTTTACCATGTGTGTATATGTAATACAAAAAGATGCCCCCAGTAAGTGAACCGGCCACGTAGTCAAGGTAGTTGCAAGTCGCTTGATGCGGGTAGAGCAAAACCTGTCACCGTGGCCATTTTTGGGTGGAATCCTATGCCTTGTAGTGTGCGCTTATCGGCTGGTATGATGATGATGAAATGGAATACGTAATACCTTTGTTGCCCGTATATGTTGTATCCAAACTTGTACCTAATAGTTGACTGTTGTTATCAGGAAAACTACTTTGTTATTCGTATTCCATTGTATAGTCACAGATAGTATTTCAAGACTTCTTGTTTCCTGAAGACTATCCAGGTATTTCCCTTATGATGAATGCATTGCACATATTAACGTTATCATTTCCTTGTCATATTTTGAATCTGATGTATTCGGATTTTTAGGTACTCCTATGATTTAAAATATGCTAAGTTCAATATTGCCAATTCCAGTAGCAGTGAGAGGTATCGCTTGTGCATATATTGTAAAGGTATCTATTACAATTATTAAAGTTATTCCTCCGCTGCCTTAAAAATAAACATGCTTAATGCTGTCATATTTGTTGATGAATTTTTGCAATGATATTTTAAGAGTACTTTAATCTCAGGACGAGGTTCCCTTTCCTAACTGAAATAACCAGTTAAGTAAGCCGCATTACTGTTCCATACTGAACTCTATTACGGAATGCTTGTATAGAAAGAGTTAAATAGACATATATTTATACATCTGCGGGAATAAAATCATGAAGAGTTCCCACAGCCGCGCGACGCATGAGTTATAATCTTGATGCACTTTAGCCGTGACTTCTTTTGTTAATTCTTTCTTTGTTGGAAGTGTGAAGTCGTTCGGCATTCATGGCTTTTTTAATTAGGTATATAACCATATTAGTAAGTAACAAATATTATTTAATTTTGTTTAAAATTTATTAAACATGTCAAAAACTGTTTTTGTTGCTAGTGTTCTCTTGTTGTCATAAGAAGGTTAAAAATCTAAACTTTACTTAATCGGACGGTACCGCATTAGCGTCATAGCCATTATTATCTAATAGAATTAAAGTGTAATAAGGAATAAAAACAAACGAAAAAGTGCATTTAATAATTTATTTATATTGTTTGACACAACATTTATGTACGTAACAAGAAGAATACCCGAAGCGCCCAATAGAAACTAGAATCAAATGGAGCTCCCATAAAATAGCATCTTGCTTAAAAATCCTACGAGGGTTCAAGACGCACCCTGAGAAGAATCCACAACAAACTCAGACGGGTTGATAGTTATGCCAGTTGTTAGAGCACATTCCTCAGCTTTCTACCACTTAAAAATAGGTTAACACTATAAGTTCTCTTTTCTCAAAAAATTGTTTTCAATTTTTTTACATTTCTTGGTAATTTACAAACATTAAAGGTAATATAACATACACTTTTGCCCACAAAAGAGTTACTAATTTTATGGAGCATTAAATTTTAAGTTTTTTTTTTTATTTTTAGATATTAAAATTAAATACAAACATTTGGCATTACAATTACAACACAAGTTGAGATAGAGTTAATATGTTAGAATTAGAGATAATGTATCAGGATTACAGTTAATACATCAGACTTGAAGTTAATGTGTCAGTATGAGAGTTAATGTGTCAGGTTGAGAGTTAATGTGTCAGAATGAGAGTTAATGTCTCCGGATCACAGTTAAATTAATCTCTTATATGATCAGATTTTATGCTTACCCTACGAGCAATGCTGTATGCGTTCCAATGCGAGGCTTTCCAAGGGTAGATAGGCCTGTCAGTTTTCATTGGTTCTTCTGAAATTCCGTTTTTCCTGGTTTCCCACGGTTGGTTCTTAATTCGAACTACCGCTTCTAGGTTTATGAATATTTTGACCACTGGAACCCACGTACTAACTGCTTCAGTGAGGTTAGAGGACGAGGTTTTTTCTGAAGGAACAATAGGAATGTTCCTTTCGAAGAGCAAATCAAGACTTACATTATTTTAATCCGAATTTTAAAACTCAAGTTCCAGTTGTCATAGTACTAGGAAGCTACATGTAATTCTATCTTTATTACCTAATAACAATTAAGGTTATCGTTCACTAAGCATGTGTAAATATTAAAAGTATATAGAATAATATTTTTTTTAATATTTAGTCAATTCTTTATGAAAATCAGTACGAAGCCTTTTATTCAGCTAGAATTAAAAAGTAATGTACGGGACTCGTATACAGATGCGAGACTACTGCACGATATCGTTACTTTTAAAATTGATTTGCCATTTCACATTCTCGAATTAAAACTTCTTTCCGTACCTGAAAAATGAAATCATTATTATTATACTATTTCTAGAAGTCACTGATTAATTGAAACCTTTTGTTAGACAGTATTCTTCTTTTCAGCCGATAGACGTCTACTACCATACATAGGCCTTCTCTAGAATTCTCTATCGTTACGATAACCGGTCATGCGCTGCCCGCATCCAGCGACTTCCCGTGACCTTAATAATTTCATTGGTCCACTTAATGAGGAGCCAACCCACGCCGCGTACACCGGCTCGTGGTCAAAACTCGTGAACCTTTCGGCCCCTGCCACTTCAGACGAGCAATTTTCAGACCATCGTCAATGACGTTTTGTGGTTTAATCTTAATTATATCTCGCAGCGAAACTCTTAACATAGCTCTCTCCATCGCTTTCTGGGTGTCCTTGAGCCTACTTATAAGGCCCATCATCAACGACAACGTCTCGGATCGGTAAGATATCACCGATAACAGATACTGGTATACTAATCCTGTGGGCCCGGCATAGAATAGACCCCATCATCTTATGGATGTCGTAAGAGGCGGTAGAGGGATCTGTTTCTAGAGGATGGGCAGCAGCGTCCTCTGCATATCACAACACCACACTGCGATCGCCAAGCCGCTTGCCAATCGTGGTGATTATGGTATATCGATCCATCATAATGAAGTAAAATGCATAAAAGAACAACAATTATTATATAAATATTATGAACCTATGAACTTGGCGCATAAGTCCTTGTTACCATTTATCATATATACACATGATTATTATTACCGGTTAAAGCGGTTTGTACGTCATTGACTCAATTAATTACAAATTTTATCGAGTAAATAGCATAAATTACATATGTAGGCGTTTACAAATTTATTACTAACCAATATAGCCACTGCCATATTATCAAATATATTTAAGTGATAACTAAAACTATTACGTAGAAATGTCATCCGACACGGTAGAATTAATTATAGAACTTTTTGATATAATCTGACGTAATGAGTGAATAGAGACTTATATTGACTCTTGGTGAGTATTGACTCTGTGTTTGGCACTAATCGGTGTAACATAACTCCTGAAGATGCCCCGTGGAGGGGTGAAACACGTGTTGAGTAATTTGGCGGTGGCGGTTGTGTGATTCGCATTGTTTGCCGCATACGCATTTATAAGCGGGCTGGCAGGTGGTGCACTTTATTGCACGACTACCACCGCATGTGCGGGAGTGGCTAAAAATTGGTCCTTTTCTTACTTAGGATGGACTTCCGCAAGGTAACGCCTGATTCCATTAAATACGAATAGAGATACGTCACATTTGTATTTTTTTAAACATTATATATCAATTTTTTGTTATACTAGTGACATCTTCATGGCAGTTGAGTCCAATGCTATGCTGCCCAAAGGCTGAAGAGGCTTTAGGGGCCAGCTCGGAGGCTTTAGAACCAACTATTGTATATACTCTTCATTTTGCAGCTAAAGACAAAAAGGAAAAAGATAAAGGATATTGTGATGAGACTCTTTTCTTGTTCTCTGCGGCTGGGTAGTAGAGCTGTGAGGAAAAAAGTATCCGCAATATTGTAAAAACAAAGAGGAAAAAAATCATCCAAGTCAATGCTGAAAAAGATTTGTACTCACCCACTATTTAATTGTCTAGGCTTTGGGTTGTATTGGGTTGGGGCCGAAAAGTAAGATACTCTTAAGCATTTCGTTTTAATTTTTCTTTAAAATTGCTGAGCGTAAATTTTTTGATTGATTTTTAACAAGAGTAGTTGGAACCGGCCAAGATACAGCTGCGGTTAAAATTCGGGTGTTAAGGAACGAATATGAGTGAGTGGGATTTTTTTCCACAAAATTGAGCGATTTCAGCACGAAGCGAGACTTAAAGCCTTGTGACACCTTCAAAATGATTTGGACTGAGCCAAATGCTAATCAAAAACAGACGCTTGGCAAATGTAAAAAAATTTACTTACCTTCCCTTAATTCCCGTTAGTTTAAATGATAATTTCACTTTACCTTTTGATCACAGTAGTATATGGTATCTTGCTATATACTTGGATTCAAATGCAATCTTAAAATTATTGTACATTCAAAAGACAAAATTGTCCCTTTTTGGACCAAACCGTTCAAGTTTTTATTTATGAAATTAATATTATAGATTAAAAGGAGTGTAAAACAGTTTTCAGTTAATTTCTTATTTTTCCTACATTCCAAATCTCAAGCCGTTGAGAGGAACGCATGTTCTAATAATACAGGAATTAAAATTTAAACTTGAAAACATTTTACGTTTCATCCAGCTTCAGCAAAGTGAAGTTGCGGAACTATAGTATGTAAAACCAAATAAAAAAATCATTTGCAAAGGTAGCCGTATATCTAGAAGTAATCGGAACTAAACGTATAAACAACATTTATTTAATATTAAAGAAAAACAACACTCACATTAATTTGTTGATGGACGGTGTTGGACGAGAAACGAAATATTTACAGTAGATAACAAGACCTAGCAACATCATTATCGCCGTGACCTGTATGGTCCATTCACGAGGCAACTCGCACTTTGAAACTTTCACTTCATCTGGACTCACTGTCACCTGCGCACATATAAACTAATTGAAATTGTAGTTACAGATTACACCAGCAAATTATTTTAAAGAAAAAAAATGTTTTGTATATTCTTCTCTCATGGGTGGTAAAGTTGACAAATAAATTGTTGACATCAGAAATACTAACATTAATTAATTCAAAAAAGAAGTTTAAACAATTTTCCGCAGAAATGAAAGGAATAACCCTAAATGAATAGGCCTGTTATTTGCTGATGCATTTATAAAAATAAAGATTAGCTAATTCCTCTCATAGATATTTTAGTAGAAACCCCCACAGGCCGTTAACTTTATCAAAAAGTTTAAATTATACAATATTAATCGTTTTATTAAATGTTTTACTAATCGATGAAAAACGTGTAATGGCCATTTAAATTTTGGAAACAATGTGAATAACGTCGATCGTCTACAAAGATACAAAACGCTCGATATACAAGTACAGTCATGCACATTAGAAAGATACGGAATTACTCTTCGATAATCTGACATCGTTCGTAAGCACCGACCAAATCTGATCACGTGCGCGTCTGTACGTGTTTTTACGTGTATTCAACAAAAAATTTCCATACCTAAGTCAACCTCTTTATGTAGAAATGACCTTCCTAATTATTAAAATATTCACTTGATCTCCGCATTAAATTAAACAAATAGCATTCTTGAGCACAAGGAAAACGTGACGATTCCAAGATCCATAGGCATCCGTACATTAATTACGTTTCCTATAGACGCAATAATATTTTTTTCATTGAATTCGATCAATGATGTACTTTTTTACCTTTTAATATCAAAAAACTTCGCTAAGAAATAAAAATTCAATTAGCAGTCGTTTTTTTCATCATTTGACACAGGTTTCACAGCCATGACACAGGTTTTACTTAAAACTGGATCTTCAGGTTTCTCGTATACGATTGGAAATTCAAAAAATGTTGTGTAATTCCAGTTTTTGCTTTCGCGAACAAATTGTTTTAATATGTGATCATAAGTTTTATATAATGAATATTAAATGACCGACAGTTTGGAATAAAACTGAAAAAAAAAATCACTGCTTAATGTAGAGTAATGATTATTTGTTCTATATTCGTTAGGGAAATGATTTAAAAATACACATTCTTCTCTTCTATGTTTTTCTACTTTAATGAGTTTTTAAAGCTTCAAAGTTGACAAACAAGCTATACATTTATCCCTTTAAAACTTTTACAACTATAACTAATCATCCTATAAGTTGCAGTGAGGAACCAGTGAAGCATACAGTTGACACTTCACAGGCAGATATATCGTGGGTGACATCTATCAAACGAACAAGAGAGACCTTTCGCAAAACAAATATATATTTTAGACCAAATATCATTTTAGGTAATACGTTCGGTAGCGATTGAATTCAGAATCAGTTACATAAGTCAAAAGTTTGTGAAAAATGCACTTTTAATGAAGTAAAAGTTTTTTTGACCTTGATATTAAAATGATGTTCATCCAAAATACAATTTACTTCGCATAAATAAAAAATAAAAACAAAAATATTTTTTTACGTAGCACCTAATTTTCGTGTTGTCGAAAGTAAGCCTAAAAAGCTTAAGTAAATGTTAATATATTCTGATAAACAGTCAGGCCTAGTTACAGCATAAATTTGTTCCTTACTGTATGTAAGGACGCTAAATTTTGTATTGCCCAGGTCGTTGAAATCCTTAAAAACGATCATGACGGTAATTCATTGATACAAAAGTGAATAACGAAGGACGTACCAAATAATATTTCGGATCCAATCTCTTCCGCCAGGAGAATGACGGAACAGTGTATTCATGGAACTCGATCTTGTGATCCGGTGTGGGTGCGAAACTGTGTTTTACTAAACAACTGTGATGCGTGTGTCCACCAAAAGCAGCCCGAGGGAGCAAACTCTCCACCAGATACTCGGTCGACTCTTTTGAAAGACAATCCCGTCGTTCCTCGAATAATTTGCTCTTCTTGCATACGGGCGGAGGATCGGACTCTATACACACGCTGTCTGACTCCCTATATAACGGAAAATGCTGAAACACCAAATATAATTATCAAAAAATTAAAAAAATACTATTTTTTAATTGTGAGGTTTATTTAAAAAAGTTGGAAAGTTTGCTAGCTCAAGAGCAATATACTAAAACGTGAACTTAGTTCTAAAGAAATTAAAATTAGAATTAATCTTGATGCAACATGCATGATTGATGCACACGTCAATTAAATAACAAGAACATCGTAATGATATAATTTGACAGATTAAATTTAAATGTCGAACTATAGAACTTTGTTTGTCATATATTTCTTATAAAATATAGAAAGAATACACATAACCAAATATTTCAGATTGAATCAATAATAATATTTAAATTCCAAATAACAATTCGTTGGATTATTTTCAATCCGAATTCTTAACGATTAAGCGAGCACCAAAACTTTTATACTTATAAGTACAAGCTAATATTAGAACATAAACGAGGCAGCATATTCATTGGTGATTGACATATTGTGGAGACGCTTCCATCAGATTTCCGCCGATGTACTGACTCATCAATACATCCAGGGAACAACACAGCTTAGAACTTTGATATTTGGTTGAAATATTTCTTTGGTAAAGTAGATGACAGCTAAGAACAAATAATTCGAAATTCTACACCCAAAGGGGTTGAAGGTACGTTCATAAAGCTTGCGAAGCGGGCGTGAGACAGCTAACTAATGATGTAGAAATAGCTTTTTAAGTTAAAATCCAGTTAAGCTTACTAAACGAAATGAGTAGCTGAGATCTTGAAGAAATCGTTATATATTCATTACAATTGCCAACGCTAAATGCAGCAATGCAATAATCTTAATTTTTATTAAACAAAGGATTAACCATTACTACAACATACCTGCAAAACAATAGGTCTACTGTACTGTTCTAACTTCGTATGGCTTTTGCACAACGCCGATCCACTGCTACACTTTAAAATATCTACGAGAATAAAATAAATAAAAATATTAAATTTCTAAATTCAAATAATGCATTGAATATATTATATTATTAAGATAATATGTTAGGGTGATTCATTATATATATATATGTAAAAGATTAGTGTCCCACATTGTGTACCGTCAAAATATGGTACACCCTGACCAAAAATATATGGTTTCCGAAATAATGAATACTGTAATGATAACTGAGATGGAAATAGAGTATTCCAAATTGGGTTACAACATTTAGAGACAGATAGTAAAATAAATTTTACTATCTGTCTCTGCAGACTTTGTACTGCCCAATATAATAATGGCCGTAAGCATCTCTACAGAAAAAGTAAATTAATGTACCATATTTTAGAGTCACAAATTTATACTGGGTAATGAAATAAACATAAAAGCTGTAAAATTTATTGCTGACAGAGCCATACATTCACCCCAAAAAAATCGTTTATACCTATAACCAATCGCCCCATAAATAAAGCAGTAGTCAGTTGTTTAGGACTATGCATTAGCAGTGATAGCCCAGCGCTAGAGGACGGAGACTTATGATCATAGGTCGCGGGTTCGATTCCCGAGACACGATCTTGTATAATTCACACTTTGTGCATTAATTATACAGAATTGCAATTGTTCACAAACAAGTTTCCCTCTATTAATAATTTTGAGGAAAGCCTATGCCTTGCAATGAGCTGAAGCTGAGCGAAGATTCCTTACAATCTTACGTGATCGTGAATGGATCCTCAACAGATGTAAGTTCCATAAATATTTACGAAAATAATATTGCAAAAAAAGTATTAACTTAGAAGCAAATAAATGCATTTTTGTAATTGTCCAAAGCTAAAGAAAGATTTATACAGAGGCAAAATAACAGAAAAAAGATAAGTTGAAGGAGAAGGTGATATATAAATCCTTACCATCGAACCTAGTATAGATACAGACTACCTACTATTACTACCTGGAAACAATTTGTAACTTGTATGAAAGGAAAAAGAAACCTTGTCAGTATGCAAATGATCTTTCTTACTATGAATCAAACAATGTTAAAAAATTAACACTAACCAGCGATTTTATCAATTTCAGTTACTGCCCGCGAGCACAATGAACAACCGTCCCCCTCCATAGCCATAGAATTGATAAGGATGAAATGGTTACCACGAAGACTTACAACTCTTACAGGTGGCGCATTCAGTTTCTTCTCAAATCTCTTTACTAGTTGTGGTGTAATCCTTCAAACATACATAGTTAAACATAATTAGATAAACATTTTTTACACTGGATTTCTCCACGATGCACATTTTGCATGATGCATCTGCATTCAGTTTTGATTAAACAATGTGGTAGCATAGAAACCCAAAAAAAATATTGGATGTACCAATTTGTACCAAAGCCTAAAAGGGGTAATAAATCGTAGACCAAAAATTATACCACATGCCTATAGAAATGGTGACTCACAATCAATAGCTCTGGAATTACCCGCTTAACTCGAAGACAATATAAAATGGTGTTTAACAAGACCTCATCATGTAAATAATGGACTAAATGAAAAATAACTAGAAAATCAAAAATTCAACCAAAAAAGGTATTTTACCATTAGAGTTATTAATTACATTTTTATAAAAAAAATCAATAATAGACACATAATAAACAAATATACGTACAAAAATTAAAAAAAACTCAGTGTATACATTTCAAATTATTCAGTCGCATCTACTTTTCCATTTTTCTGCCTTAATACTTATCAAGAAGTTATCCAATTTATTTTTTTTCTTTTTGTGTTCTGTAAATTATTTGTAAAACAAAAGGTCTCTTTAACACCACATCTTTCCTTTGAACTCTTGTCCAAATTTGGGTAATTATCAATTAATTGGTCAATTTTAGGGATTAAACTAAGTTTGACAAATGCTGCTACAAGTGCAGTTTGATTTTCTTCCCATTATATTGTCTATTATATTAGCCTGCCTATTCCTTGAGCCCATCAATAGAAACACATGCTGATGTTTCTTGCTTTATTTCTCCACAATCTTTAACATTAATCTCTTCTAAACCAGACTGTTTTGCCAATTCCATTATTTCATATGTAGCAACTGGGTATTTAGTGTCACTGCCTGGTTGTTTGGATCTGGCCAGAAGTTACCAGAGAAGGTTTACGTTTTCTACAGCATTAATGATATTTTAGTTTCCCAAAACTCCCTTATTATTTTTCTGTTCGCTTATCAAATAAAAAAAATCGATGTTAATAATGTATTCTGTAGAATAGTTAACTCTTTCAATAATAGTCAAAGCATCAGCATTTTGTATTCTTATTTTAATGTTTAAATTTATTAAACCATTTGCCTCACTCTAAATGTAATAAAATATTCTTCCTGCTTTTCTTCTATTGAAATATATTGCATGATAGATTGGCTGAATAGAATATTGAGCTAAAGTTCACCATCAGCCCATAAAGAAAGTTTGATTAAGTATAAGATTGTTGTTGTAGTTACCGAAGATGTTAATTTTCATTTATTATTAAGAACAGTCCTTATTATTGAAATTGCCAAATTCAATGCAACATAATTTTGAGATTGAATCGCTTGCATCTTAGTTTCTTTTGAATTGATTTTTCTTGTTGCTTTATATTCATTTTGTTTTACTATCATTGGCGATAACAACTAAAATCATAATATTTGTCACTACTTAAAACATAATGTTATTTAAAACTAAAATAATGTCAACAAATATTTTAAAGGTTTTAAAATATTTTTGTATAGCACCACAGTATAGAAGAAAAAAAAATTGTTTTAGATATCACAAACCCCAACATTGTGAGCCTTTTGTGGGAATCACTCAATTCAAATGTAATTGAACTGAAACTGCACTAGTATGAAACAGTGTTAAGTGTCATGTTGTAATATGTTTTTGTAAAGCCACTAGAAGAGGAGACAACTTGTGGAAAAGATGAGATTGATGACAAGTGATGATTCTTTTTTGTAAAGAACCAAATGAGAAGAAAAGCACTGTGTTGACTTCATAAATGGGATTTAGATATTGACATAAATCATTAATTTTTTTCCAGCTTTACAATAGATTAAGAAAAATATTTCTGCTCAAAATGTTTGAGTATAACTCATGATTATCAAAAAATAAACCTTATATGAGACTTAATCATTGTTAATGTGTTCTTAATTTACATTTTCCTCTTTATTTAGAATGATTTTAATATTAACTTACTTAAAATTTTCTTTAATAAGCTCTTATATTTGCTCTAAAATTCATGGGAAAGCAGTAAATATATTTATCATTCAGGAAAAACTGAGTATAACCATGATAATTCAGGACTTGAAAATACAAAATTCAGTACAGCAGCACTTTTACAATTGTAAGTTTAAGACAATTTTATTTGCGTAATGTTTTTTTTTAAGAATAGTTTACACTAATTTCACAGTTTGTAGATTAATGGTATTTAATATCTTTTGGTGCAAAGTATTAGTGCGAATCCTGATGTACTAATAGAAACCCATGTAAATTGCATCTTGAAATGATAATTACAAGCCCATATTTAATTAAAAAAGGCAATTTAATTGTTATATTTACCTGAAGTGCAATCCGATATCATGATTACCTACTACCGAATATAAAGTAATTTCTTCTGGAACTTTAAAAACTGAGTAAAACTTCTTCACATTATCATTAAATTCATTTTGTGAACTCCATTTACCATCATCAAATAAGTCTCCTACAAATCATAAAGAACAGTTATATTGATCGTGAAGCAAGTGAATATTTAATTCCCGTAAAACGACAAAGTCTTTATAAACCTCCTACCTAAAACAAATACTAATTCCGGTTGATGGATAGTAATAGCTGCTTGAAAGGCTCTTTTCATCTGCCACTCTTTTCTCCAGTCTTCAAGCGTGAATCTGTCTTTCGCCCCATAAAGATGAGTATCAGCTAAAATCATTGCATGTACTGGATCCAAGCCATCTTTGGGCTTCTTCGAGAGAGTCGGCCATCCGCACTAATACAAACAGTTAGAACGCTTTTATTAAACACTTTCTATTTGAGATAATTTTAACCACGATGTCTAATATACCTGAATTTGGTTAACGTAATAAATCATCCATTCACAATAAAAACAAACAAAAATTACGCCGACTACAAAATGAACAATAACACTAAACGTGTTTCGTTGACCGCTTGATAAAATGAATACCATTGTCCTGTCGTTTATAAACTCAGCAACTCTTTAAATTAAAAGCAAGTTACTTAAAGTTGTCCAATTTCTAAAGCGTTGAAAATTCTTTATTCTCTTATTAAATTCAACAACAAATCTTTATTACTGAAGATAAATACACACGAAATTTTGACGTAATTTTAATCAATACACATTGTATTGATTATAACTGTACCGTCTATCCATTTAATTGTATGGCACAAGAATCATACAGACATTGGGTATTTTCGATATTTAATAATTTTCTATGCCAATTTTTGCCAAAATATACAAAATATTTTCCAAACCTACCAATAAAAGTGTACAATAGATTAAAAGTCATACCTGATCATTAAAAGTCAACTAAAATTTCTTAATATTTAACATTTCAAATATTTATAAAAATTATTTTAAAACTGTACATAATATGTAATATAACACTTTTTAATTTTTTTTGATATTTATTTAACTTTCACTTTCGGTTGTGATTACGCCGAACAGCTGATTGTCAAAATGAAGTTTTTGTTTGCTTCTTTATCTTATTGTTTCAAAACCAATAATAATCAAATAAATTGACAAATACTGTAGGGAATATTATTAAATAACAAGTATAAATTTAATAAAAATGTCGATGCATTGGAGTTCGGAAGTTATGAAGTGGGAGTACAGGGAATTACAAGCTACTGCTATGTCTGTTGATTATTCGGGTAATAATATCTTGTTAGCTGGAAGAAGGTGGTTGGCCATAAAGCACATTAACCTAGACGACGATACAGGAGGAGACATTGTAAAAAAATATCCGCGACATAGCAAATATGACGCTGCTGGTGCAGAATGGTGTCAAACTTATAAAGGGAGAAATCTTTGTGCAATTGCGGTAAGTAATCTTTGAAAAAAGCTTTTAACACTGCTTTTTCGTTGCATTCTGCATTCGACTCCGCCTAATCTTCCCCTTATCCTTATGTAGTTCATACATTTCGTTTATTTTTTACCTAATTTATCTAAGAATTATTTCTATGAATAGACTTCAAAAAATTATATTATTGTCATGGTTGTTGTTATAGAATAATCAGAGAGTTGATGTCTATGACTGGCGGGCAGGTAATGACCTCACTTGTATATGTTCCTTGCGTGGCCATACCAGAGTAGTCAGTGATACACATTTCCACAGACAAGACCACAATCTTATAGCAACTTGCTCAATAGATACATTCACACATTTATGGGACTTGAGAGATGTTAGAAAACCTATTATGTCCTTATGTGCTGTAGGTAAGTCATTTATTTCAATGTTTAATGTCAGAAAGTTTATAATATTAAACATATAATGCCATATATTAATGAAATCCTTAATATTTTACTGTAATAATAGAAAGTGATAGAGTTAATATCTAGGTCATATTCATATTTTTCAAACACTAAATGTGTAAAAAAAATTTTTTTCAAGAAATTCTTTCTGTCTCATATTTTTTTCAATACCTTCATTCAAGGCTAAAAATACTGATAGGTTTTCTAGAATTAAATATACATCTGTAGAAACAATGTTTCAACTATTATTAAATTGAATATTTTAGCTGGAGCCTCTCAGGTACAATGGAACAAAGTAGCCTCCCACATTGTTGCCACTGCACATGACGGAGATATAAAAATTTGGGACTACCGTAAACCAACTTCACCGATACATTATATTTCGGCACATTTATGTAAAATCCATGGTGTGGACTGGAGTCCACATCATGAATATCAATTAGTCACTTCCAGTCATGATGGCAGCATAAAGTTTTTTGACATTAATAATGCTAGAAGACCTGAAAATATTATAATGACAAATTTCCCTGTATGGAGAGCAATTTATACACCCTTTGGAAGTGGATTATTAACAATAGGTGTTGGATGGGGTGGTTTACCCAGAGTTGAGCAAGCAGGAGTCATTGGTATATGGGTTGGAGGAATTTTGACCCACAGATTAGTAGGGCATACAGACACTGTCCAAACTATGGTTTGGAGACCAAATACTTCTCCATCTAACTACCAGCTGATTACATGGGGCAGAGATCAGTCATTACGAGTGTGGACAATGCATCCATCTTTATTGAAAATGTGTTCCCATTATTTACCTGATGATGCAGAAAATGAGGAAGACAACAATAGTGATGGTAAATTTGGTGAATTTATATTAAATACCTAAATAAAAGATATTCTAAATCTTTCTAATTTCTCTTTCAACAGTTAGTTACGCTTCAACAATTGGTTCTGTTAATGATCTGTCATTAAGTGATAAAGGTCAAGACATCCAATTGGTATGTGTAACCTTTATTGATAAAACATGCATTCAATAATGTTTTCCATGGCATCATCTCTATTTGCATTTTCAGGCTAAGCTATCACATAAAGTCTCACCTTCAATAGATGAAGAATTTGAATCAATCCGTGAAATGGCAAATATTGAAGTAACTGATATGAACATAGAAACACGGACCTGCCAAATTCATTCAGAACGCAATGGTTACATTGCAAATTTACAGGTTACATTTCCAAGAAATGTCACTGAACTAACTATTCCAAAATTCTCTTGGCTCTCTGGAACTAATGTCGACAGCACCACTACCATAAAAATATTGCAAAATATTAACAAAACAGCTTATCATAAAAAGAAAGAAGGACACAGATGTTTATTGCATTGTTTAAAAACCTTGGCTACTTCCATTGATGAGGTAAAGTAAAATATAATATATTTACGATTATTTAATATCCAACAACATCAATGCAATATTTATTTACGCATAAGTAAATTTGCATTGAATAAACAGCTCAATAATGAAATTTAAATATTTTTAAACCTAAAATCGAACTTCTTTCTAATTAGAACTTCCTACCTTCACCACCACATATTTTTGGGACGATTCATAGTGTAAAAATCTAAGTTTACAAAGTATTTGGCAAAAGAAGTCTTCGATTGGTTTTTCTTAAAATGTAACTTGAAAAAATCTATCTTTTCTTAGACTTTTCCATTAATTTCAATATCACGATAGACTGTGATAACATGAGCAAAATTTTCCGATAGATTTGTAGAAAAACACAAATTTACTTTAAATATCTGCCAAACATGTTAAGTGATATTTTCACTCCATTGGCAATTACATAAAAGATTAGAGAAACAAACAAAAAATGTACAAATTCGTAATGCTTCTTATTTTGTTTATATTCTAACATGTAATATGTTCTAAGATTCCAGTTAAATCAAATGACGATTCAGACTCCATGAAGTCTAGTCAGAGAAGTCAGTCTGAAAGTGAAAACGCGGGAGATTCCTGCATTCCTTTTCCTCGAACTTGCGGAGCTAAATGGTGCGGCGTCAGCACTTTGGTTGTTTTTAATCGGCCACCTAACGCAAGGCGACTGTCATTGAAGCATGAGACTGGTACGCCCAGATCCATGTCGTCCTTGTCTTTAACCCCTGGCCTGTTCAGTGGAGGTTTCAATTCAATATCACCGCACGCAACCACAACACCTTCGCCAACAAATGCATCTGGTTTTCCGCAATTGCATCACAGACACACGTCAAATTCCATAACTACGTTCTATTTTCAAGACAGATGGGTAAGTCATGCACTTTCTTTATTCTGTTAATTACTTATATGACTAGGTATAACTGTGTCATTGCTTGCAGAAAGCGCAAAGCCGTCGAGCGGGTAATATACGCAGCCGTGGCAGTATATCTGGCTGTTCCTCGCCGCGTGTTGTACTATACGCTGCCAACAATTTATTTCCCCTTAATCGATCACTGGCTGAAAAATATGTTATCAATGCTGATGATCCCATAGGTAAGAACTTATTAAAACGATCAATATCAGATTAGATTATTAACATACAAGGTTATAGTCGTAAAAGCAATAAAAGGGTGTATGCTTAGCTAATTTGTCAACAAAAAACTTTATAGCTAACACCTATTTCCAATCAACCTGTACATATGATTACCTTGTAATAAGTTACAATATTTTATTATCTATTGGACTGCGAAAGGCCAATAATTTCTGGCAAAACAAAATCTGCACGAACAGATAATAAGCAATAATTAATTTTACTACCCGAACTACGCGATATAAATTATAAATTAGCTGAACAATTTTTATAAATATTTCAGTGCAATTTTTCAATGAGTTAGCTATTTACACAGATGTTTTCGAAATTTATAGAAATGTGTGAAAAAAACGCAAAAGTAGCAACTGAGGAAGGCGAAGGCGATCTAGCGCATGCATGGGGCTTAGCTGCACTGGCTGCTCGTGCATTGGCCGCTCGCCTATCCGACCATCTGGTTTCGAGTGAAGAGAGTATGGGCTGGGTCGGACACCCACTCTGTTGCAACCTCGTCCAGGCATTGTAAGATGTAATTGAAGTTCTATTTTAGAATTAAGTGACATTTAAATGCTCTGGTAATCCACCCTTACCCCGGAAACTTTACAATAAACCTCGAATTCAGAATGGTTTTTTATATGTATATACTTCAATCGTTTGTACTTAAAATTTTGAACTTATTTATCTTCCCCTAATATTTACATTATGTATAGTAAACTCGTGCAGCCGATGACCGTTGGGGTCGAAATGTTTTCGGATGGCAGTCACGAGCCGATGGGACCCGTGGGTTGCTCTACTCTAAGTGGACCCACAACATAATTAAAGTCGTGGGAAGTCGCTAGATGCGAGCAGTGCAGAACCGGTAACAGTGGCGGTCTTTGAGGCATGCCTATGCCATTCAGTTGGTGTCTATCGGCAAATAAGATAGTAAATGTAATTTTTTTTAATTTTGTCAATTTAAATATTTCAGAATTTCACACTACGCTAAAGCTTCAGATCTACAAATGGCGGCAATGCTAGCGAGTGCTTTTGCTGTATTCAATGACACCAATAGTTCAAGTTCACAGTCAACTATCAGTACATCGAGTTGCGTAAGTTTCTTCAATTAACTTTCGAATATAGTGTTAATTTGAAATAAAACACTTATTCCATTGTTTTATCATTTTTTTGTTATTAACATTTTAATGACCGGCTGTCGATTTGATTAGGCTAGACTGACAAGCAGCAAGCATTTCGCATTCCTTATTCAGATAATGAGTGCTTTTCTCTAAACTTCAGCTTTTAACTTGAATGAAATGGATAGTGTCGGTGAGTATTATCTCGGCGACCTGTCAGTTTTTCTTGACTGCCGTATAGCAAGTAGTACTGATAACGAATATTAAACTTCTGTATTCGACAAATGTTGTTTTATGGATAATGGTATATTTTATGTAAATAATAAACTGAAAATGTTTGTAATAGATAAAATAAATATTGTTTTAAAACTAAAATGATTAAAGTATAAGATTTTATTAAATTTGGTTACTCTTCAATGACACGAAGCGTAAAATTTTCCCTAAGCTTGCGATAAGCGCACATATTCTCGCACGTCAATCTTAGCCAAGCCGGTGTCTCGGACGACCTGCGGCTGAGTGGGCGATGAAAAGGGTATAGTATGTTCAAACCGTTACCGCTCGGTAAAGTGCGTTATTTACCTGTTTTTTTTTTCTATTGGGAGCCTCTCGTATTTTTTTCTATTGGGAGCCTCTCGTATTTTTTTCTATTGGGAGCCCCTATCTAGTTTGGGACAGGGACTTTATTGACACATATTTTTTTCAGAGTTTTATCTTTATTGGACACTCACTTTCATACTTCTCAATTTCTATTATTCTTTACTTTTATCCTTCACAATATCTTGCAATTTTTGTTCTTTCATTCCTTCTAGCTTTCATCGCCTTTCTTTCCTCATCTTTTTACTCTTAGGTGGCTAGGTACATTTTTATTTTCCAATCTTTATCTTTATTTTTTGATATCACAGATTTTTTTGGATTTGAACTTTTCAATACATTGCTAGACTTGTCTTATATTCTATTATTATTTGATTTTGGTTCCAGTTTTTCTTTTTAATAGCATTACTTACCACCCTGCGAGCAAACGATAGGAATGATGGGCGAAGGTTGTCGTCGTCTATCATTAAGGCGATGATTTCCATATCTACTTTCAGTTTAGTCGACGTTTCCAGGGCACTGCGCATCCCTGCATGTGCGGGACAATAGGCCACAAGGTGGGCCACGGTCTGGCCCACGCCCGGTTCGCAGTAGCACGAGGGGTCCTCCTTGAGCTTGAACCTGTGAAGGTACTCAGAGAACCCCCCGTGCCCTGTGAAGAGCTGGGCCAAGACCGCGTCCACCTCGACTTTGCGAAGCACGCGATAGGACTGCGTGGCATTCGGGAAAAATATCCTCGTTACCGAAGCCGTCTCTCCTTCCACATACCTCTTATTCCATTCGTCGAGCGTTTCCAGTCTAAGCTTCCGCTTGACTAATGAGATGGCGCATTCCTCATATGCAGGTTTGTATTTACTCTTCAGGGCCGCGTCCTTGGCCAACTGGTCCGCCCTCTCATTACCCTCCGCCCCTGCGTGCGCTTTCACCCAAAAGATACTTACATCCTTCTTCTTTCCTTCATTTTCCTTCCATCCTTCTTACACCGATTTGCTCAGACGGGTGTGTTAGCTTCAAGAAGCTTGGCGGCAACTCTAGTTCCCGGTCCCCCACCACGTGCCGAGAGAAACCTCGTAATTGCCTGGTTTGGCTTATTTACCTATTTTTAGTGTTACATGTTTGTAGCAACAATGAGCAAAACTAAATTCAATGCGTTCTCTTTTAAAGTAGTATTAACATATGATTACTTGATATTTTATATGGCATGGTAGTTAGGTCTTACAATTCTTCAATTAAAATTTTTGTAATAACCAGGGCTTTTTTATGAGGGCCTTAAAGGAATGTTCGAAAATGTTTGAAGTAAACATACAATCTTTTTAATAGGTCAAACTACCATTAAGTATTAAAAATAGAAAGGGAAATGTTATCCTATATCTTTATTATGACAAATTACGATAATAAGCGTGCTTCCAAAAAGGGATTCACAAAAAAGGCTTACATGTAACTATCGATAGTTATTATTAACATTTAAATATGTATGTTTATATATGTGTTATATCGACACCATCAAATATCGGTAAATAGTATAATATTTTAACAAACTATTAACACTTATATATATATATATATATAATTAGATATATCAAGTTTTATGTTAAATTGTGTATATTGCTTTAAGATAATTATGAATTTCAATTAAGCCATCATTTTCATTTAATTTTACAGGGTAATGGAAACTCGCCCTATAGTACCGTCAACCAGTACAGCGAGATCAGTGCAGACGGATGGACACTGCCTATAATACTGCGCAGTAACTCCTGCTCTGAAGCAGAGAACTTCCACACCGACTCAACTCTGTCCAAGTCGGAGCCAGCACCGGCTTGTGTTTTAGACGAACCGACCGTCCATTTGTACAACTGTTTTAAACGCATATACGCTGATATATTGCATCGCTGGCAACTTCTATATAAAAGAACAGAGGTGTGTAACTTTGTAAATGTTTTTAATAATCGATTAAATTTGTTCTCTAATTGATAGCTAAAGCTGTGTAATGGACTAGTTTCTTAGGAGTGAATCTATTTTACCGTGTAGCAACCACGACCAACCACTTTCTGGGTTGTTTCGACTGTCCACCTAGTTGGAGGTCTAGCCACGCCACGTCTACTCGCTGGTGGTCGAGAATCTTTCGGCAATAAGTTGGCTTAAGTAATTTTGAATTAATTTTAAATGAGTTTGATTTATGTCAGTGAATGTGAGTAACAACACAAACAAATTAGTTTATACGTTACAATATTTAAAACCGCTGAATTTTTCTTCGTAATAACGAAATAAAAAGTGAACCTAATAAAAATGTATTAGGTTATGAAGCTGGTGCGTGTGCGCTCAGAGCGCGCGGCGTGCTCGGGCGCGTGCGAAACGGTGTGGGAGTGCCTGTGCCGCGGCGGCGCGTGCGCAGGCTGCCGGCGGCCCGCGCTGCGATGCGCCGTGTGCGCGCTGCCCGTGCGCGGCCTGGCCGTCGCCTGCGCGCTTTGCGGGCACGCAGGACACGCACACCACCTCCTTAAATGGTACCCGCCCTTTCCTGTGTTACAAGTGTCGTCTTTGGACGACATATGCGCGAAGACTTGTGTTTACCAACATCGCGTATAGACGACATCCACGTGTCGACCTGTGTGCCCTTTCATTTGAGCGTGAGCCCTGCGATATGTTTATATTTACGCATAATCTACATCGATTACCATTCAGCAATGTCTCTCCGACGGTGCTCACTACTGTAGCAAAATAGTTAACGCATCTGTTGACTCGGGTAAACAAAAAAAATTCAAAATTTTTAATGCAATAAATAAATTAAAAGATAAACTAAACACAAGAAGGAATCTAATGTTTAGAACGAAGAGGTCTATATTTGTTGTGGAACGCCTGTCGCCGTCTAACGAGACATTGCATTCTGCAGCAAAATTGAAGCCGAAGAAATACGTTTGGATTAGGGATGTTAGGGTTTTGTGTTTGCAAAGCATAAGCCATCTTCGTTGTCTTGTTAATCAAAACCACTATGCCCAAAATAAGTTAAAATTATTGCTCCGTTTTATTTATTACAATTTTAATTCTCATATTAATGGTGTTACGAAATAATCAATCGAAATTAATACTTTAAAGATTCTTTACAAAAATATAGATAATTGCGCACAAAACTTATGATTTTTATAGAAGTGTATGTAGTAATAATTTTTATTTGTGTTAACGGAGACTTAGTTAAATTTTTTGACTATAGATATGCTGTTTATAGATTACAGGATTCTCAAAACTCGACTAGGATGAGACCTCTTAAAGATGAATTTGGATTGCCCACCAAAAAGTCCTATCATATATAAAAAGAAACATAACATAAATAAAATAAATTAAATCTTTATTGAATTTTCTATTATATTTTGTATTAAAATATTAATAAATGTTTCTATTTTAGGTTTACACATCATGACAACTGTCCGACAGGATGTGGCTGCAAATGTGTTATCGAAGGCACATCTGTATGGAAAGGTGTTAAATATGCTTAAATTAAGTGACATTTATAAGTTAATATATATATTTTTAACAATTATAAGATTTTAAATTATTCGAATTATATTTTTTTCCCAAACTAACACCTCCTTTTAATAGACACCAAGTGCAGTTGAACTTCGTCATACAGAATAGGTTCATTTGTAGAGCCTCGAGAGAATTCAGGTTCATAGAGAAGACCTCCACCTAGATCTGAACCTACTCCCTACTAACTTGTAAATTCCTTTTGGACTGCTCTTTTCAGTTGTAAATAATCACTCATAGCAGTCCCTGCCGTGTACGATTCATTGAAAATAAAACAGCAGTTTCTGCTTTTGTTACTTTATTTAACAATCTTCGTAAATTTATCATTTTATATAAATACGCAATGTGTATGTGCTTATAGAAAGATGTGTGAATTTCAAAATTAGTATATATATACTGAAAATTGTTAAAAAAAAATTTTTACAATTATACAAATTATTTGCTTTTGTTCACAATAACCTAAGTCTTTTTGCCAATTTATTTTTTTAATATAAAATGCAAATTACAAGTAGCATCGTGATTTGTGAAAAGCTTATTTTTTAAAAATATATCTAAGTACTGATCTTTTATCATTGTACTTATAACGAAAAACCTTACTTTTTCAATCTTTGTAAACAAACGTTTGAGATATGTCCTTGTATAACCTAAACTTAAAAAATCGACAGGCATTTGTACTATTGTAAAAAAACGTTAAAACCATTTGTGCATGGAATGAAGACGGTAATAAATATTTTAGCTCTTTAGACATACTTTTCGTAACCGTAACCACAACCAGCAGATGACAATGTGTCGCAACAAGCTTCATAAATATGTATAGCGTAAGTGAAATATAATATGTAACAAGGTCAGTTAATTTTAAACATCAATGTATCTTACGTTTTACGTAATCAGCGAAAAAGGTAATTGCATGAAAAAAGTTAAATAGTAATTGATAAGTTAGCTATTTGTTAACTTCTATAGCCAACAACTCAACTTATATTATTAAAAAGATATTGATAAAAAATAAATATTTTTGAAATTTTAAAATTTGATCATTTTTATTATATAATGTAAAATATTTACATAGAAAACAAAATCTTGTTAGCTTTAAAATTATGTAAGTATACATATATCAAGTACATCATGTTTTGTCATTCAACCGAGTTCTGCATACATTATAAAGTAATTGAGCCTTAGATATTCCAGAAAATACTATAAAAAATGATACGGTGTTTTTTTTAAACATTATTTGTACATTGTCTTATCTATTATCCTTTTGTCTAAAAAAATTAAATATCTGCCTAAGAGCAAAGCTGTCAAAATTTGTAATTATTGCAAAAGCTCTATAATTATTACAAACATTAATAAAAACTAGTAATTAATCAGTTTGTGCACATAAATCACAATATCCTATAAACATTAACCAGGTACTAATATGCACATTTTACTTATACTTGTAGTTATAATATGTTTTATTAAAAAATAAAACTTAAAGTTCTATTAAATTTGAAAAACGGCCATTAAAAACACACACTATGTTACTTCGTTCAAATTTTTTACATAAGTATTTTTAATATTATTATAACAAATAATATTTTTCATTTTTAATGTTTTATTATAAACGGCCATTACTTTACGATAAGTAGTTTTATTTATAACGCAGCCTTCTTTTTTCTTTTGGTATCGCAATAGCTTTAACACAATAAAATAACGAAATTAATATGATATCGATTGTAAACATAATAGACACCAGTTTTTTTTTCTAAGCTGACTACATCTAAATATTTAACATCTCTATTGACTAGAATAAAAAAAATTAACGAAGAAGGATTTATTCAACTAATTAATCTAAACTGTTTTACTATTTCACGAAAGTGCCTAATATTTTTTGTTCGTAAAACCAATCTACGCAATACCTTATATCGAAAGCGACTACAGTATGTTGCTTCATTTCTCTTTAGAATAAACCTAGATGTTTTGGGTTAATTGAACAGTTTCTAGTATTATTATTATCTGTTTAACATTGCACATCGCAACCGATATAAGGAATGATTACACACATGGCCCGAGGTTTGGCTAAATCAGACTGTCTCAGTTGCTTCTATTGAACTACGTTTTTAAGATAATTCAACTCATGCACGACGCAACGGGGCGACAAGTTTGATCTCAAAGTCGAGTTGTTCTATTGTAGCAGCTAAAACAATAAAATAACTTCATTAGTTTCTACTTACGTCACATCAAAGATAACAATAATCATAAAAATCTAATTATTAGTGTTGTGTCTACTTACAGGTAATTAAATATATATAAAATGATGTCTTGAATTAATTAAAATATTAAAAAAAATCGTTGGTAATTTCTATTATTAAACACTGTACAAAATTTTAATTATAAACGAATGTATGAATAAATTATAAGAAAGAATATAAAATTTCTTGTTGCGCGTTTTGTATTTAATTATATGAAAAATCATTTTATAAAAATAAAAAAACAATACAGATAAAACTTGCTTATATTAGAAATGGCGGTTCTACATAAAACTAAGTTATATAAAAGTAATACTTAAAAGTAATCTCAGCTATAACAACCATTAACCACTAATCAGTGAAACAATTACAAAGCAGAGCTTAGTCGGCAGTTGTACCACAAAAAAGCAAATTGAAATGAATAACTATGAATTTCCATGCTTCTATATTTTACGACAGTTAAGTTTTTACACATTTTAGTGGTGTTTTTGCTTACAAATTATGTTTCAGTTATGAATATGAAAATATGAAATGTATAAACACTGAAAATTTAAGGCATCCGGGGTTTTATCCTTGTTAACAATGAAAAACAATGAGATAAATATTTATTCTTTCGAACAGACTTTTCTAAGCACTTCCGAAAGGTTAAGACATTGATACAGCGTGAATTTAAATAAGTATTTATACAGCCAGTTGATTCTATCGAGAAATGTAAGGATATATCAACCTCATTATGACCATCACACTTGTACAGCCCTTAAACTATTTTACAATAACTGCGGATTAAATCAGCAAAATAATCAGGCCGCTTCTGATGGTTTTGTTAAAATAAATTGCGCAGTACTAAAATCGTACAGATTCATTTTTAGTCTTGAACGTGACTTCTTTATATTTGACGTTTAGCACATTTCATCAACTCGTAAGTATTCGTTGAAATTAGTCTACGCGCGTCTGGCGTAAAAATGGTGTGAGGATGATGAGCGTTATGCGGTTGTTGGCGTACCTCTCGAGCAGGCGTCGCTTTAGTTCCGGTGGGTACGTAACGTAGATGTAGTGGTCGTCGTGGTCATCTTCGAGCGCGTCGTCGGCTGCCAGCCTTTCGCCGCGCGTGGGCGAAGAGTGCGTGGTCATGGATACTGAGGCGCTGCCCGCGACGCTAGCTTCCTCCGAACTGTGGAACATTCGGCGTCATGCTCTGAGTAAACGGGAACATTGAAATAAAAAAATACTATGTATGCATTTTATGATTATATCAACTGGCATATTTATAATTATCCTACCATTGCTGTTCAAGTGGCATTCTAATAGCTGAAATCTCTTTTAAGGTAGCGAAGCTTAACGGTTGTCCGAGAGCCCCGCATCCTCCGACGTAATATAGGCATCTTCTAGCGATGAAAACTGTAGCCCATTTACTGTTTTTTTTTAATTCGGGGAAACAAGATACGGTGCAAAAAGAGCTAAGGCAAAGGAGCCAAAAGTTTTACCCAAGTGGTGTCCAGGAAGTCCCTCGTCACGAACGCGAAGTACGCAAGCATGTTGAGCTTGTGGCTTATGTAACCAGTAACATAATCGTTTCGTTTCCAAACAATCTCTTTACTTTTTTAGTTTTTCATCTTTCAGCGTACCGCGCTAAGCATAAATATGTACCTGTTGCTGTACGAAGCGCTTTGTCCACAAAAGTTTACTTCAGCCGATTCATAAGATTTGAAACCGTGTTGGACGTGAAATTATAAATGTTTATTACATGGAAGTATTTTCAACAAATATCTATCTTTCTGTGAGAAATTTATAACGTTTGGAAATTTAAATATCGGACTAATACCTTTTTGCTTTAAAATGATCAAATCATATTATAACTTGTCGACGTACCATACAGAAAAAACATTTTCGCTTTGTGCGCCATTGTAGTTAAATAACTGTAGTGTTCATTATTAGCAATTTAGTTAATCACCGTCATCATCATGATGGCCGATAAACGCCCACTGCAAGGCATACCGGTTTTGCGCTTGCCAGGACTATGTCATCGGTTCATCTAGAATTCGGAATTCAGTTATGCGTATGCAAAAGTGTATACTCGAAAACGATCCAAATGATGTAGTAGCACATGCAGAGAGCTAACGCCAGGCCGGTGGCCAGCGCTAGTAGCAGTGGCCAGGGGAAAGCCCGCGTAGCCGGTGCTGCGTCCTCCCAATATCGGTCGCAGCTCAAATACCAGCACACTGCGCGCTGCATTTCCTCTGAAGCAGAACACATTACTTCAAAGTATCTAATAAAAATTTCAAATACTTTTATACGAATAAGCATGTACGCATACTTTTGAATCGTTAATATTTTTAACATTATTAACAGGTTAGTGTAGTCAGTCACATGCTATCACTGGTTCGGAATGTTGATCTGCTGAGAAGAGTTAGAAAGTAAACAGTCGCTCTTTTTAAATAAAATTTCACAATATTTGATGTATACATTATAATATCAACCCTGAAAATGAGTGAACTAACCTAGTTGCATACATTCTGATTAACTTAAAACACTTGAATACTATAATAGGATTTATTAAATTTATACTTTTAATTTCAGCTTTAAACTATGAAAAAGAAAGTCTGAGATATCTTGTGGAACTTTATAATATATGCGTACACGCAGACTTATGAAGAATTTGATACCTGGATAATAAAATTAATTCATCTATTTATTTATTAATATGAAAGCTTGATCCACCGGAGAATAATTTTTTGTAGTATTATACTTTTGTAAGCTCAATTTGTGAGTCTAGATCTTGGAAAAACTTTAAAGGGATACATTCTCTTTTTTATTTGTTGTCAATTAATGTACGGTACACCCTTTTCAAAAAATAATTATTGTAAAATTAAAAAATAACGTTACAATTATAATAATTTGATTAGAAAAAGCGTTTTATGATTACTACATTACCATCATTTATAATAATTATTGTTTACTACCTATCTCTGCAAACTTTATTTTGCTAGTAGCTATTGGTCTATCGTATTCGATTAGAAAACATAATGTAACTTATTTTAAAGAGATCTCGTTATACAGACTGGTAGAAAATATGTATTAAATGATGAATAGATGATATAAAAGTATTAAAGCTCTTTGCTAAAAAAGTAAGATATACATTTAAAGTTTTTAAACTACAAGTTTTATCAATCACCCGGTATATACTAAAGTTATGTCAAATTATATAGTTATGTCAAAAGAACTGTAAAAATGTCAATAGAGAAACACCCCAGCTCTATATTATTTGTAATAGTGATGGAGTTGTGCCACCGTAACAAATTCTAGCACTATACCACATCATCCATAAATTACAGAATTTTCAATGAGAAAAATATTATTTTCTCTTTAGTGCGCTTATTTAAACGTTTCCTAACACAAAAGCTTCTTACTTATACAAACAATCGGCGTTTCAGCCCCTAGACGCCTATTACAAACCATAGGTCTCCCCCAAAGATATTACGGTACATCCTATCCATAATCGCCAAGTTTGGCAGGCTAGTTGGTGTTCACAAAGTCGTATTATGGTCCATAAAGGACGCTGCTCCCCACCTTCTGGAAACTTGTTCATGAGCAGTAGCAATCCAATAATTGATGCCGTATGAATTATATAAGATTGTATCGCTGGAATGGAACTCGCGACCTACAATCGCAAGTCTAAATCCTCAACCACTGGGCTACCACTGCAGATAATATAAAAATAATATACAGATAATGTAGAATTATAAAATACCAATATACCTACCTTCTAGTTCTGTAAACTGGTGTTGTGTTAATTGTAGTAAAAGCGTTGCAATGCAAGAATGCACCACTCTTTCGCATCGCACCTGATTAAAACAGAACCAAAATTAGATTTACTTTTATTTAGTTTACTTCAACCGCATCAAATGTCAGTAATACGTTCATCATTATTATAAAATTCATAGGATGTCAACTGTTGGACTAGGTTCTGGCTCATAGATTTACAATACCACCGGTTGGAATCTGCCAGCATCGAGCGTCTTTCAACAACCTTAACCAGGTGGACTATCATCCTTACGGGTGGACGACCTATGCTGCGCTTGCCGGTTTGTAGTCTCAACTACAGAAAACAGCGGCCATCTTTTCTGCGCGCTCTGTGGCCTGCCCGCTATCATTTCAACTTGTACATCCGTTGGACTCTATGATTTATTAAAAATATAAAGATTCTTTGTTTACAATTATAATAGAAAGCTGTATCTAGCCTAAAATAATCGTTTCAATTTTAAAATGTAGCATGATAGTAATATATACATAACGCAATTAATTTTTGATTTTATAGGTTTACTGGTATATTTTTACATGAGTTACCTTTAGAATCTGTAGTCTTGTGGGGTCGCATGCTGCACGCTCCGCTTGCAAATCTGCTAACCTCTTTTGTCTGCTATCTGGTGGTAGCGATGACTCGACAGTGTCGGCGTCACATAACTCTGCTGTCTGGTTCGTGTCGCCATCATTCTCTTCCCTTCTTTTATCATCTGCTTCTGTCACAATCAATAGTAATAACGAATTATTTTCTTACAATATGTCTTCTTTTCTTTTTACTTATATGTGCGGTCTCATGTTTTTAGACAAGTACAAGATTTTGTATTACAATACTTTGTGTATTAGCCGTAAGAATTAGGTACTCTTTCTGCTCTTCGTGTCTCTTCCTATTATTTAAAGATTTTGAGTAAATAATTATTTATATAGCAAATAATATGTTTTTATGTGTGCAATAAGAAGTTTCCATTAATTTCCACCTAAGTCACGATATCCTTGGAACCGAAAGACATAGAGACTAAAAAATTGGTAGAAGCATTCCTTTCGTCGAGCAGAACTTAGCTAAGAGCTAGGATAGGGACTAAAGACTTTACAAAGTTCCATTCACAAGGGGGTCAGCTTCAATTGTATGCGAAATGCTTGAGCAACAAGTACCCGTATCATCAGTGTCTGGTTTTGTCTTGGGACAATCGGGTGCAGGCGGAGATCCGAATGCAGCCCGTGAATGTTGGCGACGTCGTTGAGGGGCCTTCGCTAAGCCCCGTGCCCCCGCCGGTGCCAACGCGCGCCGCGCAGCTTCCAGATCCTTCCACACTTCCACATCCGTGACAGGTTTTCCGCCTCCACTTAAAAGCCCGTGCGCCACCAGCACCTGACAGCGCATGATGTCACAGTAATCTGCTAGACACACTGCGTCTTCCGCCTGAATGAACGATAAATATGAACCAAATACAGATTTTATTTACTCTTTTTCAGTTGCGTAATGGTGGATTTAATAATACTATTTATAATTAATATTTTAACTGATCCTATTGTAATTTTAGCAGGAAGACTATAAGGCAATGGACGTTCTGCGGCTGAAATAATTATAATAATGAATTAAAATTTATTTCATAAAAATGAGATGTAGATATCAATTATAATATTTAATTATTGTTTCTTTTCCCTTTTTCTACCTTTTGATTTACATTAAATATTGTAATAACAAATAAAATATTTTTGAAATACTATTTACAATTTTACGGGTAAATTTATTTTCACTCAATTTTAGTAGTTATAACTAGTGTAATATAATACTTATAACTTTCAATGCACCCGTAATTCTTTTAAAAGAAACTGACATAGTCAAGCATGCTTTGATATAATCGAGAACGCACTTTGTTGATCTGGGTCTTGTGTCGTTGGTCGAAGTGCGTATCGAGGTGTCGTTCCTCGTAGAAAGATTTCCCGCAGAAGGCGCAGGTCCATTGCGAGGGCCGATGTTGCAGTTTCGCGGCGTGTTGGGGCGCGAAGATGTCTCGAGCGGGATGGAAGGGACATTCCAATGGTAGCTTCACCTGTTGAATGAAAATAAGCTTAATTAAGGAGATTGATATTTTTCCATTATACACTTTGGCCATACAAAGCTTTTGTCGAATAAGATATATGTATACAGTGTAATAGAATATAGGTGTGAAGGCTTTAAGGGAAGTATATAAAGCACATTTGTCAGCAAAAATATTTCAAACTTTCATAGCTGTTTCAAACATTGCTATATAAAATAATCACTCTGGGTTAGATTAATTTATTTTTCTTTTGGAATGCGACATGCCAATAACTTCTTACAGTACAATTTTTGTAGGACATATAGTAAATGATTAATAATTTTGATATATAATAACTTAAATTTTGAAAACACTTCATTTATTATATCATCATTACGTTATTCCTTTTGAATTGATTTTTGGATAAGTTGTACCATACATGGATTGAGAGCATATGAGCATTGAACCTTTAAAATTCTTTAAATCAAATCACCCTGCATAACCCTGGGTATGTAATCTAATGGTCTTCATATACTGATTTTTGACAGACTGACCGCTAAACACTTTGCTTAGGTGATGTATCAGTAACAATTAAGAGCTTTTATATTTATTTAGGAAGTAAGACTATTACAAAGTGTAATCTAAGTGTGAATTAAGTGACTTGCACAACCTTCATATAAATATTTGAAATACTTGTGGTAGTTTTACTAAGTAGGAAACAAAAATTGCACTTATTACATCTATAATTGATCCATTAATTTTTAATGAGGTAATGAAAATTGCCTACAACGATGTATCAATATTATTAGATAATTTGAAAAACTTACTTGAAATC
The DNA here is from genome assembly GCF_028537555.1 of Battus philenor. Lineage (NCBI taxonomy): Eukaryota > Metazoa > Arthropoda > Insecta > Lepidoptera > Papilionidae > Battus > Battus philenor. The sequence goes on from NW_027181682.1 coordinate 12,074,050, forward strand.
TTTCCAAGACTGGCATCCACTTGTTTTGAATAACTTTTCTCACAATTTTTGAGTTGTCACGAGAACAAGTAATTTTGAAAACTGACGGCCCCGGCCACGGGATCAGTGTGAGGAAGAGAAGGGCCAAGACCTGCAAAATATTATATTTTAACTTATCATTTAGTCAATAGGAGACAGTATTGACGTAATAAATATAAGAAAATATTAATAATTTGTTACTATTTACATTTGAAGTAACAAGACAGAGTTAGTGCTACTAAGTGACGTCAATAGAAAGCGAGAAGAGGCAAGAAGCAAGAATTAAATAATTTATATTTTTAAATAATAGTTACCAATACGTAAAAAAAGTTTATCATGCTAGATGCATCATAAGTCAAACTGTTTCTTTAAAACGTTTTATTAATTTTAAAACAGATTATGAGTTTTTATTTTATGACATACAAATACAGAATAAAAACCATAAATAACGCATTCGCAATATATCATCGAATATGTACATGCGGAAATCGTTAACGTGCACAAGATAGGTTATGCCTGTGTTATTACATTATTGATTAATCCTCGAAAAAGTCCCTTATTGTTTTTAGTCTCAAATACAGTATAAAGTACTCACCTCGAGGGAGAACGACGTGGTCCTCATTCATATCTTGTAATCGACTTATATTTGTTGAATGTTTTTCAATTATGTAGACACCGAGGTTAGTTTACAAAGTGAGAAGAATATTAAGGGTTAAGAGCAGCCTTTACGCGCATGCGTTGGAATAACCCCTGTTAACTCACCCCTAAAGCAACTAATTCGGAGTAATTGATAGCCAGGCATCATTTTAAATATAGACGAACAATTTTATTTAAAAAAATTGGATTGGAAATCTTTACGGAAGCTATGAATGATAAATTAAGTGAATATTGGATAAAATAAATTAAATTTTCATTTTTACAATAACTTTGTACATTATTGAATCAAATTTCATAGTATTTATAGTATTGTATGCAATTCGTCTCTATTTAGGTAATCTGACTCATTATCATCATCAATGCAGCCGCAGAATGGCAACTGCTAGGTTCATATACGGGGGACATCACCGAGAGGAGCTTATGCTTCAATTTAAAACCTCAAAAATTGTAGCTATCATATTCTGTTCTCATATATTATTTGGATCTAAACAGATTTTAATTTTTGTTGTTAAAACTTATTTTTTAATTATAACAGATGTCGATAACGTAATGGCGTTATTATTTGTAATAAAATATATACAACAATTTGTTTTCAGTAACTTCAACTGATAGAAATAAGCAAAAATATTAGGAGTAAAAATTAACTTGTAATGATGATTCATAACTATATAAAAAAGGTGCAATGATTGGTTTTAGGTTTTTTGTTTACTAGGTAACAGGCTACGGGTTCTGCATTTTTAATTAATTACATAATATTATCACCATTTTTGTTAAATGCCGAAGAAACTAGAAAGGACATCTTCATATTCGAAAAACATTTTTAATATTTATTTATTTATAAAAAAAATTATATATGGAGTATTTGGTATTGGGGCATTACTCTCTTTATTTCTGAGAGTAAGTTCGTATTCTATAATGGGAACCTTCACCCACACATTATAAATCTTTCACAAATTAAATTGAAAAAGGAAATAAATGTATTTAGAAAAATATTAATTATTTTTAATTACAAAAGCCATTGTGATGTCATATTCATATTAATTTATTTTTATTCTTTTTGCTCGTCGAAACACATGCATTAATTAATTAAATGTAAAATATTCATATTATTTATGAATTCGTAGCATAAAAGTTCTAGAATCATTGGTGTGGAAAATCTACTTGAACCTTCCGTGCACTTTAAGGCGACGTATTCGTCATATCACATATAAAGTAAAGTCACAGAAGTGAGAGCGCTTTGCACGCCAACATAAGTCGAAATAATGGGCAAAGCGACCACTCATATGTAACACCTATTCTAAATACTAACAAGGCTATAAAACTGCAATTAGTCAGCCAATAAGTATTGTTTGATAACATAGTGTTATACCATAGCAATCGCTATTCCCTTAGTGGCCGCACGTTCCGCTTCCAAATCTATAATTACAAGGTTAGTTGTTTTTCTAAATAGTTAATAAAAACTTATAAAATTAAATTGCTATAAATTCTAAGTCGCTTGCTGGCAACATAAGACCAGTCTTTGTGTCGATCTTAAAGGGAGGCCTATACCTTACAAAGGGCGTCTATCAGTTGACACTGTGATGAAATTATTAAAAATAGATCAAGTAAGATAAAAAATATCAAAATCTTAATGATGAAATATATATTAAATCGAACTAATCGAATAAAACGAAATAATAATTGCATTAAAAATAACGACCACAACTTAATTCTAAAATAATAAAACGTCTGAATCACTCTTATTAAAAACGATGGTAAGAAAGTTAATACAGTAACAAATTAAATATAGTTTGAAAGCAGCTTCCATTGGCAAAAACATTTGCTTCATAAATTAAAATTTTTATGATTTGTATTTATTGTTCGCAGTGTTTTTTGTCAGTATAGAATAAAATTTACTACGGTGAACTACAAAATTATTAAAATTTATTGTTTTACGACGATTGTTTTTATGCTCATCGATAACTACGCAATGACGAGTATAATCCTAAAATAGATCAGAGTATAAAAGAATTAATTATATCTCTTCAAAATAGCCATTAAACAATTGCTAATATTTTACTAATATTAACGAACTTATACCAATAAAGCTATATAATACAAAAGCAAGTCTTCTTGTATAACATTACTATATAGCATGCTAGAAGGGTATGTGAAGTAGCATATTTAGCAGTAAGTACATAACACACATGCCGTGACATTATTCGCTCTTGGAACGAAAAGAATGGTAGGTCAAACATAAGTTGGCCTTTGTGATGTAGATACACCCACCATAAACGACGAGAATATTTTGTTAATAGAAAATTAACAAATGCATAAAACTTTTGATCGATAAGCTTCTGAATTGTTTGAGCCTTTGAATTGTTTTCAGTTTGTTTTGTAAATCATTGTCCCGGTTAAACACTGCCGACGAATTCACATCCGGCTTTTTCACCTCGGACGCATTCGCTTTATTTTCGGACGTGATTATCACTGATGAATATTTACTTATAACATAATTATTAATGTAAATCAATATAATATACTTATGTATTAGATTATCTTAGACTCCGCCATGGAGTTCTCAGTCGTTTACATGTTTTAAAGAATAAAAGGTAAAAATTGTAATTGCGTACTTTGTAAAATAGTTTATCTTAAAAACAATCAAATTAAAGCAAATAAAAAACTCATTTTTAGATAGTAAATATAAAATTATATTTATTAAAGCAGCACACAAAGAGTGGTTTTAACTACATCAATCTTTTCTCTGTATTTTTCTAAATCCTGGAACGTAAATAATAGCTGGAATGTTTGTTTTATCTATCTCCAGTATGCCTTTAGAAAACTTGAAAAATGGAAATAACGTCTAATAACGTAGTTTTGCAAAATTAGTTTCTTAATAAAATGAGTATCATACCATATAAAAAATAAAATAGATAATCTTATTATAATCTTGGTTTCACCAAAGTACCATTGAATGCAACTATTTTTACAAGAACAATATTAAATTTTGCAACAAAATAGAAACACGTTGGTGATTAGTAATATATAATAAATAGTAAGGGTAGGGTTTAATCCCATTTCCATTTACACTTCCGACACGACAAAAATATTATTTGGTCTTGTACGGATTTTACGCATCCCGTATATTTAGGAGCAAGTGTTGTATTTATTATACACGATACATTTAAAAATTTAATTTATATTAAAACAAAAAAATTTTTAGGCGTAGTTCCGCCTTTAAAATATCTTTCAAAAATTGTTTTTCCTTAAAATACAAGTCGTATTTAGCTATCTTAAATAAAACAATTTAGTATTCTATCAGAATTTTTAACAAAATCTGTTTTAGTATATTTTTAAACAAGTTTTATTTATATTGGCTGTGACGGAGTATAAGATTTTTATATTTATACCGTACCGGAACAAACAGTGAAAACTCGCTGAAAGCAATATTTGCGCATGCCCACAGCCTCCAGTTCAAGTGCCCTCCCCTCAGAAATCCGTACAGTTTCGCCTCAGCCATGTACCGTGTTGACCTCTCCAACATGATCTTTATTCTAGATCTTGTTACATGTTAATACAGTAGACGCTATATTTACAAAACGAAATAACATAATGTCACAGTTCTGGTTTTAATTACACGCGAGTTTCCTTTATAATTAAATAAATATTATTTATGAATGTGAATCGTTTGTACAAACTGTATGCTGTGTTAAGTGATACAATTAACACATTAGGTAAGTTGACACACTTTAAAAACATTGATTTAATATTCAATTCTTAAGACATGATTAAAAATTAAAATTTGTTCAATTAATGCCTATTATAAAAGTGAAAAAATGTTGTAAGTTAACCACATATTTAAACTTCTCTAATTCGTCTATTTTATCTTGCATTATCGTTTTAAGTGAAAGAGAAAATTTTTGTGTTCCAGGATGTCCAAGTCAATGAAAATTATCAAGGGACGGCCGAGCGGTGTTAAACTCCGATACGTATTTATTTTAGCATCTATTTTTGGCGCAAGTTTCTTAATCATTATTGTAAACAACGGTTCTGCAACAATTTTCTTGAAAAATGAAGTTAGCTCTTCATGGTACTCAACTCAACGATATAATCCTTTTGATTCCGGGGCAAGTTTTACAATTAGAACTGAAGGTTGCACCATTCCAGGGTTATATCCGTTTGATGAAAGTATCAAAAAGTTTATTGAGCATCCAAAACATATAAAATCATGCAATAAAACCAAAGCATCATTAGTGAAGAGCAATAGCACTCACATTTGGCTCGCAACTGAAAACATTGATTCTTTCGCATACGCTAACGTCACCTGTTGTTACAAACCATTTTACAGACCATTGGCAATAAATGACATTTCTTCAGCGGATATAGACGACAGGGTAAAATACGAAGAATGTATCTATTTCTCTGATTACATAGAAGTTGGAAACGAATTCGTTAAAATCTCTTGCGTCAGTCGCAGCAAGATTATCTACGAACAATTTTATTTGTTCACACCAAAGAAACCATTCTTATCTTACAAAGAAGATTCGACTGAAGCCCCCATAAATCAATCGGGATACAATGTAATAGTTATGGGTATCGACGCTATTTCGCGATTAAATTTTTATAGGACGATGCCTAAAACTCTATCGTATTTAAAAAAGAAAGGAGCTATAGAATTATTCGGTTATAATAAAGTTGGGGACAATACTTTTCCAAACCTGACACCGTTACTTTTAGGCATAAAGGATACTGACTTAAAAAAAACTTGTTGGCCTAATGCAAGAGCAACTTTTGATAATTGTCCTTTTATATGGGATTGGTTTAAAGAGGCTGGTTATTTTACAGCTATGGGAGAAGACAGTGCTACTTTGGGCACATTTAATTTCGAAAAACTTGGATTCAGTGGCACACCGACGGATTATTATATACATACTTTCATGCACGAAGCTGAGTTACAAGTGGGAAACAACAAAGATTTCAACTCGTTCCTCTGCATGGGAGATAAGTATTTTTATCAAGTTTTACTTGATTATATTGAAGATTTAACCATAACATTGAAAACATCAAAATTATTTGGTTTCTTTTGGGAAGTGACTATGAGTCATGATTATTTAAATTATCCAGTTCTTATGGATGATAGCTATTTGAACTTCTTGCAGAAACTAGACAAGTCCAAATACCTGGATGAAACTATTTTGATTTTAGTGAGTGATCACGGGATACGCTGGGGTGATATAAGAATGACGAAACAAGGACGTCTAGAAGAAAGATTACCGCTAGTTCATATATTATTACCTTCTTCATTTCAAGTTAAGCATACCTTGGCTTATAATAATTTAAGATCGAATAGTAGACGTCTGACAACTCCTTTTGATCTGTATGCAACCATGACAGATCTTGTGGATATAAACACGATTGATGATGAAAAAATCAAACATCGTAGTTCTTTGTACTACTCTCGTGACCGGAGTATAAGTTTATTTTTACCGATACCAACTAATAGAACTTGTCCACTGGCTGGAATTGATGACCATTGGTGTACATGCCACATAGGAAGGAAGATATCGTTGAAAAGCTTAGAAGCATCAGCAGCTGCCGTATTCTTGGTAAGGCAATTAAACGAAATGGTACGTTCTCATCCGCAATGCCATTCGTTGCTGCTTGATGAGCTATTAGAGATAACTGAGCTAGAAGTGGGAACTCCGGAGAAGGACGAAGTTGGTTGGCGTGAATTTATGGTAACAATTCGAACTGCACCTAATGGTGGTCTATACGAAGCTACTCTACGTGCAGATATCGGTGGCTGGTCATTAGCTGGAACTGTTAGCCGGCTAAACTTATACGGTGACCAGAGCTACTGTGTACACGATTATCAGCTAAAGTTATATTGCTACTGTAGATAAATAAATGTCTATTAGGATAACAAAGGTAAAAATCTGTGATATTGTTACTTGTTACATATGTGTAGCAAGAATATGTATAGACGATACAAAAATAGTATTTTTAGAACATTGTGTTTATATAGTTTGCTCAAAATGAAACTTGGCCTAAAATATGTTAACTTAATACTTAGTAGGAATTAATATTTATAGATTGCTTTACTAGCTTATTTAGACAAACGTTTTTGCAAATAATATTTCCGTAGAAACACATCTCTGTTAGACATATCAATTTAAAAAAGGGTTTTGAAAATTATAAAGTTAATGTTAAAATTGTAGACTACAACATATCATTTGTACACGTAGGCCTAAATTTAAATAGATTAGTACGTGTTACTTAGTAGTGTGACCCTATGTGCCAAAATTATGGTAATAATATACTCGTATTTTAATAATATGTATTTTCGTGTTGTATCCAAAATGTAACGTAGATAACGAAAAATATGATTTATCGTGATTTTTTAGATTTAATGACATTTGTATTATTAAAAAAAAATTAAAGTTTTATGATACTGAATTATTAAGAACACGATAATTACGTTTATTATTATTTTATACCAAACATGTTATCGATCAATTTAGGACAATATTTATGATTATGAAATAGCTGTGGATTAAATAACTTAGAAATTACGTTTTGTAAATTACAACGACTCTCTAAAAGAATCTAATTAACCTAACATAATCATATGTAGTTAAAACAAAAAAATATTTTCCGATAGATAATTATAGACGCCTCTAGTACTATATTGTTAAAAGACCTCATAACTTTGTAGTGTGAATAGGATATAATAAACTTGCCAGCTTTAATATTAAAAAAAGAGATTTATTTCAACACTGTTATTAAGTATGTTTTGTTTGTACTTATCTTTTTCAAAATATAATTTATTTTTAAATCCATAATTTGTTTTATTGGGAAAAGAGTTGCTCCTGTCATTCTTTTTGTCACAAATAATAAATTTTCAATAAATTGATAGTTCTTTATTTGGACAATGAAATAAAAAAATATAAACATTGGTGTGATAATACTTATTTATTTATTTATTTATTTAACAGTTTATTGTACACAATAAAAACACTAAAGTAACAATACAAATATAACTGACACAACAGGCACTACTTATTTCTAACCAGAAATTTCTTCCAGTAGGCCTACGGAAGGAGATTCATAAAAAGTAAGGCAGACACAACATGCACAATAATTAAATTAAAATATTAATATTATAATATTAAACTTACGTATTATTGGGACTGGAATAGTCACATTGGTAATACATGTTTAGTATTAAAAAGGTCTTGCGATTAATTTTGGTTACCTTCCTACAAATAAAACTTCAAACTGCTACTTTGTCTTTTGTTTAAAAAAAAAACATTTTGAAACTAAATCCCTATTAGCGTTAATTAATTCTTTTCTTCTTGAGGTTTCTTTACATCTAGCGAAAGCTGGCTCATGTTTTTATTTTACGCCTTATCTCTAGTAAGGTTAATGTGCGACTCGAAAATTAGGGTCGCTCCAATTTTCTTCCACAAATTTTATTCATTTCTTGCATGATTTGGTTATCTAACGACAATGGTGTTAAAGAGAATTATAACATTAATGGTTGATTTGATTAAATCTTTTTCAATGCATTACAAAATATTTTTTGTTAAAAATTTCACGATTTTATGTTTACAGAAGGTTGTGATGTTCGAATCTTACCACGATCGATTTTAATTGGCAAACTCTTATTTTCATCATACATGCATATATAAATGAATATTTTTCAACTAATTCTGATCTCAATGGTATTATTTTTCTTATTTTTCCTAGGCATTTTGTTACTTTAGTTGACAATGTCCGAAATATTTATACATGACAACGAGGACGTTACAAATCCGAGGACGTAAATTGTTATTTAAATTAGTATTGGTACATTTACACTTACAGCGTGTTTTTTCAAGAAAAATTTTGAAATATATTTGCATGTCATGGATTATTTTCAATACCAAATACCTGGACAAGTACATTACACTTACAAAATCGAGTAGATTGCAACACGCACTCTTTAATTTTTGACGATTTATGATTTTGACGGAATTTCCAGACTCAATACATGGTAATAAATTAAATGTGCCTAGATGACCGACTTTTTAGATAAGAATCGTGTTTCTACTTGGTGCTCTATTGTTCTGATAGAGGTTTTCATAATCCTGTCGTATTATTTCGCGCTGTTAAAAAGTTAGCAAGAGAGCCTATTGCAGAAGGCAACTTAGAGACACTTCTTGAATACTCACTACCATCCATCATAGATATAAAGCTATCCTAGGGAAGTAGGTAACAAGAAGATGAAATAAAAATACGACAGAGACGATTGTTGTGTGTTTCGTAATTGTTTGTTACCTGCAATAAGACAAAATTTTTGAGCCTGTTGTATCTAATTAGTTTATTATAATATACTCGACTCCTATCGTTTATAAAGCTGTTTTAAAACATTTCTTTACTTTTTAATTTACCATTTCTTACTATTTCAGCATTAAGATATTCACTCCTGGATACAAGCCTCCTCCAGAGACTTCAAAAAGGTCTGTGGTCCCCATTCCAAAACTTTAAAGCCTCTGCAGCCCATGTTCGACGCGATTTCAACTTATTATTTATTAATAATCTGAACAATAATAAACCCTTATAAATCTATCATATATTTGACATTGATATGACACTTGTTTAAGCAAATTATTATAATTTGAAGATAATAATTTAAATTTGGCTCATCTTGAAACAGTTATTTTTAACGATCAACCAAACTATTACATAGCAACCATCATGGTTCCTATGTAATAGTTTTTGAGTTAATTTTTAAAAAAGATCATTACGTTGTTATTGATTTACATAATTCATAATAATATTATTGATTGTCTTAATTTTGCCAGTTTATGAAACAGATATACTAGTTAATGGTTTATTGTATTTATAATTATAATTAAATTTAAAATGAAAGTTTCTGCAATGCATGTAACTTCTTTAATAAGAATATAATGCTGAAATTTACAAAGGTTTAAAATAATATTTTGACATACATGTCAATCAAACACAAGAACAATCGAAACACCATTTTACACATAACTTATTGATGTGTCCTTTCATTATCATAAAGCGGAACAAACACTCGCGTACGTGTAAATAAATTAAAATGTGAATGTTTATTTTTTCAGTATGGGACGTATTGTTGCTGGAGGTGGTGGTGTAGACGGCAAGTCACCTGTCGTTATTAACTTTGGCCTGCCTGTGCGCTTGCGATACCTTTTTCTGGTCGCGACAATTTTTGGAGGAAGCTACATCATCATATCATTGACTACCTATAAAAATGTCTTCTTTTTCGATAATGGAGCATATCTCAGTTTGCCTAGCTTCTACTGGGAACCACATTTGCGAGAGAATGGTAACAGCTTTGCAATCAGAACTAAAGGTTGTAGTATACCAAACCTCGAAATTTATGACGAAGACGTGAGAAAGTTCGCTGAGTTTCCCCATGGCATAAAATCGTGCCCTAATGGTGATAAACCATTGTTACTTAATAATAGAACTTACATACAAGTGGTTCATGAAAATAAGCAACATTATAACGTAAGCGACGATGGAAACTTTTCTTGTTGCTATAAAGCATTTAACAGACCAACAGCCGTTGAAGATATAACGTCGACTAAAATAGACGATCGAGTACAATATAAAGAATGTGTTTATTTCGAAGATTTCATTAGAGTTAAAGATGAATTTGTACGAGTTTTGTGTTATTTTAATGGAATCGAGGCATATCAACAATTCTTTTTATTTGCACCCTATAAAGAATTTACTATACCTGCTAAAGATGGGCTCGCAAACAAACCGGCTTATAATGTATTGGTCATGGGAATCGATGCAGTTTCTAGAATGAACTTTCACAGAACGATGCCAAAAACGTTACAATTTTTAAAAAGTAACGGAGCTGTTGAATTTTTGGGCTATAACAAAGTTGGTGACAACACGTTTCCTAATTTGATACCGTTGCTGCTGGGTATTAATCATAGAGAATTAAAGACTACCTGCCTTCCTAATGATCAGTCAACATTTGACAATTGTCCCTTTACATGGGAGTGGTTCAAACAGGCAGGATACCACACAGCATTCGGTGAAGACTCTTCTACGCTTGGCAGCTTCAACTACTTAAAGGTTGGCTTCAGTAAAACCCCAACAGATTATTACCTGCATACTTTTATAAACGAAGCCGAAAAACATTCCGGAAAAATCAAAGACTTCAACTCATATCTGTGCATGGATGGAAAGTACTTTTTTCAGGTATTATTGGATTATATCGAAAACTTAACAATGACACTGAGATCTTCAAAGTTGTTTGGTTTCTTTTGGGAAATAACGATGAGCCATGATTATCTTAATTATCCTATGGTAATGGACACAAGTTATGATTTCTTTTTAAATAATATGCGAAGGTCCACATATTTGGAGGAAACAATACTTATTCTTTTAAGTGACCACGGCATTAGATGGGGAGACATAAGGACTACAAAACAAGGACGGATAGAAGAACGATTACCGTTTGTATACATTTTAACGCCGCGATCGTTTCGTAAGATCTACAGCGAGGCGTACCACAATTTACAATTAAACAGCAAACGTCTCACTACACCATTTGATTTGCATGCGACTTTGAACGATCTTGTCGATTTAGAAAATATTGAGAATGAGAAGATAAAATGCCGAAGTAATTACGTCTATGCTTTCAACAGGGGTATTAGCTTATTCCTTCCAATACCAGATAATAGAACTTGTGAAATGGCAAAAATCGACGATCATTGGTGTACATGTCACAGTAGTAAAAAAATGTCTCTTCGTAGCAATAAAGCCATTGAAGCCGCTGAGCACTTGGTAATGCAACTTAATACTCTACTTTTAAGTCACATGGAATGTGCGCAACTTGAGCTTGCTGAGTTAATAGATGCAGTAGAAATGGAAGTGGGAACCCCAGATAAACGCGAAAAAAGTTGGCGCGAGTTTATGGTGACAATACGCACAACACCAGGCAATGGAATATTTGAAGCAACACTTAGACAAAGTAAACTTGTCTGGTCACTTGCTGGCACAGTCAGTAGACTAAATCTTTATGGTGATCAAAGTCGCTGTGTGCGTAACATGGAACTGAAATTATATTGCTTTTGTAAATAATAACTACGAACTCATTAATGTATGAAAATAACTTGTCGAATTGTTGAATTGTCGCTCGCTGTTTGTAACCGTCGCGAAGATCTGAGCTGCTTACCTAAACTATTTTAGCGCAGTGCGGGCTACTTCATGTACGTAAATTTAAACTGTTATTTCACAAACATTCTACGATCAATTTCATATTTTGCATGCAATCGTGTGGACCCTACGAATTTATCAGAACAAAGCTACGAAAGCAACATACATTCGCATATCGTGATAATTCAATAACACGTATGTACTCACTGATTAAAACGTTTTACAACATTAAGTAAATTACATAGAGAAGGAAAAATTTATTCATATCTGAGTGTTTTAACATCTAATCTGGATTATTGTATAAACTTATAATAAATACTACATTAGCTTGTAAGATAGCCAGTAACATTATATTTCCAACGAACGCTATGGTAATTTGTAAGATTTAGTTCCTAGTGTTGGTAGGTTCAGTAGAAAATAAATTATAAAAAACGTTATCTAATTCAAATATTTCACATTTATTAGCAACTTTTAATTTATAGGTATTTATTATAGTGAACTTCAGATTATACATAAATCTTTTTTCAATACCTATTGAAAAATTATATATCTTCAATCACGTGCCTTTTGTTATTACGGATTGGCCTGGTTTATAATAAAACTTGTGTAGATTTACAGCACGACGAGAAACGGTCTCTTAAGTACGAAGAATGCCTTAGGTGCGTTTTAATTTTGTTTCTTTTTAAATAAATAAAAAGTATTTTTTCATAAATTTGAGTTTGATTTTTTAATTAAATACTCCCGCTCCATAACATGTATTTAATAATTTACTAATAATAAATGATAACAAATATCTAGTTACAACTTATAAAAAATGAGTATATTATAACAGTTCTGCCTTTTAATTTTTAGTTAAACATGAATTCTGTGAAGATTTGCTTAAATCATTATAATCTTTAACATTCCTGGTATTGAGTGAAAACTGTTCACAAAACTTTTTAATATTTAATCTTTAGGCAATAAAACACATTTGCATAATTTTCTCAGTAAATTCATTTGATTTTTTATTTGAAGCTGTGATTATACAAACAGTCTGGATTTTACCGCCACTTTAATCAATAGACATGAAATAAAATTTAAAATTACGCCAAAATCAATTAAAATTAAGCTTTTTAATTCGTTCTTTTTTCGTTTTTATATATTTCAATGTGACAGTTAAACTACTTTATTTTGCTATTATTCAGTATTTCGAGACATAGTAAGTAGACATCATACATAGCTATGTTTTCATACATAGCTTACAAGTAAAAAGAAAATATTCTTGGATCTATCTTGGTCGATAGTATATGGAGTATATGGAGTAGTTTGTATAATCACTGGGACGGCGAAAAGAAAATTTTATAGGAAAAAATGTGCTTAAAATTTTATCGTATGAAGTTATTATTTCTCATATCTAGCAACATTTGAATAAAAAGCAACTGCCTAATGACACATTGTTGACAATTATGAAATGTGTCGTATTTATACCATTTCGATAAAATGTGTAAAAGTTGATTAACTATTCAAAATAAAATATATTACGTCACGATGGCTCTTATGTTTAGAATATTATATAGAACTAATCGATGTATTAACTATAAAGTATTGCCCATGAAATGGTGTACAAATGGATCAAATCCTGTTAGAATTTTAGGTAGTGGAATTTGTTCATATAATAAATTCGCGGCACCGGTGTATATAAATGAAAGTAAACATATACTTCTATCAATACGTTCATGTTCCACACAAAACAATGCTGGCGCAAAACCTCCTCCAGAGACGAAATCAAAAAAAGGAATTATACAGAAATTTAAAGAAATGTATAGAGACTACTGGTATGTAGTGTTACCTGTACACATCACAACATCGGCTATATGGTTTGGAAGTTTTTACTATGCTGTGAGTAGGTAAGTTAGAACTATTTTATAATTTATTTCAATACTTCATTGTAATTTAATCTAAACTTAGTAGGCACTGCTTGATTTCAACGCAAATTTTATTTCAGCCAAATATTAACATATTTTTGGTCGATAAATCTGAGAAATTTGTATGTTAATTATTATCTGATTTTTTGTAATTTTTTTAATTGTACTAAAGGTTTACTCGACTATTAAGATACTATATGTTCTCATAGCCCCTAAAACATCAATTTGCTAAATAATTGTAAAAAATTGAGTTTCAAACTGTCATTCCACACTTTTTTTATTTACAATACCACCATATCACACCTATTTCCAATCCCCTTTTTGGTAATATGTGTTAAAACTTTATAGGGTTGAGAATTTAGCTCATTTACTACACAACTACAATTGCTAGTTTAACCAATTAATGTAGGGTACTGCCTGTTCATAAAATAATGATTTCAAAAATAATATATAATATTTCATAAATAATGTAATGATAGCATATTAGGAAAAAGCTTTATCAAAGTTGGGATTACTACATATCAACATTTATTAACTGCAGCCTGCAGACTTTCCTGCCAGATGTTATTGGGCTTCCTCATACTAATTAAAAACAACTTATTTTAAAATGATCACTATGCAGAGTGTAGTTAAACATTTAACACAAGTTTGCTATAAAAACACAAATTCCTTTGCCAAATATTTGTTTGTTCTACTCATGTTTTATTAATAATTCCTATATTAAAATAATTTCAGTGGTGTGGATGTAATTGGTTTATTGGAGAATTTTAATGTGAGTGAGAATTTATTATCACCTTTGAGAGACTCAAGTGCAGGATACTTTGCTATCGCATTTGCATTATACAAATTGGCTACACCACTACGGTATGCTGTCACTGTTGGTAAGCAAATATATTTTAATTTTTGTTGTACTTGTATTTTAATCAAATTAAATAATATGTAAATCATTTAGGTGGCACTACATATGCTATCAAGAAGTTACAAACTCTAGGTTGGATTAGACCTGTACCTTCAAGGGAAAGAATAAAAGAAATGATTCAAGAAAGAAAAGAAAACCTTCAAGGTCGAATTCATGAGAGTAAACAACATTATCAAATTCAAATAAAAGAAAAGGGCACTCATGTGATGGAAGAAATGAAAAGGTACAAAACCGAAATTCGCAATATTAAAAGCAAAGTAAAGAAGATGTAGATTATGAACACACTATCTTGGATTCCATGCAGTTATTAAAATTTAAAAAGAAAAAAATACCATTTTATATTGTGGATATTTATTATAGATTAATCTAGGGGCGAAAGAAATGTCATTACTAGGTTTGTGTTATATTTTTTTTATTTGTTCATTCATAACATAAATATAAAAGTAATCCTTAACAAATTATTTTTCAATTTTTCCATCAAGTAATTGATAAAAACAATCACAATTCAATCAGCAAAATGTACAGATATCTTATAATCCTAGTTCTGTTAAGTACCTACAAAACAAGACAGCACAAGACTGGAATGTTTTTAAAAAGAAATGACTTTGTCACATTGTAATAACATGTCACAATGCATATGTCCCAAGTGTGTGCTGCCATGTCTGGAATTACTAAATGCATTTAAATAAACATTTTACTGCCATCACCAATATTACATAGTGATTTTTTAAAATTACAATATTTATCAATTTTGATATATCTATTATTTGCCCAAATTTGTAATAAACTAAACATCTGTATATAACAGTTTATTGTCCTTATTTGTGTTAAAGATTTGATCACTAGTTTAATAAGGAAACTATAAGAGGCAAAATATTGTCTAACTTGGTATCACAAAGCATCATAGGCAATTGTACGGATAATCAAAAAATCACAATTGTAATAGTAACCTACATTTATGCAATAATACTAAAATAAAAATATAAATTTTATAACCTACTTATTATCAATTACAAAACAGAATGAACAACATTCTATTTAATGGTTAAACTACAATAAAACCTTTTACATCAATGGTATTAATGAACTTTTTTAAAATTCTAAGCTAAATTCAAATTTGAACATTCTAGAGATAAAAAAATTAAATTATAACTTATATTAAAGCTGGTTTTATAAAGTTACCTTAAATTGTTCTTTTATTACATGTATAATGCTGATAAGGAATAATATTTAGTAATTGAGCAGTTCGCATGAAGGAACATAAAATAACTTTATGCCTGTCTTGATGTTCAAGAACTTAATGCTCATTTTAATTGTGACTGAGCTCACTTAACCCATGTACTTGTATGAAGCAGGAGATAAATGCGGGGCTGGAGGCATTCCAGGTCCTGTGGCAGCTCCAATAGTTGCCAGGTGACAGGAACGGCACATTAATTTGCCTTGGAAAAAAACAAATTCATATATTACATACTTAGATTTCATTAATAAAAATTAGTGGGTGGTAAATTAAAACATATATATATTATAAATTTTATAATATAACTCTTGCATCACAGCCAATGAAATATCATATCTCACTATGGAACTTTTTACCACTCAATGGCCACATTGAGATAACTAATTAATTTTGTTGTCATATACACAAAAATGCTTAAGAAAAATCTATACATTAGATACAATCATATTGGAATTACTTTTTTTTAAGGCCTGAATTTGTAGGTATTTTAAAACACCAAATAGTTGCCAAAATAATTTTCTCTTGTTAGATATAATAGTAATTAAGATGAATGTGAATTCAATCTAGTTGTTTAATACATTCAATAAGAAAGAATTGTTATTTAAAATATTTGTAAGTGTGTTACTTAAATAAGTTTATGTGAATTGAACAATTACCATTTACACAGAAAATGTCTTTGTTTTGAATCATTATCAGATCAAGTTACTAAAATTATTCTTTTATACAAAAGGGCTTATTTACTTATTTAATAAGATTGTCTTCAAGAACTCTAAATCATTACAGCAACAATATAATCATGTCTGCGAGAAAAGGGTCAAAATTACCAGCCAATGGATAACAGCGTTTATCTGGTTCATCAGTAAGCTGCATCCCACAAACACAGCACATGTAACAGTCAACATGGAAGTCACGATCCATAGATACCACACGCACCGTTTCATCTGTGCCTTCTACTGGTGTGATACCTGCAATTTAATACCCATATAGTGACAACACAATCTAAATAAAACAGGAAAGTGCCAAAAATACCAAGTGATTAACAAAAAATTACTATCACAACTTTAATATTACCTTTGCCACAACTAGCACACTTTGGTGCAAACATACGATGGTAGTCATTTACACAGTAGATTTTATTGTCCACATCAACAGTAAATGGCACTCCATCCAAGCATTCATTGCAGATACAACATCGAAAACATCCAGGATGATAAGATTTGCCCATTGCTTGCAAAATCTGTAGAAAACATCAGAAAAGAGACATAAACAAGGAAATATTTATTAAAATTTTTAGAATCTCAAAAGCCAAGCAAACATTGGAATACACTTTACCATTTCCATTATCAGATGTCCACAGATTGCACATTTCTCAGCAGTTTGTTGGAATCCAGAGTACTAGAAACATTAAATAGCATTAAAGGCGCTTTCTGCATACTTTTCTATTTGTTTTATTTAATTTTCCAAAAAAAATTTCCACATCCTGGTTTATAAACCAGATGAATTATTACTCACAAATAAATATAATAATGATATAACTTAGGCACACATTATTCAATGAAAATTAGATTATTATAATATTAAAAGTAAAACAAACCAAGTAATCCTCTTCACAGTAAACTTTTCCATGAACATTATAGAATGCTTTCCCACGCAACGCTCGACCACAAGAGCAGCAAATGAAGCAGTTGGTATGGTACAAGTTGCCCATGGCTTGACAAGCCTGTCCAGCCCCTGTCACTCCACCCCGGCATGTATGGCAAATGCCTAAACAAAATCAATTAATGCATATCAAATATGATATGTTTTAAAAAATGATTATCATATCATAATAACTAGGCAATGAATGCTTCGAAAGAACAGAATGAGAATTAAACATATATATATATATATAAAGTTCTGATTGTAGTCACATTATTCAATGAACATATCATAATTTTGCTTTAGAATAACTTGATTAGTTTTTGTCCATTCTCAATAAATAAAGAAAAATTTGTAACTATTAACTATAATAATAACATGAATCAGATTTTGATCAATATTGAATATATGAACATTCATGTTTTAAAATAAATTTAGCAATAAACATTGAACTCAGAGAAATAATATATATATATATATATATATATTATTATATATATATATATATATTACATTCAATATTCATTGAACATACCAAAATACTCTCCATCTTCATCTTGTCTCTCCATTTCCTCCTCAAGCTGTCTTGTCAGTTCTTCAATTTTGCGTTGTGCTTCACTTGGGCCTGGTGGACGTGGTGGTGTAATACTATAAGGAAGAAGGCTTTTACCTCTACCACCAGAACCTCTTGAACCAGCTGACACTTGGGATACAGAACTTGGTGTAGGACTGGGAGCTGGGGATTGCATTGGAGAACAAAGGGATGTTAACCCAGATACTAAATTTCTTGATCCCACAGATTCTGAAGCAAGTGATATATTATCCCTTGTCGCAGCAGCTACAGCAGATGCTGTGGATCCTCCAGTCATACACACATAATCAGAGCCATTAGAATCATCCACTATTTGCATTCTATTATTAAGAGGCTTTGTAAATCCTTCATTAACTAATGTTACAGATGGTGTTTTATCTTTTCCCAAACCATTACCAATGTTAGGTTTAGGATGAAAGAACTTTGGAGCAGGTGTCAATGTTTGCACTTCAGTTGCAATGTTAGCTTTGGGTCTCTGGGCACTTGGTGCAATTGATGCATAAATAGCTGTGGAAGGTATTGTGACCACTTTATCATCAAAACTAACTGTATTATCACTCTTTAAAAGTGCACTAACATCAGTGTACTTAGGAGGTGCAGACTTCATTATTGTATAATCTCCACTTTGGTTATTATGTGCTTTGTTGTAAGGAGGAGGGGGAGGAGCTTTTTCAGTCTTTATTTTATCATTAGTCTTTTGCAACATTGTTCTGTTTAAAGTAGGGTTTGCTACTTGCGGACCAGGTATAGATCCTTGTTGAACAAACTGATGTTCCTGACTTTGATGTGCTTTGAATTCACTTTTTTTATCATTATCTGAACAAAGCATGTTTTCATAAAAGGATGGATTTAATTTAGATTTTGCATTTACTGGTACTTGTGGTTGGGCTTTGCTGTACCTTGTGTCATAATATCCATCAGATACAGGAAGTGGTGGTCCTTGCTGATATATCTGATGATAATAAGGCGGCTGTGGTGAACGTCGTTCGCCGTAATAATCTATGTTCTCGTAAACAGGGGGAGGATATTGTGTGTTAGTATTTCCTGGTATTTCATACAAGTCGTCAGTTTGGTAGCTGAGAGATCTTTGCGATATACTGTCAACAGATCGAGTTGGACTTGCGGGTAAAGCTGTTGTATTAATATCACCTTTGTTAACTGAAGCAATCGTTTCCACACGTTTGGGTGTCGCAAATTTTGACGCCGCTATTACATTCGATCGTTCATAAAAACTATAATCCTGGCGATTTGTTTGAACGTTTTCTAATGTAAAACTCTCAATTGCTCCCACGGGCCTGGCTTTACCGACAGTACTTGTATTGGATGTAGTAGCATTGTGCGCCTGCTCAGTATCGTTTTCATTTTTATTAGATATTTTTAAATCTTGCAATCCAATAATACAGCGTTGTTCTTCAACGTTGCTTCTTCTTGATGGATCCATTCCAAAAAAATTAATATAATTTTATTTCAACAGAATAAGTAATAATTACTTTAAGAAACAAAAATGAATCATAATTGTGATCTAATGAGATATTCAACAAAACAACAACCGCACGGATGAAAGATTATAAATAAAAAATAGTGATGTTCACGGTAAAATTAAACATTAAAATCCTTTTTAAGAAATGTGAATTTAAGTTTGTTTTTTAATATTAAACGTTTGATTAAAAGTCATCATTTCGCTTTATATACGTTTGTTAGTATATTAATTAAATACTGAATAAAATTATTAACTAGCAAGTCAAGTTCTTGAGTATATTGATAATTGAGATCTATTGATTATAGACATTGGCTGATTAAAAAAGTTATTTTAAAACGTGTTTTTGAGTCACTTGAAATATATCTGGAAATTCTGTGTTCATGTGCGAAACACAATGAGCAGACTAAAACATAATAAATAGATTAAAGTTTTTTTGTTTAATGAGTGGTATACATATAACAAATGTCCTTTTAACAATAAGCGACTCAATATTTATAGTAGTCGACAAAGTGAAACTTTTAGTGTTTATTAAGAGCATAATTATACACTAATTCGGTTTTAATATTTGCCATGTAAACAAGCAAAAAATAGATTAAAACAAATTAAATCGAATTTATAATAGTTAAAGAAAGGAATATTTGTGGATATTTGTGGTTTTTGATAATTTACTGTTGTATAATATTAGGCTTAGATCTATTTCCTTCGATGTGAATAGGTGTTAGAATTTAAGCGATTATATTAAAATTAAAAGATTGATATATTAATCGAATAATAGTCACTAAAATCAAGGAATCAATAATTAAAATTTTCTGGGCTGAAAGTCTTGTATCTTATTAGATACAATAAGCGAAAAAAAAATTAAAGTACGCCATCTTATCATTTTACTTGCCTTATGTGCTGGCGCTGGCTGGGGAAGGTTTATGCTGTTAAATTTATTACAAATAATATAACAAACCTTACTAAATTTAATTGAAAGAGGTAGTTCGTACAATAATATCGTTGTTATAATGTATGACACCGAGGATGATCAGTTTGAGGAGGAAGACAATGAAGAAATTTCGTCGGAGCTGTGGCAAGAGGCTTGTTGGATTGTTATTAACGCTTACTTTGATGAAAAAGGTTTAGTACGACAACAATTAGATAGTTTTGACGAATTTATTCAAATGTCAGTGCAACGCATTGTTGAAGATTCTCCTCCAATAGAATTGCAAGCAGAAGCGCAACACTCTTCTGGGGAAATAGAGACTCCACCTAAATACTTACTGAAATTCGATCAGATATATTTATCTAAACCTACTCATTGGGAAAAAGACGGAGCTCCGTCTCCTATGATGCCTAATGAAGCTCGTTTACGCAATTTAACTTATTCAGCACCCTTGTATGTTGATATTACTAAAACCATTGTAAAAGAAAACGAAGATCCAATAGAAACACAGCATCAAAAAACGTTCATAGGAAAAATTCCAATCATGTTAAGATCAACTTATTGCTTATTAAGTAATTTAACTGACAGGGATCTAACAGAACTTAATGAATGTCCACTTGATCCTGGCGGTTATTTTATTATTAATGGTTCCGAAAAAGTTTTAATTGCTCAGGAAAAGATGGCAACAAATACAGTGTATGTATTTAGTATGAAAGATGGCAAATATGCTTATAAAACCGAAATTCGGTCATGCCTAGAACATAGTTCCAGACCAACTTCAACTTTGTGGGTAAACATGATGGCTCGTGGTGGTCAGAGCATAAAGAAGTCAGCAATAGGTCAAAGAATTATTGCAATTGTACCTTATATTAAACAAGAAATTCCTATAATGATAGTATTCAGAGCTCTGGGTTTTGTAGCAGACAGAGATATATTGGAGCATATTATTTATGATTTTGATGACCCCGAAATGATGGAAATGGTAAAACCTTCATTAGATGAAGCTTTTGTAATTCAAGAACAAAATGTGGCACTAAACTTTATTGGTGCCAGAGGGGCTCGTCCAGGAGTAACTAAAGAAAGGCGTATTAAATATGCCCGTGAAATTTTGCAAAAAGAAATGTTGCCTCATGTTGGTGTTTCTGATTTCTGTGAAACGAAAAAGGCCTATTTCCTTGGATATATGGTGCATCGTTTGTTGCTAGCTGCCCTTGGTCGCCGTGAATTGGATGACAGAGATCACTATGGGAATAAAAGATTGGATCTTGCTGGGCCTCTGCTAGCATTTTTATTTAGAGGCTTATTTAAGAACTTATTAAAAGAAGTGAGAATGTATGCACAAAAATTTATTGACAGAGGAAAAGATTTCAATTTGGAATTGGCTATTAAAACTAAAATTATTACTGATGGTTTACGTTATTCTCTCGCCACTGGTAACTGGGGAGATCAAAAGAAAGCTCATCAAGCTAGAGCAGGGGTATCTCAGGTATTAAATAGATTAACTTTTGCTTCCACGCTATCACATTTGAGACGTGTCAACTCACCGATTGGAAGAGATGGTAAACTAGCAAAGCCACGTCAACTACATAACACACTGTGGGGTATGATCTGTCCTGCTGAAACTCCAGAAGGTGCTGCTGTAGGTTTGGTTAAAAACTTAGCCTTAATGGCATACATTTCTGTTGGAAGTCAACCATCACCAATTTTGGAGTTCTTGGAAGAGTGGTCTATGGAAAACTTAGAGGAAATTGCTCCGTCTGCTATTGCTGATGCAACAAAAATTTTCGTTAATGGGTGCTGGGTTGGCATTCACAGAGACCCTGAGCAACTCATGGCTACTTTGAGAAAATTGAGACGTCAAATGGATATTATAGTGTCTGAAGTAAGCATGATCCGTGATATTAGAGACCGTGAAATAAGAATTTATACTGATGCTGGAAGAATTTGCCGACCTTTGCTTATTGTAGAAAATGGAGCTTTGCTTTTGAAGAAAAAACATATAGATCATCTTAAAGAAAGAGATTACAATAATTATGGTTGGCAAAATTTGGTTGCTAGTGGTGTTGTAGAATATATTGATACATTGGAGGAAGAAACTGTAATGATTGCTATGAGTCCTGATGATCTTGCACAGGTGAAGGAATATGCCTACTGTACAACATACACACATTGTGAAATCCACCCAGCTATGATTTTGGGAGTTTGTGCTTCTATTATACCCTTTCCAGATCACAACCAAAGCCCAAGAAATACTTATCAAAGTGCTATGGGCAAACAAGCTATGGGAGTTTACATTACCAACTTCCATGTTAGAATGGATACACTGGCCCATGTTTTGTATTACCCACACAAACCTCTAGTAACTACACGTTCCATGGAATACTTGCGTTTTAGAGAACTACCAGCAGGTATCAACTCAATTGTTGCTATCCTATGTTACACTGGATACAACCAAGAAGACAGCGTTATTTTGAATGCTTCTGCTGTGGAAAGAGGATTCTTTAGATCTGTTTTTTACCGATCTTATAAAGACTCTGAATCTAAAAGAATTGGGGATCAAGAAGAACAATTCGAAAAACCCACTAGACAGACATGCCAAGGAATGAGAAATGCTTTATATGATAAATTAGATGACGACGGAATAATCGCTCCAGGTATTCGTGTTTCGGGAGACGATGTCGTGATCGGAAAAACAATCACTTTACCCGAAAACGATGATGAATTGGAAGGTACTACAAAGCGTTACACTAAACGTGACGCGTCAACATTTTTGCGTAACAGTGAAACGGGTATTGTTGATCAAGTCATGTTGACACTTAACAGTGAGGGATACAAATTTTGCAAAATACGTGTGAGATCTGTTCGTATTCCACAAATTGGCGACAAATTTGCTTCTCGTCACGGCCAAAAAGGAACCTGTGGTATTCAATACAGGCAAGAAGACATGCCGTTTACTTGTGAAGGCCTAACACCCGATATTATCATTAACCCACACGCCATTCCGTCTCGTATGACGATTGGTCACTTGATTGAGTGTATTCAAGGTAAGGTATCATCTAATAAAGGAGAAATTGGTGATGCCACCCCTTTTAATGATGCTGTAAATGTACAAAAGATATCATCTTTGTTACAAGAATATGGGTACCATTTACGAGGCAATGAAGTTATGTACAATGGCCATACCGGACGTAAAATTAATGCTCAAGTATTCTTGGGACCTACATATTACCAACGCCTTAAGCACATGGTAGACGACAAAATTCATTCAAGAGCTAGAGGTCCTGTTCAAATTTTGGTAAGGCAACCAATGGAAGGCAGAGCTAGAGATGGAGGTTTACGATTCGGTGAAATGGAGCGTGATTGTCAAATTGCTCATGGTGCTGCTCAATTCCTTAGAGAGCGTCTCTTTGAAGTATCTGATCCCTACCGAATACATGTGTGCAATTTCTGTGGCTTAATTGCCATTGCAAATTTGAGGAATAACACATTTGAATGCAAAGGATGCAAAAACAAGACCCAAATCTCTCAAGTGAGGTTACCTTATGCAGCAAAATTATTATTCCAAGAACTGATGTCAATGAACATTGCACCAAGATTGATGGTTGTAAATTAAATTTTGTTTTTTGACATTTATTTTGAATTGTATGTTTCATAATAAAATTCTTTAAATAGTTTATCTTGATATTTATTACTAAAAACTGACAACATTAAATGCAGCTTAATATAACAATTGCAATACAAAATTGTACAATAAACTTCATACTTAATTAATTTATTATAAGTGACGTGTAAAAATTGCAGTAATTGTCTGCATACAATTGAGGTATAAAAATTATCAAAGCAGTATTTAATTACAATAAATAAAATCCTTCATATCTTGCAACATGAATAAACTATATTTAAAATTTAATATAATCCGCGTGAAAACTTGCACATAATAATAAATTTTTGTGTAAAAATAATGTTTTATATTCATTTATATTTCATAATGACTAAATTTATTATTTCTTCTTGGTAGAATAAATTATCAAAACAAATGTCTATTTAATCTTAAATTAACTTCAATTTAACATGTACTGTAATACATTGATAACCAGTATTGTTAGCTAATAAACTACAGATACCTGGCTGGATAATCATTTCTAATTCACTAAGCATCTTCATATAAACATTGATATAAATTAAAGTGCTTGGTTCACTTCTCAAGTTAACAAAGTCCTTAATACATATTTCCTATTGATTTTAAGTCAATCTGAGAGAGCACATAAAAGATCAAGATGCTTTAAATACATTTTTAAGTACTAACATATTGTGTACAGAAATATCATGGATAGTGGAACTAGCATCATCCAAAATTTTGACTTCACAAAAATTTTTAGAAGAGGCTGGAACGTTGAAGCACCGCTATTACTCTTATTTTACCTAATTACTCCTTACATCTTACGTATCTATCCAAACCGAGGCAGAAGAAAATGTAAACATCAATATAATCCTATTGTACTTATCAATGAGTAATATCTCAGATTTTCGAATCTTGGATGGCAGCAGTGTAAATAACCTCGTGTCAACAATCATCACTTATTGCCCTTAATTATTCATACAATAGGTATATAACGCCACATCAAGAATCTTTTGAAATTAACAACACCAAATTAATATTTCGGCTTTCAACGTGATCCAGGCAGAGCTCTCTGTTCTTCGGGCTCCTCCTTTGGCCTGGTCCATTTTATCATGGTTTCCGGTGAGCGGTATAAGAACACTAGTTTGGCGAACAAATCTTCTTCGAGCGCCAGTTCAAGGGCTTCACGTACCTGGAATAATACATATATATACCTTTCTGGACTTCTCAAGAAATGTAAACTATAGCCTATTTTGTTGTACTTGTTTGACAGTATAAACTATCATAAATTATTACATTAAATGAAAAATATAAGCAATTGTTTTTTTTTAACGTGATGTCTCTCGAAGTACGAGGACGAGGGAGATGTATATCTTTAACACACCCCACAAAAATAATTCTGTTTCAATCGTTAGTTACATTTAGTGAAATAAACAGAGCAAGGTACGCACAAGATAAATGTCGAGACAGAGCTGTAGCACGCGGTCCACGTTAGGCAAGTCGTCGAACATGATCTTGGTGTAGATTCCGGAGAAGAAGCCACGCAGTACCCGCGACGCGAGGAACACGAATGTTGTATACAGTCCGATAATCCTGGCGAAAAACAATACCTTAACCTGTGGGAACTCTCGCTTCGTCGTGATTTATAAATTTCATAATATATTATTTTTGATTCATTAAAAAACCAACGGCCAAATTTAACAGCATATTCTTTAAATATTTAAACACACTGTAAGGCTAGTATGGTTTTTATGTATATCTAAATAGAAGTCGGTATACACAAACAAGTGTAAAAAATGAATAATTTATGACAAAATAAATGTTACAGTAATAACAACAGACAAAGGTGTAATGAGTAAATTAATTATATGTAAATAAAAAATAATTTCTCAATAGGTAGGCTAGGCATAAATCTTGAGGACGGTATGATCAATTCTTCTATTTTTCTATCTATGATGTTTTTCAAAGAACCGAGATGCTCTTAACCAATTGAAAATTAAATGAAAAATTGAAGAAACAATAAAACACAGGTTATATGTAAACCACAGATTAAATTAAAACACCTGCTCTTAAATATTTGGTTTCAATGATAGCAAAACACCAGTGTTTATATTATAGTAAAAGAATTAAAAAATCCTAATAAAATTCGTAAAATACGAAAGGTAAATCTTATACGATAATTATATTTTATTAAGACCTTTAACCAATACATAAAGCACAAACTTTAAAATACTTAATTTCTTTTTCACACCTTTTTTTTGGACTTCAGACAATATTCAGTCTGCTGGTACAATCAGTTCATATTAACCACCTGCATGCTATTCGAACGTTAGAAGTTATTTTAAGATATTTACATTAGACTAGATCCCGACATTGACAGTATAACAACTAACAACAACACAACAAACTTTAATTCCTTCAAGGATTTTGTTTACTTACCCTCCTGCGGATATAAAGTTGAGTGTCTCGGGGAACAGTTTGTCGTTGAATGTATACATGACGAGCATGTCACAGTTGTTCATTGGTATCGTAGCCATAGGGTCCTGTCAACAATAAATGTAAAATTGTTAATGTAAACATTGTACTAATGTAAACAAACAACCACCTACTTCATATTACGAATTATTGAGAAGAGACTTTCAGTAATTATTTTTTTAAAAGTTGAAAATGCAAATTTTAAAAATATTTATCATGTTTTGAAAATATTCATACATTTATTCTTCCTTATTGGAATAGTTTACATAAGTATTAAGTAAAGTTTTGTTTTTTTATTACTGTACCCCGCAGCGTCAGTTCTCGTCTGACATTAGCAAACCGAGTCCGTGTAATATGCTTATTATACTGTGGGACGACTAAATTAAGAACCAATGAAAATAATAATTAAGTCTGACCCCAAAACCTGGTATACAGTTTTAATTTTTTAATTATTTTATTAAACTAAACCAAACCGGTCATGGTAGTGATCTTTAGTATTAGTAGTCTGTAGTGGTCTATGCCTTGCAGTGGGCGTCTATCGGCTGATATGATGATTACGATGAAAATAAACAATTTCTTATTATTATCTTTATTTATTTATTTAACTACACCAGCGGTAGTAACAAAAACATTGTACTTTAACCAAATATATAACGAACAAACGAGGACTATTATCAAAATCATTATAATTGCTCTACCGCTGTAATATAATTTTTAAGTACAGAATATTGTCCTTATTTTCAGGATATATTTTGAGTTAAATATGCAATTATCCAGGAGACCTTGTTAAGGATAATTGGAAGACGCTGAATGCAGGCAGCGTCCTGCCATGATCAATTCGAAGTCTCTGGTAGAGTCAATAAATATACGTCACTAAAAGGAGTCAAAACTTTTACCCTCGTCTCGCACGCCTCACGGACGCGCCAGTACATAGTGCCTTCTTCTCTTTCTAGACGCAGCTCCACGTTACGATACAGTCGAGCGTTTTCATCTGCAATATATGTTACGTCGAAATTAAACTGTTTTTTACATGGGGTTGGCTATTATGTTGAGCAGGTTTTAAAAAATCATACAAAAAAGAAACTACAAAACTTATGTATTAAAATAGTAATAAGAAATTTAGTTTTTAAAAATAACTCCACAGAGGTGTTTGCCATCTAGATGCGTCTACTTCTCCCATTTAGAACGCAAATTCGTTAAAACTTGCTGGTGTTGTTTTTCAGCTGCGCGATCGACTTCGGTTTATTGACATTATCGCGGCTCTTAAGTATCCTCAAGAAAAAAAATCCTATAGCGCGAGAACTAAGGTCCGGGGAGACTAAGGAACGTTCGACGTGATGTCGGGCTAATTGGAGGTTTGAAATGTCGCCATCTTGTTGAACCCCGGTCCATAGCTGGCATCAAATTTTCGCAGTTGTAGAAAGAAAAAGTTAAATAATATTGCTATGTAGGGGTTAGAACTTTAAATTCACATCTTTCTGTATATAACGACGTAGACAGAAAATAAAAGTTTCGGAAATACTAAAATTGAAAAAAATATGTTGTTATGTAAACAAATGGATATGTTACTAAAATAAATTAACTTAATATGCATTATATTTACCATCATCGGTTGTAGGAGGCATTAATTGGTACGCAGGTTTCGCCGCTCCCTTGTTGAACACTTTAACGAATTTAGGGAAGAGTGTTTTCACGTGTAACCTAAAATAATTAATTAATTGTTCAGATTTAGACTCGATGTCAAGTAGGCTAGGCTCTCGTGATGCTTTTAAAAATCTTTTCGTAGGAATATTTAAAAGTCTATATACTAGACAAGTCTAACCTACAGTTCGCGAGCCACATGCGGCCCTTTGTTGGATTATCTATGGCTCTTTCTGCGAAAACCGACGGAAATCTTCCTAGTTCGGCTCAATGGTAATGATGCTTAATCTTCCTCAGTCATAAAAAATTTTTGGAATATACTCTGTAATAGAGTTATATGCCTTTTCGCAGAGCCTGTGCTTAACAAATTAATGCCGGTAGTAGTATAGATGTATTGTGTCTGTGAAAGTGATAGCAGTTACCAGGTATCCGGCGAGGATGTGCCGGTGAGCAGTTTAAGGAGAATCTCGCGTTCCGGGTTCGGCTTGCCGTTCACGAACGGCAGCAATTCCACCTCGCGGTGATCCTCCATGGTGGGCGGATTTTGCGCGTTGTTGCTCGGGTGCGTGATCACATACGTGAACTTCACCGTCAGAGACGAATCTACAGATGTTCACCAAGTTTATTGTAATGTACCAAGTTAAAATAATAGTAAGGATGATTTACTATGATTTTTTAATTATTTATTTGTCTAATTTTACATATTGCTTCTTTATAATAAAGTGTTACATGCAACAATGTTTACATGAAGTGTAATAATATTAAAAAAAACATTGATTATCTACAAACTCTAGCTTTAATCGTTTGCCGACAGGCCATGTTTAGTTCGGATACCCTGGTAATAATGATCAGTATGAAAGCTGACTTGCTTTGATTGTCATTTATTATAAGATTATAGCGATACTTACTGGAGGCGGCCTCTCGTTCTAGTCGCGCCATCTCCGGCGGCGAGATCTCCCACTTCATGGTGGAGTTAGGGTTGATGGTGATGACGGCCACGTCGTTGTACATGTAGTTGGAGAGGAAGGTCTGTGCCGTGCGGTCACGAGCGTACAGGTTGCTCAGCTGCGTGTAGTCCTGCTCCGTATAGCTGCATATAACGAGATCAATAAACCTCGGCTTGGTCGACTGTTATTATCCGATTAACATTCCTATCACTTCGGAAAGAGTAAGAAATGGACGAAGTGGCGAAAGAAACTCCAGCAATGCTTCTTTCTAGAATGATCAGAGGTTTGCGACCCCAGCGGTACACGAAGGATCAATTTCTAGATTAACGACCGGCGCCATCTACTGATGGTTTGCCTGATGGTATTTCAGCCATCTAATGGCGAATACTAGAACGAGCATATTAATACTAATAACGGAATGCTATTGTATATATTTTTTTTATTTCATGTATGTAATTAAATGTACAAAATTTTCTAAGAAAAAAGCACACGTTCCATCTTTTTCTTGAGTTTCCCTCCATTTCAACACAAACGCACGTTTTGAGTAAATTAAATGACATTTCTAAACAAGCGGTGAATAAATGATTCAAAAGAGTACAACTTACATATCAATATTGTGAGACTGTGCGGACATCTGGTACACGGGGAGGAAAGGTCCAATTCGAATTTTCACAGTCACGTCCGTGGGAGGGTTTGGTTGACCGACCTTCGAAAATAAAGCGTTTGTGAGTTATAAAAACAGAGACAATGTTTTAAGTACCATCGGACCGTAAATTCGGAATTACTATATTGTTCAATACTACAGAATTATTGTAAGATTTAACGTAAAGAACCAAATTGGATAGGTCACATAAATAAAAATTTATCACAAATATAGGAAATTTATGTTCATATTTACGCCAAGGTAAGAAAAAACATAAAAGAAATTTGGGAAGTTAATAGTAAGAACATCACCTTTTGCCTGTACAAACTACTACGTAAATTAAAACATCCGTTCCTAGCTGTCGGGCATTTGACGATTATTGAAAACAATATCGTATTAGTATTACAATAAATATATAAATTTGTTTTATTTAGACATTCCAACAGCAACGTAAACTATATACGTTTGCTTATTTCAGGCGTACATAGTTCTTTAAAGATTTTTAATGATTAAAAATCGGCTATCTAAATATTAAGTAAGTTCCAATAATCGAAGGCTAATTCATTCTAAATAAGATAATAAATATCAATTGAGCATTGTATAAATACATTACAAAAAATTACATTACTCCTAGTCTTTCAGTGCACGAAATAGTGAATTTATCTATTAAGTAATAGTTGACACATAGAGACATTAAATAGGGTAATAGCTCTGAAATAAATTTTATACATTTTTTTATTGCACACCGAATAGTATTAAGTCTGTCAAGGCAGTTACAATAACATATACATGAACTTAATATATATGATCGGAATGAAGATGACCGTAAGGGCCGAAAGGTCCTCGTGACATGTGGACCATGGAAAGGTGACCATGTGGCCTTCCAACTAGGTGGACCGATGGCATAGTTAATTGCATTGAGCTTCTATTAGCTGAAAAGATAAAGAATAATCCAGGTAAAAGATGAAACAAGATTATCTGTTACATTTATAAATATTTTTTTAAATAGACTTACAGTATTTCCAAACGCAAAGAAAACGAGCGGGAACCAAATGATAGCGATGACGAAAGCCAGCACTCCGCCTCCCAGTAGATACTTCGAAGTACTCGACTTCTTCACGCCACGCGGCTGAGGGAACTCGTCTTCAACGTACCGCGAACACTGCGAATAAACATCACTACTATAAGTCAGAGGCTTGAGCTTGAATTTTATTTTTTTCTTGCCTTCTGAAGGGCGTCAAAATTCGAACCTCCGCTAGCAACTACAGACAATAAATTACATGCCATTTTTAAATTTTTTATTAATAATTTCTAAATAAAACGATTATGCATTTAATGGTTAAATAAAGTAATCTCTCTAGAACACATTATGTATAAGCTTTTTTATTGGAACGGATCATATTAATTCTTGACAAAACGACGAAAAAAATTCTTATAATATTTAATGCTATGTAATTAAAATGACAAATTAACATTCTTCTTTATATATGCACAGAGCAGATTTTTAAGTTTTTCGGTCACATAGCCAGTAAAAGCAGTGATCACTTGGAAAAACTTTTGATCACTATAAGGAAGGTGACCAGGACGACCACGAGGCAGCAGTCTCTTGCGCTGGTAATCATATCCAAACCACCAGCAATACTATAGAATCCGAAGCAATATATATTGCCGAAAACCAGATGCACGCACAAATGGCGTTAAAATAGTATTTTTTCAAAATGGATCACATTTCTCAGTTAAATTACAAACAATGTCTGCACCAAAACATTTTTATTTATAATACCTTTAGAAGAAACACGCTCGCAAAAATATCTTCCATTTTAAGCCAATCCAAAAGAGTCATGGAAGTGTCCGTCCAAATCCAGTCCATCAACGTGCGCAGCTCAAACACAAACGGTACCGCCATGAAACTGACATAGAAAAAGAGATACAAACATTTTTTTACCTAGTATATATATTTTTATTTATTAAGGTAGATAATAATTTTTGGTAACTACAGAACTAGTAATAGGCAATGCAAGTAATTAAAAGCAATAAAATATCGAGTGCCAATACTGTAGCATAGTGTGCGATTATGTATATATTTATATATACGCAAATAATACATTATTGCGACCTTATGCTTTCTTTGTTACTCACCCCCTAAAGAATATCATGTTGAGGAAATGGTAGGACTTGCAGAGGAAGTTGCCAATGATTCGACGCGGGTAGCCACAGCGTATCTGATAGGCGGACAGCAGTAGGTACACGCACTTCACCATGTACCACATTGGCGGCGGTAGTAGCGCGTTGAATGTTCTGCAAGTATGCACACAAACAATTAAAATGTTTTTTTTATATCAAACGCAAGTGAAAACGTGTATACTATTGGATAGCAGGCATTTTTTATAAAACCGAATCGAGCCTAATATCGCACCTCACTTCTTGCTGTGTGCCAAATCAAATGCCGGATACCTTATTAGAATATACAATACGAAATATTTAGGAGGAATACATGAATTTCCAATGAACTACACGAATAAATAAAAAGTACCTATTATATTGTTTCTTTTAACGCAACCTAAGATACGTTCTTCAATGTAATAATAATATACATGTCTAATTTAATAATTTTTAAATTTGCCTTACACCATTCACATTTAATCAGTATGATGCACTATGATGATTTTAGCCATAGGACATCCACTGCTGGACATAGGCTTACCCCGTAGATTTCCTATAGGACCCGTTGGAACCTGTACCAGCGTTTTCCGACTACCTTACCAAGGTCCGAGGTATCTACTCCAGATCCCTGAGACCTCAGCAGTCATTCGTTGTGCTACTTGGAATCTACCTCTCTGTAATGAAGGGCAGGACGAAGAACATCCAAATGTGTACGCCGATGATGAGCGCGTACTGGAACAGTATCTTGCCGAGCATGAACTTGCGAAGGTATAGCGCGCGGTCGATCACGATCAGCGCGAACTGCAGTATCAACATCACCAGGAACGGAATCGGTACTTTGTTCTCTTCTAAATACGCTTGGACACCACCGTCGCCCTGGTGCGTCTGCAAACCCATTTCATTAAGTTTAAGAAATCCAAATACCACATGAATAATACACAAACATATTTTTCTACTCCTAAAATGTTCAATCAAAGCAAAAGAAATAGTTCATCGATATAGACTGACACGTGATTTAATTGACTTGAACTATTCCTTATTTGATACCAATGATAAATATTTTACTTGTATAATTAAATGAACATGAGGAAATATACATATACATATATATATATATATATATAATGTATATATATATATATATATATACTAGCTGATCCCGCAAACGTTGTTTTGCAAAAAAAATTGATATTTTAATTTACAAATAAAAAATAAGGGTTGATCGTAGAGGGGTGAAAATTTAGGTTTGTATGTATTTTTGTATGCTGTATCATAATAAAATAAAAACTAAAAAAATTGTCTAAAAAATTAAAAATAAAATTTAGGGGTGGACCACCCTTATCACTTAGGAGTATGGAAAATAGATAGTAGCCGATTCTCAGACATACTGAATACGCATGTAAAATTTGATAAAAATCGGTCAAGCCGTTTCGGAGGAGTTCAAGTTCGAACACCGTGACACGAGAATTTTATATATTAGATATATTAACACATCTTTATAATTAAGTACAGTTGGTACACTTCGTGCAAGGACTGAGACTTGCAATCGTAGGTCGAGAGTTCGGTTCCGGGTCGTGGGAGGCCTATTACTTACAGTGGGCGTCTATGAGCCGAAACGACGACAACGAGTACACTTCGGAAGTATATGTCAATTTTATCTATGCAAGAAAAGGTCCAATATTTAGCCACTTCCGCTCATGCAGTGGTAGTCATGCAATAAAATGCACCGCCCGCCAGCCCGCTGATAAATGCGTATGCGGCAAACAATGCGAATCACACAACCGCCACCGCCAAATCACTCAACACGTGTTTCACCCCTCCACGGGGCATCTTCAAGAGTTATGTTACACCGATTAGTGCCAAACACAGAGTCGTTTGATTCGTTATCAGCGGGATGGCGGGCGGTGCATTTTTTTGCATGACTGCCACTGCATGTGCGGAAGTGGCTAAATATTGGTCTTTTTCTTGCTTAGGATGGACTTCCGCGAGGTAACGCCTGATTCCATTAAATTTTATCTATAACATAATTTGTTATAGTGGTTACTTTTTTCTTAATTGTTACTTTTATATTATATACTTTTTTCACACAAATGGGTAAAGCCGAAATGGTTAAATGATAGGGATAACTTTCGGAATTAAAATCGTCGTTGTATTTTGTATAGTTTAAGAATTTTACGCGAAAAAATTAAATTAAGCACTGAAAAACGATTGTTAATTAATGTTATAAAAATGTTTTGAGAAACAAATATATTATAGATATTCATTCAAATTTTATATTTCTAAAATAATTTCAAGACACTAGACACAAATTTTGTTTTATTTCCATGTTCATCAATGTTAATTACGGAATAAATGCTCACCCCAAATGCAGCGAAGCCAAATATGACGACCAGGAAGTTGAGGAAGTCGCAAAGGAACATGTACGCGTAGACGTCGGCCGTGACGCGTGCGCCCGGCGCCAGCATGCGCTTGAAGAAACGTTGCGTAGGGCGCAGGTAGCGCTTGAAGCTGTGACAACAAAAAACAGTGAAGCCGAAGTAGCAATTTTTCATACATGTTTTTAATTTAAACTAACAAGTGTTTGGTGTTTTTTATAAGAATGCGTATGTAAATATAATCTTAAAGTTGATTGTAAGAAAATTTCCATAGACAATTATGATTTAGAATCCATCATCAAACCGACTCACTAATAATAATCACGATAATGTCTAGTCGTTAAAAATACGCGCCGAAATAGTACCCAACCAAAACGGTTTCTGATAAAAGATAAAAACTCTAAAATGATTCTGTTACGTGTTCTTTTATAACATAAAATAATAATGTTATATAAAACCTATAAAAGAATGTTACCGGTATCTCTAATTAATATAATTATAACAAAAAAAGTTGAATATACAATAATTATTAACAATACTTACGATAATAACAACACATGTGGGTAATGTCTGTATGTGTCTTCCAATGTCGTCGTGACAGCAATTATTGGTTCTTGGTCGTCGTTGACACTGGAGATTAAAAATAAACTTAGCTATGACCGTAAATATTTATTTTATATCATTATAGCAATCAAAATTATCAACCAATTAATAAATATAATAAAAATTTATAAGAAATCGTAGTGCTAGAGATAATTTTTATTACTTGTAATGATCGTCGTCACTGGGTTTCGAAGGACCGGCCTCATCTTCTTGACGTTCATCGAATTCGGGCACGGTTGTAATTGAATTAGCTCCAGGCTGCCCTAGGCCACCGTTGGAATCGGCTCCAATGTGCCTGGAGAAATATTATTTTAGAATTGAATATTCATAGTTTCAAATAGATGTTAGTTACCAATCTATTATTCTATTACCGTACCAATAAATGTACAGACTACAATTAATCAACAACAAATAGTATCTAAAATAATATACATGACAACTGCACAATTATTTTTTTTCCAAACGCACGTATTGCTTCCGGAACTGTTACACTACGCTTTAAGTACGCGCGGGGCGAGACAAGGAGGGTATCAGCTGCTCTGTTCTTTCATTCTGGAGTTAACGCTCGCGTCGGGGAAATTTGTACTCTTTTTTCCTCAACCTAATCAACCCCCTTTTTAAGGCGCAGTAAAACGGTTTCGGTAGAACATATTTAACATCATTATTAAAATAAAAAAATTACGTATTTTTAATATAATATCTACGTACTAATACTGTAAATTTTCCAACTAAGCTTAACAAAAAAAAATTAATCAGGAGTATAGAAATACATTTGCGACAGAGAAGTTCCGCTACGTCGGTTCCAGAACATTCGAACGATGCGCGTAGGGAGGCGTGAGGTACGCGTGGAGGAGTCAAAGTCGACTTGAGTGGCGCGCATGGAACGTTGTGACTGCGTACTATCGGTGGCGAGCGTCGCCAGCACTTCCGTCAGCCGTGCCTCGCGCACACCACTGTCTGGTCCGTAAACTATGCATGTATTGCCGTTGTATATACGATAAAACTTGGCAGAGACGACCGAGTAGATTTTAAAGAGGCCCAAGTATATTTTAAAGAAGCCCAAGCACATTTTAAAGATGTCCAAATATATTATCTAGCCGTGTCCGCACGCGTTGCGAAGACTTAACAAACAGTCACAAATTCAAACAGAAAGAATATTTGACTTGGGTTGCAACTTGTAGACGATCCGATATGTGCAAGCAGCAAACCAAAAGGAATCAGCCACACGCACTTGCAGTGCCGACTTGTTTGTGCAATGATGGCGAATATGTTGTGTTTCTAAAAATTATTTTTATGGTATATATTTTAACGGTTTAATACATTCTTATGTTTTACTTCAATTTTTTTTTCATTAGTTTTCTTGAATTTTATATGAAGATAATTTACGTCAAATGTTATGGAAAATGTACTGTAATTTAATTACTACTCTTTAACTTTAATAAAAAAAAATGTTTTATTTAGTTAATCTTTGAAATAATATTTACAAGTCTAACCCTGTATATATTTAAAATGTATTACATTATTTTTTTCTATTTGAATACGACAGGCCTATAACTTCTGGCAGTACAGCCTGTTTTTATATATTGATTTAATGTTAATAAGTAGTGATACAAATTTTGAAAATGTTTTATCTTACTAATATATTGCCATTATTTTATATTTGATTTCCGAAACCAATGCTTGGATCCAGTATATCATACCTTAATTGATAGGAAAAGAACCGTTTTTTCACGTTTTTAAATCTTTGACACGTATAACCAATCAAACTGTCATGTTAGCCGATAGAAGCCGACTAACTCTGTAAAGACTAAAATTCAAAATAAATTTAAGTTGTGAGATACTAACGGAGCGTTGTGTTCGTGTATGAGAAGATATTTGCGACCCACGTCAGCGCCTCTGCCCTCCACAATAAGACGCGTGTCATCACTGGTTAAAGCGTATTCTGCATCTTCGCGTAGTTCCAGCTCGGGAGAAGATTCCTTCCATAGTCCTAATGACTTAAGCATGAACCTAAACATGTACAGAAGCATAAAATATGATTAACAACGCTAGCATTACACAATTATACAATTATTAATATGGTATATTACTATTTTCTTGCATTTGTTGCCTAAGGCCGGCTAAGAATGGATTTTACAAAATTCGACCCACAAGAGAGGTTGTTCATTAAATTCACGTAGCACGAGGCACAGATAGCTACTAATATAGTGACCACAAAATTCAAAACAAAAACTGTGATTCCCGTTAATAAAGGTTGGTTATATAGGTAATATTGTTATTATTTTTAAAATATTAACTTAAAAGTACATATTGAATTAGAAAATAATTTCCATAGAAATCTAACCAAGCAGCACTAATAGTTTTTTTTTATAGTTAACATTGGAAATAATAGATATAAAAGTTTAGCTAATTAAATACCGTTCGATTAAAAACATAATCTGTTTTTCACAGAGATTATAAAGCAATGTTCAAAGTTAGGTGAATATTAAAAACGTTACAAGGATTTCTGACACGAATATGCATATTAAAAAGGTAGACGGAGGAGATTTTGTCTATTAAAAGAGAGACCACATTCAAATCGGAAAATTGATATTAAACGATTAAAAAATAGAGAGAGAAAGAAAGAATTGAGTACCTGTGTAAGAATATTATAAGTAGAAGCAATAGGTCGTAGAGGGCGTAGTTGTATTTTCTCTCGATGCCGATGATCCGTGGAGCGGTAAAGGGCATATTAGCAGGAATTGCTTTCTGATTCCACGGCAGAATTTCGAATTGGAACATACTTTTTATCAACACAATCACCTGGAGGCAGATACATCAAGATTGAAATGTTCATCGTAGTAACTATTAATTTGTATCTACGCTATATATATATCTAAGGACAAAGGTGACTACAAATAAAACCCTTCAGAGTTTGTTGTGACTTCTTGAATCAAACCATTTGGGACCTTTGTAACTTTTAGTTCAAGGATGTTATTATAGGCGAACGCAATCTGATTATAGTTTCTATCAAATAGGGCTCTTTTGGTATTTGTTCAAGACGTAAACAAATGGTTATTATTATGACCACGAAGAAGCAAGTGGAGTGTAGGATTTTGACTAGTTAAACGAACCACTTTGTTAAGTTCGTTGAAATTTGCTGGGTGAAGGCCGCTTCTAACAGGTCTTATTGAAAATCTATTAGGAAAGCTTAAGACAAACAATAGACGACTTACAGCTGAAATCATGATGATGATACGTAAATATAAAAAGTATTACCTCTGTATACGCTATTAATGTGACCCAGAAAGTCTTTGTTGGTCGCGGTATGGTAAGAGTGCCCCATAGAAAAACCATTAGCGGCAATGGTATGGATAATATCGTAGCTGATTGAATCTAAAACATAGTATATCATGAAGTTTTAACGCATACGTATAGAATATTAATTCACAGAATTTTATATAATTGAAATTTGTAATATACCTGGTTAATAAAAACCATAATATAACACACAATGTCGGTGTGTGCCAACACGGCGTACCATAACGCATAGCCAAGGTGCACTACAGGTGACTTATCTTGCTTGAACATTGAGTCATCTTGCTCCTCCAGAGTCGTCACGTCTTTGCTGCAAGATCAAATAAAAAATTGAATAACACGAAACAAACAAATAGACGAACGATAATATACAACGTGCAATATATACATCAAAATATCGAACGACGGCCGTAAAAAATTGCTGAAAAAGATTTTTAAAATGTGAGTAAAATATAAATAATATATTAGGGGGACCGGAAAGTAATGTCGCTTTCTTAAGTTAAATTCACAGTACTACATTTTTATTAAGTTTTTATGTATATACGCCTTCGCTATCAACCACCTTTTACCACCTAGGATACAAATTTTCAATGCTGGAGCGGTAAAAATCAATCGGTTTTTCTGTAAAATATGTCACACAAAATATGACAGAAACGACGTTACTTTTCGATTTGCCTAATATATGAACATTATTAAACATATACACATTTACATACACGCACAAATTTATATATACTTACCCATAACTTTAAAATACGAAAAAAAGGAGCGACGAAGAGTGAAAACAAACAAATTAACCAAGAAAATAGTGAAAAGAAAAGAGTGAAATTTTGAATAAAAGCCAAGACCATTTCAAGCGACGACATCTATTCTTTCGAATGGAATTAAAAAGGCTATTTAAGATACTATCATTTTTTTTAAATAAGTAAATTTCGCTAACCTAACCTAATAAAGGTTCGCAATATACCTTATGTAAAAGATTTCCAACTATGTACTGACTGATCATGATATGTCTGGAACCATAACGCGTAGAGATTTGTAATTTGGTTGAAATATTCATTTGGCTGAGTAGAGGTCAGATAAGAATGTATTTTTACGCAATTTACTCTGAGGGGTTTCGGAGGCCTTTATTTACAAAATGCATGTTTTTAAACTGTTAGATTTCTGTTGTTAGTTTAATATTTCTCTCTATACGCAAAGCGGAGCGGGCGAGCGTCTCTTATATTTAAAAGATTTCCACTGACGTGACATTGACACTGCTGACCCATCAATATATCTTTTGAACCATAAGGCTCAGCGACTTGAAATTGGTAGAGTTCCGACGTAGACCGCAGCTAAGATTTTACGTTTATAATATTCGTGAAGCGTCCAGGGGACACAGTTTATATTTAAATTCAGAATATCTTTTTTCAGGTGGGCATTTACACGCATTTTTGAATAATCGATTACTTTAACAGATTCGGAATGCTGAGAAGAGCTGACCGGAAATTCAACAGTTTCGCTTTTTAAATGAAATTTAACAATGTTTGAGGTACACATTATAATATTAACCATTTAAATAAGTCAACAGACCAAGTCTACATTTTTCTATCAACCAAAATATCTTGAGTACAATAATAAGACTTCTTTAATAATACACTTTTAATTATTTATTTAAAATTAAGAAAATGAGGGGCTAAGATATATTATGGCACTTTATACATGTATACATTTGTTAACCTATTTATGACTCTGTTTGGGTGTTAAAGGTTTATTTTTATTTCTTCTATTTACATTTAGTATCTTATATATACTTAAGTTATGGAAGATTTAAAATACGATTAGATAAAAATAATGGTAAAAAGTTTTTTTTAATACTATTCAATTTCTCTCTCATTTTTGCTTAATTTGTATAAAAGAAATGTTTTAATTCCATTCGAAAAGAGACCAACTCCACCTTTCGGTAGTCTGTAAGCTAAACGCGCTCTCGTGTTCGGAGGTGTCGTCAGAGGGCGCGGGTGAAGCGGAGCGCGGCGGGCTTGCATCCAGTCCGCGTTCCATACTCGGCGCCAGGATTCGTATCTCCGGCACGCTTATTTCGCTTAATTTACGGCTGCAAACATCCTCTCTCATGTCAACCGCATATTGTCTCTAGTTCCGACTAATATTTATCTACTAACTCTAACTGATAAATTGTTAGGATAGTAAGGTTTTCGTGTTGCGACCACGTGCTACATAGTTAAGGTGGCGGGCAGGAGGCCTATGCCTTACAGTAGATACATATCGGCTGAAATAATGATCATAAAAACTAAGCGATATAAAGTTAAACAGAAAAAATCCTCAGAAATAATATTATTTTTTCCGTAGTGTATTAATTGGGACCGAAAGGTTCTCAACGACAGTAGCTGGTATATGTGGCGTGGGTAGGTCTCTCAACTAGGTAGACAGACAATATGGTCAAGGTTGCGGAAGTCGCTGAAAGCGGGCAGCTTATGACTGATTTACATGACCATCAGCTGACATGATGAACTAATTCACTGCGACAACATATAAATTCTTCTAGTGGTGAAGTTACCTTGAAGTACACCAGTCAGAGATTGTACATAGTAGTGAATGTTACAAACCGTTTGCCAATATTTAACTGTTATTGCGCTTTAGGTGCGAGCATCTAAACCTGTGCTGTTAATATTAAAGTTTAATCTACTTCACTATATGATCTAATGTAATGGGTTAATTTTAGCTGTGCCTAATGAAAATTGACAATGAAAACTCTAAATTCTAATCCATCTAAACGTATTGCATGATTAAAGTAGTTTATAAATATACTGATCTTAAATATCATATGCTGAAAGAAAGCAAAATACAAACCCCATTTCAACTGTAGCAGGCACCTGAAGATGTTGTTTAGATTCTTCTATCTCCATTTGCATACTAGGCAGCATGCACGAAAATCATATTTCTAGCTAATTATGAAATACAGCTAAACTGATTCAATGAAAAATCTACCAGAACTACCAAATTTTACGTGAATCCTTACTCAGAAGCATTAATAAGAAAACATGGTTACTATAATTTTAATCATTCCTCATAAAATATGTAAAAATACAATCTACGTCAATATAATCATTGCATATAATTTATTTATAAAAGCCACTAAGATGTAACTAGCTATAACTATAAAATAAATACTTCGGAAGGGTCATCAAAAATGTACCATGCAAATAATCAATCAATTCTATATAATTAATTACGGCAATTTGTAAGAAAAACAATGTACATTATTGCATACTTACTGGTGCGCAAGTGTCTCGGGAAGTGGCTCCCATATCATTTGAGATCCTTCTCGTAGTCCAATACCAAAGCCGTCCTTTTCCTAAAATATGAAATAAAATAATTTTCTGTTAATAAATAAAAATGAAAATTCAAATGTGTTGTTAAGTGCTGAACTTATTATCGCTAGTATAATAATTTTTTATATTTTCGTAAAACTACAAGCAAAGTTCTTTGGAGAGAAAATTAAAAAAAAATGCGGGTCCAATAAAACCAGCTGGTAAACATTTAACGACTTGTGTACGTCCTGAGAAGAATCTCAGAAAGCTTCACTTTCATAGAAACTAGAATCAGATTGAAGTCGTCAATAAGGCATTCTTCAACTTGAAGCTGTGAGAGATTTAAAGGCGCCCTGATCTGAGAAGAACCCACAACAAATATAGATGACCTTTTCTTCGTGGTCACTTTTACAATATTCTTAATGCTGTAGTTAAAGTAATTCATTCCCAAGCTCTATTATGACGTAAAAATCCTACAAATTATAACTTTTTCAAAGTTTTGGTATTATGAACTTTTTAAATTTAATCTATTCCTTGTAATAAATTTTAAATGTTCATGCAACGTTTTTAAATTATCAAATTTATAGTTATTATATGGAAGTGTTTTGTAAAATCATTCACGATTCCCCAAAAAATCGTTACTAATTTAACGAAGCCTAGAGAAAGATGTAAACAAGGTTTCCTTTATATCTAGTGCCAACCTTATTTACATTTCTCCTTTCCTAAATTTCTTAATATTCCTATATATATACACCAGAATGTCATATATATCGACTATGTACCGTCATAATAATACCATAACCAAATTATTATCCCATTAGTATACGAAAAACTTATTTTTAATGTTATAGTTTTTTTCATTTATTATAATCATCAGAAGGTTCATTGCTGAATATAGACCACCCCATAGATATCCAATAGGATCGGTAAATAGGATCTGTTTGATTGTCTGATATGTTT
Organism: Battus philenor; assembly: GCF_028537555.1. Taxonomy (NCBI): domain Eukaryota; kingdom Metazoa; phylum Arthropoda; class Insecta; order Lepidoptera; family Papilionidae; genus Battus; species Battus philenor. The sequence continues at coordinate 12,116,638 of NW_027181682.1, forward strand.
CTTATAAAGACATTAAATCAATAAACAAACGGATAACACTGAATGAGTTTTATTTTTTTCCCACTGGATAACATTCACGACAGCTAGTTTAAAAGACATTGTGAATATTAAGAACTACAAAAAAGGTAATAATTAAAAAAATAGTTCACCTTAAGTTTTTTTTTCTCGACTGAGAGCGTTCGTGAAACGTAGCGATAATCGCGTGAGTACTTCATAAGATGTCGAGTTAACGACACCAATAAGCTCGAGATGAACGCCCACGCTGTGCCCATGTAGCAGCAGAACTTTTCGAATGAGGACTCTTTTTCTGTTACACATATAAATACTACAATGAAACAGGCTCGATCCACAACACGTGTTAAATTTACTTCGTTTCTAAAACTAACTTACCGATTCATTATTGTACAAAATTATTTATTTACAAATATTTGGCAATTTATTTAAAGAAATAAAATAAGTAAAGACGAGTATACAATGTATTTAGGGCAAAAATATTCTTCATTTGAGTTCAGTTGTCAGGAAAGATCGAGATCACTTTTCAGATCTTTTTTTTTGGTCCGCCTCCATGTCTCTCCTTCTTTTTACTGTTTTCGCCGGACAGAGATAATGCAAGAATTTACACCGCCTATATCTTTTGTCAGTGATGACAATTTAAGCATGCGTTTGATGTGTATGAAGTTATGGTGCTAGCCGATCCAGGCTTTTACAGCTTCATCGAAATTGAGACCACGAACTAAAAAATTACGCCAGGTGATCGTACCCCAGTTACAACGAAGACGCACACATGTGGAGGGACTATACCCGTGTAGCTGTAAAGTGTAGTGAATGAGGTGTACTGAAAGTTGAGCAAAGCGAGGACTACTCGGCGATCGGGAGTGACACGGGCCTCTCCGGACCGCATTCGCTTGAACGCGGGTTAGGCGGGCGCGGCGGCCGAGTCATTTGTATGAGAGTCATGACTGTTTTGTGCATCGAGACCGACGGGGTTCGAAGTGAGGCGCATGACCTGACGTCGAAACAGGGCTGAAGTTTTTTTTTAAATTCCGCTTTAAGGGCGGCGAGAAGCGACGAATGCTCCGCGATACAGATAAAGCGTTACGAAGAATCAGAGGCTTTGCGGAGTTTCGACAATTTAAGGAAGTGTCTACATGAATCTGTCATTTTCAAAGACGCGCTTTCTTGCTGTTTACCTTATGACTTAATGTGATAATTATGACTGATTTCCATTTATCTTTTATTGATTTCTGTTTTGAATAGAATCCTGTTTTATCTTAATCTTTTTATATAGTTTTCTCAGTAAAGATAATATGCATTTTTTTTCTATTTATAGTCTACTGAAATATATAAAAGTTTAACGGTACATACTTCATTTTTTGACTTCGTGGGTTTTTCGGACAAACATAGGAATCGGATAACCCGATAATAAAGAAATAGCAAGTTAACCGAGATTGTAATAAAAAAATCTCACTTTACAAAAAATAGTTGCGGGTAAACGTTTCTTTTACATTGTCGACGGCATAATTTTGTAATTCTAGCATATAAACTACAGTGGCGTCGCATAAAGACATGCCTGGAATGGCAAGGAGTGTACAAAGGTAATAAAATACTATTATAATAGATGAATTAAATAAACAGGTTACCGGGCGCTGCGAACTCGTCGATATCAGAAACCTGTCGATCATGCTCTGAGAGCTGGACGTCGTGTTCGTGAGTCACGTCCACGCCCACGCCCGATGGCGATGTACGTAGCTGTAGTATGGAATAATTATAGCTATTACTGTCTAATAATTCCAGACGTTTCGAAAAAATAATTTATATATGAAATTTAAGTACTTCACACAAAAAAATTTTTATTGATCAAATTTAAAATGATATAGCGGAAAATTATTCAGGGAGAGAAAATAAATTTAACGATTAAAAATAAAGAGGACGCATAGAAAGTTAAAGAATGTAATTATTTAGAAGTTATTTTTTATTGAGTGTACAGCACAAAAATAATATCGCTTATACATTTAATATATTTGTATAGACAAAAATGATTATAGTAAGTATAATAATAAATAATAGAAATGAAACGAAAAACATACGAAGTCCACAAATTAAACATAAAGCATTAAAGACATGCGAAATTCATTATAGTTTTACTAACCTCTTTCTTGATCAGAAGCACTTCCTTCAGTTCGAAATTAATTAATAAAAAATGTATTCGTATTAAATTGTGTATGATTTTACATTTTGATTACATCCTATACACTGCCAGTATATTGCTATGTGATTGCTGAACAAAACTATTTTATATACACAGAAAGACAATCTGTGATTTTATATAACATAATTTGATTTTACTTTTGTAGAAGTGTTCAAAGTAGCCATCTTTGTATCGTCGCAAAACTATTAACATTTTGTAAATATTGACACAAGAAAACGTTTATCCATTTGTTAAAGTATAATATTAAAATTAAGTAAGTTATGTGGAGAGTTATAACAAAAACTATATATAATTTTAAAAATTAAATTAATAACAATCCAGAGGTTATTTCATGTTTCTTCTGAGGCCATTTCAAGCCATGTTTCAGAAAATAAAGTATTATAGTAATTGACAAAATCTTCGACACCGAACATTTTTAATCCATTTTTTATCCAATTTTTTGGTCATTTTTAATTAATTAATCCTTAAGACTATATTATTAGAAATTAATCACTAAATGTGATGCTAGGCGACACTTAAAAACAGTTCGACCTATTGGAACTCGGATAAATTATTATTTTGTTCATAGGAATAAGGAAATAGTAAAAATAACCTTTTTTCCCATACAAACCACAAAGAGAATTAAATAACCTAGCTGTCAAACATGATATTAATCAAACTGAAAATGGCGTGTTCAGATGTAATCCATAAAAATATCGTGTACCATAAAGTATGATGATTTAGATATTATTATTACATTATTATTAAGTGTAGAGTTTAGCCAACAGAAAACATATTTTTGTTACTTATCAATATTTATGACTTTAAACCAATAAATAGGGTGACAGTGGGAATGGTGTTTTTTTATTGTATTGCGACAGGCAAACAACTATGTCTGTCGGGGTAGTTACTTTTGGTGTGTAGCTAGTTAATGTTTCCGTATTACCTGATGTGGATAAGAGTGCGGGTAGCTGCCTAGCGAGAAGTGTCGGGCTGCCCGCACGGCGGGGGCAGAAGCGCGACGTGCCGACAGCGCCCGCCGCAGGTCAGACTTGATCACCGTCGAGAGCAGCTGCCGTGCCAATTCAACCGCTCTAAGCGCTAACTCACTACTTTTGCTTCCCAAGCCTTTATATTTTCCTATACTTTATATTGATCATTGTCTTTGAAAGATAAAAAATTCTTGTATTTAAATATACAGAATTTAACATTTTTTAAATCTCTTTAATACAATAGAATGTGTTGAAAAAATACTAAATCAACTTGGGAATCAAAAGTTGTTGATAATAAATATAAGGCAGTGCGAGTTATCGCAAACATGTTAGTCACCTAAAGCATCCCTAAGCTAAAGCGCCTTATCCATTGCCATATTTTAACGAACGCATTGAGTTTTTTTTTACTTACAATTATTTATCATTTCACCCACGAAATTTTAACACAAAATTTAGATCCCAGATCCCCATTGAATATGTAGTAACACTAAAACAGTTTTCATGCTCAAATATGCATACACAAATGTATAATTAAATTCACAGATACCAAAACCACTACCACCGGGTTCATCAATTTAAATGTTATAAACGAATTATATAACGCAACTCACCTTACTAAAACCCATCTCCTTGGGAGCATCCTCATCAGAACTTGATTCGTCGTCCTTTAGATGCAAATCCGTGTCGTCGAACTCGTCAAACATGTAGTAGTCTCCAGATCGAACAGCTGCGAAGACATTATTTATTGTTACCACGCTGAATTTCGTTTTAGACGTCAAAATAGGTAAAGTGAAATATAAGCGTAATATTGAAAAGACTTATTAGTGTTTAGTACAATTTACAACTTTGAGGGTAAAACTAAATTAAATATTTTTTTAATAAAGTTCATAACTACAAGAATGTACTAAGTCTGGTCGTAAATACTATTACAAAAAAAAAACAATTTACCATTTAAATTTGGAATTTGTCTGTTTTATACGATTTTATGAGTATTTTTTCTCATTTTCGACCCAATGTTTGTTAAATATGTATGAGATAAAACGGAGAAGGGTGCTAAAAAGATCGGATTATATTTTAGTATATTTAATAGTATGGAGATAAGTGCAATTTTAAAAACTTTTCATCCGCTTGGTATTCGAATGCTTGTAAACCGCGCGATTAATAGATAAAGTAAAATCCCAGTTTGTGACAGTATAAGATCTGGCCTTCCATGAGCATTCATAAAAATCGATCATTTATAAAAATCTTGTCAAAAACAAAATATTTTTACCAAAAAAATTTGCAAAAGTTTACCAGACTAAGTGTATAAACGCCCATATATAATGTATGATCAGTCATATGAAAAAGTATTACAACATTTGTGGTAAGTGTATTTAAGTGTGTCTAATATAAAACTGTTTATCTAATGTAATTGCGTGTTATAGTTTATCAATGTTGAAAGTTTGCGTATTCATTATAGAAAAAAGGTGCAATGTGACAAAATTTAAGTAATATAAATAATAAATATATTTAATAAAAATATACGGAAAAACATGCAAATAAACACAAATCATGCCAGAGACGGTGCAAAAAAGGCCAAAAGCAGCAGTTCTATACATAAGCATGTAGACGGTGCCCAGGCGTATACTGTCTTGAGTTTAGCAGACGTGGAACAAAATTTATTTACAACTTTTACATTTATTACGACCCAACCAATCAATATCACGAAAAGACAGCTTCCGCCAAAATAATGCAACCAACTTGCCTATATACCATCTCCTAAAAGCACAACGGTTAGTAACGTAAGACAATGTTAGAGCGAGTATATGTTCGAGACAACACGTTACCCTTCTGATGACTGGCGGGCGGCTTATACGGCGGCCTGTCGCGGGCTACAAGAAAAATGTACAGCTCAACACCACTATGTCACATCTCAGAACGCAAGCCGATATAGTATTTAAGCTTACAAGTAGAACATATGTATCCAGAGATGTTAATATGATGAAATCGACGCGCACGACGACGTAGAAAGTTATTTCTAAGCGGCGACAACTGTTTAGAATTAGTAAAATCGATAGAAATAAACTCGTTAATTATTGCAGAGAAATTTAGGTGCTCGCAAATGTTTTATGGACCTTGAAATCACGAAATCTTTTGCGTATATAATTTTCTAGGTTCATAAAATACCATTCCTCATAACATGAGAGAAAAATTACTTTTGATATTTTTCTTTAAAAATAATAAAGAGGTATATAAATAAAAAGACAAGTAACATTTTGGCAAATAATCCCACACCAACTCTATTAACATCGACTATACCTTCGTGTCGCTTAGTGTACACACGTCTTCTAGGCGCACAACCAGTTTCACTTCCTAAATAAATAGAAACAACATTTTATCATATAAACAAAAAAAAAATCAGAGCTATGCTTTACAATATTTACAATGAAGAATATTGAATAGTTGCATTGACGAGTCACATCTATAAAGGTGCGCAATAATTTATTTAATTACACGTATGGTGAGAGTTCGGTTCGGCACGGCTCGACTGCGATATGATGGACGTTCGTTGCAAGAGGCTGGGGCTGGCGACTGTGTGCCGGCGGCGAATAGGCGGTGGGGAAAAGACTGGGTACGACTCCTCTGGACTCTGCGCCCGGGGAAGAAGATCGGACGACGGCGGTGATTCAAAGGAAATGCGACGTGGTTCGAGATAAGCGTCCAGCGAGACAGTCATAAGGGCAGAAGAGGGTGAAGGAGGACCACCTTGTGAAGCGGGAGCAGGGAGAATGGGGAGTGTTTGTGGAGGGGCGTGAACAGGGGACGGCGGGGCGGAAGGTTCGCTGACAGGCGTGTGGTAGCCGCGCGGCGAGGCTGCGCTGTCGGGCGTGTGGAACCCGCGCGACGCGTCCGAGTCCCCACGTACGAGCGGCACCTCCGATTCTCCTTGTTGCGTCTCTTCTTCCTCTTCCTCTTCCCCCTCTTCCACTTTTATATTAACGTTAACATGAATTTACGTTCTCTACTCTATGTATACCGTATTCTAAAACTAAGTTACAACGGTAAATACGAATAAATATCGACCAACAGAATATTTCAGTTGATAATTCAATTAGCCAAAATTATTTACTTAAATTAATAACTCATTAAATTTAACTTGTTAAAATAGTACTACAAAACATATAAAGTTAATTTACCTGTAAACGTTGTAAAATATTTAATGAAAATTAATTTTTGTAATAAAATTATTATTAACAAAACCCTAGTGATAAAATTAAATCGAGCAACTTTTCTCAACACCATATTTATAATCATTATTTGATCATGTTTTATAACCTGTTGATAAGCAATTTTGAAACCCCTTTACAAGAGATTTTATTTTTGACCACTAATTTATGAAATTATATATGCAGACAACATTAATTTTGTTATTGCGTATTATACGTTCTAATATCGATAATAATGATAACACGTATATCTCTTCCTAAGTTCTGCTTTTTTACTATCCAGTAATCAGATCTATGTATAAGAAATTATAAACACATTCAATCATTACTTTGTACTGTTATATAATACGTATTTGCTGAACACGAGCCGTTCAGTATATATATATCTACTTAATCGTAATAGTATTTCGTAAAATAATTATAATTAATTTACCGGCGTCATGTTGCATGGGTTCTTTGGACATCGCGCCCTGTATCTTTTTTTGATTAGCCTTAATTCTTTCCATTTTTACTTTTATTTTTTCCAATATTTTAATCTCTTGTTCTTCTTGCACTTGCATTTGCTTTTGTCGCAGTTCCTCGATTAATTCTGCTCCCCTGGTTAAGAACTCCAATATTAATTTTGCCGCATAGTAATACTCATTTTTTTTTAAAAATATGATATAAATACCTGGAGGCTAGTACGGTCGTGGCTTTGCTTTCGTCTATAACTCGATAAAAGTAATAACTATGGAACAGTCTTCGTTGTAGGATAAGAAAAGCAAAACAAACGCCGTCCCACGCTAGTCCGATGTCTTCCTGTGGCACTGAACACGCCGAATCCTGGAAATTAAATTTTATTTATGATTAGTAGACTTACCAAAGTTCTGAACTAACGTCCGACTGGAACCGCTGTACCGCACGTCAAGTAATTAACTTCACCCAAACTGCGGTGCAGCACTTTGGTTAGATATTAAAACAAATAAAAGGATGTAAAAACTTTGCCGAGGGCGTTTAGTTTAAAACCTATTTTAAGGTAGCGAAGATCGTAGGCTCCCTGAAAAGGTTCAGCTCGGGTCGCTACATAGTATATTATCACCGGGTTGAGACGACATCGAGCTTTTAGATCGCTTTGGCGGACGCTCTACGGAGTGGACTAGGCTTAATGGCCCCCATGATGGGACATCAATTTGGATTGTGTCTCGCCGATACCTGTTTAGCATTGTGACTCAAGAACCCCCGAAAGGGCAGAACCTTGACTGCTCAGTTCACTATAGAAAGTGTTAGGCTGGAAAAAGAAGTGGCAGAAGTTACTTCAGCAACGCTTCTGTCCAGAGTGATCTGTGATCGGCGACCCCTAGGCGAGCCGACTTCTGTTCTGCCGAGATCGGTTGGTATTCAAACGACTGTAAATTTAAGAGGGTAAAGGTACCTTATCATATTGCATCTTAAGGAAGCGGGCTATGTTACCGCCCGCGAACTTGTCGACGCAGCCTATGCCGAGCAGCTGCACCAGCCAGCAGGCATGCTCCTGCATCACGGCACTGAACATGCAGCCTGGGATTTGCAGCAGCGCTTTCACCACCACCACGCACACGTTGTAACGGAGCAACCATGACCACCTGATACCAATGTCAAATAATTAACACAAAAAACCCTTTTTTTGTAATTAAATTTCATTACAGTGATTTTATGTAATATTACAATTGTAACATAGAATATTTACTTCTCAATCTTAAGCATATTAAACAATTCATTAAAAATATGAAATATATACATACCATTGTAAAATAGCATCTTTTGGACGGAGATAGAAGTCGGTTCCTTGCCAGAGGAAAATAAACGAGCCAATGAGGTAGCCCATAGAGAATAAGTTCACGCGGTTAGTGCCCGTCATAAACATTATGGCCAAAGTCACCCAAAGCATTCCCAAGAATACCATACGCTTGATGACGTCTAACCACGATCTGCAACATGCAGTAAATAACCGGTTTGTTAATGACATACGACGCGGAAACTTGGTCTCTCAATTCGGGCTTCATTGTCAATCTCGCTGTCATTCGACCAACCCAGGAGTGAGCTATGCTCGAGATTGAATTTGAAAAGAGGAGATCCGTAGATGAAAGAAAGTAACTTGCAGTTGAAATGGCAATAAGCAGGCCAGTATCGCCCAGAAAATATGATTAGTGGAGTCTTGAGATTCTGGAGTCCAACCCATGGACAACCACCCACAAGGTGGACAGTTGACCTTGTAAAGGTCGTCAAAAACGCTGAAGAAATGCTGGCAGCTTCATGCCGGTCTTTTTGAAAATCTATAGGGGGAAAGACGTCTAGAAGTGGACGTCCTACAGTTGAAATGACGATGATGGTGATGATATAACGTAACATTAGAGACAAAGATAAAATCACATGACGAGCATAAGTTGAATTATGTGCTCTTCGTGTGATTTGTTTATAAAAAAGAATGCATTTTATTAAGACATAATTATGTGTTCCAGAAATTCATTACATAATTAATTTTTATACGTTAGATTAAGAAAAAAAAGTTAAATCTGTATTTTTCAGGGACATAAATTCCTCTATTCACGTAATAAATAAAGACATAGTCAAAAAACCCTCACCCAACATATCCAAGAAAATCAGGAACTGGATTTACAAAGTTGGGCGTTTCCCAATCCTTGCCTATGTCCTCACTATTAGAACCCCCCGGGTATGTATCGGCGTGTGTTTTCTCCAACCGGAACACGCGCAGTTGTCGAGCCGCAAATAACAACAGAAAATAGTCGAAGATTAGCTTCACCGCATGCGGCGGTTCAGCCGGATAAGGCAAATAGAGCCAATTGCGAACATGTTTCATTTGCTGAAACAATCAAATTTATTGTAAATATCCTGTTATTTTTTTAATTTTGAAAATATTATTAAAAATTTTCAAAATTTTTAAATTTTCCAATTTTTTGACGATCAGTGCTAGTTCAAAATTTTAAATTTCACTTTTAACCTAACCTAATGCTAAGCTGGATTGTTCAAAAATCAATGCGAAATTCACAAGTCAGTCATAACAATCGCAAAACGTGATTTGAAATTTTTAAACACCGAGTAAGATTGTTCACAATACGATATCAAAGATAAACTTTAAGGATTCCTAGATCTGAAAGGAAAAGATCCATCAATATACAATCAATTAATTAAATACTACACTTATTTTAATTTTATCATTATTAAACTCTGTATTTTGCAAAATTAGTAGCTTTTTATCTGATTATTGGTATTTGCCGTGTTGACATCAGCTTTGATCGAATATACAAATGTATTGTATTTTTTACATTTGTCAAGCCTATAATTGTTTTCTCGGTTCGTAAAGCTAGCGCTGTGAGCGCGACCACTGGAAACGAAACATTTTTTATGCTGCACTGTATATTATACAATATATATATATACATATGTATAATATGTTTATGCTACACTATATTTATATATGTATATACTTTTACACGAGTTTAAATAATTGAAGTGTATTATTTTTAAGTATTAAAATTATTCATTGTAAACAATTTACCAGTAATTTACGACACAATTTTACAATTAATTATTGAATCAAGTTTGATATTACAGAAAATCGTCAGACGCATATATTTCATGCCGATGACTTATAGTAAACTCATATCTGCATCCTACGATCCCAGCGGTTTCATAGCTGTAAGTTTTTGAACAATAAAAAGGTAAGTTTTAAATAAATGTTTAGTATTGTTTGTGGTTCCAGTTACCTGCGAGTCACCGCTCCAAGGATAGGTAATACACAGCTGTGGCAGGAAGCCGAGCGCGAGCATGTACTGCAGCGGCACGAGCACTGTGAGGCAGGCGGTGAAGGCGGGCCATACACGCGCCAATCGTTCGCGGCCACACGACACCAGCACCAGCAGCCAGCCCGCGTAAACCACTGCGTACACGTCCATGCGCGACCCGATCACCCCCATCAGGCAGATCAGGCATATCTGTACACATACGCCAAACGCATTTCCTAAATGTCTATATCGGTTATATACGTTCGTCCACAGGCCCTCTTATTCTTGATAAGTATTGTTATTTTTATATTTAAATGACAGCTCAACAATGCCAGTACAATATTGTATGAGGCAAGATTTTTAGCACCGTTTTATATATTTAGTGGTTTCGAAAACACTGTACCACGCTTTAGAAAAGCGCAGCTAGATGGGAGCTCGAGGAATATGAGCATCTGCCTGTATAGTGATTTCAGTAGCAATGTTCATAGAAAGCATCTCATCATAATTTGCGAAAGTAATATTATTTAACGTCAAAATTCCTTTTTTACCTCAGATAAATATAATAAGCATTGAAAATCCAAGCCTTATGCAATAGATTTATAAATATTCCAAAAGATTACCTCTACGCCAAATTTGTAGAAGCCGTAATTAACTAAATACTTTATGCAGTGTACTAAATCTTTATCCGCTTCTTTGCGTGTTATTTCCGGAAACATCAATTTATCCGCTGAACTTGGTAGAAGACCTCTGTCTCTAAAAAAGTAATACAATAGACATAATTACTACAAAAAATAGCATGGAATTTGTTTTAAATAACTAAAATAAGAGAGACAAACCTGATATTCTGCTGCCGATAGGTCACTAAAGAATAAAAAGTGAAGACAACGATCAGACCGATGTAGCCTTTTAGTAAAACTACTAGAGGGCGGTCGTGCGTTGCTTTGTAAAAGCCAACCCATTCCGCATTGTTGTATGTTGTCACATTCATCGTATTATTTTCTCCAATCTAAAATGTAAATTGTTGCAAATAATTACTAACATTAAAATAATTTTTTTTGACTGTTAATATTATATTTGTAAAGGAGCACTTTGAAGAACTTCCTAAATTATTTTATCTATTAAGAAAGGATTTTATAATATACTTTTCGAATCTACAATACAGTTTTACATTTACATATACACTAAGTACTACAAATTTACATTATCTTAATATAAAACGATACAAAAGTTTATATTTTTTATTATTATTCCAATCAGCTATTGCTTCTTATAAACTTAAAATGACAAATCATAGATTATAACCGGCAATTAGTAACTTAATTACTTAATTTATTTGTAGATATGTAAACTTCCACTTTGTATTAAACAATGTGTAATAAATAAACCTTTTAATACTTTATATAATATACAAATTTTATGTTACGCCATATCTTAAGAATACGTACCGAATAGTTATCTTTTTTATAACTTTTTAATTCAGATAAGTATTAGTTTTTTTTAATCAACTATAGTTCGAATTTATTGTAGACATTAATATTTGTCTGGTTGGTAAGTACTTTATATAGATATTAAAGATGAAGGAATTAACAGAATATTATAATTTTCCTGAACAACTTATAAATATCAAAGCATATACTCACCGAACTACAATTCACATCGAAGAAGGCGTGTTTGATATAATCGATTTGATATACCATTTTCGCCATTAAGTATATACTTATAAGAGTTGAAATTAGAAGAATGCAGAAACGCTGTTTTTTAGAATTTAACAGAAGAGCAGGAGAAATAAATATCATGATTGGTACATGCATTGCGCATACCTGGAAAGTAATTATTATTTTTCTTAGCACTGTCATAATTAAAATTGCAATTTTATAGAAGTCAAAGGATGATTAAAATAGGTTTCGCGGCCGCTCATACAATACGATAAACCCCACTCCTCAACCCTTCTGAGATTTCCAAGAGGAGGGTCTAAGAAGACGTTATGAACTCCTAATATATTTCAATGCTAAAAATAGATATCTCAAAATATTTAACAAACCCTCGGACATCTAAACTATAAAAAAATATATATTCATATTTATTACATTATTTAAATTTCGCAATTATTGCAAAGCCCAAGTTTCTGAATGGCTATCTATTTTCACATATAGAAGGGGAGGGTGGAGTATTTATGACGTATTTTATGAACGGTTCCTTTTAAGAAAGAATATGTAAAACTTGATTTGATGACTATTTACCATGGGTTCATTTACATTCAACAATGTTAAATTTTATTTTAAAACAATTAACTTTTCAAGTTTCTGACTATACAGACCACGAGACAATGTATATTTATTGATAAACAGAATAAACATGTCAAATACAGATTATGGTTTAACTCACGTTCATGACACATAGCAACATGAGAGCAAGAAAGATGATCTTGACTAGATGCAGATCGAGGAAGAGGAAGGTTTGGTCAGTGAGCCGGCCCAGAACGGCGCGCAGTTTGGCGAGGACAGCCAGTAGCCATGGCTGGAAGGCAGTGGCGCCACGTGAACCTCTAGACGCACGTGAACCGCGCTCTGTCGCGTACGAACGGCTGCGTGATGTCTTCCTGTACCAAAAACATAACTAGATTAAAAAATTAATAGAAAATCTTGTCTGCAGTTTAATTGCAGGGTGAAAGTATAGCTCATTTATGATAATTAAATATTAAAGAACATTCTCTTTCAATTCAAAAGGAATTCCATAATCACCTCGATTTTACGTAAATGAATGTATAGCGTATATTACATTAACATTATAAAGATAATACGCAATATGATTGATTGTAGGTGTGAAAGCATTGTAATATGTACCATCAATGTATGATACACCATATTTAAACATTAATGGTTTCAAAAATAATAAATAACAAAATTATATTACTAAATATAAAAATTAATTATCTGTCCCTGCAGACTTTGTACTGCCAGAAGTTAATGGCAATGGAAAAATTAATAATGTGATATTACAGAGTGACCGCTTTATGGTATCACCCTGTGATTGGATGTGCAAAAGCTTTTAAACCTATTGTTGACAATATAACCACCCACCCTGTATAATTAATTTAACATTGAATGATTGGGTCTTATTTTATTTTTATCTAGAGATCCTTTTTATTGTTTTTTTATATTATTTATTCAATAACATTACAGCCAGGGTAATACGCCTATAAAAAATTATATAATAATAAAAATTATAAAATAAATATTAAACTTATACAGTGTTATACGTTTAAACGTTTATTATTTTTGTTACAGGCGTGATTAATTAAAATATGTATGTATGTCTGTACATAGATGTGTATATATATATATATATATATAAGTACATTACCTGAACAATGAACGTTTGGTGTTTGGTGAAGACGTCAACGATCGATCGGCCTCGGTGTCACTTTTAGATTCTGCTGCGTAAGAACGAGGTTGTTCTTCTTCTAAAGGCAAAGCTGGAAACTGTCAGAAAACATATATTAAGAAAACGGGCGACAATAAAAATTATCATGTTTGGGCAAAAAATGGTCAAAATGATCATGTTTTTTTTCTGTCAATCCTCAAATGTAATAAGGTTCTGTAAAGATACGTTGCTAATATTTCGTAGAGACGTATTAATAATTTAAAAACAATTTTTTTTAATTATTATGTCAAAAATAATACTTAAAGCTATCAAATCGGGCCAATAACTCAAAAAAAATCGTGTCACGTTAATAAATTATTTAACTTTCATACATCTTTCATTGTAGAAGCGCCAACTTGACTTGGGCGACTTGAATCCCTAGCAGCACTGTTGTTCCTGAAATTTCACAGATAATTTATTAATATTAATAATTGTGGAAATTTAGATGGACCTTAAGTTAGATATTTTAAAAAAAAACTGTAGAATTGTATTGTACTTACGTCGTTCTTGGGTCAGACAAAGCCAGGAAGTCTTTGTGGAAGTAATGGACTTGCATGATTGTTATGATGAGGAACAAAGTAGGTGTTAATAATTTGATAAATAAGTCTGCGGGATGGTATGGTTCCAGGCCTAAATCGTGTTGCCTGAAACAAAAAATATATTAAAATATCTTTTTTTCTTCAAATTTTACGTAAACACAATCTTTAAAATTTTGTTTATCAGTATGACAGCCGATAGACGGCCATTGCAAGGCAATTTAATGATATACCTTAATAAACCCCATGACATAGATTTGAACTCAGTACTATTATAGCATACTGTAGTTGTCACTTGGTCAGTAATCAATTATAACATCCCTTTGGATTTATAAATATAAACTTGAAAAATTAAAACTTAACGGAATAAGAGTAATATTATAACATCATCAGGTACATCTAATAATGTATTATATAATATATATATTTTAAAGTGATGACTTTAGCCACGTAAAAAATTTAACTTATTAATTTTATGTATAATTGAAAATCTAATCATTTATTGACAGAATTCGCCAGGTCAGCTAGTATATAATACTTCATTTTATAAATCAAATTGACGAAATGTTTACATATTTGTTGTAATTAAAACAATACTTACAGTCTTTCATTGATCAGGAGGTAGTTTTCTATCATCTTTGAAAAGTTATCAAACTGGTACACATAAATAAGTATAAGATTAATCATTGAATAAATAATGACTGTTATCCAAAATATATACATCAGTCGTCGCCACCAATACCAACTTATCTGTGGACAAAAATAATAATATTAACAATTTTGATTGAACCTCATGTTGAACACATCATTATTAAAAAAAAAACGTAAATAACTTTTTTTATGTAACAATTTATAGTAAAGATAATAGTAAAGAAAGCTTCATTCGACGTTAAAATATTGTTATATCACTTTAGTCTATTGCCGAAGGTACAAGATCTTTTTAGGTTATTATATTATTATTGTGCATATTGCCTTATTGTCTGTTTAAACAGATTTACCCTAAATCTAATAGCTAAAGCCTTTTTATGAAATGTCCAACAATTACATTTTCTTTTTTGAAATGACTTTTAAAGTAGTATGTACTTTGAAATTTCTGACAATATCTTAATGGTGTCTAACATATGTTCTGTTGAACCTGTTACACGTTTACTAATTTTATTATTGTGTATAATGTATCTACGATTAATTAATCGATTACAACAAATCTTAATTGTTACTGTGGAGCTTACGACTTTTTTGTTTTATCTCGTGGCTACCTGCTAAAAAATGTATGAATAAAGACATACAAGGTGACTAACATGTATTGTACCCTGATATTTTACTAACAGATTTTTAACCAACACAAACCTTCCGAAGCTGAGTAGTCAAATATAAAACAGGGCTAAGAAAAGTTGACATTGAGTGTCTTTAAAGTTCCAATATAGTTCGAATAAATAAATTTTAAACATTTTTTAACTTATTTTTGTTAATGGTAATGACCGAATTAACATTGAACAGACAGACACAAGAAAGTGAACATGAAGTGACTTTAATAAATGATAATTTACGTTTTTTTTAACCACTTACAAATATTCAATTTTCTTGTGGAAAAATTCTACATGGGATACATTTCCGCTGCGTAAAGTGCTAAAAGTCCATTCTCTCTGACGAATTTTGTGAAAATTATGTAAGCACTTTTGTATATTACCGTAGCTTTGACGGCGATTGGGAAATGCCTCAACATTTTACTCTCGTGCTGAAGCACTCCGCGTGTTATCGTAAGAGCAGAATTATATCACACACAATAGCGGTGCTAGGATATACGTGCTGTGGGTAGTCCTGAATCTGTCGCTAAGGACATGTTATAAGGGATTTGGAGAAGGTCGTGATAAGTAACAGACATTTTATAACATATATAAGTATTCAAAGAAACTATTAGACCTATTATTAATATCACTTCAGTAATGTGTACACCAAAATTTCGATTTTATGACACGAAAATACACACCTGGAACATAAGAATAAATGCGAGGAAGAGGAACATGTAGATGATGCGGAAGATTGTCATTCGGTCCCCGGTGACGCCGATGACGAACAGCATGATGACCACCACGTAGATCCAATAGCGGGCGCACGCTGCGCGTAGCCATGCGCCCAGCGCGCGCAGGAGTCGCGACCGAGGCTGATCTTCTATTGCACTCTCCGCAGCTGCCGCGACTACATTCATATTTAATGAATCTATCGAGTGTAATACTCATCGTTACCATCATCACGTCAGCCGAAAGATCGTAACGATCACCGCTCTTGAGCTGTCCGCATCCAGCGATGTTTTTACTATGTTGTCGGTTCACCTAGTGATAGGTTTCATCTAACCTAACCATGCCTCGTCTACTGGCTCCTGATCGTCACTCGAGAATTTGGCCCCAACGACAAGCAGTTCTCCTTTACATCGGTTACAATGGTTCTTTTTCAGATATCCTAATTCATAATTCGATATAACAGTAACGCCAAATATAGCCCCTACTAATGCTCTCTGAATATCCTTGCGCTTTCTTATAGGTACAGATCCATTGTTAATGACTAAGTGTAATATAAATGTGTTTAAATTAGTGCTCCGGTTTAAAAATGTCATTACGAGCCCAGTTAGATACAAATTCGAGATCAGATTTCTATAATAAAGTTCTGTGTAATTTTAGATTGTTATTAATACCAGTTTCTCGACTTGTGCGTCTGTGTAATTTGTTACCAAAAATTGTTTTATAAATATTGCATTTGCAAGAATTATTAATATTATCTCAAACAAAATCACGATGTTCATACAGCGAACTTAACTATGTCGTCGGTCCGCCTATTGAGTGGGCACCGTGCTGCGTCTACAGGCGTCCTTACCATTATTCGAAACCTTAATTAGTGACATAGAATAGTTCATTAATAAGAGAGTCGAAGTGTACCTGTGGCACCAGTGGACATTGAGATTTGCAGCGGCGAGGTAAGGTCGGGCGCGGTGGACTGCCGGCGCTGGCGCAGCTCGTGCACGCGTTGTCGTAATGTCACCCAGAACATGCACGTGAACAGCGACTTGATCAGCAGCGTCACGCACGGCTCGCCCTCAGTTCGGCCTAGACCGATCTGTCGCAGATTCACCTCCTGCCACCAATGGTTATAATGAAAGATATAAAGGACTCAACGTATGCTCTAACGCTAAAGCTAGTACTATTGCTGTCAAATAATGTATGGTACAGCCATCATAGTAATAAAGTATTTTGAAATTCAGATCATTACACAATAATTGTTCATTATTAGTCCCTGCAGACGCTGTATTAGAAGTTATTGGCCTGTCGCATATCAATAGAATGTGACGTTCATGAGAACGCACCCAAACTCATTATTTAAGAACGCATCTGTTTTTCTGCTCTCTCTTTTGACATATCTGACTTATCTCTTTCTCTCTCTCTCTCTCTCTCTGACGCGCTGCACTACCGGCTAGACGCATCACTTCGACCGCTGTAGTAACCAAATATTTAATGTAACTCAGTTTGAGATTGTTGTGCGCCTATTTTACGCTGTGTGCATTTTTTATTATACATTTAAACCACCCGGCAAGTGTTTTTCTTTCACCGGATTACCTACTACGGGACGAGGGGCCCGTAGCTACAACCATCCCTCAAGAAAAACTAAATTTATGTAACATATTGGTTTGGTTAAAAGGTGTAACAGTTAAAAAGCTTTTACACCTATACTAATCATTCTGTATTAAAGTGGAAATCTTCATTTGCGTTGACAGGCTGTTCTCTGACATAGCTTGCATTCAAGCTGTAGTGGAGATATAATATTTCATTATCATAGCAGTTAAACGTCCGATGACTGGTCCTCGTATTTGCGGACCCTTTGCGATAAAAATGTCATTTAAAATGATGGTCAAAGCATAAGAGCAAAGAAAACAAATACGTACGGTAATATTAGAAGGCAGCTCGGTCTCATACAAGTTCATGCCGTATATGTACTGCGCGAGGAGTAGCAGCATGGCGTAGCAGACGAGCACAGGACTGGTCTTGAGCATGAATGAACGCTGATTGTGACAGAGCCACACCACGTTCGCCCACATCAGGAACACGAACGTAAGCCACGAGTGGAACATTATGCTCCATGCCATCATTGTGATCGTCGTCGCTATGTACGATGACCTGTAATAACAAATCAATAAATTACAAAGAATCATTATCTCTACGACACTTTATGTCAATCATGATTTCAGTCGAATCACTTTCACTATTGGCCTTTACCATAGATTTCAAATAGAACCGATTGGAAACAGTCTGCGTTCAACGAATTCCGACGACCTTACCAAAGGTCGTCTGTCCACCTTTGGATGTCCTGTGCTGCGATTGCCGGTCCGTGGACACACACATTTCTCAGAAAACCGAGTATATAACAATTAGTCAATACAATACATTAGAAAACGCATCTGACGTAGATTTTTTTTAATTTATTAGTTCACGGATTTACGATTCGCGAGCCCTGACTCCGAAGAAGCTGTGAAAGCCAAAACGGCATCCAGCACCAATTGAATATAGCCTAGAACCTAAGGCCCCAGCGGCCGCCAATTCTATTCACTATCTGGCCTACCCAATCTCACTTTAACTTGCCTATTCATCAGGCTTACCTTCATACAAGTGTACCTTCGTTCATCTACGGAAATTCTCATTTCTAATTCGATCTATTACAATTATCATTTAATTTTTTTTTATTTTATCTGGTTCAAGTTACGTTGTTTGTTCATAACTATAGTATATGATTACTGTCAGACGGCGAGTCAGTTTGATATTGGCACAATCTGCTATATTGAATTTCTAAAAGAGGTTTAATTTGGTTCTTTTAAGGTCATTAAATAGAAATAAAAATATTATATCTTTTTTACTATTGCGAATGTAGTAAATTTTGTAAATGCATATTTACAATATATTGTCTCATGAAAACACTGTTATAAAAAAATAGATAGTATGCCGTTTTATTATAATACATAAATAAATAATCTAATACATACCTATGTATGAAAACAATACATAAAAAAAATAATTTGTAAGCAAATTTGTATTTAAAATATCATACAGGTATTGAATCTTTAAATGGAATATTACATATTCCTACAGCATAGATCGAAAGCCAAATACGTAGTCATGCAAACAACGCAATAAAAAGCAAGTGTCGGAATAGTTACGTTAAAATTATGAGCCCATATTTTTTAAACTACATTTAGTTTTCACAATGTCCAAGTTATGTGTAATATAGAAAAGAAAACTTTGATTCAATTAATATTATGAATTGATATTTTGCCACTGACCGTGGTAATACAAACAAGAGACCTTGTTGGATACGGTACATGCATACAAATGTATTAAATGCGTCCACACCACGAAGTTATTGTGTACAATCAAAAATTACTCACCTTTATAAATCACATTTCATACTAATTTTAAAGAATAATAATCTGTTTCTTTTACTTATATGTTTCTTACCTGACCAATACTTGGAAAAAGTCAATAACAGCCGCTACGACATCATCCATTAGTGTTGGCTCTTCATCTTCTATAACCGATTCTAATAAAATAGAAAGAAATGTTTATTAATACTCATAATTTTTTATTTTGTGCTTTATTTCATCATTTTATTGTTATTTATCTGAGTAATCCCGCCTTAAGCAGAAATTACGTAGTTTAATAACCGGCGTTTAATTTGGCATATTTATGTACATATATAAATTTGCCATACATTTATAAAATTAATAAGTTTTGACATCCCCTGGCCATCTAGGTCACTGGATTTTACCCGCTATGAACTTTTGGGGCGTGGGGGTATCTGAATGGACTATAAAATAAACAACAGTGACCATCTCAGAGCTTAAAGAAAATATCGTACAAGTGACAAGCTATCCTACGATCACATTGGCAGCGTGTGGCATGAAATACCTAGGCCGGATTTCAAGACTTTTTCTGGCGTGATGGTCAGCTTTTAGGCAATAATATTTTTAAAAAATAACATTCCCACAATTCTCCTTCTTAATTTTTATTGAAATAAGTTTAATTACTTATAGTATTTTTTTTATTTGAATTAGAAATTCGTATTCTACCAACGGACACCCTAAAATATATACAGTATTTACATAATAGAGTATATATAGTATGTATATAGTAGAGTATTAAAATTGATTGTGCATATAAAATATTAGTATTTCCGATGTATCGAATAAAATGCCGGGTACTATTGTATAACTATTCACTCTTTATCTTAAAAACTAGATATGATATTATTTTTAAAGATTATACATTTTGATTACTCTTTAACTCAACAATATCTTATTGTCCCGTTCTATTTTTGGTATGATTATTTTTGCTGTTCAATTGTTTAATTGTATTTTATGACAGTTTTTTTTTTCATCTCTCCTCATATTACGAATTTAAAAGAATATCTTTTGAAGATAAATCGTTGTGGAGCTTGCCACATCAAATAAAAAAGCATCCAATTAAGTTAAACCACTTACGCTGCAGAAAACATTTCACAGTTTAGTCAGAGCATATGATTCATTCTTTTCTTTGAAGTTTATCGCTACTCTAGATTTAGACAACAAAATCATAGAAAATGTAACACTTCTATGTAGTATTTGGTAAGTAAATGTCCTACACTGTAGTATTGGTTGAAACTTGTAATTAGTATTAAGTGAAATAAATTAATAAATAAATGAAAAATATTGCTTTCAATATAGATTGATGACTAAATTAGCAATCGCTATGTTGGATATTTATACAACTTTTAAAGTACACACATGATAGTAAAAAATGTATATTACCGTCGTCGGGTACTACGACAGACCCCGTAGAGTCCTGATGCAGAGGGCGCGAGCCGGACCCTGAACGCACGCTGGGCCATCGTTTGCTGGGAGATGAATTGTTGATCAACTGTAAACGCAGACATAGACTTTAATATTGTTTTGGTTGATTTATTTGGTATACTATTTATATCTGTTCATGGTAGCGAAAAGTCGTTGGATGCGGACAGCGCAAAATCGATCATCGTGGTGATCTTTTGAAGTAATTTTAAGTATAAACAAAATACAACTTAGAAAAGCTTATGTACAGAACTAGCCAGAGCTTTATACCTTTATTTTTTTATTCAGTTAATCTTATACGTAAAAAAACGCATTACCCAAGAGATTTCGAACAATGTGTGGATTGTTTTGGAAAGTTTTAATTACTTTCTACATATTTGATAGAGATTTCTTTATGAGTTCCCACATCGTCAATTCTGCGCAATACGCGACCAACACTGGGACGTCCTAGACACTACACCGGGAAATCTTTTGGCTCCTCTGACTTATATGTCGGAATAGAACCGTGACTAATTAAAAATAACAAGGGAATAAAGTATTTAAAGCTGGGATAATGCGCTTATAACATTTAAGTAAGCCGTTTGGAAAATACTTATTGTAAACACGAAACATTTGATTTGTAAAGTATATTTTACATATATATTTTTATATATGTACATAAACACACACGCGCGTATATATATATATATATATATAATATTATATACTTAAAGGTATATAAATAATCATAATAGAAAAAATATAAATATTTTGATTTTAATTATATAGTTTTGATAAAGAATATGCCTAAATTATTGAGAGTTTTAGCTTTTTCTGGTTTAACAGATAAAAATATTGTCAAACATTATGTTCCTTTTTACCGTATCTCCTAAGCAATTCTCAAATTCCATCACCAAAAATGTGTACCTTTTCCGAATGATCCAATGTGATGAAAACAATTTTCAATTATTCAAAAAGACTTTAAAACCAGAGACTTGCTAAATTATGACGCGTCGCGGTGATATTTACAATTTCAGCTATCTTCGATATTTGTTTACGCATTTTGAAGAAGATCGATCGTAAATATGTCGAACACTAACTCATCTTGCGTATTTATACGTTATCTATGATTGATAATTGTAACAATTTCGTCTCAATTAAAGCTTAATACGACTAAATATGATACATGAACAAACTTTTATTATTTATTCATTCATAATAGACAACATTTTCTAGGTATCTTTTGTAGGTTATAAAATTTATATCTATTCTGCTATTTTACTAATATTCTACACCTAATATACATTAAGAACACACACAAAGAACAATGGAATAACAAACTATACATATGGTTAAATAAAACATGTTTGGTGAAACAAGAAAACAATGTGCAATGCGTTGGACTGCCTTATTAGAAACAATTTAAGAACATTTTTATTATAAAGTATAAGCAATCAAAAGCAGACAAATGCGATGTCACGAAATCGATTGTAAAACATTTAAAAAGTGCGGAAACAAAAAGAAATAGGAAATACATACAGGTGTGTTTTCACCGACGTCCCCGCGCAGTGCTTGGGAATTTATGTATGAATATGCAACCTACAAAAGAATTAAAGCAGGTTGCAAAAATAACATACAAAGTTAAGTAAATTATGCAAAAGAAAAATAAAATACTAAACGCCATACAAGTTAGCACAAGACATGCCGACTCATTGGTCATGTTCGTTCGATGCATAGGGTGCAAATATTAAGTGTGTACAAATGTTACTTATAAAACTACCGTCTATAAGAAAACAATAAATGTCTTAAACTAAACGACGTGCGACGGCTACGAATAAAAGGTGCACTATCAATAAACCTCGGAAGTATACGTTGCTACGTGCGTATGACTAAAATAAAATATACGTAATGTGCAGCGTGTGAGTTCGCGCGCGCTTACTCGAACTTTTTTAGTGGCGCTCTTCCACTTGTCCTTAGCGAGGCGTCGGCTGCGGTGGAACGAGACGCCGCGCACCAAAGAACCGTTCACTTTCCCGGCTTCTACACCGGTTATGGTGCTCTTTCTCTTCGGCTACATCCCCCCAGTTAGATTGCACAAAAATAAAATTACTATGACGTACAGTGACATGTCGAACCATCTACGGCAGCGGTACGAGGCATTTCAGCTTTAATAGCGTCAGTGTTACATTCAAACATTAGAAAGATGAAACTAAAAGCGTATGTTTTAATTATGTTAGTAAATAATAAATCTTAATTGTTTCATATCACGTTACATTAGTGTTGAAACGGGTACATACCTTCGGTTTGAAAAGTTCGCGGCTCTCGATTGCGAGGAAGAAATAAGTAAAAAGTATGACTAGAGGACTTGCGAGGGTTGCCCACATGTGATCGTCAGTCACTTCATACATAAAACTAATCATGTCTGTATCGTTTAATATCACTAGTTTTGTCAGGCCGAAGTATCTGAAATAATAACAATAAAATACTTTGTTGGCTCCTCATAATGGTAAATGCGATCAATACCCTATATCATAGTGGTTGAGAACTTTAGTCTTGGATTGTATGCTACCGATATTCCGGTACGCAACTCAGTGAATAAACATCGAATAGAAGCCAGTACAGCTAGGACCAAAACTCAAAAAGATATATAGTCTACCAATATACATTGAGCCTATATTTTTACAGCCTTCATTTTCTCTCAAACAAGTGTTATGTCTGAACATTTTAAACAACATGTTATTATGTACGAGATTATTCAGAAAATTAATATTCATAAACATTTGCTCGCATTAAAACAAAATAGAATAGCTTTGTGATAAAATCATGTTTTTGTGGTAAAAAATTTGTCTGGCCATTGTGTTAGTAAAGTCGCATCAGTCACTGCTTCATATTAAAAATTCTATATGGTTTGTATTTAGCGATGACTTTTAAAAATCCTGCAATTAAATTAATATTACTGGGAAAATTGTAAAAGGCGAACACGTAACATAGTATTATATACAGAATGCTTATTAATAAGTCCTAAAACGATCGATTCCCGCTTACCTAGCGAAGTTCTCGTCGGGCGGATACAAGTCTATGATCCAGGAGCACTGGTAGACGAGCAATACAGCGATGTGCGCAGCCATTATGGCCATAAGACAGCGGCTGATCACCGCGAATCCTCGCTCCAGTGGTCGGCCCAGAGCCCACGCCGTGGCCGCGCTCATGAACACCACAAAGTAGATGCCTGACGTCACACTCGGGCGCATGATCCCGGAGAACATAATCAAGAATAATGCTATGTACTTGCCTGTAAAAAAAGTATTTCTCTTACAGAATTGACAATTCAAATAGTGACTCTTAGAATGCTATACATAAATAATAAAATTTATAACACAAATTACATATTATTTATGCCCTTCTTCATCGAATTTGTGGTACATGTATAATTTTCAATTATATATGGAATACAATCCATGAACTGTGTAATACGTAAAATGTGTATGTATATAAAAATTTCAACCAAATTAACGAAACATAAATTCGACCGCCCTCGATCTGAAGTTTCAATATAAACACGCGCACCTACGTTTTATAACCGATCGTGGCATTCGTGAGCCAATTAAATGTGGAGAATTTTCGTTCGTGAAAAAATTTTATACAGAAATATGTTAAGAATATCAACCAATTAATGTAACTTCCTAAAAAGTCATAAAAAATATTCTATGCACTATTGATGTGCTCTTTTAAATCAAGATGAATCCCCTTTTTCTTTTAGACGTCTACTTATAAGATGGACGGACACACGACCATGTCAAGGTTATCGGAAGACGCTGTGTGAAGGTGGCTTTCAACTGGTCCAGTTGGAAATCTATGGAGAAGGTCAATGTCCAGCAGTAGATGTCCTATGGCTGAATGATAATAAACCAAAAAAATTTAAATTTGTTGACTTAACAGTAATATAACCATAACTATTCTACTTTATTCTAAGTAACATAAACTAAGATTTAGTTATTTAGTACATCATAAATCTATTTATATATTATAAAGTTATCGACATTTTTTCCAATAGAATACAGAGGACCCATGATGAAAAGGATTCTAAGATAAAAAGTTTAATTTGAAAATATTTAACGTTTGCGCTTTAATATTGAAATGTCTAAACATCTAAATAAATAAAATTAATGTAATACATAAAAAGTATTGAAAAAATTAAGTATATTTTCTTTATATAAGGAAATGATTTTGTTCATTATAGACAGTGTGACTCATGCACATTTTATGTTTAGTTACTAAAATAAACAGTATATACGCTATCGCAGAGCGCAAAAGTTATCATTCACTTATATTTAGGTTGCCATTTACGCGCGCAAGCTCCAACGTAAAGTACTAATACGATTTTATATGGTTTACCTAATGCACGTGTTTGAGTAAATCATATAAAACCTCATAACAATCATTTGTTACTTCTATGAATGTTTAGTAATTTTTGACATACCATGATAAATACTCTAGCGAAGTTCTATACCTATAAGAATAATACTTTCACATATTGCGTTATTTAACTAACGCCTCCTTATTCACTTCCACGGGCGGAATTTCGTAAAATCTATTCCTAGCTAACCTACGTTCAACGAAAGGTATATTCCTATCAAATTTCAAGTCTAAAAGCCTTATGGTTCCAGAGATATCGTAATATGCTAGTACATAGCTAGAAATCTCGGTAGGTGTTTTTACACCTTTAAAGGGAAGAATGTTATCGCCATTCGAAATCAATCGATGATACACCCTATCCAATAATTAATAGTTTCAAAAATAACATTCATTTTAAAATTTTTGATTATTACTTATTAAAATTAATAACTGTTTACTATCTGCCCCTGCAGATTTTGTACTGTCATAAGTTATTGGTCTGACGCATTCCAATAGAAAAAACTAACCAATGTAGTATATTTTGGAAGAATCACGTTATACATGGTTATTAGAATTAGATGTAAAAGCTTTTTCGATAAATGAGTTATAGATTCACCGCTTTAAACCTTTTACGCCTATAACTAATCACCATGTACATGATAATGATATATTAAAAATATTTTCTTAAAATTATGACACTAATAAATAATATTCTTTTACAGTCAACAAGGAAATAGATGTTAAGTTTACACCACCTGCACTGGTAAGCAACGGAAACCGCTGATGTTTTGTGTCTTTCCTCGGCAGGTCGTCAGGGTTTGGCTCCGTCAGCAGTCTGCGCACTGCCAGGAACACAGTCATTGATGTTCCGGTGGCAACTAGCTAAAACCACGACTACAAGGTTATAAGCAGTCATACTTCATTAAAATTAAGCAGCAAACCTTACCACCAGAGACTGTGGCTAATGACCATTCACCCATCATAAAGGTACAGTGGAAGAGGCATAACTCTGGACTAATAAGCGGCAGTTATATTTTGTACTTACTAAGGTTTATATGAGGATTACTTTACATGCACTATACATTGGAGTAAACCTGGTATAAAAAGGCATCTCCCCTTTGTACTTTATCTATTTTATGCGATAAGTATACTTACAAATTTTAACACTAATTGTATAAAAACTTAACAATAATACCTCAGGTGCGATGTAATGGACGGCCATGAACGGTTCTATTCCGACATAAGATACAAGGCCGAGATTGTAGCCGATCTTCTGCAAGAGTGGGAAATCTTCTAGCAGCGATCCGTAAGGTTCGAAAGCTGCTAGAACACTGTGCCATACTGCGTGTGTAAGAAGTAGCAGGAACGAGACCGTGAAGTTTAATACCAGATATCTTCCTCGCCATCCTTTAAAATAAAACAAATATAATTATTCATCAATGATCCATGTAAAATGAAATCGACTTCTAAAGATTTTTGCGAAACAAACTTATTAATGTCTTAATGTCCCATTGAGCCAAAAATATTCCATAATGTAATTGGATAGCGGTCAAAATATCTGGGCAAGGGGGTGAACCGTATAACTAGTCTATTAAGTTAGGAAATATGCTAGGAAAATTAGTGAGTTGTACTATATATACCTTAAGCTAAACGGACAATGTTGTTAAGGTTGTCGAAAGACGCTGAAGTTTTGGCAAAATTACATCAGCGTTCCGCAAAAAATGACAAACATATTTTATAATAATCAGAAACGGAAATCTCAAAACCTAATCATTGGGGATTGATACACACTCTGAACTTGGCTTTTCCAAGGTCAATCTAAACAAAATAAGATAGCCTGCCTCGGTGTGTTCTCTACGTAATAAATTAATTCCTCTTATTGATCCTTAAACATATTTTCACACTACTGCTCATACACGGAAATACATTAACTTAAATCTAAGTTGATTACTTTATTTTACTGGCTTGATCTTGGCATGTATTTTCCTTTTAAATAGATACAAATTTGTTACTATCATTTGAAATGAAAGCTTGTATGTAGGAGATGTATACCTATTTATTTATTTATTTACACTTACAATGACCGACTTAATGCAATAGGCGTTTTATAACAGTCTACCTTAAGGTAGAGATCCATTATCAATAAAACGTCGAAAGACTGAATGCATGCTGCTTCCTACCGTTCCTATTGGAAATCAATGAAGGAGGCCTGTTTCCTGCAGTGAACGTCCTTTGGCTAAAAGGATAACGAGTAAACATATGAATTAATCATTATAGAGTTAGTTCGTTAAATATCATTGTTAGATATCGGGAAGAATATGATACAACGTGAATAAAATTAAATTATTTACATGAAGTCTCTATAGCAATATATGCGTAAAGAAGAGGATATAATTTAATATACAAACATCGTACAATTTAATCAATCCCATCTAAGTAAGCAAATTTATTATGACAAACAGAAACTGACATGGGAGCCACAGCTCGTTAGTGTTATCATTTCAGAAATCTTCTACAAGTTTAGAAAGTCTTGTAATAAGAAACATACAAGATTTAATGGCAGTCTTACCTGCGTATGTCTTGGGGTCCGGAACCTGCGCTAATGGCGCTATTAAAAATAGCAGAAGATATAATAACGAGAGCCCAAACGGTCGCAGTGCTATAGCTGTAAAAAAATAACGTTTTTATTAAAGTTATTTACAAAAATACTAAAAGAAATAACTGTAGTATCTATATAAAATACATTTGTATTAAAAACAATCATTTTAATATAAAACAATTTTAAGTATCTTTATTCAAGCAGGCATTTACACGCATTTTTGAAATATCAATTATTTTAACGTTATATGTAGTAAGCTTCCACAGTCTAGAAATGCTCTCTACTGAGAAAAGCCGACCCGAACTAAACAGTTGCTTTTTTTAATTAGATTTAACAATCTTTGATAAATACATTACATCATCAAAATATGTACTTATACTGTTTACCTATTACATAAAATAAATTTGAGATATGAAGTGTTATACCGTAGTTATATATTGTATGTATACTAGTTTCCAACTAAAACAAAACACAAAATACTGCGGGGTAATCATCAAAAGAACGTTTATTTAAAAAAAAAATTATAAGGATATTGATATCGGAAATCGGAATAAACTATTAAAATAAGCTTAAAGTCTGAGGATAGTTAAATTTCTCAACAGATTTTTAATAATTACTAGATCTAGATTTTTTTGGATCGGACTGTCACTGCCGCCCAAATGGCATTTGCAGATTTGGCAGGTATGGTGTGGCAGGGTGCAGAATGCGCCTATTGAAGTCCGCTATTAAAATAGCAAAGCTTGAAGGCTCCCGCGGGAGTCACGGCTCGTTTACCGATGCGACCTAAGAGCTCAGCGTCCTCCCAATCTGATAAAATAGTAACATGTAGCGGTCTGAGCCGATTTAGATTTATGTTTTTATGGCATTCCTTAGTCATCGAGTTATGAACAACACATGCATATAACCTACATACGCAATGTTCGGACGCGTTTTCTTGTTCGTGTCGATCGTTCCTGTTTACCTTATAACTTAGTGTGTTTTGGCCCAATTTGTACTAAACCTTTAATTCAGTGTGTTCTTGCATTCATTCATTAATCTGTGGGTTAATATGTTTCTGAGACTGCGATTATAAGTACACCGGAAAACTATTAATAACGCAGCCGTATCTTTTCTTTCGCTCCCATAGCGTGGCTTGCTTCAACCTTTAAGTTGGAATTGACTGCTTGACGTAGATTTCATGACCTATTTCTTTTATTTGACGAACATATAGATTTTATTATATGTAAATCCAGTAAGCGTTTGGTTTCGTCATTAGAAGTTCATACAACTTTAAGCAGGTAAGAACAATTAAAGCTATATATTGTTGTACGGAGTATCGCGAAATGTGGATTTTACATTTGGAATCCTTAATATATTCTTGCTATGTATATAGAACGCATTCAAAGGAACCTACGTTATCTACAATATAAATGTGGTATATGACAGACATCATCTCAATCGATGGAATCGTAACCATCTATTGCCCTCGATAAGACACAGAGAGTTGGCAAAAACCATATATTTAACTACAATTTTAAACGCTTCTGTTAATTGTCCTCGAGCTTGTCAGTTCTATATTTATAAATCTTCTATCTTTTCTGTAGAAGAATCGTAAGGCATGTTCCTTATAGTCGTAGTAACTAACGAAAAAACTAATTTTTAAATTTCGTGCTCCGCGTGGGTTTAATGAATTGGTCGAAGGATTTGACATTTTTAGTTTCAATATATGTGCGTTAAAGCGCAAACATATGAACGATTTCTTTGGTTCTCAAATTTAAGATAAAAACATTTTTAGTTTGTAAGACTTTGTTACATATTCTATTTATGCTGTAAAACTTGTTAAGGAACTATTCTAAGCTTCTATAAATGATTTTGATCCTTGTACACACACTGTGATGACCTCTTGTTGTGTACGTCGCCTATTATCATAGGCAATAATAGGCGATACGGTAGTAGTTACAATTACTTAATGTTCCTCAATGAGTAAAGTAAGAAAAAAATAATAAATCATTTTAAGTTTTATTTCTTGTTTTGCTTATAGTTTCATTAAGGATAACTGTTTTGTTGAACCTAATATTTTAATAAAAATGTTGTGCATGTCTGTCATTAATTTATGCGCTAGTTTCATGATTAGCTGCAGAGTTTTTCGTTTATAAAATAAAATAATTATAATAAAATATACTACTAACAAAAATCATACAGGATTATTATAGTACTATTATGTTCCTTGGCAACAAATGAAGATTTGTGGCAGTTGTTTCCCATAAATGGCGTTCATAGATGCGATTTCATTTATTCCGGGTTTTTTATGTATTTATCGATGAAATCGATTATTTATAATATTTATATGGATTTTCATATTTTATTGCCAAAACCAGTTTTTAGATTTAGATGTCGCTAATATTCTTTCAAAAAATCTTTAGATTGCTGATTGGAATTATCTGTCTGCCATATGAACTCATCTACCATTTTAGAATTAATAATGATTAATAAAATTACCATAAATCAATACATTATATTTGATACACAAAATTAGAATTTATTCCAATCAACTTAACTTTTTTATTGTATTAACTTAGTTAAATTATTAAACAATTGTAAATATTATACAACTTTTTGAATATTTAATATTACATATATAATGCACACATTTAACTAATTTACAAACGTACAGTAGTAACTTCAACTGTATATTACTTCAACATTCGCGTGCGTTAACTCAATACGGTCAAGGTCTCACAGTCAGACAGCCAAAAGAGGAGTTCATTTTACGAAACTCACTGCCAACATGTCACGGTGCCCGCCGGCTTTATTTATTCTTCCGCGGCCCTTTATTATATTGCAAAAAAATACTATATAGTTTTAGCGAAATACGTCTTATAATGCGTCACATAATAGACCTTTTTATATCTATCCCTTACACCTTATATATCAAAAATTGGAACTTTTAACAGAACTCTTAGGAGATCGTAAAGTATTTTTTATTAATCTATTTTGTTATTGACTCTGCTTCGCAAGGTTTTATAATTATGGAGAAGCAGAAAGAAAGTCCACAACAACACATCTTTTAAAAAAGGTTAACAATATGCTTTATACATAGGATTTATGCTCAGACACGTTCTGTCAAATATAACATAAATGAAAACAAAATAATCGACATCATCGCCAAAGATTCTTGTCATTTAAATATTAGTTTATTGAATAATAAGGTTTTACCATCAATTTACTTTTAATAGGCGTTTTCAATTTTAAAAATAGTAATCCAATAAAGTGAATTTCTTTAAAAAAATTTCATACCGTTTATTACAATTAATTAGATTTTTTACATGGTATGTCAATACTAAAAACATCCGTTTCCTTTTGACGTACGTATATCGAATGCCGCAAATTAAAATAAGAGTTCAATTAAAAATCGTTATTACTACCTTACTACTTCCCATAAAATGTTTTATCATCCAACAAAATCATTAGATATTACAGTATACACACTACTGAGAAAAAATTACAAACAATTTTATTAAAAAGGTTTGGTAGCAAATCGTCATATGCATTATATGCATTAATGATTCTTCTTCTGTTGAGTATTAATTTTTTCTTATTATTACTTAGGAAAAATTTGTCTCATATATTTTTATATATATTTTTTATAAATACCAGAGAGAACAAGAAGGTCATTCAACTAATGCTAAGTAACGCCCGTGTGAAGTGAATCACGATACAGAATTACACTCTTCATTACTCAAATCACTTCGAATATTAAACTCATGTATTACCACATCTATTATAACCTTAAATAATAACATGGTATCTCCAAGCACAATAATAACATGAAAAACGCCCTTAAAATTGGAGCCCTGTTAAGTTTACTAATGTTCCTTAACTCCACTGTACCTCATAAAGTAAATGAATATAGACTCTAGTGAAGGAATTCATATATTAAAACATTTTATTATATATATCTCATGTATACTCGTACAGTAAAAAAAATATCTTCCTGTTTAAAATTGATATGAATGACGTAATAAGTAATAAAATACATTTAATTGGCAATTTGCGGTCATGTCCGGGAGCAGGTGTTTAAAAATCGCGTTAGGCAAACGTCTTGTCTAAATCGTAAGAAGTAAGAATGCATAAAACAAAATCCGTTTGGCAATGGCTTTTAAAATACAATGTAAAATGGAATTAGCAAAATAAAACACATTCGTTATAAGTAGAACAACGACGTCCGTCGGGATTTGGAAACAAAATGTCAGAGTAACATTTTGACGGCGTCTGGAATGTTCTGCACCGTTTTACATTAGCCCTCTTTCGTAATGCTTGCAATTCGAAAACAATGTGTTATTAAAGGTATATAAAATAATTATAAGAATACACAACCCTTATTAGCTTTGAAGTTAATTCTTAATATTTCCGGGATCCTTTATGTGCGCATAACGACCATATAAAATTTTATGTCTTTTATAAGAATAAATTTGATTTGAGACAGACTTTAAAGGCCTAAAATATTTAAAAAAAGCATTAATAAACCATGAATTTCGAAACCTCAAGCTTTAAATTCGTGAAATGTTACCCTGTTACAATGATCTCATACTTGACTTGACTCATTGTGGTATATATCTGTAATCTAATAGCGTAAAAATAACTTAACAATATAAATTTTTCGCCAACGACGGATGCAGGCAATTTCTATCCAGTCTTATTGGAATACAAAGGGATATGTCTGGCAGGGGACTTTTTGCGGCTGAAACGATGATAATGATATGAACAAATAATAAATGTTGAAGTTTCATTCGAAATTCGAGCATTCTATTTTTTTTCTTACTTTATATATTTTTTAATAATGAACGGAATAACAAATGAAAAAGGAAATTGGGAAGGGACCGACTAATGGTGTCTTTTAAGGTAACGTTTCTTAAAACGGATAACAAAACTACCATCTAATATTAAATATTTGTGGCAAACCTCTATTTAAAATACAATACCTACTAGCTAACAAAATAGACTAATTTCTTAGTTTATCTAGAACATAAGCGTACGTTTTTACGAACGGCATTAAAAGTTTTCTGTTTATGTTTCAAATGCCAAACGAAAGAAACTGTCGAGAACTCGTTCAGACACAATTATCTTCCCGCCGCAAAACACTTTTAAAGACTTCACGAAAAAACTGTAAAATTTACGTCGTTACAGTTTTGAGTTTATATAATAAAAAATGGGTGAACAGTGGTAGGCAAGCGGCAGAAGAAAAATTCACATTTTCAAAGTTTAATTAAAAAAGGATTGCCACTGCTCACAAACAAGTTTTCAGAGAATGGGCACTAGCGTTCTATGCGTTTGATTATACTACATTGCGATCACCAACCCGAGTGCCGAGCGTAGCGTTTACGGTATATTACTCTATAAATCATTGTGGGAGGCCTATGCCTTGCAGTGGGTTTCTATGAGCTGAAACGACGACGATGACTATAAAAATGATCTAAATTCTGATCATAATAATCGCTAACTAAATACGGAAGCCTTTCTGCTCCGAAACATATTTTTAAAAGATAGTTTTACATTTTAAAGTCCTGGCATTTTCTATAGTCCCACCTTGAGACAAATGGTGGTACATTTTAAATTCAATCATGTAACTAGCTATGGCGCTTTTTAAACTCGATGGCACTTATCATCATACACTTAGCCAAATATGTTGCTAATCGCAAAACTTAAGAACAACCAAATGAATATCACATTTTTTTTTCATGTTTTTGTTATGGCACGAGTAACATGCTTATGAAGAGAAATTGGAAAGTTAGTAAAACAACGCTATTCTTCTACCATCCATACTAAATTATATTAAAATACTTAGCTGACGAATATGTAACGTAATTCATAACTAAAATAAGACGTAACAGCTAGTTATTACTAAAATCTTGCAGTGTATGAAATACAAAACTTATTTTGTTAACGAATTGTATCGAGACAGCTAGTATATCAATAAATTAATTTGCGCGCCAAATAAAAACTAAACTTATTTTTATCTTTTCATCGTCTCCATAGAGTAATACCGAAATAATTTTTAATGTAAATCACAAAGTTAAAGTGCATATGATTTATTGAAATCGATCGTGTAATCTTTACAAGAAAAGTCATTCCATTGAACTGTGTGGGCGGCGTGCGTACATTAAAAATACATCCGATTATCAACGCTATACATTTTTGCTTGCACAACAGTGTTGCAGACATTAGAAAAAAGCGATTTTATAGTAACACGCGTCGCTATTTTTGGCGACTTGTTAGTACACGTATCGGGAGCGTTAATAAGTTTTTTTTTCTCTAAACGTCGTGTTAACACTATCTTTTTTTATTTTACACAATGTCATTTTAACATTGTTTTGGACCACGAAGCAGCATTAAGTCTAAGAAAATTCCAACAAGGTGCATTTGGTAGAATTTTATATATTTTCAGTTCAGTATTTGTTACGTTATGGAAATTAACAAAACCCACGAGCAAGCGTTTGGAGGTGTTCGAAAAATACACAATATCTAATAACAGTGTTGCATTGAATCAATAATCGAGGGAAGTTCTTGAACAGAATAGAAATCTTAAACTGCAGTATTTTAATCGACTATTCGAAAAAAGAAACACACTTTTCCTGGCAAAAACCAATGTTAAAATCTTAATCCAAAAATCAAACGATAGACGCACATAATAGCTGAAAGATTTTAGAACTTGGTTTAAGACGAGCATTAGAGGGTTGTTCTGAACAGGGTCAAAGAAAATATAGTTAACTTTTAAATATAATTTCAGCTGTTAAGACGTTTCCTCCTGGACATATCATAGGCCAACCCTGTATATTTACAACCGGTTGGAAGTGACCTATATCCAGCATCTTCATCATCAGACTTGTTGTAAAGTCTTTTCACCTTGTGGACGGACGTCCTAGGTTGCCGGTCTGGGGTCGCCAATTGAAACCTCAAGGCCCAGCGATCATATGTTCCGGGTTCACCTACTTACTGCCACTTCAACTTGCCAATAAGCTGGGTTGTTTCGGTTACTTTCGTTCATCTAAGGACCTTATTTCTGATTCTGTCTCGTAAGTAAATCAGTCTGAGAGCTCGCCAATGAGATTCACAGTGAGAGACCATGTCTCTGTGCTAAAAGTCATCACTGGTAACACATAAATGGCCCGCGACTTTTGTCGGCGTTATTTCATAAAGTTCATTCTCGACATTTTTTAAACTTCAATATTTCTGCCTAGTTTTTACCCATGAAAGCTATCGTTTGAAGAAATTCATTTTTTATAAAGACCCATTTCACCCCTCTTGCGAGTGGAACTTCGTAAAACCTCAACTAAATATAATTATCTCCAACCTCGAGCAGTTAACTTTTGTTTTAGTTAAATGTGATTATTTTTCACGAAATAAACAATTTTTTACACTTTAGCAAACACTTTATTTTTGTTCATAACAAGCGTGGAAGCTTTCGGTACAATGACAAAAGTGTTCAAGCAAGCATAGGAGCCTAGAAACCGTTACATAACCGTTTCTAAGTTGCGATTGGATTGCTCCTGAGGGGGCGTCCCAAAACCGGCTCTTGCTGGAGCAAAATCGTGATCAAAGATAAAGTGATCTGGCTAGTAAAATAGCTCTATACGTTAAAATGTTAGCATAAACTTTTCCTAGATTTTAAGTCTTCTGGAAAACGGAAATTAACCAGAAAAAATATCGAGAAAATTTATGTAGTACAGACATTTATTGCTCAAAGATATAAGTTCTTATGTTATCACAGTATATATAAATATACTGTCACCGTACTATACAATAACATATTTGATATTGGACTTTGTTGCAATGGTATCATATTGTTTTAATAATACCACCGAAAGTAAAAGCTAGGATTATTTTAGAAAATCTTAATAAAGCTTGTGAAAAACTTACCAATAAGAACATACGTGTTTACAAATTAACAACACAAATACAAAACGTATATTTAAAAATATTACAATAGAATAAATACACCGCTTACCTACACTAAAATAATTCGTAAAAGCAGATGGAGGGCACTTACACCGTATCTCAATATATTTACTGATCTTTCAGGGTTAATGCTTACTCACAGGAGTTGAGTATTCTTACTACGTTCAATTTATAATTTTAACGGCGTAAACAAAGTATAGAAATAATATACATCTATATAGCGGACAATGTTATCAATATGTTTAACCAGTATTTAAAAATTCGAAATTATTACAGACTCTAAAAAAATTTTTTTGCAACTATGATGCAAATTTTGAATTATTCTTTGCTAGACGTTGCGTTAGCTTGAAAAAATTGATATAAAAGTGTTAACAAAATACAAAAAAGCTATACAAACTTTAGTATAATATTTGTACATATTTTAATAAAGCAAAATTTACTGCAATTTTTATTTCACCCATAGGACATTGACAGGTGGAGTAAGGCAGGGCCCATAGATTTTTAGTAGAATCGGTAGGAAACAGCCAGCATCTAACGTCAACGACGTCAACTTAACAAGATCGTCGTCCACCTTTTTGGAGGACGTCTTATGTTGAACTTGCCAGTCTGTAATGTCCAATTAGAAAGGATAAGGAGCTATACACAGCTTTTTTATACAATAATTTACAGAGAATGATATTTAAGTTGACCCATGGGACGTGACAAAATCACGCTGTGACCAAATCCCTTTTACTTAATAAAGATTAAAAAAAAAACATCTTGCTTAAAATGAATGTTCTGGTCTTTTTCAACTTACACTATGCATTTATGCATTTCGTTTTGCAATCTATAAACGTTATCACAATCGCCTTATCGCCTCTTATCTTTGCGACAATTTTTGACACATATTTTTAAAGTGTTATATATAAGTCCTATTAAATATCAAACGTTGAAACTATGTTCCGTAAGATGAGGTCATTTTTAATGTAGACTGCCGGTTAACTACTTGAACTCTCGTGTGACCTTGTGAATGAGGCGTCCGATAAGGCAGCGGCGTTCGATGCCGAATGTTGGCCACCGCGCCGCGCATCATAACACGTACTTAGGTTAATTTGCATTTGCAACTCTTTGAACAGACTACCTTTGATGTAACAATTCGCGCATCATTAACAAACGAACGCGTATTCGAAGAACTTTATCATGCCTTCTTTGCAATGCATCATATATATATATATATAAATATGTTAATACAGGTTGATTGATAATTTTAGGTGTAAAAGCTTGAAAGCGTTCACTCCTATAAAGCTCAATAAGTGTAAACCTATAACCAATCACTTTGTATAAACACTTTAAATTAATATAATAACATATAAGTATATATATAGTAGTATTTATTGAAGTATATCTAGATTAAATCAATGCAATCGATTTAAAAGATGGGAGAAGTAATTTGATAAATAATAGAGATAGCGTAGCATATCTGCAAATCAAAACAGGAGAGTAAAGTACATTAGCTAATAGAATAAAAAGTAGCTTAATAAACTGGATTAATTAACGTGAGTACATAAGTAATGCTTTTTAATCACAATTATAACAAGACCACACCCGCCCTACGTGACCTGGATGACTGCATCAGTTGAGCTGTAAGTGAATGTTGATTTAATTTCACATGAAAGGTTTTACGTGTAAAATAATTAAGCGTGGACGTTGGAAGCGTTGTTTGTGATTATGGGCGTGGGCGTGTCTTTATGCGCTTGGTCTCTCTCTATTACTCGAGGACGTGGTCATGATCCGGATCATAATATTCGCTAATCATTACTCCGGCTGCAGGACGTTCTTTCTTAAATATAGGCCTAATAATCTAAAATTCAAAAGTCAAATTAAGAATTTCGCAAAACAGGTCTAATTAGAACTAGTTTTGAACACTTTTTATATTCCATACGGTTCAAAAATACGTGTAAATATAAAATAAGAATGTCATTACACAAATTTCTATATAAACAAATGTAAGCCATTATTAAATTATGACAAATATTCTCAATCTTTAACCGCAGCATATGAGATACTATATACAGATACAGAACTATGATTTGTTTAACCATGTTAAAATGTAATGGCAATGGTAACCCGGCGAGTTCGATTCCCGGGATATAATGTTATATAATTCACATTTTGTGCATTAAAACATAGGATTTCCACGGCTCACAAACAAGTTTCCAGAGAACGGGCAGCAGCGTTCCCTGCATATCATTATACCCAATCCGCCTGCCAAGCGTAGCGGTTATGGTATATGACCCCATAGATATCTTTGGGGAAGACCAATGCCTTGCAGCGGGCATCTATGGACTGAAACGACGATTTATTTTTATTACGACATTTTACAACCTTCAATATACTCGTTATACGTATTTACTATAGAATTCATATATATTTATTTTCCTGCGGATACAGCAATCTACGCTGGGTTATATCTATACTCGTGATTCATTTTAAGCTACAATTTACTTTTATATGTTTTGAAAATTAAGCTTATAACACTTAATACCTTGTAATTACAATAATGGTATCAAACGACTATAACAATATTAATACAACTACAACAATAAAAACGACTATAAGCATATTAATATAACATTAATTTATATGAATATTAATGCAATATAAAGTGAACTCTTCGCATGCAGACGTTGTCGTCGATGTTTCAGCTAAAAGGTGGTACGTAGAGGACACTGCTGCCTATCCTCTGGAAACCTACTTGTGAGCAGCGGCTATTCTATGTAAATAATGCACGAAGTGTAAATTATAGAAGATTGCATCCCGAAAAAAGAACCCGCGACTTACGATCGCAAATCTCAGTCCCCAACCGCTGTTAGGTTTTTGTTTGCTAGTGTTTTTTTTGCTTCACACTGGGTGATTGGGTAGATATAAAAGGTTTAACGAGGTGAATGTAGAGCTCATTTGTTGTCTCTTAATGTATGGTAAACCCTATCCAAAGATCACTGGTATCAGATATAATAAATATCATTATAATCATTTAGCAATAAGGAGCGTAGTTTACCACTTAATAAAAATAATTATTGACGCATTTTAATAAAAAAATAATCATTAATTTTTAAGAGTGATCACATTATATGGGATGTTCGGAAATAGGTGTTTCAGCTTCGAAACTATTTGCTGACAAACGGACACCCCTTTAAAATTTTTATACCTATAACCAACCATCCTGTATATCTTATAAAAATATAATATGTAGTGGAACGCCAGGTCCATATTAAAACGTACGACATCGCTCTATAAAAGTTTGTTACGAAGACAGGGTGTGTTCAATTATTAACGCCGAAAGCTTCGGTCCCATTACCAAGGTTCTATGACAAAGTACACAGTTAATAATTGAGCAATTAACTACCTCTGTAATAACCCTTTTTTACATAAAATTAAAATAGATCGAAATATAATACGAGAACTTCACAATCTGTAGTGAAATTTGATTATAATGTTTCTTCTTCTTTTCAGCCGATCGACAATGTCGCCACGGTCTTAATTATGATATCTGTCCTAGAGGGAGCCTATCTGCGCCGCGTCTACCAGTTTGTGGTCGCAACTCGAAAATCATTCGACCCCATCCGAGGCAAACGAACGTCCCAGCCTTCTGCCACTTTAAACGAGCAATTCTTCACACTACATCGATTACCTTGATTCTTCTGCGGATTTCGTCATTTTTGATTGAATGACGCACCGAAATTCCGGGCCTACCCCACTCTATCGTCTCGCGTATGCGATCACGTCTCGCATCCATATCTCATTACTGACAACATACATTGGACAAAAACCTTCGTCGTTCGACACTGTGGTATTTTAGATGAGATGTTTCGGAGCTTCGTGAACGCTGCCCATTCAAGTTGGATTCGGCGAGTGATCTCTATCTCTTTGGACCGGGCAGAAATTATGGAAATTATAAATTTTCCTAGCAATTTTTCATTTCTTTTCTCATTAAGTACTTTCCTTGTGCCTATACGTAAACATAAAAAAATCGAAATGGAAGAGCGATTCCCGAGTTTCGCGCTACATTTAGCAACTCATTTTTATCTATATAGTATACATAAAAAATTAAAAGATTGATCGATTGCTATGTTAACTGATTGAAAGTGTTGTCGGTCCGCCATTCTAGAGGTAGATTTCTAAAGGCCGTATAGGCAAACACAACCACGGCACTTATATCAAATGAAAAACAATAGTGTATAAGACCTCTTATCCTAGTAGTTGAAGCTCATATTCAGTGTGCGGGTAGATTATATTCACGACTTTCGTTAGCCGAGCGCAAATATCACTAGGTTGTTTTGATTAAAACTGTTTTGTTTATAAGTGATTAATATTTGTTTATTATCTAAACCATAGTTGCACAGACTTATTAAGACTAGGGCACACGAGCAAATCATGAACTGATGGCAGGCCGGCCGGCAGAAGTATAGGTAATTAAATTTTTTTGGATTATTTTGGAATAGAATTCAATATTTTTCCAATGTACGAGAGTATTATTTTTGCTGTCGGCAGGCCACCAGTATTCGACCGGCGGGCCGCGGTCTGTGCATCCATGATCTAAACCAATGAAAATATCCTATTTTTTAACTTAAGGAAAATAAGAAATGGAATTTTGTTTTGAATTATTTAAATAAACATCCCCTTTATGATTGTAAATAAATTAGGGGAATTACATATATTTTGGCTTGCTCCATGCTAAATGACCAAGACTTTATATTACAAAACTTTTCGCAGTAAAGTACTGTAACGGGCAGATCGCATCAGTTACCAACAGGTGAACCATGGAATAATGGAACTATATAGAGCTAGGTAGGACATATGGTTGTAACCACCTGCCACAACCCTTTGTCCGTTATTCGAATAGGCTCTTTCGAATCGTCAATCAACACAAAAAGTCGGCATTGTTGTCTCTACAGAAAGCTACTACCGGCTCGAAAGGCAGTTCCGCTGAAAACAGCCGACGAGAAACTCAACAGTTGCCTTTTCAGGTCCGCCGTGCCATTGCCTCGAAGATGTCTTAAACTGACAAACAATTTGAATGTTGAACTTAAAAACATTTAAAAATACCAGAATTTCTTAAACCGAAAATCTTAATATAAACTTCTGAATATAACTTTATTTTGCAAAATGCGCAACCTGAATTCGTGTTCAAACGGAATGTTAATTTCGTCGTTTTTTTTTCAAATAATAAATAATCTTGATTTGTCCTTCACTTTTTAAAAACCAACAGAAAGTCCTCTATAATAATACTTGCGTTGCTATCTTATGTGCTAGTCGGTTTTATACTAATATATTCATACATAAAGGGCGGCGTCTATTTGCGTGTGTTATTATTAACTAAGGTTGAACACATACGGACACCAATTACAGCCTTCTGAATAATTTTAGTTTAAAACGCTCCAGGTTTGTTCGTTTATACAATGACTACACTGGGGTTAGGCACCCGCGTTTTTAAAATTTTAATTATGAGCTTCCAGCGTGGGCAGTATAAGAAGACTCTAGATCATTCAGAGAGGAATAGAGATAGCTTTGCTCGGAATTTCGCTGCGAGGTCGAATAAGAAATTAGGAGATCCGCAGCAGAACCAGGGTCACCGACGAAGCTCGAAGAATTGCGCGTCCTACATGGCAGTGGTTGGGGCATAGCATTTGTGCATTCGGTGACCGTTGGGTCGAAAGGTTCATAGTTAAGGTCGTGAAAAATCTAAATGCGGGCAGCGCGAGATCGGTCATTGTCGCTGCATCCAAGTAAAGACAGAGAAAATAAAAAACGCCCACGCACCGGTAACGACCGGCTTAGTAAAGTAAAGATCAAACAAATAAGGAAAATAGTAAAATTAAAAGTAATGTAATAATTGTTATAAGTAATTAATAATAACTAAATTAAAAATGTGAAAAATTGTACCTTATAAAAAAGACTACCATTAGACGGTTGAGGTTCAGATGGCGATATAAAAAAAATGTTTAGTAGACGCCTCTGCCTTGCAGTGAGCGTCTATCGCCCGATATAATGAAGA
Organism: Battus philenor; assembly: GCF_028537555.1. Classification (NCBI taxonomy): domain Eukaryota; kingdom Metazoa; phylum Arthropoda; class Insecta; order Lepidoptera; family Papilionidae; genus Battus; species Battus philenor. The sequence goes on from NW_027181682.1 coordinate 12,158,548, forward strand.
GATGATAAAGCGTCTACTTTAAAAAAAATATTGTATAATGGGAACGACATCATAATTAACTTCGTAATTTTAGTTACTAAGATTGTCTGTCAATCCGATCAAGAACTATAGAGATAAAGATACCTGATCCGACTAACTGCAAAAAATCTGCAATTAGCTTAATTAGTCGAAAATATTTTAGTATTCTGTCGACTTACTACCATCTATGTCTTTATACACGATACAACTAACACATAAGTAAATTATACAACCTTTAAACGTCATAGGTTTGGTTTATGAAAATAGCACTGTTATCAGAAATAGCTCAAACGAAGCTAGCAGTTAGGTATGGTTGTAAACAGCGGCAGGCGAAATAGTTTCCTAAATTGTGGGCTTTATGAGCCATAGGGGAATTAGGGTCGGAATGTGAGTCCTTTACGAGTATGACAAGTCATAAAACATTTAAGTTAATAAACGTAATATACAAAAATCGCTTATAAAGTTTTGTCAAAATCGTAGTAAGGTACAAAATGGCTGGAAACTAACCATGCTATGTAGCAAACTGAAAGCTGAGAATTGATATACTAAAAGTAATGCTTAAAAAATCTAAGCGTAAATTTTATATGTTCACATTAATACGGGGTGACTGATTATATATGTAAAAGCATTAAAGGAGTGATTGTACAACTCATTTGCTTTCAATTAATGTATGTATGGTGGTGCACCTTATGCAAAAAAAATAATAAACGTAATGATAATATGGTAACAAAAAGTGTTTTCAGAATTCGGATTGCTACGTATTGAAATCAATTATTGTTTACTATTTGTCGTTGCAGTTTGTACTATTTATTGGCCTGTCGCATTTTAACAGAAAAAATAAATTAATGTAACTTATTTCAAAGTGGTCACTTGGCAAGCTTTTTCCTGACGTATGAGTCCCAACAAAGTTTTTACACCTATAGCCAATCTTTTAAAATAGCAACATGTAAAATGTATTTCGTTTTTAACGAACCTAATCAACGTAGTGACGTCGGACGCAACTCTCCTATGTCAAGTCTTACTTCCACCTTGCAGTTCTTCCAGGTCAAGCAGTCTGTGCAACAGTTGGCACAGACTAGTTGGCCTGGAATTTTTTCAAGACCAGAGCAGGTCATTCAGTAAAAAAAACTCGCTACAACAAAGTTTATATTGTTTGCTTACAATTTATTTTGCCTTCATCAGTGTCTTTATGGTTTATTGTTTTTTTGTTTTTCTCATAGATTAAATAATTATATCTTTTTTGTTGTACGTAATTAAAGTCACAACAAAAATCTTGAATTTTTTTGACCGGACTTTCACTGCTGTCCAATTGGTATTAGCGGTTTCAGGGTTAAGGTGACAGGACGCAGAGGGCGCCTAGACTGAGACCTCTTCTAAGGTAGCGAAGCTCGAACTGTTTCATACTACTGTTATATTTTACCGGATTGGGAGGCCGTCGTGCTCTCAGTTCGCGTCGGCAGATGCTTCATCGTGTGACTACGCTCACAGGCCTCCGCGAGAGTATCTCGGTTTAAGCTATCACTCATCAACAGAAGGGTACCTGAGAGGATCGCATCGTGACTGCTATTGCCTAGCTAAAAATTCTTTAGTAATTGTTGTTGTTTAAGTAAGTTTGACGAGAACACAAAGTAAACAGGAATCGTTTACAAATTATGATACAAGATACAATAAAAAACTTTTTTGTGTTTTTTTGTCATGGGCAAATTTTATTAGGTTTGAGAGTCGAGAACTCTTTAACTGTAGCTAAACTAGAGAGCTCCCTAAAGAATCTCGGAGCGGGCTATTTCGTTGATTATTTCATGGGGTAAAATAGCAGCGCAATATTTTCCAAATGCAGTGTACTAAACCGTACGCCGGCTTGAAGAGATATTGGTAGAGTTTCTAAAGGCAAGAGAAGTAAGATGGAGAGGGCCATGCTCCATATTTATCTATGAGATCTCGAATAAGAATAAGAAGATCCGTAGACTGACGAAAGTCACTGATATTGCCCATCAGATCGTCACGTTAAAGAGACCAAGCTCATAGCGTGCAGAAAAGCTGGCCGCTGGGCCTCTTCTACTCTCTACCCAAAAGGTGGAAATACGATCTTGTTAAGACAAAAAGTGGAAATACAATACGAGAGACTTTTGTCCAGTGGTGGACTGCTTACGGGTGAAATGTCCAATGTATGTACTAATATTAAGAAATAAAATCGAACATAACATTGTTTAGACATAGCGACTTATCATTTTGAACATACGATCATTACTTTAAAAATATTTCTTAATAATAATAATGGAATCTTCAGTAATGATAAACTACTACAAATCTATTCGATAATATTTGAATCTAAAATTAGTCTCAAAATAAATTTTAATGACAAATTTATGAGCGCCAGTACGCGCGGGCGTAGATAAAAGGGCTCATCGGTAAAGTCCAGGGCATATCGGTCAAGAGGTCACAGTACGAAATGCGAGGACGCACCCTGAAAACGGCACGCCTAAGAGGATACCTATGGTATAGTCGTCGACCGCAATGCGACGAAATCAAATGAAAACAACAACAACTCGTTTTGATTTTTACATTAAGTGACAAATTAGATAATAAGAAGAAGTTCACGTAAGTTTGGATCTTTTCTTAAATCAATTTTTTTATAAGATTCACAAATTTTTAATAATTATTTTTACGAATTTACCAATTCGTAGGCATGATATAATGTGAACGATGTTTTTTTATTTTCTTCACTTTTTATGTTTTTGATAGCCTCATTATAGCTAAGGTAACAAAGGCGTCTTCGAATCACGATGACGTAATCTATATTTTGGTTTTGGTAAATAACGTGATGGGAATTTATAACAATAGTATGATGCAAGACAAACTATGAGTACTCTCTTTAGGTTAGATGTTGAATTCCTGTTTATTAGCATGTTATACACAATTGTAACTTAATGTAAAGATACTTAATCATTTATTTTAGCATAATAAAATATTTTAACAAAATTTGAGGACTCAGGATAAATATAAAATTTTGGATATTATTTTACAGATAATTTACATATCTCAAACAAATTATTACTATTATTGTCTACTATTATTCTACAGAATATATATGTTTAAAATGACAACAGGTATAAAAAGGTTAAATAAAACATAGTCTTGGAGATATTAAAGCTTAATATGAATGATTTAGAACAACAAATAAAACAAAAATTGTATGTCTAATTATAAACATTTCCAAAGTGATATCTGTTTTTTAATAAAATGAAATGTAATTCTCCCCTTACCCAACAGGAGCCCTGCAGGAAGCACCAGGCGCACAAATATTAGTGTTAGGTAGTATTGATGCATGTTGCTAACTGTGAAAGAAAAATATATTGTAAACATTTTATAGTTAAAAGTAGAGGATGAGGATGGTTTTTAAATTATATGCCACATCTTATAATCAGTTACATTAAATAAATAAAACACTTGAGACTAATATCAAATACTTCTTCACCTGTAATTGAATCTATACAAATTTAATAATGTTATACACCCTAATTCTTATTTGAAAAAAACTGTTACAAAACACTCAGTTATGTTTAATAGTGTATCAGTCATCACAAAATTATATTTTAAATAAAGGTTTATTATTATCTATAACGACTACTACTAATAAATATAAGACCATTTTACCATAGTAGTAACACATTTATTTTTCAAGAAGTATTAAATATTCAAAAATTTGGCGGAAAAACAACTTTACTACCTTCGGAATGAAATATATAATTTAAAATATAAACAAATTTTACAATATCATAATGCATTAGATGTCGAATATACATAATAAATAAAATTCTCAGTATTGATGATCATGAAAAAAGGAAATACTCGGAATGAAAATAGGACATAAAAATGCATACCTTTCCCGATAAATTAAAATTAACTGAACAATAAAATAAAATTTATGTAATTGAAAACAACCACTTTAAACTTTTAAAAGTTTTTGATGCAATAATTTCGCATACTTTGCACACATTTTGCGTTACACCGTGATCGAATTAACGAACCAAAACACTACCTCCTCAACCTCACTTCAGACATACAATATTCAATGACATTTAAAATGACATAATACTGTATATTTGACAGCAAGACATTTCATAATGTTACTAACTTTTTATTTAATTAAAATTTATTTTCATTTCCAAAAATTGTATTGTTATATGCAAAATAGAACACTTTGGCACAAAATAGAACATTTTCGTACAGTATAAGCAATGAATAACATGTACGAAAATTTATAAAATATCTTATTGGGTTATTAAAAGTAAAATTTATAGTTATCCATCAAATAAATAATTGGTATAAATCTTTATATTTATCAAAAACTCCATGGCAGCATATTATTTTAATAATAGGCTCTTTTTAAATGCTCTAGAATTTTACTATCTAGCAACATTAAAATAAGGATGTACTAACGATTAGAAATGTATCGGTTTAATGTGCATGTTGATGCCTTTACATATTTTTTACTTTTTGTTTTTGTATTCAAATTACATTTACTCAAAAAATTATGAGAATTCTAAATGGTTTAATAATATAAATATTTCAAAATCGAATTTTTATATCAACGGACATCACTAGTCAGAATTTATTTTTATTGCGAATTAATGGCGTAGCCAGGTGAGTGTTCTTGTTTATTTCTTATTTCATTGTGTTCCATGGTTTTCAATTGTTTTGTCCAAATGTTTTTTGTCGAGCAAAGTATTTATCCTCTTCAAAGTCAAAATTTTTTCTGCTAATCTGTTTTAATTACACGAAAAACTAATCTTACGAGTAATGAACACGTATTGGATTTGTTCCGAATTTATTCGCTAGGATCATTGTCATCACTTTCACTTTTCACGCTTTTTGCTCTGCTAGTGGTTTTAGTGTGCATATAGTGTATAAGCGCTGTCGCCATGGATGAGTGAGTTACACATTTTGTTGATAGCTGAGTTCCTGTTCCATTGTTTCGTATGAATAAATTATGACAAGGTTACTTACATCCTCGACCGAATATTACAATATAAAGTAACTCGTGAAGTATTTTTTTAATTATAATTATTTTACAAAATGTTTGTATCGCAGCACCATGTCGACCCTAACGAAAATGACCCGCACGGTTAAAAAGCTGGAGGTGCCAAGACCCCTGAAATCCACGACCAGTTCCGCACATAACCGCAACTCAGTTTTAGATGTGAAAATTAATTCCGGTAAGAATGCTACATACCTTTTATCATATAAAGGCAATTTTCATTTTATATATACAGATTCATAAATATTCCAAACTTTGTTGAAAAGGGTGATTAATACTAGTAAATATTTGTATTTAGGTATGATTACTTGTAAATAAACTTAAAATAAGTAATAATTTATATTTAAGTTACCAGTATTAATAAAATTGATATAAAATAATTCTCAAAACATTGCTTAAACTGTAAAATCATTTAAAGCCAATTAATCGGGATATTTCTAAATATTTTTTTATTTACAAAATAAGGATTAAAAATTATATAAAATAAATAAAATGGAATTTAATTTATAGAATATTTTTAAGCTAATTAAGCTTTCCTTTTTAGATAATTGTGCATAAAATGTTGACTGGTTTGATTGTCAAATTGTCCTATTTGTATTTGGCTATGTACAAACCTAAATATATTCAGGAGTGGTATCATGTTTTCAGTTGATGATCTGATAGTATTGACGGAAGGTGTGGCATACCAGATGATGCAGGGTAACTATGACCGTGCACTCCAGAGCAATGTAGCGACCATGTACTCTAATCTCAAACTCTATGGTGCCCAGCTTGAAGCCTTGTATAAGGAATTTCTTGATAGGTTTGTTTATACTTTTTCCATTATTATATCTTTTTTGTATAAGCTAAATAATGATAGGTAGATTCTTCCACCTTGTAGGCCCAGCGCCAATAGATGATGTTATGTTAATATTTATAGTTTGAAATAATTCTAATTTCTAATGTTAAACTTTTCATTATGTAAAATATTTGCTTTGACATAAGAGTTGAAAAATTTATCATATTACTTTATCAGCATTTTTTCATATTCCTGTCCAATGCTTAATGCTTTAATTTTGAATTCCAGCATATCTTACTTAAATTTTTATAATAATCTGCTCTTTGCCTTTGTTGTAATTTTATGCAAAATGAAGTGATATAGTTATTGCACTCAGATATATATGAAAATTAAAGAATCAATAAATAGTGCAGCCTAAAATGAATGGTCTTTTTGAATTAAAGTAATTTTAGTTATTATAAGAAAAGATGATTTGTAAGAAAAAGTGTTTGTGTGAATTTTTTGCAGGTTCCTGTATAATAGACCTTTTTTTTTAACAATGAAACATTTAAATGTTTTTAATTTGATTATAGGTATTTTGTGGTATTTCGTAATGGTTCTCAAGATGAAAGATTGGACAAGAAAACGAGACTACATCTACTTGAGTTAATTGAATTACGTGCTAAGCATTGGCAAGGATCTGATTACATGAGTCAATATTATAGACACCGTGGCACACATGCAGAGGTAAGTTGATCTTATGTGGTTTGAAGTAAATTAATCTTGGTTAATGAAATTAATATGATTTATTGTTTAGCCACTACTAGTTCCAACAATGGAAGGGTCAGGGATGGGTGGCTCGGTTTCTCCAACGCTGGCTGCGCCCACCGAGCCGCCCACTCTTCTTGGCCCTGGTGAGGTCATTAAGCCATCTGGCAAATTTCCAAAGCCAACTAAAATACCTGGCAAAAACTATTCTAAGGATGAAGTTGTCATTAGAAACGCAGACTCTGGAAAAGGTAGTGCATATATTTCTTAACATAATTTTATTCATATGGTAGTAGTGCTATAATGAATGCATGTGATAATGAATGTCAGTAAATTTAGATACAAACAAGGAATGAATAGAGTCAATTTGCTTATCTACTTAGTTTATTTAAGTAAAGTTGTTTATTCATATTAATGCATGTTGTTAAACTTTTGTTTATTATTAAAATCAATTGTGTAATTAATGATTTTATTTGTTTTTTATGATAAAATTTAAGCAATTTTCTTTTTACTTGGGTATATATATTTATCAGATTAAATTTTAAATGGTGTGTAATGAATAATGAAGAGTTGGAGTTAGTGCTGCAAGTTGAACTTGTGTTGTGGTGTTGCAGTGATGGGTATCAAGGGCAGGCGGGTGCACATGATCGAGGAGATAAGTGACACGATTATATCATTTCAGCGAGGTACGAATGCATAATGCGGAGTGGGCGGTGCTTGCGCATGGTGTGGCGGATTCTGTCTATCTTTGCCTACTACAACTTAATGCTTTTTCTACCTTACATGTTACCATATGTATCACCATAACATTTGTATAGTTTTTAGTGTAAAACACTAATATAAGATTATTCATTATGAAATATTTAATAATCTTGGTTATATTAATGACTATAAGAAAACTGTTGGTTAGTAAACAAGAAGTGATGTTATACACTGCCTATTAATTGCATTTAGCTTTCAGCTTCCACAACATATTAACATAAATTTAATACACATCTTAATCATATTTAATTCCAAATTAGAAATTAGAATGTTTTAATTATTCCAGTGAGTCCTGGTGCCAAAGAAAGGCTTGTACAAATAACGGGTCCCAATGAAGAAAATGTCAAGTGAGTATAGTTTTACATTTGTGTGAAACATTCAAGGTTTTTAGTAAAACTCTTCTTTACCCAAAGTATGTGGTAAAACTTACATAAAATTACAGTACTCGGCGATAAATATTGCAATCGGACGATTGTCTCTTTTTAAAGGTCGATGTGCATTATTTATCGTCAGGTACTGACTTTACTTCAATTTTGGAGAACAAATGAGGCATAAGACTGCATGTATTCATTTCATTTTATAGTACGTCCAACTCTTTCTTTAAACAATTTTGAAATATTTTGGTTCACCAATAATAATAAATACACTGACACGAGTTTTTTCTTCTAACATGAAAAATTATTCCTGGAATTTTTTTCACTCCTAATATTGACAGTGTTTATAAAAACTGAAGTATACAGTAATTAAATTCTATTAGGGAAATACGAGTTTCTCCAAACCCTGTTTTTAGTAATGTGTAGTAATAGGTAACCACCGATGTGTTTTAGCCACGCGAAACATCTAATCGGGGACACCATCCGGCGCAACGCGTCGCCGGTGAGACTGGAGGGTGTGCTGGATGGCGCGCTGGCTGGCTCCCGCGCCTCACTCGACTCCAACGGCTCCGACGACACACCGCGCGCCGCTCAACGCGAGGTTCTTTCTTAACACATCATCATCGTCGGTTATAACCATGCCTTTGTGAGAGTGATTGAACAAAAAAACTGAGTTTAGAACCATAAGTTACTATATTTTAAGTTGAAGAAGCCATTACAAGCGAGCCATTACAATTTAATTTTGTATTTCTTTCAAATTTGGATTTTTAGTCATTCTAATCAGAGGTTCCTAGACTTTTTATAGACCATGATCAAAAATGATCTGGTTTGTAGAGCTATCTATATCTCAACCATATATTCAAAACTCTATAAAAAATCAGCTTTTTCGTCTAATCTCGACACGTAGTGAATATAGATAATGCAAATTATCATATTATTACTTGCAATAAGTAACAAGGGCTGGAGTTCTTAAAATACTTTTCATTGGCGTTTGAAGTCATGCCAACATTTTAGTTCTTCACTATCAAAAGTAGATAAATTTTTATGGTACCCTGTTTACGAATTATGAAACCCCATTTTTTTCACGCCAATGCGCACTTGGAGTCTCACATGGGCCACTGGGACCACTTTCGAACTAGGGAATGAATGACAATCACTATAGATGACCCAAAGTTAGAAATAAGGTTAATAAATAAATAACCACCAGTACAGAGCAGTGGTAAACTAATGGCGGTTAAGCACTGCGGGTAATGATTGTCACTTTCTATGTGTGTACAAGAGATAAACATAGTCTGTTTTATGCATGTTCCCATTGCTCAATGCAAAAAAATCAGTCTGCATAGCATTTATGGTTAGATGATGGTTATGGTATGAACAATACAATAAAGTAATGAGTAGATACAGTACATGGTGATATATAGTCATTAAGAAACTACTGTGATGAATTTTTGTGTAGTGGTGATGCAAGAGGTATAGCAGCAATTATAGCTGCTGAAGGATTTAGGCCTGTCTAGGGGAAACATCCGTTCATTTCTGGTATTGGGTACCAAAGGAGCACTATTGTAACTGGGTCGGTGAAAATAAATGCCAAAACTTTGCAATGAGTATTCCCAACACCCTTTGGCTAAATGGATGGGGAACAAACAATGGGGCCGATACTTCTACAGTATCCATAGAACACAAGTTAAGTCTCATGTTATTACAATTCAATTAACTTTTGAGAATTTAGTGTAAATTAAAAAGAATAGCATGTTGTGAATAACAATTGTCTTTAAGCTATTGTTGTTTAGAAATAATAGAATATTCATGACGAAACATTTATATCCTTGATATTTTGATTCACTTATTAGGTACAAGATAGGCACAATGTAAAATAATATATATGTATATATGTTTGCTTTTCATTTCAGAAGTCGCCCCACAACAATACACGTGCTCTTCTCCATAGTTTCTCCACGAATGACGCTGCACTTGGAGAGTATAAGCACACTGTGACTTTTGGCCAACATTCCATTAAGATCACGGGAAATAATTTGGATCTCGTTAAAGTATGATTTTGAACATTTTAATTACTTTATTAACTATATTATGTATTTATTTATTTACTTTTCTACAATTGTGTAATGGCAGACTATGCTTTGTAGCCATTGTCTATCAGCCTACCCAAGTTAGTGGAGATGGAGATATAATTAGTAAGAAGGTATGAAAATGTTATAGAATAATTAATTATAGCAACATATGCTATAGGATATAAATATACATAAATCAGAAATAGATCTGCAGAATAACACAGGTCACATGTAGTTTGAAAAATTGCTCATCTGAATAGGCAGTCGGCGTGGGTAGCAGCACATCGCTATTGCAACCAATGGCCTTGGGGCCGGAAGATTCTCGAGTGGCGACCCCGAGCCGGTAGACTCGGCGTGGGTAAGCCGCCCACCAACACCCACTGACTGACGACATGGGAAGTCACTGGATGCGAGCAGCGCAAGACTTGTCATCATGGCGATATTTGGGAAAGGCCTATGCGTGGGTGGGCGCAGCAGAAGTGGGCGTCTATCGGCTGATATGATGATGTACATAATAAAAACTATACTAAAAAAGAAGGATATACATATTCTATATAATACGTTATTAGGGAGAGCGTGTTATTTGTGATGTTTGATCGGCAGACCGCGAAGCTAGTCCTAGACGAATACTTTGAGAGTGCCGGCGCGTTAGAGGCGTTGGGTGCGGGGTCGGGCGACTTCTTCACATTGTCGCAGCGGCCCGGCGCGGCGCTCTTGCTGCGCGACGACGCGCTCAATGGCGACGATGACGTGTTCGCGCCCACACACGCCGCCGACGATGGCCAAGGTAATGCACAAGCGCTTTCGCAAGCCGCCGCCTGTGTACAAGGAAACTACATGTACAGGGTGCGAGCATCGATATTTTAAGAAGTCTCAGGCCTGGTCTCCCTAGCACCCATAGAAACTGCAAATGCCACTTAGGCAGCAGTGTGAACGCCTTGACAAAACACAAACATTTTATACATTACCGTTTTTTTAATTTTATGAGTAGAATGCTGTGTCTATCCAGTAATTCTTAAATTAACATTAGGAACAAAACATTCAATTGCTTTATAAACACATTATCGACGGTGAGTTACTATATTAGTTAAAAATTCTGATCTAAAACCTTTAAGACACTGCAAGTTTGCTCATACACTTTACTCTGAATTGTTTTGAAAATCAATGTTCGTTCACCTTTAGTAGTGAAATCAACTAACTGTTATTCAATCTGATATAGTTTGCATCCTGATATAATCGCACGAATATAGAAAATACAACAAACTAATTAATTACTATAGTCAATGGCATGTTGGCTTGAAGATGGAAAATGGGTGTGTGCTGTTTTACAATTGATGGTTTCTTTTATTTCTCAAACAGTAGAGACTGACTGAAGCATGTAGCTTAATATTATTTGGATATCATAGTTTATTGTTATATGTATAGAAAAATCATTATATTGCCACAGTTAAAAATACAAAATTGTTGCCACTATTTATTTGTTGGTTACTATATATTTGTTTCATGTATTATATTTGTATTAATATTTTTAAATCTCATTGACATCTCGATACACGGCTGAGGCTGGGTGTTTTCCAAATTTTTATAAATATTTTCATGATTTAATAACCATTTATCAATTAATCTCAATCACCCGCCTGTTAACTTAAGTGATCCAATTTCTATTTAGTTATAAGTAACTGCCATGGTCTCTTGTAAGAGTCTAAGTAACTCTTGGTCCAAGAGAATGGCTTGTCTACGTATTTATTGTCTTATTTTATTTTTAAAAATTCAATACGTGCAAAATCAAAATGTACTGTAATGTTAACCACAGATAGCACTTAAGTTTTTTGTTTTCGTAACTTAATTTTCGAACCTAGGAGCGGGCGCGCTGAAGTAAAATTTACGACTATATTGTTATATGGGGACCTGCTTTTATTGAACTTTCAAATGAATAATTTATTTATATTTTATTCTAAGAAAACATGTGTACAGGGTCTACTTGCAGTTTGGTTGCGTATTTTATATTTAATTGTCCATTTTAGTGACTATTGATCCTTTTGAAAACATCCATAAAGTGCTCTATTTTACGGCGTAAATAATATGTGGTAAATGCAATGATTCATATTCATCATTGGATAATACCAACAATTGACATTACTTTAAGGTATCATTCATTTTATATGAATAAAAATAGAGCTTTGAAATATTTTTTATGAATAAATTTTATATATAACAATAATTATTAACATTAATAATAATTTATGCAAATAATGTGTCCGCCAGTGAAACATCAACAGACAATTTTAATTGATAAGTTTGCTGTAATAAAAAATGACGCGCGCTCGCTTCCTGTATTACATTCTTGAACGCTTCTACCGGAAGGTTAATCCAGCAGGCTTAAGGTAGTTAGTTATAAATAGAGATTGGGTCGCAATAAACGGCCGCGGTATCGTTTGGTGGCGTGACGTTACGTGGCGCGAAGAGTTGACGCGACGTGATACGTGACGCGCGCGATACGTTGTGTGCAGCGGCGGGGGCCGGGGAGGGCGAGTCGGCGCCACGCCGCCCGCGCTTCTCTCGCGCCACGAGCACCGACAAGAACCAAGGTAAGGAGGCTCGTTAAACAACTCGTCATCGCTGTTTATTAATTTCACGTTCCTTTTATATACTGTCACTCTTCTAAGGCCAATAAACAAAACTCGTATTCGGACTCCATTAAGTATTATATAGTATATATATCATATTATATACATATATAGTACTTTAGTATCATCACTTAAATTAACAATTCTAACATATTGTCATTTATGATTATATATTTATACTTATAACCTTGGGTCCGTTATCCACGGCGTTATTTACATTAGCAATGGGGATGTCTGCACGCCTGAGTCTTCCAGCGTGGACAATGGACCCAATTCATGTAAAACCAGCATGCAAAAGTCAGTCATTAATAGTGTTGTGTGTGAATTGGCATGTAAGTGACTGTTAGATAAGGGGAAACTGCACAGATTGCTTTGTCGTTTTGATTACAGTTTGCAGTTCTCGCAAAAAGATTCATTGATTGATTAATACAACATTAGCAACAACAAAAAGGAGGCCTTGCGTCGCGGAGCATGTATACTTAGTCAAATTGTTTTAATTTTAACTATTAGAAGGGTTATTTAGGCCTGAATGCCCGATGTTATTTTTCTAATAGAAAAATGGGTGCACAGTTTATGTTTAGCTTTAAATTTATGTCATGGGTGGGAATATTAAAAGGAAGAAACTTGCAACAGATAAAACAATCTTGTAAAGTTCTGCAGCCAGTGTTATTTCTATTATGATTATTAAATATTTTTGATTCATTAATATTGTTCAATTATTTTAAAAACTTGTTGCTAAAATTTTTAATATCACTGCTTCTGCTGATGATTTTGCTGTTAGATCGGAGAGCCTTTACAGCTTCATCGGGACAATTCACAGAACAGACAAGTCGGTAAACTACATTTTTAATGAAAGAGCAGTAAAGACTTCAAATTCGTTAATAGACCGATATTCCAATCTCTTTTTAGATTCCTAGACCCCAATTTTAAAGATACTTAGAACTTAATCTCTATAGATACCTAGACCCCAATCTACTTGTAGAGAATTCAAGGCTCCAATCACTTAGTAGATACATATACGCTCATCTCTTTTTTGTTGCGTACATTTTGTAAGCTGTTAGGCAGCTGTCGGCTGGAACCGTTAGGGCGCGTACAGTATCGCATGTCGCAGGTGCGGCGGGTGCGCGGCAGACGTACACGTACGAGACGCTGGTGCAGTACGCGGACTCGCCGCTCAGCAAGCTGCCGCCCGCAGGGCTGGCCGCCTTTCCGCCGGAGCTGGCGCGCAAGGTAACTCCGCGCCGCGAGCCACGGCCTCCGCACGCACCGCACGCCCCGCACGCACCCCATGCCCCGCTTGCGCCCGTCTCGCAGCGCTTGCTCGCACCCTTCCGCGTTTGGCCCCCACTACACCACCCGAATTACCTCGCCGCGCTGCTCTGCCGTAACTTCTACTGACATTGTACTAACTGTTTTTCAGCCAACGTGTCCTAGCCTTCAACATTTCTTACTATTTCCTATTCGTATGGTAGAAAACGTCTAGATTTACCAATACGTTAGGAGTCCCCTTTGCATCGTCGTGATAGTGCTAACAACGCAGTTGCATGTTGTGCGGCACGCTAATTAATTCCGGATCTTTGCCGAAACCTTTCCTTCCCCGGCAGCACGGCGAGGCGCCGGCGGGCGGCCGGAGTGCCGCTGAGCAACTGTAAAGCACCGCTGCGATCCATCTCCGCCCGCTTCCTATCGTCGACCACGCGGCTTTGCTTTCGTCACGTGCTCGTTCGATAATTGCCAAACATTTGCAGACTCGAATGTGTGTTATTCAATCGTTAAATTTGTTTTTAACATAGTTTTCTGGTACAAATACAAATTAATATTTTTTTACGCCGAATTTCAGTAAAGTGCATTCGATTCTGCTGCACTATGCTTTTTTGCTTCAGCATTACGTATTTACTAAACAAATAAAAGCTTTAATAATAATATTTTTAAAACTCGCTGTGATGTGCATTCTAACAGTATTAAATTCAATGATGAAATTGGTAATAGCGAATCCCCAGGGCTCTCTATTCCTAGGGAATTTACAATCTAAGCTTTTTCCTACACTAAGGGTACCTTATCACATTAGTATAAGAGTGACGTTATTTGTTTATGATAAGACTGAACGATTAATTTTAGAACGACTGCGTGCACGACGAGCCCGCGGGGTATTATGGCGTGAAGACTTAGTATTTGATATTTTCGTGACCGCTATTCGATAAGACTGATAAATTTGGCCAGTGTATAATTATATACTAATGTTTACCCTGGAAATTTTTTCGTTATTATATGTTATTGTTAAGTCGTTTACGTATGATGTTTTGAATTTATTTATATTTTGGAGAGTTCCTACAAATTGTTCTCGTTTGTTCACGCTGCTCGGACAGAACGGTTACTCGCGGGAGGTTCGCTACAGGTAGAGCTTACTGTACTCGACGGATTGTAACTATGTTAATGCATTGTAATTAGCGAGGTGATGTTTTATTGTTGTTTTACTTGAATTGTTAAATTCTATAGTGTTATTTGGTCATTGTCAATTGATTTTTCTTTTTCAATAAAAAGTTTAAATTATGCGTTTTTTTGCTTGTTCTGTTGCTTACCTACTAACATCTATTATCTATCTACTAGGTGTTCGTTACGTTTCACGTTCGATGCCTGTAGTGTAGTAACTGATGCCTTTCTATGGTACTGTGTGCCGTGGCTTTTGCATGTGACTTGGGAGTTGTTGTTAATATATGTAAATGTAAATACTTAGGGGAACAGCTAAAAGGTAAATATAGATAAAATAACGGTTGTGGTGAATGCATAAAATTAAGATACCAATTGTTCGCATACATAACCACCAACATCAACGCCTCAGTGCCAACACTGATAATAAAACAGTACAGTAAGGCATTGTTGAGATCGCAGGAAGTCGCTGGATGCGGGCAGTGCGGAACAGATCATCGTAGCGATCTCTGAGGGGCTTTCATGTTGCAGTGGGCGTCTAACTGCTGACAGATGATGAACATATAAGTGGACCTTCTTTAAAATATTATTGTTATTCCGTTGATTTTAAATTTTCGTGTCAATAATTACAATAAACCCATAATGCTATATATAATGTTACTAGGAAGTTCAAATGATCACTAAAGGATTTAATTAAAAATACACTGAGTTTAAGTCGCTGTGGTGCCTTTATAAGTTTGGTGCGATTAAAGAAGTGCCTAGATATTTGAGTTGGGCGCAGAAGTTGCCTGTCGCATTCCAACGGAAAAAATGGGATCACTTTATATTAGTAAATACTGACCCAATGTTGCTATTAAATCTAAAAAAATGAAATTTTTAACGCGTGTGCTGTCGCAAAGTTCAAAACGAACTGCCGCACTCGCGATGTTCATAACGAACTGTCAAATGTGCAGTATCAGTAGTCATTTTCTAGTTTTCCTAGTTCAATGCATTTTTTATTGTTTACAATTCTTAGAAGTATTAAGAAACTTGTAAAAAATGTTGAATGAAATCGGTAAAGTCGGTCTTGAGTTAAGGCGAAGAAATAAGGATTCCTTGCATAAAAATAACTATGGTATATATGTTAATGTTGCCGCTATTTAACGACGGACTCTAATTAAGGTAACGTACGAAAATGTTTTCAGTATAATTGTTTTTTTGTCATGGCGCCTATAAACCTTCCACTTAACGGAAGGTTGTACAATTTGTTCCATTTTATGACCCAAACAGATGACTGAGGGCAAAATATTTAGATTGTGGTGGAAGTTCTATTGGTACGGTTTATTGCTTTCGAATAGATTACTTTTCATTCATACGCCGGCTTTATTTTTTACAACTTGCTTTCTCTCTCTAATACTCTAGTTATCGATGATGAAAAATTGAACTAAATCTAGAAACTTAACAATAACTTAATCTGGAAGCAAACTTCTTACAAAGTATATATTTACGAATACACGTTGGGCTTGTACACCTAGAGTGCTTTAGTAAATAGAAGTTTTGAATGGTAATTTAGTAATTCTAAAGACTGATTTCGACAGAGTTGCTTGGAGTTCGACAGCGCCAGTTACTTGAAGAAGGTGCGCGCTGCTGTCGCCACCACCGTCGCCGCTCTGGACGCGCCCGATTCGCCTGAACCTGAGTAAACGCGCACGCGCGCCTCACGCCTCGCCCGCCCACAGTCACCAACGCATTTTCAGCTAAGGGCGATTGTCATCTCTTTAAATATCCTGTTTAATATTTCTCTACAAACCAGATCACTACTTTACAAACTTAACGAGTAAATGTAGCAAATAGTTAATCTGTAGTCACAAGAAATTTTTTGCTATAATGCAAGAAGTAAACGTTTTTAACTTTCACTAAAAATTAAAGTTTTTCTAAAAAAGTCATCATCAAAGAATAATGAAATAGGTAACAAAGACAGTAGATAATCGTCTGTTGCTCTGATATTTTGTTAAATTTGCACGAGCACACATACACCTTAATTTTCGCACGCGAATTTCCGGGCGAGATACTAAATTATTTTCACTATTAAAATATACCTTGATCTAACGCGCAGCAATCATATCAGTCATTACTATAGTAGCAGAGAAGGTGATAATTTTTAGTTAGGTCGCACTTTATGCTTTTAATATTTTTTTTCTGTGTAGAAAAATATTATCTGTGACTTGTATAAACAGTATGTTTTGGCAGCCTTCCATATTTTGGATTCTTTTTGCTATACTAATGTAGCGGACTTATTTTACTAAAAGTATTAGCTTACCAAATTTATTTAATTTTTTTTTATTGTTGGTATATTATACTCTGTTTAGCTAAATATTATTAATATATTTAAATTTTGTATGCGAATCTTTGATAATTGTGATAGTTATATGCGTCCATTTACAGCGTATAGATTTATTAGTAAACACTCCGCGTTGGAAAATTTTGACTAGGTAACAGTTTGCAAGAAATGTGTTTGTAAAACGAAGCCTTAATATTTCTCTGTTGTATTATTAGAACAAATATCTTACAAATACCTTTACTGTTGTGTAACTTTCATATACACGTGACTAGACGCCTTTGATGTAAATATTGACAATTAACAAACGTCATTGAGAGATTCCATTTAATATAAGACGAATGCATGCATTTCTCTGTGTGATTGTGTACTCATATATATATTGGTTTATAGAGTCTAGTCCTGCCTCGTAGGGGTCGATTCTCACTACTCTGTAAGCTTTTATATTTCACGGGAAGCCTAGCAATCAACGTTGTTTTAACTGCGTATAATTATATGATTAAATCTATATTATATAAATAATGTTTTAAACATTTATTTATGAAACCGCAATCTATTTGCTGTGTATTAAACCAAATAAATTTGTTAGAAGCTCGAATTAACATATATGAGATATATAATACATCATATAACACCGTCAGGCTTCCTACATCTATTTTACTAAGTTATATTAAATATTTATTATAAAGAGGACTTTATGAAGACTGTTCATATTCACAATGATAAGGATTGTGAAAAAATTTATTGAACATTTAAATAATTCTAAGGGAACTGAACCATCAATAAACGTTGTCTTTCCTACTTGTTCAAATATTAAAATGTTCTTCTGTAAAGTAGCATTTTTAAAGTGAACGGCACGTAGTAAATGTAGTATCTCAAATAATCATTTAATTATTAAAGAATTTAAATTTTGGCACGGTGCTCTATGGTAAAACATTTTTTTTTCTTTATTTGAAATTTTAATTAGAGGTTTATTTTCTTTTGTTTTCTCAAATATTGGATTATATTGTGGAAATTTATAATATACTAAATTTTTTAATAAATCTATGTGTTTTATTTTCATCTTTTCAGTTTTAGGACGTTCACTGCTAGATATAAGCCTATTACCATAAATTTCCAATAGGACCGGCTAGAAGCAGCCTGCATTTAATATTTTCCAATGACTGCCTAGTCGTCTGTTACCTTGGGGGTGGTCGGTCTGTGGTCGCACTCCAGAGCCTTAGGGCCCAAGCGGTCGTCAATTCTGCGCGCTATGTCTCCTGTCCACTGCTACAACTGTTTCTTTTTCACAGATGGCCATTGTTGCCTTATTGACATTTACAGTTATCGCAGTTTGAAAATGGCAAAGCGCAGATGGCATTTAGCTTAAATCAAAGCCATGCTCGTGCCGCTACATCTAATCTTATTATCGAACTAAGAGACCTGCGAGCTCCTATATTGCTTGAAAGAACGATCCATGAAGTGGCATTATAACGCAAAGGCTCCAGGGCACACTTGTCTTTAGTATTCTGATTCAAGGACGCCCAAGAGGACCGTATCTCGGTGAAATGTTAGCCAAGCAGTTATTATAAAACTAAGGATCTACTGTTTTATTTTCCTGTTCTGTGAGCTATATACCTTTAGTAATAGTAATAATTTTTATTTCTTTTACGTCTGAAATTCCAATAAAACCAATTTATTAAAAGAACACTACACAAGGCACGGTTATTGTGTGTACAATGTTAGTAAGAACTTTTACCAAAAACAGGAGAATAATAATAACTGCTGCTGCTTTGTAAACGCATCTAATGGCGACAGTACACAACAGGTGGCAACGTTAAGAGAATCAGAGAATTAATAGAGATTTGCGTGTATATGAGTTTTCATATACAAGAGTTCTTGTTTCACAAATTTAATTAAAAAACAGTTTTAGCTTTAGGGATATATTCACAATAATGCATTAAATATACAATTACATAGACAAATATGGCTAATCAAGATTCATAATAAAATACTTATGTACAATTTATGTGTAAATGCATTTGACATAAAATCAGGAAATAGTGCTACCAAAATTGCTGTACCGCGCCTTAGAAAAATGCAGCGAGGGGGACGAGGTAAAAACCAGTCTTCCATTGCCACTGCGCTGTTTAGATAGTACTATAATACGTAAATTAGTCTCGATATTATTCATTTGTACACGTAAACACAGATTTATATACATTCATCAAACAAAGAAAACGGAACAACCGAATGTTTTTTGCTATGAATTAAAGGATCGAATGGTAATATATCCGTAAGGTACTTAATTATCGTCTAACAGCTTACACGATATTTGCTTATCTAATCTGACAACAGATGTGTCATGATAGATTATTAAAATTACAAATACTGTAAAAAAATGTTTTTGCATAAAACAATATAATTAATTTACATTGGTGGGTAACGAAAATTTTTTCGCACGTTATACATGTGTACATTACTCTTGTAAATAATCATTAGTATTGTAATTAATATTGTGAATATAAATATTTAAGATAAGATTGTATTGAATTTTAATGGAACTTTATTTTTTGGACATGTTATTTGCCAATTGATTATAATTTTATATACCGTTGTACCGCTAACCTAAAGCGCGGTACATAAGTTTAGGTCGGACTACATTAATTACATTTTATGCGCTGTTGTTTGAAGTATAAATAAATATGATAAACATAAAATAAAAACAATAAATAATATTTGACATTAATAAATTATAATTAACTTTTGACAAGTTTGTCCCTCTATTGTAATTAAATATAACGTAAATGTCATTTTTGCTTACTACTATAACAAACGTAACTCAGAACACAAGGGCGATAAATTAGGAATGTAATTTTCCCTAATATCCAATAAATATTTATGAAGTTATGAAAATCATTACACCTTAAATTAAAATATAAAAGTATACATTTTTCTATTTACTCATTAAATATATGAACTTTAATTACTTTGCATTTTTCAGTTAATTTGTTAAGCGTTAATTACATCTAATAGGCAAGGCTGTGTAATAACTTTAATGTATGATGGCTAAAAGTTCAGGAATAAATGTTGCAGAACTAACACAAATATTGTAAAATAATGTCACCAAAATCACAGATCTAATATTGGGATATATGTTTTAGTTGCTTGGCTTATTATGGAAAGCATTTTTGACTCGAAAAGAGATGAAAGTGGGCGAGAAGACATGCATCCTTGTAGACTCTTTTCGTAATTTATTTTCTTTTGGTAATTTAAATTTCTTTGACTAAGTGAAGACGCCTTAATATTTAAGCATAAAAATAACTGTAGATGTATTGTTTTGAATACCTTATATGTAATGGTCGCTTAGCAAATACAAAATAGCGTTGATGCAATGAATTTAAATGCGATCATTAAACTGTTCATTAGTTCTTGTATTGTTAATAAAAAAAATAATTAGCTGCCGCAGTATAAATACCAGCGCAATGCCATCACTTAATTGTAGGTGTCAAGGACTTATTTACAAAGCGACATAAGGATTTAAATTGTAAATTATCTATATATTTCCACATATGTACTGGCTCATCATAATATCTCAGGAATCATAAAATTTTAAGACATGAAATTTTATTGGAATATTGCCTTGAACAATTAGAGGTCAGCTATGAACGGATATAACCTTATTTTAGACGGTTAAGACGAAAAAGGAGTCACCAAGTTGCAGGTCACAGTTCTGTTTTTGTCTAAGTATAGTTTTTCGTCGATTACAGTTTTATTGAGTGTATTGTCTATCTTGTACTTTATTTTTAAACAACAATTAGCCACCACCTTGCATTGCTATGAAAGGTTATGAATCCAGCTCGCTTACACTGCGCTACTCTGCTATAACTGATGGGCGTTTATTAAAAATCTTGTTTTCAAGTTATAGCTCCTATGCTCTCCCGCATCCAGCGACTTCTCACAATCCTAACAAATATCGTCATATCGCGACTCGAGAACCTTTCCGCCCTAACGGCCATCCATTGCACGAGCTATGTACCCCGTTCATTACCACGTTAGACGAGTAATTCCACAAACTACGTACGTTAGTATAACACCTTAGTTTTGTGAATCCCCTTGTTGACTCGCAGCGAAACTCGAAACATAGCACTCTCCATTACACTTTGCGTGTCCTTGTGCCTTCTTATGAGGACCATCGTAAGCATTTTTTACTTAACAAAGGTATAAAACTTGACCAGAATATTTTTTTGACATGTTTAAAATTACTAATTGATAAATTTCATAAAATGACCTAGAAAACAGCGCGGGCCACGCGAAGCGAGCGT
This sequence comes from Battus philenor, assembly GCF_028537555.1. Taxonomy (NCBI): domain Eukaryota; kingdom Metazoa; phylum Arthropoda; class Insecta; order Lepidoptera; family Papilionidae; genus Battus; species Battus philenor. The sequence continues at coordinate 12,180,009 of NW_027181682.1, forward strand.
GGATAGTTAATTACATATATAACGTTTATGTTACTTAAATTTACGAATTTCCGATATTTGAAATATGAACAATATAATTTTAATAATTTTTGTATTTGGAACAGATTGTGTTCCACTATAACTTTTTTTTAGTGATTTATTCATTTTTATATTATATTTTCAGCTAATAACTAATTACATTTAGTTTTATAATTGCATAATTGTTATTTTATTATCATAACGGGTAAATTAACGCATTAAAGTCGAATACAACGTTGTTCATAGTATAAACGTTCACAACAGGTTTGTTTTAATACTGAACTAAGCTAAATTTATATATTCTTGGCTACATACTATCCTACTAGACGCTATAGTCGACCAGGAGATATCGCTACTTCTTGTTTGAGGCTATCAATTAATATAAGAGTATTAGAAACGGTTCAACTATTTTCTTATACTAACTTATTATTTAGATTCTTTCCGAGAGTTTATCTGTAATATTAGCGGCTCTAGACCTTGCGTGCTGCATGATATCCTCAGCCAGGTCCTCGACAGTGGTGTATCGACACTTCTGGAAACTGAACAAGTCAGTAATATAACCGACTACTTCGTTCTGGAAAGCATCGCAGACATCCCGAAGACGCTCTCTAGGTCCTAAGAAGCCCCAAACCAAGACTGGAAGCAGGTGCTCGGAGATTGAGTAGAAATGTGCCATGAACCCGTCCGGGTACTGCAGGTAGCGCCGTTTCGCTTTGATAACTGACCACACCGCTGTCGTCAGAGCCTGAAATAAACTTTCTATATGAATGAACCGAAAAAAAAAATTATACATTTACAAAGGCTGACCTGTAATTTTCACCTTTATTTATTTTTTTAAGTAGGCATGCTTTTAAGTAAGAACAAACTTGGAGTGACCGACCTAAATAATATACGTTAAATTTTGAAATGTAAACTAATTTAAAAATGTCAATAAATAGCAGTATTAAATATTTAAAGTATTTGTGAAATATTGACTCATACATACTGTTTTATCTATTGTTTTTGATTTTTTTTTAAATAAAACCATATTAAACTTTATGGTATATACGGCCATATAGCTATATACGCAACTGTGTAATGGTCATATCTTCGATGGGCATAAGTACAGATGTATTATGCAGAACGATGAATAACAAAATTGTGTTGAAACCAAAGACCATGTAACCATGTTCCAGCTACGGGGTTGTAAGGCAGTTCTCAAAAGACCCCAAGGATCCACCAGGATATCACAAGCCGGTTTTTTTACATTTTTCTTTGTTTGTTAGTTTTGGTAGTGTTATACACGGTACGTAGTTGTAATGACAATCAAACATATAAGCCGTAGAGTTAATGTGACATATTAAACAAAGGCAGACGTACGCTTTCTTTGAAACCATCGGAGAGCCATCGGTTTCTGACGACAGCAAGCACGGAGGAGGGAGGCGCGGCTAAGTCCTCGAAGGCATCGAGCAGAATGTAGTCCAGCACGACATCGTAGAACGATAGTACCTGTAATTTAGCCAACTCTGAAATACTCTTAACAGAACACAAGCTGGTTTTTTACAGGAGTTGGAATACCATTTACACTTTAAATCGCTTGACTATATAATATAAATAAGCAAGACAAATACTTTTTAATGTATTAAAAAAAAGTATATTGGTTGTAATTGGCTCAATCTCCGAGTTTGCTTAGATTATGATTACACCAATTTAATAAAATATTAAAATTTTGTATCTTTGTACGGATTGCGGCAGAGGACTGCTTGCCAGAACTTTAAGGTTCCGGAGATAATGTCAGTCCATGGTCTCCGGAACCCTAAAGCTCTGCCTAAGCGCAAGCGCAGCCTAAGATGTCCATCCAAAAAGTTGATATACGATCTTGTTACGGTCATCGGAAGGAATCGCTGGTTACTGGTCGCTTCCAACCGATACCATAGAAAATATAATGGAGATCCTATATCTAGTAGAACTATGGCTGAAATGATGATGATGGTGATGAATTTTGTGTTTTTTAAACTTTGAAGCAAGTAAATGCGAAAAGTCTATAAAAAAATATAAAGTCGTGTAATGTGATTACGATCGTCACCGCGAGAAAAATCAATTTTCCTTAGGGTAAATAATAACCTAATCGACCATTTCTATTATCTCAATAACTAACAAAATAGTATTTAACAACAGGAACATAGAAATAATTCTAGAAATCTGTGAATTTCACTATGATTATTATTGATAATAATAAGTGTGCTTATGTAAAATATACCTTAACTCCTTTACTAGTAAGCTCATTTTCTATTGTTGTCCAATTTGCAGGGTCAGTAGCCCACGATACCATTTCCTCGTAAGCAACTAGAAATTCTTTTGGTTCCTGAAATTAATCAAATCAGTTATAAATCATATTTTGTTATTAATAATATACAAAAAAAAATAAGATTTTATGTCATAGACTGTTATACCGTGCTAAACAGCAAAGTAAAAAGGTTTCGATTAAAATTAGGTGTACATCCTACTTGCTCTCAAAGTTAAAATCGTTTTATTAATGAGTTAATATAAATTTCTTTAAAATAATTGTGTATTAAATAAATACCTGTAAATAGCTTTTGTGATCTAATTATAACAATTACATTATTTACAGCGCTCTTGCAACCATTCTTTAGTAATCAAAGAGACGTGAGATTTGTGGGCATCATTATTTGTTAAATATGATGACTGTTTGAAATATTATATATTAAATATAATTACTAAATATAATTATTAGAAATAATAAAATTTATGCAAGGAATTTATTACGAGTACGTAATCCAAAATCGTCATTATTTAATTTATTGTTAGTTTCGGGATTTTATCCGGGATTTTTATGTTCCGGGACATTATCGAAACAAAATTTAACTAATGTTTTCATATTAAAATCTACGGCATTCAGTTTTAATTATAGACGACATTAACCCTCTTCCTACCCTCCTGAACTAAGAGGGGTTGAATGCGTCGGAATAACAACCGGGGCCAAATTCTGCGCTAAAGTCTAAATGCTTCATAATGAGAAGGGATTTCACTTGTTAGTACTCGCTTTCTTGATAATGTTGTTCTCCAAGTCCGTTGCCTGAGTTAAGAGAAGCGACCGACAAAGTGAGGTGTACCAGGTTGCGACACGCATTTCCGTGAGAATAGTTTTCTGTACTTCAGTACGAACTGCGTTGAATGAATAAAACAGTGAAAGTGTTCCTGTAAGGACGAAGGAGCCTATAGGAGGATTCAGTCGGTATAAGTCGATATAACGTGGTCTTAGCCCCGCAGGTATCCCCTTTAAAAAGCAAATCGCGCAAAAGCAGCGAACTACACCTACCTTATCAGCGAACAACAAAAGGTCCGTTAGCACTTGGCGCCCGGCGTCCACGAACCAGGCCCAGGCGGATGCGTCGCGGAACACGCGCACGAACGCCTGCCGCAGGCAGTACAGCTTGCACAGGAACTCCGAGTCCGACGCGCACTGCACCACCTCCGTGCGCAGTGTCCTTGTATAAATCACAAGTAAAAACACTTAGGTAATAAGCAGAACCTCCAGATATAATATCCTATATAAGAACACTGAATATCTCAATAAATCTCAAAGCTCAAAACTAAAAAACGTCTCGAGCGATAAATATATGTTCAATATATTTTTGTTAAAACATAAGAAACGTTTCATGTAATGAAAAATATTGCAAGGAAATTTGAAATAACAACACTTTTTTCATTTATAAACGACCAAGAAAATTAAAGCATCTGCCACCATGTGTACCGTAAAGCATTTCAAAGAAATGTACAATTTACAAAATACAAATTTTTGTTTTGCACGTCATCATCACTTCAGCGGAGGCGGTCCACTGCTGGGAAAAGATCTTCCTCAAAGGTTACCAATGGTATTAGTTGGAATCGGTAGCCAAAAGTAATCGTTGCTTTTCTCTAAGATATCAAATTATATAGTAATTATTCAGAAATTCGTTTTATTCTTTTTTTTTTCTATTAGACTGTCATAGTCTTAACTTTTAACAATACGAAGTAAGACATTCAAAAGAAATCTCCAAATTAGTATCACACCTGTAGGGTATTCCAGAATCCAACTGCTTCACAGCAACCTGGTACAATTCTAAATTATCTGTTTCCGTTGAATTCTCACCGAATTCCTCCAATTCCCTTAAATCTGCTACCTGAAATACCACATGCAAATTACAAATGTTTACTAGCATTGTTCACTTTACTAAGTTTTCAAACAATATAATAAAACATCTAGATGAGGTACTTCACTTTTGCAAGAATTTGTCTAAACTTCGTTAGCCTTAAAAATGTAGTAATTGTCATTAAGCTGGCAAATAGTTTATAATTAAGACGTAGGCATATTTTAAAACCATTTGATTTATCAGGGAGCATCGCCAGCCCGACGTACATACGACGTATAGTTATAACAGCATCACTTAATTTTTCAACTAAATAAATATTAAGGGGTGTAGTATTTTGGTTAGCAGAGCGTTGTAGCCAGTAAAATCGCTAACTATTAAAACGTACCCATCGTACCTATCTCAAAGTTAAAAATGCGGAAAAGACGTATTAACACTAGAATTAGTATCCTCTTGGTACCGCGCGTTAAGAAAGCACACATGCTTAAGTAGACAGATAATAAAGTAGATAATTCCATTTACAATCAGTAAAAACAAAACCACGTGCCTGGTCTTCCGCTGAAGCAAAAGACTCCGCACTCGAGTGGTGCTCCCTGCGTGTGTGGGTGTTGTGTGTATGCGAGGAGCCCGAGTGCGCGTGCGACAGCAGACGGGCACGCCCGCCCGCCGCCTCTCCACCGCTCTCCGAGCGGAACAGCACCGAGCGTTGGTCCAAGAACAGCAACTCACAACGCTCCTAGAACACGAGCATTATGTACACGAGCTACCAAGTATAATTTACTAAGACCACTATTTCTCATTGTAGAATTTTTTATAAGGCGTATAAGTCTTAAAATAAAGGATAATAAATAGTTGATAAATTCTATCTTCTCATCAAAGAGTGTGAATTCAAACCAGAAAAATATATCCAGTCTCATACCTTGCGACACAGATGATATTTTTGCTTCACAGGTTCACTTTTTAATTTAAGTTTTCTAAAGAGTAACATTATTGTTTTGAAATGACGTTTAACAAGTTCATGAAAATAAGGTAGATAAACTTTAAACCTGCAGAAGGTATGCGTTCTGCAGAAGGTCCTGTATTTCCCGACAGAACTCCGCCTCCTCGGGCGAGGTGAGTGCGAGTGTGCCGGTCACTCCGCCGCGGGCTCCCAAGGAGAATGCAGCTAACGCGTCCTCCCAATAGTTGATACTCGTCTCTAACGCCTCCATACCTGTACACAATGAAAGAAATACATTAAGTCTTTTATTACAATATTCTTTTATAGCCTAAAATATGTTGTTATTGGGGACTCTCTGTGATTTACGGACATATTTCCTGACCTGGCATAACTGCGTAGGACGCGACTTCTGCCTGTTTAAAAACCTGTGTAAACCTTTTAACCACTTCGCTACAAGACTCGTCTATAGTCGTATACGTCCGGCTCTTTAACACATTTGTGATGAGAGTGTTTTATATTACAAGTTCATATTACTTGTAATGCAATTAAGACAGCGTTTGTTTTTATTTCGATGTTTAAATGTTTAATTTAATTTTTATAAATGAAAATTTAACTTAAAGTAATTGGTTTTTATAGACAGTATTACAATAAATATTTTTTGTTGATATCACACCAAACATTTTGATTGATTAGAAATTTCTTGGCTGACGATTAAAGTTGACATTTGGCTATGGGTATGGTTTTATGGCTGACGAGTACCGTATTGGCTAATAGTTGATTGTACAGCACATCTCGAAATTATCACTAATATTGCAATCTCAATCCCTGCTCTTTTAGCATCTGAATCTGAGTTTCTGTACTAATCTCTCGATGTTGCATGATTTCGCATAACAGACAATTTCTACTTCACAAATTAACAACAGTCTACAGCTTCTTGTAATGGTGTAAATGAAAACAAGACAGAAAATACATCGCGATAATTTCTAAAAAGATCGATTTTCATATTTTGCCGACAGATAGTAATATTTTATTATGGTTGTTAATTGTTTTGTTAAATAGATATGTAATTTTTATAAAAAGTTTTGGGGTTTATGGAGGGTGACTAATTAATTTTGGCCAGGGCTGTACGTCTCATAGTCAGGCAATAGCAATCGACTAAATTCAGGTTCGGCGCTCTCGGGGGCCCTTGCACGTTGAATCTGTAAAATGCCTTTAAGACAATTGACCTTCAGATAACAAAAACTCAGATATATTGTACGCATGTTTTGGAAAGACCTTTACTCTTTGGAAGGAGACAGGAGAAAATAGAGTTATTTTCTCCTGTCTCCCTCCTATTTTCTCAGAAATTAATAGTCAGGTCACAAAGCAAGTTACACTTTACAAGTAATTCGCTTTTTCTCATAAAAGCCATGAATTAAAACAAAAAAATTGTTTCTATATATTTTGCTATAAATACTATAACTAACCAAAGGTGAAAAAACTCTCGTGGGTTTTTTTATGCAATTTATTATATTATTATTACAGAAACTGCATGCGTAAAAAACTATACCCATTAAATACGCCAATCTTTAAACATGCTGACTGTTAATACACGTAAACGCTTTAAAGGGAGAATATATAGCTAACTAGACTCAAAATATGTAAATAATTCACCCTATCAAAAAATCAATTTTTACAGTAATGATAAATAACGTCATAATAACAGAAATAAAAAGCGTTTTCGAAATTCGAGTGACTTCATATTAAGATTAATTAATATTTACTATCTTTCCCTGCCAGAAGTTATTGGCCTGTTACATTCCATTAGAAAAAATAAATTAAAGTAACATGAAATATGTGATCACTTTACACAAGGTTTTTGAAGTTAGGTGTAAAAGCCTTAAAGATGTGGATACATAGCTCATTTGTCTACAAACAAATAACAAACGAGATTTAGCAAAATTTTTTAAACCCGGTTCCAGTTATCCTGAATTGCAGAATAAAAGATTAAAGGTCAAAAAGTGTATAAATAAAACCGTTTTTAAGTATGCTTCAAGTAAAATTTTATTTACATACATTTAAATCATACACATTTTATTTATACACATATTATCTTAATATTTATACTGTACAAAAATTCAATAGTATAAGTTAATACTTAGTAAATCCTATGTCACAAATATCTATAAAAACACATCATTTTTTACATTAGAACCATTGTTCAAATGTTGTATTTGTGTAAGTTGTTGTAAAGCATCCTGAATCCCACTGTTAAGATCTTGAACAGTTCCTGCAATTGCTGTCAAAGCATCTGCCATTCTATTCTCAAGCAGGGTTCGCCTCTCTTCCTGTGCTCTCATTATAGTTGAGATTGACTCTAAGGCCTCCGCCATTCGTTCTTCAGCAGCTATCCTTCGCTCTTCTAATTCTAATGCCCATTTTGGCGGTGGTGTTACAGAGTCATCGTCATCTACAAATAAGTTAGATTAATGTTCCATGAAGTTAGATTAATGTTCCATGAAGATAGACATTATCTATTTATTATAAATCGTGATATACTTTCTTCCATATTGTTGAATCAAAATTACGTTTTATGGTTTATTAATGTTTATAAATACTATGAATCAGGTTACAAAGTTTAATAGCAAATGCTTTATTCTTACAGAGAAGGTGAAAAAAATTAATTAAATTTTTGTGTATATGCATTATTAAACTGTAGTCAAATGATTATTGTATACTTAATTAGATGTTATATTGTTATTTGTCGCTAGTTTAGAATAGTAATTCTTATTGAATGCTAATAAATTTTAATAAAAAGTATTAACAAACTTATTTCTAACTTCCCTTATAAATGTATGATAACATTTATGAATAGGGACGAATACATAAGATAATATGTCCTTTATGACAATAAATAGAGCTGTATACCTGCATGTGATTTTAAAGAGCTCAATGATCTCTTCACTTTGCCTGTAGTCTTTAATCGAGCATCATCCACAATTTGTTCAGAATCGGAATCATCAGCCATGAACTCCTCTAGTTGCTTTGAAGTTGATGCAGCAGCTGTTACGGTACCCTTTCCGCTAAGTTCCAAGACTCTTACTTCCAGGTCATTGAGTGGCACAAATCTATTTGTTCCACCTTCAGAGGCTGACTGAAATCTTCGAGCATCGGCTGCTTTTCTTCTGCATTTATGTCGCCACTCAAACCAATACTAAAAAATGGTTCCTAATTAAGAAATAAGACAAATTTATTTATAAAAATAAAATCACTATTGAATACTATTCAAATATAGTTCAAGTATTATATAGAATTGTAATTATAATAGGAAATTTCTCTAAGTTTTTATATATTACTTATACAATTGTATATTCACCTTTGTATAAAAGAAAATTTAACGAAACTTTCTTAATTATGTTAAAAAAATGAATTATTATTTACTCTTTAAACTTACACACTAATATTTAATATATTACTACTTACATATTTAATATATTATCACAATATATAGAACACTAATAAATTGATCTCACTTTTTTCCAACCATCAGGAGTCTTCATGGCACCAGTTTGTACTGTATTGAGTTTTTTGGCTAATGCAGTCCACTTCTGCCTTGTAGCCTGATGCGAAACCGGTGTGCCGGGTGGCAATCCTTTCGACATGTCTTTATTTTCTTCCAAAAAATCCATTAAAATCTCTAACTGTTGCCTTAATATTCGTCTGGGGGGTGCCATCTTAAAACATAAAATTGAAATAATTACGAATGAAAACTCAGGACATTAATTATGATAAAGGAGAACTGAATAATTAAACTTTTATTTAAACATAAAAACTTTTACTTACCTTCAAGAATTATAAAACCAAAATACACACAGTTTATAGGTGTATGAACTTAATTACAAATCGCGCGCTATTTACTTGACACATGCAATTTCTTTCAAAAGAAATTGCGAAAAGGATATGTAATGGCGACTGAACGTTTCGATAAAGCATTGATATTAATGTTGACTATTGGGGGGCGCCACTTACTTATTCCCTAACTCGCCGTAGTGGTAAAAACGACGTAAATAACGCCATCTTTGTTTATACTAGGTGTAACCAAATCATAGGCTATTAAAGTAACCAAAACGGCCTGTAAGTCAGATGTATATTGTTAAGTCCAGTTTATTATCCAAATCCTGAATATTTTAAATGAATTAAATATATTTTAAATAGGCATGATACATTTAAAAAAGTCACGATTCATTTCTTTCGAATTTTAAATAAATAGTACAAAAACTAACGTCTAGCGAGGAGTAGCCAAACTAACAAAACGCATTGAAAGTATAGACATCTATTGGACTAATACTAAATTAGTTTTTTTTTATATTTGATTAATGAAACGTGATTAGATGTGAATTCATGTTACTTAAAGCATTTCGCATGATATTGATTTGATAATCCTAAGTTGTCACTTTCATATTCTATATGTTAAATTTTTTACATTCCTATCGATGCACAATCTCAGGTCCCAAATGTAGTAGGAGTTGAGAGGTGGGACGAAATGATTACTTACAAAATTAAAAATAAACATTATTTGTGTCATTGTAAAGTGTTATTAAATTTACTGTGAACTGGATCTAAGGCGGTATACAGTGGAAGGCGTGCCACTCAACAACCTGTCGGCTTAGCCTTTAGAGCAATTAATTTAGATTCTTAAAGTTTAGCCATGTGATGTCATTCAGTTAACACCTTAATAAAAGTTATACAAAGGATGAGGTAAGTAAAGGTAAATAAGTATAAACTTTTCTGCATAGGTATAATTTAGTCAAAATATTTCTGAAGTTTAGATGAAAACCGCAATGGATTTTTCAGTTGTTTTTTAAATATCTTTTTCATCAAGAGCTTAGCTACATCACAGTAAAAATGTTAAACTTAGCCAAAAACAGTATAACTTCAAAATCCGACAATATGTACAAGGTCATTTGAGGTTAAAAAAAGTATGGCACAAAAGTTCATTATACACAATTACATTAGACTAGATATGGGATTAATAGCTAGTACATTCTCAAACAATAAAACCGTGGGCGTGGAGAACAGAAAAAAAGCTGAAGAAACTGGGAGGCCGATACTCCTTTACCGCGCGCATTTCTAATGCGCAGTACAGCGATTTCGGTACCCTTACTTCAATCCCTATTCTATTCGCTAGACAAAGATAATATTGAGCTCCTTTAACTACACTCTTATAAACAAATGAAAGGTTCAAATGAATATAGTCAACAATTCTTCGCTTGCATGTGCACTCATGCTTAAGTGATTACGATCAGTTAGTATTAAACCCAGATTTTCCCCTTAATGATAAAATTTTCAGTCATTGATTCATTGTTACGATCTATGAGAATATATTTTGATTCTATGACATCTACAACGTCTTTCAATTAATCATAGGTTAAAGACATCAGAAACAGGAACAGTCAACAAATTGAACCAGAGAATAGTCTGCACCATGTATGTAAACGACTGATGTAGACTGATATTTCACCCAAATGTAAACGCCTCTTTACCTCGTAATTACTAAAATATGTCATAAGTTGTAAATTTGATAGCAACTCTATCCAGCGAGAACAGTAAACCAAAAGATACCGCCATTAAACTATTATTTATCGGGTATACAGGATGATTGGAAATAGGTTAAAAAGCTTTAAAGGGTAAACTTATACCTCTTTTGATAACAATTAACGTATGGTATAGCCTATTCAGAATTTAAAGGTTTCAAAAATAATAGATAATGTAATGACAATATAGTAAGAAAAAACTTTTCATACGTCCATATTTATTATATTAAAATTAATTTTTGTTTACTGTCTATTTCTGCGGACTATGTATAGTCGGAAGTTATTGGCCTGACGATTTACAATAAAAAAGTCAGTTAATGTCACACTTTCCAGAGTGATCACACAACACAGGACGGTTTGAAATAGATGTAAAAGGTTTAAAGTTTTTTGCTAATATACGAGCTATAACATCTTTTTAAAGATTTTCCACCTATTTCCAATCACCATGTACAGATGAATGCCATTATGTGACCTTTTGCATTAAATTGAATATTTAGCATTGAACGACCGCTTGATTTAGCAATTCGTAATATTTGAACTTTAACACGGATAATGAATACTAAGGTAAATTTCGATTTTAAATTAAAAATATAATATTCCATTAGCGCAGACTATCATTACTGAAACAGGAAATAATAAATATAGAGTAGTAACACACATACGCACACACGAAAATGTAATGTGAAAGCGTGTGTGTGTGCGTGTGATACTGGTAATAAAAATAAATTATAGAAATGATACTGCATGCTTTATTTTAAAATATAATATAGACGTTTTGATCATAGTATTTGAATTGGTGTACAATTAATGAAAGAAGTTGACATGTGTCAGTTGAAAACTCTAAATTTACGGCTGGATTCTTAATTCCACGCTGCACAATTTATTGCAGTCACGAGTGTGCGTAAAATTAAAAACCGGTCCGTGATGGTATTTGATGCTATGTGGTATTTGTATTTATGTATCGAATATGATCTCATTCATTTTATAAGACACGAGAGATAAGCTTATGAAATTTATAGTTAAAGGTCAAATGCAAATGAATATATTCTTAAAACATTACAAATGCCTACACGATATAATGCTTATTGCCTTGAAATAATTAATTAATTTAAAAAAAAAGATTGTTACTTGAAAGGTTATTAATTAAAAGCGCAAGTACACATAAAAAATAAAATAATCAAAATTCAAATTTCACTTTTAAAGTAAATTAATCGGTACTGTTGATATAAAAAAAAATTATATCATAACAATTAAGCCCGTAATATATATATTTTCGAGCTTCTCGGAATTGCGGATATTGTGGTCTGATTTCTACTACCTTTAGCCAGTACTAAGTGCATCGGACATACAATCTCCGACATTTAGAGGAAATCGAACCACTTCCGTAGGTATTTCTACCATAAAATCGATACCACTCTACAAAATGTACTCGGTTTCAAAAGATCCATGAAGAGCATACACGTTAAGTCGGAAACAAGTTTGGTACTTCTTTGGTATGGTGAAATTTTTAAAATTGATATGCCAGCCTTACATCATTGTACACCTACATCGATACTTGCGTATAATAAAATCGAATCAACAAGCTTTTAAGTAGTATAAAAAATAGTAAAATATCATTGAATAGTTTCTATGTTTATGTAATTTTAATTATTAAATAGCCTTTTCATGTTTTGTTATTACCGTGCTTTAGAAGAATTGATTTTTAAGTAAACATATGTACATATCTATATTACTCTTTGGCATCAGCATAAAGTTGTATATACAAAATCAAAATAATTTGGATTCAAAATATCCAAGGTTTTACAAGTTTTTCATTTTCATTTACATAAAGTTTTCGTCATTCGACAATTATTTTGGAATTGTAAATAGTAAATTATCACCAACTCGGAATACTGATCTTCTGAAAAGAGCCAGCTAGAAAGTCAACAAACAGCAACTGTAGAACAACTTTTTAAATGAAATCTTGTTATATATTTAAAAATAAACTTAAAAAATATATAACTAAGAGTTATTAAAAATCAAGAGTTCACCGCGATGTATTAAGTAAGTAGATACCGAATAAGTCAAGTTGCAACTGAACGCCGAAAGAACTTACACAGCCATCTTTCGTCTGGTAAGAAAACCGGTAAGTTACAGTAATTGATGGCATCTTGTCTCCTCTTAAGCCTTTTAAGGTGATCTCTTGAATTCCTACAAAACTTCGATATTTCTACCGATTAATAAAATTAAATGGATCTTTTTATTGGGATCAAATAATTATGTATATAATCCAATTAAACGACAATTTTTCTTAACAAATCTTTGAAATAAGGTTGTATAATTACTGCTATCTGGTTTTTATTCACTTATTCATATTATCATCCACAAAGATTCATGAAAGGTGACCACTTGTGTGTGTCATGAGTAAACCATCAAATTAAAGCTACGAGGATTCCAAACGCGCCTTGATCTAAGAAGAGTCCAATGTTATCATTACGAAACAAAATAATTTCTTTAAAAATGGTGCAGATTCGAACGTAACGGGCGCCCGCGGGCCGGGGTGAACATGAGCGTGAAGCGAGCCGGCGCGGAGCGGCCGCACTCGCCAGTCTACCGGAGCCTCTGCACTGCGACGGTGCCCTCTACGCTCTTCCCTGCCCACTATACCATCCCCTCGACACTGACCACCGTATCACGCACATTACGTGAATACGGCCTGACTGCGAAGTGTTGTTCAATGTGCCAGTGTGCCTTTTATTTGTGAGTTCGCCCCAAACATTGCGTCGTTATCTCGCGCTTATTGACGCCGGTCCAATTCTTTTTCAAGTGCAGGTAAGAAATTCTCTATAACCGGCCATTCAATAATTCCGGAAAAATTAAATACAAGTTCAATAAATAAATATTTTTCTACTACACACTAATTACATATAGTAGTCACGTTTTAATTTTTGTTTAATTATTATTCTTTAATTTTTAATCAATTAATTTTTACCGAATAATATTCTTTTTGTGTCATTAAGATAAGCATTTTCGATGTTTTCTTTTATAATCCAAATAAAAAGTATAAGTATATACGAATAATTAAAAATATTTTAATATAAAAATCCCGTAAACCCACTAGGTTGCAAAGTATGACCGTGTCAGAAGTAATAAGAAACACTGTAACACTAATGTACTTAGAAAAGGACCTCCTAACACGTTTCTTATAAACCGGTTCGCTCGATACACGTTGTTCCACCGTCAAGACTTATGCAATGGTCAAATGGATCTTCAACTACTAACGGAAGAGACGCTAGTTTCACAGTTCCCGTGAGAAAACGACGACGGCAATAAAATGTAGAATATACTGGATACGCATAACGAATAGCAAGCAAGTAAACAAATAAAGTATCAAAGGTAACGTGTGCATTCGGCACGTCGTGCTCGCGGACAATGTGCGACATTCACGCGCATTCTTCGCGGAACATCTGCTTTGGAAAAAAAATTGCTTGTGATTAACCGCCATAACGCAGCTGTGGGATGTCCACGTGACAAGATTAAAATTAGAGATATATTCGGTGCTGTTTTATCTTTACGGGAAGACTGAATAATCGTTTATGTATCATGTAAAAACTTAATAAAAATTTAAATTGCCACTGCAATCGCAAACTTGTCTGTTTAGGTTGAATATTTTTTTTATAAAATAATCAGACGGAGATATTAATACATATATTTCATAACGTATTCACTGAAAAAAAAAAGAAACTGAAAGTTGCTCTAAAATTATTTTACAACATTAAGGCAATTTATGAAACTGAAATACGAATACTGTTTAGTCATAAATATATACAAATATTAAAATTCTATAATTTAGTAGTCGCCACTGTCTCAGAATCAAAAGTATTAAAATACAGAATAAAAATAGTAAAGGCATATCAAAATAAAATTAATGTAAAAATAATTTAATAGGACTTCCGATTGTCAACGACTAAGAAATTCTAACAAACAGGTTTTTAGCCAATACCATACGGTTGTATTTTATATGAAAACCAAAAAGTATTTGGTTACTCTTATCTTAAAAAGTACTAATAAGCTACGTACGTTTTTGCTTACTCTGTAACATTACCCCTAATCTAAGTTTGTTAACTGCCGCCAGTCCAGCTAGCAGTCGGCGTCATATCGATCAGAGCGGCGGTTTACGCGAAATGTCCCTAATATTGTCCAGTAATCGAAAAACAATCAGCTGCCTAAACGCTCAGCTTAATAGGTTGTATTATAAAATAATATTTCGGATCCTACGTAAAAGAGTATATCTAATTTCTGTTTAGTACGAAGATTTCTTAAGAATGAAACTATGCACAATTCGTGTTTGTCAAATGTTATAAAATGTTGACAAGGTGTAATTGTTTTGCGGTAAATTTTGCAAATCGAAAAGCGTCCATCATGCCACTAGTTGCTTATTTCCGGTCCCATGCACAACACCAAATTGCCTGTTACATGTGAATATGATGTAACACTACTCGAAAGATCATTGAACTACGAAATTTCGCTCGGCTCGTTATTATTGGTTGACACAATTTTAATCGTGCCAAACCACTTGGCAGCGCTTGCATTGTTTTCAAATTCGATCTATCATTTCGCTGGCCCCTGTAAAACTGACTCGCAAATAAATCCGTATTAACCCGAGGCTCGGGTGGCCTACTTAGACCGGATGAGGCGTTGCGGCGACATTTCGCGATGGAATAAGTAGGCGCGTTGTTGGCCGGAAAATTGTGGCAATTTTAGAGAGGGGTTCTCCCTTGAACATAATCAGTTTAATAGCAAGGCGAAGGAAATATGCTATCATAAGCCGGAGAGAGTGGGGCGCAGATTATTGAATGAATCTTTCAATTTTTGCTAAATATAAATAAAAACTCCTTGCACATATTCGTACAAAATATTAGATAAAAATTAAATATAGTTATTGATAAGTACCGTCAATTTGTGGCCATTACATTAACGGTATTACTGTGACATCGTAGTAAATGTTTTTGCATTTTCCAAGGATCGAGGTGGAACCCCTTGAGCCGACATAAATTTTGGGGAAGTGTTTCCGTAATACAGACGTTTTTAGTCACTATGGCGTTGGCAGTTGTAGCCCTACGGTCAAATATACCATACATAAGGCCAATTTAATTTTTCTTCTCCTTAATAAGTGCACAAAAAGACAAAATGAGTTTAAAAATACTTCTTATGAACACTTTTACATAATAAAGTATCTATTCAGATTTACTCACTAAAAATAACAGGTTATCAATAGCAGGCAACGAATGGTATTTATTTAACAGAGTTATAACTAAAGAAAAGGCCAAGGAGTCGTAGTGGTGGAAGAGCTAGTCAAGGAAGGGGCTGAACGGAGGGCGATTCTCATGTTCGTATGCAAGCCGGTGGCGGAGGCGCGATCGATACGCGCCCGCGCGACGACGCCGTCCTCGCCGCTCCGCCGTCCGGCCAACGCACGCTCGCGCAAATTTAATCAAATCCTATATCTGGATGTCAGCTCAAATAAACAATAAATACATAAATACACAGTACATTTTCCCAACGACTTCTTTTATGATTTAATAAACTAAGATATTATTATAATTAGAAATTAAAACTGAACAAAAACAAAAAGAGAATAAATTTTTGTCGGCAACTGTTTACTGTATTATAATAGAGTCCCATTTAATGTCTCTAAATTATCTCGGAATAAATTTAAGAAGTTCTTAAAACAAAAACTTCTAACAAAATCAAACACTGTGTTAACGATTTTTGAGTGATAATAGAGCTTTGGAATGAATTTCTCTAACTACTGTAAAATGTTCTTTAGAATATTGTAAAAGTAACAACAAAAAAAAACTGTTTGTGGTTGATGTGGGCTCCCAGACCAAAGCGCGTTTGGAAATCTCTTAACTTTAACTTGAATTATACCTTATAGAGGACTTCAATCTGATTAGTTTCTACTAAACTGTACTCTTCTGGCATTCTTCTTATAACTTACACAAGGCTTCATTGTTAATGATCATATGTGGATATATCATATATTATTATATGGATAAAATAATGATATAAGTCCATTCATAATTATTTAATACAGGTGAACATAATTTCTTTTTAAATACAAGTTTTGTATTACTGTACAAACTAATTTAATACAATATTCTTAATTTTTTGTTTATGAATAACTATTATGTTACCAGTAACCAACTGATTACCTCGCATTAGAATTTGCATTGAAGCCTAAATGTGGAGGTTGGTTGGAAGACAAGGCGTCAGCCGCTATCTAATTTCTAATATCTGCAATTGCTCATTTCACAATCAGTTTCTACGGTTAAGTGTGACATTAACCTGTGCTTAGACGAAGGGTATTATTTCCCAACCATCAAGCACCACTTCAAGTGGTAAATGCTATTAGAACCTGTAGAACTTTCTTCCTTACTTTCAAATGTAAATGAACAACTATACCCAACACTAATTGTATTTTAAACGGCCGTATGATGACGGGATGCTAGTGATACGAAGTATTACACTTTAGGCTCATTTCTTAATTAACGAATGTAACCGAATTACGGTTATAGTACGCGGTAATATGTAAATGATGACATCATAGCCGGCGACGCAGGGGGCAAAAAAAAAACTAAGCGGCCAACGAGCTTGTCCCGGCCACTGACCGCGTAGCCGTGATCTTGACGAAACCGTCGACTACCGATTACGCTTACTAAACATGCTCGATTCATTTTAGAACCAGAAAGAAATTAAAAAATATAATTGGAGGTATGGGCTTGTAAATCATACAATGATCGTTCATAAAGATAAACGGAGATAATAACGTATTGTACGCGGGGTGGAAAATTAACCGAACCGATCACAATCAGAGATTAATATAAATTTTATTACAAAGATTGACGTCATAACAATATATTAAAAATATATTTTTCTGTAATGCGAAGTTGTGGACAATCGTATCTTATGCCACAAATGCGAAATACACAAACTGGCGATTAATAGCTTAATGCACTTCCAGTGGTTGTTTGGCGGACGTTAGGGAGAGCAATCACGGCGGGGAATTGTTGCAAATGAACTGACACGGGGATTCCGTGACACGTAGAGTACACATGGATTTAATGCACTTTACCATCAACGCGTGTGTTCACATACGCAGTTTCATCTGTAGCATTTACATTTCACATTTACTTTCTAAATAAATTAAATTATATAAATATATCATACAATCGAATACTCAGATACAGTTACACGAAAATTTCCAAATATTAATAATAGTTCCTAAGCAAATGTTATTAAAATTTGGAAAATCACAATTAATAACTTGTCAAATTATTAACTCATTTCTAACATTGTTTTAAAAAAAATTAGAAAATGTATGTAATTAAATAATAACAACGTTGAATAGGACAATAGCCTATTTATTTCGGTATTTAAGTTAAACTTCCTGGTATTATAGTTGCAACAAAGCTTAGTTTACGGTTAATCGTCACGGTGAGTTATTTCATTTCTAATCAAAGAAAACAATTGAAATTTAATTAACTAAAAACACTTTTTTATTTTTAACAATTTTAAACACGTTTGTGAAGCGTTTACTATAAACGCTTTAAAATAAAGAAAATATATTTGACAGCGTTAATAAACAATTGAAGATTAAACACTGCCCTCATTATGTCGAGAGTATGCATCACAGTTGGTGATATAATATTATAAAATGCAAGTATTTAATACCGTTGCATATATGTATATGAGACTTGAATCGATCAATTAACGGGAGATCAGTCGTGTTGCAGCGGAAGGGCTTCTATCGGGTGAATACAAAAACCATTGCCGATTGTTCAGCAGCCATTGTTTATAAGCGCAACAATGCAATGTTTTGCCACGCTGCACAAGTATGTAACAGATACGGTAAAACTAGTTATTAAAATTTTTTTGTGAATTCATCCTAGCTTCATATTTAGTTTTCTTTTATTCTCGCATCGATTCATCGATAAATCGAAAGCCATTGACAAAAGCCTTCGTGCGTGGGTACCTGGATTCTTTATATCGTTTTGTACCGCGGCTATTGCTCCCCATTTCGGAAGACTCCCGGTCGAACAATGCTTGGGGCGAGGGGAACAAGATGCAGCTGCTCTTTTCTATGAGATTATTTTTTTTACAATGAATAGAATTCATAGAAACGCAAAAATCATGTGTTTACACATTCGAAAAGCGTTAATAATTTTTCTATTTCTAGAAATAAATCACGCTTCCATTATTCCATATATGAATGACTATTTAGATACCGTGAATATCGATGACAGTAACAAAAAAGTAAAAGTAAACAAAAACTTATACATTTGATAATATACCCTACATTTAAGTAAAACAATAAAAAATATCGACTACAGAAGAAATCATACCTTTGCTAAAGGAGTATCATAGATACTTTTCATTGTTACATATTAAAAAAAAACTGGTACAACTTTTGACAGATATGGAACAGTCGATTTGCATTTGAAAGTTAAACCAGAACACGTCCCCGCGACCGCATGCGGCTGCGCTTAATGTGTGATGCAACGTGAAAAGCAATGCGGTTTTCAAAGTGGACAACTTTTTCTATAAGGGACGACCAGACGCCGGTGACATCTCGGGCTTAGCTAAGTTTCTATCGCATGAATACTGGTAATTTGCTCCACTGTTCCAGTCGCTCACCTTCCATATACGGTGATGAACAATTTGTGAGAGAAATGGCTCGCTCCTCTTTATAGGTCCAGCGCTGTAAGCAACGGTCTTGAAACGTGATGTTATTCAAATCACAATGATTTCCATGAAATACAGCCTAGCGCGAGAGGCGCGCCGAGTTCATGGCCACTGGAACAATCGATTGACGAGAATTCGCGAGCGGCCGCCCGTGTACCGTGGCACTCTTTTATTATGAAACCGTTTGCGTGGAAACGCTGAAATATTTATTATTAAATATTTTATTTTAATAGCTCTGTATATTTCTAATAACTACCTGTCTTTTAATAAGTAAATGCTATGAGAACATAAAGTGAGGCTTATATTAATTATTCCTTATTAAACCCAAAATAAAATTGCAATAAATGTTATTTAAAATAAATGAACAGAATACTTCAGCACAACTATTAGTTGTTTTAATAATACCGTTTTACTAAACGATTATTCGATTAATTTTTGAATATAGATATAAGAATATAACAATACCTTTTAAATTAGCGGATATAAAACTTATACAAAGCTCAGTTGTTACCGCAGCCGAGGATAAAAATATTTCGAGATGGTCATATAAATTCTACAATAGTAAAAATTTAATACAAAATAATATCGGATGGCTAGTTAATTATCCGGTATCCAGTTGAGATGTCTATGTATACGATAGAGTTATGATAGAAAATGAATAGATTGATTAAGCAAACTGAAAATCATGACCAGAAAATTCTCGCCCATGTGCTAATGAGGGCTGGGTAAGATGTTATTAAACTGTCGCGACCGCGTGTTACGAAGCTCGATTGAATTAAATCTTTACACACAATCAACCACCGGTTATCGCGGTCAGTGCGAGGAAATTAAATACCTACGCGCAGATGGTTGTTCATCTACCTTTCTAACTGTTTTATCTTAATAAACTTTAAAAGATTGAAAAAAAGATTCTGACAGCAAACAAATTAAGTATTTTTAGTAAAACAAAAAGTATTTGCATAGATGCAAATAGTCCCATCTAGCTTGCCAGGGCTACCGAATTTAGACGCCGTCACTGTTGTCAGGTGCGGGTTTAGGAAGGCCGCACGACACGTGTCCAAGCACGTGTTTATAACGAGTTATCGGCTATTTTTATTGTAATTGAGCGGGCACCGGCGACAGGAAACGTTAACAGGTGTTGAAGACTTACGAATATTTCTAAGTAATGTCAATTTAGACCTAAGCCGGTGTCAAATATAAGTATATTTATAACACTTTGTGTCACAATGGCCTTATAAAAGACTCATAAAATTCGATCAACAAAGGAGCCCGCACGTATTTCGACTCTCACCGACGTATAATTGAATATCCGCCCAAAAATAATTTCATTTCCTCGGCGATGCTCTTTCTAACACCGACACCTATTTAAATTTCATTTCACCTAACAATCGCGTCACTTGTTGTCGAGGCGCATAAGTGTCATACATAGCGCGACCTAAATAAGTAGAGAGCTGCATTCGAACGTAAAAGGTGCGCGGATTCCAGTGCACGCAAAGATATAGCTTACCGGGAGATCCGTTAGAAAAGTGTGAATACCTTCTCTCGATCGTAGATTTATTCACGTCCATGTTGTGATTGATTGCGCGACACTTGCGCTATACGATACGAGGCAGACATTAACATATTTACAAATTAGTATACTTTTATTTATTACTATTATTTAATAATATTTTATATATTCCTATCGTATTTATACTTATATTTATGATAATTTGAGATTGATAAACATAAATCGCAACATAAACGAGTGTAATACAAAATCATAAATCTTATATCTTCTATAGGCTAAAATGGAAAATGTGATCCGAACTAACATATATATATTCTAAAGTGCCAATTCCAGTATGACGGCTCAAGGACAACAAAGCAGTCTCCCACAACGGTTGGCTTGAAGGTCTCGCCCGGGAGCGAGGCAACTTTTGTCCTTTTAGATTCTTCCCAGGCATATTGCACAGTTTATATCTATTAATAATTCAATTATTTTTATCTATTAATAGATTGACATCTCTCCATGTATACTAGT
This sequence comes from Battus philenor, assembly GCF_028537555.1. Lineage (NCBI taxonomy): Eukaryota > Metazoa > Arthropoda > Insecta > Lepidoptera > Papilionidae > Battus > Battus philenor. Next base: position 12,201,417 of record NW_027181682.1, read on the forward strand.
GAATAATCAAAAACAATAAGACAATTTTAACCTTCATACATTTTTAATGATGTTATGTATAAAAAATGCAAATAAGAATTTCAATTACATCGAAAAGTCTTCCATTAGGACGTCATAAAAATATTTTATTTTAAGGTCAGTATACAACGAGCACAACAACTGTAACATATATCAGTGTCCCCAAAATGAGTCAATGAACACAAATGAAAATTCCGGAAGCCTGTACAATTCATGGTGTTACACTTCCGGCGTATAACGTCCCTTTTCGGTGCCGACCGTTCGCTAACGGTTTCATTTCGCGTCAAATTACGAACCTCCTAATTACAACCCTTTACGACAAATTAATGTCGACACAGATAATGGAAATATATTTAAATCTTGATGTGCTCGATTCTTAATTATGCCAATGTATTGTTAATTTGATGTTATAGTTAAATTATCTCTCGACCCTATATGTTGTAAATGCAAAAAAATATTTCCTGGAAAAATAAGCTTGCTTGCTTGTTTCATTTAAATATCAAAAGCATATACAAAAATATTAACTCAGACGAATGTTATGGTGGATACTAACGAAAACGACTTTCCCGTTGTAAATATAAGCTTGAGCCACTCAATTAGCCAAAACAATAGCGCAACATTAAACGTTCAGCAAACACGAGAACGGATGCCCCATTCGCGCCGTACAAAGGCTTATAACTAGCCGAGTATTGAAGCGGACAATGTGTTGGTAACGGGACGACGCACTAATTGTGAACTGAACACCGTATACCTCGACACCAAGCTGTGAACTTCGATTGGGGAAAAATTCTACACAAAATCCAAATTCATTTTTCGTTTAACAATCGTAAATTGAAATAAGCTAATAAAATTTAGAAGTATAGTGTTCTAGGAGTCTTAGTGTCTCGAAATAAATCAGTCCAGCCCAGCTGATCTAAGTTGGCTACCGGTGACAATAATACTTTAGTTGTATCAGCACTAAGTTTAGTTAATATTGAATAAGTTAGCAAAAATGAGCCATGCCTTAACCAACAGCAATATCGAGACCGGAGTCTTTCATGTAATTTTTTTTTCATTTCAGTGTTTACCGTCTTTTGCAAAACATTATGTTTAAAAATTAGTGCAGGTAAGTTAAAGGATTAAACATAGATTTCATTCATTTACTCGAGTGCCTGGAGTGGTAAACTTTTATCTCACGAAAAGCTTTTGAATTTGACGAAATCGTAAAAACATGGAATACACATTACATAAGATTAAACTAGAAATTACGTAACAATGAAAAATAAAATTAACGGTTCGTAATGATGACATTCATATGACCTAATAACCAGTCGATGTGAATCTAGACGGGTCAATCTTTAAGAGAGCAAATTAATAATGTCTCGGTCGTGTGTAGCTCACGACGGACGTGCCCTGAGTTGGATATGAACCCGCTCGTCGGCGTTTCTAGTCACGAATTAGGAACACCGCACGTACAATTTGATGTCTGTAAGTAAATATGTTTTGAATATCTATCTATGATTATGTCGCATAATATAGAAATTACTTATAAATATAATCTGCAATATGCAATAGTTCATCCAAAGATGACATCACAGCTCAATACCAAAAACATTTTAAAGTATTTAAATATTAGAGTCAAAAATAGATATAAATTTCTGTTTAAGTTTTTTTTTTCTTCTGGTTAGTGTTAAAATTTAAATTTACGTTAAAATGTCTGTCGCATACGGTAAAAGTGAGGGTAGAGTGTAACACTCAAACCCTTGAGTAGAATTATGTAAACGACGTATAAGAGCTCTAAAGCCAATGTAAACATTTAGACCTGTTAGGTAACGAAGGAGACGCGGACCGTTTTGATTCACGAAAAAACACTTCATGTTTTACATTGAAGGTTTCAAATACAACGTAGTTACACTAAATTGTCGTGTTACGATAATACAATGATCGTAAGGCTTACTTATAACTAATGTTTTCAATGAAAATGAAGATTGGAATATTTTGACCTAAACAGGTTTTAAGAATTTTAAGATGGTATACGGGTTTCTATTTTTACATCCTTACAATTGTAATAAATTAATAGTATATTGATGTGATAGTTTAAAATAACAACAGAAACGACAATCGTCTGAAACGTTCTCGACTGTAATGGCAGTTCTTAAGAAAATGTCTCGGCGAAATTATTGTATAGTCAAAAGCGAACAAAGAAACGGCAGAACGCATAAGAGAACTGCACATAAACGGGTAGAAAAAAATTGTTAAGACACTGAAGCACTTGCGCTTGTCAGACAAATTCGGATGGAAAAATGCCGAGACATTACGAGGCAGCCGCATAGAGCACGTAGCGAAGTAGTCAGTGCGAACGGGAAAAGAGTCTGCCAGGTGAATGCGCTCCTCTCGCGACGTCTTCACCGGAGACGTGTTGAACAACCTCTCGAGCCTCGCTCCGGTTGCCATACATTCCGCACTCGCGGCAACAAAGTGCCCTTTAATGTAGCAACGACATGCATGCAAAAAAATCTGTAGTAAAATCTGACCATTAATCGTATCAACCTTCAATTCTCTAACAAAATTGTTAAGGTAACTAACGTAAAAGATCATCTATTTTCTCGACTTTAACATTAATGGTTATATTCCTTAAACATGACAATAATAAGGATCTGATTCTGATAATAAGTCGCTAATAAGTTACAAGCGCCTATGTCGATATTTAAAGGTCGTGTTTAAAAAAGAAAGACATGACAAAGACAAAGATATTACAAGAATTGTCTACAAAACCGTTCCGTTCTTCGTGAATTTCTAAAGGCCGTGCAAACGCTGTCTGCCGTCTATGGCAATAAACCTCATACTTTATCGTTACGGCCGGTAATAACAAAGGTAGTTATTTTTACGTTAAATGCTTACAAGATATCCTCATTTACTTTATTATAGTTTCAACGGGTGTTCCTTTTTTGGCATGTAACATCAAAAGACACTGATTATGCATGTAATCGTGGGATGAATAAATATAGCGAGGAAAACTTGATATTCGAGAGCGCAATTTCCTAATATCAAATGACGAAGGACGCCAAGTGTGACACCCGTAGATTCACGGTTCGCCAATTATCCATCTCTCGTTACTGTATTAGATAAATCTAGGTACATCTCTAATTTCAATTTATCTTTGCCTGTAGCTCCCGCTAAATGATCGAGTCTCGGTATTCAACTCGACATCATTTAAAGGATTATTAAGAATACTTGTCATTTTCCGATAAATATTGCTATATCCAGTACATATGGATGTTTACGAGTAGTAAATAACCAGTATTGTTACTCTAGTATGCATAGATCAAATGATCACGGCAGTAGGTACGAGAGTAACCTTGCTTTGCAATTATAACTCGACGTTCATAGAATAACAAAAACTTATTGAGGAAAAACCAATGATCGGTAGCAAAAAGCTCTATCATTACCGATATAACAGTCGGAAGATTTTTTTTCATTAAATAATTTTACGTACAAGCTTATCGCAGACATTTATCAAACTGATTGCTATTAATGTCAGAAAAAACTTTTTTTAAAAAAAGTTTCTGTATAGAAGAGATAGGTTAGTGGACAATCTTATGACAGTTTTCTAAAACATACCTCTTGGCTTAATGATCCCTCGTCTTGTCTCTACAAGTGTCAGTACCATCTTTACGCGCTCGCAAATTGTAGAGCCTACTTAAGATAAACGCCACTTAAACGGTCAAATCCATATGGAGAGGTAATTTAACAATTATTACATTGTATGCCTAACACATGTAGCTGTGATAAGTTACGTAACATAAACAATTGACAGGCCCATGACTAAGCGCTAAAGTTATTTATAGATTGAAAAAGGCAAACGAAATGCAATTGTTTGCTCCGTTTACACTCAGGTTGACGACGATAAGAAAACCGTTCGAGTTTGCCACAAGCGAGCATTAAAATGTGTCGCTCACAATAAGCCATTGTTCTGTTCGTATACGTAATGTGTGTAAAAAATGTATATTCACATTTTCTTAAATGTTTGATTTAGTGCATAACCATATGCAACTTATTATTTTTAATGAACAATTCACAATTGTTATTGTTTCTTTTGGTGTTTTTATTTCCTCTTCTTAATTCCACGCAGCGTGGTTTGAGTTACTTAAAATGATCAAGTTATATCATTGTTATGCGTAATAAATGTTAAAAACTATGGTTTTGTTTAGGAGGTTACGTTGATATAACTCAAGACTTCAATTACGAACAAGTGTTTTAAGTGCAGTTTGAATGATGTGTTTTTAACACTCTATTAATAAGCGACTGTCAAATTATGTGCAAGTTATTTAGTTTGTGTATGACAGCCATTAAAAGCAAACAACCTCGAGAAGATCAACAAAGTTTTGTGTGTTAAATAAGCATATTAAAAAAATTAAAGAATAAAGGAACGGAGTAATTGTCTAAACAATTATCACTGTGACTTATAGGAAGTTATTCCAGTTTCCCATGGACTGTTGGGTAGGGGAGTACTCGCTAGTTGTTCGTGTCCGTTTGAGAGTCAAAAGGCGTTGATTGTGCGACGGAGATGCGGCGGTGGTGAGCGATGAGTCACCGGCGTCGTACGTCGACCCGCCCTCGCGACACGGCGCCGTTATCACGCCAAATGCACTCGCCGAGAAAGTCTGCGCTTTTTGTCGATGTATTCTCATCGAATACTTATTGTATAAGACAAAAAACGGTAAAATTTTAAATGAATTCAGTTTCACAACGCCAGAAGAAGGCACTCCCTTGGTAAGACTCTAAAATACAACAGATAATACGCAATAATATAAAGTCGCCGGTTGCGGGCAGCGCAAGAACGGTCATCGTGGCGGTCGTTGGAGGAGGCCTTACAGTGGGCATCCATCGGCTATATGTGATGATGGTAACATCTCATACAAAGGTGGCTAATAAATATTTTATATATGTAATAATTTTATATTCGGACTGGTATATTTTTGAATGTTTCTAAAATAACGCGATAACACCTTAGTTAAAATACAGAAGGTGTTTGATGCGGCAATCTCTATTTATTATTAATTATTAGGGAATAAGGTTTATTTTAAAAATACGTTACTCGGTAATATGTTCGCAAGCGATCGTAAAACAAACCGATCTCTCATGACACATTGGGCGCAGATGTCGCAAAACGAGTCTTAAAGTTCCAAAAGCCTCGAATGTGATTAATTTTCTAAAATCGCTTCCTATTATTCATTCAACACAATCCGAATTGACTCACTAACGATCGCGCAGTGACGTCATGTTAATAGTGAACAACTCGTAGTACTATGCAGAGAAGATTGTATCCATTTTACTATATAGGAAATGAGTCACACTAACCTTAACAACATTTAAATTGTGTCAGCTGACCATTGCTATATATTAAAGCATGTTGAGATCTCATTTCAATAAAAATATGGTTAAGAATCTGATGAAATTGTAAGATAAATTTAAAGCTATTGATGCGCAAAAATGTATCTAAATAAATAAAATCCAATGAGTAGATTCTGATGTTTATTATTATTGTCTTATATCGCTAGAAATCTTCCACCATAGAGTACATTCCAATGACTCAGTAACCGCATCGGCCTTCGTTTTTTAAAAGTTTAAAAAAAGGTTCCTTAGTGACTCAGTGAATATTGAATACAATTATGAATACATTTTAAAAGTACTTTTATACATAACTAAGATACAATAACAATCTACCCATGTGTATATATGTTCTTATGTTTTGGCGCCACAGTTAAATGTAATGATTCGATACATTTTTGTATGAAATATCGTATGACATCATTTACGAATTTTCGACCGTCAACTAGAAGTCGGGAACTTAATTAGTGAGGAATTGCACAGCGTTTATTAGTTTGTTTAGAGGGTGAACCTTGCTCAACTGTAATTAATTAGTAATTCAGAAGCGTCTGTACGAATATTCCGTTAGCTGCCAATGTTAACGTTTCCTCTTTTATAACGACCAAACAAAAAAAGTTAAAAGTTTTCTTAAAGTAGAGTTCATGTACATAAACAATATACCTTTTAATAGAATTACAAAAGTTACCGAATATCAGGACTCAACTATAGATTTAGTAGATTTTAATTTTGTTCCTCAATGTTCCAATTTTAAAATTTAATTTGTTAAAAAACAAACTATTTGCTGTTGCATTTAGCAAAAAATTTTTAATGTACTTTATATATTTCAGTAAAAATGTCTAACAATGTAGAAAATAGTTGGTACCTGAGTTAACGTAAATGATCTGTTCAGAAAACATACAAAGATAAATAGAGTGCTTGTATAAAAATCTAGAATAACCGTTTTCATTACGTCTAAACGTGGTAATTATGTACGTCTATAAATATTCTCGTTACGTAAGTTGTTTATCAAAACTAAAAAGATTACCATTAATATGTTGTATCAAACACGATTACGTGTGCATGTGCATGTGCTTTCATTAGATATTATCGTTAATATATTCTACATGTCCAGTCCATAGATTCACCTAATTCGCCTTTGTTATATTCTAGAAACAGTGTTTTTACATATATATAAAACACTAACTTTATCTTTCTATGTGTATGTCCTATGTGAACAAATTATTAATAATAACCTTAATTTTTGTTTAATTTAAAATATGTATTATAGATCTACATTATAAGAGTTCCAAAGATGTTCTGATTCCTCTCAATATTTAGCGCCATAGGCTTAGGAACGTGATATTTGGTAGGAATATTTCTTTCGGCGAAAAGAGGTCGGCGATTTTAAAAAATTCTACACGCAAAAGGTTTTGGACGGTTCATCATAAAATTGCATATTTTCAATTTATAGTTCTTATAGGTATGAAACTAGAAAATAATACATGATACGTTAAAAATGACCAAGAGATTTTTTTATGAAATTTCATCAACAAAAGGCAGCGCGGGCCACGCGAAGCGAGCGGAGCACAGCTATTATATGTACAGATAGTCAACTATATATATATTTTTGATGACTTATAATAAAGACTATACCGAGCAAATATATTCCAAGTAGCAGAAAAGGCATGCTATATGTACGCACATTTCTATTTTCTTCGACGAAGGCGATTCCGAGACCCTGTCGGTCATAAATTTCTAATGTAGGGTACCCTTATCGATTGCACTTGCGAAAGGGGGCTGGTGTTTTCATTCCGGAACAGGTATGACATCAACAAACCAACTCGCAAGATGACATGACTTCATTATTAACTTATAAGAATTTAACACAACCGGGACAGTTGTAAAAGCTTTAAAGCTTTTTGCCGAAAAAATTAAGTATATATACAATCCTACAAAGCTTATATAAATGACCATTTAACCCTATATATTACTTATTGATCACTCTTGAACTTTGAATTCATTGTTTATGAATATAGCTTTGAACAGAAAGTGTTGGAACTTACGCACTGAACTTCACTACGCTAAACAACACTATTTAACTTGCTATTTATCGGCGCTATGTTGTAAAGGCGTGGTCCGTTGTCGGTATCGGTTAAGTTGAACCGACCTATTCATGATACGCCCAGTTTTTAAATGTAGTAGAACACGATCCCGCTTATTGAATTAATTAAAAACAAATTACTGTCGCCAGTTCATACTACAACCTTCTTTATAAAGATTTTTTTTCTATCTTGGAAGCAATATGTGAAATAGAATATATCAATACCAAAAATTTTTATGCAATGTAGATTAGAACAAATCTAGATTTATTAGTGTTTGGCTGCTGCTATGTAGAGCGTAGATCTATTTCGACTCGACAATTAAAGTAATTGTACTGACGACGAGATAATATTTTTAGAAACTGTTAGGACAGTCGTTGTAAGGGACGATGACTTGTCTCTTGACTCGTTTTGCAAACTTATTGTTGTTAATTGGAATATCCCGTACTTTTAACGAAAATATTATTTATTTTACATAGATGGTATTTGTATCATGTTGGATTGACGACACGATAATGATATTATCACATAATGAATAGACGATTTATAACAGGAAAAATTTGTAAAAGTAGCTTTAAAAGAGTAACTATCGAATTTTCTTGACAACTTCTTCCCTATAGAATCAACTTTCTGAATCCGGCAATAGAGTATGTTAAGTACATATTTGTATGTCTTGAATTTTAGAAAGTGCTTATCAAAACTTTTTCGAGAGAATAAATATTGTTTCATTGTTTGTTAAAATAAAATAAAAAAATCAGCGACTTATGAATCCAAAAAGTTCACCTCTGTAAATGACTGCAATTTTTGTACGCGATGTCTTAATTCGACGATTAAATTTAGATGGTACTACTACATAAACTAATGAGCGGCCGGGGCGAAGCTCCCCTTGGGTATGTTTTGCGAATGTTCGGAAGTACCATAGTGCTGAATAAATAAAATGCAATTAAGAACAGGGAGCGGCCACACAATCGCACCCCAACGTCATGACGCGCTTCTATGAATCAGGGACGAAATCTCCCGACAGGGAAAAAATCCGCGGGGGATTGTAAATACATCGTTACTATCAATTTTTGTGAATTTATCATCATCTTCCTATAAATATTAAAAAATAAACATGTTACCGCAAGTAAATAATTACTTAATCGACTTATACGGTTGATAAACTAAAGTGGGTTTTCTAATGTGGAAGAATATTGCGAAAACAGGGACTCACGTGCGGGGCGTAACCATGACAACGGAGGAAACTACGTCGTTTTAGTCCCCCCGGCCTCGTTCCGAAACGTATACATAACTTGGTCGGACGTAGAAAATGCGGCTGAATACGTTCCCGAAGCAAGCCTCTTGGATCGATTACTTTGTAAGCACCAAAATTTCATTATATTAAATCGATAAGTTCGTAAGAAGAAATATTTTGTTGCACACTTTTGTACAAGTATAAGTTTGAACGTATTAAAACTATTTAACAATGCATTTCGTAATCTAATCATAACATTCGAAATTCATTTAACTGAAAAATAAAACTAAAGATTAGTAGCAGTCTCAAAATTACTACATAAAAAATGCACAACTTTAAGCCAGTTTATCTAAAATTCCCTTGACAGCAAGTTTTTTTCTATGGATTTTCTAATACGTACTTAAGTATAAAATATTTTTTATGTTCTAAATTAGTAACAACTTGTAACAAGTTGTATCTTTAATAAAATAATATTACAGTTTGTGAAATTAAATGTATTATCTTATAAACATTCGTACAAATTGTTTACGTGAAACATGATATTTATTACGTATTTCTCAAAACTACTTTCATACAGTTACCTCAGATCAACTAGTGAAACTTTCCCCCCGCGTTGCCGCCCTGCCTCTTAGCCGTTTGATCCCTGTCAATATGCGATTGTGTTTACCCATCAGATTCCCCCATTGTTATTGGAAATCCCGTCCATGTTCGCTTTTGCGGTTTACTAAGCAATTCCGTTAGACGGTGTAGCCGCCGCAAATCGTCTTTGATAATATAATTTAGAGACACCGTCAGCAAATGTCAATTTTATTGTTCAGGATAAAATTGTACATTTAAATGTGTACTTTCATAACATAATCTTGATTTATCTGTCCACAGTTACAACAATGCGATGCATACAGTACATAAATTTATTTGTACTTTTGGTTATATTAAAATCGGCTTTAAAGACAAGATGATATTATGAATAAATTATATTTCTGCAAGTAATTGTTAGGTTTCAATTTGGAGTATATGATTTAGTATACTCGCTGATTTATGTTGTCTTATACAAAAATTCTTAGGAAGTTATTAGATTACACTATTGAAGTTCAGACATGCAAAATATATTAAATGACGAATTCTAATTGCTCTATTATTTTCATCTTAAAACAGTGAAAATAAGAATGAATTACATTTAATTCTTGAAGAAGCGTATTAATATTTAAGACAATAGATTTCTTGACCTGCGTTCCAACAGTGCATGTTAATATTCGATTGAGTAATGAGCCGATGATTGGCAATGATCACTATTTCCGTTCGTCGGCGAATCTAATAGTGAAAGTAATTGTAGGATCGATCGGGAAAGACATGCGAATTAATTACGCATTACGAATTGTTAACGAATGCAATTACATACGGTCACTATATTTGAACGAGAACAAATAAAACTTCGAAGCATTTTAATATAACCATACATTTCAGGGGTTAATTTAAATGAAAACATATTTCCGTGGTTCATATGTACATCTCTGGATCACATGTCTGTATATTAATATTTTTCAAGAATAAGTAACTAATCATATAATCAATTTTATGCAGATTTCAATAAAGCATGTACATGTATAAAGTTGTTTTCATTTCAATTAACACCTAAAGTTTATAGTTATAAGGACAATATAACTAATTTTTTAATGATGACAAAAATTATTGGATATACTACGTACAATATATGTACTACGTATAAATAATAGAACAGGCACTTGCTGGCATCTTGTATAACTAGGTCGGTAAGTGCAGAGCCAAGTAATGACTTGACTTCAGAGCGACAAAGACTGTCATATCTAATTTCTAGTCGTTCATTGTAAGAATCTCCGACAATAAGCCAGACGACGCGGCGAAGGCCGACGTAACGCTGCATAACCACCGTATTAGTTACATTCGCATTAGTGCACTTCGGTCAAAAGACGACTTGAAACACTCGAACTAAGGTCAAACAAACGATTAAAATCATATTATCATCATTCAATAATATTATACAACTTAAATCAAGTCATTTCAGAAGTTTAAGGGAGAAAAATTTTAATGCTACGATACTTTACAAAATAAAATTCGTCTCTTATTTGACCTATATTAGTGAATCATATTGCATGTATTTTGGAGACATTTAAACATCAAAATCAATACAAAACTTTAAAGGGATATTATAATAATATTACTAAACGAAATAATTAAAAAGTTAATGAGAGAATGCAGCAGTTTTATGTAATAAATTCTACCACAATTTGCGGTGAAGTATTTAAACTTATAATTACCGTTATATTAGTTTAACCGCAGCCGTGGTGAGCAACAAATTTAAAAGAGAAATATGATGCGATGAAGAAAACACTGGAAGTAATATTATAATCAATATTTAAGTACAGTTAAGACGGAACTTGATTATAGAAGTAATAACTTGATGCTATTAGACAGCTGCATAGCCACTTAACTACTTTCATTGTCTCGGTGCGGTGCTAGTCTCAATTAAACCACTTAATAATGTCTTTTTATAACCTTTAGCTACTTTAACATTAACTCTAGGTTTTATAAAGTACATGGTTGCAATAAAATTGTTTGTTGGTAGACGCTATCTTATATAATTAAGGCACAAAGTGTGAAATATATAAGATTGATATCCCGGGATCCGAACCCGCGACTTACAAACGCAAGTCTCAGTTCTCTTCCGATGGACTACCGCTTCGCAAAAAATTTTACAACGTAATTACTCATCAGAATAATTAACTCCGTGACAACTGTTTTTTATTCCCATCTGTAACATAAAAGCTAAATCGAAAAAATTAAATGATGTCATAAATAATTATCTATGACACATGTACCTAAAGGAATATTGTAATGGGTAGGGCACATCACTAATGATCGTGTAAATGCCCTAGTTTTCTAGTAACCGCAAAGGTTTAACAAAAGTCCATTTTAAAATTATTATTATTCATTTTTTAGAATATAATTATAATTATGAAAATAATATCTATATATTATATAATTTATAATACACAGACTTATTACATAACATCTTAAATGTATAAATAGATGTGTTAAAATTTTGATCCAGTCCGGAAATAAAGTGCAAAAATAACTTACAAAATATGAAAGAAAAAAAAGACATCAATATAGTAAAAGACGGTCCAATACGATAATATTGTCGTATTTCAATGAAATTCTTCGTTGATGTCGTCAATGCTCTAAAAATAGTAACATTTCGCAACCGGCTGCGAAGCGTGTGCCCACTATCATCCTGATAAAGAGACGGGATGAATCGTCGTTGAATTACGAGAGAAAACAACTTGAAAAAGTCCGATGTCTCTACTATAGTCCGTTGTAGCATATGAAAGAATGTCAGTTGCGCGATTTACATTTTTTATTCAATGCGATTTCATACGACGACAAATTTCACTTTAAAGTTAAACTATTTTTTGAATCAAATACACCAATACCTGCGCGGGATCATTTTGTTTTTTTTTTAAGTTGTTGATTTTCGAAGTTGCGTTTAATGGGTTCGAGTCTTTGCATGGTTTGCTATAGAATTATATTATTATTGCAAATAGTGAAGCTATTGAAGTAGGCCAATATGCCGGTGTATCACAACTGGCATTATTATCAACAATCAGGCGACGACCTTGCAGCTCGTTGTCGCGCAAGTCGTGGGGAGCAGATTGCCATCCTCTTCCGGCATCCGCCTTACGTGCATTTCCATTATATAATACCCTGTGACACATCGAACATTCGCCAACTTACAAGGGAATGTGCGGTGCAACGAGACAACGTTTCATGAATGATTTATTTATTCACCGCGACCTCATACTCACAGTGTGCCACAATTCCAAATTCAGATACCTTTTGCTACACAGTATAGCATACTTTTTTAAATTATATATGAAAATTTGTCGTTCTTTTCTATCTACAGTAAATAACGAAAAGAACAAGACACTACAGATACTGCCCAACACCGAGTTTGCACGAAACGCTATAGTGTTATAAAATAGTAGTTTGCATTATAATGCGAACTACTAATTTATGAGCACGGAGAAAATACGCAGTAACTATGGATAGAAATAAATAAAAAGCAAATAAACATTAAAAATGTTCTCAATAACTTTCTACTTATACATTTCGCTACCCATGAGTAGCAACTCGCGCACCTTATTGGATCTTCAATTGGATACAATTGAAGACAGTCGCTTGTTATTAACTTATCAAGACAACTTCCTATAAAATCCAGTGAATTTTATTCAAGTATAGAATATCAATACACAAAGGTATTACGAAACTTTAAAGCAAACAAATTAACATAGCACAATGTTAACTTATATGGTAAACAATTATAAGAAAAAACCCGCAAACGATGAGAGCAGGAAGTTGAGAGCCGACAACTGTAAAATTTATTTAATATTAATTAAGGAGGATAAAAAGCAGGCAGCACTTCTCGCAATGGATGCGTGTGCTCGTCTCGCGAACTTTTTACAAAAGCCACCAAATTACAATGGGTAATACTTTAAAACAGGCTTTAAATAAATATTTTTGAGATCTCGTTGCAGGGTACATGCCATTGCCTATATACGCTTAACAATTCAAGTTGTTCTTAAATGTGTACAAATTACGCACTCATCGACATAAATCACGGCGATGATAAATATATAAATAAACAAATGCTGTCGTTGACTTCGAAATACATTACTGTTTAGTCTCAGAGGACTCTGGAAGTTTAATCATTTGACCTGTAGCCATATAATTTATAATAGACAGGACGTATTATTTATTACTTCCTAACAAACAAATAAGCGCGCATAAGGACTACGGTAACCGTACTATGAAAATAAATCATTGAATGTGTAATTTAGCTAAGTGCAAATTGCTGCCTTCATAAGTAGTCCAGAAGAGCGCGGTCATTACCACAGGTGCGATGATGGCAGTAGCCAATCCGTTCCGATGGTTAATTAGTCCCTCGCTTGATTTATATCATCACTTTGTCTTCGGTCAACGGTGCCTATTTATCTTTATCGGATTGTGGCCGCTGATGTATGGCTGCGTTTCGAAAGCGGGTGCAATTAAACTGATATTATATTGAGTTTTCAGTACCGTTGCGGAAGCACGCAACTTTGAGCACGTGAACGTTTTTTATCCTGCGAATCTGTCCACACTGTCACGCTTAGTATATATTGTTGAATCACTGATAAACTGATGTCCCCATACCATGATTGTACTTCATAATAACTTTTAAAACCATATCAAATATAATTACAACGATAAAGTTCTTAAGAAATAACAAAAGGAAAAGCAGTATAAATACACGTCCTATTTTATTCAATTGTTTAAATACAGGATTCACTTTAAGCAACGAGTAAGAGCCACTATACTATTTTTAAACCTAAAATAAATACCTTGTATCGGATAACCAATTTTTTATTATTAATTTTTTGCTTTTAGCGGTTAAATATCATAATGTGATAGGGGTTCAACGTTTATATGCAAAATTACAATATTTCAAGACAAAATATTCAAAAGAATATCTTTAGTTTCAATAATAAGTTTAGTATTATTATCAGATATACATAAACAATTAAAAAAATTTACCACCTTCATTATATGTTCTATTTTCTAACATTTTGATCCATAGACAATGAAGTTAAGCTTTTAAAGAAATCAAGATTTTGCATTATGGAGTATATTGAAACCTTTAATTACCTTATGTTATTGTTATACGTATCAAGGTATAATTCTATAAAAAATTATGAAAGCTAATATTTTAATTTGCGTAAAAAAGTGTGTTCAATTGCCTTAATGGATTAACATTCTAACCGTATGTGGGGCACTGGCATAGAATTGCGTGATGTCTACATGCGGTTTGTTCTCACCTCTATAGACGATCCATTAGTGTTCAGCTAAATGCTCGGTTTACTTCCAACCCCGTCATTAATATTATCTTTAATAGGTTTATAATTTTAACGATAATATGGTTACATTATGACGATTGTAATAACTTTCCGTCGTAACAAATATATTATATTACTATTCTGTATAATGTTTAGCAGCTGTATCTCATCGGCACACGCCCAGGACTGAAACTTGCGATCGCAGAACGCGGGGTCGATTCCTGGTATACAGTGTTATATTATTCGCAATTGTTAATGCACAAATATATAGGAATTATATAGGATTACCACTGCTCACAAACAAGTTTCTAGAGGATTGGCAGCAGCGTCCTCTGCGTACCATATCCCCCATAGATATCTTTGGAAGAGGCTTATGCATAAAGCTAAAGCGACGTCCTTTAGTTTACCTAAAGGAAAATATTAAAATTACTACAATATCTAAACGATGCAATACAAACGAGTTTATAAACATATATAATGTTGTATAATTTGTAATATATCAGTTTTATACATATGTTATGTATATAGTAGTTAAAGGAAACCCGCATCCTCTGTCTTAAGGACATTGCGCGATAAAGATTGAGTGATAGACTATGACTACGACGAGTATTCAATTTTAATATATTTCCATTTCATG
Source organism: Battus philenor (assembly GCF_028537555.1). NCBI lineage: Eukaryota > Metazoa > Arthropoda > Insecta > Lepidoptera > Papilionidae > Battus > Battus philenor. Next base: position 12,216,660 of record NW_027181682.1, read on the forward strand.
ACGGTTGTATCGTTCGTTCAAATTCTGAAGACATCGGCTAATTAGAACTAAATCATTTTGAAATCATATAATATTAAAGGTTCTTTATACATATTACAAATGTGTTATTTATAATAATACAAAATCTAAATTTAGATATTTTCTTAACTTGTCCGATTTGTCATAGAGCACGATATTTCACAATAGTTCAATAAAGCAAATGAATTCTGAACACATGTTATTCCCACGCTATCAGCTGGTTCATGCGCCAGTGCGCCTGCGCAGCAACCCGTGACGTAGGACCACGTCACTATTGCGCGCCGACCACAGATATTGCTAACCATATTGAACTCCTTTGAATATTTTTATGCAATTGTTCACTTTGGTACTTTTCCGTTAGCCGAGCGCAAATGTCACTAGTTGTGAACTAAACTCAAGCAATGTTGCCAAGCGACTTGCTAGCATTTATATTCTTTTTGGATAAAACCGTTTTGTTGAGAATTTGTTAATATTTGTTTATAACTTGACTTAGTACCTCTGTTCGGATGCTATTTTCCACAAAAAAACACGGGATCCATTTTAGTTGTGATAATTCCAAAAAACAAAACTAAAGTAAAAGAATAAATTTACTTTTAATTATTCATTTATGTCAGCCGATAGACGCCTGCTGTAAAACATAAATCTCCGGCACAAATTGCCACAATTTACTTTGCTTTAAATGGTCTTAAACAAAAATTCTTTTTTGATTGTAAGAGTAAGGTTGGGAAATTATACAAATCATCATTAATTACAATTGATGTTTACTATACATGTCTATTGGCTTCAACTTCAAATGGAGTAATCGTAACAGAAATATCCAATTGTAGAAACCAATAAGATAAATGTACCCAAAGAATAGCACAAAAGCGGGCAAGAGCTTTATAAAATGATTTATGGACAGTTAGCACCGGTAAACCAGAGGCGACGGCGCCCGGGAAAGCAATTTACTGTACCGCAAAAAATGCTCAGCGCGATAGATCGTCCCACTGCATTGTTACGGAACACCGTACGACGCCTTCGACAGCGGAAGAAATAACGGATCTGTTCATTATTATTATTTTTACCAAGTTATGAACTTTATCGGCTACAAAATTATCGAAACATCTTGATCAAAACCCAATAATATTTAAACCGTAAGGAAATTAAAAATAAAAGTTAAAGGCGTCATTATATTTGTGTATTTTTTACTCCAATCATTCACGGATTTCAATATTATTTGGTAAAAAATGAAAATATTCGTAGACAAACGAATATAACCGCTATGGCCCAGCCTATTCGCTTATCAAAATGACTGTGGGCAGGCGTCATAGCTCGAAGAATAGATGGCTGCTGCCTTAAAATTCTGGAATGGAGACAAAGTAGCAGCAAACGCAGCGTAATACGTACTCCTAAAAGGAGGACTGATGATCCTGATAATGAAGTCGAAAAATGCTAAGATAAGCCATTTCCTAATGGTATTATTTGAAATATATAAGAGAAGCCTATGCCTAGCAATAGAAGACTTGGGGCTGAAATAGTGTCCTACATAGTAGTACAACTAAATGCTCGATATTATCGATTTTGTTTCCTGCACTTCCATTAAGACGTAATGAGTTAATTTTGAGTAAAAATATTGATCGTGACGCGTAGTACAACGGTACAGAGAAAGTAGGACACCATCTAGTTTCATTAGCAATCGAGATGGGAAGGCGTCCGATAACAAAGCCATTACACGATAATTGCATCTCGGACAGCCCAGCGTACGCCTGATCTGGCCGCACAATATTCCAGATTCATAAAGGATCTAATACAATTATAATTTCATGTATATCAAAACACCTAAGTTTACGTACCATACTACGTTTACGTTCCCATATTGAAATTTACCGATTTAGCGGGTTTGAGGAAATAAGGAGCAGTTGGCATGAAGTTTAGACTTCTTCTTCTCAGCTCAGGCCACTACTTTAATTGCAGAATTGTTACTATTTTTATTTATCATTTGTTCCGAGAATTATGTTTAATGTTTACTAAGGACGCCCGTTATTTTTTTTTTCTAAGTATATTGAACATTGTTTTTATTATTCCTAATGAAAATAGGTCAAAAATATTAACGCAATTCAATAACTCGTATGGATATAGGAATTTTAAAAAACTGAGCTCTTGAACTTATTCATTATTTACGATGGACAATTTTACTGGTTAATGCTTTTACAGACAATTCAAACTTTTTTTCTACTTCAAGTTATCTGTTAAAGATAACAACGGAATTTTAGATTGGCTAAATTCATTTTTTACTAGTTTGGTAAAATTAATAAACAATAGGATAGATCATAGATTAGGTTACCACAACAACAAAGAATATTATAGAGTGTGTCAGGTCAATACACGGACGTTATGAAATGTCTATAGATAGAACTTCTATTAAATAGTAAAGAAGTTTCGTTATTTATCAAATAAACTGTTTTATCCAAAAATGATAACTTGACAACAAAACGTGACAGTAATAAAATCTAGTTAGATTTTATTACCTTAACAACATTAATCATTACAAAGTGTTATGTGGGAGTCGGACTTTAATAAGATAGCAAACAAAGTTATTCATGAACGTCTAGCTAATAGGGAAAAGAATAGTTACCCAATTTGTTTATAGATGTACCTTGAAAATGTTAAGAGCATATTCGGATTTCAGATTTAGGTCACTGATAAAAACAGAATGCGAAGTTAATAGGGGTCAAGTGTTATTACGTTCGTGAATGCTATAGAAGTGGACATTTCGATATGTTTTTAATGCTACAATAAAAAAATCGTTTTAAACTATTATTATCGGTATTTTGGATTTTAAATATTTTTCAATTATATCTATAGATACCAAAGTTACAATGTCACTTACTGCTTACACACTAGATAAAGATTCTGAAAATTCTTATCAAGAAAATACTGATTTATAGAATAAATTGTCTATCGAAGTTTGAAATAAAAACTTGAAGCGTTAGGTGTTTTAGGGGTCTCTATGGAACAGTTACCGCTTACAAATTTAAAACAGTTATATAAATTATTCAATGCTTAAATTGAAGTCTCTTTATTAACTTACTCGAGTTTTAAGATTAGAATAATTAGTATAACAAGGATCAACGTAGTAATGCTTATGTTAAAGTAAGTAAGATGAAGCAATACAACCGAGTTAAAAGCTTAACCTTGTTCTTTCGCGCCGACGGCGGAACAATAAGAATTAAAGGGCTTTGTAAGTATTCATAGCTAGTGCATCGTTATCATTAGATATTGAGCCCTTGCAGTGGCGCCAGTGTGACCTGCATATCTATGTCTATTAGCAGACAAATGGCGAGCTCTTTTATGGTCAATAAATTTGTAATGCTTTATCGCAAAATTATTGATTATAAAGTTTATTATTTTAATAATTTACGTACGTGCTTTTATTATATTTTACTGTCGTAAATGACATAGATTTATTTGTATAACTTTACATGTAAAGTACGGAAATAACATTAGTTAGTTGAGTCATTTATATGGTTGATGTTATAATGTATGTATCATACATTATTAAATATTCTTTAAAAGAGCAACTTCTGGCAGGATTTTCTCAGGAGATCAGCATTCCGCGCCGATGGTAACTTACAACTTATAATGTTAAAATAATCGACGATTCAATAGTGCGTGTGAATACCGACTTGAATAAAAATATTTTAAATTTCAATTTAAACCACTACATTGGTAAGAACATTTTATTTGTCTCATTGCTTTCGCCACTTAACCGGATGACATAATCTGAGTATATGAAAGGTCGTATTGATAAAAAGAAGTCGTTGTGACGAAATTATACAGGAAGATGTAATTTATGATATTATATAATCCTTACAACTAGCATAACATATATTAGTGAACCGTGAACTTTGTCGTGTTCCTATTACAATTTGAAAAAGAAGACAGGTATTTTCTAACATAGAATTAAACTTATTTACATTTCATATCATACAAAGCACATGATGGTGTATAATTTAATATTTACCCTTTTTAAGGCCACTTCACAATTCTATATATAAACGTTTTATAATTAATGCTAACCAAACCGCTCATCCGAGTTTCAAGCCCTTCAAATGTCATCAGTCTTTATTTTTATAACAAGCAAATAAAGACCACCAAGTTCAGTATTTGATTAGGTCAAGTTCTTCTTTATATTAAGTGTAACTATTTAATATGCAGTTGTTTAAAATGACTTTTGTTCTTTTTTGCTTATCTACATCTAATTTTATGGTGGAATGATACACTGCACTATTAATGATACAATACAGAAGTGCATTTTTTAATTGCACCGTAACAGGCATTAACATTGAGAATGACGCAATATTCTAAAAAAGGACAACGCGAATTGGTACCAACAAAGTGACGCTAGTGTATTCATACATAACCTCCGCTTGGCCGTAACACATCGTAAACTTTATTACCTTAACGATAATGTTATTGTACAAAATAAATAACAGGTACATTGAACAACCTGACGTCATTCCATCCATTAACGGAGGACATATAGTTTGTTAGCAATTTTATTTTAAAGTATACAATGGTTAAACATTAAAAACTCCCACATTCCTAATTTATCATCCACCGCAAACATTTACGCAGACATTCGAACAGCGTTGCTTTAGTGAATAGGCAATGTGATGGGAAAAAGTGAGGAAACTCAGACGAGAGGTGTCCCTGTTGTTCAGAGCGGTGTTTCCCCTCGTCGCATCGAGCACTAGACAAGTGCGGGCCCGAGGTAACCCATTGTTTCGGAAGAAATGCGCAAGGGTGGAAAATCGAAATCAGCGTGGAAGCATTTGCCTATGCAACTCGCTGACAAATATTTTAAAAACTTCGTTCTCTACGTGTAAGTGCGGACTTAAAAAAAAAGAAACTCAATTGTTTCTAGAATATTTCATATTGTCATATCTTGGCATAAAATTGCGGATTTTTTAAAATTGTATACAAGCAGTACGTTGTTTTCTTAAAAAAAAAGAACCATATGTACTTATACTCGATTTTTCAGTGACACAATTTTTAAATTTTCTTATCAATTACTATGTACATATCTAATGTTACTCTACAATTTATTCACAATTAACAACGATAAATGAATTTACAGAGAAGAAACGGATTAGTAATTTTATATTTATAATCGCTGATTGTTCTGAAGACAAAACGTCCTTATAAAAATGTGTAGATACCCTATGACAGTGAACGACTTGACCCGAGAGCGTGACGTAACGAATTATAATAACAACCGTTTGTTAGCTACAAAATAAATGAGCTATTAACATGATATATTTAAAAAAACCTGTTAAATCGTGTGGGCCTTCGGATGTTTATGACGCTACGAGACGTATTATCTCCAAACTAAAATATTGTCGGTAAATCGAACAACAAACGAACGGAGCGACGGGATTTGTTGCGACAAATAGGCCGTGTCAATCCCCAATTGAACTTTTTAAATTTAATTTACTCCATTAATATTAACGATGAATTATTGTTTGAAATAACTAAGTGACAGATGTATTCAAACGCTTACATATAAGAGACCTATAGTCAGTCAATCTATGACATTGCTTGAGGCGTTTAAAAATAATATATTTACTAGCGACAGCAATTCGGCACCGCGTCAGTTAAGATTACTTTAAGCCGCTGCATTATATTCGTTGATAAAGGCATTAGGGACGACATGACGTTTGTATAACCTCGTTCAGTTAATATAGAAATTAAGACTTTATTCCTGTTTCTAACTAGCTGTCGTAATGTTGTAATAAATACTGTAATAAATAATCTTGCTTTATTACACATGCAAAGTTCATTTCTTGAGTTGTCGCGATATCCTTACGAATTCAAAAGTCATAACTTTATTAATGATATGATGAACTAATTTGTCTTTTTTCAAAACAGTACCTGTATGTTGTTGATATAAATTAAAATGCTTAATTATACATTATATACTGCCAAAGTAGACGGTGCTTGGTGATTATTTATCATTATCCATAGGTAGGAATTGGAAGAGTTAATTAATTTTAAATTTATTTAGCAAGGTTGGCAGCCTGTAATCTAGCTATTCTTATCAACACAACGATAAAAGAGGCATTCGTATAAAAATAACCAAAACAATCTTTTTTTAAGATCAAGCAGAGAGAGCATAAGCGTTTGTCATATTATGTATGAAGGACAATATTGGTTACAATTTGTTTGCGCAGTTCCGGAGCAATCAATTAAATAGATTGCTCCGGGCGCCAGAGCTATAGAACGGAGTTTGTTATGCGGATATAATACAAGCATTGAGAAATATTTCAAGGAATATTTTTAATACTTATAAAATTACTTTTTTAATTTTACATAAACATTAAAAAAACAATATCAATTACTTTGAAAAATACACGAATATAAAGGTTAAACATTTTAATTCCCTTAAAAATAAACAATGTAATTGTTACCATTTCGATCAAAAGGGTTATGCATTGGTAAATATTTAATTTTAATTATTTAACGTAACAAATAAATTGTCATAAATTCTTTATAAAAAAATAAGTCAACATCAAGACGAGCTTTTTATTTATTCTGATTTCTTCGTACCCCAATGAAGTAACGTCGTATCTGTTTACGTATTTAGACTCACGCGTGTAATAATATATAGTAAAAAAGTACTATAGCCATCCATTTTCATTAATTATTTTCTCTTCACCTTCACTCTATCATATCAACCTAATTTCCTTTGTCTGTTTTTACGTTATAGCAAGTCACCATTATCGATGTTTTTAAAGATTATTAAAAAAGATATATTTGCGAATTCGATTTACATGCAAATTTCCAAAGTCCACAAAAAATATATTTTCTAAAGTCTGATGAGGTCAAAGGCCTCCCTTAATGTACTCGAAAAGATAATACAACGGAGTTAACGCGGAATTTATTATAGGAGGGTGATGGAGATAACACACGGAATGCAGAAAAGCGGAACAATACTAAACACATTTTATATACACAAACCATTAAAATATCAAAACGAATCCACCGCACACTTAACATCATTTAAGAGCAAAATAAATTTAAACCATTACAAAATATTTCAATTAAAAATATTGTTTCTTTATTACAGGTACGAAGTATGAAGGAGATACGAAGTTATGCGAGAGGATGGTGGATGGTGTTAATTATAAGCATGCTAGCTGCGCCTGCGCAGTCAGATGCAGGAGTCAGCCTCTACAATGCAAAATTGAAGCAAATCGTTACATCGAGTACACTCAAATGGACAAATTTGAAAAAAGAAGCAATGGAAAACTACGTTATAGGTGCAGACTCTCCTCAAGGTGAGATACAATTCAATAAATATTACTAATTTAATTTTAGTCGTAATTTTTTTTGCTTATAACAAAACATAAAAAAGAGTTATATCTGAACGTTAGGCGCCCCAATCATCACTATCTTATACGACAATTGAATGAAGACTCATAGGTGACTTTGTTTCAGGGCCAATTTACCTTTGTCGGTCACGTCACGAAGGCGACATGCTATTAGGCCAATTGAGGCCCGACTATAAGTCGTGCGCAGTTGCTGGAACTAAGAGCTACGAGATTTTTGAAGTACTTGAAAATATTGAGAACGCATCGCTTCTGATTTGGAAGCCATGGGCCAAATACCATTCGAAACCGAGTGGCGCTATCACTATCGACTCCTCCCTTGACACAGTTTTAATCGGACGAATGAAGGCAGGTACTACATATTCACACTACATAGGAAGAATAAACTACGAAAGCACGATCGGACATTTGATCACTTTCGATGACCAAAATAATGAGCTGGTAGAAAACAGCGGAGAAATTCTTGTCGAAATAGAACCTATTAGTTATAAAATAGAAAATGTTCAGATGGATCCGGACACTGAACATATTCGTCAGACCGACCCTCAAGTATTAGAGGAACGTATCTTACGAAACGACGAAGAAACTGGCGCCACAGTGACAACAGAGATAGAGTACAAATACAATTACAGCTTGTCTTGGGGCCATGGCCACGGAATCGCTATTGGTTTAAATACTACCATCGTATTAGCTGATGGCACTATACTTCCTCAGCTGGAGTGGGCCAATCCATATACTGAGGAAAGAAAGGAACTTTATAAATTAGAGAAATACCTTGAACCTGGTACGGCATGCAATGTTACTTTTAGAGGTAACTACACAAACAAAGATGTACAATATACTGGAAAGTTAATTACGTATTACAAAGAAAATGATTCTCGGTCGCGACCAATGAGGGGCGAAAGAATTGAGAATACCGTGGAAGTAGAAGCGGTGTATGGTGAAATATACTACGTTGTGAATAACACGTTGGTGCCTACTACAACAACTACAACGACGACAACCACCACGACAACAACCACCCCACCACCACAAACCGCTCCGCCAGCACCAGAAGAGAACGACATCGCCAGTCCTATGAAAAAACTTAATTCAGGCGAAATTGACAGCAGCGACATGCTGGGAGACAGTAGTGAAGGTATGATCAAAGCTACTTCAACTAAAGAAGACAACATAAGTCGCTCGGTGGTTGGAGGTCTTGGAAGCAAACCAAACACAGCTACCACTCAAATAATAAGCTTCGCATTGTTCACCCCTGTATTCGCGCTTTTACTTTAAAATCACAAACGTAAAGAATAGTATTTGTTGTATATAGGTAAGAAAAAAATGAAATAGTTGCTTTGAAGTTTACATTGTAGTAATTGTCATCTAAGCTTAATGCTGTTGTTTTATGTTATATCATAAGCATATTGTACCCTAACGGGGTAGATTTGTATATAGATATTTTTTGTTTTCTTAACATTCCTGTTAAATAATTTCATTCCAATGTAAATTATTGAGCCAAAATTGAACAGAAGAGTGTAAATAAATTATGTATGTATATAGTTAAGGTTACAAAAGTCGCAGAGCGACGGTATGACACCCGGACGTTACAAATGTTGAAGTTGCCGAGGCACTAAAGAGCGATTGATAAAGACAACGTCACTGTTACCAATACAAAATATACTTAACGTACAGCCACATACAAAATACCTATATACTTACAGTTATATACTTGTAAAGAATGTACCCTTATTAATGGAGGAGGTATATTTTCACTTGAAAGCTAATCAATGTAATAAAAAAAGATATTTTACTAGCTTTGTTTCGAAAAAGCTATGAAACGTTTGTCGAGGATTCGTGCTGTCGTAAGTGCTTTAACTTCATTTTAAAATACATATATAAAATAAATTTAGATTGTAATAATGAAGTTTTTTTTAAACTTAATTTTTTTTCTGAATGTTTATTTAAATATTCTGGACAAAACAATATTTTTTTGATGTCCGCCATTTAATATTTTTTGTTCACAATAGATTTAAAGCCTGTTTAATTAAAAATATTGGGATATAACTTGTTACGCCAAGAGTATTTTCCTCATACCTCCTTGCTTAGTTTCGTAATTTAATTTGTTATTTTTAGTTTTAAGCAACAAGAGTTTAAATTCAGAATTAAAAGATATTACTATTTTAAAACTTATAACGTTAATGAATATTTATTATGTTTTATATAGAGTTAGTACCATAAGTTAAATGTATTATTACACGAAACATTTCAATGAAACTCAGTTATAACTTTGTTGGTTTTGCCAAAGCAATAGTTTTACTAAAACTAATTCAAAACATTTAACCTCTTTAAAATCTTTAACCCTTCGTCGAAATTGCAGTTAACAAGATTTTAACACACCGTGTTGAAACTAGTATAGATTGTAATGCTTAGCGTTCAGAAGGTTTGTAAAAATGGATGATATTTTTGTATGGGCATACTATGTAAGTGTTCGCTCTACAATTAAGTTGTTTAGTCATGTATTCATTGGAACTCATCATTAATTCCATTATTCGCTTGAAACCCATTTCAGTATTTCGTCACAAATTAGGATTTAGTATTCCATCTTAGATTTAAATAAAAAGAAATCTCATAATGTATCTAATTATGAAAAATAAATCCCACCTAGAAATATATTTATTGTATAAGGTTTAGGTTTTATTTGAACATACAGAAATACACTAAAGTATCATTTATTGTAACAATTAAAAAAAATTATATCAGCGACCAAATTCTTTTAAAGCATTCGCATTTGTTGTAAGATGTAAGAGATAATTACATATTTCATATATTTCTATGTATAGCAATAATCTAAAACGCATATGTGGCCTCCATTTTCAATATAAGGATTATAATTGCTTATCTTTCATGGTAGGTAGTGAATCTTCGGCGTTATGTTAAGTCGTATGTTGTTGTGTAACAAATCAAACTTTATATGTGAAAATTAATATCTTCGATGTCAAAATTGTTTTGCGAAGCATAATTGTGATGTTCCATGTAAGTTTGTTTTAATTCATTAAACTGTAATTAAAACAAAATTTGTTTTATTTTTAACGTTTCCACGTTTCTATGAATAATAGCTGATATGGTTCAAGGGGGCAGATGACGTTGTTAAGATCTTCGGATGCTGAATGTAAGCCACTTTCAACAGGTTCTATTAGAAAACTATGAATTAAAATGATAATGATTATAACGTGAATTATTGTTTTGTGATGGAACATCTCCATGATAATATTTACTAACAGATTGTCAACAAAACATCGGCGAAAATATAGTATTCGTAAGGTTGTAGAACATTCCGGAAAGAACCCGTGGTCATGCAACTCTAAAATCTATTATGAATAACAAGCCTTACTAAATAATACAAATAAAGATTAATTTGATGTTTTACTATAAAGTATTATATACTGATAATATTTTTTATATCTATGAATTTTATTCAGCGCTTAATCGAAATTAGTCTAAAACAGAAATACCTTTTTTTAACCTATTCAGATACAACAAAAGTTTTGGAAAACAATTCATTGTTATTTGCCAATAGGTCCGTTTGCTCCAATTTGATTTATAAAAACATAAAAACCCAGGTTATTGGCTCGATTACTATTTTTATAACAAATTATTACGATTTCTCGAATGAATTATATTAGTACGGATTCGTTCTCATAGCAACGTTAACCTCAGGTTATAATCCCCTGGACACAAAGTGGAAGATGAAGATTTATATCAAGTGATGAGAGGTTTTTGGTGCACCCACACGACAGGAATGACTTCTCGGATGTTTTCCCTCGACTTTTTCAGTCTCTGTCAGTTTTTAAAGTTCGTCATTACTGGTTATGTGAAAAAAAAGAAAAACCGGCAGTGGTTTGGCACCCAGCGACGTCTAATTCTGCCGTCAAATATTATAAGATATCTTATGCTCAGAATACATGCAGAAAAGCGTTCGCATTTGCATTTTAAGACGTAACATCACATCGTATACATAAGCCGTATCGCTTATAATTAAGTGTGACACCTAGGATATCTCATCTTTTTAATGCTAAAAACTATATACTTATTATAACAAAATTCGTGTTTATCTCAGCAATATTAAACCTAATATTAACAAAATCGATCGTATGCTTTGGTAACAGACCTTAATAGTGGATTTTTTTTGTGATTTGTTTGTGATGGTTTTTCATTTTAATATTGTGGTATTCAATCTCATAAAGCGATCCAATATTATTCACATGTAACCTTTGTCATTTTATGGCATAGTTTAGATTATTTATAGCAGCCGACATGTTGCCCGAACAACGTGGATTAGAAATAACACAAGAGAATATTTAATACAAGATTCTCATAACAGTTTTGGGGGGAATCAGAATTTCAAGTGTGTTTATTTTCATCTTACAAACTTCTTTAAAAATTTATTCATCTACAGACATTGTTATGTCTATGACCTTTCCTTTTTCTTTTGGCGTTATAATTAAAGCTAATAATAAGATCATTGTGAAAATAATCCAAACTTTATTAATAAATTAAAATATAAAAAATGTGTATTCCAACACAAAAATTCTCATCTCTATAGAGATTCAACATATTAGCATATGTAAAAAAAACCGTAATGTAACTGGAAACCAAAAGCCAATCCATAGTTATAAACAAAACAAATAATATCTATATTATAAATATAATATTTTTTTTTATTATTGAATCTACATAGTAATAATTAAATTTCAATAATTTAACTACATCATTTTCAAATTACGAGTTAAATTTGTTTAACCTGCTTACCCCTTCTTACCTTAAATCTAGATTTCTTGTCTTATGTGACTCACGTGATATGTTACTTAGATCATCTGGGAACTTTTAATTGACTATGCCTAGTCATTCTACTACATTTATGAAAGAATCTTTTACTGTTATCGCCATCAGGTTATGGAATAAGCTACCAGAATTAATAAAATACACTAAATCGTTGTCAGCATTCAAAAAAATGGTATAATGCACACTTCCTTAGCCTTTAAAATAGGATATTGTGTAGCATTTGTCATTTAACCGTATTTATGTAATATCTTTTTCAAGTAAATATATATACATACGTTTATATGTATATATAAGGATTTTTGAATACGTGTATATGTGTATAGTAATTGTATGTATGTTTATGTGTATGTGTGCATACTAATGTATTAGAGGGACCGGAAAGTAATGTCGCTTTCTTGAGTTAAATTCACACGACTACATTTTTAACAAGTTTTTTATTTCTAATAAGCAATATATTCGCCTTCGTTATCAACAACCTTGCCACCTAGTATAAAAATTTTCAATGCCGGAGCGGTAAAAATCAATCGGTTTTTCTGTAAAATATGTCTGAAATGACATAAAATGTATGTACACGCTAAATTGCCCTATTCTTCAAGTCTCTCATCTACATTCAAAAGTCGTCTCGTAGAGATCGCCTCGAGCAATAAGACCGCTTTTTGTACCTCTGTATAAATTGTTTCTTTTTTATTTATTTATTATCTATAGTGTACAATAAAGTGTAAATATGTAAATAATAAATTCGAAACATAAATGATGTCTCAAAACGCCAATCGACGTAAATTCGTCTTTACAATCCTTCAATTCAGTACACTTAGGTTGATAGCGAGCGAGTGCTTTGAGTTTTACACAAATAGGAAGTGATCCTTTCACCCGCATCGTTCCCTTCCCTTTGTGGCGACGTCTAGCTGGGTCTAGCTCAAAGCCACGCGACTGGAAGAACTTTAATTATTACCGACTCCGGAGGGCGGGAGTGCGGCGGCACTCCTTGATCTGGCCTTTGCTTCTTTTCATTTCGTTCTATGGAAAGTGACATTTAACTGAATGCAACAAACTAATTAATAAAAAATAAGTAACACATAACGTGTTCATAAATCGTTCGAAAATTATGTTATCATCATAATATAGTATAGTTACTTTTAATATAGTTACATTCGAAAGTAACATATTTGTATCAACATATTCCTGAATGAGAATGGGTGAGAGCCAATAAATTATATACACCTGTATGCAGGTAGACTAGATAAATCCCTATTATATATAAGTAACTCATTTGATATTGAACAAAACTGACTTTTAGGAAACTATTTAGATACATATTTCTTAAAAATCCGTTTATAAATATACATACATTCGATTTTAAACCTGAGTTAGACTGGGGCATTTGCAAATTGCGCGGGTGCGAAATATCCAATTTCAAATAATATACCTCAATTAATACTTTAACGCTGTAATAAAATAAAATAAAATCCTAATAATTCTTCTTTTCAATTTATATTAACTTTTATTTTTATTTTTTATAAAAAAAAGAAATCAATGCATGATTAGTATATAGTAATTTTTTATTTGAATTTGAAATCAAAATTCTGACACCGAACACCCTATATACACTCTTGTATATTAATATTACATATTAAACGTAGGTACAAACATATTAGAAAAATATAATTTAATATACAATAATACACGGTATATATAAAAATTGTATTCACGTAATAAGAAACGCTATTATTAAAATATAATAAATAAATGTTATAAAACGTTCAGAACATTTAGCGGACTACAAGAAAAGCATACATACTGTTTCCTTAGATATAATTACCCGATGACGTATGGACTAGTAAAACGAACACTTTTATCATGAAACAGTTTAACAATTTATGCTATTAGTTTAGAAGGCCAAATTGTGGCCTGGCGTGGATATAAAATATTAGATTTTTATTGCGCTAGGTTTAGTACGTGCTTCACATATTACCTACCAGATATGGTCAAAGCTTGAATGCTAGGAATTCGTTTGCCTGCACACTGATGAAACGGTTTCTATAAACTTTCCTAGTTTATTCAATGTTCAGTTCACCAATTTTTTAACATTTGTGTTATATACTACGAGTATGTATGAATTTAACGGGACATTTAAAATTATATTATAAACTTGTTTTACTTTTGCAATTACCTACAATATTTAAAAGATTTTTGCTTACAAAATTCTTTCATTTCTGGCAGATATTACTTTTAAACGAGGATACAATTAACATTATATGCTTAATCCATGGTATTATCAATTTAACTATACCAAATTTCAACACTTTAGACTAAAGTTTTAAAAAAAAATAATAAAAATTGGGCTCGTCCGGGATTTGAACCCGGGACCTCTCGCACCCTAAGCGAAAATCATACCCCTAGACCAACGAGCCGATAGTGAACAAATTGAAATTAAGGTACTTATTTAATTTTTTTTTATCAAAAACAAATATTCTTATTTTGTTATCATTAAAGTTTCTTTTTTTTTCAGAAGCCTTAGTTTTAAACAATCCCGGCAACATGTCACTCGGTCACACTGAAGGCGCAAAGAAGGGTAAAGGAGGCATGCGGCTCTGTGGGACCTTATCACGGAGTATCCCATTGTTTTGAATGAGGTCATAATACAAAGCAAAGCTTGCCTTGGTAAGGATTCGTACGACTCATTTTACTATTGTCAACCAAGAAAATAACACCTGTGCCAGATATTGTACCACGTATTCGCAATTTTCAAAAATTTTCTTCGACGCTTTTTAATTTTTTTATTTCAGTAAAATAGAAAGATGTTATTTTCACTGATAATGATAAAATTTTAAATATTAAACAAGATTAATAAAAAAAATTTATCGATTGAATGCATCACAATATTTTTTAATTGTCTATTAAAAATTAATTTTCTATTTATAAATGCATAAATAATACTCACTTCAAAAATGTTACCTAAAAATAATTCTAGAATTAATTGCAAAAAGAATTGGGCTCGTCCGGGATTTGAACCCGGGACCTCTCGCACCCAAAGCGAGAATCATACCCCTAGACCAACGAGCCACGCAGGCTTTTGATGGATTTAAGCATTTAATACTGTATCTGTATCTGTACTTACATTGTATGTAATATAAATAATAATGTTTTGATAATTTTTTTTTTAAATTTCCACCTCCAATAAAACTTGTAAATCTGCTCAGCTATGTCGATTACATTAATTCGTCTAAAGGGCCCATTTCTGATTCGATCACGTAAAGAAATCTCGGCAACGCCTCCTTCATAGTCAATATTTGAGTTTAACCTTTGATGCCAAAATAAACGTCTGATTGACAGACGATGAACTTTGAGCAACGGCTGAAGTGCAACAGGACTTACGCACCACGTGACTGTGGGAACTTTCCACATAGTGTTTCGGCCTCAGGACGGTGCA
The DNA here is from genome assembly GCF_028537555.1 of Battus philenor. Classification (NCBI taxonomy): domain Eukaryota; kingdom Metazoa; phylum Arthropoda; class Insecta; order Lepidoptera; family Papilionidae; genus Battus; species Battus philenor. The sequence goes on from NW_027181682.1 coordinate 12,232,305, forward strand.
CCGTTTACACCAGGTGTGATTGTTTTGTAGGTAGTGGCATCTACAATAAATGAATTTGTGTGTTGACCGGTAAAGTCAAATTAATATATAGTTGCTCGTTTGAATACAGCTTTGTAGTTTCACTTTATAAATAATTCCCGCAAGTGAACAAAAAGCTACGTAACTTTGACAAGTATGGTTCAATTATGCAATCTATTTCACAAACAAGACTTTTACTTCATTTTGGATTGAGGATCTCTCTACACCTAAGGTTCTCCACACCTAATATGCCAATGAACTTTGTCAGAGCTAACGGATTTGAATACAAAATCGTCCTGATTTACGTCGCAGTTTATACCCGGTAAGCATAGTTGTACACCTGCTAATTTATATTGTATGAATGTTATATTTTGAGCAGATTATAATTTTCTATCAATTTCATTATCTGTAGAATCTATTACTTATATTTAAAATTTTAGATTTAATAAATTACTAACAGATGTTTTATCTATAATAATATCATGTTTACGTGTAAATTTTACTAACTTTAAGTTTAAAAAGTATTTGAATTGGGAATCGTTAATGAAAAATCAGTGTCATGTTGTTCCTACAAAATATTGTTGTATCATCGCAACTCGTACGAACACGTGATGTTATAAAGTTTTAAGTAACAAACAATTTTATTTGCATGCCATCTAGGAAATATACAGAATACTAAGAAGCATTAAGTAAATACAGAGTAATAAATAGTTTAGCTACTCGTCAAGAGATGGCGCTGTAAAATTTTTAACAAAGTGTTACCTTTACTTTATAAAAAGTTTATATTTTTAAAATTTTATAGTTTTCAGAGTAAGAACTACTACTTGAAAAGGTGTCGCTAATGTAAATTTTAGACCTATAATATTTAGACGGAAAATAAAAATGTTGAAATTGAAGAATTATATATTATAGTATATGAAGAATTATATATGTACTTACCCATCACACCTAATTGTTGCGGTGATAGAGGTGCTGCGTCACCTCCACCAGAACCAACAGATCCTGACGCTAAGGAGAGACGTTCACTGAATCCCAAAGGGCTGCTGCGGCCACAACTGCTAGCAGCTGACCCCATTCCTGAATAAATGCATGGGTTTTAAAAGGTAAACAATAGCTTTTTTTTCATTCTGTTATCATGAGTACAGAATTTACATTTTTTAACAATAAAAAGAATAAGCTAAGTTCATAAAATTTATTACCTTTTTCCTCATTACAATCTTGTACTTAAAAACTAAATGTGGAATTACCAGCATATAAGATTGTTATAAAATTTATAAACTTATTTACCTCCATTTGGACTCCTCATTCTAGAAATTCTCTTATTTAAGGCTCTTTGAATTCTCGGATTCATAATTGGTTTTGCACGTCGCCGTGCTAAATATCTTGATAATACACCAACTACAATTGCACTCGTTCCAACTACTCCTATGCTCCATAACACAACCTAAAATTTACAATCTTGTTACAATCAGTATAATTTTGTATTTATATGTAATAAAATATTTATGTAAAAGTGAAATCTTTTAGACACAAATAAGAACGTAATTCGATATGTGAAATTATGATTATCCTGGCGTAATAGATTCTAAAAAAATCATTTATTAATATGAATTCCAGTTAAATCTTATCATCACTTATCACAACAATAATAATGACCTTTTGTGAAGTAGAAAGCTGAATTTTGTACGTAAACGCTTGTTGTATATGTTTCAATTTATCCAGTATTGGTCTGGTTTGTATTAAATGTTGCATCATTAACAATTTTATTTATAAATATCTACTTTTGTCACTATTTACATGTAACACACAATTCTAGTTAAGGTTATCTGTCAAATATATATGTGACGCAACCTCTCACTAGTATTATAAGATCTTAATTTTTGTCATTTATTTTAAAGGAAATAATATTTAGCCACAAGAAATATTAGTTTCAAAGTAGATCAGTCAACATTATTTTAAATCTCTAAAGGTGCAGCATAAGAAAAGTCACTGTTTAAACATTCGCGGGGAAAGATACGAAGGCGTTCAGAAACAAATTAACTGTGATAGAACTAGATATTCCAAAATTTGTTATTTTGAATTATTTAATTTCTGTTTGTTTATAATTGACAAATTGAATAAAACAGTTGCTAAAAGAAAATTAGCAGTGTGAATTATGGACGTTCTTTTATTTAGATGAAATTTAATTAGAAAAATTTTAACTGGAGACAAACTGGTTTAATTATTTAAAATGAGCTATTCGAAAAAAAAAATAGAGCAGATTAAAACTGAAAATATATTTTTTTACAATAGAACGAAGCATCTATAAATACTACTACTAATATTATTGACAAAGAATTAAAAATTATTGCATTTTCTTTAAAATCTTTTGGACTTTATCGGAGTGTTGTGAATGTGAAATGTCAATTTTTGCAAATTTAAAAATTCATACTAGGTGACATTTTATTGTCATATTCTTGATCGACAGAATCAACAATGTTTTAAAAACGGTACAGGCCGCTCAATACTCTAAGCAATTGAAATTTTCACTTCAATATAATTACAGCTAAAGCATCTTAATAAAGATGAATGATTGATTGTTTTCAAATAGTGAATTAAATGCACGATATGCTGTAGGCAAAATGGAGCTAATAAATCAATCATTGCGCCATGAAACTTTATTAATAACAGTCGAAGATCTTCCAGATGAAGTATTAGAATTTATTTTAGGCTTCTTACATCCATATAAAGACCTACAAAATTGTATGACTGTTTGTAAAAGATGGTGTCTTTGTGCTAAAAGTAAGTATGACCCAATTAATATTTATTATTTTTTTTAGCCTAGCATATTAGCTCTTTATATATAATATATATATTAGTTATATATAGTTATGTTATTCTTGTGCTATATGAAATATAAATAATAAGGTCAATAATTTTTTTAAGCTTTATATTTATTTGTCATTAACATTTAAAAGACAATGGGTATGAGAAGAATTCTTCACATCCAGTAACTCAATAAATGCAAAGACTGTTTTATTGATTTTATTGACGGTTTTAATAAATCATTCAATATTTTCTTTTCAGATGTTTTCAGAAAAACATCTATTAAGCTAATTAAAGCAATTGCAGAATTTAATATATCATGGAAAAATGTTACCTCAACAGATATAGTACCAACTATAACAAAACGATTCTCCCATGCGGCTTGTATTCTTGATAATAATATGTACATTTTTGGAGGATGTACTACAAATGCTACTTCATTTAATGATCTATGGATGTTTGACTTGTCTAAAAGACTATGGAATAGGCCTTTAGCAACAGGCACTTATCCTGTACCAAAAGCATACACATCTATGGTCAGCTATAAGAATTGCTTAATTGTTTTTGGTGGATGGACATATCCGTCTCTTTCACAATACTACCAGAATGTCACTATGTTTAACGACATACATTTTTATTGTGTGAACACAAACAAATGGATTCTTATCAATGCTTCCAATCCACCTCCTCAAATGGCTGGACATTCAGCTTGTATAAAAGGTGATGAGATGATAGTATTTGGAGGGCTAATGATGCCTGCAGCACAAAACTATCAGATACAGTGTTCAAATGATATCTGGGTGCTGGATTTAATTACATTTAGTTGGAGAAAGCAACCAACAACTAGATCAAAACCCTCACCACGCTATGCACAATCAGTTATAAGTTTGGACTCTGAAAGGCTAATGCTCTTAGGTGGAGTCCAAACATTGCACAACCGTTATGTTTATAGTGACTGTTGGATTTTAACCATGAGTGGTCCAACCTGGACATGGAAGGAGGTTGCTGTAAAAAATAAGGAATGGGCTTCTGCTAATATATGGTGTAATCCTGCCTGCAGGGTTGGTGATAAAGTTGTCAGTCTTAGTAGAAGTCGGAATGGCTGGAATGGTGCCAAACCATTAGTAACTTCCGCTGTTAGGCTATCTGCTCTGAATAGACCTGAAAATGCAGCTGTGTCTGTACGAGTAGAACAAATTTTGCAAAGACCTTTAGATAGAGATCAAAATATAAATGGGAGACGTGGTGTTCTGCCTAGACAACCCATTGTAAGGCAAGCACCCATTAATATTATGGCTGAGCCTGTTGCTGGACCAAGTAATGAGCAAGCAATGGACAGAAATGTTACTAATGAAAATGCTGGTCTAGATTTAAATCAAATGGCAGGCTCCAGTTCAGATTTAAAACAGAATAATAATATTATTGATTTAAACAAAAATGATTCAGCTATGAGAAAAAATAAAATAAAGGTAGGTATATGCAGAGGTAGTAGAAGTAGAAAAGAAATGAAAATAGAAGTAGAAACATAAAAGGAGTTTAATTTGTTTTATTTTTTTTTTCAGAACAAAGGAATGAAAATTGTAAGACAATTACAAGATGCAAATAAATATAGGATGGCTGCATTTGCATGTGATGCTGGAGCAAACAATATTCCGAACGAAAATGATCTCATAAATCAACGACAAATAGCTCATTTAGAAAACAGATTACAACCAAATCCGCCAATACCAGATAACCAGAATAGACCGCCAGTAGTGAAAAAAGTAAAAAGAAATACACTCACAATGCATGTACTTGACATATCCACTGTTCTTAATGAAAACTCCTCAAATTATGTTTCTTGGTTATGTCCTCGATTAGGAGAAATGAATGGTGCTCCTGAAGAGTTAGTAATGTATTCCTTGCTAAAAGGGAATGGTGAGCTCATTATGTTTGGAGGTGTACATAATGATATCAGTATAGTGAACTATGCTGAACATCAAAATATGTATTCAAATTCATTACACTTTATTACAGCTCCAAGAGATATAATATAAATTGTAATTATATTTGTGTATATGTAAATGTTATGTTATTAAATTTGTATGTATTTGTATAGTATACTTACATAATGTAATATTTCTATTGCAGCATTCAAATATATTTTATGGCTATTGCTCAAATCAAAGATATGTTGTCTCAAAAAGGTAGCTGCCAAGTGTTTACAATGTAATAATTTATTTTACTAATGGTTGCATGCTTCAATGTATAACATTATTTTTTGTACTAAATACCTAACAATGTATTGAGTGCTTCTAAAATTATCTTGATCTGTAAAACATAAGTTTTTGTGCTCTTAAAAAGAAAAGAAAAACAAAACTTAAAAATCTAAAACAAAACTGAATGTCTAAATAAAATTTGAAAGTTTATTTTATTTATTTCCATTAACAAAACAATTTATATCAACTATAAGAAATTAGTCAAGACTTAATATTGAGTATTTCACTGCAAGCATTGAATAATAATGAAGTTATTAATCTTAATACTGTAGACATTGTGTGATAGAAGTTAAATAAATGTAATACGAAAGGTTCATGTTTATTCATCATATAATCCAGATTGTGGATTGGGTTTTAAGCATGTTTGACAAAAATTGATCTCCTTCATATAAATACATAATGCAAAACAGGGCAAATACAAACAAATGTTAACAGTTGTTCCAGTGACTGTGATGAAGAAAAGAAATAAGTTAATCTTGGTAATATTTAAAATTTGTGTAAACATCCACTTATAACTTACTAGTCGGATTGGTATAACTTTCTTGATAATAATAATAACTCATATGTAACTTTTAGCTCTAGATGAGATCAAATAACTTTGTGTAAATCAAAAAAGTATATTTATTTTATTACAAATAGGCTTTTGTGAAATCATGTTTTTGTTATAGATTTCCTAATTGCAAATTATATTAAATATGAAAAACCTATAGGTATCTAATGATAAAACATTTGCCAGCTGCTTGGATAGTATATTGACCTATATGTTAAGTATTTTCATGTATATAACATTTGAAATAAAATCAGCTTTAATTACCAAATTAAATTTATTTTGCAATATACATTTTACTAATTTATGTATCACTGATCCTTTTCTGGTACAAGACTACCAAACACAGCAGCAGGTATTTCTTTCTTTTGCACTGGTGCAACTTCTTCATCACCGCTATTATCAGATTCTTCATCAATATCAATCTCATCTGGATTGAGCACCTTATCACCACTTTCTTTAAGACCTTGAGTTTCACCGCGTACAAATAGAATATTACCTCCTTTACTTTGTACAGCCATTTCAGCAGCTTTAGCTTCCAACATTCTCATGCCATCCTTTATACCTGGTGCCAGGTCTGAAACGGTACCAGCTGCTTGTGCAGCAGAACTTAACATTTGTGCAGACATCATATTAACTTGTGTATTGTAAGTAGCTTGAACACTCCTCTTAATTCTAAGCATTTCACGCATTGTGTCCTCATTTCCATGTCTGACTTCAAATTCTTTCCAAGTGTTCCAAAATTCAGATGTAATTCTTGGATCACACATTTGACTGCAATGGGAATAAATAGCTCTTGCTCTATCAATTTCACCTAAACGAGTTTCCATTTCTGCGAACCGAATACACATTTCTCTTGCTTTTTCCTCTGGTAGTGTCTCAATAGCTTTTTCATATATTTGACGTGTTTTTGGAACTCCATATATTTCAGCAGCTTTCTTAATATAAATGTTGAACATTTCAAACATTTGTTCCGGAAGAACAGCTGTTGTAGCACGCTCATAAACAGCCATGGCATGTCTGGCTAACCCATGTTCTTCTTCTAGCTTTGCATATAATAAAAATATGGCTTTTGCAAACTCTGCTGGACAGTGTTCTAAGCATTGTTCAAATAAATCCCTAGCTCTTTCAAGTTTTGAACCTCCATATCTTTTTAAAAATTTTGTTAGGTAAGTGTTCCAAATATCATATACATTTGGCCATTTGAATAGTGCAATACCTTTTTCATAAGCCCTAAAAGCTTCTTCAAAATAGTTGTGTTCTTCTAAGAAAAGTCCATAATTGATTATTATTTGTGGTGTAGCAATTTTTAAATCAATGATATGGTCATAAACTGCTTTACATGATTTGTAAGTACCAAAACTTTCTTCAAGGTCTGCATACATAGACCAAACTTTTAATGACTTGTACAACCTCATTTGTACAGTCTCATTGTCATCATGGTATGCAACCTTTCTACTTGGTAATACTGTAGCTTTTTGCATCAGTTTTAAAGCTTCTTCATAATTCTCATGTTTAATTTCCATTTCAGCCCATTCACACCATACTGAAGCTAAATCATCTACTTTTGCATAATGAACTTGAGTTGCTTTTTCAAAGATTAATCTTGCATCTTCTATCTGGTCATTGCTTTCATAAAATTTTGCAAAGCCCACCCACAGTGTATAAAGTTTTCCTACTGCTAATTTGGGATCAACTGTTTGTACAGCTTCAGTGTAAGTATCAATGATTTCATGAGGTTTACCTTCATATAGTTTTATTCTTTTATGCCATTCAGCTACATTATGGGGGTTTTGTCGGAGAAGGACAGAATTAAGCAATAGCAATCTTCTCTCCATTAAGTATTCAAACCTTGCTAATCTTAATTCTAAATCAATGTCATCATCTTCTGTTGGATTGGGCTTTTTTGCAACTTCTTCCATTTTCTTACTTAAACTGAGTTCTTCAAATTGTGCATATGCATCAAAAACTTGAGTAAAGTCTCGGACTGTGGTAACAGTTTGTATAGCTTCTTCATAGATATCTCTAGCTCTTTCAAAAAGGCCACTCCTTACATAGTAATCAGCAAGAGAGTTCCATAAATGACCTAATTGATCAGTGTACCTTCTTAGGCCACCTCTAATTATTGCATCTACATTGAGAGAATGAATTTTGTCAGGATTTTTAGATATAAGTTCACATAGTTCATTCCATAATTGATGATTGGACTTTCCATGTTTGGATTGAAAGTTTTCATTATTAACTATTTGGGCCAACTTTACAGCTGCTTCATCTAACTTGTTAATGGAAGTTAAATAATCTATATACTCTTCAGTATCATCAGGGCATAGTTTCAAGTATCTTCTAAAAACCCTTACAGCAGTTTCAGGAATGTCATGTTTTTTTAAGAAAATTAAGTAAAGTGGCCAAATCCTATGATGTTGTGTAATAGGAAGAGCTCTTAAAGCACTATCAAATGCTTTTCGAGTAGTTGTTATTTTGCATTGATCAGTTAAAAATGTACAATAATCCATCCATATTCTTGGCATTTTATGCATAAACACCAATGATCTTTCAAAACAATTATTTACATCTTCATAACTAGGGTCTGTGATGCAGCGACCCCTAATTTGGGACCGCCTTAACTTCAGATAATTATACCAGAGTTTAAATGATCCGGGCAACTCTTTGAGTGCTCTTTCATAAATCATGTTAATTTCATTTTTCGGTGCTCCTTTTTTGTGCTCAATGTATCTCAACCAATGTTTAACAGAATAGGGATTTCGCAGTATTTCTTCTTCATAAGGTAAATCTTCCTCACTCTATAACAAAATATGTAATAAATATTATTTATATTCAAAAGCAAAGTAGCGATCAAATTTAATTTCACTTAAACTTAACCTATAAGTCTCATTGGTTTTAGCAATTTCTACTTTGTGGTAAATTTCATTTAAATCGAGTGATTTAGCAATATAAAAATAACAAAAATTTTATATTATAACATTTATAATTTTAATTACTTACGAAATAAATCTCTATTTCTTTTCCATCTAGCAAAGGCATTTTCGGGATTTTGTTTTTTTAATGTTAATTCAATTTAAAATGTTATGACGAAAACGATGGAAATGGGCTCTTAAAGCATTGTACACATCAAATAACAATAATGAAATGAGAGCAAAGTGTATTCAATAAAAATGTATTTCGGTATTATTTATGAAGAGTTGTATGTAAATCTGTCAAGGGTTCATAAATTACGTTACATTTTACCATTAGTTATTGAGATAGACTCAATAAAGATGAAATTTCTTAATTATTTTAGTTAAAATGTTAATTATTTTTTTGTTTACTAGGTTTGTAATAAGTAGTAATATGTAATTTGTATACAATATTAAAAATATCGCACATAATTTTTTATGCATTATAATTTGGTACTATGAAAATATTTAATATTTTAAAATTAAATTTAACAAGTTATTTCTTGTAAATAATTACATCTTTACAAACAAAAGTGAAAACGAAAACAAAAGTGAAATAAAAAAAATGTTAATAATTATGACGATCGTGCGAAAGAGAATAAAATAGGGATTGGTAGTAAAAGCAGTTTACCGTAAACCAATCCGTCGTTGACCACCGCTTTATTAACATTCCTATTCTGAGGTCCATAAGGAATTGAAAAATAAAAAATGAGCGAAATGTGTAGCAGATTGATCAAATAAGGCTTATTTATTTTAATTAAGTATTTTTTGAAAAAAAATGTTATTTAGATATTATAAAAATTAAATTTTAAATCGTTAAATAACATGTCAAACAGAAAAGTAATAAATTATATAACTTTTTTATAGAGAATGAGGGCTCTAATATAAAGACGATTATGCACCAGTAATTAATAATTTTATTTTGAAATCATGACTTTTTGTCTTAATAGTTTAAAGTAAAGAATATACCTAATTATAAAAGTGTTTTTTTACTAGTGAATAAAGATTTTGACTCTTGTAAATGGATTTAAACCAATATTGAAGAGGTAGTAATTTTAAAATTAAAACTTTAAAGAATCATATCCTTCTAAATTATCTTAGTACATATTATCAATACTACAATTACGACTGTGATACGTTGTGTCAAACCGTATTAAAATGTTTTGGAATTTCAAACATAAATTTTGAATTTATTATTTAAGCACATCTCTAAATGATGATTAAAATTGAATTAAAATGGCCGCTGTCTGAATAGGTTTCAACCATATACAAACTCAAGTTCGTGTTTTGTTTTATTATTCGTTACTTTGTTGTATACAGTTGTTTATATTGTTCATAATTTATGTCATTTTTAAACATACTCGTTAATAAAATACCTTCATACGGCGTGAGAAATGTATGTTCGTTTCCATTAATTGAAAAGTTGGTGAGACCAATGTTTTTCCTTTATAATGTCAAAACAAGGAAAAAGAAAAATTACCGTGGAATTACCGAAAACAAAGGACCTAGCTAATAGACCAAGTGTTTTTGAGCGTCTCGGTACAAAAAAAACTTCTAGTACTAGTGGTAAAAAAACTAGTGAATATTGTAGACAGTGGGCACAACACGGCAGTTGCGCTTACGGTAAAAGTTGTAAGTTTGCCGCTACACATACGTTAATAAGTCCATCGAAGCAGCGAGCCGCTAATAAAGAAAGTGATCACAAACGTTTAGTAAAAGATGACCCTAAAAGCAGGCTTCATTCAACAGTTGTAGTTAGAACGGGCCGAAGTCCCGATGAAGAAATCGATAATTGGGATCAAAATGACCTTGAATATGCCGACACAGATGTGTTAGAGAAAAGACGACAACAATTGCAACGTGAATTAGAATTACAATTGAAAATGGATTCCACTAAAGACATACGTAAAGATAAGAAAAAAATGATATCAAGCTCATCATCATCTCGGAGCTCCAGCTCGTCTAGTATGTCGTCATCTTCTTCAGATGGCACAACCTCATCATCTTCATCGGGCAGGTATAAATTAGGAAAAGATACTATAATTTTTCCTTAGTCAGTTTTTAATAGATGATTTTTATTATGTTTTGGTGATATCTCTAGACTTAATAAATACTGTAATCTGAATTAATAGTTTTCATATTGTCTAAAACATGGCTTACAAGTGACAACTAAAACTAGTGTTTTCTATAATATCTAAGTAGTGATTTTAGATTTGTTGCAAAGCTATTCACAAATATTGCCATGAGCTAGTCCATTATGTAGCATTTGGTATAAATATAAACAACATAAATATGTTATCTTATAAGGAGTCCAATAACTGTCATTTGCATCTGTATTAGGTTTTTCAAAAAATATTCAGTGCCTTTAATGAACATTTTAGTTAATAGAATCATTTACAGCAATGCACATTAAAGATCCTTATGCTTTATGAGAATTATTAGTAAATTCTGAGATTTCAATGATATACATAAGATTATATAACAGAGGTGGCCAAGCTCTTTGATAGAGCAAGCCATTTCGAAATAGGGTTTTTTTTTGCCAGTCGCAATTGATCATGCATTTAAAACAAGCAAATAAATGTTTTCTTTATGAAAATCATATTCATTGAAATTATTTAAACAAAGGTTCAAAATAAGTATACTGAAGTCAGATATAATGGCAGATGTAATAATATGTAAGATGCCAGTTAATTAATTATGATCAGTTACTAGATTTCACCAATTTTATGGTGAAATAATAATAATTACTACTCACAACAGTAATTTGTTTTGATTTCCCAGGAGCTGACATAGGTAATACAAATTTAAATATTGATGTAATTCAACAATCAATCAAAGCCAAAAATAATCTTCAAATAGCTGCAGTTTGGCCATCCCTTTTATATAAGATTAGTCTTATTTTTGTTGATTGTTAAATATTCTTGTTGGATAACTCAATGTTTTTTCATTAGGTTTTTTATATAAAAAAAATAGTTTTTAAACTAAATTTCATCTTTATTCATCTCTATAATTTTTATATGTGCTCTCTTTACATAGGTTTCCAATTTTAATAGTTAAAAATATCATTATTCACAAGCATTTACATGCGCTTTTGGATCAAAAATTATTTTAACACATTGTAGTCGGATCACATGTTAAGTTGTTATTGGTCGCCTAGTACTAGAGAGTGGATCACATATAAATGTGTTTTTCATAGACTGGCGGTAGAATGCGGGTCGCTTGTAATATGTACCTGTATGTATTAGCGGGAATTACCCAGGTAAAAAGGTTAGGTAACATTTCTAGGTAATATAAAAAAAAATAAAAATCAAATGAGTATTTTCCAAATTATCACAATTTACCTGATTGTCGAATCTCAAGAAAAATGTTCGCTCCCTGCATAGTCTCGCGGCGCGAAGCGCCCGCATGAAATGTTTTAACACTATAAATCATGAGATATCTGAAGCTTGATACACAAGAGCAAACCAAAAACTCAACTACTCCAATACCCATCAAGGATTTGTTAATTTTTTGAAGAAAAAATTAAGGCATTACAAGTTTATTTTTATTCTTGTATTTATTCTGATATGTCGCTATTTTTCATATAAAATTTTAATAATGGTTCATAAATAATATGTTATTAAAATGTAATGCGAAGCTACCATTCAAATACCAATTTCTTTAAAATCAACTCTCAGGAAATCTTTTATTTTTAGTTATAAATAGCCCATACAGTTCTTTCCTATAAAATAAATATTGAATTAATATCTGCTGCACTGCCCCATTATAAAATACCACAAGAGATAATGATATAAAAATAACTTAGAGTAATATATGATAAATAAGAGTCAAATGGTTTTAGTTCCCATTAATTGTATTACTTTTTTAATTGCAAGTAGTAAATGTTTTACTATAATATACTTTAACAATTACAAATAAATAAGTAACATTGCATATTGACAATGCTTATTAAGTCTTGCATTTTGAAATGTCTGCTTTTATAAAAGGTAATCATTATGAAGGTCTATATAAAATAGTTGTTACATTAGATTATTAACCATGGCCTGGAATTTATATTGGTCTTGTGTTATGACATCTGCCTACAATTCAGCCCAAAACATATCTCATTAAGCTCTGCAGTTTTAGTTGGCCTCTGCATTTTTTAAATAATTATAGTATCACTTCATCAGACATTACATGTTATTGCAAGGAAGTTGCATGTAAAAAAGCATAAATCATGTCTAGAAGCTTGATTCATAGATTTGATCTTTTGGAAGTTCATTTAAAGCTAATGAGGTTAATAGGACTTTTGATTTGTCTCTAAGGGCAACAAAATAGATATATTTATAGAATTACTAATTATTGGCAATGACAAGATTATAGGTTATATGAAATGTATTTAAGAAAATTGTGAGTAATTCGAGATATGGCAGCTATCATCAAAAAGAAACTATTACTTTAATTTTATACATTTTTAATAAACAATGAGCTCATTAGAAAAAGGTTTCAAAAATATGCAGGAAATCTGATAAAAATGTTTAATTTTTGATGTAGATATTTATTAAATTTTCTACAATTTTTAAAAAGTAATTTTGTTGCTACCTAAAGTTACTAGTAGTTATATCGAGAAAATCATTGCCTCTCAGAAGAATTAAAAGATTTTTTCATGTAATTAATTTTTAAAATATTGATTACATTTTAGAGATGCAAAAAGAAAACTCAAAAAAGGTAAACTTAAACGTAACTCGAGTTCATCATCTGATGGTGAAGCACCATCTAAAAAGAAAATTAGTAAAAGTGATTCTTTGAAAAGAGAAAAAAGTGAGGCAAAAAAGCCAAGTGTCAAAAAGGATGACAGAGTCAAGAAAAATGAAGCAAATAGAAAAAAAACGTTGGCTAAGACAACAATAGGGAAAAAGTCACTTTCGCCTGGAAAGAAATCCGGCGGTACACCTCCGATTACTTCTAAGAGCCTTGTTACTAAAAACACTGTAAAACATGCTAAATCGCCTCAGAGAAGGGAAAAGAATAGGAGTATGTCACCACATTCGGCTCGAGACCGAGACAAGGAGAGGGATCGAAACAAAGAAAAAGAGAGGGAGAAAGAAAGAGAAAAAGATCGGGAAAAAGATAGAGATCGTGCTCGAGTCCGTAGTAGATCTCCTAAAAAAGCAAGGTCACGATCACCTCGTCGACATGGCTCTCACTCGAAAGATTCGAGAAGAAAAGATAGTTCCGAAAGAAGTAGACCCGTTTCGCCAAAAAAACAAATAAGAAGAGATGGCAGTTCTGAAAGGCATAGAAAAAGTTCTGTAAGCAAAGAGAGAGATAGAACTCGTGATCACAAAGACAGATCATTAGAGAGAAGAAAAGATAAACATGACGATAAAGATAGGCACGATAGAAAAGATAGAGGGCGAGACAGAAATAAAGATGTGAAAAGAGATGATAATAAACGAAGGGGACGGGAAAGAGGCTTGGGCGGTAGAGGCGGTTCTGATAAAGGTTTAGAAAAACCTAATAAACCTATGGAGCGACTTTTACCCCGGCCGGAGGAACGTATGGCTGCACTTGCTGCCATTTCAAATAGAACGCTAGAAAGTGATAAAAATTCGAGTACTTCAAAAGATAGACAAGATACTCATTCCGATAGAGGTGGGAGAAAAGATAGGTTGGAACGAGACCGTTCAACTAAAAGAGACCGGTTGGATAGTCTGGAAAGAGAACCAGGAGATTATGAAATGGGATTGGAACGCCAGTATGACCATGGTCATAGTTTAGAACATTATGACCGAATTGACGATCGTTTTGAAGGAGTTCCAAGAGAAGGTGAAAGATCTCCTGGGTATACTTTACAAGGCAGAGAAAGACACTATGATTCTGCATATGATATGTCCGGGCCACCTCGCGGTTACCCCGAGGATGAGGAAAGAATATACGGCGAAACTATGTCAGATCATCGTGGTGTTGATATTGGTATGTCTACTTACCTTTCCTTCCACAAATTACAAAAACTGATTCACTGTTTGAGTTATTGTGGGCCTTTTAATAAGAATCCTTACTTATATATCCATTTAAATTCGATTTTATTGACTTTATAGGTTATGATGACCGTCGACCTCATCGTGATCATTCGTGGGAGGGTCGGTCAGGATCAATAGATCGTGAACGAGCGTATATGCATACGCACAAAGATTGGGAGAATGAAGATTATCGAGGCCCAGGTGATTGGGGTAGGGAACGGCATTGGCCTATACATGATCCTCAGGTATTTCTCATAATGTATTTATAAAATAAATTAAAATTCTTTGTTTATTTCCCTCTTTTCTTTCCTAGGAAAATGTTTTCTACAAAACACTGTACCGGTATGAGCTTATTGATTATCGAAAAAGAAACTATTCTTGTCCTATTCTTTCCCACATATTCCTTGGCTGTCCTTTTCCTCACATTGGTATGCATATGTATATTGTATTGGAATTGCATGTGTTAAAATATTCCTATATTTTTCATACGTCAAGGCAAAATTATTTTTAGATGCCTGAGTGGAGCGAAAAAGATGCTGATATGGAAGGATGGCGCCATCGTGGCCATCCCCCTGGATCACATCGTGGCCGTGTGCATGGTCAGCCTTTAATTTTTTTAATTTGTGCTGTATATAATTCATGCACTTACACTTCCTTGCTATTACAGATGATTATAATCGCGGTATGAGAATGGACCTTAGTAGAAGTGATAGTAATAAACGCCGCGGTCCTAGAAATGAATCGGAAACAGTGGTTAAAGAAACTCTGCCCACAGTACAGCCAACTGTTACAGCTCCAGCTCAAGAAGAAGCTGAAGTTGAAGACAAACCAGTTCCAGATGATCTCAGTGAAATTAGTGATGATCCAGAT
This sequence comes from Battus philenor, assembly GCF_028537555.1. Classification (NCBI taxonomy): domain Eukaryota; kingdom Metazoa; phylum Arthropoda; class Insecta; order Lepidoptera; family Papilionidae; genus Battus; species Battus philenor. Next base: position 12,247,759 of record NW_027181682.1, read on the forward strand.
GATATTTTAGAAAGAGAAGATGTAAGTGAATCTTAGTAATATAAAATGGTTTTATCTTCATGCTAAAAAAATATCATTAATATTTTGTCAATTCTAGATGTTAGACCAAAACATGGACGAAGACAGTCAAGTTGAGCAAACAAATGAAGAAGTTACTTCTAAACCAGATGGTTTTGAAAAAGAGTCCACACAGGTAAATTTTCATATTATTGCAATAGTAAAATTTTGTAGCAACTTCTTTTTTAATAGTATAGGGAAAAGCACTGGAAGGTCTGTCGAGTCTAATGTTGGGTATAAGAAATTTCATTTACTCTGTTGACATAATGATTTCATCAATAATTTTTCAATTATGTAAGAAATATGATTTTACAGGACACAAGTGGGGCTGGTGAAGAAAAAGAATCACAAGAAGGCAAAGATGACGAAGATGTTACTAACTTAGACTTTGAAGAAATATCTGATGGAGAGCTTGAAGAAGAAAGAACAAGAGGTAACCTAATAATGGCTAGATTTGGAAATATTTGAAAATGTAGTGGATTGAGCGTTTTTTTTTAAATACCGAAATGTAATGAGTTTGACTTAATGTAAAAGCAAACCCTTATGAGCTAAATATTAATAAGTTACGGAATAATCTTAATGTTACATTGTTTATTTCAAAACATAAAATGTACTTAAATGTTATTTTATAAAAATATTTTTTGCAGCAGGATTAGGGGATGCATTGGGTGTAGATTGGGCAAGTTTAGTTGCTGATGCGCGACGAAGAGAACAAGTTCCTTCAACTGGCGGAGCTCGCGATCGTTGGCGGCCAGAACGTGTTCTCGCACGACTAGGTTTATCTTTGCATATGGCTGGTGAAAGTACTGTGCAAAATATTCTTGAAAAGAATGCTGAAAATCTTCAAGCCCAAAATGCAGAAAACCCTCCCAACAATGATGGTGAAAAAGTTTTGGTACAGAATGGTCAATGCGAAAATACTGTAAAACAAATTCCTGTAAATGTGAATACACTTCATCCAATTGCTTCAATACAGGTATGTTACGAATTTAAAATTTTAATAACAGACAATAACCAGAAACTGAGTTGTAGGCCAAATACGCAATCAACCGTTTAGATTTTTTTTTAACACCACTAGTTTTAAATTTTTTCACTATCGATATATAAAGGCTGTTTGACATTTTTGTGTGCAAAATGTAGAGTAATAAGGGTAGCACTATGTTACACATATTATGTCAAAAATATGTGCAGTTTATGGATTTTTGCCAGTGACTACTCGCGTGTGCATTGTCACATTATAGAACAGCCATTTTTTTCGCCAAACGTGGTAGTTTTTGCTTTAAATCAATATTGAATCTGTTGAAATAGTTCTAATTATAGTGGCGACTGATCGTTCTATCCTTCTCTGGGTAATAATCTACATTTACGAATGACACCGTGCATACCCAAAAAAAAAAAACGCTAAGGCCCTATTCATTGACAGACCCAATATGGCTCTTTGTTCATCCACCTGAAGAAATTCAAAACATTGTTTCTTGGTCTTGGATTATTGTGATGGTTTTCATGTATCCTTTACGGTTATGTAACGGCGTAAAAGCTCGTAAAAATCGCAGCATTCATCTCGCGCGGATACATTTTTCAATATCATTTCCTTCTATGAATTTTGTCGACGTTTTCTGGCGTTATGACATATGGCGTATATGGCAACTTGAATTTGCCTTTTCACTTATGCTGATGAGTTCACAATGGAACAAATTTTTAACCATTGATATTGATAGTGCAGATTACCCAATCGCTATCGAGTCTTTCGGTAGTTTCATTCATGGTTTTTATGTAAAAAATAATGCTTACCCAACACAACTTAAATTGAAAACATATCTAAATAACTCAGTTTGCTCAAAGTTCGAGAGTTATTTTTTGAGACAGTTGAGGAGCATCCAAAATTTTACACAGCGTTGTCAAACAGCCCTCGTATTATATCGTTATTATACTGTTCATGTTTAAACAGAGGGTTTCGCTAGCTAGGTCTTGTCACTTCTTAATAGTATTACTGGCAAATAAGATTCAAGTATGCATGTAAAACAAATAAATTTATTTTTAGGTGGCAATAGAGAAGAGAAAGCACCAACGTGCTGTTCTTTTTGGATCTGGTTGTGAGATAACGCGCGGATTGAGTGCGAGGCGTGATTTAGCTCTGCGAAGGTATTTATGCCACTTGCCCGCTGTGGAACGCACCGGGCAATCTCGCGCAGCGCCACAGCCTTCCTTATTTCACGCAGCGCGAGCTCTACTGATGCAAGAACCAGTATCTGGCTGACAAAGACTTAATACTAATTAATCATTAGTTAAAACAATGGTAAAAGGTCTAAATGGAAGAATTTATTTTTCTTATAAACAGAACGTTTTTAAAAGAGGTATCAAAAACTTAAGTGTTAAAACGCTATTAAATGGTGAGAATTAAGTGCTGTGAAGTGATGGACTAAACCTATGTTCAATGAAATATGATGTACCAATTATTTTCCTTTTTAAAATGTGAAACTGTCTTTGTAAAATTATAATAAAAATTCAATAATGCCTTTATATATTTATGATATTGTTTACTTTATTTACATAATTTGCTGTAAACATTTGTAAAATTGTCATACAAAAATCTGAGAAAATGTTTAGAATACTTCTTAACATGAAGTTATTCTCCCATTAAAAATGACAAATTGTCTCCGATTTGGTAATCTATTTTCTTGCTTCCTCTGAAACAAACAAGTGAAATATTTGTAAAGTTTAAAACTCAATAAGATACTCTTAAAAGTATTATAAATATTTTATAACTATAAAGAATTGACATTTTCCTAATTTTCAGGTAATAAAAAAGTTGAAAAATACATGTGGTATTACAGATTTGATTGATTTTTTACAATATTATAATTAAAAAAAAACACATGATTAACAACAATCTGCCACACTAACTTAGGCAAACCATATTATCAACAAGTTATTGCCCAGTCTTTATAATAAAAAAAATTAAGTGGAATCATAATTAAATACTTACTTTTGAAACAACACTGCACCAGCGATTCCCTTTAATGTTAGAGAATTACCATCAACATGTAATATAGAGCCTTCTCTTAATCCTAAAACTGCCTTTGCACTAGGCATTTCCATATATTCACAAATTCTTTGATCTCTTGTTTCACCTTTATGAGTTTCAATATCACTCTTATCAATGTAGTGTGGATTAATGTTAAAAGGCACCAAGCCAATAGCTTCAAATGATGGTGGGTATATTATGGGCATATCATTTGTTGTATGAATGCTTTTGGTGGCCACATTTGTACCAGCACTACTTCCAATATAAACTAATTTTCCGCTGAGTACACGGTCTCTGATTGTAGTAACTAAATTGTGGGCATATAGATCATTAAGAAGCAAAAAGGTATTTCCTCCGCCGATGAAGATTGCTTTAGCTAGTTTAACTGCTTTTACTGGTTCTGCATGTGTATGTAAACCATTTACTGAGTAGCCCCAAGGACTAATGACAGCTTTAATTTTATTGGTGTACTCTTCATGGTTTTTTTGAGCAAAAGGCACAAATAATAATTCTTTTATATTATTTCTGGAATTAAAATGTTTATAATAAATGAATGGATACATATTTAAAATCAAAGCTTTTTCAGTTTCCGAAAGTAATTATATTGGAAAAGGATAAAAAAATGATTTAAAAGCATAGTTGTTGTGAGACTATTTAATTTAATATGGGATATCACGAAGCTCTATCTCTAGTTAGAAAATCACATATTACTACTTACTTATTTAACAAATTACATATTTCTTCTTTAGCAAACTCCAATAAAGAATATCCATGACAATTAGATGACGATAGTAATAACGCTTGGCATCTGGACATTTTAACGTTTAAGAGATTTTTGTAGTGGTACACGAAATTATAATGTTAACTTGCTTACAAGGGTTAATGATTATTTATCTAATAAATCTTATCGTTACTGTATACGTATGACAAAACAATAGTGATTACAATACCAAATGAAACATATTAGTTATTTAGATTAATAGGTAAGATGAGTGCTGTATTAATAAAAAGGTAATGCAAGAACGCGGAATTCTACAAAAAAAAAAAAAACTACTCTAAATCTTACATAAAAAACAAATCAGTAAATGTTCTAAATATTTTGAAGATATTTTATGAATCAATTTATTTAATATGTTTTATATAATCCTAAGCTTTTTTAAATTGTACTGTAATTTATTTATGGTTATTTATATAAAAAACAAAGGAAACTAAAACGTAAACATTATCTTGATAAAAACGTTCATTTTCTGTTCACATTTTTCCTTATTGATCTTTTTCTTTTGTCGAAAACTACTTTTTTGTGATTGTCGATTGTTTTGGATTTTAAGATGCGATACACAAGCAAGTAAAGCCAGTGATAATTCTTTGTACTAATTTTATGTATTTTTTATGGTTTTCCAAAAGGAAAAACAAAACCTTACTTTTCTATTGTCTGTGGACTGATATTTATTTTGTCATAACATAGTAAAGATAAAATTTAGCTAAAATTTCAAGTGTCAAAGTTTAACCACAAACAATATTTAACTTGTACAATGTTGTCATCATTGTAATGAGTTAATGAACAATATTTGGGGAACAGTTCTTAAATTTATATTTTAAGAGTTTTAAGTTCATTAAAAATCTCCATAAAATAGAAATTTAAGATGTCCAGTTCTACGACTTTAGACTTTCAGTTAGCAAATACATTCGTGACTGGAATTATTCTAGGTTTCTTATGTTTTAGCACGTAATGTAAATAGTTTAAAAGTTCTAAATTATTTTTAATTTTATTAAGATTTTTTTAGCATCAATTACAAATGAATTTTTAATTTAAACATAGATAATAATCGCATTATTTTATGTGGACATCACAACTTAATCATTAATGTATGCATTATATTTTCTAGTTCGAATTATTTAAAGTAGTTGTACCCAATCAGTGGTTAAATCTCATTGGTTCGCTAAAATTATTTTAGTAATGGAAAAAAAAAATGTATATTTAAAGCAGTATTTTAATGACATATGTAGTAACGCAACGAATCGACCAATACAACGTTCATGACGTCGGGTTGGTAAAATTGTAACACATTATGAAGAGTAGGTATGGATTTGTTATGGAAGGGGTCTGATAAATGAAAGGGTTTATTATCAGGTAGGGAAAGGGTTAAAGATCTGGGTGCCATTGCTCTAAAGTGCCAAAAAGACATATTTGATAAAAACTAGAACCAAATTGAGCTCCACTTAAGTGATATCCTATATTCTATGCCGCCATAACAGGTTTAAAAATATAACAATTTTAAATCCTTTTTTATACTATATCTCTTTCAAATACTTTATAATTTTAAATTTAGATGCACTTGGGTATAATGACGTCGAAATTGCTTTATGATTATGATTATTTAATGGATAACTTGAAATCGTCTGATGTGTCAAGGATGAAAAATCTTTCTTCGTGTGTTTTCTCACACCCCGGGCCAAGATACTGGCGTCTAAGCTCCAAATCTGGGGGTGCCGAAATGTCTCCTTGCAATATGTTGTAAGCTTGACTTATTGTGCTTTCGATTTCCGACTTCAGGTCCTGTAATGAAAAATTGTTAATTGATACCGATTTTCTCAGGAATAAATAAGCAAAAACAAATGTTGTATACCTAAGACTTCGTCGACTTAAAAAATCTTTCTATGGGTAATAAGTACGCTTTACAAAGGATAGATAGATAGCGTTACTGTGAATATATGTATATATATATAACACATATGCAAAAATGCTAATAATTTTAATAATTTGAAGTGATAATGTCGTCGCCTCCATATTTCAATGTTAATTAAAAATGTAATCACATATTCTTTAAAAAATATATAGACCCGCTGAGTTTCTATCGCAATTTATTATCTAGTTAGATATGTTTATTATCCGAACACTTGGTAGTCTTATCTCGAATACAGACAACTAGAGACAACTAGAGTTGTAACCCATCATATACAAAGCTTAATGTTGTTTAAAAGGATATTACGTTTTTAATTGTTACATGTAGAGGTAATAGTTTTTTTTTCATATACTAAAATAAATACTAAAGATTTTTTCAAATCGCATCTTTAATTATGGTTTCTTAATAATTAGGTCCGTTTAAGATGTTGTTTACAGCTTTAAGCTGCGCCGCTATGTGAGCTGAGTAAGGCAACCTGTTGGTATTATACCTGTGTAATATCTTGCTTATAATATTTATAACTATAATATTCTTGTAATATTTTAAGTTAAGCTAACATTTATTGTTCTTTCTATCTTTCAAAGGCATTAAAAAAATATTCATTCCTAGAGCGTTGAGAGCGATTTAAGTAGAAGGAAGTTTGTATTGAGAGGATATCTTGTAATCAATGATTTACATACTTCATATAGGTCGGGGTAGCGGCGGGCGCGCTCTGCTAGAGCGGCGTGCAAGTGGTAAAGGAGCAGGCCTCGAAGGTGCGCGTCTCCCGCGCCCAGGGCCGCCGCCGTGCGAAGCGTGTCGCGGCAGAGATTCTCTTTCAGCACTAGACGAGATTCCGATAGCTCTGTGGTAGAACATACTTCATTTTAACTCCTTCCAAGATTAACTTAAAATCTTTATCTACTTGATTCTACGCATTTATAATAAATACCACACCACCATAAGATATCTTAGACTTTCCTTTTCTTGGTTTAAAATCTCAAATTAAAGGAATATTATTAAAAAAAAAAAATTAATATACTATTCAAGAGTTTTTAGCTGATCAAAATGTGAGGATTTCGATTTGTTGACTAATTTACATGGTTGATATTACAATTAAACATTGTTACATTTCATTTGAAAAGAGTTTTTGACCGGTTCTTTTCAAAAGATCAACATTCCGTTCTGGTGGTAGCTAGTAAGTAGTCACTTATAATGTTGAAATTATCGCCGAATCAAAAATGAACGTCTTTTTATTTACATTAAAATAGTAACTAAATAAATCATTAATAATGTGTATACTTTTATTTAAACGAATATGTTAAGTTGAATAAATGAAATTAAAATGAATGTAATAATTAGAACAATAGCGATATGCGAATGTTGATATTCTTTTGCATTCGCGGCTTAATGCCAAGAATATATATTAATTATATTGTATCGATTTACGTCAACATTACTAACGGTACGGGGATGCAAATCCATCTGGTGATAACGTGCGGACGGGCGTTCCTTGCTGCAGCGCCCATGTTAACAGCGAACGATTGAAGAACTGCCTCTCGCGAAATTATAGCCCTCGATTTTATTCACCGTTTGTGTACTGTTTACCCGTCGCCTTTCCGTGCACACTGTCTACTAACTTAAGCAACGATGCGATGTAAATCGCCTTTAATATACAAGGCCTTGTGAACGCATTATGAATTTCCGTTCTTCTCTTGTGTTTGTGAAAATGCGCAGTTTCGTGACGCGGCGGAACGCAGTCGCTGAACTATTTTCGAAGTGTTACTTTATGAATGTTGTTTGTTATGCTATAATTATGTTCATGAAAACAAAAACAAATATTTTAATGCTCTTTTATAAAGAATGAAGAGAGAAATTAATAACAATGAAGTATTTTTATTTACCTGGTACTTTCAACGAAATAATCGTATAACGTACGATTTCAAGGACGACTTAAAAATATATAGATATTGCACACTCGTAGCGAGCAAGAATTCTCTGTTTAGGCAAATTGTTACGGTCTGTCTGTGACGCCTTGTGACTACCTACAATTACTTTGATAACATTTGTATGTATTAACTGCTCATTTATTTTGTGTTTGACCAAAATCTGTATAAAAACAAAAATTATAATTTTGGACAGTGAATTACTAGTGAATCTTTTATGAGATTATAACAATTGAGTCATGTTATAACAGTTAGTAACCATGATGGAAAATGAGTTTGACGAAATAATTTATGTTTTGTGTTGTAACTTTCTCGTCGATTGTTTTTGTAATAAAGAGTTAAGCAACGTCTGTGATTTATATGTAAATTTAATAAAATTTGTGTAATGATTATGACTGTACAATGTTTATAAACCTTGGCTTACTCCGAACCACAACATGTCCTAGAAACTTTAGATGGCTACAGGTCTCACAGTAACTGGTTATTATTTAATATGGCAACGTTTTATTATCAACACAGTTGAATTAAACAATTAAAATATTTTTTAGTAGCCAATGGAAAGTGTTGTAAAGTTTAGTTTTCATATAAAAAATCCCACTCTTTGTCATCATAACTAGTTTTTTCTACCAAATGAGTCGATTATATACTTATATACTTATCCTTTATAAATATGAATTAAAAATGTATTTGTAATTTATATACGGAATCAAAGTGGCACGTAAATATTTAAAGACATAAATTTGTAGAGTTAATAGTTTTTGCACTCGAGTTTTTAAACAACGTCTTTGCACAAAATTATAAGCGATATATTAAAACAACTACGATCAAATATATACAAAGTCCGGCCATGTCACAAATTAAAAAAAAAATAAAGAACTAGATTTCAATTTTGCAATATTTCATTGTTAAACGAATATTCGTATAACAATGAAATATTTCTTGTATGGCTTTGTGATATAAAATTGGAATGGGGCGATAAAAAACCGAATTCTTGCAATAGCTTTACACAAAATGAGTATGGAGCAAAATGCACATTTAGGGCATAAAAAGGTCAATCAGTTTTATGTACCCACTAAGGTGGTTACCCTGCAAAATTTTGCTGACGGACGTATATAATTGGTGGATTTATTTCTTTTTATTATGCAAGTTTGAACTTAAAGAGACTCTTAAATAAATAATGAAGAATTTCATTACAAAATATCTATAAAATATTTATAAATTTGGTCGTTAATAATAAAGATCGGGTTAAAGAATATTTAAAAAGTTATAACGAAAGGTTGATTCCTGTAGTGCAGAACATTAAAAGCCAAGCATTTTATAGAAAGACTCGCAATAAATAACTACTGTTTGTCATTGATATATGCTGTTTACCCTTTTACAATTACATATACTATAACTTCAATAGATTTTACGCAGCATCTCGCTTAATGAGCTTGACCTTAATCTTGACCTGCTTGTATGATGTATTTACTCAGGCAGACTGCCCACAGAGTGACTAGGTGTAAGAACTTCGGAAAAAGAACCCTCTTTTAATCTGTAACTCGATTCGCGGTTGCTTTTCCGAATTAACGGTAGGTCGAGCGGGTCAAATCTTGTTTGCTGTTATGGGTTTGTGACAACAAAATTAAACGTATTTTCTATAACATTGTGCGATCATCATATGAGCTATAGTATGCCTATTGATGGACATAGACCTCCCCGTATATTTCCAAAAAGGTCGATTTGAAGCGAATCGGATCCAGCGTCTACTGACTTTAACAAGATCATCTGTCCGTTTTGTTGGTGGACGTCTTACGTCGCGTTTTCGGGCACGTAGTCTCCAAATCCAATGTCACGTCATTTTGTCCGCTCCGCTGATCTCCTCAATCCGGATTCAGTTTAGATAAATCACGAGCATAGCTCGTAAAGCGATTTTGCAACAAGACGGTTAAAATGTTAGCTTCGGCACAAGTAATAAAGATGGGAGGATGGTAATACACTGTGTTAACATTTGTTACTATAAGACATATAGTTATGTCTTGTCCAAATATTTAAATGAAAAACTGTATTTGTCTAATCTAATTTAATTTAATATAATGTCTATGAAACGACTCAACCCCTACTAAAAATTTTCAACTTATTCTTACCTGAGCTCAAAGCGAATGACGAATAATTTAACAGTGTTATTCCTTTCTTTAAACATATTTCATGCTTATGCTTTATGCATCAATTATTTGTTATGAATGTCTCAATGTTTTCATATTAGTGCAGTTAGCCGAAAGCTGTCACAACATAAAGTATAAATAGTTTAACATTTTTAGAATACCACACAATCTCATTCCTTCAGCGTATCCAAGTTTAAGGGCTCTTTTGAAATTTATATCAACAAATATGTAACTGAAAGATGGCAGAAATGATTCCAATCTGTTAAATACTCTATTATCAAAGTTAATTTCATCGTCTACCAACAACAGTCTGACAAGGCTTCCCACAACACATTGCACCGAACTAATTTGTTTTACAGGTATTTCTATATGGCAAGTATCACAATGCCAGTTTGATAGTAGATTTAAAGGTGTTTGAGGCATGATCAAACCGACGCATTCTTTGTTAAAACATTTCAAGGCTGACATCCTTGTTCCCATTTCTAATACGTCGCTGCATCTTTTACATTTACACCAAAAATTCTTAGAGTGGTATAATTGGTAACGTCTTACAGGTGTGCACCACAGTAAGCTGGTGTAACAGCTTAATAATTCTTCACCTTTCTCAATATCTCTGGCTGCATAAACTTCCATGGTGTTATCATTTTTAAATTTATTCCGTGTATTTGGTACACAGCTATGATTTAAAAATGAGGCCAAAGGGAATAAACCACGTAACGGCATTAACTTTTCTGGATTGTTTGTCGGGATTCTGAACGAATTTATTTTTAGAATCGAGTGCACGGTTTTCATAAAATTGATCTGTTCATCTGGTATTCTAAATTCCGAATTAAGATTATCGAGTTCTTGAAATGTCGCTGGATTATCGTGTTGTAAGAGCAGCAAAAGTTCTTTTTGTTCGAACGTTAACAATAAAAATTTTATATAAATACGAATACGTCCAAGAGTTTTCGTGATATATATATTTCTTGTTAGACTTGATTTTGGTTTCCAATTTGCCGTTATGAACATGCATTCTTTCAAATGCATGGGTGATGTTTTACAACTTTTAGAGCACACTGATAATCCGCACTTATCGCAAAAATTGTAATCATCACTTATTCCGTAACAGTAAGCGCAAAATGAAATATCATAGTCACTTTGTCGTGGTCCAGTGGCTAGCGGTTTATTAGTGAAGATTAAATCTCCTTTCTTGATCTTCTTGTCAGCAAATAGTCCTCTACCACTTAGTTCAGAGTTACGAATAACCCACGATGAACTTGATAGATTTTCAGGGCAAAACTTTTCAAGAAACATTTGCATCGATGGTTTAACATTTTCCGGACTGGGTGTTAAACTCGACATGGTTCGGTAATCTACGTCTCTGAACTAAATGTCAGCGTTCCTAACGTCGATATGCATGACCCGATATGAAAATAGCTACTGGAATACCTAAATCTAATCTGATTCATGGAGTAGTTTCACGTGTCGATTCTGACGCAATTTACGCACGAAAAACTCTTTTCAAGGCACACGCACTGTGTTATAGAATCCTATTTACAAATTGGCCTCAAAGTAATATTTACATGTCTGCCTTACAATAAACTACAATTTTATAGGGATTTCCTAGAATTTTTATTTTCCCATTGTTACTTTTTAAGAATAATGTTGAATCTTAGTAAAGTGAGAACGAAAGATCGGGTAAGATAAGGTCTATAATGTAATATAATGTACCATTATAATGGTATAACAAATTTCACACTCAAGGCTTATTATACTAATTTGTACACTGTACACTATGCACCACTAGAGAACTAAAATATCTAATAAAGTAGATAGAGAAGTGCTTTATCATAATTAAGGCATTAAATAGATTTTTGCAGTGCTGAAGCGAAACTAATTACATAAATTTGATCCAGTTATCAAAGAAGCTATTTTAATAGTAACACTCTTTAACTAACAAGAAATAACGAGAGGTGATGTTAATGTACTGAATAAAATAGATCGAATTTTTAAGCTTCCGTTACCTTATATAGATTACAAAGAGACATTCACATTATACGTTGCTAATATCCTAGTGTGGGGTCTTATTTATAATTTATAATAATATTAGTGCACATTATTCAGAATACTAAATATTTCAATAACTTATGAGCTTATAACATTTTAATTGTCTACAAAAAAGTGCTAAAAGAGTGTAGCTTTGAACCATATTTCCTATGAAGCACAGAACTACGACAGCATTATAGCCGATTTAACCGTCAAATATTAGAAAGAAGCTAAGTTTCTCGACATGAAAATTAAAACATTAGCTTAGATACATAAAAGTAACATTTTTAATAGAATGATTATATAAACATGTTAACCTCGAGCAGAATGTGTAACAACACAATATTATAAAAATAATTCATATGTATAATTTTAACGAATACAAGTGAAATGGTTGTAAATTTTTCTACAAAAACATTTATACAGGAAATGTTGCTTTGATTCGCCTCGCTGCAAACACTTCCTGACAATGACGGAGTATCGATAAATATAGTTTGTCGTATATTACAACTGAAACATACATAAAGCGTTTCAACGACGGCTGGTGACATCAATTAGTACTATAAATATGTTGAGTTACTCCGTTACGTTTACCATATACTGTACGTTATTTATTCAAAAGCAAAAGTTTATCTATAGCTATATTATATTATTTATAGTTTAGAGTTCATAAGTACTTTGATTGTTTTCAAGTGAAAAAATTTAGGGATAATGTTAATGATATATTACTACAAAGTTTTAAAGCGTTTTTTTTAAATGATTAATATTACGTCTATTAAATGACTAGAAATTGTTGTTTGTATAATGTTGCACTCCAAGGTAGACAGACGACCTTGATATCGTCCAGCAGTAGGCAATTCAGTGATGCAAAAACTAAACTAAATATAATATATCCGTTTATTTCTGCAGATGTAACGCGTTGTCAAATTATTTTAGTTATTTGTTATTCATTGTGTTTTTACCCTATTACTATACTTTTCCAACTGAAATCTACGATTTTATCCATTCTGAAGACTGGCCGAGCTTGATGATGACTTGCATGCAAATATGAACGTCAAGTTGATAACTATCTATGTAGTAATATTACAAATATTATATCGGGTAATATCACTTCATGTACCAAGAACATGACATGAATATGACTATGACAGAGACATGAACGTGATGTGTTATGTTATTCACTTTGTTTTGCTTAGTAATAAAATTTAATTTATCAAAGTTAAGCTATATATTCTGCTCCTAACCGTTAAGTAAATTAACTAATTTTAATGTACCAATGTATATTAGGTAAAATTTCGTAAGTTTAATTTATTTACAGATATTATTATGTCGTTTAATTATTTAATAGTTTTCTCTTTCAGTAATTGTAGAACATTTATTATTATAAATACAAAATAGTTTCATAAATTGTATATATATTTAATTAATTTAGGCATAGTAAAATTTTTCATAGTCCATAAGCGTATTTTTTTAATTAAACAAATAACTTTTTTACAACTTAATGAGAAGCGAAAGCTTATATGAATATAACTAATTAGTCTTACCATGCCAACGAAGACCGTCAACTTCACCCAATTCCCAAATAAGTCTACATTGTAAATCAATCACAATTTGATTAGTCTTCGGAACGTATCTTGTAACACGTTTAAGAAAAAAATTTTCAAGTTCATTGATATTGCCAAAATCTAAAGAGCCAATGAGACTTCCTAATGCGCGTTGTAATGTACAAATATTGTCAGAGGGCACTCTCAAACTGCACTCCAAGCACCGCCACGTTGAGGAAGACTTCAAAGGTTCTAGGGGGAGGAGCGATCCTGGACATTCTCTTGAGAAACATTTTAGGGCGGCTAACATTGTTCCTCGCTCGGTTGGATCCGCACAACGCTCGCATTTGCATAAAAAATGTTTCGTCTTATAAAGATGGATTCTCCGGGCCGGCGTTCCCCATAGCAATCCGGTGTAGCAAGTAAATATTTCGCATCCTGCTTGTATCGGCTTCACAGCTTTCACAATCATTTGTAAATCACTATTATAGTTGTACCTAGTATTCGGTACACAATTATGGTTCATCAAGGACGAAACTGGGTAAAGACCTCTTTTACCCATTTCTTTTCTTCCGTAATAAGTAGCTATCTGGAATGCATTTGCATCGAGTACGCAAGAAGCTAAGGTCATGAACATAGCATCTTGTGTTGGAATATCAAAAAACTGTTGGAGCTCTCTTATTTCTGTGCCGTGTTGAGGTAACATGTGTGCTTGAAGAGAAGACATAAATTGTTTTTGATCTTCATTCAGCAAGAGAGCTCTTATTGCTGTTAGAGCGCGCGAGAGTAATGTGTCGTCGACTTCCTCAATGGTCACTTTATTATACCAAGCGGAAATAATTCTACAGTCGTCATAATGGGCGTTATTGTTTTGACAGGCCTCGGAGCATAGCAACAGCGAACATTTAGGACACTTGTAAAATTTGTTTGTGTTTAATTTGCAGCAAACTGTACATCCTCGTTGAATAATCGCGCCGGACCGCGGGCCGTAAATCAGAGGATGATCAACGAATAACACCTCGCCAGGCGAGATATCTTCTGTAGCGAACAAGCCACGACCACTCAAAGGCGATTCTTTAATAGTCCATTTCGGAGTAATTTGTAATTCATTCACATTATTAGCCAGTCCAAGATGACGTTGGACCATTTGTGACAATTGTTCTATCGAGAACATCCTCTCGCAACTCGTCCGGAGCCGGTACTGGACGCGCACTCAACTTTAATATACACATCGGCGGGTTTGATAACATCGGTTAGGCAGTGATCGAATTTACATCGCCAAATACCTTTACGAACTCCATAATTAACTGTGCTCGATAGACGTGCGCCGGCTGCGTGAGGCAAGTGTGAGCGTACCTGACGTGTTCCACATGGACGTTGCCAAGCTTATGTTCTGTTATCAGGTAATTTACGTATGTGCCACTTTGATCATTGTGCCCGTTTTACGTCTGGCAAGTTTCACATTTACCTGAACACGTCGTGCCAACATTGAAAAAATATTTTGCTGTCACAACTGGGAAAATACGTAACATATGCGGTGTTACGTAAGGAGGTGGATTCTTTATTTTTAAACACGTTTAATTTAGACAGTCATTACGTATTAACAATTGGTGATGAATATATTTTAAAAAACGAACTTAGATTAATGAAGTTTAAACTTAAATAGTAACTTATTTAACTGAATTTTAATTTTGTTACACTTGCTTATTAAACGTTCTTGCTTATTAGATAGAAATCACATTGTCTGAAGTACTAAAGTTGTAAAGTACATTTAGTTTTAGTTTATACTTATAAACAAACTGATTTTAAAATTTGGAAACTATTAAACCTTTTATTGTATTATCAAAAAATGTGATCAATATCAAAATAGTATGTATACGTCCAATATATATAAACGAAAAAATATTAGAAAATTAATAATATGAATAAGATATATGTATATGTTCTTTTATGAAACTTAAACAGATATTATGATTTTTTTATCACGTAGTATGAAATGTTTTGAAAGAAATGTTCAAGTCTATAGTTAGTGCCAAGCCCTATACGCTAGTTACTAGGGATATCGCATATTTATTTTTTAGGTCGCAATGACTATAATAAAGTTAATATTTTTAATAAATCATATTTAATAATTTATTTCTAAAGTACAAATGAATTAATGAATGTAATATTGAAAAAGGAGTAATAAAACGGTACTTTTTCTCCTATAATATTCTGAATATTACAACGTAGGTAGCGGCATGCAATTTGCTATTAACGTATCTCAAGCAGGACGTTCACGCCCCCGATGTCACACACAAAGTGGGACCAGAACTGGTAACGTGATCTTATTCTTTTGTCAAATGCCTAACATCGGTTCGACAACCTGACCAGTCTAGCTGAGTACTGGATAAACGTGGTCGTTTTTGTTAACAGTTAAATATTAAGGTAATTAAAAAAAACCCTTGAAATAATTTTGGAGATTAAATTTGCGGGCGGCACGATTAATTACAATTTGGTGCCCACGAGTGTTATCAAACTAGTTCACCCTGGAGAATGCAAACGCTGTTCGACTATCACGAAGATGGATGTCCATGGTACTATTTTGATAGTTCATACAAAACTTTACTGGGCGCGTGTCTTATCGTCTTTGGTAAGTTAATCAATTTATTGTTATGTAAATGAAGTTATTAATAGCTAAAACAGACGCACATGATAATTTTAATGAAGTGTTGATAATATTAAAGATGTCACAATAAAATGGCGGGATTTATTGTTTAATCCTTGTCAGGTGTATTTGGGGTGCTGCTCAACGGCTGGCTTTTTGCCACATTTATCCACAGTCACCTGCTCGTTTCTAAGAGTCATATACTCGTTTTGAACCTTTGTTCCGCTTCACTCGGCAGAAATCTTCTTAGTTTTCCATTTTCGGGATCTTCAGCTATAGCTAAAAGGTGTGTATTGAGAATCTTAAACCTAATTATTATATGCTTATTTAATGTTAAATGACCGATGAAAAATAAGTTTCAAAATAGTACACAAGGACGTAAACAATCATCTTTATTTAAATGATTTTGGTAATTTTATAACAAAAACATGTTTTTTCAGATGGATTTTTGGCCCAGCGTGTTGTCAATTGTTTGCATTTTTAAATCAATTTTTCGGCATCTTCCAAATGACTGCTTTATTTACGTTAGTACTGGAACGATATTTATTGGCAAGACGCAACAGACGAGGTGAATATGATTTTGCAATAGGCTTGGTTATAAAATTTTTTATATTTATATACAATTGCGTGTGACCATGAACTGGAAGGTTGTAGGGGCTTACAAGGTGGTGAAAAAACCTCGCTAAGGTCGTCAAAAAACCCAAAACGCCGCTTCCAACCCGTCTTACTGGAAACCTTTGGATGTCCAGTTGTAGACGTCCTGCGGCTAAAAAGATGATGATGACGATGAATGAAAAACTTTGACATACTTGCATTTCAGAATCTGTGTAAGTCAGTAGCAGCAATTCGCATATCCAAAAACTTAAATGTTAGAAAATCTTCGAGTGCCTCTAGTGTATAAAGTAAAATATCTGACTCACTTCTTGTGTAATTCATGAACATTTTTGTAGCGATGCTGCTATAGATCTTAATATAAACTATGATATTAATATAATATGCACACATTGAAGACACATGTGGGCTATTTTTTCGGGAAATAGCGTTAGAATTAGATCAGACAATGCGATTAGATCAGCAAAAGACGATTTTTGATATAATTAGCACGCATATCTCTCTAATCTTTATATTGTTGGTTTATTATAGTACATTTGTATTAAAAAAAAAAGAGAAAATTCGATTAAATGTGTAAGTCGGTGTGAGCAAGTGAGAAGAAGCCGAGGTTTCGAATCGATCTTTTTGTTAATTTATCTTTTATACTTATTAAAGCTGCTATCATATTTTCACAAAAATAAATAATTTTGTATAAATATGCATAATATTACATTTTTAGTTGTTAATTAATGCGATGTCAAGATTTGATTTAATTTATATTAAGCTATACAAAACGTTTCTACATACAAGAAAAATAGAAATTGTAAACAACTACCAACACTTCTAAAACGCTGTAAAAATATACAAAATACAAGTTTTAAACTTTGTTTTCTTTATGGTGTATCGTTTAATAGTTTAAAACATTTCAGAAAAAAATCTTTACTTTAGATTCTACTTAAGTGCCGTCGGTGTCTGCTGGATCAATTCTGTGATATTTGCAACTCCTCCTCTATTTGGGTACGGACTTTATTCGTGTGACTCGACGGGGACATCCTGTTCTTTTCTGTGGCCTTCGTTATCTTCAAACGCAAAGCAATTAGGTTATAGTGTTCCTTATGTGGTTTTGTGTGGTCTGGTCCCTTTAATATCAATGTGAGTGAATGTTTGAAATGTGTTATAATTTTCATTTTACATGAATCATGTCATGTCATTTCAGTATTAATTTTTAGATTTCATTTTATGGGCAAAGCAGTGCGACTTGAACAGATTTATTATAGAAATGAGCAATTAAGAGAAGAAAAACGATTAACTAAGGTATGACGATGTGTAGTATTTTTTTACCCAATAAACATTCCAGCAAGATACTGTCTATGTGAATATTTGTATATTTATTCTTAAAGTTATGTAGTGGAGACCCCGGTCCGGCAACCGCAGCTTAGCACGTCCGACCGTAAGGTGGACAGATGATCTTGTTAAACTCCGAAGACGGTGGATGCAAGCTCCTTCCTACCGGTCCTATTGGAAATCTATGGGAAAGACCTATATCCCGCAGTAGACGACGTTTAGTTGAAATGATTATAATAATGAATATATGTTAGAGGCATCTATAACTACTATGGTAATCACAATGTTGTGCACAATCTTATCGGAAGCAAGGAGAGTGCTATACAGAAGTTTGTATTTGAAAAGCTTACAGAACCACAGTTCTATATGTTGAATATCGTGCAAAAGCTTTAAAGGGGTGAATAAAAAGCTAGCGCTTATTGGAAATAGTTATATGGTTTAAAACGTACATAAAGACAGTTGATTTGAATCTTTGAGCACACAGGAATATGTAACATGAACATTTTTATTTTATAGAATGCGACAGACCAGTGTATTCTTGTGGTATCTGCAGGGACATGTAGTAAAGCATAGTTAGTTTTATTAGAAATAGTAATCAGTATTTTGAAAACGCCTTTTCTTACTATATTTTCATCACATTAGTTATTATTCCTGAAACCATTTTCAACAGAGTGTACATACATTAATTGATAGCAAATTATCATCACGTGTTTAAGGCTTTCATATCTATTAGCAGTCACTTTACATAAACGAACATAAAAAGTGGTGATGGAACAAACTCACAGTGCAATAGATCATGATCAGTTTTTTGTATTCATTAATTTTGGTTTTAAATAGTTCTACTTTTATGAAATTAAAAACTGTTAAATTTATGTTAATAATATCTGTGGAATTGTTTATTTTGCAGAGTATCCACGTAGTGTGCATTGCAACATTGGCGCTATGGATACCTGCCGGCGTGCTTACAGGCTGGCAGTGGGTGCCACTTCTTATTTACGGTTATAGACCACATATCCCCCCTACACTTTCATTATTGGCTCCAATCGCTTCTGAGGCAAGTTGTTTAGATAAACATTAATGATATGTTATTGATAGTTTTACATAGAGAGAGTAGCGGGATTTATTTAATCTTTAAAAAATTCTTTCTTAACCATTCAACTTAGGCACGAATTTAATTCAGAACTAATAACATTATTAAATTCCAAAAAATACGAGTCAAAGTAATTTTAATATTTTATGAATTGAATTGAATATTGGGTTACATGGTAAGCACCGCATTTATTATTTTACCTGTGGCTTGTCAAAATCACTCTCGTTAGAAAATATTAAATTATGATATTTTAATAAGGAGAAGATCGTATATTTCCCACAGGATTTAAAAGTTGAAGTGTTATTGGGAAGGTTACACAGCGCGTAAAACCGATGGCCGCTGGAGCTTTTAGGTTCTGGATTGAAGACTATGGACCTACAAGCGGAGCGAAGTCCACCCACAAAGTGGATAGCCTTTGTTAAGGTCGTTAGATGACGCTGGATGCAGGCTACTTTCTAGCGATTTCCTTGATAATCTTTGGTGGAAGACTGCTTCCATCAAACCACTGGACACTGGTCCAGTAAGGGAAGTCTTACGGTTAAAGTATTGTTGATGATGATAAAAAAAAGAAAAAAAAAGTTGTAAGTCTATGCATACTTTTAGTAGGGCTACACTAAAGTTATTTCAATGTTTTAAGAGAAAAAAAGGAGAAAATTCAGAGTTTAGAAATATTACATTGGGGCTCTAAATAATTTCTATTTTATTCTTTAAATTACTGCCTAAAATATGGATTCTAGTAGAAGCTATTAATTTTTATTTATATGTGTATTCCAGGCTGCTACTAGCGTGCCAGTGTTATGTTATCTTTTGGGAGATGAAAGGTTACGGGCCGCATTGTTGGGGCGCATGCGCAAACACTACGGCCTACTTCGACCGGACCGTGCACAGCGGTACATCAGAGCATAATACTCTCAAACAAGAAAAATAAAAAAGGGGAGTAAAGAATAATAAACTATTGTTGAACTGTAAAACATATATCTGTTCATAGTGAATAAAAAGTTTTTACTCGGACAAATGTTTATAAACAGAATTACTAAAAATGATTCAGCGAGTGGAAAATGCTATTAACAGAGTTCCAGTTAAAATGTTTACATTATATTTTTCTAAGTTATGACGGTTACATGATTGAATAGGATCTTGCAGAAGGTATTGATTTCTCGTAGCATCTCGCGAACGTTTTTGTATCTCTTATATTAGTAATGACATGTAATGGATATTTTTTAATGAATCAAAGATTTGATTACTAAATAGTTTCAGAGTTACAAGTACATTTTGGTGAGTTCCGTTTGGTGCCCTAATGGTATATTGATGGTATGTCTTTCACGCTGTAATAACTGTTGTAAGTTTAGAGTTTTTCAGTAACTGGTCATTTCATTTTATTTGTAATAGTGATAATAATTTAACCGAATTAATTAGTTAAGTTAATTAGCATTTGTTAATGGTGTGATCTAGTGCTGCAATTAAAATCGATGTGTCGTACGGTGTGTTTTTTTTTCTATCTCTACTTATTTTAATAAGTAATTGTATATTTATCAGTTTTTTTGTGTTATTATGTAATATGTAACATAAATAATGTATTATTGAAATTATAATTGGAAACAGAAGATACGCTAAACAGAGCGTAAAATTTCTGGTTTCATTTTGTTGTAGTTTTGTAATGAAATATGAGAATCAGAAGCGCGCTGGATCGAATGGCTGGATGACGATGGCTCCATTTTCATAGAAGCTCTTGAGATTTACGCAGGCGCATTGCAGCCACACCGAGTTGTGTTTATATGACGTTTTATAAAGCAACAGGTTTATAAAAAATAAATTAAAAATGTACGGAAAACTAATTGAAACCGAAGATTGTTTCTGGGAAGGAGTATTTGATAACAGCAGCAAAAAAACATTGATAACCGGATGGGTTTTAACAGGTAAATATTGTAAATAAATTGTAATTGAAAAATGCGTAACACTTTAAAGAAAACAATTGTTCTTTGTAGTAGTATTTTTTTTTGTATTTGACACTCCTGTTTACTCTAAAAAAAAGTTATTTGTCAATAAAAATAAACACATTTTTTTAATTTGTTTCAGGGCGTGTAGCGTTCTTTTTAGTCATATGGTTAAATTTAAATTTGTGGTGCACAGCTTTAAGGAATAATCTCAAGTATCAAAATTTGGCAGCATTCACCACAATAATGAGTATTAGACGTGGATATAATTATATTTTTTACTTTTTGAGATACATGGAATATGATTGGTAGGTTTTTATTAATAATTATAGATTTAAATAGTTAATATTTTATAACCATAAAATTATATCACACAATTTAGCCACACTAGAATGCGTAGGCGCCTGCGGTTTAATTAATACACTCTGAATTATAGTAGTAACTGTGTAAATTGTTGTGTAGTAATAAATTAGCATGTATTTTGGGTACTTGAAGAACGTTTTAAAACCCATTTAATAGGGTTCACTGGTATATAATGGTATATATATATATATACTATTATATATATATAAATATATATATAAAAATATAAATATATATAGCTATTTGTATTTCAACTGAGACTTGAATCACATATATATCATCATATAATATTACTTCACAGCATTTCGCATTTAACTTTTATTGATAATTCAGAAATAAGTAGATTCATTTGTACATATTTTCAGGTACTTTGACATCCATAACTGCAGTACGTATGGTTTTTTGGATACGTTTTTAGGAGTATATGAGGTGGAAAGTCTCACGCATGTGTGCATTGAAAGATATGTAGTCGCCAAATATATAGCCAATGGTAAGTCGCAAGGGTTCATTTTTAAAATGATTTCACTAAATACCTCGACGTGCTATATTATAGTACATCATACCAAACTTGTCACTGTTATGTTTTTTTGTGCGTACAGGAAACAACAATTAATTTATATTTAATAGCTACCATATAGAATTAAAAATTTTATTGTATGCGGATCTAAGATTTCTGATTTTTGTTAACTTTGAAAGCTAGCGCGCTTGTGATACATATTTGGATATTTAAGTTAGTTTTACAAAGCGTAATATTTAATTATGTTTTATTTTGTTTTAAACATGCACTGTGTTTAAATCGTAATTGGGTTATTGTTTCCTTTATTTTATTTTATTTTTAGATGTTTATGTTTCAAAATTTTTTTAAGTGTTTGTTGGTAATCACAGGAAATTGTGGCTGGCTTGCAAAGTTCATAAAAAATAAAATTTTAGAAAATAACTACCCTCTAGGTAGCTTACTGCAGGACAAGAGATATAATTTTAGTATTGTAATATGAAGTCTTGCATGACTTTTATTTAATTGTAAATAATAAGTTCTTTTACTGCTTTATAACTACGAGGCGCACTGAGTGGCCGGCATGTGAAATATAAATTTATTTAAACCAAATAAATACTAAATTACACATAGGTAGAAATGGATGCCTGCTAGGAAAACGTCAAATACCTTGAATGTATTGGATTAATTTTAGTTCTAATAATGCATTATGTACTGTCAAGTTAATTCATAGTTCTTTTCCAGGGTGGCCGGTGAAAAAGTGGCATTATGTTTTGTACCAAGGCCTGTGTTTATTTTTTTCTCTGTTATATTCTCTATCACCTTCGTTTGGAATAGGCAGTTATGTCAAAGATTTCTCTTGTTTAACTTGCACGTATAACATGATTTTACCAGATACGTGGGAGAAGTACGTCGTGTTAACTATTTTTTTACTTCGCAGCGTGAAGCCTCTTTTCTTTATGTAAGTTGGTACCATACTTTGTTGTGCATACAGATAAAAAAACTCAAATTCTAGCCTTAAAGATTGTTGCAAAGTATTACAACGGTTTTTTTTAGAACAAATATGAATGCAGAAGTAAAAAAAAATAGTTTCTATTTGTACGAAAATATTACGCACTTATATTGTAATTTTAGGATGATAATGCGATTTTGGACTCAACAAATGGAAGGAAAATACGATGAAAAGAATGTTCCTTGGAAAGAAGTGCGCTTTGCTCATGTAAGTTTACCATTTTTAAAATTAGTATTGCCAAATAACATTTTACGTTGCATAAATTTTTAATGGCCTTATTTTTCAGATTGTAGACGTTATAACCACAGCGAGTATTATGTGTTGGATGCCTATTACCGTGATACGAGGTTTGGTTATAATTGCGGCTAACTTTCTGCAGATGGAATTAAACTTGGAGCCTTTTGCTAGTTATATTCGGTGGGCTATATGGATCGAATGGGTAAGTTACAAGTTTATTTATAGTCAGTTGTTCTAACTTAGGACGTATATCCTCGCAGTCTAAACAGGTATTTCAAATCAAAAAAATCTATGTCCTTTAAGCTAACTTACGTTGGATCTTATTACTTATTACGTAAATCAATTATACACTTTTAAATGGTCTTCCTATGCATATGTTTAATTAATATTTAATTTAGTTACATTTTTTGAAAATAATAAGTTAAATAAAATAAAGATCTAGTTGTTTTTTATCACCAAAAGTACTTGACTATCATAAATTAAAATATAAGTTGAAGAAAAAGAAATGAATATTCAAACGTTCTCAATTTTATAGTTTACTCCAGCAGTCATCACGCTGACTCTTCTTTACGTGGATCATCTCCTTCGTGCCAAGATGTTCGGGGTGGATAAAAAAGAAGAAGACGTGGTCAAAGTTTATGAAAAGGAATCTTAAGTTATTTGTTCCAAATCATATTTTTAATTAAAAAAAACAACTAAGTTAACTCAACATAACATTTATATTTTAATCACGTTAATCATACTCACAATCGATATGTACGTACATTTAAAGTAATGTAAAATTACCACTTGTTTGGAAAGAGCGTTGTAAATGAAGACATTTCATAATGTTCCTACTGGAGTATTTTTTACAATAATTTAATATAACATTACCAAAATTAAATATGATTCTTTTCGTACTGTCTAGCAAAGATGATAATATTATAATGCCTTAGTGCTGCATTGGTGCATTATATACTATTATTAATTTTAAAATGCTATCATATATGATTTATTAAGATTATATTTTGTGATATACATTCGATATATTTAATAATAACACATTACCATTATAAAAACAAGATATAATCTATATCTGATGGTACTTTTGCTGACTTGTCAGTATCATGAATAAAGGTTTCAATAAGTTTTGTACTTTGTTAGCCCAAGTTATTTATGTATTACAAAGTGGCACAAATTTGAGTTCGTTTCTTATAATTATTCGATAACTTTTATTTATCAACGTCGTAAATTCTGTTGTGTATGATAAATTGGGCTATTTAAAGTTCTATATGAATTTTTTATAAAGATATTATCCAGTACTGAACAATGTAATAAAGATAAATCATATTAATAAGAAAGAAATATTATTATTAATTATTATTTTAATTTAGTATTCTCAACTGTATCGATTTTATATTTGGTGTACGGGTTCAAAGGGTCTAAATAAGTTAATTATATTGTAAATAAGATTTTTTATCCTTAGATTGGTTACAGATTATAAGATGATTATAATTATTTTTGGTCCATAAAAGGCAATTACGAAATAGGCATTATATACATATGTACATGGAAGAAATAATGTATACGACAAAATAGAACAAACGTTTGAACGTGTTGACGAATTTTTCTTATACCAACGCTATAAGAGTTGTAATCACACTTATTAATTAAATATTTACTGTCTTCAATACTTCCTATTTACATTTTTTACTTTGCCATATTCAGAGCTAATATCTCAACATAAGCAAATTTATTTAATTATTTTTATAAATTTATTCTACATTTTATATTGTCTTATTTGTATAGAAAAAGAAAATTTTCATTATATTTTGAGAATAAAACATAAAACGAAAAATAAATTGCAAATCTCATAAAATGTATCATTCAATTAGTAGCATTATTTTGAAAGCCAAGTATTCAGTAAAATCATATAAGCTGTACGTAACGCACGTATCACACAGCTTTTGGTTTGTTTAATAAAACTCAATTTCTAAATATACCACTTTATGTAAGAGATATACATTAAATAAATGTTAACTTTTTACTTAATTATATTATTTCATTAATAAAGGATCTATTCTTGTATATTCTTATTAAAGATTACTTTAAAAAAATCACGTATAAATGCGTAAAGTGTTTTACTAAATAAATATCGATGTAAGGTTATGATTTACAAAAGTAGAGCTTGCAAGCGGGTGATTCGACATTATTATTGAATAGTGTAAATGGTTGAAAGATCGGTACAAAAAATGTTAATAATATTTAACAACAGTCATTGTGCTTTTCGATGGAACATCCAGTTTTGTGGCATTGCTTTTATTTTTTAAACGAATCGACTAGACAAATAGTTAACATTTTTAAGTTTATTTATATTATTTTAAATATATCACGTTTAGTACAATATACATCTTTTAAGAGTAAGTAAGTATATTTAGCATGGTGTATAATTATTCAATCTGCATTTCATTATGATCACCTAAATATAATTTACTGAAAAAAATTCAGTTTCCACATTTCTCTTCACAACTGCTTGTCACAGACACTCTCTACATTATCTTTGGAATGAGTATAATGATTATGTTGAAAGAGTTTAGCACATTCATCATCGTCGGCGTCACGATTCTCATCATAATCGTAGATTTCCTCACAAAAATATTCATCGGAATTTCTTACAACTGTAGTAGTATATACCCTGTTACTATAGGTATCCTCTGTGGATCCTGTGTAAGACGGCGTAGAGGGACTGTGGAACACGATTATTGGATAGTCGTATTTGGTCCCTCCGACAGGATCCTGCTATATTTCCTCCAAAACAGTTTCTTGGTTCCATCTTCTCCTGTTATTACCTTTTTCTAGTACTGGGATTAGGAATAGAATAAGTCCACTCAGCGATATTGCCCCGCCTGCTACATAAAAGCCCGGCGCATACGACTGGAGTTCGTCATACAGCCAACCTGAAAATATTAAATAAATCATTTAAATAATATTCAACGATGCGAAGAATTTACAAAAGCAACTTGCCTATAATATCTTTAAGATTAGAGAAATCGATTGTTAGTTTACTAAGCGCATATATACGTATAGAGATGGTTCTTTATGTATTATCACTGTACTGGAAACGATAATTTTATGTTTTCATCTACTGTCATTCCTTGTAATATTATTTACATTGACAACATTTTATTACCGCTCTACAATTACTATTATTTTATAGTTAGTTTATACTATTTCTATAAACCGTTAATACTCGGAGTAAGGTTGGATGTCTTACCCGCAAAAGGCGGTCCAATTAATGATGCAATTCCTTGAAATAACAATAGGAGTCCAAAGGCATTAGTTAATTTTTCGATGCCTAACAAGTCAACTAACACCACTGATGTCAATCCTACGTAAGCACCAATAGTGAAGCCAAACGTTGTCGCGTACAATGCCAGTCCCCAAAACTCCCAGCACGCCATCGCCAATGCCGTGCCTGTAAAATAAAATATACAAATTATTATCGAAATAGATACTTATATGGTACATGAACCCAAGTAACATTAATGAATATACTTACTAATGCCAGAGATGGTGAGACACAAGTTGTAAGCCAATAATCGATTTACCCATGGCTTATCGCTGATAAACCCAAGAATGATTCTTCCAATTAGGTTCGATGCTCCTATTATAGATATTAGGTAAGCTGAGTTGGTTACGCCTAACTGTTCACTCATAGGAACCGTGTATACATATGGGATATAAAAACCTATGCTAGTTAAAAAGTTAGAAAGTGAAAATATAATAAATATAGGATCAATCAGTAGAGACAAGTCTAGCATTTGCGATAAAGCGGCCTTTGATTCCTCTGAACACGGTAACCACCCACATCGCTGTACAGTTTTCTCTGGTGATTCTCTTAATTGAACTCTCTCTGGAGAAGTTCCTCTAAATTTAGCGAGACTTGTGACACTTCCCTGGTACAGAACATCTGGCCGCAGCATTATGCCACTACCGTGCCGCGAGCTAGATTGATGCCTTAAATCGTTAGGTTTGTTTAAGGCTGGCTGGGATAAGGTGAGTCTTGCGACGTCACCTTCATCGATTTTCCCATTTGCTCTTGCAACATTCTGAGAACTTAGCGACCGTTTCAGAGGAGATTTTTTTGATTTAATTAACATAGGTTCCGAGGCTGGTGTTTTAGGGGGTTCAGGAACCGCTTTGAACATCAGCCCTAAGGGCACACAATTAAGAATAAGAGCTCCGATAATAGCCATCGCGCCGCGCCAGCCGTAATTCGAGATTAGTGACGTGGTTATCGGTGCAAATAAGAAAGTTCCCAGACCAGATCCGCAAACCGCAATACCTGAAATTGAAAATTAATGGCATTTAGATAAATTAATTGGTACAATTATTTGCATTGATTGTTAATACATAAAGGATGAGTATTTTTTTAAATATATAATTTTCATTATTATTTTTATTAGTTTCGGGACCTCTGACACTTGCCATCTTAATCACAAGGCGGCAAACTTGAATAGGGTGAAAATGAAATGGTTTCGACAGACTGTAATAGGCATACATACATAAGACTTGGAAATTGTAATAAGTGGATGAACGTTAAATGCATTTCCCCTCGATTGTATTAGAAAACTAAATAAATAATTCATTAATTATAACGATGTTTTACCTGTTGCTAGACTTCTATACCGCTCAAACCATACGGTCACGCTGACAATTGCTGGCAAATAGATGAGACCGAAGCCAAATCCAGTTCCGACACCGATAGTGAAGATGAGTGTAAGTACGTTGTCAGCGAAAGCGGATGCGATTACACAGGCAGCCGACAGCAAGGCCCCGACTATCGTCACTCTTTGACATCCCCAACGATTCACGAACGAACTAGATATTGGACCTGAAAATAAAAATAAACTTCTGTTAATAATTTAAATATATCTAGAAATGTTATTATTTTTATAGTATAAACTAAGTCCAGAACGGATGGCCGTTGGGACCTTAAGTTTCTGGAGTCGAAACCGCGGACCGACAAGAGGCTCAACGCAAGCCGCTTCCATTCATGTGTGGGAAGCCTGCGTCCAGCTGTGGACGTCCTATAGCTGATTATGGAAAACAAGTCCTTTTTATACGTTCATTTCTCGGTTATCGAAATAATTACTAGCCTTCCTATCCACTATCCATACTATATAATAATATGTTAAACAATAAACACAACATAGTGTTATTTAATTAAATTATGCAGAACTGTGGTCAGGTAATCTGACCGCAACAAGAATGACGTTATAACACGTTGTGTGGTTTATTAATTGATTAAATAGATAGTTAGATGAGCTACTGCGGATGTCCTAAATTTCCCTCCTTATTACAATTTGATTTCTTATTTACATCACATAGTTAAAAAGGGAGTACACCTAGGTACATTACTATAGTCGAGCTCTTCCAAGTTAACTTTATTTAACTGGGTACGTAAAATTGTGCATTAAATCAAATGGTATTAATATTATATGTTTTGTTGCTTTAAGTTGAAGTATGTGTGTGTGTTATTGTATTTTGGTTTTTTAGTTACAGTGCACGACCACTATGACTTTACTACTAGTGAACAAGATGTAGGGTATGTATACATAGTTGATGTAAACTAACTGACAAATACATTGCAAGGTAGTTATATATAACGATCTTGAAAGAAATTCTCTGTTAAAATGAGTTATTATGTATTTTAGTAAAATTAAGATTCATTAAAATCACATCAATCACAGCTCTCAACGCAAGCGGTAGAACAAATATTAACAAAGTAATAAAATGAAGGGTGACAGAGTTTTCAGAGATAATATTTAAAAAGACGAAAAAGCTAAAAATAACAGCAAAGAATCTTCGGCTTTTGAAGTTTTAAAAATTAGGGTAATAATAAACATGAATTACCTTAATTTAAAATAATAGATCACCTTATAGTATTCATTAAACCTGGCCTGATTCGTAAGAATTGCATTCTTGCTATTAATGATAACATACCATATTATTCGGACTATATTATAAGAGACACTTACTTTCATTCAAAGGGTGAAGACATATTTTGTAAGTGTTCTATTATAACGATAAAGTTCAATAAATCATCCCTTTATGAATAGTGACATCAACGAGACGAGGGGTAGTACCGAGAGTAAAGACGCTGATTTTTTATATAGTGTGACTTTTACATTTTACAACTTTTTCTTTCGTTGATTTTCAGCCTTTGCTTACATTGGCTATAGAATATTAAAGGACATCTTGTTGTGTATATAAAATTTTAAGATTTATATGTGTCCAATTTCGTATTAATTTTGTTCAGGTCTCTTTGAAATCATATATTTAGTAAATCTTCTGGCTATATTTTATACTTGGAATTGAAGTGGAAGTAAATTATTAGTATCAATATAATAACTTGCTCAAAATTCGAATCGTTCAAAGTTCAAGATTAGAAGCAGATCCATAAATATAAAGTTGCATTGTTTATTCTTGAAGAATAAGAAACCCTAATGTTAAATTTAAAATATTATTATACAGGTATAAGCAAACAAGTTTTATTTAACACGTACCTGAGCTTAATGTGACACCGACAAGGATAGATACGATCCAAGCGGTCTTGCCTTTGCCCTCATCGAAGTAGGTCAGGAACTCTGCATAGAATACTCCGAACGAATACGTCATGCCATCAGCTGAAATTTAAGAAAGCCAAAATTAATTCACAATTAAGTACTTAAAATCTTTTAAAATGTCATATTACTGTTACAGTGCACAAATAATTTATAGATATGATGTCATTTTTAGTTTAGAATAAAATATAAAGAAATCCGCTTCCAATTCTTCGGCATGTCAATTCTGAACTGTGATTTAACAGAATATCATCAACAAATATTTCAAATGATTTTTGTTTTAAAAATTAAACCTGGTTTTATTATTATTACACTACTCTGGGTCGAAGTAACAAGATGTCATTATCACTTGTCAATTATGTGACAAAATTCGATATAACTAATCTATTTAACTATTGTTAAGAGATGTCGATTTATCTGTCGGTACTTTATCGCGAATGTGACAGTCCTGTAACGAAGTAGGCTAACATGATAGCACTACACCAAGGTAACAATGCTATATCAATAGTAACAGGCAGTAGTAGGTGACACGTGCCGACAGACAATAGACTCGAGCTATTTCACAGGAACAAAAGACTGTCAGCGTCAAAGGCTTGTTGAGACAAGAAATAAAATAGCGTTTGAGCATAGCTAATTGGCCGGCTCTGATTTACAACAATATTTCAGGAAAAGTTGTTACAAAAAGTTAACCTCCTTGCAGGATAGGAGAGAAAAGAAAAGATTTTTACTGGTCGATCCATACAATGATTGAAGGTGTTAAGAAGAATTATTCGACTGAATCTATTTAATATCAAATGAACATCTTGTTTGTAGTCTTCGCTTCAGTTTATTTATGCCCATTGCAAGGCATAGTAATAAAAGGATAATAATAGGTCTCTTCCATAGATACCTATATAGTAACGCCACGCTTGGCGAGCGGATTGGCGATCGCAGTGTGTATTACAGTACGAACAGGACGCTGCTGTCCAAATATGGCAATCTTATATAATTGATGTACAAAATGTGAATTGTATAGGATTGTATCCCGGAAATCGAACCCGCATCGTATGATCTCGAGTCTGAGCCCTCTACCGCTGAGCTACCACTGCTAACGACTGTTTCTAGTCACTTATTAAAATACCTTTAAAAATTAATTTCTAATTGATATTGTTATCGATTTTGTTATTACGTATCAAAAACCTATCGATGTTAATGTTAACAAATCATTCTATTTGCTACTTCTTATAATACTTGATAAATATGTGTTATGGAGCAGTACAACTATTGTAGAGGAGTAGAGGTACTCTCTGAAGGGAAAGTAATAAAAATGACTACGTAAGTTGTAGCAAAAAATGTATTTACTTTTACAAACTACAAAGATTTTTTTACCAATAAATAAAAATAATAAATAAGTATCGCTTAACATGTTTCTCTAATTTATATGGAAGCCTGTCAAATCTGCAAGCATTCCTTAAACATTAAATATAGAAATAATTTTAAAAAATGTGGTCAAGACATTTGCTACGTGTTATTTTGTTAAGCTTTAGTCGTGTCTGGTGAGTTGATATGTTTGGAAATAGCTTACGACTCATTTTTTTTTTGTCAACTAATTATTTCCTGGTATTAAAAACATTAAATTTATAAACAAACAATATATATATATAATAGTATAATTAAAAATAAAGCAAAATTTTATTAATGCAGGTAAACAGCTATTATTAAATAAATAAACATTTGAATAAATATACGATACGAATAATGCATTATGTAACTATTAAATTTTGTTTATTATATTGATATTGTGCAAAACGTATTTACATTTCTAGCGATGTTGGCATATCTCAATACGGTGATTAAAGCCGTATTAGCAGTCGATCAATCTGATTAAGTACAAGATAAGACTTAGATTGTCTCTCACAATCAGGCATCACTGACTAAATAATTTTGTTCATTAGAATTTAACACGAGTTCCTCAAAAAGATTATGTGTATGACAAGGATTTAGATCTTCTTTACATAAGTGTTCCGATGCTTACAATATTTGAATATGAATTAACAAAATATGTTGTCGAAGCTGTCTTTGAGTTGAGTAGTAAATATATTTAGCTATTATTATTTCATGTACAATATGTACATTAGTTTCTCCAAAATTTTATTATTTATGTATTTATTATTATAATTTTTCACTGTTATTGTAAATGTTTTGTGTAATATTATCTATATAAGCAGTTAGTAATACCTTAACTCTAGAGCGTACTTTTTTCCTTAAGTGTAAACTTTGAATTGACCTTCCGCTACTATTATATTATTAATATATAAACAGGTACTAAATGTAAGTCATACATGATCAATAAAATGATTTTTTTTTAAAATTCTAAATTCCTAAGAGAAGCAACTCACAGACTATACCACGGCCACGGAGAGGACTATGCTCGGGATTTCTCTACGAGATCGAATCAGGACGAAGAGATCCATGAAGGAAAGAAAGTTTAAGGGGCAGCGAGTAAGCTGTGTAGGGCAGTACATAGCGCGCAGATGCCAGTTCTGGAATCCACGGGTTGGCAAGCACAGCGTACGACGTTTACCCAAAAAGGGAATAAACATCTAATGGATACAGGCGTTATTTTGCGGAAGTCCATCCTAAGTAAGAAAAGGACCAAAATATAGCTACTTCCGCCAATGCAGTAGTAGTCGTGCAATAAAGTGTACCGCCTGCCAGCCCGCTGATAAATGCTATATAATGCAAAATAAAAGGATCAAGAGATGTAAATACACAATTTTATAGTATTTTAAATATTACAATGCTAGATTTTAATTCGGCTTCCAAGTCATAACTTAAAACAATCAAGGTTGTATGAAAAATAAAGTACTTAAATCAAGCGTTGGATACTTTGATTTGTAGGCCATACGGCAATTACACTATTTATTTTTAATTTCATATTCGATTCAATTATCGATTAATAAACGCTCACAACCGTGTCTTTACTAACGTTAAAGTCATTGTTTAACAATCGAGTTCAAAATATAAATTGGTATTCAAGTTATATCATTGGATTACTACTATCAATAAACCTGAATTAGCAATAGTTAAATAAGATAAACTAAGTTAAAATAACACCAATGTCACAAGTAAATCGACTGTAACGCTCTAGAATCACAAAATATTTCATTCCTATTTTTATAAATCAATAATTATAACATTTTTTTCAAGGTTACCAATCACGTGATGCCAGAAATCAGGCGGCGTGATTGGAAAAAAAATCTTTTTTACAGCATTTGAACATTATTTACTAGCTGTCCTGACTGACTTTGAACTGCGATAAGCTATAGGTCTGCCACATTCCAAAAGAAAAAAAAAACAATAAAACCGACATATGTATGTTATAAGACAAAATTGCATAATTTGTTATAAACAAATGCTAAAATTTTCCACAAGAACCTGCTATTTCTCTGATATATACATATAAATAATTAATAAATGTATAATATGTATGTGCAATGTATTCACATCAGTTCTGACCTTGATATTCATGTTACACTCAAGACATATGGATAAACTGCATTGTAAACAATTATTGAACTATACTCTCTGTAAATGTGTGCAAATGTAAACACCTTTGCTGACATAACTTGAAATATGATAAAATAAGTTATGTTTAATAATAAATGTTTCCTAGGAAGAATATATTATATCCGTGTTACTTTCAGAGAGATGTAGCAAAGTGTCACATACTTTTATAATTGGTTTTTGTTTTTCAAAACACAAATGTGGTAAACATGATCAATACAAGAATTAAAAATAAACAAGTAAGCTTAAATTTTGTCTTCAAAATCTTTACAAATCCTTCATGAGTGTGAGTGTACTATAGAATGGATAATAAATAAAGTTCTACAATAAATGTTATCCTTTGTTTCGTTGTTTTAAATCTAAAATGAAATGTACAATTTTGAATCTTATTAAAACATTTAAGAGTTTATTGTTGTTTGTTGGTTGAGCGAAATAAGTGGAATTTGGTTTGTTTACACATTTAAGCTATAATCAATTAAGCTGATTTTTCTTCGATCTTTTTTTAATTTCACTAGTTTGAGGATTGTTATTGTAAACTTTCTTTGAGGCAGTCTCATAAAAAAATAAAAAA
Source organism: Battus philenor (assembly GCF_028537555.1). NCBI lineage: Eukaryota > Metazoa > Arthropoda > Insecta > Lepidoptera > Papilionidae > Battus > Battus philenor. Next base: position 12,281,599 of record NW_027181682.1, read on the forward strand.
ATTGGAGTAAAGTTGAATGACGTCAATGGCCAAGGGATATCCCTAAAGCGACTGATCAGTTGTGGGGGGAAAGCTTAAGATATTCATAGCCGAAGCTGTTGCGTCGTCTCAGGTACAAACTAAATTTACATACGACCCATCACTTATCTGTAGTATACCGAAAAGTGAACAAAATTGAGCAGTTACGCAAGAATCATTACTCTTAAAAAATCCGTCGATGACTAACGCGCGATTCTCTCTCGACCACTGCAACATCGTGACTGAGAAATCCGCACGGTTAGTGATTCAAATATCACCCTCTCGTTTATTGCTTTTTGAAAAAAGTACCTATATGTACCGGATGATTGGTATTAGTCGTACAAACTTTAAATGGGTAAACGTTTAGTTTATTTGTCAGCAAGAAGTTTTAAAGCTTTTATACCTATTTTTCATCATTATGTATAGAGGGATCACTCTAGTAGATATTACATTATTTATTTTCTGGCTGTACAGAATTTGTAGGAACATAGTAAACAATTATTGAATTTAAGATGTAGGAATCTGAACAGTGAAAAGTTTTTTCTAACTGTATTATTGTTACATCATTTCTTATAATTAAAACAGCTAAAACAATGAACTGTTTCGAGTTTTTGAATGAAGTCTCTGTTCCTCAGATTTAAAATAAAACGATAACATTACGGCAGTTTAATGGTAAATTATGAATCACAGTACATTGCTTTCTATGAGGCAACACATACGTCCAGTGTCAAGACTGTGTCCTACAGTTAAATGATAACAGAGATAACAAGCGTGAGGTCCCGATGTCAAAGCAATGACGTTTATATATAGCAAAAATATTATTGACTTTCATTGTTGATAAGTTGACGCCAATAAGACGCCGACCATAAACCATAATAAGACGCCAACCATAAACATATACACATATTTGTCAAAGTCCAATAAAATATTAAGTAATTTTCGAAAATTAAAACTTTATGAATATCAATAATTGTTTTTATAGTACATGTTTGTAAAAAAATTTAGTTTAAAGTATTATATTTAATAATTAGCACCCAATCCCTAATGATAATAAATGTAAATAAAGAATTAATGGTATTTGTATGATTAAGACCTAAGTAGTAAGAATCTTATATCATTCACATTTTGTGAATTAATTGTATAGAATTGCCACTGCTTAAAAGTTTCCAGAAGGTTATCAGGAGCGTCCTCTGCATACCTTAATACCATACTGAAATCGCCAATCCACAAGCGAAGCGTGATGGTTATGGTATATCCCCCCATAGGTATCTTTGGGTGAGGCTTATGTCTTGCAGTTGGTGTGAAGAGAGAGTAAAGGGTAAATCATCACCGCTTAGAGTCTGCTAGAGTTTTTGTTCCGCGAGAGATTTGAATGTGTAGATGAAAGTTTTATATTTAGGTGACTATCTTTTTTATTATCGGGATAGTAAAAAAGATAGGTAGCAATCACTCCATGGCGTTAATATTGTATATTCTAGTAATAAAGCATGAAAATACATAGCCGGCATTCCTTATCGGTTTGTGACATTTTGTAAAAGCGCATACTTTTATAACAATGATAAAAAGTCATGCCATATTTGAAATTGAATAATGTCATTTGCTGTAATTCTTCAAGATTACAAAAGTAGCTCGTGTAGATTATTAACAAATAATAATAGATAGCATTTTATATATTTCATATTTAAATAAATACGTATGTATGTATTCATATGTACATATTTTTATGGCTGAAAAGAGAGAAGATATGTATGGTTATAGACAAATCCATCTATGGATATATATATATATATATATATATATAAATATTTATATATATGTAGGATCATATAAATTGAAGCTTGATTTTTTTAAAGAATTTTTTTTTTTTATATCATTTGTTGTTTAAGTAAATAATGGAAACAACATCCCCCTTTTTCGATATCTCGACTCATTGTTACAAAATTAACAAATGGCAATAATTCGTTAGTTCCAAGAAAATGAAAAATCTTAATGTTTCATAGATTTTAAAGTAGATATATAAATATATTAATGAGCCGACTTTCAATTCTACAAAAAATTATTAAGTAATTTTATTTCACGGCTGAACTGATTAATTAAAAACTGGAAAAAAATAGTTGAACTGTTTTTGCGTTATGTATGGTGTAACGAAAACGTTTATATAGTTACACTGTGGTATTCATCTTACCAAATATTCAATATATATAGCCTTGTAACATATATATGCGTGCCCGGTGAATTTAATTTTAAATAAATTCATTGAATTTATTATTACACATATAATTATGTTAATCAATATCCGTATTAATAATGTAGTGAAAACGATTTACTAAGTAAAGACATCGTAATTAACAGCGAAGGCGTAGTTCGTGACCCACCCTGCGTAATGGTTACGTTAGCGCAGTGGACAAGCAGTTTACCCATCACAGCTAGAACGCCAAGAGTAATGGATTCCATTCTCGTAATATTTGTGTTTCATAGTAATTATTTTTCAGTATGCGTGTGTTTTAAGTCGGTTGATTGTATGTACAATTTACAATCTAAGTACATGTTAACATTGTACTAGTTTTTTAAAATCATATTATTTATTTTACTTTACTTTGAATAACAACGCATGTGACGTGATGTGTGTTTTAGTATATTGATTTCATCTGATGTAACACTTTGCCGGCTGGTAGTGCGATGATGGAAACATGTGAGTGACCACGTGCACTTGTAAATGCAATATCATTATAATTATAATATTTAACCATATCTGTAATTATAATAATGATATTTAACCAATTAGTTGGTTCATTGGTTAATAATTCAGTTCGTTATACAGGGTGTCCGGTAATGAATGGATAACCTTGAAATGTCTTATAGTACAACTTATGTCCGTTTTGAAAAAAATACGAAACATAATATATAACAAGTAGTACCTATGATATATTTTTTTTTGGTTTCAATTTGTTTAAAAATAGCTGTTTTCATGTATGATCAACTCCTGATGTGTTTTTATTAATCCCCAATGATCAGAGACAGTTCAATTTAAAAAATGTTCCCATATTACAAATTTTGTTACTTAGTCAAATTTTCTCCTTTTCTACATTAATGGCAATAAGTCACTATTTATGGAAGATACATTTATGAATTATACCATTATAAAATCTACATGAAACCGACATTATTTTAAAATTATTGGCCACCCATACATTCATATATTTTTTTCATACCCAAGAGGTTTGAACTTCGCTTAAATAATATTTTTTGCATGTTTTTCAGAAATAAATTAATTTGCGAATTTTTTAAATAAAAACTGCAAAAGCTATTCATACTGTTAACTTTTTATCTATTAGCACAGTTAGTGTATAATAATAAAATAACAAAAAACCAATAGAAATCATTCATTTTTGGTCATAGTGTTCAAGACAGTAAAATAAGATAGAAAAAAATCGACTTTTCTTTAAAAAAAATATATTAAAGAGACTACTTGTGATATATTATGTTTCGTATTTTTTTTTAAAACGGACATAGGTTGTACTATAAGACATTTCAAGGTTATCCATTCATTACCAGACACCCTGTATAGTTATCTTTATAAATTGGAAAAAAAGTACAATTTCTTAACGGTAAAACTGATACTAACTTAGCATTCACTACAGTATATTCTTAATAAACACCTTCACTTTGGAAATCACTTTACTGACCATAACGCTCTGTAATAAATTATATTCTCGGCTAGTTATTTGATTATTCTGAATTTAAGGTAACTGATAATAATTTGGTTATTACAATGACTAATATCAAAATAATACTCATGCATTTGTGTTATATTTAGTATACAGAGTGATTGGTTATAGGTGTAAAGGAGTGAAGCTCATTTTCAACAAAAAGCTTCAATGCTCATATACCTCTTAAATTAGTTTTGGTATTGAAATGCGACAGACTGATAACTCCAAGCTGTACATATTCTGGACAGACAGATGGTGAACAACAATTGATTATAAAATGTAGTAACCCGATGTTTAAGAACGCTTTTGTTAATGTTATCATTACATTGTTACTTCTGAAACTATTCATTCTAAGATTAACTTTTAAACATATAACTAATCACCATGTAAATATTAAAAAAGAAACAAATATAGCAGTCTTTCCTCTTCTCTTTCAGCCGAGTCCTACTGCAAGGCATAGGCCCCTCCCAAAGATCGCCACGATTACTGATAGTGCGCTGCTCGGATCCAGCGACTTCCCGTGAGCTTAACTATGTCGTCGTTCCACCCAGGGCGGTTGGAACCCACGCCACGTATATCGGTTTTGTCGTCTCTCGAGAACCTTTCGGTCTCAATGGTCATTGGTTTCACAAACGATATGCCCCGCCCACTGCCCTTTCAGACTAGCAATTCTTCGGCAGCCTATTGCAGATCATCTCATTTCTGGTTTAGTCTCGCGCTGTAACTTTGAGCATAGCTCTCTCCATTGTTCTTTGGCAGACCTTGAGCGTTCTTATAAGGCCTACCGTAAGCGACCATGTCGGATCCATAAGTTATCACCAGCAACATAGTGGTCAAAAACCTTCGTTTGCAGGCAATGCGGGATTTTGGACCGGAAGATATTTCGAAGCTTTCCCCACTAGGCAAAGTGGATCAGGACTTACAAAGCTGGACGGTTTATCCCGGGTGTATTTTGTAACAGTCACCAATTTCGAGTCTTGCATCTCCGACTATTACTTTATTTTTAACAAATATTCGTAAATCACTTTATCGCACTTGCCGCTGTATAAAACAAAATACTTTCTGGGTAAATTATTACTGTTCTCTTGTATTTTAGGATTTGGGACCTTAGATTTTATAATTTAGAACAAAAAAATAATAGTTAGACGTATGTATGTTGTGTGTAATATATGCCATAAATCTCTATTTGAATTCTATTCGTAAATTGTCCTTGTCAAATATCTGTATCGAGATGAATATCCATCAATTGAAAACTCAATTGTGGTTTATGTAAGCACATTACTGTATTCCTAATTCAACGTAAACATTAATTTGATCGCCAGCGCAGTATGTAGAAATTAAACACGCGCACGTGTTTGTTATATTGAATATAGAACATGTTGTATGCAAATATATAGAATAAGCATAAATTGATATGAACATGGAATTTGTAGTTTCCGTAACTGTTGCAATTATACGATGTAATTACAATGAAGTTATACAAACAATGTAACAATAACAAGTACACTTAGTGGGTGTTTCATTATCGATCGTAAACCACAGTAATGATTCATCTGTTCGCTGTGTGATGACGCATTCAGCAATTATCATCGACAGAGTTTTACAAAAGGTTGTTCAACAAATCAACTTGATAAATATTTAACATTTTTCTTTCAAAAATTACTATTGAAAATTCTATTACATACAGGATGCAATTATTTATATAGGTTGTAATGATAATCAGAGAAAAACAAGTAAAGCAGGTTCTATTTACAAAAGAAAACTTATCTCTCACTTAAAAAAATAAATCTATAATATAGAGTATATAAATTTAAATCAAAATTTGAAATAGATGTAATCTTTATACAATTTAATTTTTTATCTATCTTTTAGACTGCAATATATAAAATCATTAGCGCAATTTAAACAAATTCAACATTTGAAAGGAAAATATTGCAGTATGTTATTTTGTCAATACCAAAATTATATAGACGTAGCCGATCATTTAATTTACATATAATGATATAATGACACAAAATGAAATGTCCTACTATTGAAATATTGCCTTTGCCTTTTACCTGTATTCTTCAGTTAAACTCAAAAAAAAGTTTTGACAGGAATTTGAACCGTTTGCCTTTCGTACAAATATACGAGTACAGTTATAGAATTAAAGAAAAATAATTGTATGTTCCCTCTAAGATTTTGACAACAGTCTTGTTATTCGTACTGTTGCAACAATGAAAATACCGTGAAATATTAATAACGCTCTGTCTAAAAATCAGTTGCTTTATAAAGTTATAACTTGAAAATGGAAACCGTAACATAGTATATTATGAGATTAGTTTTTCGCTTCACTTCCCCACGCCAACGGTGATACGCATTTATTTCATATCGATGGAATAAGTCATAAATAAAATTATATGTGTAGCGAAGACAAAATTTGTCCTTGGATATTGCCTGATATTGTATATTTGTCGCTTCGTCATGACATAGGGCCATCGCCAAGCACCTCAGTTTCTGCTACGACTTTTTTTTCAGGCTGTTCTATTTTGTGAAAGTTTTAAGGAGCCGTGAACAGTGGTGTTAAAACACGCATAATTACGAGTAGGTTACCGTTCTTTGGTCCTTTTCCCTCCACATTGCCGACAATTATTAGATTCTTCAGATTATCCGAGAAACTCTGTGCTATGTAGCTTCGATAGAGTATTCTACGCAAGCAGATTTTGGATAGTCGAAACTTTTTTCTAAGCTCTTCGAGGATAGACAAATTAGTGCGGCTTGCTGTCCACGGAATTTTTTACATTCTACGCCAACTCCGCATCTCGAATGCGAGACGTAAGCTTCCAGGTTTCGCACGCATACAGAAATATGAAAAAACACGGGCACGTGTTAGTTTCAATTTGGTGCTTCTGTGGATTCCCCTGTTTCTCCATAATTTCTCCAAACTTTTCACTGTAACTTAAAGACACATGCGCCCTTCGTCTTCATCAACACAATCTCCACTAAATGTTATAAGTGAAAAATAATATTTCATGTAAACGCAGTAATTTTTTTATAAAGTTCGCTTCAAAATGTACGTATTTAATTAATATGCTAGATATACTTGATATACATATAAGTATGTACTTAATATACCGTTCTTAGTAGTTTTTCGTTCTTTTGTATAAAGAAAAGTATTTTAATCCTGTAGTCAGGGAAAACATTGGTGAGCAGACGTTATTGTGTACCGGTTTGTATGAGACCGTAGCTATATAAGCTCATAGAGATGGGATGAATCATTTTAATTCTAAAGAAGAAAATTCAAACTTGGTAGAGCGTGAAGAACCTAACTATACCTATGTACACCTAACTCCACCTGCTCTTTTTCTCTATTTGAGAACCTTCCTCCCTGATGGTTGCACGAGGGATGTGTTATGCCCACGGCGAGCAATCTGTTTTGTATGTTCTTGTATGGATCTCCTAATTTCTGATTCGACCTTGCAGTTCAGTTTCAGGCGAAGTCTTCCTTGCTATCTGGGCGATCTTGAGCTTTTTTATAAAGCCCATTGTAAACGACTACGTCTCATATCCATAAGTCATCACCAGCAACACACACTAGTGAATGACTTTGTCAGACACCTTAGGACCTCACTGCTATTGTAACAATAATTGATTAAAGATCAAAGCTTACATACAGTGTGTAAATAAATAATTCCAAAAGTGTAAGCCTACAAACAAATATTTAATTCCAATATCTAATGCTGCGATTCTACGCGAACGATGATTAAATAATGTAACGGTCTAGACCAAGGCTCTCGAGGGAGTTTTCATGCATAATTATTACAAAGCAGTATAAAGTAAGCGCCATCTTAGTCTACACCCTCACGGAGAAAGATTTATGAGAAAAAAAATCTTAATCAACAATCTTAACTACAATGAGCCGTCGTCCAGTTACACCACTGCGAATATTAAACTTGAATTGAAAATAAGTATTTAAAATACGTACAGAGTGGTAGGTTATTGAGGTAAAAGCTTTAAACATATCCAAATATCAATGGTTTCAGCAATAAGAAATAACCTAACGATAATATAGTTAAAAAACGTATTCGAAATTCAAGTTATTGGGCTTCCGCATTCAATTACAAATAATAAATTAATTATAGAATGATGACATTTTACCGATTGTTTGGAAATAGGTATAAGAGTATTAAAGCATTTTGCTGTCAAATACTTTTAAAGTTTTGAAACCTATAATAAATCACAAACAATAAAAACAATTTGTAATGTATTCATTAAGATGTTATAATTAACAAATTGTTAATATTAACAATAAAGGATCTAGAATATCTTTTATCAGAAAATAAACTCTTGGTGTGTTACTAATATAAAACAAATGTCTTAAAATTAAACAATAACCCATTTGTACTTGTCTCGCAAATTGAAACAGCTGCAGCGTACTGCGTCTTAGGCAGCGACGAGATATTTGTAGGATAAATATCTCGTCGCTGCTTAAGACCGACCTAGTGTTTACCAGCGAGTAGCAGATTGACTCTATTACGTGAAATAAAACTTCAACCAACGAGATACGTAAAGAATTTACAAAGTAGAATAAAAGTTTTACTTGACTCATTAAATCAAGCATAATTTTTAAAACAGGAATGAGACTTTTCATTACTGATTGATAGTTAACGTATTTGTCTATTTTAGGATAGTCAATATGACGTTTATTAAATGTTGCTACCATAAGGGGCGACCACACTGCGATTTATACATTTGTTAATAAGCATTCCTAAAATATTTATTGTACCGTAAATTAAGAAGAATTAGAGCATTTGCCTTGCATAAATATACTCATTATTTCGGTTATAGGAAATTCATTACTGGACATCGACCTCCCTTATTCATTTCCAAAAGGACGTGTTCCAGCGATTTATAATAAGAAAGGATTTATATTAAGCCGAGGGACCCCATAGCCGCTTGCCTTTCTTAAAATTTATCTAGACAAGAGTATAATTAAATGTAAAATTTTTATAGTGAGAGGTTCTTCATAAAAAAATTGTTGTCAGCTCATACAAAATGACGTTAATTAGTTTCTAGTATATTTGATTCTCGTGAGTCTAGAAAGTTAAATATGCAGAGGAAATTATATTGTAAATAAAGACTTTGCAAGTGATAAAGAGAGTTAAAAAAACAATTTTAGTGACAATAAAAGGTTTGTCGTAAAGAATGTTAATTTATGCATATATACATTAGCATTACTTGTTGACACAGCGTAAACGAAGTTTGATTAGACACAGTAAGATAAAATCTTTCGTGGAAATAAAAAAATACGTCTTACATCAAGTTCACCGGTTGGTAATTTTCCTTTACTTGGTTTACCCGTGACCAACGATAGAGCTGAATATTGTACCTAATGATCAACTTCTCCACGCAAGAGCTTAACAAAATACTTTATTTTAAACACAGTTGCTTTATTTATTGTTATATGTTATCTATATTTGCCTTTAGAGGCATTTATTGTGGTGTTAAGAAAGAGTTCATAAAGGAATGTTTTAATAGCTTTCAATCAGTAATGAAATAGATATAAATTAAACCGCTGAAAAATGGTCCATTAACAACATTTTTCTTATAATATGTAGTATTATTTTATTCTTGAAATAGACTTTGGCCCTTGATAATACAGTTACGTATTACCAAAAGTTTGTTAAACAAATTTATATATTTTTTATTTAAACCTTCTTCCAATAATTCTCGGACAGACTGTACAAAATTTATTTACTTATCGAAGTCGATTGAACAAAATAGCGAAGTGCGGGCAAGTAAATTATTAAAAAAAGATGTTTATTTTTAGTACATTTTTACTACTGCTTACATCCAGATTATCTATATTCAGAAAAAAAAACCGACATGTCAATATTTATTAAAAGTATAAACAAGGACTTATTTATTCATATTGTAATACAATTTGAATCATTTACAATGACAAATTCTGTCATAAAGAGCTATCCTAATAATGCCCTGTTTTATAAAAAAAAAACAGAATTATTATTAATAAATTGTGCTGTCCTTTAACTTAAAGTACATTGCTACGGTGGTATCTCAAGTGCCCTGAGTAGCCCACAGCAAACTCAGTATCATTACATTTACATTATTGTAAATAACAAATAAATGAAGTTAAATTATAAGGGTCTCCATGGTGAAAAAATTTCATGGTGACCGTTTCCGAACTCATTAAATCACCCCTGTTTTTGTAGTTTTTTAGATGACTGCAAGAGAGAATACAGAGTTCTAGTTTGTTGCCATCAAAGTGCGCAGACGATTAATTTTTCAATAAATATTTTTTTATAAAATAGTTAAGAACAGATTTGTAAAAATAACATTAATTTTAACATCGATAAACAGTTTATAAGTGAACTGCGTCAAGATGCCTATTAATATGCTATTAGTGTCGCAGTCACCTCGTTCCATATATTATCTTAGTTATGCAATTTGCCCATGCACCGATACAGCTTTATATGTCTATTTATTTGTGTGTTTACAGTAATAATTTGATATCTCTGCAATATCATAAAATAAATACGCGGTTTTCTTAGATGCTTTTACATAATATTTTGTGAGCCCTTAGTATTGTCATGCCAGTTATGTCTCTGTAGAACAAGGCCATTACGAATTAAGCAGTCGGAACAAATTCAGGCCAACGATTGATAGACTATTCGATGTCTACTGTACTAGATATTGGCGTTGAAAACGATAACCTTTTTTTTAATTTAAAGGGCACTAAAAAATTGACAAGTGTTTGTTATGTTAGTTAAACTGTTAAAAAGGAGATCACGGAAGTTTTTAATTTTAAATACAAGTAATATATTTATTTATGAATGCAATATCTGCAGCATAGAGTGAATTAAGGCGGTTTTGGACTATAGTTAAAATTGTAATCTCCAATTAATCTACAACAAGGTCATTGATTGAATTAAATAGTATGACTGCTGCTCGTTAATGCGGAAAGAAAACTTTGAAAAAGCATGACATACCCTTGGATCCACATACAATCTAAAGGAAATGCCTCATCGAACGATCCGCGCCGAGAACATATGCTAGATTAAGGCCTAACTTTTCTTTATAGGCCAGACTTGCCATCGCGGCTGCCGATCTTTTGATATACACAGATGGCAGCAGCATAGGTGACAAGGTGCATGTGGCGTTCTGCTGTGCGTGGCGTCACACAGTTGTTCTCTGAGAAATTCAAGTTTAGCAGGTTCTGCTCTGTATAGCAGACGAAGCAGTTAGCTATAGCGGAAGAAACAGTGTATGGGGCAGTCATACTACGATACTGTGATACTGAGCAAGTTACAGTCCGCCAAGTTCCAAGCTGTCGCAAGACCAAAAACCTTCCATCGCTAAGCGTTGATAGTAATAGAGAATATTATAAAAACAAGAGAATAAGGGATGAATATCAAGTTGTATTAAGTGAGGGTGCACGCGGGGATAAAGAGAAATGAGAGGGCAGATTAGCTGGCCAAGGATGCGGCCTTAAAGACGATCTGAGTACTCAGAGTGCCCCATTTCATTCGTCAAGCGATAGCTATGGCTGGATAACCTTGACGAATGAAATAGTAGGCATGAGGAAGATGCGACGGCTTCGACAAACAGAAAGTTCTTCCGGGACCCGGGGTCAGCCTATTGCGCGCTTTGTTCAGTAGTTTTGGTCCAAACCATCACGGGGCACGAGTGATTTGATGAGTACCTACATAAGTTTAAGCTCAAGGAGCTCTCGTGCGTCTGTGACCTCGCGGTGGACCAGACCATGGTGCACGTCGTTACCTGCTGTCTCTTATATGGAGAGTAGAGAGTAGATTACGTAATTGAACTGGGGGGAAAAATATTAATGGCAACGTCGTCTCCTTTGTGGTAGACGTAGATTTGATGCATTTTTTACAGTTTTGTATTAAGGGTATTAGCGGTGTAATAAAATACAACAAAACAGAGTTAGAGTAAGTACCTGGGAACCTGTGATATTGCAAGATACGAGAAATTTAACACTAAGAAGATTTTTAAAATAAAATTGCCTTGTATAAAAATTTGAAATAAATACTAAATAAGAAAATTGAGAAGTTATAAAATATAAAATTGCAAGAAATTGGTAAAGGATGGAGGGCGATACGTTAATGAAATGTAAATAAAGCTATGAAAGTGAGAATAAGAGATATTTTAAAAGAGGAAGTACGTAATACAAAACAATTTTGAAAAAAAAATTGTCAAAAAACTTCCTTTTTGAGGAGATAAGTGTTTCGGTTATGTCAACTATACAAATATGGTAAAAGAAACTATACAATAGTAGGCACATAAATGAGAACTTTTGTTACAAAGCCGCGTTCAGAAATAAAGCAACACATTTTTAAGTTTAAAATAAAAAAAGTAAAAGGTAAAATAGATGTTCGGCTTTAAATATATATACTACCGCCAATAAATTAAATTTTAGATAAAATTAGTAATCATCACACCAGTAAGTTGACTCGTTTGCACTTTCAAACCGTTGTTTAAATGTTGTACAACATTATCTTATTCGTTAAATATTTGTATCCTGATATTTGGTTTCCAAAACATTATCACATATATTTACTTTGCTAACCAATGCGAAATAAGATTGATTTTTCCTACTCGTTTTTAATTACAGTGGGAACTTTTATTTTATCGCTTATAATAAAAAATATATACGTGGAAAAGCTAAAACTATTACGATAGAAAACGGAAAGAGTAGTAATAAAATAGTACTTACTGATTATATGTATCATGAAGGAAGCAAAGACGACCACCCAACCCCAACCACCGTCAGGGGGCGGCGGAAGGCTCTGAGAGCCCTCTCTCGAGTCCTGTGCCTGCACGTTGTTCCCATTCTTCGAGCTCTTTGTCACGCCGTGAGACATGGTCGATTGTTTCACAAAATTCTTTGTTCACGCCTACTCTCTTATAAGCTCGTTTCTTCTCAGTAAGGCAGTAGATATGATTTATTTTAGCGTTTACCTTAAGATAATGTAAATCATTGTGCTATTTCTCGTACACTTTATATAGAATATTGTCGATAAGATATGTCCGTTACAATCTATACGTTAATAGTATTAAATATTTCAAATATTGTTTACAAAATCAGATTTGAAATAGAGGCACTTTGTTTTGAAAGTCTGTATGAATTATTTAGCTATGGAAAGATTGAACAGGGAAGCGCTGGTGTTCATGGAAGGGAATGTTTCATAAGATAAAGCGACCGATGTCGTCTCTTTTATTTTTATTCTCATCTGTTATCGCAGACCATTCTGTTGATACTATACTATAACCTAGCGTGTTTCTGACATTTTTTATCTGTTTGTTTCCGGTTAATGTTTACTTTCAGCTCGCAATTTCGTCACGATATCTGTAATTAAATTTTATAAATTATTAATTTATAGAAAGTTTATTACAAAATGAATAACAATAGAGGCTAATTTATGTAAAGAATAATCATAGTTGCTTATGAACTCAAACTATCGGACAATCTTGAAACTAACTGAAAGATTCATTTGAATCATATGGGTTAGCATCATTTATATGATTATATGTCATCTAATTGATTGTTCCGATTTTTTTAAATAAAATGAAAATATATAATGAATTGGTAATGATGGTATTTTTCTAGGGCTACTAATTAGACGAACATCGCAAGATATTCAGAGATTAGCTCTAGAATTTAACAATATCAAGCTTTATTAATGCTTTCTTGTGCAATGCTGCTGTTTCTAGGCAAACCAAACTAATCTCAAGTAACGCGCGCATTTTGATCGATCACCGATAAACATGTCGATGATACAGATAGCACCGTTTCATAGTTCAAGTGATTTGTTCGATAAAGATAATGAATTCGTTACTATGTTATACTCTGTTATGAGAACTATTCACATCCGTTACCAAGGTATTTATTAGAATTTAGAAGTTTTCAGGCTACTCAACAATATATTTATTTATGAAAATCACTTGTATGTTTAGTATAAAACTGTCATTATTAATTTATTCGCCCTTGATTATGTTTGTGTCAATAAAAATAAAACCGATTACAAAAGAGATTAAGAAAGAACACACTAAGAAAAAATTAAGTCTGTAGGAAGCATGGTATTGTCAACAATGTGGCTGCCAGATGGGTGCATTGCTAGGGTGGCAGAGTGGGCAGCTCTACCTGCACTGGACAGTCTGTCCGATTTCACTCCGCGTAACGCGAAGTTAACAATATTTTAACGACCCCGCATCACAGTACAGTTAGTGTTATTTGCATAATACTTATATTCATATCTAAGTTCATTATATTGTTCTCTGGGCTATAAATTTATATAGATTCAACCGTGAGTAGGCTTTTTTTATTAATTCTCATTTGTATCGCTAGTGTCTTGGTTACAAAATCTTTTGTCGCTTTTACTAAGCGCAGACAGTTGGGAGAGGGTTGCCGCTATTTGATACAAATCCTTCTGCTAGGTGCGAGTCACGACAGCGTTTTGTCGTTATTTAAAATTCCTGGAATATCCAGGGAATCGAACTCGCGATCTACGATTGCAAGCGTCAGTCTTTTACCGCTAGAATACCACTGCTCATTTATTATCGACAAAGAAAAAGATTCTTTATTGTAACTGGAGTTAACAAACACTGAGGTGTTGTAACAAAAATAAAATTCCTTAGTTGATTTACGAGTATTGTTGTAATTTATAATTCACAGTACATTAATTTGGTATTGTGATTAGATGTGACCAATTTTTCTAACAATTGAAATCAAAATACTACCAATCTTTAAAATGTAGAGCGATTATTCGGTATAAAAAACTATAAAAAATATTAATGTTTCGTTTGAAGTACGAGCTTGTATTATTCTCTATCTGACGTTTCCCTGTTTTTGTTATGTATTTCACTTTCCTATCAGTGTTAGGTAATAATAAAGGTTATCAAATTGTGTCGTGAACAAAAATATAATTTGTAATTGAGTAAATTAAGAAGTAAAGATCGAGTACTTCAATATGTTTTAAGAAAACAATGTTGGAAGCAAAAAAATCTTAATATACGTTTATTGTATAGGAGGATCGATTATTGATGTAAAAGTTTTAAATAGGTAGTATATTGACTGCTGACAAAAGACCCGTCGCATTTATGTAGAAAAAAAATTAATGTAACATTTTTTCAATTAATCACTTTATGGATCCTGATTGGAAATAGGTGTAAAAGCTTCAAAGCTTTTTATTAACAAATGAGCTATAAATTTTGCCCTTTGAAGTTTTTATATCAATAACCAATCAACAGTTATAAAAAAGTTTAATAAAGGGATCGATAAACACGAACGAAAATCCAAAATTTTCTTTATTTAACCTTTAATTATTATTATATTATTAATGGTGATATAAAGAATTTACAAAATAATTACAAGATAATTACACATTATATAAATATTACAATACATTTACTGTATGCAACGTTTTATTGAACATTTATACGTATATCAATGTAAGTAAAATTATATGTGCTATATAAGAGTTCTGGCTTTGCTCGTGTCATAGCCACGTGATATTGTAAAATTTAAATAAGGATAATGTATATCTATGTAGTCTGTTGTATTAACTAAAGTTTTTGCAGAACGTAATTTTATTTCTTCTTTATATCGATAAGGATGTCAAATATACGACAGTAGCCTGAACCTAGCGTTTTAAATTTACTACTTATCAAGAACATAATTTAAAGTTAACGAGTTTAGTGGGGATGAAGGTATTAAAATGGTCTACGCTGTACTACCAGCACATTAAAAATATAGTGTGTGTTACGCAGATATTGTCAAATGGCTTTGTTGTATGTACACATTTACTACACATATTAAATTACAACGAAGTTTACAATACCTTGTTATCGTACATTATAAATGCAGATTGTCAACGCGTGATTTTATTTTTGTTTATAAATCGAATGTTTAAATTAACATTTGTTTTAAATATCAAATTACGTTTTTTATACTTAGAGTATACATGTGTATAACTAGATACATTTTTTTGCATGTAGATAACCGATAAACGGAAATATTATGAACAACATAAGTTATTCTGACAACGAAGGACAAACAAGAGAATGAAAGTCAATTCGCTCGTCGATTCATCGATACATTCATTGACGACCATGCCATCTAAATGAGCTAAATCTGTTGATACATAAATAGCGTAATAATAATGTTTAATTTAAATTGTTCTTTCACGTGATGACTCGGCGCGAGTCGAATAATGCCAACCCAGATGTCATCTGGATTGCAAGTAATGCTTGAATCAGCCAAACTTTGATGTGAAGGGAACCATTCGGTTATTGTGTGAGGAATAGAAACATAAATTTATATTTACTATCTTATCTACCCACATGTTTGATTTTTTTCTTACTATCTATTATAATAACATTTACAAAGGTCACAACATATATTACTTTTATTATTCGTGTCACAAAACCGTAGTATACTCGCGAATCTGGCGCCAAAAATGAGATTTGGCGACGCCTGCGTTGGTGTTTACATATTTTGTACACAAAACAATAAAATATCTTTATGATTAAAGAACACTTACATCTTTGAAACGGTTTTTTTTTGTGTCCACGGATGTTTTGTTTACATAGGTAGGTGCGAATGACACGACAAAATATGAGTTTTAAATTGTGGCAGGTCTATATCGTATGTTGCACTATGCGGGAGCGCAGTGCGGAATGCGTTCAAGACCGCTGGGGCGTACGTACACGCGCGCGACCGCCCCCGTACTGACAGCAGAAATAGTGGATAAGTCAGAAAACCGACGTCGCACGGACAAAAAATACGTTCGCAAACATTTTCTACCGTTGCAGAAATACGCAATGGCCAATGTACATCGTCATTGCGTTTTGTAATTTTTTAACTTTACTTTTCTTCTTTAAAAGTAGTTATTGGTTAATTAAAAGCGAAATATCTCTTTAAACACTTGTATCAAATTTAACAGCTAAAAACAGTTGCTTTTGCGTTAGGACCTCTGGAAGTTTTGTCAGATTTTGAAGGCCTTTCACAAACGAATGAAAGAATATTAAGGTATTTGTAGTTGGCAAAAATTTAAAATTTTATACATTTTAAAAACCTTAGTTGGTATTCTGTAATTAAAATAATTATTACGGAGATCATAAATTTTATTAGGTCAATAGCTTTAAAGGTACAATTTGTGTATCACACATATTGTACCTTTAAATAACATCATTAACAAATAGTATAAAACCATTTACTATTTTAGCAATGTGTACGTCATAAATATTTTTATGCCTCTTTGGAAGGCTTAGGTTATTTAATCGCACGTTACACTGTCTAGTCTACTGTCTAGTAGACAGAGGAGGCTGCGTGAATGCTTTATTATTCTATTCCAACCGACCTAGCCTATGTATTTTTATAAATTTTTCAAATAACGCTTTCTTCGTATCTAAAACGGCAATATGACTTTCAATATAAATATATTTTTTGTTAGTTTTTTGTAATCCAGATATGGTATAACGGTTGTTTTATAAAAAATAGTTGATCAAATACAAACTGTGCAACTCTGAGGTTTATAAACAATATTGCTTTTCTATTAGGTACGGCATTCGTTACAAAAGTTCAGACGTTCCGCTTAGTAAATTGCCAACGACAATATAGAAGCAAATTTGCAATTTTAAATAAAGTTGTATTAGACGGTTAATGTAAATGTCGTTGTTGATTATAAGAGTTGGATGATGGTTTTTAATGTTAAACTATTCCATTTTTTTATTGTTTGCTGTATATTCCTTTTGTAGATATGCGTATCCTTATTTTACACAAAACAAGAGTAATCGATAATCATCATTTAGGAAAAATATATATCCCTGAATTTTCTTTGTTAAAAACATAATGAAAATAAATAGCTGTTTGAGTGTAATTGCGGGAAACCAAAATATTTTCGCAGCCGGACATAGAACTCTCTTTGTTTAACATCAACAAAGTGAACGTTTTCCAAAAATAATGCATCGCGCAGTCAGCCGTTAATTCGTTGGAATATGTATTTACATAATTAGATGCAAATATAATAAATGAATTTAGCTCTTACATTGTTTTTTATTTTTTTTTATTAACTTTGATTTTTTTTGTTAATCACGTGATATTTTATTATCATGTGTAATATGATGTATAATTTTATAATAACTTGTGTGTCACGGAGTGTGTCTGCGCATTATATAACTAGTTTAATCTTAATTTGTAGGTCATGTATGGGTCGATAGCATAGAACAAAGAATCGGAAATCGTCGGAATTTATCAGCCGCCGAGGTGATAAGGACGCAAGTTATGTAAATCGTTTCCCTTGCATTTCGTCTTACGGTTTTTTGTTTCGAATTTAACAAAGAAACTAAAAGTAATACGGGACATTATTATAAATAATTCTAGCATGTATTGTAAAATCTATATATTTTTTTTTATTATTGGTTCGCAAAATATTCTTAATAAATAAAGTAGTGAAATTAATTAAGTTAGTATTATCACTATCGTGTCAAAGATCAATAGACGTCCTTTGCAAGGCAAATGCCTCTTCCACTGATCGCCGATGACCTTTTGCTACACGCTTCCAGCTACTCCTCGCGACCTTCACTGTCGTCGGTCCACATAGTAGGGTGCCTGCCCACGCTAAGTCTACCGGCTCATGGTCATCACACGAGAACCTTCCGACCTCAACGACTCAATGCACGAGTGAAGTGCCCCCCTCTTCAGACGGACAATTCTTTGTGCATCGTCGGTGTGATATGATTCGTTGGTGATCGTGATTCTTCGGCGGATTTCGACATTACTAACATGATTTCGTAGCGAAGCTTCTATAGAATTATTGTTATTGTATATTTATTTAATTATAAATACTAATAATGCACTTTTCATAAAAGTACGCCATGATGTATTTTATTTTCAGCACTGTTGTGCCCGAGGTTGCTTCTTTTGGACAACAATAGGAAACAAAAAGAAATCTTTTATTATAGTAATAGAGTAATTTTTTTTAAGTCTTAATAACTTCCCCGGTCATTGAAAATAAAAGAAGTATTAGCTAAACAAGTAGATTCAAATTTTCAACCTGTTAGGAATGTATTTTGGTTTTGTATCAAGTAACAAGACGTTAAAAACAACAGGACATATGTCAAAATACATTACGTTGTACGAGAAGCCAACAAACGATTTACATATCCTTGTTAGTATCGTTTTGTTTGTACATGACTGTAGCATTATTACAAGAGCTATTGACCGCCAGTGGTCTATTAAAATAAACTGGGTTACAGGGCTACTGTTTATCGGCAACCCGTATACCTATTAGTATGAATAATTAACTTTTTAAAATATTTTTTACTACTTCATTGTATTATTCTCGGATAGCTCGCCAGTTACTTTGTTTTGTCTTTTCATAAATAAACAACATATTTAAAATTTAATATATTATCATAATGGTAATTCCATTAAAATCCATTCTATTATATCTACATAATATTTAGATATTTAATTGTTTTCATTGATTTCTTTTATAATCACTTTATCAAATCATTTACATAACATCAGCTCGTCAGTCAAATTATCAACACATCTGTAGATAATGTGGCTATATTAAAAACCAAATTTTAACTAAATAATAGATAACAGATAATATAATAAATCCACGTTTATAGTGTATATATGTATGGTGTTCAAAGTATAAAATTACAACAGGGAATCGCGCATCCGATAAGAGGGAAAACCTTGAATTTTTAAATAATTTCTATTTCCATTTTCTGAGGTTATCACGTAAGGTTATCCTTGTAAGGAGTTTACATTAAGGCAAACAATTGACGATAAAAACGATGATGAAATCTTTAAATTAATCGCCTTTTGACTCAATGCAAAACATGTAGAATGCACGAAACGAAAAATATTGAGGTGAATGATATCATTTACACCCACATTTTGTTTGCAATGTTTCCTTTGTTACATGTCAACGTCACGTGTTTTAATATATGTATTAACATAACAATGTAGATGATTAGTAATAAGAAAATCATTTAATTTAATTAATACACCGGGCTTGTTTTGACATTTTAAAAAATTTACGTAGTATTTATACTTTTACGTGGCCATACATATGATATATGTGACGATGTCTCTAAAAGTTATATAACTTATAATATTTACTTTTAATTATCATTTCAGCCGTAGCACGTTCACTGTTAGGGCTGGGTTTCCAATTCCATCATTAAATTTGCAAAGGATCGGTTGGAAGCGTCTTCTTATGACCTTCACAAGTTCGTCTGACGGCCTAGTGCGTGGACGTCCCACACGGCGCTCACCAGTCTGTGGTCTCCATTCTAAAACCTTACGGGCCCAGCAGCTATTTTCCTACTTTGCTTACTGTTATTTCGCTTTGCCAATCCTTTGAGCTATCTCGGATACTTTCGTTCATCTACGGATCGCCTCATTCCTGATTCAATAATATACTTTTAATAAAAAATTTGACTGTAACAACATGCTTTACTTTTTCGAAAGAAGGATAAACATTTTTATTTAAAAGTTATTTTAAAGTATAATACGATAATTAGAAAGAATGCTCAACTCCTTTTACGAGTTACGAAACAATATTTTTTTTTGGCTTCAAATAAGAAAAACCAAATAAAAATCTCAATACATAGACATAGAAGTAGTGAAGTAGTAGTTTATGATTCAGATTTAACTGTACTTAAAGATTTCAACCTTAAACAGATTTCCTAGAAAATGATATTGGTTACACGCCGTGACTTTTAACAATTTGTCCTCAATTTGATGATCGTTTATCGAAAGGACATGAGGCCAAGCGGGTAGAGGTCGACTTGTCGATAAATATTCAACTTATAATGCGAACATGCCTTATTAAAGGACATATTAAGTAAACGGACACACAGTTGGCAAATTAATTATAAAATCTTTACATTGCGTAATTCTTTAATTTATCTGTTAAGAGTTAATATAATTAAAACTTTAAGCATCCAAGCGACTTGGCAAGTGGCAGTAGCAGTGGGCATGCCATATGGCAGATAGCCACTGGTTCTTTAAGGTACTGGAGCGGAGACCACAGATCGGCATACGTAGAGTGGAAGTCCATCCAGGTGGATAAACAACCTCGTTAAGGTCAACGGAAGACGCTAGTTGCAAGCTCCTTCTAATCGGTTCTTTTCGAAATCTAGGAGGAAGACTTATCCATACCAAAATCATGATGATTGTAAAGATTTTAGTAATGCCACCACTATCCATTAATAATTTAAAAAATAATAATTGCAAAGCACGTTCGAAAAACGAATTAAATGTTTTAAGACTACGAATTGATTGAGTTTTGTTCATATGAATGTAATTTGAGTAAATTTTACTAAAACTAAAACTAAAACCTATTACATAAAAAGTGAACTATTGAAAGAAATTATTTTGGAACTAAATTAATCGCGAAAATCTCTTTATGAATAAATAATACCACTTCTTTGATTATCTCAAATACTTATAAGTTGTATAACCCTTCCGTTCACAGATAAAATAATTCTCCAATTGAGATCTCATCTTAAGAATCTGCGCCCAACGAATTCCAGCCTTGTTAATGGAGTCTGATTAGTTTACTTCCGCTTTTTATAAAGCTTCATCGTTACTCATATCATTGCGTGTGTTTATATACATTTTATACTACGCAACATATATCGTATTTTTATATCGTTTTATAATTATATAATTGCTATTTGATAATTTGATTTTGTTGTTTGGGTTACCAAGACATCATTGTACATTGATGAGCATTATTAATAATTTTTTGTGAGCACTGAATTTATTTTGTCTCTCTAGAGATATACGATGAAATGTCTCATTAGCATAATAATTTCATAGGCTATGACTTAATTCTTGGGCAATCCAGTAGAGCAAGATGGAATTTTGTGACTTTTGTCTTGTTCATACAAATTGCACCGAGTTCTAAATAAAAAATCTTCTTGATTACTAAATAGTAGCGGCATTCATCTTAAAAAAAAGACATACATAACAATAATTCACAGTGTACTCATAAAATATGTGTCATCTAAATGTTAAAACAAAATTATCCGGTTGCATGTAAAAAGTATTTTATAGCGAGTACTTTTTTTGAGTTACCTGTGTTATTTACAAATTACCATTTTGTGTCAGTTGTGGGCAAAGCGATATTCATCCGAACAACATTGACATAATTTAAATGGGTGAGTCAAAAAAAACCACGTCTCAATTTTACTAGGGTTGCCTAAAATTTTTTTATAGATACACCATATAGGGACGTTATTATCGAGGACGTAAGTGTTTATACTTTAATAAAATTATAGTGTCGAGAATTATGAAAAATACAAGAAGACTGACTATATTTATAAATTTTATTATAATTACCTTAAAAATGTGAATATTTTTAAGTACCTGATTGTACGCGAGGAGTCCAAAACTAAAAAAGGGTTGTAGGGCGGAAGAACAGAAAAAGAAGACGTTATATGAAACGTCAGCCTATTGTGTGGATTCGAAATACAAAATCATACAATTTAGCTTGAAACATAGAGCTTGTCACGGTTATTTTGAAGTTGAATTGTGGTGATTGGGACTTTCAACACCCCTGATTGGGTTATCGTAAGAGAGAAAATTCACAGTTTTTGTATAAGGTTTAAAGAATGTCTGCATTTTGGAGAGTGGCGCAGTGTAATTATAATACATCGAATAACACCATCTTTTTTTTTCACCGCACAACAGACGCACGGATTCACGACAACCGTATACGGTTAAATTACTTGAACCCGCACTAAGCTTTTTGCTAATACTTTTATAGTTCGAACAACCAAGGAATGAAACAACCTGTGGGCGTCATTGTTTTCAGTCAATTATAACCTAGAAATCTTCAAGACAAGAGTGAATAGGTTTCTTCTAAGCAAGTATGTACCGTCGTAGACCTCGTCATCGCTTAATATGAGGCGACACAAAAGTCAAATGCTTCGCCTAGAATGGATAAAAATAAAACATAAAAATTGTTCACACAGGGTTTTTTTTTAAATCGATTCACAAACCTGATGTACAGTAGCAAAATAATTAGCAGCGATGTCTTTTAACTTACTTTTACGATTATTATCAACTTCTTGATGTGATTACAACATGCTGAAAAATGTTTTCACTGAGTCCACCAAATTATGAATAAGTCTTCATTCCGTGCGGATATTCGCCAAGCGTGTTCAGTATGTATTGCTATATATTATTCGCTTTGAAGGGGGGAATGTATATAGCACATTTGCTGTCAATTAATATTTGAGAAAAAATAAATAACGTTATGCGTTTTCATTATTTATATTCTGCGTATTAAAAATCGCTATTGTTTACTATTCGTCCCTGTAGACTTAGCAATACGTAAGAAGTTATTGGCCTGTCGCATTCCAAAAAAGAAAAAAAAAGTAACATATTTCAGAGTGATCACTTTTTACAGCGATGTTGATGGAACTATGTGTAAAAACTTTTTGCTAACAAATGAGCTGCTCGATACATTCACCACTTAATCCGTTCTTTTGTTTCTTTTATTGTTTTTAGACAATGATAAAAGATGATAAATTTATATAATTTAGAGAAGTGTGCGCCTGATAGTAATGGAACTTACGAACTACGAGTGCAAGGCGCAGTACATAACCATCAGTGTTGGCCATAGCCCTTAACGTTTGACATCACTGAATATTCTTAGTTTATACTAGGTATTAAATTTTTATTATACTTATTAATGAATCGCTCTTTATTTAAAGAATATAGCAGAATTCACAGAAACTGCCAATTTAGATTATTTGTTGACGCAGACGTTATATACAAATAATCAGATATTGTAGTCTCATCTACGATATCATGAGTTTTTACATTAGATTTGTAGCTGTAACGATAAAGTGAGAATATTGTTTTATAGCTGTGTACGTGATTTGTACAACCCTGTGGTGCTTATGGGCACAGCAGTAACATGATTATGAGCGGCTGATTGGTTTCAGCGCACTTGTCAGACTAGCGTAAATTGTTCACTGAGTTTAAAAGTAATTTGTTAGCTATCTACGTGTTATACTTTATTGAGTTATTCAGCGTTCTATCAATTGTAAATAAAACGTTTTGAAATACCGGCTTTAAGGATTTTAGCATATTCTTAAACAATCGGTTACGGTTGTTTTGTGTTTTGAGCATAGCATCAAAACATCCTATTGCTATAAAATGCAAATGATTTATATGGATTATGGTTATATGCTTTATTAACACAACAATACCGGCCAATGCCGGTCCAATATTTTATTGTTGAAATTTGAGAGAAACAACAAAAACCTGTGCAATGACGCACAACAATAATTGCTTAAACGTATATTACTGTTTTTAAAAAGACCACAACATAAAAGACCATTTCAAAAATTAGGCAAATATTTTAATACTTTATTTAGTAACATTTACGTAATATTTATTATTTTGTTTACTATGTGTATATATCATCATTTATCAGCAAAGCTTTAAAACAACATCCATTTACAATCGATCTGTATAAAGTCATCACTTTAAAATATGTTCCAATAAATTTTTTCTTTTGCAACGCGTCAGGATAATAATTTATCGAAGTAAAAAGTCATGCACGGCCGGATAGTAAACAATTCTTATTTCAAATATGTGGTAATCTGAGACTTAAGTAAATGCATGGTGTTGTATGTCTACAATATAAGGTTTTTTAATAAATATGTACAAAAAATATATTTTTTTCCTGTTTTCTCCTGCATTGTAGTGTACTTTTCTGCAAGATATATATATTTTATAAAGTATGTAAAAGTCATGCAATTAAGGGTTAAAATATATTTCCATTACGTTATTTATTATTTCTTGAACGATAATTTTTTGGATCATACAATAATTGACTGCAAATTAGCTTTATATTTAAACGTACAAAGCTTTTATACAATTACCCTGGATAATTGAAGCTGAATGTAAAGAAGAAAGATCGATTTTGGAACTAGCTGTTTCTTAACATTTAATATACATTTATATATATATATATATATATATATATATATATATATATATATATATATATATATATATAAATATGTATACATTGAGAAACTGTTATTAATTAATTCCTAAAAAAGGTAAACGATGCGCGGTGTTTATCAAAATTTTGGTGCATCTTACATTTCTTTCTTCTATTTTTTTGTAGATTTATAAAAATTTCTCTTTTCCTCCATGGGAAAATAATTTATATCCTAAAGGTTTGATGGTATGAAGTATATTTCGTCTATCGATTTCAGAAGATGATTCGTCATAAAATGTGTGTTACTATGTCGTAAAATATCCAATATTTATTATACTTGTATCTTGAATTGTGTTTATGAGGTTCTATCACTGTATACTTGTAAACTGACATTAATTTTGGAATTTCTTTTTTTTGTTCAGTGAGACGAATGCAGTACTTTGTTAATACGAAGGTAATTATTGATTTTTTGGTATTTACAGATTCCGTACTCTAGCGCAGAAAGTGCTAAACGTAATCCTCGTTTTAAACAATTAAGTTCGAAGATTCCCTCGGGGTCGCCAGCTCGGACCGTTACCTAGATTATATAGGATTAGTAGGCAGCTTTACCCTTATGTCGCTTGGATGGTCAAACGAGATGTGCCTGGACTCAAAAACTCTCGAAAGCCGAAAGAAACCTCAACTTAGTCCTCCGTCCAACACAAGGGCGCTCGAGACGGTTTAGCCTCGACTTAGTCGGTTGCTATTGCCAAGCTTTTGTTACTACTACTTTGGAAAGTATTAGCATTGGGAGAAGAACTCGCAGAAGAGACTCCAGCAATGCGTCTATCTGATTAGAGAATACCTGCCCCGTTCATGGTAGTTTCTCTAATATCCGTTCACCTGTTCAAAGTGAGGCGGTTGTGTGCTTTTAAGCATTAGAAAAGTCCAGAAAGTGTCTCGGTTTCAGGTCGGAGTGGGGTTTGAAAGGCCCCCGAGTGATTGGTTAGTAGGTAACATGCTTTTACAGGATTTGAGATTTAAAATGTTCTTCGTTATATATTTTAACTGTGTCAAGATGATTTAAATTTTGTTTATTATTAAAATTTGTATATTTAAAATCTCTTTTATTACTTATTTTTTTTGAAGAACAATAAATGTTTGGAGAAAATGGTACTAGAAAAGAGTAGAAAACTAACTTTTTGCAGGGCACACGTAATATTATTCGTGATTGTAATAATGTAGATGTTATCATATTTCGAGTGATAAGTCAAGAAGCAATCATTTTCTGTTATTGTCTGCAACATAGAATTGTGTGTGCTGTATGTCATTTAAATTCAACCATTCAGGCTCTTTAATTTTTAGATAGTAATACGATAGTGTATAGTAGTTTCGTTTCATTCAAATGTTGTTCAAAGAATTAAGTAATGTTTAATTATTATATTATATGTTATACATTCATAGGAATAAAACTACCATACGAAAAGTTATGATTAACATAATGTGTATATTAAAATAATTTGAAATAATGGAATATAAATTACTTTTTATTACAGAGTAAGTGCTAAATATATATCGTAAACATACAGCATATAGAATCATTCAAACAGGTGTTTTTTTTACAAACGTTACTGAATAAGATTAAGGGTGCTACAAAATTATCAATACTCACCTCTCCTATCGCTGTAGACTATGTAATTACCTCCGGTTATGAATAAGGAATTAAAAACGTCAAAATCACTAAATCAATGTACACTTTTGTTTTGATTTTACCTGAAAAGAAATAAACATCTTCTGCGTTTCGTTTTAATATGTTTTATTTTAAATTATCTCATGATTTACTATAAATTTAGTGTTATTTTTTCGTTATTTAAATGTAAGGAACATGTTGGTTAGGCCGATATAGGTTAGGTGTGATGTGAGACCGAACGCAAAGCGCTTTGGGCAGCCGGCGGCGGGCGACTAAGTGCGCCAAGGCGGGCGGCCGCGGCACGGACCTATTCCGCTCCGTACTGTCACGTTCCTTAGTTCCCCGTCTCATCCACTTATGGTTATACTTCAGGTACGAATGAAACAACAACACGAGAATTCATTTAGCAGCCGCGACGAGCCACGCAACTCGGCACATGCATATTACTAGAATAATGGTAGTCACGTTAAATCACCCTTTGATATGTAAATTGATTAAAGTTTACTTTCCCGATCATGCGTTTGTTGTTATATATGTATATTACAGAACAATTTTAATAACCTTTTTGTGTTTGTTTATGAAAAAAAAAAACAAATATTGGCCTATGTACAAGTAAAATACTTGTATGTAATATATTTATATATAATAGTAATGTATTTTAATTTCCCTATAGGGATCATTAACAAATTTTAAAAAATGTTGGCATGTGTAAAAGTAACTGGTCTGAACCTCTGAACTGCGTCTGTTGTTATATTTTTAAGTTACAGAGTATTTATGATTACTTTTTTTTGTGTATATTATGAAATAAAAAAAATGGCATTCTACCAATAATTGGTCTAAACTGCCTTTACTTTTACGCTCCGATATTACACAGGAATTTTGTGTTTGACCAAAAAAACCAGTGTTGACATTTGTACAAGTACAAATCTGTACCCGATTTATACCCATTTTATATCTTTTTAATTTTTGGTACAAGAATATTACAACTAATTTTAAAACTATATTAACATATGCAAATATCTTCGTTCAAATAACGCAGACAATAATAAAGGAAAAATAATATGCGGTAAATAATAAACGCAATTAGAAATATTTATAGGATTGAAAGTGAATCGTTTATTTGCTCATTTAATATATGAAATATCGGTTATATAATTAAGTTTAAAATAATATTTAATATATAAACAAATCTTAACAAATTTTATAACAAATTTTACCTTTTATAAACACAATCAAATAATAACACGATTTACCTCAGGAACGTGTTTCCAACGTAAGAATATCTTTCACATTTCTATAAGTAGTTAAGGTTGAGTAGAGACCCTTGTCTCTTCACATGTTCGTTACATTATACAGTTAGTATATTTTTATTTTTTGCGAAGGCCTATGTTTTTAATCTTTATCATTCTTAGAAAAGAACTGAAGAAGATTAAAAATGTTTTGATATGAAGATAACATATTAATTTTAACGAACTTATGTATATCAGTGCCAATGAATTATTCCTGCACTTTTATGCGAAGTTCATTGATTCATTTCTTAAAGAAATTCTGGAAGCGACATTTAAAGAAATCCTAAGGCACCAATTAGAACATGATCTGGAGAGCATTAAGGACGACGAAGATTTTCCAGAAAGTTTGTCCAATTGCCGGTCACTTCCTAAAAATATAAAAGGCAATATCAGTAAAAGTAAAACATGCAATCGCCAATATCTACTTTAGAGTCTCTATGGTGATTTTCCAGGATTAGGCCACTGTGGATGTATCCGATTGTTATACACTTATATTCATATAGATCATTTATATTTTATCATGTTTGATGATACGATTCAGGCTGCTGTCACTTTTCGTATATTTTCTATTTAATTTACGTTTTTTTAGACACAAATTACTTACTTTTGTTTCTTACATAGTAAGTTGCATGTAAGTTTAAAGTGTTTTGCGATGGATCTCCCATTTATAATTGATTTGCGTTTTCGGTCAATTACAAGCGAAACTTCCTCAACGAAGACGTAAGAACAAAAACCGAATGTAAGTTCATTTGCGGGAATCTGTTAGGTAAACGTCATTGATTCTAAAGCAGTGTCTGCATCCACAGTGAGCTTGTATTCAAAAATGACGAATCTAGCTTTTCTTTATATTAAAAAAAGGACTTTTGTAGAAAAGTGAAATCACGCAAAAAAAAATAATAATTTCTAAACACAATTATGTCGGTTTATAATTTAAATAAATTTGAATTTAGAATTCTAAACCAAAAGTTCAGCAGACAGAGTATCAGCAATTTCATAAATAAGGTTAATAATTAACCGATTTGTCGTAATTATTTATAAAAATATGAAAGCTTTAAATTTGTTTAAGATATTAAGATATTAAAGTTAAGGTATTAAAATTAAATTTAAGTAAAATATTTAAAAATAAATTATAACAACTGTGGTTCAACATAAAACATCGAACGGCACTAATAACACATCTTAAGCGAACGGTTAAAAGAACTTAAAGGTCGTAAGTCCAGTTTTATTACATTTCACCGGTGTTTTAATATCGTACACCGCTTTAACATGTGCGCAGTGAATAAATATGTTACTATTTTTCTTTTGCTAGCTCATAAAAAATATGCAAGTGGGCACCTAAAAGATATGGGCGAGATGACTGTAAATTGGACTGCTATGTTCAACGAGTTGGAGGACAGAATAGTCGGTGGGGTACCGACGAGTTTGGAGCAATATCCGTCTAATGTACAGTTCTTTAATTATGGCGGAATGTGCAGCGGAACCATCCTCACGAGCAAGACTGTCTTAACTGCTGCTCATTGCTTCGATCACAACCGTAACATTGCGGATATGGTGGTACTGTCCAGTGCGTGAGTGGATTACTAACTTTATTGTATAAAAATTAAAAGCCTTAAGTCTAGAATTAAAGAAAGTTCGGAAATGTTAATACCTATTTTAATACTACAAAGTCACAAGGAGTTCATATAAAATAAAATATTTTACGTTGCTCTATGGTTCTTTATTTAATAATTACATAGGCCCTTTAAACTAAATCACAGAGACCAGGCACAGCGATTTTTACTTTTATCTATTATTATAAATAAAATTTATTTTTAATTGAATATAGTACAAAAAACCACCTGGGTTTATATTTGTGGTAATAAGGTTGACAATAAATAAAAACCCAAATTTATTGGCACGAGTAGTGGTTGGCCAGTGATAGAGGAATAAGACTTGCGATCGTACATCGCGGGTTCGATGCCCGGGGATACAGTCTTGTGTATAATTCACACTATGTACATTAGTTATATTGAATTGCCACTCTTCGAAAACGTGTTTCCAGGTTAGGGGCAGAAGCGTCCTCTGCTTACCTCAATCTCTACTTATCCCTTGCCATCGCTAACCCGCATGCCAAGCGTGGCAATTACTCTATGTTTGTCCCTCTATGGTTTGAAACAACGAAAACGACGGCATTGAGTAAATGAGTACAAGTCTGTTGGTTGGTACTTGCAGATTGAAATATACGCATATAACTAATATGTAAATATGTTCTTTGAAAATAATCTACCAACAGTAAATTTGTAATTGTATTAGTTATTTTCATATTACATATATATTAGATACATACGTTTATTTGCAGTTTTATGTTCCATAGCATATGTTCTACTCTGTTAATTAAAACATCTACTTTCTTACAATCTTCACCATAAAGAAAAAGTGAAAAAAGTGAACAGCGACCGCAAAAGTGATAAATTCTGCGTAGTTTCGTATCTTAGGTACATTATTTGACACTAAATTTACCAACTTTGGTATAATTATATATTTATAATAAACAAGAGAAATTTGCCGCAGTACTTGGCGCATTGCCCTCGATGATCACAGCGTCATCATTTTATTGTTGTTGTATTTATTGTTCATGTTAGTCACCATTTATTTATACACTATATGCGGTATCGGTTTCTTATTGTTATGTTATTTCATTGTTTAAATACACAGTATCCAATATGTTGATTTTATTTTTAAATATTTTACACTGTGTAAACTCTTATAGAAGTTAATAATTTCAGATTCCCGTTTCATTTTCGACCTCCGAGCTAGTTCTCATGAAGTATGGGACTTCAAATTACACGAACACTATAATGAACCTAGCTTATTCTCAAACGACATAGCTATCATATTGATTCACGATCGGTTTCGATTCGACAGCACGGTTAAAAGGGCCGTTTTATGCGATAATAATAAATGGATGAATGAGAACGAAGTATTCGATGCGACTGGTTGGGGACAGATAATGGTTCGTGGAGTTTATAATTGAGCGTTAATTAAATCGGGTTTACTACTATTATTCATAAAATATTTATTTAATTACGATGTCTTATGTACATTGCAATAACAAGAGAAATTAAGTCAGTAGAAATAATTATCATAGTAGATACTCTTTAGGCGATCATGTGCCACCAAAATCTTTTTTTTAAATTGATTTTTAGTCTTGATGTACCCGTAATGGTATGTACGATATAAAACCCTCTTGAATGTTTTATTAATTATTCAAGCTAATAGTTTAAAATGAGAATAAACTAGTTAAATAAAGATACATTATCTTTAATAATTTAACTCTTCTCAGTACAAGGGCGAAACATCGAAAAGTGGTCTGATGAGAACAAATTTGCGTTTCGTATCGAGGAAAATCTGCATGAAATATAACAGAGTTTTTTTGAGTCCCGACATGTTTTGTTTGTGGGGCGACGGGGTGAGAGACACTTGTAAGGGCGATTCTGGAGGAGGAATACTGTGGAAAAAGTAAGCAGCAGCTTCTATACCTTCTCATTACTGAGTTACTTCTATATCATAGTGTTCCGTTAAGTTATTTAATCATTTTGATTTACAGTGTTGTAGTTGGAATCGTATCACATGGTAGCGGTTGTGCTGTAGTTCCTGCAATATACACAAACGTATTTTACTTCAGAACTTGGATAAAGGATACAGTTAAGAAGCTCAACGATAAATATTGTATTTTTCATTTAAACTCACCTGACATATAAAATATATACAAAATAATACGTTTATTGTGCCTATTATTATTACATTTTTGTTTATTTAATATCCAAAATTAAAAATTATTACTAGGGAATTAATTACAACTCGTATATGCTGATTTAACATTTTATAGCGATTTTTAATCACCTCCATGAAACCTATTAACGACCCGTATCGCTATTATGTGCTATCAATTTCCCCGATTCTCTGCAATAAAAGCAAGCGCGCTTTTGGTTTTACTACACGCGTCGTTATGTGTTTGCATTCATGAAAGGACGGAAGTTAATATGTCACGTTTCCCGGATGAACCGGAAAGTAAAATAATAGGAGGGGAACCAATATCAATAGAAAGTTTACCGTCTGCCGTTCAGTTCTTTAATTTCGGATCCTTGTGCTCTGGAACTATTATAAATAGTTGGTCAATACTTACCGCTGCGCATTGTTTTGATCAGAACAAAGATGTTTATGATATGGTTATTCAAGTTGGTAAGTGTGATATACAGTTATATGATAAATAAAGAGGAATAATTAAGGACTGCGATCTTGCTACGTGTGAGTAGTGGTGAAGAAACCTGTGAACTTTATGCACCAATATTGAAACGACGGTGATAATATAGGTAAACTTTTGTTCACCGGAAAAGTGGATGGATACGTTCGATATTACACTGCCAAATACCGACACTAAGGGCGTAATACATTGCATGACAGTCTTTCCAAAAATGACATTATTAGCAGTGAGAGATACGACAAAGGAGTAGGTTTGGTAAGTTATGTAACGTCCACTAATCGACATTAGGCCGTCATGTTGGATAAGATAAGACTAGCCAGCCCTTACTCTCTGAATCTTGTAACTTAGTCGTAATAATACTAAGAGGCTACTATCAATTTAAAGAAGTGCTAATTAGAAAAAAAAATAAAGTACAGCCACTTCGAATTGTAATAATTCGTTGACTTTATTTTAGAGGACATAACAGCTCACCAGTACATTTTATAATAACGTTTGAATATGAATGGAAAGGAAAAAAGCAGTAGTATTTTTTGTTAATGGAATATTTGTTTAGTGGTGGCAACCTAGATAGTCCCGATTATGAATATAGTATTATTGCATGTATAATTGTAAATTTGGTACTATATCTTTTACAAAAAACGTTAAAAATTTATGTTACGAACATATCCCAGCATTATGTGCGTAACTAAGTTTTCACTGGTTTTTTTTTGTAAAAATATGGTACTAAAAAGTTGCTATACAAGTGCGTTTCTGAACGCATGTTAGAAGTTAGTTCTACTAACATATATACTATTTAAAGTATTACCCATCGCTAGAGGCAACTTTTACCGATCTCTCTGAGCGAGCTGGAATTGAGTTACGATAAAAGTGTTCGACTTTTGAGGTCATTTACTAATTAAGCCATTTTTCGATGTCTTCATATGAGCGGAACTACTGATCAGTCAGACCATCGAACGGAACACTTAGTAATTGTAAGACGCAATATCTGAAAAATATGGCGTGACTGCCGTGCAATAAAATCATTACCAGTAATATAATTCCGAAGAAAGATCGCTTCGCTTTGTTCGCAATGGGCCTTCGTTGTGGAATATAATGCTTTTTATTTACGTCGAGGTTTAAGCTTCAAAAGGTTAAATAATTTGAAAATATCATACATGTTTTAAATTATTTCTTCTTTATTCGCAGTTTTAAATTATTTTTTTTAAAAAGAAATTTTTTTAGTGTTAAATTTATCTTGCTTAAATTATTTTAATAGGTGCTAGATACACTTATGATAATGATGCAGAAATACATAGGGTGTTAGAGTTTATCATTCATAGTAACTACAGCAAAGAGATGCCGTTTGCGTGCGATATTGCTTTAGTATTTGTCAGTCCACACATCACGTTTGGGAGCCGAGTAAAAAAAGCTCTGTTGGTAACGAACGCTGATTGGATGAATAAAAAGGAAGTGAAATTTATTGCAGCCGGTTGGGGATGGACAAAAGCAAGTATCTATTTATCTATTTCTTTGTAACATCGAATATTTATATTTTTTTCTGTGAAATAAAATTTATTCTAAATACCTAAAAACTAAAACAGTCGAGCTGTGGTAGCCCAGCGACAGAGGATTGAAACTTGCAGTCGTAAGTCGTGGGTTCGGTTCCCGGGATACAATTTCATATAATTCACATTTTGTACATTAAATATATAGAATTGCCACTTCTCAGAAACAAGTTACCACAAGGTTTTTCAGAGCGGCAGCAGCGTTCTCTGCATACCACTATACTCTGCGATTGCAAACTCGCCTGCCAAGTGTGGCGATTACAGTAAATATCCCCATAGATATCTTTAGGGGAGGCCTACGCGTTGCAGTGGGCGTCTATGGGCTGAAACGACGCCAACTAAATAAAACACACAACTAAAATTTGTACATATAATACATATATGAAGAGCAATCAATGTTCCGACGCCTTGTAAACTTGGCACAGTTACAACTAATACTTAACATACAAAATTGAAGATTGCTTATCATAACAAAAAGGTCTCGGAAAAATGCTTTGTTAAGATAATTTGTTAAAAATAGAGAGTTTAATCAAGAAATTTATCAAAATCACCAAACAGGAAATATATTTTTAAAAGTGGAACTACAAGGCTTATTACTATTTATTAGAGTTTGAATAATTGTAAATTTGGGATATCAAAAACGTTACCAACAGTGGTAGATTAATAGTTAAGGAATGCAACTAAGATCGAAGGTTGCCAGTTCTATTCCTGAGAGGTGTACAGGTTGTGTGAAATATATAGCATTGTATATGCTCTCAAATGACGTAAGAAAGCGTCGTGCTTAATTAAACAAGCATATCCTAAGAACAAAAAATGAAACGCATTTCAAAGGTGTTTTTAAATTCAAAGTTTATTATAAACTACAATTGAATTCTATAATTAGAAAAAATATCTTTATAATCTCCATAAATTATTATTGTGTAAAAATAATTCTGGTTACCGGAACATAACATAATAATTTTAGTTGAGTAAGTTTACTGATAGCTAGAATATTTATATCGTGTTAAGAATTATTAGTTATTTGTTTTAAGAGACGGCAAAGAGTTTCCACGAATTATTAAATCGTTAAGCACACTGTTTAAAACATTTACGTAAATGGTAATAAATTAAAGAGCTAATATGTTCTTTGAATTTACACTTGTCACTTTTTAGTCTTTGTTTACGCAAAATGAATGTAAACATTAAACGAATTTATTTAGATTAGAATACTTGTCTAAGTACCCGGCATCGTCTGTTTGAATAGAAATGAAGATTAAAATAAAATTTGTAGCCATTCTGTTCGCTCCTATTTACATAGACCTTAATCAGGGGTCCCGAGAAACTTATGTAAAGAGAAATATACATAAATACTTTTTTTAACAGTGATAGTCAAGCCAAATTACCAAAACCGAAAATATTACTCTTAGCAAATATATTAATAAATTTATATATTTTGAGGAATTGAAATAAGAAGTTAACCATATAAAAATTTTTTACAAGTTTGAGAATTGTTGAAAATGTGTACATTATCTACCGAAACTGCTGTATCTTACATTAGGAAAGCGGGGAAAGGTGGGGGCCTAGAAAAAAATCACGAGCACCACCTCTGCCAGCGTCTAAGGCAGACTAACGGAACAAGGCAGCCGATACTACCCCACGTCTCACTGAGTACTTACCTAAGGCTGGTTATAGCGGTTTCGGTAGCACTTTAAAACAAGTGATGTCCTTGATTAGCCAAGGGTCTAAAATGCCTTTCAAGATGACTAGTGTTGTCTATAGTCATTAAAACTTACCTCTATGAATTAGTTGACGAACATGAATGTTTTTAGCTTAAAAAAAACAAATACTTTGTCATTTAAGAGTCGAGTTTCAAAGAAGTCATCTGTCAAGAACGATAATCTTCTGTGAACTCGAGAATGATATAATAATAAAGAATAAACACGCGTAAGATATACATTGAAGTCTATCCGTACATTCTTTAACTTTTTTGTTACTTTACAGTATGGTGGTCCTATATCCGATAGTGGACTATTGAAGACTTACCTAGAGTTTATTCCGAAGGAGAAATGTGAAAAAATGCACAACTTGAAATTTACATCGGACATGTTTTGTTTATATGGAGATGGTGTTCGTGACACATGCAAAGGTGATTCAGGCGGTGGAGTTATTTGGAATGAGTACGACATTAACTTTTTAACTATTAATTATTTTAAGTAAATATAATTTATCCAAATTACAATTTCCTAAGCATCTTTTAGAAATAAGTATAATTTTTGGGCATTTGTGATCATTTTTCGGTCGAATTCTTTAAATATGAATAAATAAAACAAAGATTTTTTTTACAAGGAAATCCGTAATTGTGTATATTGTAATTTAGGAGGATTGGTTACAGGGTAGGGGTTTTACCCTAGGGCTTTTAAGGGGAGAATGTAAAGCTCATTTGCCAGTGAAAAGCTTTAAATCTTTTACACCTATTTCCATTGGAGTAAAGTGACGGTTCTGGAACATGTTATATTAATTTATTCTTTCTCTCAGAATGCGACGGACCAAGAACTTCTTGCAGCGCAGAGTCTAAAGGGACATATTTTAAACGATAATTCATTTTAGTATGTAGCTAGAAAATAGAATTTTAAAAAGGCTTTTTCGTAATATATTGTCATTACGTCATTCATTATTTCTGAAACCATGGCTTTTTGGAGAGAGTGTACCATACATTAATTGTCAGCAAATGAGATATGCATGATGCGTAGTTTATTCAATAAATTATATTCGCGGTACGAGAGCCGAGTTGGATTGACTGAAGCAGTGTGACTTCCTTTCTGCAAGACCATTAAAGAAACAGTTAATCTGACATCTACGTATGGTTCTTATTTCCGCACCATCGTCATGGTAATCATTCATCGAACATCTGATATACAAACGAAGGCATTCCTCCTACACCTTCATTTAAATATTAAATTTAAATAAGAGTTAGAGAGTATGATATAATTAGCAATGCAATAGGAATTTTAAATTAATTTCTATAATGAATTAAACATAAGTTGTTTTATCCAGTTATTGGCATAACGTTAATAATTTATAATTGTTTCAGTACGGTGGTTGGAATCGTTTCCCACGGCGCCGGCTGTTCTAACAAGAACAAGCCTAGCATTTATTCAAATGTTTGGTACTTCAGAAACTGGATTAAAAAGGAAATATCAAAGTTCTTTAAAAATTTTTGCAGTCAATATAATAGGTTAATTAACATGGAGTAATGAAATCTAATTACATTAATATATAACCAGTCCGTTTTTGTACAGTTTTGTGTATAGTCATATTTCAATACCTTTTATTTGTTAGATGAAGTATATTTCAAAACTTTCGTCTATAACTGTCACCGCTGATTTGTATGACAAGACCGACTTCTTAAGATAAGTGTGTTAGCTATGATGTACCTGATCGGGTCATGTAGCAAAAAACCGACCATATTACCTATGTTTCCGCGCTGAAGGCAGTGAGAAAGCATTGGATTTGAAAGCCTTCGAAAGGCAATCTCTGTCTACAGTTCTTTCATGCTAGATGTTCTTTACACCTAAAGGTGTAAAACTTATTAAAACATTAAGTTAGTACAACTTCCTATAGACTAAGTATACGTTTTTACAATCAGATACCATATGTTGTTCAATGTCAATGTCAAGATACAATGTTCGTACTGCAAGATTTTTAAAAAAAATATGTATTTTTAAAATATATAAAGAGGGGTTCTTAGTACTAAATTACTTCATAAAAGACGGCATTCTGTAGGAATAATGTGTTCGCTTCCAGTCAATTTCAATGCTTATTAAATATTTAACAATAAATTAATTCAATAAATATAGTTCCGCTTAGATTCTTTGGCATGTTCTTTCTCAGGTCTGCGGAAATTATCATTCGAACAAGTGGCAGCCAAGTTGAGCTGACCACTTAAACAAGAGATATAATCATTCTAAAGTAGAAAAAAATTAAAATTTTAAATTTAGTAACATTTATCATAAAAACTTTGACTTCAAATTCATTCATGTTCTTTTAAAATTGACTAGCTGTACCCTGGGCACGTTGCTACGCAACCAAGTAAAATAAATTTGAGAGAAAGTTATTAGACAAATATTCAATTTATTTTAAGTCATTTCATTAATTAAAAAAAGACAACCAACTTAGAAACCATCGTGGGCTAATGCACAACAACTTTACTAAAGATCATCACATGATCAGATGCATTGTATATGATTATGTAAAAGACATAAAGACAAACATTTATTTAAATAAATAGATTTTTAATGTCTGGGTATTGTCTAGCCAACATAACATAACTTCATAATAAACTTTGGCGTATTAAACAACCGTTAAACCAAATTATTTTATTCACACGTTTCTTTCAAATGAAGCTTAGTTCTTTAGTTAATTAGTATATTCATATGTCGCCATATCCAAATCAGTATCTCTAGTATCAACACATCTTTTCTCCAGAAAATATTTAGTGTTTAGCATAATCCACCTGCAAAAGTAAAAAGATAAACATTATCGAGAGAAAAAACTTCTTTACATATTATGAATGCTGCTGAAGGTCGTGTCACTTAAAAATCTTCTTTGTCTGGTTTGTTTTATATTCTAATTTGTTATATCGCTTTTCTCAACCCAGGAATTACAGTACTCTAATATTTTTACGTTCGTAGAAAATCCTGAATAAGATAGAAACTGTATAAGATTTTTATGTATTGCAAAACGTACAAATAATGTAATATTTCAAAAAAAATTTTTTTTACGGTAAACACATTTTACACGAAATATTAAAAAAACAGAGTTATAATAATGTACGAAAGTGCTAAGGGCAGTCTAACACTCGAGATAATTTCTTAAAGAAAACCGTAGTACGGAAACGGATGAAGGGCATGTAATCTAGAATATTAGTAGATTGTAATCACTGAAATTGTGTTAGTGATATGAGAGTCACAGACATCACGTTTCTTTGAAGCAACTTCGGCTATTTCTCCATCAAATAAATAAATATTTCAAGGTAACGTATGTGAAATGTTGTAATTAAAACGCCTAATCGTGTATCGCATGTATCGCCTAGGATACGCTGTGATAAGAGTTTGTTTTGAAGTACAAAACTCTTCGCAATGTTTCGTCTGTACTGCAACACCATTTTAGTTTAGTTGAATTCTAATAAAAGTAAGTTATTTAATGATGACATAAAACGCCATTGTTTCTAGGGGCAAGAAAATAGTGTGGTATATTTTTGGACATTTATCAGTATAATAACGTAGCTTCACTATCTTATCTGGTAGTATGAAGGTAAGTATTATTAAGCCAATGTTATTAAAAAGTTGTGTATCGATGTGTCGACGTCAAAATTAGGCAAACGTTTTTATGATATGATACATATTAAACATGTAATACGTAAATATTGATTTAATAAATAAATAGTTTTAATTCTTTAAATTGCTGTAATTTATAGGATAGCATAACATTGTGTCATACCTGGTAAAGCAAAATAAACATATCTATAATACGTAGTGTTGTTTTTAAGCTGAAGTCGACCCATCGCTTGTTATAATTTTACTTAATTTTTTCGGTGAGTTTTGTTACTTTTTTGGTTTAGACTGTTATCCGAGTAGTTTTTTTTATTAATTGTAATTTGTGTCGCTTGTGTTTTTTTACAATGATTTTATTTCGCTTTTACTAAACGCAGACAGTTGGAAGAGGGTTGCCGCTATTTCATACGGATATTTCTTCTCCCAGCTGCGAGGCACGACAGCGTTTTACAATTTTTACAATTTTTCTTACACAATTTTCTCTTATGGGTAAATACCGCTAAAATTAATACATATTAACAATACAATTTGGGTTATCCGAATAGTAGTTGCAGTTTCTATGAGCCCGAAGGTGTAGAGCACTGAAGACGCTTAGTCTAAAACCTCTTTCGAGGTATCGAATCTCAAGGGTTACAAATTACAATTTCACCGAACTCGGATGCGGCCAAGACCTCAGATCGCGTAAACACCTTTCTATGTGTCTAACCGCCTTCATGATATGGCCCGAGTCTTCAGGTAGGAGACTGTGTAAGCATCGGTATTCTAGAGTGCCAAACAGGCATTGGACGCTAGATGCAGGAATTGGACTCCCAGGTCCGAAAACGGCTGGGTTGGTTGAACACGCTTCTCCTCTGAGAAATTTGTAAGCGAGATGAGAAAATTTGATTTCTGAGTATTCCCTCTGTATTCCTCGTTACAAACTTTGAGCATCCATTTTCTGGCCCCGCAGTGAGTTTATGCACGACCAGCTATTAGAGTTGGTATAAAACCGATCATGGTTGTGCACAGCCGCGTCTCAAAAAGCATCTTACATCGCCTTGCATAGCCCATTGGTTGTCGTCTGGGATTTGTTTTTTACTTTAATGCTGAATTATTCTCGAGACTTCACCAAAAATAATATAACTGTTACGTTAACAATTTTTTTTAAATTTCTAATTAAGAGTGGGAAAATGTGTTTTGCGAGTGATATGAAGCCTTTCGACTGGTTAATGTTTTACAAAATGAGTAAACATTTTTTATTAATTTTACACATTACATAAATATGCACGTAGTTACAGTCATATACTAATATCGTCGTCGTCATTCAATAGAATATCAAAAGACACGTCTCTACTTAAAAAAAAAAACCTTCTAAACAAATGACTATCTATATAAACTTTCACTGTCAATAATTTTACTGATTCCTTCTGTTGACGAATTTATTGACCACTGTCCTAGAGCATGTCTCTAGAGACACACGTGGGTTATTGCAATTATGCATTCTGGCTTTTTTTAATTTAGAAAACATGGCGTATTAGAGTGGAAAGTAAATGAAACGCTCTGCAACATAACAATAAAATACTATGCCTGTACCTGCATGGTACTATAGTACTATGCAGGTTTTAAAATACAAAATTCTACGCAACGTACCATTCTCGATACCTTGAGATATTAGATGGCATTTGATATATTATATATGATTTCCTAAGTTAGGGAATTTGTCTAATCTGGACTTCGTGATGTCTTTTGGCAGCGCAAGATAGATCTCTTTGTATGGTGAAATTCATGTAACTTAATAACAGATTACACTTAATTACATTTACATTACCGATAAAAGTACGAAATGTTGGTGAAGAGTGCAAAATACGGCTTATTTGGATTAGTGTTTACAAAAGACATTATGCCTACAAGAAGGTCTTGATATACCGCAGGACCGCCATTGTCATATAAGCGCCGTTCCTGAAATAGTAAACGCTTATTAACTTTATACTAAAAATAATTACCGTTACGTTTCAATTTAAAATATAAAAAGACTGTTATTTCCTAATGAAACAGTTAGTTCTTCTTTTTCTTTTTTCAGCCGATAGACGCCCATTGCAAGACGTTGGCCACTCACAAAGATGGCCACTATGACCAACTTTATGCTACCGGGGACTTTCACGTCCTTAACTATATGATCTGTCCACCTTGCTGCGTGGTCTTGGATCCTCTGCGAATCTCCTCATTTCTGATTCAGTCTCGAAGGGAAACTCCGAGCACAGTCCCCACTATTATTCTGTGGGCAACCTTGAGCTTTTTTATGAGGCCTACCGTATGTGACCACGTCTGGGATACGTGTTATCACTGGCAAGACAAGTTGTTCATGGTTATTAATTATTTTAAAACAATATCTTAATAAAAACAGATAGTGGCGTTACAGGCTTATACAGCGATCTCTATACATTTACAGGTGCTGCCATCTATGAATGAATATACCCATGAATTTGTTTTTAGCTTATCTATACAAGTAAATATCGAGGATTATTTAGTTTTCTCCTTTATAAATACAAAGTCTCATTTTTTTTATTAACAAGAGTGTGTGAAAGTTTATAGGTCCACATTCTTATCGTCATGAGATGAATCATATCTTTAACCATGTAATTTAAGATTTATTACCATTAAAACATTAAAAATAAAAACATCATTGGTTCCTATGTAATTTTTAATCTAAATATTTTAAGTATAGAAATACTAACGATATTAAATTTTCCACAAAAATTTGAAGGCGTGATTA
Organism: Battus philenor; assembly: GCF_028537555.1. NCBI lineage: Eukaryota > Metazoa > Arthropoda > Insecta > Lepidoptera > Papilionidae > Battus > Battus philenor. Next base: position 12,323,144 of record NW_027181682.1, read on the forward strand.
AACCTTTGAAGCTTTGTTTACATTCTTTTCTATTTATTACAACCATTTCGGACCACAGAAGAACATTTCCGACTTTAGGAGTTAATTTCTGGAAATTAAAAACTATATTGCACCGAAAAGAGACATCTACTGGACAAATACTGGAGCTTTTATCTTATTAGATAGTTCTTATTTCAATCTCTAATCTGCTACTTATAAGTAACATCTAAAAATTGTAGGGAAGGTTCACTAGATGGCGCTGGTACAAATTTGCAATTATCTATTAGCCTATTCATGGAGGAACTATGCAAGCGTAGCCTATTAGTACCTAACTAAGATAATGGACCAAAGGACTTTAAACGTAAAAATGTATTAACTACTAAGAGTATTCGTTTTTTTATTATTAGCAACTATATATAACTATACATATTTTGCACAACCTCCATTCACCAGCCTCTTCATATCGTTCTATGTTAATTTTATCAATTCACGTACTGATGTACTCCACCCTGAGACTCTCATTGGTGTATTATCTCGTAGCACGGTTTCCGGTTCCACCAGAATGACTTTCTTTACGCCTGCACCGAACACAACATGATTCTGAAACGAATGCAAAGCTTATTTTGTGTTATAACATATAGTCCGCCGGCTTCTTTTTGTTTGTTTTTGAATAAATATTAATAAACGCTTTCTTAAATGCTGAACTTTTAATTGCTATTCATGTGTAATCAACTAGACTTATATAAACTGTACTATAAAAATTGTGTATTCAGAAATTTTTATATGTTACTCTATAAAAGAGTATTTTCGCTTAAAGTTTTAACAAGCCGGTTTCTGTGCGAGTTAACACAACCGACGCGGCAGATTAATATAAATACTTTGTAATTAGATTAATCCACTCTCATAACATATAGTTCTAAAATATAGTTCTGTGTTAATTAAACAAATTGTACAAACGACGTTTACCATGCTGGTGCACTCAAACAGAGTAGCACTATTGCTGTACAGAACAATTTAATTACTTAAGCAGAATATCTATTTAATAGGAGTACTATTTACAAACCGCAGTCGGTTTGAAGTTCTCATGACTACTGTAAATTATTATAATTAAATGCTATAAGTATTTATATATTATAAAATAGCACTTAAATATATTCATTTCTTCAAATATGAAACTAGTATATTTCTTAGTAGAATCGTTCTGAGCGTTTATCATTATTTTCGTGTTTTTCTATTGTTTATTAAATTTATGTCGGTTGTTGCTGAAATAACAGAACACATGGGTGCTGAGGCGTTAAGGTTCTAGAGTGGAGACCACAGATAAGCAAGTTAAGCAAAGAGCGTTCACCCGCAGGTTGAACAGATGTACTTGTTAAGTTAGACGGAAGACGTTGGATGCAGGCCGCTTCCAACTGGTCTTGTTGGAAATCTATGGGAATGTCTAAGTTCGGTAGTTGGCTACCTACGGCTGGCTACGGCTTTTAGAAGTGTCAAGGTAATCAACACATTTCTATTGCTGCTAAAGTTTTTGTATTCAGGACACAGGTTTTCAAATATTTTTAATGCCCTTACAATAGCATTTACAATACGAATGTCGACTGGAAGGTTAATGAAATAAAAGCATCTCTATATAAATTAAATTATAAATTAAACAAGTTTGTTTACACAGAAAAATTCTAATGTTAGTGAATACAATGCAAGAATTTAATTAATGTTGTTAAAGAAATATTTTGTCTACTGACTTTAAGAAGAAGCAGTGCAATGTCGTTGTCCGTGTCACTGATGTGCTTGTAATACTCATGAAACTTAATGGATTCCACAAGATAGGTGTTTCTGAAATGGATAAAAAGATTGTCATAAAACAAAATTTTGTCAAATTAGCTGTAGAAGATAAAGAAGCTCTAGCCTTTTATTCAGTCCATATGGCTGTTCATTATTTGTAGGGACAGTGACGTTTTTTGCATTTTAGAAGTAGACATTTAAAAAAAAGTTATTATATTTTTCTTATTTATTTTAAAAACCAACTCAGATTTCCTCCGTCTCCGATTCCAATTCTGGTTTCGCAAATATTAACGCTGTCCACCGATTATATGTTTTAAATACATGTTAAAAGAGAGTGAAAACACCGTTATAAAAATAAACCATTATAAGAAAAAAAATAGTTTGTCAAGTAATAAAGTGAGTTGAAAGTAATTATACAATAGTAATTATAGTGTATATTTAAAAAATCTATTACTTAATAGATATATTATATGAATTTTTTTTAAATGTAAGGTGTAAACGTGGTATTCAGTTTTCAATTTATTTCCAACCGGTTTTTTTCGGACATCTCGCAGTGAATTTTCTATAGCAGAAACGATATCGATGATGAAAAGAAGAGAAAGAGAGAGAAATAGGATTTGTTTCTGCTCACTCATAATCATATCCTGAATAAACTTAAATTGAAAATCCATGACTTTTTGTTGTTAAACATATTACAAAAAGTTTAAGTTGTTATTCATACTGAGAAAATATGTTTTATAAAATTCTAGATGAGACCGATGATATTTGTATCAAAATTATATATTGATTAACTTTTTTGTAAAACAAACATGGACGCATATTTATTAATAGAATTTGATCAAAGAAGGTCTCTTTGACATTTCACCAAATAGCTTGCATTTAGTTGGTTCATCTGAAATGGCAGTCACTACCGATTGCTTTCAATGTAAAGAGTTATCCCATTATAAAATTTTCTAAAAGCGTATTATAAAAAATATATATTAATTAATTCACGTACTCACCCGCTGTCAGAAATAACACTGCTTCCAGTTTTCACCATGATTTTTTCATCGGAGTACTTCCAAAAACAACTGGCGGCGGTGAGTACGGTTAGGCTACCAATTAAACTTCCAGAACAAAATAGGTTGCTGTATATTATCAGTACATGGTAGGGCACTTCTAATATGTTGGGTGTATATTTGTGTTGGATATTGTTGCTGGGGTTGAAGTTTGAATATAATTCTTGTTGGGGTAAAAATCGGTAAGCAGTAGCAACTTCATAAAGTAGAACAAGGTAAACGTTACTATAAAAAGTAAAATGACATTGATTATTATTAAGTAACAGAGAAAATGAATAAGGAATTAAATAATACTATACGATATTAATCAATAATACTTTATGAAAACACGTTTGCTTAAAGTAATTTAATGTATTTTCAAGTTATTTTTAAGAAATTTACGTGATCGATTTTTCGATTAGTTTCTAGCTTTATTTTCTTTTAGTTTTTGTTACATAAATTATATTAAACGATTAGTTGTCTATACAGATGATTGTAAATATGTGTAAAAGTTTTAAATGGGTGAAAGTTAGGCTTCGCAGGACTTGCATATCGTACTCAACACATTTGGTCCAATTTATAAGGGTACAGAATGAGTACATTATGTTTGCTTGTAATTTAAAACAATATGTATAAAATGTAATTTGTACATTATATACAGATATTTATATTAGATTGATATAATTGCTCTAGTGCTAAAATATGAACGTGTTGAGGATAATAAATTTGAAGATTAAAAGTATAAGCGCGTTACATTGTTTTCATTTAATTAAGGCTTAATTTACCCATTACCTTACATTTTTAAATGAATTTAGCTAGTATTAAATAACTACACAGAACAAAAACTGTAATATACTCGTAATATTTACTACACATGTGTATTAAGAATTTTAAATGAATTACATAAACTGAGAGCAAAACTAACCTTGTTAAGATAGCTCTCTTTAGGTATGTTATGGAAGCACTATCCCCTATGAGTACAAACTGAAATGCTTGAGATTTTCCGACAAAATCCCAGAGCAGCTGTTAGAGCTTAGTTTACAATGACTGTAGGCTGTTAGTGCAGGAAGCCCCAGGGATCACCGACATTTTAGTCTAACGACTCACATTACTCCTCTAGGGATTGTCATCTCGATCACTAGCCATTATCTCGGAGCGTATAAATTTACTTAATAAATAAAATAGTTGGAGATCGTCTAGGATAATAATCGTCATAATTGCCTATTATTAATATTGTTTTATATTAGGTATGTCTTTTGTTATACCTTTACAAAATTGCATATTCTATGCCATTCGGTATCATTTGTCATTTACTTGTTTTCTTTATTTTCACAAAATATGTTAAACTAAGTAATTGTGTACTTTGTGTCAAAAAGTAGTAATAACGGTGCTACTACGGGACCATGGAATTCAATTATTTGCTTAATTCAGAGTTACCACTTTATTTATTGATTAAATTTTAATGAATAAATTTAATTTGTGATAGATAAAACCAATGCAGTGGTTAACCTGTCGAATGCCTATGTATATATCTGTCCTAAATCCCCGGATGTGTACGGACCAAATCTGTCCGAAATAAAGTAGACTGAATTATATCGAATCCCCTTAAAAATACAGTTTAAAATCGCTTGCTCTGGATGTAGTACAGACCACAGGATCATAAACAATAATATTTCATTTATCATTTTAAGAAAAATCGTTCCTGACATTAACAGTCGCCATGTTGCGGCACAAGAAAGGTTAAACGATAACCTAAATTTGCAACAAGTATACTGTCAAATGTGCGAACATCTTAGCTAATAGTCAAATAAACAGTATCAACAGTTTTTATACTTTCTGAATTGAAGTTTCAGCACAATTGTTTTTAATCTTTCTTAAGAACCTTCTATAAAATATAAGAAAGCTTGAAAAGATTATGCAAGAAATCGGTAAAGTCGTTTTTAAGTTACGGCGTGACCAAGAAAGTTAGGGATTCATTTATGTATAAACATATACCATTATTGCCATTATTTATGAGTTAAATGCTTTCGTCGTTTTTGCATGCATCTTGTAAAATGATGCTGACTCTATATGGTAACTATATGCATTTTCTCATACTAACAACGTTCAGTGATATACGGTTTCATTGGTTTTAAGTATGAAGTAAAAGCTTTAAAGGTATTAATTTTTTGCTATTAACTATTGTATTGTACACTGTATCCAAATCACTAGTTTTGGAAACAATAAACAAAGTAATGAGTATAGAATAGTGAGAAAAAGCGTCTTTAAAATTCAAATTACTACATATTAAAATAAAATACAGCTAAAAGTTACAAAATAATTAAGAAAAAAAATAATCTAACGTATTTCAGAGTGATCACTATATACAGGGCTGATTAGCAAAAGTTATAAACCTTTAAAGCTTTTCAACAAATGAGGTACACTTTCAACCATTTGACACTTTTACACCTATAAACAATCATCCTGTATACATTACGATACGAATATCGACTTTCGTACTTACGCGCTCATCTCGAAATATGAATTTTGATGAGAGAGTTAAATCATTATTACACGAGGATTCCGCATATTAGCAAATATTTACAAGAACAGACTTGTTAATACAAAGATATTGAACGTCAAGTAATAAAACCCTCGACATTAAACAGAAAGACGAAGTGTACCAACCGTGAAACATAAATAAAGTAGGCTATCATACTAAATCGACCGAGCTGATATGGAGTTATTACTGTTTTTGTGAAAGAATCGGTTTAAGTATGTATGGAGATATCGGTGTAGCGTTTGAAATAGTTATTCGTTTTTATTTTCATGGACTAAGAACTATTATTAAATGTCGCTAGGTTTAACGATGGCAAAACGTGTACCGCTGCGACATGTCGTATAAACGCGAGAAATTGCGTTATTTCGAGTAGGTGCCGTGTTGTTGGCCTGGTGCCGCCTCCGCTGCCTATATATATACGGCTATTTGTATTCCTGTCACGTCCAAGTTGAAGGAAGTCTCTGAAATGGATTTACTTTCAGAAAGGACGGTAGAGCTGTGTAATAAGAGTCATATTGACTTTGTTCCAACGAGCTACGCTCTCGCAGCGAACCTTTTTTAGCATACGAATGGCGCCGGTGGATAATGAATTCTTTAAATAAAAATTTGACGTCTCGTAATTTTATTTCAACTTTCTACATATTGCAAGTATAGTGTCTGAAGTCGAAAGTCTTTGAGCAGTGTGTATTTTTGAGGTGATGGTGATCATTGGCGACGCTTTAAGGATTCGAAACATGTTCGTTTATAAGGCATAAGAAGGCTCAAGGTTACCCAGAGAGCAATGGAAACGGCTTTCCTTGGAGAAATTATCAAAATCAATCAGAAAGCATCCAAGTTACTGCCGTAAGTCGAAGAATAGTTTGAAGCGACAGTGGGCGGGACACATCCCCTAAGCCCGGCCGTTGGGGTTGAAAGGTTTTCGAGTGGCGATCTTAGACCGGTACACGCAGCACGGGTTAGCCTCCTACATAGACAAGGTGACGAGAAAACGTTGGATATGGGTAGCGTATCGTGGTGAACTTTGGGAGAAGCCTATACTCTGCGTTTATCGGCTGACATAATGGTAATGATAAAGTGTAGTATTTTCGTCGCAATACTTCCAGAAAGTTGTGTCCTCCTTCAAACGCCGGAATCATGTCAATCATGTGTAAAGCGATTGAAACTCTGTAAATATGTTAAATATTAGAGTAAATAATTTTCTCCGTGTCTATTTCTTAATGTAATCAGATCATTAATTTGATGGTGTATTATTACGCCATTTTACTTTATTGTTTATTACTACGATTTACTATTATTATTTTTTCTAACGTGTAAAATAAAGAATATCAAATAAAAATATAATTATGTTACTTTTTGTTACATTGTACAACTCTTTGCGAATCTTCACATATAAAAATGTGTACTCGTTCTTTGTTGCTATGATCATTTAACATTGCAAACTTTCTGCTCGTTTGTTACCCGTCCCATAAAGAGATTAGTCAAAGGCTTAACGATGTAAATACCAACAACCTGTACAGACTGTGAAATTAAAAAAAAATAGGTTAGAAGGTTTTGAAAATCGATATAAAAATTGGCATTGATAAAAAAAATTGTGACTAAAAAAATCGTCGCATGTAAAAATATGGTTAAGCAGATATTAAAGATATTATCCAATATTAAAGCTCTTTTGTTACTTCAACACACAATTACTTTTATTTTGCAAGAAACGCTGACGCAGCATCTTTCTGGCAACGTAATTGCTCAGAGAAAATGTAAAAAGGGCCCTAAATTCGATTTTCTTGGCGCGTGAAGCATGTTTGACTTTCGCAAACTTGCCTCGGTTTTGAGATTCCTTGCAAACAGTGACGAGAGCGTCGGCTGTGGCTGTTAAAGAAAATACGTAGTTTTTGCTTATCGCGAGAATAAAATTGCTTTAGAATAAAATATTTCAAAGCCGTTTTATTATCGGATATGGTACGAAATTTATAACTTGCCAATTACAATATTGATATATGTTCAGCTTTATTTATATGCTATATATTTTTCAGACTAGGGATAGCAAAAATATGTCAGAGAAATTGCCTCAGTAGCTTATTGAAAAAGTTAGAAGTCAGAAATTATGGCATCACTTTGTTTCGTCGATTATAAAAAAAACTTACAATACAACACAGTTTCGGAAAATTTTCTTATGTTCGACAAAGAGCGTCACATTTAAAAATTTATTTATTTATATTTAATTCACTTATAAACATTTACTTGGATTACTTGGACTCATGAGAAAAACGCTGGATGGGGCCAATTTAACCGAAACTGGCTTCAGATCGAGGTCCCTTATAAACCTTCAAATTAAAACTACAAGAGTTCCAAACGCGCGTTGATCAAAAAAGAGTCTGCACTAAATTTATTCATATATATAACAATTAATTCTCATATTTTATTATCACTTAAAACCCTTCACACTTTGGTAGGATTATTACATGTCTTTCTTTTGAACTTTTTAGATTTATCACGTGATAATTCAAACATTTTATTAGAGTGCATTATGATACTGTACACAGTTGCCCACAAAAGGATTATTAATTTTATGAAACTTAAAAAATACGTGTTTATAATCACAACTTTTACTTATCGTTATATCTAGTCCTAACCTTATGTACATTGTTGATTCTCTTATTTTTATTAACATTCTTACGCACATAGATCAAATTGTCTGGCGTCCGGTGATTTAAGCGACAACTCTCTCCTCTTTGTGTCGTCGGTGCGTTGTTGAGTACAAATATTCATCCATCCTGCAATAATAAATAAGCGATTTACAATGCACTTAAAAGTTAGTGAACCAGCATCTTATTTAAATACACTGGAGGTACGTATCGCTTATTAGTAGCAATGTAGATGGCTATCAATTAATGTTTTAAACTTATGAATTCTGTATTAAATTGACGGGACGTAATATTTTTATGCGTTCCATCCATAAAGTGGTCAGCCAACCTTGTTAGGATATTTGGAAGATGACGTATGCAAGTAGCTTGTTATCGTTTCCATTGGAAATCTTTGGAGGAGGTTTATGCCCAGCATTGGTCTTCCTATATCTGAAATGCTAGGATGATGGTGATGATGAATATTTTTCATCAATCAATTTTTTAGAATAAAGAAGTTAAATTAACAATAGAAAATTGTATATACATGAATATCAGTTCGTCAGTTTAATGGCCTCAACCGATTTATCCGAAACACTGTCAATGCACGTTTTTGTAGTGGCATGATTCTAGTGTAAGGGGGAACACATTGAATAAAATACACTCCAAAGTTTCACTGGCGTTACGGTCGATTTTAGAAGTATGCAGCATTTCTATGATATTAATAGCCAAAGCAAATTTATTTCATGTTTAATGTTATCAAATGATTGATTAATATCAACAATTACAATAATAATACAAGTACAATGTTGAATAGTAAATAAGAATCATTTAAATATGTACTTCCTCGTCTATGGTCTCCACTTCAAAACTTGAGGTCGCTGATTTCAGGCCGCTTCAAACCAGTCTAACTGGAGGAAAAAGGGGAGGTCCAGTAGTGGACTACCTGCGGCTGATATGATGATGTTGATGATGACGAAAATATGCACAAAGGCTCTTCCAAGAAAACTTATTATAGAAAGAAAGAGATATACGTAAGGAAAAAACGTTTTTTTTACTATTTGCTGAAGTATGACAACGGCAATATATCGATAAGGTTACTGATTATCTCCTCAGTCAAAAGTGTTCGTAAATATACCAATTATTGTAAAATAAACACATCAATCGCCTCCAATTGCCAAACGACATTAGTAAGCAAAGTTTCACTCAAACCGATTACCCAATGGCCGTCAGCCCTTCCCCCACGACCTTTAACAATCTTATTCAATTACTCTAATCAATCGGAAAATTTAACCTATCTATAGCTAAGAAAAATTCGTACTAGTCAGTTTCTCTCTAATAAGTGCGTACGAATTGAAATAAAAAAATCTATTAACTTTATGTCGTAGTAATAGATAACTATAGTTATCTTTAAAACGCGAAAATATTCTTTCTATTGACTATTTTAAAACAAGAAATAATATTGAGAAGAATTGAATTGAATAAAGAATTTCTTAGTATATGTTTGCACAAAGAAACTCATAAGTTGGTTGCGAAATATTGACTACGATGTCACTGAAACTAAAATAAGCGCTTCTGTCACAAGAATAGTTTGTATTACTGTCTACGTTTTCATAGCAATATAAATTTTTTAATTAATGTTATGTAACTATAGTAGCTTCGCCTCGTTTGGGTTCTAGTGGAGATTATGATTTATCATTTCATGCTTCACTGGCAAGCCCGCAGTCAATCAACGAGCCACGGAGAAGGGTGGCTTGGGATTTACCTTCGAGCTCGAGTCAGATCTTAGATCGTCGAGGAATGAAGCCCAGCGGAATAAAAAGTTGAAGCGGCTATGGGAAAGCCACATAGCGCGCTGAAGAGATAGCTGCAAGAATTTAAGGAAAGCCTAGTAAGCTAAGCCCAGTAAGCTAGTAAGTAAGAAATCCATCCACCAAGAGAACCAAGGTAGTTTACCTTAAAAAAGTTGTCGAAAGACGCGGTTCCAACCTGTCTTATTGGAAGTCAATGGGGGTGGGCTATGTCCAGCGGTGGAAGTCCCATGGTTGAAATAACGATGATAATGGTGATTCAACGTTTACGTGTGTGTCCAGTGTATTTTTAATTGTTATTTATTTTATGTTCTTTTAAGTCAGATTTGAACCAGATAATTTTATCATTAGCATACTAAAATCCTCTTTATACAATTTAGTAAAAGTGTTAGTAGAAAAGTTTAATAATAGAATACAAAAAATGATATGTGTACATTTTTTACTCTTCAACTTGTTAAATAAAGTACAGACAATATCAATCAAAAACACCCACCGCGCCCTGAAAGATCTCATTTCTCTAAATATCAATCAAAAAGTTAAAAATGTAATAGTTAAAAAAAAATTATAATGATTTTTTTTGCAATTAAATCAATTAAATCTTCGCATTGAAGGCCCACATCCACATCTATCCTCGCTGAAACGTTAACAAAGTCTTTCCGAGCAAACTTGGAGTTTCTATAATTTTCGGGTGGTTGTTTTCTAACGAGATATAGAAAATTGTTTTTGTGAATAATTACAATTATTATAATAGTGATAGTATCAAACTAACTTATTAACTACATTTGAATATATTTGCTACTTTTATAGGATAATTGATTACAGGTGTAAAAGGTTTAAAGAAGTATGGAATGTGTAGCTCATTGGTCAGAACAAAGCTTTAAAGATTTCACATTGCTATTTTTAACCATCCCGTATAAAGTGACCATTCTGTAAAATATTACGTTAGTTTATTTTTCCTTTGGAATACGACAGGAAAATTCTGGCAGCACAAGCTCTGCAGGAAAAGATAGTTAATAATAATTGAGCATATGTGATAATCCGAATTTTGAAAACGCTTTCTTTACTATGTTATCTCTATGTTGTTTATTATTTTGGAAACTATTGATTTTTAGGTGTACCATATATATTAACTGACAGAGAATGACCTCTATACATCTGTAATCAATCAATCCTGTATAAATAGCAAATACATATCCAAACAAATTTTCAATTTTTGTTTCTACGTTGATTTATGTATTTTTCCGATATTCATAAATGGTGGAAAAATGAGAATGAGTCAGTCGAGCTGTCAAAAAAAGATAGATATTACGTTTTAATCATTTACTTTCAATTAAATAACAATACGTTAACTTTTTTGTACATTTCCCCGTATATAAAAATTGATACGGTTTTCATTTCTACGTCAAAGCAAAATACGTTCCCTGTGTATAATATTTTTTTATTTATAAGTATAATCAAAAGATAAAAGGAGGAGTTACTTTTGAATTGAATTAAGTATCTTTATAATCTCTACAACAATTATTGTAATATGTAAATAATTAATTTGCCCCTAGGAATTTTGTTCTTGTCAATTTTTTTTACGTTTAAGTGATGATCTTTAAAGATACCAAAGGAGTTAAACAGAGTTCCAAAGTCCAAAGTAGTGCGCAGCAATTCGTTTCTCCATGTTATCTTTAGAAATAGGATTGAGATACTGCGTGTGGGCCAAGTGTCACGGAGAGGACTATGCTCAGGATTTCTCTACGAGATTGAAATTGGACGCAAAGATCTGTAGAAGAATAAAACTAAAGTATATAACGTAGCAGATCGAAGTAGCAATAGATAGGTCACATAGCACTAAGAACACATTGCCGCTGTGGTATTAATTTTCTAGAACAGAGACTACGGATTGGCGCCTAGCGGAAGTCCGCCCAAAAAGTTAAACAAACGCTCTCGCTAAGTACGTCAACAGACTGTTAACTGAAGGCCGTCTCTTACTGATCCTATTGGAAAACTTTTTGCCTATGGCCAGCATTGGCTACAATACTGCTGAAATTATAATGACGATGATGAATGAAAAACGAAAAACGTTTGGTTCCTAACTAATGCCCGTTGCATAAGTCTTTTTTTTGCTACCGTTTAATATGTATCATTCTTCCTTCATTACTTTTTGACTATCGATACAATATCCTTACATAGATCCATAAATCGGATTATGATAGAACCTGTTAAAACATCACTTCCGAGCAATTAGAAATGTTGTAGATTTCTGTACAAGACATTTTTATTTTACGCACAATTTCGGCCAGTTAAATAAAACCAGATTTTTAGAGAGTAACATAATTTTAAAAAAGTTTCGGCTTTTCTAGCTTATGTTTTGTGTTTCGACAAAGGACGAGGGTTTTTATCAGTGATTCAACGGAAAGTGTCACTTGTATATGTACGCGTTGACGTGACACTAAAGTGTGACTGCGTGACATTCGTGACTGTCATGATATTCATCTATACAATGGAAATACTATTTGTCAAGTTGTATATTGTGACAGGAGCAATGTGTATATATATATATATATATATATATATATATATATATATATATATATATATATATATATATATATATATATATATATATATATATATATATTTATAGGTTACTTGAGTTCTCCATTGTTTCATTTTTGACATATATTCATTAAGCGTAAAAAGATCAGTGCCTGCCCATTTTTTTCCGAAACGAAGAAAATAAATTCCAAATGAACTCATATAACTATAACATGTCCCATTTGTCACTAATGAAACATATTTCTTCTGTATACAAATTTTAACTGATTGTGAATAAACTTCGTGATGTATCATTTATTGTAACAAAGAAAATCTGGGGATCAGTATTAAATGGCCCTGACCCTCCGCCAGTGAAGGGGAAACTTCACCGTGAATAAAAAGAGGCTCCGTCCTTATTTCCCTCGGTGTTATTGTCAAATATTTTGTTTACATAATGAAGGAAGGTCCGAGTGACGAGGCCGAGGAGGCGATGGTGCGGCACGCAAGGCGGCTCGTAGCTTGCGGCAGTCACGCGACGGCGGCTGAACGCTACGGAGGTCGCACGCTACAGCGTAGCTCTCACTGACTACGCAGTACGTAACGTCTACGCGATGCATTTATTCATCTTACTGGCATTTATTGCCACAGCACATGCACGTGCGGTAAGAAAGATTTTTTTTATTTAGTATATTATTCATTAAATTATGCATTAAGTATTTCAAGAATTTATTTTACTATGCTATTTATATTAATTTTTTTATAATAACTACGTTTTGTTAAAATTTACAATAAATATAGCATATGTTATTACTATTAATATAGTATATGAATTAGTTTTACCGTTCATATTGTAAAAAAAAATTTGGTATTCACGAATAGTAACAACAATAAGAATAATTAGTCAAAGTTTTATATAGTACTTAGCAGTGATATATGTACTTTTCTTGAGTAATTTCTACTTGTCGTACACTCGTTAAGAATTCTGTATAATTTTATTTGCACGAAATTCAACAATAAAATTGTTTAAAAAATGTGCGCAAATATTCAATGCCCAAAAATTATAAAGAAAAACTAAACACCAACTAAAAACTCGGAAAAACTCGGAGAATAGTTATAACGGTATTACAAAAAGTTTATATGTTGTTCTGTTAGTAATACTACTATGTATTCGTATACATAGTATACAGTGATAGTATAAGTACAATATTATTAGAGGTATAGAAGGCGATTGATTATAAATGTAAATGATTTAATGTACGGTAAACCAAATCAAAACTTGAATGGTTACAGAATTAAATAAAGTAATGATAATACAGTAAGAAAAGTGTTTTCTAAAAATCGGATTTTACATACTAAAATTATTTGTTGTTTGATTTCTATCTCTGCAGATTTTGTAAAGTCAGAAGTTATTGGCATTCCTACAGAAAAAAATTAAACACATTATATTTTTATCACTTTATAAAGTGATTGAAAATAGGTGTAAATAGATTTTTTGCTGCCATATGTTTTTTATACAACACTTTAAAAGATTTACGCCTACTAACCACTCTGGAAAATGGGTTATATAAAGGTATGAGTTAATAAATAATATTCTTAGTCGAAAGCCACTTTTTAAACGTGATTATGCTATTAAGTAAAGTTGTCTAAATTAAACAATTTGATCACTACACCTGTAACTGTGACCATGTGTGTTACAATGGGTTTAGTAGTTACAGACGCGAAGCATGTTCGTAGATTTTTTCGGATATATCCATATATTTTGAATGTTCTATACATTCAGCAATAATACAATTATGCAATTCTGAAAGGAAAATCTACGAGGGAAATAATATTTTCAAGCTTTTCGGAAATATATAAAACGTATTATTCTATTCAAATTAAGTATAAAATATTTTTTGTAATTTTTTTAAAAATTTGCTTAGTTTTTGGAATTCGATGAGTATCGGTTTTTAAAAGACAGATACTATTGGGTATTACTGCAAGGGCACGCCGATGTTAAATCTTTTTAATATTGAAGTGTTTATTCACTAAAGCCGCTATAATCTCACTCTCGGGGGTGAGACAAAGCAATTTCCTTGAACTTCGTTTGATATTTCTTTTATGAAATTGATTTAATGCAAAATGAGTTTGTGTTTAGTTTAAGCAGAGATTTAAAAGTTTCGAAAATTTTACATCTAAACTTTTGATTGTTAAAAATGTTGTGCTAAAATTTTAATTATTTATGTTTTAAATCCGGAATTTATTTCCATTTATTAAATGTTTCTAATCGGTTTCATTTTCAAAAAAATTGTACAAAAATGTACTAAGATCATATATTGAAATACAAAATCTTTAAAGCGTTAAAATGTGCTATTTGCGTATTTATCATCAAATAGCATAAAGCAAAAGCCAAATATTCTGTGAAACCGAACCTATTCCTTTAATTATCGTGTCTTGGATTACAAGGTAATTTGATTACTGTAACGTTTTATCAAGGGTCTTGTTTAATGTAATTATAATACGAAAAGCTTCTGTTTTATAGTTAAACACCTATTATTAAGCAGTAAAAAAGGAAGATGATTTAATTATCTTCTTAGTAAGACTTGATATTATTTTCTTCGCGGGGCCTAACAATTATGACGATGTGTAAAATTTCTATTGTAAAATTGTATGGAGTACCTACTCCTATAAGTATATATGTAATCTAATTATTAATATATCAAATAGCCAGGAATCAAAAGAAACTTACGTAAAACTTAGAATCTAAACAGTACTTTGACTCTAATCTTAGCATTATTGTTCCACAGAGGAGTCCTAATTTAATTATATCATTCTATAAATAGTTTTGTAAAAATATTCATGTATTATATTTTAAAAGTTACAAGGTTTAACACTTTAAAGTCAACCACATATTTTTATTATTCATGTCTATGTAGTTACCAATTTAATAATAGATCTAGATAATAAATAATTATATAAATTGCGTTTTCGTAAGTTATTTTTTTATTATTCACGGTTTTTGCAATAATTATATGCAATATGGAAATCCTGCTCATTTATAAGTTTTCAGAGGGTAGGAAGCAGCGTCCTCTGTGTACATACCATACTGCGATCGCCAACCCGCCTGCTAAGTGTGGCAATTTCTTGTAGTCCCCATAGATATCTTTAGACGAGGGCTAAGTTTTCGAAAGGGCGTGTATGTGCTGGAAGTCGACAATATTCAGTGTTATATATGTATTATAGGTCGTGCAAAACACTGGGTGCACGCTGTTTACATAAATATATATATACTAAAGAGATACATCTGTACAGACACCCTACGGCTGAAATAAATTAACATTATCGCCTAAATATATTAACACATAATAACTGACAAACAGCGACGCACCACTGAAGTATTCAACTCCTTTTAAGTCCACCACACCTGGGGATTTGACAGCAGCAAACATTTATTTCTTAGTTTTAACTGTGTTTGGATTGTGTTTTAATAAATAAGATTACATTTTTAAATGTATTTTTTTTCTGATAGGTAAACATCAGCAACACCTGGGTTCTACCGGAAGAAGGTTTTCCGGTGTTTTACAGGTACTTCAGGGATAAGATCTCTTGGTACGAAGCGGACGCGGTGTGCCAGTTTCATCACGCCAACCTTGTTACAGGTGTGATAACTAATTTATCGCCATGTTACTTACTATTTATTTATTAACTCTTTTTAAACTACATTATTAATTTAAGAGCAATATATTTAAGTTCGTTAACGCACAAGTTATACAATAAACTTACTTATGTACTTTGATATTATTCAATTTATGTATTAAGTATATAACGAGTTAGAGCAAAGAGAGGTAACAAAATTATTTACTCAATTGATTGTGATAGACACAGCCTTTGTTTGCAAAGGACACTGTCTGATAGTTTTAAACAAGTTACTTATGAGACTTATTAACGAGCATTCATCAATAAGTTAAATCACAGTATAGTGATCTATTTTTATATTATTTTATTAATATTTTAATAGATTGGTGACATTACTAGATCTTCAAGAAAAGATCATTTCAGTTAGTAAGCAATTGCCTAAATTAAAAGAAGTCATGTAACATTTTGCGACTAATATTCAATCATCGAAGACCATTAATTATTGTCGAAGTCAATGGCGGTAAGTAACGATCCAAAGTATAAAATTTTGTTGACGTAATAAATGATGACGCGCTTAGGATTTTAGTGTTCACTAAAACGTTAGATTAACGATGTCGTTTGTGGATTGTTTTAACAGTTGTTTCACTATCGATGTTCAGATATAAAATAAATATTGCTGTAAAACACGGATACGTATATAAAGTACAAAGAATTACAACTTTGATTCAAGCTGCCTAAGACATATTTCATAACAAACTTTATTAGATTGTTAACTAAAGTACTTAAGTCGCGCTCTAATCCATTATAAAGTCAAAAGTTTGAAATAGATCCAACGTTATTAATGTAGTTACACAATGTTTTACCCTAATGGTAAGAAATGTCACATGGAATTATAAACTATGTACATATTTTACTCGAATACATTGCAACGCATCCAGCGTCTGCACGGATTCCAAGGTTATAAAATATAGCAAAATTTCTAAAAGTGTTTTATGATTTCGTTCAGCAATTGTGCATAACTACAAATAAAACCGTTATGTTTTGATCCTTTTGTTAAAAGAACAAACCTTTTTGCGTTACGAATAACAAAAAGTTTTAGGAGCCTTGTTAAGAAAACATTGTTACATTAAATAATATTTATCAGCGAACATATTTTATTTTTCTTAATAATCAATACGTCAGAAAGTACATAGAAGAATACAGCCGACTTTATTCTCGACCTTGACGTCTAGTTTTTGACTTTCTAAGAAGTTGTACAACAACCCCTGTCACAAACACCATTGCTCATAGATTGGTAAATTAAGTTCATTATGTTTTTTTATGATGATTACTTGTTAACCTTTTTTGACTATAAAAATAAAGATCTCTATATAAAATACCTCTTACACAGACATTATTTCTATAGTTTGGTGTTTTTATAATTAAAAGCAACATCGATAGAGAGATTTTAATTCACATTAATATGTCCTTTTGTCACTAAAATTAAATTTCAATAGTATAATTATAGCCTTATTATGCTCCTTCGCAATGACTTTAACGAATAATCTCACACAACTGATGTACACGTGAATACGTGTATATTGTTATGACCTTTACAATATACACGTACCTGAGAAGCAGATAGCACTAGGGTAATTTTCGTTTTACACGAGGCCAAGTCGGACTGATAATATAATGCAGGTACAGGGCCGACTTTCTTCACACATACATTTATCCCTAAACAATAGAATCCCCCATTAGTTCAATAGTAAAACACCACGAGCCCTCCAACCTATAATTTTACAGCCCACGTTGAGACAATGTGATGGATAGATCTTTGTACTTTCGCATTTGCAGGAATCAAAGAGTACAGGTCGTTATTTATCGAACCTATATGACGTATTAATTAGTGATAAAAAATTGTTATCAGTATTATTGTTAGTACAGGCATAAATTTGTTCTTGTAATTTTATATGTATATATATTTATTATAAGAGTTCGTACGAATGGAGCAGAAAGAGTAAATACAACAATCACGTATCCATTACACAATTATTACGCGCACGTCTGCCCATTACGCGAGTTTTTAAGTGCACGGGCGTGTTTTATTATATTTAAAACTTTTAATGGAAGCCCCCATTTGGTCGGTTAATTTAATGGAATGCAGTTAATTGTATATTTAAAAGAACGTACACGTATTTTCTAGAATTTGTTCACCGTTTATACAAATTCCTACAATGGCTTTTACATCTAAAAAAATTTCAAACATTTAGAGCGGTAGAGAAGAAATTACCTTTTCATGTTTATGCTACAAATATTTTGTTTTACGTAGAACATATTTATTCACCTATACGGATTCAATTTAACGTATTATTAAAAAATATTTATGGTATATCAAACAGAAAGTTTACTGACTCGTGTTTATGCCTCGTCTATGCCCCCAGCATACGCAAATAAACATGTTATTGAAATGATACACTTTAGCATCCTTCTCGAAGAAATTGTTAACCTCTCCGTTGTAGGGTTATTTAAATAATCAGAATGAAAATTTTAGCAAAACCATTTTGAATTCCGAATGACATTGGCCGTAAAACAACTTTTACATAATTATTGCATTATATTTCATTGCAACCATCTTGTACCACTTATGTTAAAACGTAGTAAAACAAAACAAAAAGCTAACAATTTAATGCTATTTGTAAGTTAGGTATAATTTATTTTAAAAGACTAGTAAAGAACAGCGTTTTATGAAACAATTACGTTAGATTGGTTTCATTTAACTAATGTAATGAATTGCCTCGTAAGCTAAAGGGCGAGGTGTGGCTTTGGCGTCATTGTGTGTGCTGGCCGACAAATAAACACAAAGGTGTGCCGGATATTGATCGTTTTCTCTTTTTATTTCCGAAACAATGCTCTTCGAACGACTAATCTAAATTAGGTTCCTAATAAAGGGTACATTTCTCATTCCATAACATTTATGAGATAGGTTATAATATGGACCAATTTTTAACGTAATATTTATACAATTAAAAGAGTACGGGTATTTTATGGTCACTGAACAAGCCATGGAGAGAGTTATGTTCTAGATTTTTCTACAAGATCGAAACAGGAATGTGAAGATCGGTAAACGAACGAAAGTAACAGATATGGCTCATTGGATTGGCAAGTTGAAGTGGGGGGGGGGGGTAGGTCATATCGCGCAGAGTGGATACCATAGATCGGCAAGCGTCCTTGTTGAGTCGAATTGAAAATATATGGTGTAGGCCTATATCCAGTAGTGATGATGATAATTTAGTAGATTTAAGAATCAAGTTATATCTATCCATATTGGACTTATAATTATCGATGTTGTCTTATTCACGCTATGTTTTTTTTTATAGTGGACACTACAGCCCAATACGATGCTGTACGAGCGTACCTTAAAGAATTAGACATATCAAGTGCGGTGTGGGTTGGATTAATTAGAAGTAATCCCGAAGGCGAATTCACTTGGACGTATGTTGATTTATATTTAATAGTATCTTTGTTAAAATAGTTAATTATATAGATGTGAATTAGATTATCTATACAATGTTAACAGTTTCTCCAACTCAATTTTTATTGACTATATACATTTTATGAGGTAAGTGTTGTAATGTACAATCCAGGCCTCCTTTATGTATTTACCAATACTGGCAATAAACGTTTAGTTGCTTTAATATGGTATTCTTATCTTTCATCCTAGGTGATGCGGATGTCGGTTTCTTTCTTATACTTACTTTTGCCTTTTGTCAGTGATAGTAACATCATAAATTGAAAATAATGAGATAATAAAAAATAAATTAAATACTATTTTAAGTCATATTGAATTTTTTTGAAGAGTGTGTAGATAAGAGAATTATATATATATATATATATATATATATATATATACATATTATTACTGAGGACAGTTTTTATATTCATTTTTCCCTATTATTATTCAACCTACCTGTTAGTATTGCTAAATCATAAATCAATAAATAAAAATGAATAAATTAAATTCACGTATAGCGTGCGGTCTGCTTGAAATTTTAGTTGCGTGCATCGATCGTATGTTAGTCTTTAATAAGTAAGCTAACACTGTATGAATCGTTCAAAGTACAAAAGTATTATAGTTTAATTTATACCGATCGATATTTTTAACAGGGATTATCGTGGATTAAACGGAGATGGATATTGGAGCTCTGCACCTGATCCCCGAATAGCTCCTTTGTGTGCTGCTGCGGATCCCGCCGCAGATTACCGTTGGCAAGCTCGGGCATGTGGAGGACCCACGGTTGCCTCTTTTATCTGCGAATTACCAGGTTTAAACTTTAAATTACTATAATACCTTACTAAAGCTTTTTTTTTAATTATAGTTGTTCTTTATAAATAAAATTTTGTTTTTTAAACAGTACCACAATGGGCACTTGGTAAAGAAGGGTGCATGGTGCGAGCTTTACCGGCGCTGACTATTTTGTATTTGCCTGAGAGTGCAGCAGTGCAACTGACTGCTGATTGTGGACTGGCTGGCGTGAAACGACTCCAATGCACTGGAAATATGGTACGGTCCATCTTATTACACTAAATAAAAAATGAGTACACAAAATAACTAATACTATTCTTTTTACGCAGAAACGTGATGAACTTCTTCGTGATCTTTCATGTGCTGAAGAAGTAGAATTGTTAAATACGGTGAATAATATATCTACAAATAGTACTACCACTGAAATAATAACATTAAATGAAAACCAAGATTTGTCCAACATTAACTATACCGAAGAAAATATGACAAATGAACACGAAATTGAGAACAAACATTCAACGCCGACTATCTTATCAACACTCTCTTATAAAGAAAATATCGGGAAATCAACAATTTCGGAATTACAAACGACAACCTTTCCAGTATTTAATGAAATGCGAAAAATGGTGATTGAAAAAAATATTAATGATATACAAAACAATAATCTTCAGAGCAACGATATTCCTAATCTGGTTAACAACGATAACTTTTTAACCAATTATCGCATACAAAAAATGGAGGATGAAGAGAACATGCAGCATAAAAAATTACACGACGAGCTTGCGAGACTTGGCAATTTTGAAACAATATTTACTCAACCTACTGATCACTTTGTACCACCTCTAGTTATTGCAAAAGCAAAGCAAAGTAATGACATGAATGTTCAATCTTTAGAAGAAAAGCATGCACAATATTTTGGATCACACATTGTATTAAAACATACGAACGAACGAAATGTAGACGAAAATATTAATAGGAAATCTACAATATCAACAGAGCAACCAAATGGAAATGTAATGTTTTCTGGATTTACGACTGAACAAGTAGTAACGTCAAAAGATGACTTAAAAAAGATCAACATGAAAAATATCCTACCCAAAAAATATGTGCACAAAGATCTAGATTCGCAGATTTCGACAATATCTAAGGAAAAAAACAAAAAAGTTAATAAACAATATTTGGAGAAAAATATTGTAAATCAGAGTAATCCCTCTTTGGATAAAGTGTTATTAAAACCAGAGTCATTGATTTCCGGAATAAATAAAGCACGTGACCCTAAAGATAGTCTAAATGACAGTGTCATTGATTTAACCGTTACCTTAAAAGAATCAGATGGTCAAAAAGATTTAATCACAAAATTAGGAGATGTTATAGATGATAAAATGGATAAAAAAATTTCGATGCAGAACGTTTCAAATGAAGAACATTCATCGGTCGAATTAATGGAATATTTTAATGACACCCAAATCAAATCGCAAAGCACTACACCCACATTAAACTCTACAGACCATACCATATTTGAAAATGAAATGTATACCAATAGTGTTAAAAACGACAGTAAGATAATAGATAAATTTTATCCGGTTTCTGATTTAAAAACGAAAATGCCTGTTTTTAAAGATGATTTAGATAATACGCTGACGACTAGTCCTAATGTTAATCATGAGCTACTAATTGGAGTTGATGTAACCTCTGTAGATTCAACAAATGAAAGCACCAAGAGTGAAATAACTTCTTCGACGGTAGGCGAAGTACGATTTACTGTTTTTAATACAACACTTCCGCCTCCTAGTACAGTGACCGAAACAATTAATATGGAAGTAACTCAAAGTACTTACACTAATATTGAAACGGTATCGACAGTAAAGCTTCCCTTGAATACATCTGATAAAATTCTTCATTCTGAACCGTACTCTACATCTGTTTCTATTACAAATGAATCTTTCAATGCTACAGAAAATGTGGAAGAAACAGATAATAATTCAAGTGATTTGGAAACAATTGATGACTTTCAGTCGCCTCTCCTATCTGCTGCTAACGAACCATTGCAGAGGCCAAATAGATCTCGAAGACCAAAACAGCCACTTAATCGAATAAATAAATTTAATCCATTTCGCATCTTGGGTTAATATGTTAATTTTACTGAAATAATTGGAACATTTACTGCCAGTACATAAAAATTCCGAAATAATGACTGAATAATTCTATTGCACTTTAATACTAATTAGCATCACTTCATATTTCAGATTCATTGTAGAAGCACTTAACTTTAGACGTGGTAAAACTCATTTTTAACTTTTCATTCTTCAACTTAACATTTCATACCAATTTTTACATTAATTATAACACTTATAACTCTGACAGTATATAATTTATACCATATCATCGTTCTAAGTTATTATTCGACAAGAATAATTGAATAACTTAATGGCGTAAAAATAAATATGTTCTCTAGTCATTAAAATTGTACTGCACTATGTAGAATCTGTTACTTCCATAGGTTAAAATACTACAGTTATCTGAAATTTAATAAGGTAATGATCGCAAACCATATCATATTAGCGTAAGAAGTTTAATGTAGTTAAGAAGTTAAAAGGTTTTAATATATAAGGACGCACAGTGATTTTAAAAAATAAAATGTCGTCAAAAATATTTATTGTAAGAGTAATTATTAACTAGAACGTTGAATTTATACATCACAATAATTGATTATCGACGTCAATACATTTGTCAGTACTTTAAATTTTAAGTACCCGTCTTAAATCTCTAAAACACAGTCATTTAGTAATAAAATATTGTAAGAACTTTATAAAAAGATGATTCAATAAATAGCGTTTTTTAATTACCCGATGACCACCAAAATTTTATTTTTGATAAAATAAAACATTTTTGTTATATGTGATGCACAAAAAATATTTACAATTAAATTTTCTACAACAATAAAAGTTTTAATGTGAAAGTAACATATTTTAATTTAAATTATTGGCGTAAAGTAAATAAAGTTTTTAAAAAGTAAATATAAAACACAAAAATATGTTCGTACTTATTATCTACTTTTAATATTTGATATTAACAACTTTAATTAACGATTAAATAATATGTTATTTATTTATTTTAATAGATAATGCTGGAACAAGGTCGATCTAGTAACAGTGCGATTGCTTGTGAAACGAATTAATTCACTGATAGCTTAATATACAAATAAACACGACAATTATGTATGCTTTTTCCGTTCCTAAGTGGACAAATAGTGCGTGGATTAAAGAGAAACAATTGTGCATTACCGTTAATTTTCCACTTTGATTAGTATATGCAATAATTCTTTTAAATACAATCACTACATTTGCAACATTCTCCGAAGCGCGCCAGTAAATCAATATCCTACTAGCTTTCGGACTGCCTCAAAAACAAGGGGTATTTGAGGCATTCGCTTTCTTGTAGAATTCTTAAAAGTGCTGCTACATATTTTCCGGAAGTGCCTATATGTATAATATTATGAAAATGTTTGCCCCACTTTCAAATTATAAATTTGTAACCGATTTCCGAGCGAATCAAATTATTCTTTAACTCAAGAATCTATATTATAAATAAATTTTACTACAGAGTTGACTTGCTAATGATTTTACATATTAATGATAAGATCATTTTTTGTGAAAGTACTCTGTAACAATGAAACGTAAGATCGGGTCATTGACCTACAGTGTAAACATATTTATCGTTTCCGAAAATTACCTCCTGAGTTTTCATATATTAAATTTTTAATAAGGGGAAAGAAGAGGAAAATATGCTAGAATTCTTTAAAGAAATTCTTTATTAGCCTTATCTTGGATATTCTGCTATGGTATAGAAAACAGAAGAGTAATACCGGGTCTTGGCGGTGGACTACACGAAGTGTCTCTGCGCATTATTTCATGGGACAACGTTAGCGTAGACACGTTGTCACTGTTTCTAATGTCATTGACTTCGTTTACGTCGTGAAAAAGAAAACAAAAGATTAATAGTAATATTAGTAAAAGTCGCGTCAAAATCTGAAGCTTTTAGTCGCCCCACGAGTAATGCTTTTGGCTATAGTCGGGATTTCTCTATCATATTTAATTAGTGATGAGGACATCAGTAGACGAACGAAAGTAACCGATACTATAGACCAGCGAATTGTCAAGTTGAAATGGCGGTAGATAGCATGCCACCGGGGCGTTAAAAACCTGGATTGATGAACGCAACCAAGAACGTCCACTCACAAAGCCGCTTCCAGCCGGACCCAAACGAAGTCTATGAAGAGTTCTTAAAAGTGAACTTCTCTCGTTCAAATTACTCTAATGAGGTTGTTGAGCTACATTATTTAACAAAGCGATGTTTCTTCTCCGTTGCTTTAATCTTCGGCCATCAAGGCATTATAAACTTTTTTCAGATAAACCTTCAACCGGTGTAACTCAACAAAATTCAAACTGTTCCAAATAAGTCTACATAATTTTCTCTTTATAAACCCTCGGTAAATCTTTGAGACAATAAAAATTTCTTTTCCTTTCTACTATAATTAGAAACTGGCATGATAATCCTTCAAATGTTTTGTCCATTTGTTATTGTTGAGTAACAATCAATTTTCGGTGATATAATAATAGAGCTGTCTGTCTATTTACCACAAGGGTTGTAAGGGTCAATTCAAATGTATAACCTGCTTCAACCCGCATTACGGTAACAATATCTGAAGCAGCTTTAGTTAAGTCCAATTGAGATATTGTTCTGATATTACTCTGCCAGTTTACGTAATGTTTAATGCGTTATTAAATATTAATTATTTTGTGTTATGGTTCAAAACTCTTAATGCTCTTAATGATGCTGTTAAATTGTTAATAGAAGTAAAATAAGACTATTTTTCTCTTTAATACTTTGATCAAAAAGTGAGATAAATTTGTTTATAAAATTTAAATTAATTATTTCTTCTTTTAAATCAATTTCATCAAAGTTTCCCATTGGATAAAATGCACTTTTACCAACGCTATTTCCAGTCCTCGAAACAATCGAAGAAGTCTTTTTCCGGCCTTGCCTTCAAAAGTTTCTTCGATTTGGTTTTTATCGTGTTAAAACGACGTCCCTGCATTGGTCTTTTGAGTTTGCTAAATAGCCAACAGTTGCACGGAACCAAATCAGGCAAATACGGTAAAACGATATGAGACGAATTTTTAACGCTTTTTTTAAAAAAAAAATTGGGCAATTTTGCACCAATCGAGACTTGACGCATTTGAGACACAAAACGTCCTTCAAAATGGTTTATACTGAGCCAAATGTTATTCCAATTTTTTTACAAATGGATGCTTGGCAAATGTTATTGATAGTCCTACCAACCTAGGAAGAAAAAATTACCTACCTTCCCAGGAGTTTTATATGACAATTGTAACTTACTTTTTGATCATATTTTTATAATATACAGGGTAATTGATTAGGGTATAAAAGTTTTAAAGGGGTAAATCTATAACTCATTTACTGTTGATTAATATATGGTAATTTCTATACAAATTCAATGGTTTCAGAAATAATAAATAACATAATGACAATTTAGTATGAAAAACGTTTTCTAATTTTTACATTAAAGATTAATTACTTATCATTTATTTTTTGTTTACTATTTGTCTCTGCAGATTGTACAGTCAGAAATTATTGACCTATCGTATCCAATAGAGTTTCAGAGTGATCAATTTTGTATAGGGTAATTGAATTGGAGTAAAAGCTTTAAAGCTTTGATACCTATAACCAATCTCCTTGTTTTTTAAGGGGGTCAGAAGTTAACTTATATTTTAGGCTCAAAAAGCAGACATTTTGATGATCTTTTGTCATGTTTCCGAAAACCAGTTTTAATAGTCTTAGTCAGCAATGAAATAATAATATTTTAACATGAACATTGTACGAGCAAAGGTATTAATTTTTGAGCTGTGTCCAAAAAGTCAATGTAAAATAAGAAAAATGTTTTTAAACAGTAAGTTAAAAGTTTATAATCTTGTTTCAAATAGATCTGGTGTAATTCAGCGATCATCGAGCAAATATTCGGGGACTAAGGGTCCAACAATATTAATTTTACTTACGTTTTAGTCTCAGGGTTCATGAAAATCCACACCGGTTCATATTATGCTTGATTATTATGGAGGTTAGAATGGATTAAGTAAAGCTTATCTATAATATTGTTTTAATAGTTTGTAAACACATATTTTACTTATCGTTACTTAATCAATCTTTAATTTGAAATGACTCGTAAATAACATTTAAAATATGATTTATTTTCAAAGAGATTCAGAAAAAATCTAACGATTTAAAAAACGATGACGATGAAAAATATGTGCCTAAAAATGATTAAATGAATAAACAACTTGAATACCTTTTAGGTTAATTATTATTAATTATAATTAATTACACTCTTTTAAAATACACTTATATAAAAAGTTATTATAATTACAGCTGTAATCTTATAATTACCTAAAAAGTTGCAATTTTCGTGTCTTTATTTCGACTCAATCTCTCTTCTTCTCTTCCCAGTCGTACACTCTTGTTAGAGTGGTGGTGGTCATGTCCCGGCCGGTTTTGGTAGCCCCGTTATCGTCTTAATCAGTCTGAATTTCAGATTAAAACGACATATAAACTGTATTCATTGATTTATAGTTTATGTAAAAGCACGTTATATTCATTGCTAGGTGTATTAATTTGAGTTATATCATTAACTTTGTTTATGTAATAAAAGTACTTCTTCAAGCCAATGCCATTGCAAAATGGCGTGAGCTGTTTTTTGATTTGTCCTAATTAAAGTTTAAAATGCAGAAGGCAAAATATTTATTCAGTTAATGAAACCGATCTCGCTTTAAGAGCTTATAAATGTTGGTCGCTTTTAGCCGTAATGAGGAGATCTTGATGAGGGTTTCGTGTTTTTTATTCGTTTGTGGATAAAACTGCCATTTTAAGAGTATCTTTACAGAAATGGTTTTAAATCCGTATTTAGCTTAATATTTTTTAAGATGAATTATGAAACTGTAACGTCGTAATTTTAGGTGAAAATAATAAAATGGAAATGGACTGGTAAAATTTTATGAAGCTACTACGTTCGTTTCAAAACAAAATAAATGTTTTTGCCATAAAAATTTATGTTCTGCATCGATGGAATATTCCAAATTATCTAACGTCATAGTATGGCAATATCGGATCGATTCCGATTTTGCCATACTATGTTTTCATCATCGTTTTCCCTTTCTGAATCCGATCTAATCCTTCTATTTAGTATTTTTCTTTAACTCGCGATATGCTAAAGCCGTGTTTTATTTAAATGAATTAATGAACATACCAAATTATTTGACGATGTTTAAAAAACCTATCGGATGACATGATAATGATAAGAGGACGTACATAACGTTTTCGATGTCTTAAAATTAAGCAACATTTATGACTGGAGCCTTCTATTGACTAACAGCGAAACTTAGTTGCGCATCAAATAATTTTTCTTAAACTTCAGTAACTTTCAATAACTAACATTATTAAGTAGAAGTCAGTTCGTTATAAAATTTCCGAAAGAGTACATAGACAGTAAATTCCAGTTCAAAGATGGTGATTATGTTATATAAAGTTAGGGACATAAATTCGGGATCTATGACAGTCATAAAAGACGGAGAGTAACGACGGAGGGCGGACCTGATTTCTATTAAGATTATCTAGAATATGTTTTTCAGATAATACCCAATATTCGAAGGGAAATGTTGGTATAAAAAATTTGTTATGATCAAAACAATCAAAAACAAAAATTTCGATTAAATTACTTATCGAAATATGTTGTGTTTTTGTAATTCGTAGTAGCCTGTATTAATTATTGTTGTGCAGTATTGCTTGTATTAAGATGAAAGAATAAGAAGTGTAGCAAAGCTGCAAGGTGTAGAATTTTTCTCGCTTAATCTAGCGATACAATTAACATCCATGATTTAAGTATAAATAAAGCATAAGTTAGTCGAAAAGCAAGTATTTGAAAACCAGCATGTTTGAGCGTTTTATAGTTACCAGGTTGGAGCACACCTATGTATATGTTGGTCCCACAAGGTATTTATTTTAGATTTACTATTAATATATAAAACAAAAAATATGTTGTTTATTTTCAAGCATCGTGCAGCATGTCAGCCGATGGACGCCATATGTATATATATATATATATATATATATATATTTATATATATATATATATATATATACATATATATATATATATATATATATTCAAATATATAATTATGTTAGTAAATTGAATAAAGTATTATTTTACTTACCATCAGGTTATTAGACTCTTGATTTCGTGAGATTAAAAAACTAAAAAGTCTGTAACTGATTTATAATATTATTTCAGTAAAAATATATGATAGACCACATCAACACTAAGCATATGGCCGCCCAGAAGTATCTACTGTAATATGAACACTTTTTTAATTATGTAATAATAGTTTGGTAAGTGCTGAAACTCATAAGAACTCATCCAGAAGTTTCAAGGAGATTTTTTGAACTCAGTTTCGCAATACTTTTATAAAGTATTGCCAAACTGAGTTCAAAAAACGTTGTAGTTTTTTGTGCCAGTTGTAGTTTGCTATTTCCTTAAATAAATGTAATAAGTATGTTTTACATTAGTTATTCCGTCGAAGGAAATATTTTGTTGGCCTTTCAAAAGAAATTTATCTGTTTATTTTTACATTTTAATTTTTTTTATTGAATTGGTAATCATGTGTAATTAATGAGTTTCTATACTATTAATTATTATTGCGTAGTTACTATACAATTTATTTTTCCAAAATAAAATAAAATGAGGATGGAACAATCGACGTGTAAAGGTACGTATCTTTAAAATTTACTAATTATTTGTGAATCGCGGTCTTATTTCTAACTGGATAATCGTAGCAAAATATGCGCTCCTTATTATTTGATGTGATTGCCCCAAACTTTGTAATTTATGCGACACCACATAGTTTCTGGGCTTTAAGATAGGAGTTATAAATTACTCTCGTTCCCGCGGAAACCGGGGGCGATTATAAATTGCCGCGCTCCCTTGTAAGATTTGTCTGCTAGTTATGAATATTGAAACCCGTGATTTACGTAAATATTTATAATTGAAAAGTCATACTTACATCTATTTTTGAAGGATAGCGACAACAATACATTGATTGATAAGCCACTGGATAACAAAATAATAGTTCTGTATAATTAAAATTGTGTATAGAGATAACTAATAAATTCTATTGATTTGCTAGATATAAACGTAATGAAAAGAAAATTATTAAAATTTTAAAAATTTCTATATTCACTCACAGTTATTTACTTTGTATTGGCATAAAATCACTAATACAATTATGGCTTCATATGTTATTATACAAAAATTCTATTAGTTAAATATTCAGATCTACAAAGATATTTAAATTGTAGTGAATTTTTAAATAAAATTTCACTTAAATTCAATTTATTTAATTTTCTCTACGCTTCGTAAAAAAAGCACCGAACGGCCTCAGTGAAAGGACTAGCCAATTTACTTGATAGCACTTTGCAGATTATTCAGAGTACGCAGAATGTGAAAAAGGATTCACTAGTGGTATCAACTACATATTTCAATTAAATGGTAATGGCACGGTGAAAGGGCAGACCGGTGGTCGTATTTAACAAGCGGCAAGCTATTTGACTTCATATATTTATTAAGTTACATAATTATAGCTTACATATTATAATAGTAATAAAATAAAAAATATGTTATAAAGAATGAAAAAATCATAATATTAAAAAAACAACAAAGGCTCGCTTTGAAAAATATGAAAAAAAATTTGAAAGAAGTGGTTTCAGTTGCAATGTAAACAATAAATTCGTGAGAACGAAGATATATGTAATATGTGTAATATTGACTCTTCATCTTCATCATCTTTTCAGCTTCAGGATGTCCAGAGCTGGACATAGGCCACCCAAAGATTTCCAATAGGACCGGTAGAAAGCGGCCTGCACCCAGTGTCTCCCGATGAGCTTATTAAAATAGTCTATACATCTTGTGCATGGACGTCCTATACTGCCACTATTGTTTACTCGCGAATTTTACTTACTTTGGCGAAGTTATGTAAATTAAACACGGCGTATTTGAGTCATTGACAAAAGTTGTTACTCTTTTGGGATATACGGATAAACTCTGTGCATGGAGCACTGTCTCCACTGATAATGATTACCCTAAACTTCAATTTTTTGGAATTTGACAGATATGAATTTTTCATTTAAAACTGTTAGAAATTCTATCGATTGTACTGCGCCGCTTTAGGCACCGCCTACTAAAACAAACTCAAACATTTATCTGCTGTCTCTGAAATGGTTCATATTTACAGTTTATAAGTAAACCTGTAGATATTTTTAATGAAAAGTGGGTTAATTTCGAAAGGTTTTAACACAAATGAGGAAAAATTCGTCTTCACGTTAATTTTTTTTACTATATGATTATTTTTATTGCTGCTTTGTTTCTGTTCTCATTAATCATGTCTCCTGGATGTCTCATTTGATACATATATGTTTTTGTATTAGTTTTTTAAATTAAACGTAGTGCTGATGAGTATTACAAATGTAATATGGTGTTTTTGTGTAATATTTTGTTTTGTTTAAATTGAATAAGTGCTGGTGATTAAAAAATTGTTCACTATTCATGATTTTAGTGTATGTTAATAATTGTCGGTGACAAATAAAATTATTAAGTAAACCTCTTTACAGTCACCAAGTTAAAATTCTCTCCCTTTCGCTTTAGTTCAAGTTGTTACATTTAATGTTCTATCGGACTATAAAGCGGGGGCCACAGTACATAATTATGGTATAAAATATAAAGCCAATACTTTTTAAAGATTGTGAAAGTAAACATCGTGCGGAAATTGTTTCCACATTGGTTAGATAGAGAAAGTCAATGATTATAATTTTACATTTTAAATGCAACAACTTAATTTATACGTATAAATAATGCGGGCTAATATGTGGTTCAAAACGATAAGTAGAAAAGCTAAATGAATTGGTTCTAAGATTAAACCAGGCCCTCGTTAACGAACTGTCGGACAGTACTTTGTTATCAAAGCCATTTATACCATTTTTGTTACGGATTTTGAATTTTCACTTGACAGGATGTAGAAAATTTATGAGTAGATAACCTTATATTCACAAAACGTTTTTTTTTTAATTTAAGTTTGAGTAATAAAACCGCACAGTGTAGTTTATATCGCTAAAATATTGTGTTTTACTTTTTCATTTACATTTAAAATTAATTAAATCAATAAATAATCTAATTTATGGTTTAGGCGGTATACCTCATAAGACAGATCCAAGATAAATAATTTTACTTTTTTCAGGACTTTTAATGCGTCAACTGTCAGACTTCAGTGACAGTAGATTTCATTCTGTCATCAACGTAAGTTAATAAGACATACCATATTACCAACAGTTTCCAACACATAAACAAACATTGAAGAAAAATCTTGTGTTAATTGTTTTACATAATCAGGTTGCATGTAAAGATGTAAAGCATGTAAAGTAAATTTACTTAAGTATGTCCGAAGAATTAAAAAAAATTAGCAGTTTTTTTAAACAGTATCCATTGTAAATTTTCCGAAATCACTGAAATAATTTTAGTGAAAACACCACACTTGCAGTGCAAAACAGTTTGCAGTGCAAAAAAAAATAATAACCATAAACATTTCATTGGTTTTTCTTTCTTTGACTCCTCAGAGAACTCGTTGAACGAACCCTCTGTCACCAACATCCCCTACGTCTCGTTATTCACAAATTGAAAACTTTTTCTTGGTACTGGAGAATAAGAGGTAAATTAGGTTTAGAGTTGTTCGGGCGGACAAGAATTTTATTATAAAATTTTGGAAAAAAAGTCATCAGTCACGGGTGTTGCACAGGCTATGACAGAGATCGATTAATTCAAAGGATATTATAGATTTATTAATTTAAAACTTGGACGTATTTGTATAATTTCTATCGCAATTTGTATATGACGGATTTTATATGTATTTTGTAGCATGAAATATGAATCATGTATTGCAGGTTCGTTTAATAATTGCACAAGTTTTATATTTTATACGAAACTAGCTATACCGGTTCATGCGTTGCTGGGTATATGTATATATATTTATATAAATATACACACACGCATATATATATATATATATATATATATATATATATATATATATATATATATTATATATATATATATATATATATATATATTTATATATATATATATATATATATATGCGTGTGTGTGTGTGTGTGTGTGTGTATGTGTTTATATAAAATATTATGTGAGGTAATAATGATAACGAATTATTAAAACAAATTGTCAAAAAAAAATGATTTAGCCTTTGAAAGGTATAACATTGTAACACGAAATATGTTCCTCATTTTTATTATATCCGTAACAACCTTTGTTAGGCAACGATCATAAAATATATGTAATGTTTTTACTGAGCCATAAAAACTAGAATACGCGAATAGAATCGGACGAAAACAGCGGTTCTATGCGTAGGAAAATAGAAATGCTTTCAAGCGAAAAATGTCGCTTGCAAGCACGTGAACTTTATGAAACTACAGAAGCGTGCTGAAAAACTTTGGTCCACATGAGACGGGTAACCAATTTACATACAGCGTATTGAATATTTTGGAAGAATTATAAAGCTATTTCGTGTTTGAATGTTAAATTACATTTTTAGATATAAACATAAACAAAAATTGATGTACAAAAGCTCTTTTATTCCGAACAAGTCTTGCAACTTAAATATTGATAACCAAAACTAATTTCTGCGGAATAAACTAGTTCATTTATGTATTATACACGGTATGAAGTGCCGTAGAGTGTACAGTATTAAAAGAAGCGTTTCATCTTTCCACGATGTGTATATACAACCTTTTTTTATATATAAAGTTGTATAAAAATTATACATATATATATATATATATGTATGTATATATAAATGTATATATATATATATAAAACTACCTTGTTACTCTGCAGTGTTTGCGCTAGTCCCAATTGAATCCCAAACATGATTACTGGCCGATATGACTCACTTCTTTTGTACGACTCATACAAAAGTTATTTAGGTTAAATTATTTTGAAACCTTGAAAATAAATTTAAAATTTGTCTTATGTTTAAATTATGTAAACTACCAATCCATTACTAAAGTAGTCTTTAATTAAATATTGTTACTAACTTACTGATATTCTGTGGAATCATATAGTTTGAAATAACATTCATTATTCTTGTAAAAAAATATAATTATAGAAGAGGGCAAAATAGCAATCTAGCTAAACTAAATGTTAACTTACAAGACGCATTTTATTAATAATCGAAAAAACCCTGACGGCAAAATTTCTGTTTTATGTCTTATGGATCATTCTCAGGTTGTGTATAACATTTTGAACTTTTCTTTTGGCAACTATAAAGAATCTCAAAGAACAAATATCAGTGCGTAGAATAATACTGCAACATTGAAGAGAACACAACAAAGATAAGTAATACAATACACTCTGTTCATAAAAGAAGTTCACCTGAAGAAAGTTGTTACAAGAACACCTTACCACGGAATTCAATTTAACTTGGATTGTTGGATCTAATTAATGTCAGTCCAACCATCTGTACTTGCGCAAGATAATTGCACCGGGGCAACGGCATGCGGACTTGTCACTTTCGTTTATATAATACAGGTGCTAATGCGATACGATTTTCTTAATTATGTTCATTCAAGAAAGATAATCACAATAAATATTGGGTTAGGCGTAATATACTATTAATAATCATCATTTTAGTCGTAAGACGTCCACTGAGGCACTTGGGCCTTCTCTATAGCTTTCTCATAGGGCCCGTTGGAAGGTAATTAATTAACAACTATACATGGATGGTATGTACATCCTCAAGGTAGACGGTCAGACGAACTTGATACGCTCGTCGAAATACGCTTGATACAGACTGCTCCCCAACAAGGAATGTCTATATACAGCAATGTATGGCCTACGTTTGAAACGATCGTAATTATACTGAAATCAGCTAATAGGACGAACATTTCTATAATATAAATTCTATAAAATAAAAGTAAACGATAATCATGTAATAAACTTTTCCCATTTTCATGATCAAATACGAGTCTATTATATGGAGTCATTAAGAATACTATGAGGAAATTAAATTCTCGAAGAATAAATGTGCATAAGAAACCATCCCACAAACGGCATTAATTAGCAAAACCACTAATAATGTTTGTAAAATAAAATTAAAAGTGGGGTGAAAAAAGTTTTTATGTAATGTGCACTCAACCTAGTTATAATGTTTCTACTTTAATTTTAATACGGCTATCTTTAATATTGGAAGCCTAAGCTACCATTGCACAAAAAATAACATTTTATAGAAAAACTTTTGTAAAATTTTTCACATATAAAAAAATAATTAAAACCTAGAGAACAATGAGTTATAAATTCAAAAGATTTTTCAAATTTCGTAGCAAAAATATTATTCAAAAGGAATATC
This sequence comes from Battus philenor, assembly GCF_028537555.1. Taxonomy (NCBI): domain Eukaryota; kingdom Metazoa; phylum Arthropoda; class Insecta; order Lepidoptera; family Papilionidae; genus Battus; species Battus philenor. The sequence goes on from NW_027181682.1 coordinate 12,357,870, forward strand.
TTTTTGAATACACGAACGCATTTCAACCTACCTTTATTGAGACTAATTAATGTTGGCGCAACTTAACCTGGTATTGTAAGTGCTAGCTAATTATAGCCCGCGGTGGCCTGGATAGTTGGTTCTTCATTGCATTCCTGCAACGCTTCTTGTGAAGTACCCGCAACATTGCACTCTCACACAGCTCGAAACGAAACGAAAGATAACACTAACATTTTAAAGTTATTATTTTCGCATATAATAATTAGCAACGAGGTAATCTCTTTCTAATTTTTTAATAATACGTAGTGCCCAAAGTTTCATAGATAAGTTTTTAGCATTTTTTTGGACGTGTTTATGGCAAATAAACATATGTTTAAGTTATAAAATTTAAATTCGTTCCGATTTGGAATAAATCAAATACATATTTGCTGTGTAAATAATTAATTGCTCGCCTTCGCGCGGCGCCTTGGGAGAGCGCGGTTAAGAGGAGGTTGGTGAAAAAAAGCATAAATAATGCACGTGAATGTTGACGGCAGAAGGACAGAACGGAGCAGGCGATAATCATGAATATATTGGAGGTGCGGGTACCGCTATACCGCTCCTTAGGTATGCGCGTGGCAAAAACAGAGTGGGGGGGATAGAGTTATACATATATGCAGATGTCAAACGTCAACCGTTGTTTTAACGTACGCGCGATTTAACGTACATTATCCGGTGTTCAGCAATAGAAAGCCGATCACTTTACTTAAAAAATATAACTGACTTATCGCTCTGAGCACATTTACTTTTTAATGATTTATATTTGTGTAAACTTCTTATACAAAAATTTCATAAATACATTTTGTAACATATTTAATACAACACAAAGGTTTCATAAAAGTCAAGTTAATTCTAGTCAAAAGTTTTGAAAATTGTTTTACGCTATACTGATTTTGTTAAGGTTTACTTTGAATGTCAAATAAGTCATCGGAACGATGTTCTAAGGATTTTTTTGCACTCGGTCAATGCGCATATATATATCACATCGCACATTTACTTAACGGATGAAATCATAAAAGCTTCAATCTATGGAAGCTTTTAACCTTAATTACGCCTCTCAACTCACAGCCGAAGTTACAAGTGCCTTGATAGGCAAAAGTATTCTATCCGACGTTATGTAATTGAAATAAATTCTTAAAAAAATTAATTTTATCCTATAAAATATACTGATAATTAGAAAAGTTTCAAATGGTTTATTACCAGAGATAATTTCATAAAATCCATTGATGATTTTTAATACGCTGAATAAAAATATTCTAAACATTATACCTTTACAAAATATAGTTTAAAACAATGTGTTTTTTTAAATCCTTTCTTAGCTGACTTACTCGGTGAAATGTATATTCCAACCAAAATTTAAGTTTCTAAGCCTTTTGGTTTGAGATATAGAGATGAAACAATACATAGCTATTCTTTCATATAATTGTATACAAAAAGACTAGATCTTTATATTTATACTAAATAAATAAATATAGCTTATTATTTATTATCAATCATTACATCGATAAATCAGAAGCATATCTCGGTGATCTGTGGTTCCATAAAAGAGAATTTTTTTAAACACTGCCTGCTGATGTTCGACTTCCCTTTGTCCTATGAAGTTTCAATTTCGCGTGTATATCCAAACGCATTCCAACATTCGAATAGAAATTGAAAAACCGTATATAAAAACTGTTAACGAATATTCGATTAAAATGACTGTACTGGAAATGCAATTTGTTTTTGTTACTAAATAATCTTTCATACACCCTCACCGACTTCAAACGCGGATGTTCGATAAATGAACAAAATAATATATGAAATGTTAATCACTTTAAGGACTGGTACAAACTTTCGCTAATTTAATTCAATATAAAGTAATTTGATATATATTTATTTGTAAGAAAAATGTTTCTAATAGCATGCAGCAAGACGAATAAGTCCATCCTCGAAGTGCCCAAGATATAGACCAAGCCGTCCACAATATACTTAGTCTGGCCATAAATACTGTTACTATTCAAAAAAAGAAAATATTACGTTTGAATTTGGAATCTGTCATTTTTATATGATTGCTTGATGTGTTTTCTTATTTTCGCGCCATTATATTGTTAAATATTTTGTTATATAAAAATGGAGTGGGGTGATAAAGAGAACCGAATAGCTGTGATTGCCTTACATAAAGTAGGTATGGAGAAAAGTGCAATTTTTAAAACCCTCCACCCGCTTGGTATTAGTCAAATGTTTGTTTACCGGGCTGTTGATAGGTACAATGATACCTCCTCTGTTTGTGACAGAAAAAGATCTGGCCGTCCACGTACCGTTCGTGTGAAAAAGGTGATTAAAGCAGTTAGGGAAAGAATTCGAAGAAATCCTGTCCGTAAGCAAAAGATTTTATCTCGGGAGATGAAGATAGCTCCTAGAACCATGTCGCGTATATTAAAAGATGACTTAGGACTTGCAGCCTATAAGAGACGTACTGGTCACTTCTTAACTGATAATTTAAAGAAGAATAGGGTGGTAAAATCCAAACAACTACTTAAGCGGTACGCAAAGGGAGGTCACAAAAAAATTTTGTTTACGGATGAGAAAATTTTTACAATTGAGCAGTATTTTAATAAACAAAATGACCGTATTTATGCTGGAAGCTCTAAAGAAGCTTCGCAAATAGTAAACAGAGTACAACGTGGGCATTATCCCACTTCAGTGATGGTTTGGTGGGGTGTTAGCTATGAAGGGGTGACTGAGCCATATTTTTGTGAAAAAGGTATTAAAACGTCGGCACAAGTTTATCAAAATACCATTCTTGAGACGGTAGTTAAGCCTTTAACTAACACCATGTTCAATAACAAAGAATGGTGCTTTCAACAAGACTCGGCACCGGGTCATAGAGCTCGATCCACCCAATCTTGGTTGAAAACTAACGTTCCGGACTTTATCAGCACTGAAAACTGGCCGTCGTCAAGTCCTGACCTAAATCCATTGGATTATGATTTATGGTCAGTTTTAGAGAGTAAGGCTTGCTCTAAACGCCATGATAATTTGGAGTCCCTAAAACGATCCATTCGGTTGGCAGTGAAGAATTTTCCTCTAGAAAGAGTTCGTGCTGCTATTGATAACTGGCCTCAACGTTTAAAAGACTGTATTGCAGCCAATGGAGACCACTTCGAATAAACATTGTATATTTTTAATAGTTATATATTGATGTATTAAACTAACTCACTATGAAAGGAATAAATGTTACGTATAAAAAAAAAATCGTGCTTTTCTTTATAACAATATTTATGGCAAGACTAAGTATTATCAACGAGTCCAAAATTATTTTGGTCCCATGAAGTTCATCTATTACAGACAATCAGACAACTCCGATCCACTGGTAGTAGCGAAAGTGGACGGTAAAAGACCACGTGGGCGATCACCTACCCGAGCTGATATGGTGAAGTAAAATCAATAACTGGACTCTCTGTGGCTAATCCTCTGAGAAAATCTGGTGATAAGACAGTATGAAAAGAGCATGACATCGATTTCGTCAAGGCGTGTCAATACGGACAATACCTTCAGACTACTTATTCTTACTATCGAAATAATAGCAATATTAGCTGTAGAAGGTTTGCTGAAGATTTGATAATAGAACCGATTGACTTCCGTGCGCCCTCAAATCGATATGCTGAACTTGTATCGAGCGACAGTTCAAGGTCTTCCTTCGGGGGCTCTTTCAGTCAGTCACTCTGTATAACACAGGCCAAAGCAACATAAGTATTTGTCGGCTGGAGAACGTAAATAATATTCCTGTCCAAGCCGAGGCTGCTGAAAAGGTCTACAAGATTCAATATAATTTTTTTTTTTTAAAGTATAAATTACATTTTTATTAAAAAAATGTTAGTACTCTTAAAATGTATTGAATATTATTGAAAGTATATATTGGAAGTCACAGTAATAAATAAATATTAAAAGTGATTTTTTTTCTGTGCATGCCACTGGTTTGTGAAATAAAAATTGCTCTGGAAATTATAGATGGAGTAACAAAAAACTCTCAAAGTACCATATGTTAACGATACACACTTATGGGCGCGCATGCCACTGAACAATACACCGCGTCTCGAGATCGCGTACGAGTGGAATTCGAGGGCTTTTCGTACGGAAGCAAACTCAGTACAATGGACGTTAATGATAAAGAACTCGTCCCATTGTATTTACACGTCGCGATATTTGATATATGCTCGTGTCTTCGTGAGTTCTTTAAAATCAATAAAAAGACTAATTAATTGTAGGTTAAGTCACTAGAAAAAAGTAAATGTTAGCTAACGTAATAACACAAATAATGGGACAAAAGAATCATTAATAAAACAGAAAAAATAAGATTTATTTTGATTTTGTTTTAAAATAATTACAAAAAAAATTCTTAAAACCTTATATTTTGTACTACATGTTTTTATTCCCTAGTTGAATATATGAGCAATAGTCGAAAAACTGTATATTTTGTGTCAAAATCAAGCACGGTGTTTTTCAGGATGATTAGTAAAAGACATACCATTAACAAAAATATACAAGCTTTAAAAGAGAAATTGTATTGTGATTAATTGTTGGAAGCTGTAGTAAATTAACAGAGCCCAATTTTCTAAAAGCTTGCAGATTAGAATATTGCTAGAAACAGTGCTGAAATAAAGCCCCTACGGGTATTTCATACTGGTGTAATCGTTTCCAGTCTGATATTGCGTTAGTGTGTTGTAATAAATATTGTAAAAGAGAACAAAAAATATCTTATTTCAATTACAGGCTACAAATTTTATTAAATAATGATTTTCAGTGTCAGTCATGGCCGAAGATTATCCGTAACTTGTAATAGAAAAATGTTTTTGTCTATCAAACCATACTTCGTAAATTCGTAAGTGAATCAAGAGAAGTAATTAAAGTTAAAAGCTTTTAGCAAATTAAAACTTTTTTGCGTCTGTCAGCGAGGTTAAATACACATTTTGGAAGGAGGTTTTTAGTGCTTTTTATCTTTGTGGTCAGTTCCTCTTACAATAGAAACTTATTAACTATTAAAAACTAGTGATTAATCAAAAAAACGTTTTTTTTAAACATTTATTAATTATATTTTATTACATAGTTTATGTTTAATAATAATATCTAGGTATGTTTATATTGTCTGTATTATAAGTATTTATTTGTATTGTATGTATTTATGTTCATTTCTCTTTATCAATATTAGATCATCACCCACTTTATTTTTTTACTTATAACCTAAGTTCATATAATGGTTTTGTGTTAATATCGACCTTGTACCTAATTTTTTTAGGTGATTTGTTTTTTGGGTTATTGCACAACAAATAAAAAATATATAATTTAAGTTTTAAAAAACCTATTTCATGAATAATTTCTGCACGCAATTTACGATTTTGGTTTCAATTGTCATATCAATGTGTTGATATATTTTACAAATATTCCGTTTTATATTGCATTGTAACAACGGTCGTTTTTATATCTAAAAGCCTCTTTATATAATTTTTTAACCTATGTTATCCAAGTATTCAGAAGCCGAACACTATCGGATTATTAACAAAAGTTTAGTAAGACCTTGAATTTTATTATAAAATAATGAAGATTTTATGGTACTTTGAAAATAGACGCGTATTTTAAGGCAAGAAGCGGAGTCAGCTGGCGCTGTGCCTAACACGTTCGAGGTTACATTGAAGAAAAGTCAAGAAAATTGCGTCGCCCGTCCAATCAATGTGCGGTGACAACGACTTCATTCTGTATTCACAACAAGCCATTCAGTTTTCTTAGATATTCAGAATATACACTAAAAGATAAACATCACTTACGTTTCTGTTACGTATGCAAATATTACGGTTGTTTAAAATAGTACAGAATTTTTAATAAAAAATCTTTAACTTACTTTGCCAAGTGCAAAGTAAGTTTTAAAGAATGACTTAAGCTTTAATAAGGCAGAGGACAATAGCTTTTAACCTTATAATTAGGGCCAAGGTCAGATAATTACCCAAAACACGGGCAATGGTGAAATAATTCCTTATTTTCACGAACTTCCGAATAAATATGTTTAGATTTTTACGAAATTGTTAATAAGGTCCATAATAAACCCTTAAATAACAACACACAACCAGGTCTATAACATTTTTTTCTCTGCCCTTTTAAAGGTTAAAATATTACTAATGTGTATTAGTATTTTTATCCTGACGACTACATCCAAATTGCAAATTACTACTAAAAATAGATTTAACGGTATAAAAACTGTCTCTGAAGTAACATAATAGCTGAGTACAAATCATTAATTAATCTTGGATAAAATTAAACAGTAGCTTTACAGAGAGATTAATAGATAACAGTTAACCAGATGCCTTCGATTAAAACAATTTATCGCTTCTATTTTGAAATTCAGTCGCAGAGATCTACATAACAATAGGTATTGTCATTATAAGTTTAAATTGTATCAATTCATTATTATATAAACAATTGAAGAAAGATAATTGTGCAATTATAAATTAATAATTGAAAAAGACTGTACATTGTTTATGAATTGACGCAGCTGTACAGAGTTAAGACCCCTCGCTCACGGCGACTTTTTGTAGTTTGTTAGACGCATTTACAACGTACTACAGTAGCGTTGCCAATTTACTACTGCATTGTGACAGGGAGAGACGGGAGGCTACTTAATCGCGTTTACATCGCGACGGAAACGTGAAAGTATCGCGTTTGCATCGCGACTAAATCGTGAGCAAAGGCACGCAGCTAGCAAACTCTCAGCATCGCTACAAAAATTCGCCGTAGGTGAATAACCTAAGCATCATCAATCATATGAGCTTATATTAAAACTATTGAAAGACAAGTTGGCTAGGCGTTCCCAGCACGAGATAACCCAATTTTGGAGAAAACGAAAATTTGGTGACAGAAAAATCGTCGAATGTCTCACACACATGATGGAGATATTATTCCTTAAAAACAAACGCGCTATGATTTATAGTTGTTTTATTTCAAATTAAATCCATTGGCTCAGATAGTAAATTATTTTAAAGTGTTAACGAAATAGCCTTTTAACCGTAATAGACTAAATGAACTGCATCGTTTCTAATGTCTATAACTTTATTAGATAAAGATCATAATTTATTTTAGTTAAACACCAAATTTATATTTGCTTTAGACTTCTGTAAACCTACACAGGGTTAACAAAAAAGATTTAAAAAATCTAAGCCTTCGGCCGTTTTCCTATCTTCAATATGATATAGAAGAAAAGTAAAATTGTTTTTAGTAGAGAGAATGCATATTGTTTCTTTCTCTTGCATATCAACACAGTAGGAACAAAAAGAAAAAGAAATTATATATTTATATATTTTATCCAAAATATAAAGTTCCAACGGCTGTCTTATCGCAAATAGTATTTCATCAAGACAATAACTGTGTGGACTTGGTTCCCAAGGAAAATGAGCGGTCGGTCATCAAATGGTACAATGGTATAAACTTCGATTTAAATAACTATTAAAATATAGAGTGCACATATTATGCAACATAAAAATAACGAAGAAAAAAAATTGCATAAAAATTATAACAAATTAAGAGCTATCTAAAATTACTAGAATAGGTTTGCCACATGACACGTTCTTTTAAATTATGTGGGAGATATAAAAAATCAAGAAAAATGAATGGAATGACAAAACTTCCGTGCTTATTTGCCCTATAAAATCTGTTTTCTATCAATACTTTTTGGCACAAGTGACGAAGTTAGTTGGCGCCGTGCCAAATATTTTCGAGGTTACGAAAATTTCTGTGTCGATCTATTTTTATAATAGATGATGTTTAAATGTGCACATTTATTATTTAATGTAACACCTACTTAGATTAAACACCGCATGAATTGAATTATTTAAAACTTTATCCCTGTCGTAAAGCTTATGTAAAATTATGTATCTTTTTTTGTAGTCCTTTTTTCTACAGCCGTAATTTCATTTTTTTTCTACACGAGTATATTAAAAACAGTAAATTCACTGTTCATAACAAGACTAAAATTAAATTAAAATTAAAATATTAATGTAAATACGTATTTAACAGATTCATGTTATGTAAACCGATTTTATTCTAGAAAGTACGAATACTAATAAGGTACGAAAAGTACGAAGTACTAATTAATAGACCATGAACCTTTTCCTTGCCTCTATTTTTATACCTAATCGCATTGTCATACTCTTGAATTAGCTAAACCATTAAAAAGAAAAAACAATCTGTGCAAAAAAAAATATTATTGATGTGATAAATAACAAGAATATTTTTCTACGTTATTTATAGCTTTTATAAGAATTTAAAAAATAATGGAAAAATTCTAGTATAAATAAAAGCGTATTGACAGCTTTAATAATTCACCTCTCTTGTAATAAATTTTTAGCAAAACAAGCGTCTAACATATGGAGGTACGCGAGTAATTGCGCAAATAAATTACAAGCTTGCGGAGACAGCACAGCTTTTCTCTAAGAGATGTTAAATAGGAAGGAAGTAAATTTCATTTATGTGTTGATATAAATTGTAGGAAGATAGACAATATAATAGTTAAAATGTTATATTATTAGTAGAGCATTCCCTTAATCATAAAGTAAATTAGGAGATTATTTTACGTTATAAAGGTCTATTATTTGTTAGCATGACTGATAAAGAATTAGATTTGAATATTTTACGGCGTAATTACAACCGTATATTATATAATATAAACTGGTTTTATAAAACAATAGCTATGTTAGAAATAAAAAGATATGAACGATTCCCTCGAAGAAAATTTAATTTCGCTTACACATGAAAATTTATTTTACGAATGTGCCAGTAACATCATACCGTGAAAGGAATATTTATTTTACTTGCATTTCATGTGTTTTATGAAAAAAATAATAATAATGGACCTGTAATAAATAACGATACTATTTGATTCAAGCCACAGAATGTGGTTAAAACATTGTGAAAGAAAAGTTTCTTGAAAAATATAAAAAGCTTCCACGAAAATTGAGTTAAAATCTGAAACAATATCTTGAAAACGCAATAAAGCCTTCATAACGAACATTTTTCTGTTTCGTTCACACATTAAGATTAGAAAAGTACACTTTTTTCACTTAGTGATATATTTTTTTATGTATTTACGTAAATTCAATCTACATTTTATAGTTTTTTGTTTAAAAACCTCGTATGTAGTAATACTCAATAATAAAAGTATGCAGCTATAGATGATTTCATAATGTTGTTTTCTGCTTTCTACTGCATTTGTTCCTTAGCGTTCCGGCTACCAAAAATCGATACACAGTAAATGCAAAAACTTTTCAGCTGCAGGATCCACTGCAGGGCATAGACCCCTATCATAGATTTCTAACAGGACCGGAAGGAAGTAGCCTGATCACAGCATCTGCTGACGACCTTGACGCGGTTGGACTTTCTACGCTGCGCTAGCCGGGATTAAAATAAGCACACTGTTATTATTTTAGACGATTTTTTATTGAGTTGTGAGCTAAAAGAGTTTACATTATTGCCTAGTATTAAATCCATTTTTTCGGAAAGCTCTCTAAATATCACAAACTAGGTTTTTGTTGTCAATCCAGGTATCGAAATTATAGTTTTAATGTAACCACACCATCTGTAGTACAATATTTGTTAGCGAAACATATCACTTATTATCTAGACAACAATTTTTTTTTAATTGATACTTTCTCGATTACAAAACCGGTCAATAAACAGAGCTTTTTTTTCTTCATTTTCAAACTTCTCCCTGTTACCGTGGTTCTTAAGAAAACGATTCATAACGCAACAAAGTTTTAAGTTTTATAAACTTTGCTCTCTTAATTCATTAATCGCTTCATTTATTTATACGCTTAGATAATCGTGATAAATTCTCTCTGTGAAATTTAATATACCTAAAATTTGTAGGTAGATTTATTTGCTTTAAACGTTGCCAAATTGACGTAGTCGTACAAAAATATGTTATTTACTACTTTATAAGCAGAAAGTTATAAAATTTACCTGATTTTATGTGATAACCGTGGTTGATAGGTTTTTGTATCGATTCACGTTAAAGATACGTCTACTCTCCCCTTTATCCCTGAGGGCAAAGATTTTACATTTTCCCGCTGTTCCACCCGACCGCCCAGTATTAGGTAACGAGATATTCTGGAAAGGTGTAGTTTAAATAGAAAGCCAAATATTTATTCTATTTTTAAATCTTCTACTACTATTTTATATATTTATGATGATAATTCCATTAGAGAGATCCATATCATGTCATATGAAATGCATTGTTTTTGTTCAGATATAAACAAAGAATTATTGTCGTAACCTGCATATCTATTTGAATAAAACGATTGAAAATACTTATAGATATCGATCAAATTTTGTCGATAAAAAGATAGGAGTGATAGGAGAGCTCTTTTCTGAAATTCATGTTGAAAGTCCTTAAGGATCAACACGTTTGTTTCAATTTACGGATATACAATTCGGGATTTTGCAGTCACGTTCCCTTTATTTAAATATTATATTAAACCGTCATAAAGAGTTGTTTATTGAATACTTACTACGTCTATAAAAACTATTTAGAAATGTACCTATACATTAAAACCGTACCCAATTTATATATCAAAGAGCTAAAACCGTCACGTCACTAAAGTTCACATGGCAGTTGGTAAAATTTAGGCATTCTATTGGCTGTGATGTGAAATCAATTTTAGTCGTAACAGAATTAGCTCCGTCTGCTCGATATCGCTCTAGGACATAATATTAATAACACTTATCATTTACAAGCTTAGTTTACAATTTATGTGTATGGAATATTTATTCTTCTTTATTGATATATATATTGCAAAACGTCTAAAATCGCATATGCATGAACATTTTTATACGGCGATGTTTTATGAATTGTCTCTGTATCTAGTTGAAGACACAATATTCAATAAACACGTTCCTTTTGTATTATGCAACAGTAATAGGTATCCCAGATATACAGAACTACATGTAGTAGTAAAAGCTTTAAAAGGTTTTACTAATTATACCTTATTTATCAGCATAAAGTTTTTCTTTACCTATTTCCAATCATCCTGTACAAAGTGATCACTTCGTAACTCTATTAGAATTCGACAAGATAAATATTTCTGACAGTACAAAGTTTATAAGAACAGATAGTTAAAAAAATAATTATAATATATAGTACTTACTCCGAATTTTTTAAACGCCTTCTCTTACTTTATATTATTACGTTATTTATTATTTCTGAAATCATTAATGAATTTAGCAGAAAATGAGCTACACTTTTGCTCTTAATATTTTTACACCTTTAATAAATAACCCTGTACTATAAATATTAAATTTGCAAAGACAGTCTAGTTTGCCAAGGTTCGATCGAAGAACGCGAAGAGATACTCTTGTCTAGAAAGACAATAAAATAAGAAAGAATTAGCATAAACAGGATTAATTTAAATTCAAATGTAAGCAACGTATTTCTCAGAAAAATTCAACCATTATTTTGCTCTACTTTTTATAACAATGACATCGTTATCTGCTACAGGCCGATAGCTAATTACTCGGGTCGTTGAGTTCATAAGCTTGTCCCGCATTTTACGCTCCCGTACATATGATGCTATTTTAAAATAATTATCTTGCGTATTATTATCATAACGTACTATTCTCATATAATTTTTTTTAGATATTTTTTAAATGAATATGTTAGCGTGACCGCATTATAAAACCGCGTAATTGTTGAAAATTTATTATTATAGGTACACATGTTTTGTAAACATCTAAAGATTAGAGTAATAGTATTGAAGATTAACCAATATAAGTTAGTCTTGTTAGTGGATATAAATAACGACGCACTGGCGGCACGAAGAGAAAGAGTAATCGCTAGAACCGCCGTAGGGTTCGGATCTCTGAGAACGTAATTACGCTGTTAGTGGAATATAGGATTCTCTGGAAATCAGAGGTGTTGGATAGAAATTTTTTGAAAACAAAATACTTTCCTTTCTTTTTCTTACTACTGGCCTGCAAGCACACGTCAAAATAATATTTAGTAACAGAAGTAATTCACAAAATAAATTTATTTCGAACTTTTATAATAATAACTTGGTACCAAACCTAAAATCGTACAATTTTTGTAATAGTAGTTTCTTTCATCATAAACAACAATTGCATCCATATTTTATTTATGAATGCAAATTAATATCATTAAATAAAGAATATAATTAAGTAAAAAAATATTTTTTTAGATTGGGAAGGATGTTTCAGAGAGTAGTTATAAAAATATAGCCAATTAGTAAGAGAATGCTCGTTGAGAATTCAATCCGGAGCCTATCCGGGCAATACCAATTAACAGTAATGCCTTCGCTAGCTGTATTACTACCGCAACTAAGACATCTCACGGAAATGTTTTTATCAGAAACAACGTAATCACATCTTTGTAATATTTTTTTGGATGCTTAATGTTTTGGGGTGGAGACCACGGATGGGAAAGCGCAGCTTAGGACGCCCATCTACAAGACGCTTTTAAAAAAAAACCTTTAAGCACAGCAGCAGTTTTAGCAACATAAGACTACCACTAATAAAATTTATTACATATCTAATAGATGGACAGACGATCTACTTATGATCGCCGAAAGGCGCTGAATGCAAACCACTTCCAACTGCTCATTTTGGAAATCTCTGGAGGAAGCATATTTCTAGAGGCATAGGAAATAGGTCCAGCAGAAAAAAACCCTTTGTGCCTATAACCGTAGGCAATGAATGATTTTCAATAAATAATTATACGCCCGATACGCTTTATGTCCAATTAGTAAGGGATTATATTGTTGACGTCCAATTACAGTAGCTGTCATGCTTAGCCAGCGTGCTCGCAACCGCAGTCACTGGGCGTAACTTCAACGCTGTCCGTTATCAGGAGTGTTTTGGTGCAGTGATATATGGCTTCCCGTAAAGTACTCTTTAGTTGAAACTAAAACCGCAGTATAAATATAAAATGAAACACTATATATACACAATATAATATGTGTATTTCTTTTTATGTGGTTTACAACATAGCGTGGCAGAACAGACTGCCACTGCGACCTTAACATTAGCACAAGGTGGAACTTTATTAAGGCAGGTGGAAAATGTTGGATGCAGATCGCTTTCATATGACGGTAATCAAAAAATCTATAATATATTTAAATCTATGGCGGAAGCCTTTCCAATTGTGGACACTTACTGTTATCGGCCAACTGAGCCAAAAATCCATGTAATTCTATTAAGCTATCGTAACTGAAATTTAAATAGGTTTCTGTTATAATTAAATCTGTAGGCATCAACTTTGTATTTATAATACTTTAAACAAAAACTGAAACTGTTGTTTCGGGTATAGCGGCTGAAGTAACCATCAAAACTAACAAGCGTCGGGTTTTGTGGGCGATCAGTTCGTTTATTAATTGTTTTTATTAACCGCACTCTATACATAAAGCAGATACATAAATCCTTAAAAGACAACAATCAATCAAAATTATGTATATTTATTTTTAAAAACGTGATATGTATTTTCCTATAAGTGCAGCACATAAAGTGCTATCCATATTGTTTTTAGATTTTTTTAGAATTTGACGTAATACTGCCTGATATAAAATTTAGAGGATTAACTTCATAATGCTGAATATTGTTTAAGTTCATAATTCTATATACATATTATTTAAGTTCTAATATTATACCCTTAGCACTCATTATTCTAATAACTACATTTCCAAAGAGGCATTTAAAACGCGATATATTGGTTTTTATACACTACTGTTTGATAGCAAATTTTAATGTTGGATACCCGCCTAGAGTTTTACCGAGAGAAATGAATTCTTTGCTTTTACAGAGAGAAATTTATGGCAAAATGTATTCGATTATTTGCGTGTCGTCGGAAGTTAGATATGTAGCCTACCACTTATTGGTAATCTATGGTTTTTGTGACAGTGAATAACTCATATGGACAAAATGAACTAATCTGGATTACTCAATCATCGTTGCAGAGTATCCGTGTGACGTGCCGTTGTGTTATTCCGATAATAGACCTAAAGATGACATGTCCGCTAAGTTACTACGTTACTACTATGTATATAATAGTAATGTACCTTGAGTGTTAGTGGCTGCGAAATGGTAATAGGCAAATTAGTTAATTCTGCATTAAGATACAACATCCACGTTGTATTTAGTAACAGTATATTTAGTTACAAATAAACTCAAGCATTATGTAGACGAACGAAAGTTACTAACTTAGCCTAGCGAATTGGCAAGTTGAAGTGGCAGTTGGTAGGCTTCAGAGCGCGCAGAACATGGTCGCTGCGGCTTTAAGGTTTTGGTAATCGGTAAACGTAGCATTAGACCTCTACCTACAAGGTAGACAGCCTACCTTGTAATGCCGCCGGAAGACGCTAGATGCAAGCCGCTTCCAACCGATCCTGTTAGAAGTGTCCGGAGGTGGCTTAGATGGTAACGATGAAATTGAAGCATTTTACAAAGGGTTGATTACTAAATACGCTTGTAGAACTGTAAATATTATAAGAATTTTTAAATTCAATGTATAATTAATCTTAGCAGAGGAAATTAAAGCTTAAATATGTATACTAAATATATTATAAATATATTCATAATTTTACCAAAAATTAGAAGTAGACAAAATTTATTTGCCCTTTTGTGGCAGAACTTCAATACATATGTGTCTTAGTTCATGATTTGAAACTTTACCCATTAAGTCATAATATGAACATCTCTTAACATCAAAGTTTCACATAACTCTATTTATATTTGCCGTCATTTGATATTAGTAGTTCTAACCTTACAATCAGTGCAGTCAAAAATATATTTACAACTTTTCACATATACGTTATAAGGAGTAGCCAAAACCAATTTCTTATAAAAGTTTAACATTTACTACCTTCCTAATAAAATTACTCTGAACAACATAATGTTTTTCCTATTTTAACTCGTTTCAAATTTACTTAAATGGATAACCAATTTGAATGAATTTACTTACTTATAATCTTTCGAAATTAAGGAACAGGAAATAAACAGCTAGGGTTCTACAGTTCTTTCTAAAACCTATGGATTGTTGAAACTTATTGAATTGAATAAAAACCGTAAAGCTGTAAGTGACTTGTTTTAAATAGAATTCATGAAACGACATAGAGCGATTTGTTTGATATAAAGATTCTATTTTGGTTTTTTGATATGACATATTTTTTAAAGGTAACACAGGTAAATTTAGTGTGTGATCGGCGGCACCCGAATAGTTTTATCACTAGACTCAAGATTGGATGTTTTTAAGTTGCGAAAGATTATTTTTTAACAGCAGTCAATCAGCGCAACGACTACGGCACATTTATCTTTCAGTAAAGAATTAAATAATGAAAAATAATAAATTATATGCTTGGAGTCACTTGCCAGTACAATTGACTCCAAGCATAATTTTTATCAGCCCAAGGATGCCCACTGTAAGGCATAGGCCGAAGGCCCTAGATATCAATGGGGGAATATACCATAATTGCCACTATTGAAATGGGTTGTCGATTGCAGTATGGTAGTATGATACACAGGGGACGCTACTGCCCATCCTCTGCGCACTTGTTTGTGAGTAGTGATAATGCCATATAATTAATATATAGTGTGAATTATTTAAGATTGTATACCGGGAATCGAAACCCGCTGGGCTACCGAGCATATTTGTTAGTCAAAATTTCTGATAAAATAAATTATAGATAGAAATTGGGTATACTTTTTTTCCAATTTCATTGTTTTAATTTTTAACTCATTTACTTTTTTTCTTAAATTATTATTTTTTAAATTTTTTTACACAATAAGATTCACATATTCCATATATATCTCCACAATTCAATTAATAGAAAATACCCCGTAATACAAATGTATAAAAGTAGAAATTACTTCCGATTAAATCGAATAAAAAATCACATTTTTCGAAATACACAAGCTAAAATTTCGAATGTTTTTTATCTGTTCAAAGTTTAAAAAATAATTTTATTTAATTATTAGCTGTAAATTGAAATAGAAGAGATAGCCATCCTCGTGCTTTGTTTTAATCGCTTTAATGCGAAGAATAATCGTAATAGTCTCGTTTATGCGGTGCGGTATTATTGATTTTACCTTTTTTCTGATGTTTTTAATTTATTTTAAAGTTATTGTTTTTCAATCTTTACGTATTTACAAGTACCTGGAATAAGATATTTCAGAACAGCTTTATTTACTATTACAGTATTCTCGCAATTTCACTATTTAATGAGCTTCGCTTGTTATTCAAAGCGGTACAAGTTTTTTAATGAAAAACTAACTTTACTTGGAAATTCTTATCATTGCATATTTGAACTTGTTTCTATTTATAAAAATAAACAAACATTTTTTATATTAAAAATTTATAGTCTACATTTAAATCACTTTAGATAACAGTTGCAAGAAACACCTGAACAAAATGAAAACATGTGAACATACTAATTTCGCTCACATTTCATAAAGCTCGATTCACCCAAGCGTTGTTGGAAATGACTGTTTTGGATTTTATCAGAGCCGAAGACTGGCTGTCGTCTAGTCCTGATCTTAATCCGGCGGATAACGAATTATGATCAGTTTTAAAGAATATGATATGCACTAAATGCTATGATATCTTAAAGTGACTAAAAGAATCCATAATAGGGAGTGAAGAATTTTTTCATGAAAAGTGCGTGATTCTATTGATGACTGGCTTTAACTGTATTAAGCCCAATAAAGAGAATTTTCAGTAGACTTTACATATTTTTGTATTATTATATGAACGAATAAATTAATTATTATACATACAATTCATTATTAACTGTTTTATGTAATACAAAAGTAAATGAATTATTACTTTAAACACTTTTCAAGGCTTTAAAAATATTCTGTTCACTAATATTTAAAACATATGAATAAAATCACACAAATTGTAATCGTTTTTAATAGTAACTTCGGGTAATACACAATTAACTGGTCATGTAAAATTTATGTCATAAATGTAATACAGATTAGTATCCGATGCACGGCTATAGGTTGTCACGTTTGGGATTAAATAAGCTCTGACAATACGTGGGTAGCTGTTTCTATCGATATTTTCACTTATTTCTCGTGTGAACACGTTTATATCTCCCTTAATAATAAAATTTATTAACTTCATACTAGCAATAAGTATTTCATTTTGAGTTTTGAATTTATTTAGAGATAACAATTTTATAAACACAAGTTTTATCTACATTTAGGTAAGAGCGATGCTAAATAGGCAATTTTTGTTTCTCGCCGGCCATTCTCAGCGACATTTCGGTGGTAGCTTCTTGTAGGACTAACATTAGCGATATTTTATGTTGATTGACAATTCGAAAGTGCTTGTTACAGCCTATTCAAATAGAAAAATTGTTTTGAATTTTATTTTTGATTTTAGTAAACATTAAAGCATCCCAAACGCAACCCGAGAGGCACTATAGCTCTATTCTAAGACTAAGTGGCAGTAAGCCATCACCATAGAAGCAAACTGCAGTAATACGCGCAAGAGTTCTCGTAGTTTTAATAAAATGAGTATGAAAGAAGAACGCGGTATTTTAACCTGAAGGACTCCGGTAAAATTATTTTACTATCCCCGTAACAAAAGGCTAACCCATATAGAATTTCATCACAAAAGGTATAAAATGACACTCACGTGCATGAAGGATTTTATGTTTCAAAATCATCACTTGCACCCTTATTATATATACCCAGTCTTGTTGCCCATACGATTTGTTTCAAGCGTCCAGTTGCATTATTGTATAAAAGCATTAATGGCATCAACGTGACGCAGGATAATGCCGATGACGTCAATTGGTAATGTTTGGCACGGTGCCAGCTAACTTCGACACTTGCGTCATGTGCACATATGTTGATTCTGAAGAATATAATACAACTTGATCAACGTTTTCATACATTGCTTTGTTAATTTAAATACATTAGTGTATTTAGTGAATTTGACTTGTATTAAACCAGCATTACATGAAAATAATATGATTTTTTTCCCGATACAATGTTAATGAGTGAACCTTTTTGTACGAGGCTGTCTTAGTATCACTGCGGTAAGCAATTTAGTGGTACGAAGCTTAATATGTTTCTTTTAGCATTTTGTTTCTAGTCAAGTTATTGATCTTCTTCTGTTTTAAGATGCCAAGTTTTTCAATTGTCTGCTACTCTTTTGCATTGCAAACAACTTGTTAGCATCACATTGCTATGGGTAAAGCGTATCAAATTCTAAACTCAAAAATTACACCTCCTATTGGCTTCAGAATAAATCTACATCTGTTCAGAAAATAAATGCCTCAGACCTGAGAAGAGGGGAACAATCGAAAGAAAGTCGGTTTAAAGAATCTAGAACGACCTATGAAATTGCATGGCAACGAACACAACTTCATAAACATTATAATTAAAGGAAATAAATATAGGCTCTATATCGCTGAAATTCGGCTCCTAAATAGTTCCTTCGTGGGTCTGAGTGAACGCATATAAAAAAAATTCCACAGGATATCATATCTCTTCGTTTAAATCAGTGATTCCCAAAGTGGTCTATATCGACCCCTAGGGGTCTATGACAACCTGCAAGGGGTCTACGTCAGCGAAAAAAATTTTGGGGGTCCATGAAATAAAAATGGGGGTCCACGATAGTGGATCTCAACACATATACTAATAGTACCTATTTACTTACATCATACTATCTTATAATATCAAAACATTTACATTATTTATAAAAGTACCTATGAAGTATATATTTTATGTTATTTTATTTATAGTTTTTTTAAATTTATTTAATGTTACGTATGTTTTACATAAAAGATACAAAATTTTATTTTGAGTAGTTTTAATTTAAATTCAATTAATAAATGTATAAATTAACATGTGTTTTTACTTTAAGTTTTTAACACTAAACTTCACTACAGTTAGAAATTTACAGGAAATCAATATCAGGTAAGTAGGGGGTCTACCCAACACGGAAAAATATGGCAAGGGGTCTACGACACAAAAAAGTTTGGGGAACTCTGGTTTAAATAGTCCTTAGTAATAAATCTAAAATTAAAATTACTTTTCTAAATAAATATTATTAGAGAATTCAAGAGTTTTTGGTTAACCGAAAAGCGTGAAACATAGTACGTTGGCCTGTTAACATGGTTGATATTATATTGCACACATCGAATATCGTTCAATTGTAAAATTTCCTTTTAAAAGTGCTACTGTGGAGTTTTTATCATTCCGGACCATGCTATTCCTAGCCGGTTGTAGCTTACTACTTAAAATGTTAAAATAATCGACGATTTTATTTCACAAGAGTTGGCTATTGTCTCGCCGGGCACAAATAAAATATGTTTTCCTCATGACTTCTTTTTACATGGAAAAAGAATTTTCATACTAATTATAAGTATCTATAAGTTATAAAATAATGAAGGATAAATATCTTAATGACTTATTAATTCAATTATAATAAAATAGTCGTAAAAAAAATAAAACGTCGGCAATTTTAATTTATTTATTTCGTGGGTGTATTTTTAATTATATACATATTGATGTTTCCTAACATGATATTTATTCTAGTTATAGCTCTCTCCCTTTCACGATTTCTTTTCTCCTACGGCCCGTGAATTTATTGAGGTAATTATTTTCAAAATCTTTAGAGCGAAATGAAATGATTTAGTTCAATCTCTCATAAATGTTCTTTCCGTTTTATAAAACCTAATATAGGTATACCTAACAAACATTAGTTTTAGTACACAAATATTTAAAATTTAAACATAACTTATCAAAAACATTTCCTATATCAGTAAAAAAATGTTTGACAGTTTTTTTTTTTTCAAATTAGGATACTTAGATTTTTTAGACGTAATCCTTCTTATATAAACTGTAAATACGAAATAAAAATTAAAGTTACGTAAAATTTGTTTAAAAATGTGACTGATTCGACCAGTAAGCGATTAAGTACGTAAACTTAAAGTGCCTTTGCATGTTGAAAGTTACCAACTGCGTTGCTAAAGCCTCTTTGATACTGGCGGTCATTGCCTATTTAAGATTTCTAAGTGCTGAATCTTCATCTCTTTGGTTTCTTAGACATTAAGAGTTCGTCACGAGAATTATTATAACGCCTAGTATTAAAATTTTGTACTCAAAATAAAACAAATTAATTACTTTTTTATCCACGATTCGTTTATTATCAGGTCAAATATTATTGAACCATTTATGTGTGACTTTTCATAACTTAAATTTTACTATCGCGTTGTATGGAGTGAGACCGGGTAGGTTGCTTTCGTACTGACAACGCGCGTAGCACTAGGGAAGCCTTGCAACGCATTAACGTACACCATCACGGACCAGAATCCTCACTCTTCCAAACCAAATTTTAAATCTTTCCAGTGCGCTTCAGAGCCCTCCGGAAATAGGCTGATGTTCGTTCTTAACCGGCATATACTGTATATTTAAATTATGCATAGATGTAGCTGTTACAACCCTTGCCACTACCTCAACAGCAAAAAAGTTTTTCTTCTTTTCAGCCGCTAGACGGTCACTGCAAGGCGTAGCCTCCCTAAAAGATCGCCACAATAAAAAGTTCTACGCTATCCGCATCCAGCATATTGCCGCGACTTTGACTATTTCGTCAGTCCACCTAGTTGGGGGGTCTGGCCTACCCACGCCGTGTCTACTGGTACCTGGTCGCACCTGGAGAACCTTTGGGCTCCAACGGCCATCGCCAGCGCGAGCAATGTGCCCCGCGCATTGCTATTTCAGCCGAGCAATTCTTAGACCTACGTCTTTGACTTTAACAAATTCACTACGAATTTATTCCTAGTTAGTAATTGAAAAAAGACATAGATATTTCAACAATGATAAAATACCGAGTTGATTATTATTTTCTTAATGTATCTTCAGCCATAGGCATTAATTCGTTTCCATGTGATGATACAATCGATAAAGGGTATTAGTGAAAATGCACTGTTAGTACTTACCATTACTTTGGATTATTCTATTACATAAGGCTATACCGTGTATATAGGCACAATTATTTACATTTTAATACATACAGGCGAAGGTTTTTTCATGCTAAAACACTAGGATAGTTGTAGACCTTTTTAATTACATTCCTTTCTTGTAGGCACCTTTGCCGTATTATGTAGTTTGAAAAACTGTTGCAAAGAGATGACAGAGAGCGTCACACCAAATGTAGATTGATTGATTGACTTTGCATTTATTTAAATTACCGTGCGATTTATATTTGTCCTAATCAGTATCCGGACATATCGAAAGAAATTTAATGTTGAATTTAATGTAATGAAATGTATCTGTTGTGCAATAACTGCAATAACATCTTGGTGAACGAATAACCTTTTTATCTAAAAGGTTCATAAAAGTTGTTACTTTGTTTTATTACTATTATAGTCAAATGTTGAAATAAAAAAAACTTTTCAGGCAACAAAAGCATTAATGATAAAAGTTTTAAAGGGTTGTGCAAAATGACGTCATATGCACTTAGGTTTTGTGTCGGAAATTCTGTCAATACAAGGTCACAGTATAACATATATATATATATATATATATATATATATATATATATATATATATATATATATATATATATATATATATATATATATATATATATAACGTGTAAAAACTTGAGCCGTTACGGTGTTTTCTTTCAATATTACATAAAAAATCTTGCCTAATATCAAATTTGTAAGATCAGAGGCTATTTTTAATAATGAATTATTTATTTCAGGTTATTACCGTAGCGTAATATTTATATGATTCAAAACAGCGCCTTGTAATACGAGCATGTTATTAACAAAGGGGGAAACAATATAGCTTTGTTTAATGTTCTTAATTAAGAAAGAGCCCTTTATAGACATAACCCAGTAATCACGTCAGTGTGAGCAATATCAGTTTTAGAGAATATTATGTAATATATTTTCTTAATAATGGACCAAAGACAATCAATATGACTCCATATTGAAAGAATACCTAATGTGTAATGAAATTCGTTTGATTTTTTTCATTTACAGTCAAATAATGAGGTATCGGTAAATATTAACCATAAAACAGTTGCAAAAAACTTTATCAGTACATACATAACTGTTTTTTCGATTGAAATTGAAAAACAGTCAAAATGTATAGGCTATCCAATTTTCAAGTAAACACTACATTTATACGAACATCACATCTTTTCAGCATTTTTTTTCACTATTATAACACTTTTAATTGTTATTATTTTTATTTTATATACAGTATTTATTTTTTAAAGTAATTAAAATTAAAAATTAATGACTTAAAGTAGTTTCATTTATTTTTAAAGAAAAATAAACATTTTAAACAAATTTTGATGAGGTCTGAAGCCACTTATTATTATTTTTCCATTGTGTGCATTTTTGTGTAGTTTTAGTTATTTTATCACACATTTGAGTTTTAGAAATCAATATTATCTATAATATTTACATTGTTCAATTTATAAGCGATGGTCAAGAATTTCACAATATTACTTCGGTATCCTATAATTTACTCCTAACCCCTTCTCTGTATTGTTATATCTGGTATATAGGTTAAGTGAAGGTCGGTCATGCTTTGATCGTGGTAAATACAACAGACTTGCTTTATAATACACCTATTGTTATTTGTAGATAGCTTTTCAATATTCCTAGTACCTGAGCATAAGTTTCATATCAAAGAGACGGTGCGGACCTTTGTTTTACAAGGGTCGCTGATTTCGATATCAAATACCTTTATGCTTTTAAACTTAGATCGAGTCTTTGTTGTCTTTTTCTTTACCATTAGTTAATCTTGTTGATGTTATATAAGAGAAAATCTCAATGGGAAGACACTCGAATTTACTTTTAAAACTTTAACACAACTCCTTCTAATCACAACAACAATTGTCATCTTTCGAAATTTACCAGAGTTATTGAATTTTTTTAAATGCTGCGGCTAGAACTAAACACTCCCACATATAAGTCATATAAAGTATATTAACGGTGTAGTTAAGAGCAGTAAGTGTTAATGCTCTTATATTATGTTTTACTTTGAGTCGTATACTCTTAACGGAGAGGTAATTATCATAAGAGAACTCACTATTTGTCCCTCTATGTGGTCCCTTGCACTGTTAGATTAAGGGGCGATACAGTTAGCCCTTACTTGAACCGTCCATCACAAAGCTGGACAATATCTCAATCGTGAAGTATTTATTTTAATCTATACGAAAAATTTCTCCATAACGCGGTCATTTTCAGAATAAAGCGCCAGAAGTATGTTATGAATTAAAAGTGAATAATTGCTCAAAAGCATTGCTTGATATTGAGGTACTGAAGAATGGAAACATTAGAGTAGTGTTAATACAGAGTCTACGACATCAGCTACATTCTTCTCCAGAACCTCATTAACAATGTATCAATGCCATTTTATTCTATCTTTTTTTAAACTTTACCACGTTTCTCCATAGTAAAGCTACATTGGAATTATAATAAAGTGTAAGTAGTAATGTTGTGTATATTTTATAATCATAAATCTGTTTGTATACAAAGTAAATCACCTTGAGCTAGTTTACTTAAGAAACACGAAACATATTCCCCAATGACACAGTGAATCGCAAATTGGGGTAATGTATTCAGGGAAATCCTCGTTTAAGCTCGAGATTCGCCGCTTCGGTTACCTTAATACTTCAAGTTATAAAATTATTTACTTGGATTACGATGAAAGAAAATGAAAGAATATGTTTCTTTTGAAAGACTCGCGACAAAAATTTTCTTATTAAAAATTTTACTTAAGGAATATTGTACGTAGGAAATTGAATCCGTGGAAATAATTACAGACGTTACCTTTGAATACGTTTTAGATTTAGTCTCAGAACCGATTTATGTAAAAATCTTCGATGATGTATATTAAAGAGTTGCTTTAAGTTTGCAGGCATAAATGAGTACAAGTCAAACAGAGGTACTCAAATAATTTATGGAAATAAACCGAAAACTTAAAAAAAGAACGCCTTTAATTTTTTTTTATTTGATTAACCTTTGTTGAAGGCAGCAAACTTAATAAACGTATTACAATGGAATAAATGGCTAAATAAATAAATAAACCTGAAATGTAACTATGATAGATAATATAAATCTCCGTCGTAGATAACGTTTTTTGTTCGTTTTTAGTTCATTAGCTACGACTATGTTTCAAATATAAACATGGATTAAATTTTACTCGTCTTTGATATGCTATTCATACGAGCTACAATTTGATTTATTCGTGGATTTAAGCTGCGGCTATATTATATATAAGTATATTTTCTAGTTTTATTAATATTCATAATTAAGAACTTCGTATAGTTTAAAGGATAAAATAATCCTGATTTGTGGTTTATAAAGTGCTTTCCGATTAATTACCAATTTCTCAACTATAAACCGCAGAGCCGCTAATGATAACGTCGCAACTGCCAATTCGACAATCAGAGAGTAAGCTTCGAGAGTTTTCGGTACAACCGAAGCAAGTTAGCAGCCGCAGTAATTAACAACTGGAAATCGTTTGCCGGTAAAATGTTTATGTATTTCCGTTGAAATATACTTGATAATTTACAGCTGCAGCGGGAGCCTACAGTCGTGGGTAAAATTTTAGTATTCAGCATATTAATCAGCATCACTAACATTTCAGCCGTATGGCGTCCATAGACATGCAGCGATTTCCTATGATCTTCACAAAGTCGTCCGTTCAACGTGTAGAAAGACTCTAGAGCCTTAAGGCTCCGGCGGCCATCTGATCTGAGTGCTATAAGACCTGACCATTGCCACTTCAACTTGTGAATCCACAGAACTATGTTGGGTACTTTCGTTGGCCTATGGATCTGTTCATTAATGTTTGATCTTGAAGCTACATTCTAAGCATAGCCCCCTCTATGTCTCGTTGACAAATTATACGTCTCACGTGAGTTTATTTTAGTAAATTAGACAAAAATATTCATAGTTTGTTAGCACACATGTTACAACAAAATTGCAAACATCCAATGATCAGTTAGCCGGTAACGAATGTTGATTCTGACATTGATGGAACGTTGCGGATCGTTTTGTTTTCTACAAACATTGATTCTACCAATCCGAAAATAGTAATTACTGTAGCGTACTTCAAATAACCCAGTATTCTGAAAAATATGAAAACTACATTCGAAAAGACGACATTTTTGTATTTACTCGCTTTAGATGAATGTATGCAATCTATACCCTTTATGGATACAAACGTGAATAAAATGAATAGTTTTTGTTTCACCTTATTTCTAAAACTATTGTACTTTTTACTTTGATCCGAAAATTGTACCCTGACCGAAATATTAGAACTAGGTCAGTGTATCTATTCTGTCACAGTTTTCAAGCAAGCCATTAGGCCGCTATTCTAGCTTGACAACGCCGCTGCGAAGATTTATTGTGCCTAAAATGGAACGTTGTACGTCATATAGGTAACACCATAAATACATCAAAATTAACATATGGTTTATTTATAAAAATATATTTTTTAAAACATTTCATAAACTTGTTACTTATTCATTAATAATAAATATGAATTTATATATCTAAAAAACTACACTGTCTTTCATAACACTAGGTAAATTAAACGACAATAAAAAACTATTGGTTAAAAATCAATGTGGTGTTTAAAATTTGGAAGTGAATACACGAAGAATAATGATGTTTATAAACACTGGTATTATTATCACAATTATTCATAACATTTTTACGTTTATTTTTTTGTTATTAATAAAAAATGGATTTGATATTAACGAAAAAGAAAATGACAACGAAGAAATAACAATAAAAAACGTAACAATTTAATGAGGCAAAGGAAAATTCGACTGAGTAATAACTAACTGTTTTTCCTTCACTGATGTACTCGCAAAATACTTTATATTAAATATACTAAAAAGTATAAGGCGTTTTTAATTACAGTAATTGGTGATTAGATGCTTTTAATTTGTGTAATTAATTTTGTCAGTGTTCTTTATTTGAAAAGAAATGGGAAACAGTTTTTATAACAGTGTATTAACGAAATATTTATATTTCCAACCTGTGCGGTTGATGTAGTGTAAGATAGCACGAATCAATACCACAGCTATTTCTTCAGCCAAATATAGATGTACTTAATTTTGCGTTCAGTTTTAAAGTGTAATATTGATAGCGTCAGGTATAATCTGGTCTGGTATATATGATAATATTAAGGCACTTATGAAACACACGAAGGATTACTTACGGTGATATCAATCAAAAAAAAACAATGGATTAGCTAACTACTTTAAATGGTAAAAAAAAATTAATAATTGTGTATGTTTTCCCTATAACATATAAACACAATAGATGTCTTATACGTAGAAATTATTTTCTTTTTGATTTGTTATGAAATAGTTATTATTTATTTACGCTCCCTGTAACTTATGTACGTATGTGTTTAAAGTATGTAAGTATTAATTAATATTAATTTATTTAATTCCTTTACAATGTTTGCAAAACCAACAGACGTACTTTGTACGGTCTCGAAATTTTACTTGTAAGATAATCACAGTCAAAATTAATAACGATTAACTAATTTTAGCTATACTTTGGTATTTTTGAATCTCTTAATAACAGATTTCAGAACGCAAAAGTAAGTAAAAATTGCAAGTACTATTTTTCTTCTTCTTTTAGCCGATTGCAAAGAATAGGCCATCATAATCATCATTTCAGCCGTAGGAACTCTACAGCTGGACATAGTGTTTAATCGGGCAGCTGTGTACCGTATTACAATAAACTCTCGTGTAACGTCATACTAGTTTTTACACAAAAAAATTGTGAAATGTCCTGAATTATAGTGTATTGGGTTTTTTCTTTCTTTTTATTTTAAGTTGACACATGTCCTTATAGACGAAGCCATATTGATTCTATTTTTTTTAATAAAATCGGGCTTTTCGGGCTTTCTCTTCATGACGTATACAAGTGATTACTGTAAATGTGCCTAAATAGATAATAACATAAAAAAAATAATAACGCTACGAAGCAAACTGGTCATGGTGAAGCGATCTACGCCTCCGCCACCTAAACGTCTCCTAGAAGTCATAATAGCGCAATTGTCGGTCAGCGGACACTTTGTGTGTGTTATATAATTATGGTCTTAACAGTTTTAGTACAGCTTTTATAGATACCGTATGAAATATTCTGCAAATAAACAATAAATTGCTTAGTTTATAATCAAAGTATATTTCATGCGTTTATAAACAATAAATATGAGTTTATTAGTACAGTGAGAATTGAAATCCAAAAACAGAAGTCGTTTTAAATATTATATTGTGCAATTTATATATGTGGAATTTATAATCTAAATGCATTGAAAAATAACTTTCCAATATTTAATATAAAAATAATGTTGAGTATAGATCATAAATAAACACTGTTATCAGTTTGAAAAATTTATCAATATCTGAGCGTAATAAATTTCGTTCCTTTTAACGAAACCATCGCAAAGAATAAATATATTTCGAAATGATATTCCGACTGTGTGACAAATGTGGTTTTCACTTTGAACTGCCATACATCTTATCGTTTTTATCGCGAATTGAATATTTCAGGTATATTTTAATCGTAATGGACTTCGCGAAAGTACTAGAAATTCACATTTACTATTTAAACCATCAGAATATAACAAGTTAGATGAAACGATATAGAAAATAGTCGACCATTATTTTAAATAAATCTATGAACAGAAAAAAATGTTTGTTAGATTTCAATGTTAGATTTAATTGTTAGATTAAAATGATTTTCTCAGATCGAATCAGAAGTAAGGAGATACATAGACGTACTAAAATAAAACCAACCGACATAGTCTGCAGACATAGCCTGAATCCATTAAATACTGAAGTTACAATGTTTGTCAAAAAGTTTAGAGCATTATACAAAATATCCCAGCGCAAAAAATCTCACTAAGATCAAGATAAAAACCCAAAAATTCTACTTAATAACAAAACGCAGCAAAAACATAAAGCACAAATAACATAAAGCAGACGATAAGGGAATTTCTTCTTCCTTTATTAAATATTTAGAAAAGTTCAACGTCCTTATGTAGAGACACTCTGTTTACAAAAACGAAAGTTACGCTATAAATTTTTTGTGCAAGCGGATTCACCGGAGTACCCGAGAAGAGCATCGAATTTAACATGCAAAACTGAAGTCATATTCTCTTTGTCAGCTTAGCTTTTATACCATACTGTTTCGTATTATATTCAATTGAAATTACCTAACCAAAGATGTCAATACATTCAAATCAAAGTCGTTTTATTTACCATGATTATTGTTTACAAAATGAATCCTAAAGAAAATAAGATATTATTACCACGTACGTATAGGCGTTGTTTACATATTAATATAAATTATATAATAAAAATATTGATGAATTTTTACCAGATAATAAAACGAGCAAAGCGTTTTTATAATGGTAAGTGAAACCGTGTCTGAACATAATATCAAAAATATTTATTTTGTCGACAAACAGATCAATAGAATGACATTTCGGCATCGGAAATTAGGTCGTACAAATTTTGACACGGCTCCAGATTTTTTGCTTCTCTGGCGAGGACCTCAATAGCTGTGACATGGTCGACTATGGTGAAGTTACTGGCCCGGGGCGGCCATTCTCTGCGGATATGATTTTATTAACAGGATAGACAAAAAACAAATCCGTCAAATGAAGGCTATGGCTATGGCTATTTGTTCCCTATCTTCGTCCACTTTGGTGACGGACTTAAAGAAGTCCATTTTCTACTAAGGTTCATCTCTGTCGGGGCTACAGGTATGTGAAATGGGTATTTGCCTCACGGGAAACAACGAAAAAATTTATAAATTGATAACAGAAATGGTAAAGCATTATTTTATAATGTTTTAATGAAACTATTGACGTGTTATTAAACACTAAACTTCATTATTCTTCTATCTGTCGACCAGATATCTTTCGGCAAGCTGACGGTAGGAATAATATGAGATTTTGAATTAATAATTTCTATGATACACCGTTCTTGCTCATTTCAACATGATAAACAAGATAACAGATACTTTTAAGAGAACGGAAAAGACATGCTAGTAATATAGCTTACCTTTGACAGGGCAGGGATGAACAATATTTTGATTTATAACACCCTGCAACAAATCAAACGAGATATATATGTAACGGAAAAATATAATATGACGTGTAACATAAACAAACGTAATGAGCATAACTTGTAACAAATCTTTACGCAAATATAAGCATAATATTTGTATTTTACTGAATATTGCGATTTTGTTTGTGATTAATACACAACTTTCTTTGTTGTTCATACACGAGTCAATACACAGGGAAAATATATTACAAAAAAGAAATTTTATTATGTTATGCCTTAAAAAGAAATACCACAAACAGATCGACGGACAAAATGTTTTTCTTTTATGTTAGTGAACTGAATAGTTATAATACTAATTATGTATGTTTTAACATAAACTACGTATATTGTGGTAAAATATTCAAATAAATATTTTGGAACACTTTCACATAAAAATATGAAAACACAAAATTAAAAAATCTTCACATTAAAAAACCTTTTTCTCGTAAGCATTATTACAACGTCAATAAAGTTTGTTTGAAAGGAATTTCTTGTACCGATGACGACCCTCTTCAATATTACCCGTCGACGATGAAATAATAACACACTTTGAATACTTCATAAAAACTGTCATAATTAAAATTGTTTTTTGCTTTATGTAAGTTAATAAAAAATTTCTAAAATATCTAGTTTTTCTTCTAACAAATTTAATTATTTAATTTGAGATAGCAGTTTTAATAGACACCCGAATGAACGTAGAAATGGTTATAACACTGGGGAATTAAAAATAGATCGGTCAGGGTAGGAACTAAAATGCAAAAGTAATTTGATTCAGATTTTTTTTATAACAAATTGAAATTCGTTTGTTATTTCCCTAGGGACAAAGGCGAGGTTTCTACAACTTAGGCAAATATCTTTGAAGAACTTTGAATTAATTTTAAGATTTATTTATAAGTAAATAAAACTTCGTTTATAGAGAAGTAAATAATGTTTATAACAATTTACCTGCATATTTACAGCCTTTTAATAAAGAAGTTTCAAATCGTTTTTAAGTACACAAAGATTTTTAGCGAGCTTCAATATTGATGAACGAAAACTTTGTTTTGTCTGACACAACTCTATTTGAACCTACTTAAAAAAAAAGAGATCCTATGTTCTATATACCGACAGTTTCAGCAGGATTTAGGAGGCATGGCGCTAAGGACGCTTAGCCTAATTCCCTTTACATTAATTGCGCTCGAGGGTTCCCTATGGAACCTCGGCTCGGGCAAATATAATATTTCTTTCACTGCATTTGGAACACTTCAAGCGTTAATATAGCTTTGGTAGATGCTGCATGGAGTGATTGCTGCGAACTTAGGCTTAGGATGTTACTTAATTGCGTTTTTCATTCCTTTTTGGTACTTTGGTACATTTGAAACTCGGCTCTACCGATTGCTATATATTGATTATCTTAATAACTTCTAAAGCTAACATTACTATCACTTCGAAAAAGACTAGGAGAAGTAATAGAAGAAATACCAACAACTTCTATCGTTAACAGAAGATAACCTGCCTAGAATGTGGCGACATTACGAGTATGCAGTAGACCGCCGTCGCTAGCGAAGGCCGCGTGTGATCTGTCTACGAAGCTATTTACTTTGATTCTGTTAGAATTAAAGTTCTAGTATCTATAGGGTGTACTTGAATTGGTCATTTAATTACATTGTTCGCGTAAATTGAGTGGTTGTACATATAATAAGAGGGTGGCTGTGGTTGAGGGCAGAGTACCGATGTGATGCCTATTTCCAGAATTCTAAGGTTCTTTTAAATATCTAGTAATAAAAATAATCTGTTACAATTTTTTTTATCGTGTTGTACAATATCTGTTGAGTATGCATGTATACATTTTTAAATATTTCCGTCAAAATAGAACATTGTTGTTACACGGACTGAATGTACTGAATAGCAAACGAGTCGATATATATATTATAGTCTATTTAACAGTGTCCATAACACAGTGCTTTAGAAAACTTCGTCGTCGTTTCAACCTATATATGCCCACTGCATGTCGTAGGACATGCCAAAAGGATCAAGTTTTACAGGGCGATTGGAAATAAGTAAAAGCTTAAAATTTTTTTGCTGACAAATGAGCCATAAATTTATTATTTAAATCTTTTACACCAACCAATCACCCCAAGTGTTTACGCCGTTTACTTCCAAACTAAAGTTAGCGAATCTGAGATTATACATACCTTAAGTTGAGTTTTCATACTACATAATATTCAAGTTGTTAAGTTAGTAGTTTGTTTACTTTTCTACTGAGATAGCTTCTTTATAGCTGGTTGTACGTATTATAACATAAACATACATATAAATGAGGTGAGTGTAACTAAATTTATGCGGTGAGCGACCCTCGTCAAAATCATGTCGTCTACATTAATCGCATATTCAAAATGTTTTGCATAACCAGAGACGTGTGATTTAGGAATAATTTGACATTAAGATAAAGATTCAATATACAACATTCATAAGAATATAATACTGTGATATAACCTAGATTTATTTTATTTATGATTATTATTGAATTACACGTACTGTCAAATGTTCTAAAGGAAGTGACGTATCGTGTACAGGAGAAGAAATTACGATCTATGCTATATTCACCAAAGAAAATTTAACCATGTGATTGAAAATAGTCGTAAAAGCGATAAAGGGGTGAATGTATGGCTATAAATTATAGTACAAAATCTGCGGGGGCAGATAATAAAAAAAAATTAATATCTAATTAACCGAATCTTGCCCATTTTTTTTTGACTTTACATATTAAGTGACTGTAAATGATCTATACAATCACCTCTTGCGTCTATCTATATGCCTTTCAACCACACTTTGGTAGCACGAAAAACGGTCTGATGAAATTACTAATCGTCAACAATTACAAACTTACTTGACTTATAAAAAAACCTTTACAAAAAAATTCTTTTTGAAAAGGTGCGCAAGAAATAATTTAATTTTTATTATCTGTAATCAAAAAATCTTCATTTTCTGATTCAATATTCGTTTCTGGGTTATATTAATAAGTATTATTGATTCTATGACCTCTACAAA
This sequence comes from Battus philenor, assembly GCF_028537555.1. Classification (NCBI taxonomy): domain Eukaryota; kingdom Metazoa; phylum Arthropoda; class Insecta; order Lepidoptera; family Papilionidae; genus Battus; species Battus philenor. Next base: position 12,390,067 of record NW_027181682.1, read on the forward strand.
ATGTTTTGGTTATACGTATATGTGTATATATAAATAACAGAAATTAGTCCATAAATACGCCAAGACAATACAAACAATAAGCCAATAAAAACAATCGAGACATAGATGTCGTATTTTTTTACATGTTGCCTTCATGTAAACACATCCTTAGCTTATTATAGCTTATTAATGAGATATGTAGTACATTTTATAGTATTACCTTTTTCCAACAATTACAATATTAAATGATTACCGCGATCATAATTCGCTCGGGACAACATCATAACAAAGTTTTTCATATAAGAAAGACAATTTTGGATGTACACTGCCTAAATGAGAGAAATATAAATAGTCAAGGAAATCCAGGTTTAATAGGGCCTGGAATTTAAATAATGAATCTTCAGTAAGGTTTTCTTACAAAAATCTCCATAAAATTAGTAAAAAGGTCATCTCAAAGATTATAAAATAATTTCATCTAGTTTGGCGATGTTTCGAGCATCATTGGTGATAAAATCCGCTTGCGAGCAGGCGATCTGCAACTTGCAACTTACGTACTAAAAGGAGAACTTTGCAAATCTGTACCTAATACTTAGTATAGAAAATAACTTTTGCCTTTTTTTAAACGATTACTAGTTCGCTTTTGACCACCAACTCGCCCGTTTGAAAGCGACAATGTGGTCGAAGGTGATGCACGCAGACTCAATAAGTGTCTGTTAACTCTGACCTTGAAGAGACATTCTGCACCATACCAGGTGTGATTCTTGGGTATGAGACCAACAATAAAGATTGATTACGAACATAAAGATCTGCACACATTGGAAGAGCGGTATAAAATTACAACAATAATTATGACGCAAGAAACTGAAATAGAAACGGAAATATTATTTGTGTAGTTGTTTCTTGAACATAAAACTTTTGAAAGTGTTTACAAAGTAGGTCGTGCACAAGCCAAGTATTCTCAGTTGTGAAGTATAAGAGGCTTTACGGACTCCTAGCCTGAACTTTGATGTTTAACCTAACTAATAAATACTTATTTAATATGACTACATAAAATGTAAATTAATTAATATTTGTGTTTTCTAAGTTTATTCATCAATAGTAATATAAAAGTTTTTAAAATAATATCGAGAAAAAAATTTGATGTGATTATAAAAATATTCCATTTTTACCCACTGTTAGTACTAAAAATGTATTTATTACAGTCATTATTTTTAAACACGCATGTAAATGAATATACAGAGTAACTAACTATGCAAAGGCTTCAAAACAGTAAATTTAAAGCTTTTACACCAATATCCGATCTTTCTGTATAAGTTATCACTCTGAAATATGCTACATATTTTCTTTTTCGTTTCTGACATGTCAACCACATCTTGCAGCGCAAGGTCTGCCAGAATAGCTCGTAAACAATGATTAATTTTAATAAATAGTTATCTGAATTTTATCATTGCATTCCTAATTATTTGTAAATAATTTTTGGACAGGTTGTTTCATTCATTATTTGCTTGCAAATGATTCTTTTCTCTTTGTCTTGTTCCAAAATATTCCTATCTTGGGCTTGCGTCGCAAACACGGCACGTTCAATAGTATTCATCAATTTTCTAAAGTTACTTTAAAAAAGCAACTTTTGCTTTTATTAAACCTTCATTCTGAAATAGCAAGTAGGATCGCCTTTATCGAGGTCACCGTTGTTTGCTACAGGCTTTATGAACCCTACCTTTGCTATATCAAATATTTACATGACAGATTCGGCACGCATTCGCCCGTAAAATGTGCCCCGAGCCAATAAAGATATCGCAACAAGTCTCGTGTAAGTAATATTGTAGCTGAAATATAGTACAACTTTCACACTTGCCGACTTTCAAATCTTGTATAAAATACTGTCGCTTCAAAAACGTTTATTACTAAGCAGCCATATTAAAAATTGTTAAAATAAAAGTTTTACCCAACGTGAAAATACTTCTCAGATATGAAATCTAAATGTAACAGTTCAGAGCTTAGTATCACCTTAAAAAGTTTCTTCACTTTTTAGTTGGTAAGTATAATTCACTCTTTAGACGAGACTTATTTTTCGCCGTTAACATCACAAATAGTTTACAAACTCTTTGTGATCTTGACTTAATTTCGAAAGAGGAATAATGTACTTGGACTATAACAAAGTTCACTTTTATTTTTTAAATAACGCAGCGTTCCGCGAGAATGGGTCGAACGAGAAGAAGAGGTCATTCGGTCACGCGTTCCTTCCGGACGGAGCCACTTACACATCCATTGCTACTATGAAGGTCGTACGAGAAATTTTGTCAAGAAAAATTATACCGTAGAGTCCCAATCACCAACCTCAAAAGCATAATAACTATGTAACACTGTAACTCTGTGAAACCACTTACTAAATAAAAGGAAAAATATCGGAAAGAACTGGCGGTGTTTCCAATAGTGATTTGCAGCCGTATTCGAAAATCTTCAGGGTTTTTTGTAAAAATGTTCCTGAAGATCTGAAAGACTTTATGACCATATAATTATCAAAAAAATTAATTACATACCTTTTTATGGATAAAAAAATCTCCATCAAAGCATAACATTTATTCTATTTATGTATTATTTTCAAAAGTGACCTCTATTATGGCCTTCAAATAGTAAGGAAGCTTCAATCACTGACATTAATATTCATTACTACACATGTATAACAAGATTTTAAAATACTTCTTCAACATTTCCTTTTAACAAAAACCCTCCAATGAGGGAGTCCCAAACATACCAAATAGTTTCTCGGTAAGTTGTTTACAGTAAATGCTGAACAACTGTGAATGTAAATGAGTTATGTTTCTCTATTCTAACAGCCGAATCTCGTTGGACTTTTAAAAGGCTGCATTAGTTGTTACATTAAACTGCATTTTTCTTATTCTTTGTCTACTAATATATGTCTGTCTAATACTTTTGGGAGAAGGTTTTTTCGCATTTTCCTAAAAAATGGATTTACTCTTCTAAATTCCTAGATTGTGACATAACCGGCAGGCAAACACATTATTTTAAAAATATACTTGCTATTTTCTTTGAACTCATTAAGATTGCAGTAACTCTTAGAACACAAACGTTTTTTGACTGTTTTTAAGTCTAGCAATAAAAGCTTTCTGAACATCGTCTTTAGCATTTCAACAAAAATTGCGATGCTATGTAATATGAATATGACTTTACAATCTATATTTAAGGCAGAATTTTGCGGGGCATACGCCTTAGTTTTCTCGTCATATGATTTTAAAAACACATTTTAATTTACAACTTTATCAATTTTACTGAGACATTGTTCAATAAAATGTAGTTAAAGTACTTCCGATAGTTCAAAAGCTATACACTTCCTTTGATCTCGTCGGAAGGATGTTCCTCGATCCGTCGTTTAATCAACAACTACGGCTTTATACTGTATTTTACACTCCACTATCAGTCTAGCTTAGCGTAAAGGAGATAAATTGCCTTAGTGATCTTCATCAGATAATTTGAAAAGAATATTTTCAAATAAAAAGATGAAAGTATGGCAAATGCCATGGCAAAAAAATATATTTTTTACCATGGCATTTGCTATTTTGTTTTATACCGTCATCGCAATGTTTCACGAAACCATCTTTTCTGTGTCAAGGACTTTCACGCATAAATACGTAATCAGAGAAACACTACAACATGCGCGTATTTAAATTAAAATTGAAAATTGCAACACAATGACATTATTTGTAAATTTATTATCGTATTTAATTAGTGTTCGTTAAGAATGCACATTAATAACTAAAATTGCGAAAAACAAATGCGACACTAGTAATATAAAGAGAATAGAAGTATCAGTAGAATTTGTCCCGTATAATAAATCCAGGAGAAGCTCAAAAAATGTTTTGATAAAAACCTCATCAAATAAAATCTAAATTTCTAACACCAAAAGTCCAAGACATGTCTGTTCAAGTACACGTTGATATATTCACAATTTGCAGGAAAGTTATAAATTTTATGTCACTGTTTCAGCCCGTAGACGTCCATTGTAAGGCATAAAAGCCCCTAGAGATGTATATGGGAATATAGGGGATACAACATAATCGCCACGCTTGGCAGGCGCGTTGGCGATCGCAGTTTCCAGAGGATGGGTAGCAGAGGACGCTGCTACCCATCCTCTGGAAACTTGCTTGTAAGCAGTGGCAGTCCTATGTAATTATTGCATAGCGTGAATTATATTAAATACTGTATCTCGGAAATCGAACCTACGATTTCTCTCAGTTATTATGTAATTAAAAAAAAATTAACAACCATTAATATTATTAAATTTGCAATTTACTAACAAGTGCACTTTTAATGGAAACAATTACTACTTTGTTTTCATATTTTCAATTCTAAAAATAACCTTTCTTATAGATGGGTGCGGATAAATCCGGTCACGTTTCAGTCAGCTGTTGTCTCTGTCAACATCGGACGTTGGATGCCGACAATACTATAGTAATTGATTTTAAATGGATTTACTTTCACAAGAGTTGACGTACAATGATTTTTTGTAAAGATAAATGTGAAATTTTTTTTATGACTGTCTAGACTTTTAATTATTTAATAATAATGTTACACTGAAAATGTTTGGTTCTAATTTTTATTGTAATTAGAAAACACGAAATTCATGTATAATGATATTTTTTAGCATAACAGTGACATGCTAGGGAGATATGTGTTTAAAAAATTATCATCAAGTATTTTTTAAATTAGTGATGTCCGCAACTTTGAGATTACTTTATTTTGTTGATCAAAATAAACTTCCAATTTAGCGTAGTTATTAACAATTTCTTTTATATTCGATTAACATCTTAACAACGTTTAAAGAGATCCGAACTCTCCGGCATTTCAAGCAACAAACTCTTTATTTTCCTATTTCTATTCTGTCTCGATCTGACCAAACGGTATTTGCAGATATAAGAGTTCGAAGGGTAAAGCGCGCAGATGACGCTATACCTAGGTAGAGGCCATAGGTCGGTGTAAATAAGAAGACATTTTTAAAACATAATTTTATTTGTCAATAAAAAACCCTTTTATTCAGTACATCGTATCCAATGAAACTTGATGAAAATAATCGTTCATCATGCATTACACTATGACATGTACATTAAAGCTATGACTTTTTAAAGCAGTTCTAGTTCACAAGTCACAGTTCAGAAGGCCACCCACAAGTTAGACAGATGACCTTATGCTAGTCGGAATTAGATGCATTCCGCTTCCAACCTGTCCAACTGTGGACGTCGTGCGAATGAAATTATAATAAACCAGTTGTCTTTTACAAAGGATTTGTCGATCCTAGATAATAATCAATTTTCAACAACTATGCAAGTTCGCAATGGGTTCACCCGTCAATAATTCATACAAAGAAAGAAAAAAGATTTATTTCTTGGCTTACATTTACGCCTTACGAGTAAATAATGTTTGAAAATATTAAAACTATAACAAGCAAGATATTATAAAAAAGTAAAAGTACCAACACACAGTACAGCTAACCGACTACAGCGTTAATTTCCAATCAGGAACCCAGGAAATTATTTATTGTTTAAAGCCAATGGTTATTGTTGGCAATCGCAATGAATAGGATTTGCAAAAAAATATACGTAAAAATAAAAAAATAACAATAACATTAAAAGAAGTACATGGAAATATAAATGTAAATATACAATCGCCACGGGAAAGTCTTTCAAGTTAAAAATATAATTATTATCGTTTCGGAAATCATAGGAAATAAAATTTATAATTAAGGTTATAAAAAATCAGTCGCTTTTACTTCGATGTTACGATGAGTGGCGTCGTATTTCAAATATTCTCTGAATGCAGTGGTCCTGTGTGTTTTGGGATTAACAAAGGATCCATTACTGTTCGTATATAAATGCGGGATGATAATGTTTTCATGGAAATTTGTTAACAAGTTAAGCAGATATTAAATTGTATCAGCAATAGATTAAATTGTTCGTTTTAGAGTAAAGAACCTAAAGCACACAAGCGTGGGTACTTAGCAAGCTTTTTTGAAAGAATAGAAGGTGCGAGGGCAGAATGGGAAAACTTATACTAAAACCAACGTATTTATGCGAGAAAGTTGAGGGGCAAACTGACATGCGCTCCGCGTCAAAATCATACCGAGACTGGATTCCGCGCCGGCGCAGCCGCTGCACTGCGTGAGCGGGGGTTGCGCGGGCGACGGCGGGCCGTGACCTACATAGCCGGCCGGCAAGCAAATGTCGCAGCTAGACTGCTAAAATAAATGTTGCGTACAATGTCAGTTTGACCCTAGAATATTTATTTATTGAATACATATATACAATTATAAGTAGATATATTTGAAATTAATTTAGGTGTTTAGGTTTATGTAAATAAAATCTTTTGTATTAAAATAAATGTAAATAAAAATTTTGACAAATAACAATTTAAATAAAGTGACTAGTGTTAGTGAGATCACTACAAACCCTTTAACCTCAGCGGCGTATTTTCGAGCTGTTAATTACTACGGCCGTCAATGTGTTTCGATTGTACCGAAAGCTGTTGAATTATTCATTTCTGATTGTAGAATTGGCAGTTGTGACGTTATCATTAATGCGAGGCTGCGGTTTGACGATGGGAGATTAGCTCCAATTACACAAAGCTTGGAAATCCTATTATCTAATATGAGTATAAATTATCATGGTGGATCCTTTCAAATTAACTAACAAATCATAATAATAATAAATCTGATTATCGTCTACAAAAAAGTGCACCAAAAATAAGTAAAATTTTTGTGAATAGCCTGTCCATCATAATTATGTGTTTTAATAAGTGCTATGTTTAAATAATGTTTCATCTGTTCACATATACTTATATTTCTGTAACATAATTGATAAAATCTGTGATTTTATTATTAGTAATTAGACCAAACTGCAGTGATTAAGGATGGATGAAAGGTTTAAAGAGTTGAAGAGTAAAATAGAATGAATTCTGGGATGAACAAGGCAGAAAGATAGAAATTGTGAGAAATGGAAGATGAGAATAAAAATAATAAAAGAAAGTGAAAAATTTAATATAGAAAATAAAATCCCTGTTCCCACATAAACAGGGGTGGAACGGAAGGTAAAAAAAACATATTTTATTAAATTTTTTATTTATTTTTATAAGGAACCATAGAATATCTGTCTTACTTATGAAAGAGCGAAGTAAGAAGGGCAATACACGACGCTCCTTGCGTGTCTTGTCCCGATCTCCGTCTTCGCTAATGCATAAAATACGAGTAAAGTGACCAATTATTGTAAAAATAAATAACACTCCGTCTTACTTTCTATTATTAATGGGTGATTGTCATAATACGTATGGAGTAAGTACCCTTATTATGATAAAATATAAATTTTAAAATTATAGCCTTATTGGTTCAATGAAATAAAATAATACGCTATAAGTCCACCAGTAATAAATTCAGCTTCCTACACTTCTATATTCGATTTGTTAATACAAAACCGTTTTATTCGACACATAACGAAGCCATTGCATTTTGATGCAAATAATGTTTCAATATGCATATCACATTAGCTATGAATGCAAAACTGGTTTCTAGTTCCCATTTTCATATATATATATTTTTTAGGTTAAGTTCATTTGTAAAGAGTTACTATAGGTCTCATTGGTAAGTTTACGTGCAGGATTTTTCTAAAATCAAATTTGGAATAAAGATATTCATAGACGAATGAAAGTGGCTGGCAGAGCCCGGCCAATTAACATTTTGAAATGGCAGTTGGAAGCCTACAAAGTGCGCAGATATGATGGCTGCTAGGGTGTTCTGGGCTGGAGATCACGCACCGGTAAGCGCAGAGTAGGGCGTTCACCAACATAGTGGACAGACGACTTCATTATAAACTTCGGAAGATGTTGGATGCAGGTCTTCTTCAACCAATCAACTAGGAATTCAATGGGGAAGAGTGATTCGGCAGTGAATATTCTACGATAGCAATTATAAAACAATTAAAATGATGTAAGTAATTACAACCTTCATAATTAATCTATATGTTATATAATTGTACATTTTGTACAAAAAAATACAAGCGTTAATATTGTATAATAATATCTGTTACTTTGATATCAAAACCGTTATCACGTATAAGACCTCTTTACTTTCCAAGAGTCGACTACGATATAATAAAAATATAACGAATTCGTAAATAACTTCCTTGTTATCTATAGGTTAAGGTATCGAAGAATGTTATATAAATCAAAATATCAAATGTCAAATAATAATAAGAAACATATTTTCTTCGGTCGGGTATATTAAAGAGTAATACTGTGTGCGGGTCTCAATCATGAAGAGAGAAAATCAATATTGACGTTGTTATTCTGTAGAGTCGCACTTATCGCGCTCTCGTACAGCTGCCGGCCTGTCAAATTGATTTAGGGTAAAAACCACTTAAATATTTTACGCACAGTTTTTTTTACACGTAATTAATATCTCACATTACGGTAGGTTTTTATTACATAAATTACAACTTTTTACGCCCACGTGTTTACAAAATATGTTAATTTTTTATAGTTTCACTGAGATATATACTCGTATAACGTATATTTATATGTATTTGTTACATATTTACAAGTTTGTTTTATATATATGTAACAAACGCGATTTACTGCGAATATTACAAGTATGATCTAATTAGAACCTTAAAATAAATGTTATACATTTTCAATATTTCAGCGTTAAATTATATACATTTTGAAAATATTTTCGATCTTCTCTAGTGTTAGTTTCGTTTAAAAAATAACAAGATTTTCTTAAAACACAGGAACTCTGTAAAATTTGATAAATAATTTTTAATTATTTTACGTTTTCATCTTAAGAATAGTTGTTTAAGATGGCGTGCAGAGAAAAATAAAATTATTTAAAATGTTTTCATAATGCTCGTAAGTAATAGTTAAAAATTGTAACTAGGTTAAAATGAAGTAAGGATTCATAAGTAGAAGTTGGTCTTTCATTTAAAATCTGACAGCGCCTTAAGCAGAGAAATAAGTTGAATGCAGCGAACCGTAGCTCATTAAGCTGGAAAATTGCGAGAATTCTATGAAGATGAAACTAAAATAAAAATAAAAGGCATTTGACTCTAGAGAAATAATCTTTGGATCCGAAATCCCCGTAAAATAAAATTAACTGTTTAAAATTCAAAAGTTTCTCGTATTTTGAGAGAGTTTCAGCTCAAATTCATATCTGTATAAAAGTAATAACTAACGCAGAGATTGCTATATTATTAATATTTATATTATTAATATTATTAATATTTATATTATAAGATTATCCAAATTTATTTAATTAATTTTATTTTTCTTTACAAATGTCGAGACGGTCAGGTCATTGCCCCGATAGTAAGTCCTCGTTTTGATGAAAACACCTCAGAAAGATATTGCGTCCCCTCAGTCCAATAATTTGACCAACTACTGCGCTCTTTCACCCAGACCGCTGCAATACTGGCGGACTTAATTGCCCTCTTAGTCTCAAATAAATGTATACTATTAGTTTGTTAGGCAACAAGATTTATTTATTTTTCTAGGAAAGAAAAGAACCGTTGTGTGATAAAGTTTAAATGACCACTACCAAAAAAGCAATTCATATATAATGATGACTTTTTTGTAATTGACACACAATATAGTTGAACAGACAAGATGAAATATCTTAACATAAATGTATATGTATGTGTATATATACATACACATATATATATATATAAATATATATATATATATATATATATATATATATATAATTATGTGTGTGTGTGTGTATATATATACATATGTATATATATATACACATATTTAAAATTAAAAAAGAACTCCGACTGATATTCTAAGACAAATAAAACAATTTTCGAACTTAAATACCTTACACTAATTACGAATAATATATGTATATAAATATACGTGTATATTCAGGGGTACAGGACTAGGACTTGCGATTGTAGGTTGCGGGTTCGATTCCCAGGATAAAATCATATATAAGTCACACTTTGTGCATTAATTGTTTTTGAGTATTGCCTCTTCTCGCAAGCATGTTTCCACAAAAGCAGCGTCCTCTGTGTACTATAATATCACACTGTAATTACCAACCCGCCTGCCATACGTCGTGATTGCGGTATATCCACCCATAGATATCTTTGCCGAAGGCCTGTGCCTTAAAGTGGACTAAAACGTCGAATTAGCAAGAGCAGTAATGATTAATCCTCTCCCTTACTTCAAATCCATTTTCTTTTATTGCGCTATTACTTTTTTTAATTCACTAAAAAGAAAGTAAGTTCTGCAAGTAAAAAATTAAAATTCTACGCTACAAACGTTGATGTATCATGTTATTAATTAAATAAACAATGTATCAAAGAAGCTTATTTCCATATGAAACCAAAGAACAAAATAAAAAAAAGTTCAGATAACAAGCAAAATTTATTTGACAGCTCTTAAGTAGCTAAAGATTGCTTTATCTCCGAAAGGGGTACATTGTTTCAGTAAAGTTTGGTATTTTCCGTTTAAGCTTTTATAAACAAAGAGTCACCTCCGTTGTTATAGGAAATTAAAAAGATTTTTTTTTCTTACAAAAATCTTCTCACAAAGAAAATACACTAAACAAATATTATTAGAGGCGGTAGTCATTTTGCGGTAACCTAATTTACGGCTAGTTTTATACTAAGGCTCAAGACAACCTTACGCAATAGTATAAAACCAGCCATGTCCAAAGAGCAATTAGAGCTATATTCGTATTTCGCTGCGAGACCTGAAATGAGAAGATCCAGAAAAAAACAAGTTTACGGAAGTGGCTCAAATAAGTACTCGTCTGAAGTAGCAATTCGCGGGCATATCGCTTGTGCAACAAGCATTTTAGCAAAGTAGCAAAAGTATTTTATTACATGGTTCTTTTGAAAAAAATCAATATTCATGAAGGCTTGCGTTACCAATGTTGATAAATATATCGCAAGGGAAGTCGTTGAGTGTTTCTGACATAAACTAGAAAACCTTTATTTGTCACATACCATTTGGTATATCGCCTGTTCCGGTATTGTAAATCGACAACACCATCACCACCTTCCAGAAAATAAAATTAACAATGTCTGTCGTGTCATATATATGACACTATACTATGGTAGAACCTAATGTAAAAATATGTTTACTGTGTGTGTGAGTGTGACTGTGAGTTTCCTATCAGTAATTTTCATACTTTATGCACTTTAATCAGAAATTCTATTCTGCTGTATTTATATACATTTATGATACAAAATAATAACGAACGAAACTACCACCTGATGCCATATAATATATTGTATACATAATAATATAAACGCGCTGTTATCCAGAATAAATGTCTCATTAGCAGTCACTCCATCTGGCAATACTTTTCTTAAAATCTTAATACCGAGACATTTTTTTAACTAGACGCCTACTACAAGACATAGGCCTGGTCCAAAGATATTTATGGGCAATATATATTATAATTGCAAAGATTGGCAGGCGGGTTGGCTATCGCATTTGGTTTTATAGTACGCAGAGGACATTGCTGCTTATCCTCTGGAAGCTTGTTAGTGGGCTGTGGCAATCCTATGTAATTAATACACTATAGAAAGCTATAGAAGAATACGAATTTCTTTATACATAAGAGGTATGGAATGTAATATTATTATCTATCTATCTAAACTACGTAAAAAACAATATACAAGTTAATCTCATTAAGTACCAATTGAAAAGGGTAGGAAAGAAGCGATAATACAAATAAAAGTTTGAAAATAAAAGTGTTTTGTGTAAACAAAATTCATTGCGTCCATAAAACGCTTATCGGAGTGATCGTACCAATCCATTATTGCGAATATGGCGCGTATCTCAGTCTAGTTGTGGAATGGCGGTATAAATCTCATTGTGATTGATTACTGTGGTAAAATGTCTTTGGGAAATAATTTATTACTCGACACAATAACACTGACATTATATGTTTAGGTACATATTTAATAAATTCATATCATCAACGTTCATGTACGTAATATTGTAATGAATAAATAACCAAAAATGTTTGACTTAGTGTAACACCTGGAAAACAGATTACGATTTTCTTTTACATATTGGGTCTTTGATTATGAATTTAAATGTTTTAAAAGCTCTTACATATGTATCCACTCAACTTGAGTGATTACTTTGTAGTGTATTATATAGGTTATCCACCTGTATTCTCTACAATACAAAATTAAAGACAGCAAATCACTCTTTGGTTGTAGTCTTGAATATATATAAATAAATAAACAATAATTTAAATGTGCTGAAACTTCATGTACATGACAATAATTAAGCGAGCCTTGTAAGCTTCGCTATCCAATAACGTCAGAGTCAACACGGCAATATGTCATGCTCTATACATACACAGAGCGCTGCGTTATTTGACAAACAAATGCTTATTCACCAGTATACAGGATGATTGGTTATAAGTAGAAAGGCTTTAAAAGGGTAAGTGTATAGCTCATTTGTTATCAATTTATGTATGGTATACTCATTGCAAAAATCATTTGATTCAGAAATATTAAATAACGTAATGACTATTTAGTAAGAAAAAACGTTTTCAAAGTTCGGGTTATCACGTTAAAAAATTAATTATTATTTACTGTCTGTCCCTGCAGACATACAGAACTAGTTGGCCTATCTCAATCCAGTACAAAAAATGTATTTTTAAATCGTATTTCAATGTGATCTCTTATGACTGGAGTTGGAAAAAGCTTTAGGGCTTTTTGATGAAAAATGAGCTGTACATTCACCCGCCTTAAGACTTTTACACCCATAACCAATCATTCTATATAAACGTATATATCCAAACGTCTAATTGTCAAATTTGAAAATGTTTTGAAATTAAAAATAGAATTTCAATTTTTAGTATATCATCAAGTTAAGTTTTGAAAGTTTAATATTTCACCGGCTTCTCAATCCGACACGTGTCACCCGATCTGTTACCAGACAAATAGCAGAATATAAACAGCTTGCCCTCTTCGCACCCCCAAGCTTCGTCAAAACTGACGTCTGCCATACCGTTAAACTTATTGGATTCGTTATGATTTATGAAGATTTATGCAAACAGTTATTTCTTTATCCTTCAATGTTAACATTATTATTTCACTTTAATATAAATACTTCGGAAAATCTGTTAAATCCATCATTTATATAAATCCTAATAATTAAAAAAAAAGATTCGATTTGCGTATTTGTATTGATTAAAACGCTTAAGAAAATTTTACTTAGAATAAATCTTAAAAAAATCTTTTGTTTTACTTTTTACGAAACATTAAGTTAATCAAAAAATATTAATCTTTGAGTTTGTATAGTTTAAAGAGATATATTTATTAATGATTGTTATGAAATATTCGACATTTTTAAACAACATAATCTTAACTACATCTTTAACGCGTATAAAGAATGTTTGATTTTTTTTAATATGTGCGCATTAATATATTATTTCCACAATAAAAAACTCCAAAATTAAAAATGAGGATTACAACTACACAACGCATCGACATAACCGTGGGCAAATAAAGTAATCCCTTTTGACGATGGTAATAATTAACTAGTGTATTGGTACTGAAAGTATTTCAATTTAATCTTTCAGCAACAGTGCCCAAAATGTAATAAATATTGGTAGAGAAAAAATGCACTTCAGATTCTATATATATCCAAACACTAGTACGTCTATTGTCTCATTTGAAGTTTTTGCTGTTAGCCTTGCGACTTTTACAGCTTCATCGGAAACGAATTCACAGAACGGAGGGGTCCATGAACTATATAAAATTAAAGAATTCGAGTTTCCGAACCCGTATCAGCACTCGGCGGGAGGACGAGGAAGTCACACAAGGTAGTGGCCGCGAGATAGTAGCAGCGGGGCTCACCCAACCAGCCCCCGAGGACACAAACCCAGCGCGACCCAGTCAGCCGGCAGAACTTGCGGCCAGCGCGCCCAAGTAAGTCTGTCTAGTCAGTGTTACTAATCGTGTGCTGAATGAAGAGTTAAGTGTGGAGGGCGGCGTTGACCACTCGGCAATATAAGGAAGGATACTGATCCTACCTCAGATCGCCCACGCTGTTCGCGGGGGCGTCGTCGGGAGGCCGATGCCGTTTACGTAACGGACGGTAGGAAGTGTGATGAATAATTTTTGAGCATCGCACGCGTTTTTTCGTGCGGTGAGCGGTCGGCAGTGGAGTGGTTCCTTTAGTTGGTGTTATTGCTTGCAGTGTAGTGAGTGTCTGAAGCGTGCGGTGTGTGGTGAGTGAATTGTAGGAACCCTGCGATAGGATCTGAAAGGACGTCTTTTGGACGCCTTACGAGGTTTCTGAAGGAGGTGCCGGGGGAGTACGTTTGCGTTAGCGGATACGGGTCTTACGCAAGTCTTATAGAGGAGGATTTTGTGCCTGAGGGACAGCTTACTTGAGGGGCTGAGGAGGGGGTAAAGCCTGAACAGTATGGTGCGGGCTTTGTTTGCGACGAGGTTAGTGTGCTTTTGAAATAAGAGCCTAGTATCGAAGGAGACACCTAGGTATTTTACGGTTTTCGTCCAGGGGACGGAATGACCGTAGAGGGATATGACGCCCGGATTTTGACCGAGTCTACATCTAAGTTGGCGGGATAGTTTGACGACGATCGCATGACTTTTGTCAGGGTTCACGTCTATACAAGTACGTGAGTTGTGTAAGTGAATTTATACACACATATGATACCCTTATGATACCCTATACACATACACAATGTGTAGGATCTGGTTACAGTCCTTGTTGTTATGATTCTGTTTACGTAATTAACATAAAAACATCACGGTTTGTGTATATTACATTGTTATTTGCTACAAATTATAAATAATTAAACGAATGTACATAATAATATAATTAAAAATCATTCACTAAATTTCGATGAAGTTACATTTAGGCTTTAAGTTACATCGAAATTTAGTGAAAGATGTGTAACAAATTATACATGAAATAATAGAATTAACTTTCATCAAAGGTTCGTCGATGTCTCTTTTCTATCTAGAAAATTTACAAAGTTCTCTTTGTAAGTCAGCACTTATGTTGTAAAATATTAGATTTAAAAATTCGTAAAACCACACTCAATATTATTATATATTCAAACTCCTAATATATATAATAAAATCTGTGAACATTATAACACATCACTTCCAATTTTATACAAATTTGGACACCGAATTTTCTGAGTAATATATGTTCATACATGTTTCCGGCAAAGTTGGATTCCTTGGAGATAAAACCATTACAACTTCAAAGATTGATGAGTGTGAAAATTGTACGAAAAGTTTTTACTTAAAGAAATTTATTTCAAAATAATAACGATTAATAATATCGTGACTAAGGATTGGTTTTAATTAATTTTTCTTCTTAATTAGTAAAAGTTTTTTTTTTTATTTAAAGAGTTAAAACTCTTTAAATAATTAATTATATCATAGTCTAAAACAGTAGTGATGTCTATTTACCAAAGAGATAATTATTTATTAAAAATGTACAAACATATAAATTTGTTATTAAAAAATCTTGACAAAATATTTAATGTAAAATTCGGTGGAGGAAGAGCCTCCGTAAATATTAGTCATTTGGTTACTCTTATTAAAAAGGTAATATTTTTGGTTGAGATTAAAAATTTAATAAAGTTTCTCTGGTGTCGAAAGCGCTATATTTTGAAGTGTTTGTTTTTGATGAAATGTATATATTTTTTTAAATTATATATAACCTAGGCAATTGTGAACGACACAAAACGATATTACATCTTTATTAGCTTATACTGTAATATAAATATTAAACTTTAAAAAAAAGTTACAGTAACGTACAAACAAGGTACAAACAAATAATTCCACCATAGTTATTTTTTTTTAAATTTATTACAACAAATGATATTTATGAATACGGTTTCAAACACGATACTTTCTTTTTCATCTATATCAGATCGAAGGTCTGCTAAATATGTCATGTAAATATTTTATATAGCGTAGGTACGTCCCATAAAAGCTGTGGCCAGCTCGATAAAAGCGACTAGCCTTTCCTTTTTAAGAATGAATATTTTATAAATACCTCTTTCAAAGCGCCCATTAGACAACAGCACTTGCTCCATAAAAATATAATGTCTATGAATCGTGTGTGTACATGAATATGCCCTTGTTTAATTATTATGTACATTTACAAAAATGTTTTCGCTTTTAGACTTGAATTTAACATGTGTCTATTTTTATTTTCTTTGTGAATTTTACTAAAACTTAGAAAGGTATCTTTAGGTCTCCTTGCAATGGCAAATCCAATTGATATTAATGAGAAAAAGTTTTATCTGAAAATTATTAATTTCGTTCTTAATCGTTGGAAAACGCAGAAATTATTAAGTATACAAACATAAATAACGTCACACGCTTATGACCTCGGTGTTGGCAAACGATCAAAAACCGACCGGATTGCTGCGTAGCCGAGTTTCGCTTTGATTGTGACATAAATTGACCACAAGGATCCTTTTCCCCACTAATGACCCTCTTTAGGCAGCCTTGATGTTAAATAAACAAAAGTAGGAGTCAAGTTTTGAGATAGGCCAAGATTTATTTACTAAAACAATTTGCATACTTAATAAACGCAGCAATTTCACTTTAAACATTTTTTTAATAAAAATTTCAGTAACATTTTAAATAACTTATTTATCAGTGCCTGTATAAATAAAGTTTTCCCTTAATTAGTTTAGGTTTCTTAACTTAATCATTTTTGGATTATTACTGATATATATAAATAAAGCTTTTCTTTAGTATGAAATACGGTGTCTGGATCACATGTTTTTTACAATTAACAAACCAACTGTTATTGTAATATAACCAGTGTTTATAATATTTCCTAACAATTCATTTAAATCTTTTGATTGGGAAAATTTTAGCAATTATTTTTGATTGGAATGGTGGATATCCCGGGAACCAAAATATTACTATAAATAAGCCAAAATAATTTTTTATACCTAAGCCTCGATTTCATTGAGTAAATAAATCTATCTATGGGTATTATACGCTTTGACAATAGAATCCTAGATAATGCTAAGAAATCTCCTATTGCTTGACATAAAAAATGTTAAAGAACGTCTGTATACAGGGGTTATTACATTGTTGGAATAACGTGGAAATGATGTGTTCATTTTTAGGCTATTTCAATGTTAACTAGAAACGTAATTTTATATTTTATTCTCTTTTATTCTATAATAAGAATAATAACAATAATCTATTTAAAAGAATTATAATACAGCTCCCACTTAGTTTCTTTCGTCTGTCAGTTCTTCTTAGGTATGAGGGGTGTATCATCTAAACAGGTGGTAGAGACATCTCAGAGATAAATCTCTTATTGACGTTAAGATGTCTCATGAATTACAATCCATCCACAATATTTCAATTATTTACTTTGCTTCCAAGGGTGTAGATACAGATACACGTAGATTTTCACTTCATAGCGTAAGCCTTTACCAAAGATATCTATGGGGAATATATCAAAATTGCTACGCTTGACAGGCGGGATTGCGATTTCAGTGGACTTATGGTACACAGATGACAATGCTACCTATCCTCTGGAATTATGTTTTTGAGCGGTGACAATCCTATGTAATAATTGTACAAAGTGTGAATCACAAAACATTGTAACCCGGGAATCGAAACCGCGATCTATGATTGCAAGTTTCAGCCCTTTACCCACTTGGCTACCACTTCTCACTTGCAGATAATGGTAACCTATAAATTTAAATGTCATCCTACAACACTATGTCACTTATATCTCAATTAAATATTGTAAATGAGTAACATTCATAGCTATGCGGATAGCAGTACTAGGGATCGTTGATTCAAATTGCAAATACTACCCATAAAAGCGTCCACGAAAACCGAAATAAAGTGAGACGTCAAAAAATATTTGAATAAAACATCAAAATAACTACAATTACTTTTTTAAATTCCACATAGAATGTAATGCAGAGAACTATGTAAATGAAATTATGTTATCCAAAATATCTTGAAATGTAACCTGCACGGCTCTTATTTTTAATAGTTGGTCCCAGGGCATATTTAAAAGGTAATGTTATACAATTTACACAAAGGTTTTCGCATAATAGTCGCGTATTTCATCATTAATCTCTGACCTTCCAGTGATCTATGATTTTTATATCGAACGAAACGTCATTTATTACAGAACGTATGTATGGTAAGGTGAAACGATATGGAAGTAATGGGATATCTCGACAGTTATATCACTTCATAAATACACGATAATTTAAATTTAGAATTTAGTTCCAAGTAACTTATTACACATAGTTACAGTATTATTAAATTTGCTATTTATGCTTATATAGGTCATAAATTATTCTTTTTTCTTCTCTTATCCTCAAACAGCATATTACAATTCGTACAATTAGAACTAACATTAAATAAACAATTAACACTAACATTAATTAAAAACGTTCATTTTTTGTAACACGAATAAATAACTATCGTCGTATAATTCTCTAAAATACTTTGTGTAATAGAATCTTTCTTGTCTATAATTGAAGAATTGAGATATAATATTACAAAACTAAATAGCGAGTGTTTTTAAAAATTAAAAATAATTAAATTATCTGGTGGTAATTTATCACAGTATTTCAAATGTTAATAAAAAACTTTGATTTTTCGGTAATAGCATATAATCATAATACGATGTTTGGTATTTCTTTTCTGTTTACTACAAAATTATTGAAGTAATATTCGGTTGCAAGTTATAGTTTATTTAAAACCGACCATTTGATTACTGCCAGGAACTCTTCAATAACTTGACTCAAAAATAAGCAGTCTAAATAGGATTGTTTATTTGCGTCTAAGAAATAATGTTTTTATTCTTAATACCGTCGTCACTTTCAAAGTAATATTGTTAGTAAGTATCAAATAAAACATAACGTTATAGTTTACTCGTGTGCTTATTTATAATGACTATGTAACCACATACAAATTCTACCCGATCTGCGTGTATTGTATATAAGTTACATTTTGAATATTCTGTTCTTGGGGTGCTGCCAAACTTTCATGAAACGGAGAAATGTAACTTAGTTAGGATCCCAATTTAACAAGCTTATTTAGACTTTGGGCGCTCCTTTTGAAATTCCTGCTTCATTTCAAAGGTTGCTTTGTAGTCCTATGCATTACCCTTTACAATTATAATTCTTACTTCCTCATCATAAATGTACTACGTATGTATTATGCGTCTATTGAGTTTAAATTTAAATAAAGTTAAATAAAAATTATTTATTGTAGTAAAACAAACCGAAAAAAAAGTTTAAATATTTCCTTGAAAAATATTTGACAGTTCATCGCAATAATTTCACATCTATGATGTGTCTGTCAGACGTTCCGGTAACGGGTTGTAATTTTTATTTTTATATTTTAATACACGTTTAACTATTTTAGAAACATGTACAAATAGTCCTACACTTGGGAATAATTTTAAAAATACGTAATACAGTTTTTTAATAAACTTTCTTGGGTTTGATTCTTTCAATTGATTTCGATTTCACTTGAAATTTATCCATGGAACAGCCTGTATACATAACGCTTTTTTACTTTTTTCTCTTCAAGAATCCTTAAATTCTCGCAGCCCTTGAAAAATTTCTTAAAACCTCTTTAAACCTTTAAATGTATTGCATCGTTTCCAATGTTACTCAAGACAATCTCAACATTAACAACGTTTTATGCTGCATACTGACTTTTTGAACATAGATTGTATAAAAAAAACTTATTTTATATGAATTCGATCAAATTGAGAATCACGTTTATGAAAGTAAACAAAAATCTGTGGCCTAGTTAATAACATAGTCCAATAGGTAATGCCATATACAACATGAAATAATTTTACGATCGTTTACATTATATTCTTAAAAAAGATCATTTCTAGCAACGTAAAGGAAACACTAAAAAATAACCCGCATCAAAAGCGTAGTAATCCTTTAAAGTTTAAAGTGCAAAAGTTTCACCATTATACGCTTTTATATATTTCACTGTAAAGAGAAAAGTTTAAATACTGCTCCGATATTAAAGCTGCTTTTTAAAGTACTTTAAATGATATTTAAGTGAAAACTCTGTTTAATATACAATAAATTATTGTGTTTTATTATGGCTACCGTTCGTCTGCTACTCCGCCCATGTCGTAGTGCAGTTCCTTCGTAGTTTCACATAATACTTTTTAAATAGTTTCAATGATTCATTAATTTTTAACGTTCTAGTACCTGGCCCTTCTTTACTTATCTTTTACGATAGGTAGGGGATACCTTAGCTCTATTCTAATGAACCCGAGTTAAAAGACTGGTGGGACGATGTGTTTAGTGCCACAGCCATCATGCCACCGAGCATGATACGAGCACTTTCTCACGAACTCGTCTGCGGCCTTTTATGTGCCATTCTCTACCAGTGCAACCACCACTGCTAGTGACAAGCAAAAGACATTCATTTGTTAAATCAGAATCTTCTGCTCGGAATCCCAATACCCGCCTATAACACTTTCTTCTTTTTTATTATGGAACTGTTTACTATCGCGTACAATAAAGAATATTAAAAAAAACGTACAGATGTTTTATTCAATTTCTCATTATTAGTTTAAATGAAATATATACGTAAAAAAGAAATGTTTTTAAAAAAAAAAGATAATCGAAGAGCCATTTGTAATGGCTATAAAGAGATGTAAAAAACCGATGCTTTTTCACCCGACGGAGATGAGATTTCGTACGGATACGATCGCTTCAAGGATAATTTAGTTAAGAGCCTTTTACCTTGTAAGAAATACTCGTGTAAAGTTTTTATTAGAATTTGGTTAGGTCAATGTTAAGCATGAGCAAAATAAAATTAATTTAAAAAAAATTATAGACCTAATTTTTACAGAGAATATTAAAATTTTATAATCTGGTCACTCATGAGGTCGCAAAAAATTCACAGGTTTATGATATAAAACCTCTATCGATTCGGTATAGTATTTATAGGTAATGGCTCGAGTCGGAATGTCCAGGGACACTTCAATCGCTTCATTACATGCTTGGGTTCTGCAAAAAGGTTTTTAGTCTTAACCTCTCTGCTATCATCCGATAAAGCCTTAAATGCTAAGGAGTGTGCGTTTGTACATTATTTGTCGATGTCAAAAAACAGGCATGCCACTAGAATAATACAACTAAAGTTAGATGATGACCAGCAGGCGAGAATGACTGCTGAAAGCTTCCATCATCATCATTTCATCCGCAGAATGTCCTCACACTTCTTCACACTGCTTCTTCCATACATTTGTTTTTTTAAAACAGGTTGCCTAAAATTTTTTCTCCCAACTCCTGTACCACAATAAGTGTCATCTTCGTCATCGTTTCAGCCTATCGATACCTACTGCTAAATATAGACCTTCTCCATACGGCAAGCGGATTGCCGATCGCAGTGTGGTATTATGATACACACAGGAAGCTGCAGCCCACCCTCTGGAAACCTGTTCATGAGCAGCGGGAGTTCTTTATAAATAATGTACTAAGTGCGAATTATAAAAGATTGTGTCCCGGAAAATAAACCCGCGACCTACGATCGCTATTCTCAGCTCTCTAGCGTTAGGCTTCCACTGCTCATAGAAATAGTCCTGTGCAATATTGGCGGTTTTCGATGTTCGGTGTTCGTACGCGTCGTTAGTTATAATTTTAATAAAATAACGTTTATTCTGTATAAAGGTTTTTAAAAAATGAGATATTAAGCTAAATGCGCTTCAGGTTAATTGTGTTTATAACTTTATGCAAGTTATGTTCACATAAAATACTACGTACTAATTGACAAAATATACTTATTGCGTAAAGTACGCATATTCAATAATTTCAATGGTAATGGGTAATAAAAACCCATAGAACTGGAATCATTGAGCGGTGGCAAAGGTTTGATATGCAGTATTCTGTATGAGCATGATATCGCATAGAGAAAATTCCAATATTGGTCGGATAGCAACGCGCCTTCAAAATTGAATCATTTATTTCCTTGTTCTAAAAATAGCTCTTCGAAAATTATCATAAAATTTGTTGTAAAATTGTCTAAATATTGAGGCTAAAAATAAAAATTTAATATTCCACAGCGCCGCCGCTGTATTTATTATTTAATTAATCTAAATATAGAAACGGTCGCTCTCCGGTTTGAAAAAGGATAATTATGTTTCTTGTAACTTCAACGTTGATTTGCTATGTCCACTGGAAACTGAAATGTTTTACATTGCTTTAAAAGCAGTGGAATGTATTAAGACAAACGTTTCCCTTTTTAACTTTTGACATTCTTAATACATTTAGGTTAACCGAAATATACATAAATATATATTTATCTCACCCATCAAATGTACACGATGGTTGGTTATAGATCTAAAAGCCCATTTGTCAACAAAAAGCTTGTAGGACTTTTACACCAACTTCCAATCACTCTTTATAAAGTGATCATTCTAAAATATTTTACATTAACTTATTTTTTCTACTAGAATGCGACGGCAGTATAAAATCTGCAGACAAAATAATAAACAATAACTGGGGAAAAATTTATCTAAAAATGTAATAATCAGAATTTTGAAAAAGATTTTACTTACAATATTATCATTACTGTATTCATTATTTCTGAAACTTATTTCTGGATAGTATGTACCATGTATGAAGAGACAGAAAATAAGCGGTCAACCAATTACACAAAATCACTTTTTAGTGCACAGTAATAAATTTCATAATATAAAATTTGTATAATGCACTTTAAATTAATTAATATTTGATACACAAAAGAAATTAATTTCAGAAAGTGTTTTTAAATGTGTAAAAAATAAAGTGGTTAAATTTTAAATGTTTAAATTTAGTTGTTATTACAACAAAATTTAAAACTGCGATGAAATTTTAAACATGAAAATTTTATACTTACGACCTAAATAAAGAGGAAATTTAAATGAGATCAGCAAGCGGGGAGCATCAACTCAATTATGGAGGAAATTAAGCACTAGACTGTCGACGTGACTAATCGGCCTTGCACCTGTATTTTTGATACATATTCAGAAACTAGACTGTTCACCATATTTTATATGTTTTCTAATAAACCTTTACAAAACAAAACTGCATCGGAAAACTTTTGTTCGATCAAAAACCTGATAAAATGATAGAAATTACTGATATATTTTGCAGTCATTATACACTCCTAAATATGTGTGGAATTTTTGTTTGCTATAGCCTCGGAATATTCATAAAGCAACAGTTATGATAATAGGGGAGAACCTTCTTTAGCTATACTATTTAAAGCAATTAGATTTTATATTAGTTAAAATTGGACTATGGTACTGATGTTATTTTGAACATGAATATGCACAAAATAATTAACTTATAAAAAAAATTAAAAAAGTTTAAAAACAAACTCATGATAAAGACATTTACTGATAATAATAATGCGTTGAAACTTGGCACTATTTATACTAAATGGTAAAATAATAGTTATTTTTCCTGGAGGAGAGGAAATAAAGATAATTTCGCAATTACCCGCATGAATATAGTATCTAACCATTAGTTATTCTGTCCAGACACGGCTCACCCATGTATCACGGGTTAAGGGTGCGATTTATTGCTATTTCTCACCTACTAGCCTTTTTATTGCTTCATTAAGCGAATTAAAGATGAGAGTGCCTATAAAAATATTTTATCTTATGTTTATGAAATTTATAACAAGGAAAAATCTGAGAAACCATGAAAAACAAAAGTATAACTACAAATAATTTTATAATAAGACTATATTTATAAAATTACTTTAAATTACTTTTTTGGAATTTGGACTTTCGATACACTAATATTCACAAGGTGATAGACGAACGCCATTTAAAGGGATGATTGTATAGCACATTTGCTGTGAATTAATGTATAGTACACCTTATACGAAAATCAATGGTTTCTGAAATATTAGATATCGTAATGATAATAAAAGCATTTTTAAAATTTGTATTAAAACTAATAAAAAATTATTATTGTTACTATCTCTGCAGGCTTTAATGCTGCCATAAGTTAATAACTTGTCACATTCAAATAAAAAAATTTAACGAAATTCAAATTGACCACTTTTTACAAGTGATTGGAAAAATGTATACAAGCTATAAAGCTTTTACTTTAGAAATAAAGTATACATTCACCCCTTAAATGTTTAACATTATAACCAATCACCCTGTTTATCCATAATCTAGTATTCCATTACATATTTGCTATATATACATACAATCGCTAAGAATTACTGAACACCGCACCCGGAAAAATTCAAGTTGAAAGTTTTCTTAGTAAAATGTAGTAAAATTACAAGTAACGACACACGTTTCTAGGTTATTCGTCCCCTGGGAGGATAAGGTGTTTACTTGGAAATTGTTTATGAAGTGTCCTATAAAAGTAGGAACTCCAACGAGAAACGATAGTAGTGGCTTTAATAGCATACATTATGCTAAAAATAAATAAATACATATAATTAATAAAATTATTTTAATAAAATCCCACGTTTTAATTGAAATATGGGGTAATATCAGTATTAAATTCGGATTAGTAATAAAATCGCACAGTGTTTATATTTTACATACTTTAATATAAAAATTCAACATCTAAAATATCATACAGAAGTTTAAAAAATATATTTTTAAACGTAACCTTTAAAACACGGACGTCGGTTCACGATAAAATGACAGAAAACATATTGTAGAGAAATTGAAAACCGCATTTGATTGATGAAAAGTTGCAAAAGTTTTCAACATTTACATTTCAAGACATTTTCATCTTCTTTGGAGCACATATAAGCAAATTGATAGTTTTTGGGAGTGTTGCATAAAAGACAAAAAATATATTTCATTTAGAATTTCGAACACAAAAACAGTACTATTTTCTGAAGCATAAAATTATTATTAGTATAGTGTTCACTGTAATATGTACGTCGGCGTACCACAACACTAGCATATTTAATGTAGAGCTTAAGTTAACAAATGTTCAACTTTATTATCCAAACAAACACAATGCACCCATTGTTATCGTTCCAAAAGAACGTTTCAACGTATATTTCCTATTTTATTTGACAAACATTTCTCTTTATTTTTATAAAAGTTAGTCGTAGGTTTCAGAAACAAACAAGGTGTCCTTGCATTTATAACTCAAAGGAAATTTGTTACTAGGGTTGTTTTGTGAAATTATGAGGAAACATTTTCGACGTTAAAATTTGTGTACGTTTTTTAGTTTTTTTTTAGTAGTTGAACAATTTCTGTCTAAGGCTTACGTGACAACTGAAAGTAACCGAGTTGAGCTGATTAGCATGTTGAAGCAGCAGTAGTCATCAACATAACTTGCAGAACTGATGGCTGCTAAGGAGTTCAGGTTCTGCAGTGATGGATACTGACCGGTAACCGCAGCGTAGTACAAGGAGGATAGATGAATTTATTAATAAGGTCGGAAGACGCTCGATGCAGGTTGTTTCCAAACGATCCTAATAAAAATCTGGGGCGGAAACCTTTACCCAACTGTGAACATCCGATGGCTGAAATAATTATGATGATAAAGGCTTACGAAGTAATTCCTTATGGCTGTAAAATGTTTTTTGTTTACTTTATATTCATGAGTAACGGTATACGTTAAAAAGAAAACAGACATAAACAGTATACTCGATGTTTTTTTAATGAATTCAAATTAAATCTATCATTACCTCGCCAATTAAATATTAAGCACTTCAATTTTACTACAAAAATAATACATATTTATGCCAGAGTCCACATTTTTACGCAATATTTAAATAAATTTTATTTAAATTTGAAATTTGTAAAATGGGTCACGCCATTAATTACAACTAAAATAACAAGTTGTAGCTTTTTAATTTTAATTTGACTCTGCTTAAAAATCAAAGAAGCGGTTTCACTTACACTACGCGCTCTCACCCCTGGGAAATTTTTAACTCTTTAAATTATAACGTTACTATTAAAATTACCATTAAATTATATATAAGTAACACATAGTTTAAAACATTGATATAAAATATTTTAAAACAAAACAGTTTGTACACAAATAGAGGAAAACGTAAAAGAAATTAAATAAAATGTAACGTTGTAAAATTATTATCCAAAAATAATTTTAACCACTAACATTTTTGGGAAGTATAACACTCGAGAAATTTTATTTTCTTAACCGTCCTCTAAATTAGATTGGATCCCAAAATCGTCGCGCAATATGTACTTAACTGATAACGAGATTACACTGGATGTGAAGTGAAACGTCGAGAGGCAAAGCCGTAGTCGAAAATATTTTCTTAACTCAAGAAACCAAAGTAGTAAATATCATTGCCGTAAATTTGGAGCTTTATTTGGTTTTTACAAATCCCCTGTTCAGAAACAGTGGTTGTTTTTATACTATTACTGTCTACGTTTTTTTGCGTTCTATAGCTTGGTTTAGCGAAAGATCTATTATATTATATTCTACGATTACTAACAAACAAATAAAATATACTTTATCATTGTTCTACGATGGCCTACCACTGGATGCCATCTCCTTAGGTATCTAATAGGACTGGTTGAAAGCCGCCCGTATCTCCGACGCCTGTCCACCTTGTGATTATGAAAATAGATTACATGAAAAACAAAATGTGATTTTTGTGTTTAATTCCATCACTTAACAGATGGGTTATTAAAAACTTTATAATAACAAATATTTTTAATAATAGCAGAAAAGAATAAAATTCGTGTAATAAGACTGACAGAAGAAGAAAGATGAAAAAAAATTCGAATCCTTTCGTAATTTCTTCAATAACAGACGCTGTAATAATTGTTCTGTAGTTCTTTATTTGTAATTGCGATATTTATGTTCGCAACCTAGTATCTTATTACATTCTCAGGACAAAGCTTTAATGTAAGCATTTATTCCTTACAAATGTACCTACAATTAATCTCCATTTATTTAATATGCAAATTGATTATAATCCTTCATATCTTAAATTAAATTCCTCCCTATGCAAGAGATTAGATCCCTGCTTCGGTACGGTACACCTTGTACATATGTATTCGTAATGCTAGGAAATTCTAGCGCATATGGTTCTCTTCATTTATTTTAATATAACACTTGTAATTAAATTTCACTCCATGATCAATCCATAGCAAAGTTAATTTTTTGTATACATTTTATGTGCATTATAAATTTTTTAGTCGCAATAATAGTCTTAGTAGTGGTTTAAAAAGTGTTTGATGTTAGATTTGTAGACATCTCTAATATTAATTCGGTTATTACAACACACTTAAAAAACGCCACAATTTTGGAGGATCTTACACTTTTCGCCTGACAGCTTAGCAAATTCTTGAGAGATTCGACGTTACAAGTGACACTTCTTTTTCTTGCCTTTTTTCTACCTGACTTGCACTGCTCAAATGGCATTTACAATCCGCGCAGAAATCGGCGTAAATGACGTTTAGCCTAAACTTTTTTTATACATTTTAACATGTTAACGAATTGAGCTTTTCTTCACCGGAAAGTCGTTCTGATTGCGATCGCGACTTGAGGGATATAAAATCCCTCAAGTCGCGAACAGTCGGCGTGACCGCATTAAATGTCAATTTTTTAATAAAAATTCTTAAAACCATAAGAAGTTTTTCATCGTTCAGGTCAGAACAGTCTTTCAACTGTACCATAAGTATAAGATCTATGCGGAAGTTATTTTAACTTTTATTAGCTATTTATAAAACATTACTAACTCTAATCTAATTTACGCTATGTATGTTATAAGTAACTGTTTTCCAAAAACTTATTAATGATGCCCAAAACTTTTTAGTGCATTATATACACGCCACAATAGACGCCCAATGTGAGGTCTCCCACAAAGATAGCCGACTTCACGCGACATTGACAATGTCATCGGTCCAACTAGTGGAACGAAAGCCGCGCGGTCGCTAATTAAGAAGCTTTCTGTCCCAACTGCTAATCTCGACATTTCTTCGATTTCGCAGCAAAGCTCTAAGTTTTATATTGCTCTTTGGGTGATCTTGTGCTTTTTTACAAGTGTGTTCTTACATCGTGTACTGTGGTAATTCACAAAACCATATGTCATCACCTGCAACATACACTACACAAAGACCTTCACCCTTAGATAATACGGTATATAGTATTTAATTATTAAAAAAACTAATTTAAATTCATTATGATAAAGGTTATAAATATATAAAAGCAGTCTTTGTTGTTCTTTATTCTACTATCTTATTTAAAGGAAATGCGTACCCAGTAGTGGTATGTCTGCACACGTAGAGTTTTTATTCGCACGAAAGTAACAAGGCTTGCCTTTTTGTCTTTTTTGTTGTAGTGAATGTTGTTCGCCACAGGTTTTACGAGCGCTCCTATGCGATATCAAATATTCATATAACAAATTCGGTACGTGTTCGCTCGTAAAAACGTGTACGAACCAATAAAGACATCACCGAACGTACAGCGTGATATTTTAGCTTTATCTACACCGTAAATAAGGTTTATACATCAACATTGCATATAAAGATTAAACTTAGTGAAAACACCATATATCCGTTAAAAACCACCCAACAATATTATATCACTTCGGCTTAACTTTAAATTCTGAAGCTTATAATATCATAGTTTAAAATTATTAATAAGTACATAAGTTATTAATAGCTAATTTGTCAGTAAAAAGCTTTACTCTGAAATATTTCATTAATTATTTCTTCTATTAGAATGAGACAGGTCAATTACTTCTAGCATCACAAAGTCTGCAAGGGCAGTAATTAATAGTAATATGTAGTAATTCAAATTTCGAAAAAGCTTGTCCTTATTATGCTATCATTTCTCGATCTGTTATTTCTAAAATCATTGATTTTTATGAGGTGAACTGAAAATTATTAACAGCAAATGAGGTACAATACCCTGGGATGGAGATAATGCTCTACGAAGTCGAAATTAGCCGATAGTCTCTTTCCGAAGGTCGGTGTGTAATATTTATCGCCAGGTACGGTATACATTCATTTACACATCTGAAGCTTTTACGCCTATATGTAACCATCCTGTATATATTGTACCATACACTTGTTATGTTGTTAACAAGTTAATATGTAACGTCTCCGGTCACCGAAGTCAAAGCAGGATTATCGCCCGGGTAAATCTTATCGACCAGTTACAACCCAAAATTTTTCTTCTTGCTAAAATGAAAGGGTAACCATTTTGTTTCTTTTATATTGTATACATATTTAACTGAGCAGTGGGTGTCCAACGGTAGAGAACTCAGACTAGTGATCAGATGTCGGAGGTTCAAGACTCTGGATACAATCTTATAATTATAATAACTTACTATAATACTTCCTATATAATTAATTCATTATGTGAATTATCACACTTTGTGCAATAATTTTAGAGGATTGCCACTGCTCACTAACAAGTTTCCAGATGATAGGCAACAGCGTCCTCTACAAACCATAATATCTCACAGCGATCGCCAACTCGATTATGAAATAACACCCATAGATATCTTTGAGGGAGCCCTAGGCCTTGCAGTGGGCTTCTATGGACAGAAAAGACGGTATGTTTAATTACTACTACTGCTTGAACTAATTTAATAATTCAGCCTAGGGATTATAAGATATAATAAAATTTATATTTTTTGTTTAGACACTTTGTAACAGAAAATGATAATGTTAACGCCTTCACATGCAATATAGTGAGAAGATACGATTCTACGAAAATATACCAAAAAAACTTATAACAAAAATATAATAAAGATTCAAGCATGAATATTTGATGTTGCTGATTATAAAGTTATGTAATGTTCTATATAAATATGCAATTCTGCTTCGTTGCATGGTAAATGAAGCCAACTTCAGTGAAACGGCGGAAATAAATCAACCCGCGATACATTTAATGCGGCGGATCGGTGTGCCGACCCGACTCTGCGCAAACGCTATAGCACGCCTAACAAGTCCTGCATCGTCCACGACACCTCCCTGTAATGAAAAACTTTAAAATATTCAAATTAAAACAAAAAGCGCCTGTTAAAATTTAAACTGCATTAAAATTCAATTTTAACATCAACACCAAAAATATATACCGGCAATGCTCGGAGCTTCACAGCGAGATCGAAACAGAAATGAGGAAATCTCTAGAAGAACTTATATCGCCGACGCTCATTGCTCACAAAACTGATGCCGTGGGGGCCTGTAAGGTTTTTTTGGTTCCTCCTGTATGGTGTGGGACAAAGACGTTACAATTTCGGATAAAAAGTTTTTCAGAAATATTTTTTATTGACACTTGTCTTCTTTTTTTCCTGCAGCTCGTAAGGATCTCGAGCGTGGGTAGAATTCACACTAACATAATGATGATGAAAAGAATGACACAAATATTAACTTTTCGTGTTGTAGATAATTTCTTTTAAAAATAATCTTAATGGAATCAAACGCAGGATACGAAACGTCGGTATCTCAATAGATAAAGAAAAGTCCTAATTATGCAATAAATGCAAGCGCTAAAAACGTCATTAATGCACGTTTAATAACATTTTCATTTTCATTATTAGCTTCCCTTCCCTTTAAATTTCGTGAGTACAAGCGCCTGCCAAATTAAGTATGCAAATTTTGTATTCGAGTCAGGTCTTTAAGCGAACACTTTTAAATTGGAAGTCATTGTTACAAAAATTGACATCTCTTAATATTTTTTGTTTTACATAATATCCAGTAAAGTAGTAAGATATGTAAATTATCTTTGTTATACCTTTACATGTTGAAAGTATTATATGCGTAACTCTCTAAATTGAAGTTTTGTTGATCTATCTTAAAGTGTATATTAAGTGATATTCATTTTTTTAGCAGATCTAAGCCATTATTTTCTCGATTTCTCTCAATCGGCTCGTTGGTCTAGGGGTATGATTCTCGCTTTGGGTGCGAGAGGTCCCGGGTTCAAATCCCGGACGAGCCCAACTTTTTTTTTATCATTATTAATAACTAGTAAACAAAATAAAACAATTTACTATATATTTTTGATTTCTTCCTTTTCTTGATAACTTGAAATATTTTTGGGCGAAAATTTTTTTATTTACTTAATAATAATAATCCTTATCGAAAGTTCTGAAAATTACATTTGCAACATTACTAGTATTAGATTTAAAACAACAAATCATTGTGTATTTTTAATATTTAAGAAGGGTAATAAATTGTTTTTGTAAAATAAAAGAAACTGGTAGAAAAATTCAAATTGTTAGTCAGCTGGCTCGTTGGTCTAGGGGTATGATTTTCGCTTAGGGTGCGAGAGGTCCCGGGTTCAAATCCCGGACGAGCCCAATTTTTTTAAAACAATTATCTGTATAAATTTATGTACGCATTTAATTTTAAAGTAAATTTACAATTTAATAATTTACCGTTTTATTATATTTTTTTAATAAAAATTGAATCATCAACTCGTTAAATCTTATCGGAACGGCAATTTTAACACGAAAACTATAACAAATGTGCGGAGAATCTGTAGTTCAATGACCCCTGCAATTTATAGCAGTGAATCATATTTTTATATTTTATCTGTATTTACGGTATCGGTACAAAATATTGCTATCAATCAATGAGGTATTGTTTTAAAATAATCACAAAAGTATTTTAAAAAATTATTCAATTATTAAGCAATTGACGAATATTTGAATAAAATTAAGGTTTTTGTTACTCTCTTTAGAAGTCGTTAAACAAACTACTCGGTTGAAACTTATATAAAAACGAGTTAATGTTTTAAATAAATAGTGTTAAAATTACACAAAAGTAAAATAAAGGCCTATTCAAACTTCCTTAGTTAGCTTTTTCTCTGGAGGGAATATTTAAATATACATTTAGATAGTGAATGTACGCTTCTAATTTTATTTCTTTAATTTTAGATAATGGTGGTAATCTTTTATTAAAACTGTTTTAACTAAACTCTTAACTTAGTAACTTGAGTCAAAGAGTAGAGCATTTATTCATCCTTCCTTCATACTTACTTAAAAACGTTTCGGTATAAAATAAAAATTTCATATATATTATTATTCGTTTTCTCATTACGGAGGGCACACACAAAACTCAGGGTGCTAATAGGCCAATGAGTTGAATGACTATTATTACTAGTGCGAGTGAGACGACAAAAAAAATTTTTGGTACCTTATAGTCACTTTTGTCCTATTGACATTTACAAATTCCGCGGGTTTGAAGCGCAGATAACGCTTAGTCTACATGGAACTATTGCGTCTCCGTCCTTGTTCCACAAAGGCGTTGTGTGGACTGTAGCGTGACATGTGCGATTAGCTCCTAAAATAAACACGCAGAACGATGAAGTAAACAAACACGTTTATTGACTTGGAATACACAGAAAAATACGACATCCAAGTATTTCCATTAATTTTCACACAAACTACAACTTATTATTACGAACTATGCTATATTACGGGATTATTATTTAAGAGTTTTTGGTCGGATGTGACACTACTTTATTACCGGACTTCCAGGTCGCCGAGCTCTTAAATCGTATAAATAGTTAATTGATTAAAATTAAAGTGATCGGCCTGAGCTGTCACTCAATATTCGTTTAGCTTTTCGACTCAAGGGCGACAAAGAGGGCCGATCCTTTATCGTCTTATTATCGCCAGAAATAGTTACTGCTTGTATTTAAATATAGATTCTGGATATTGCTCCTTTTATAAATTACTAAGTGTATCCACTCACGCCTTGCTGTGTTATGTATCAAATTAAAAATCTGCACTAAAAATCGGTTTTGGTACCTCAAGTATAAACTGATAAAATAATAAACAATTTTTCTACAACCTTCCCGGGAATATGTGTAATAATTAACCAAATATTCATGACGATATGATATATAGTTTTTAGAGCTATCGCCTTCATACTTCTACTATCAAGTGGCAGATATTTTATATGTAAGGTAATATTTTTTTTAGTTTACTTTTTATTTATATTCTTACTTATTCTATTTGATATTTTCTCAGACTGACCCGCTCTAAAGCTCGTTTTATTATTTTTTTTTATATTTCACATTATATATTTTTTATATTTTACATTATATATTTTTTATATTTTACATTATATTTGCACATTCATTTTATTATATGTACATTTATAAAATTTCATCAAAAACTCATTGTCTCTGGCACCTCTAAAAATACTTTAAAAAATTCTTTAAGAAAGTATATATTGAATACGTGATTGACTCGAGTTGTAACAGTAGGATGCAGCTGAATTTTATAAACGATATAACGTCTACATCCGATATGTGTATTATATCTGAGGCAATTGCTAAACCGTATTAATAGCAAAGTACAACCACAATCCACAGCACCATCTGACCAACAATATCAATTTTTGGGCACTACTACTTAGACTG
The DNA here is from genome assembly GCF_028537555.1 of Battus philenor. Classification (NCBI taxonomy): domain Eukaryota; kingdom Metazoa; phylum Arthropoda; class Insecta; order Lepidoptera; family Papilionidae; genus Battus; species Battus philenor. The sequence goes on from NW_027181682.1 coordinate 12,423,446, forward strand.
CTCTAGATAGCTGACGTCCTAATGAGGAAAGGTTGATGATGAAGCTATAAAAATATTTGCAAAGTATTTTATATATAATAAGAATTCCTTTAAGAAAACTACACACCATAATTTCAGTAAACACACAAATGATACTTAGTATCATTGAAAAACCGATAGTAAAAATTACAACTGCAAATAAAATCCAGTATCATCTACATATAAATCACAAAGTAAATAACATTATCTGTCACAACGTCAAGGTACTATATAAAAAAAAATTGTGTAAGTGCTTTCATTTGTTCACTGGTCTTTAAATTCAAGTTTTCTTTTTTCACATGAGGTAATGCAAAGGCGGGTATAGAACTCGTATCAAAGAAATTTGGTTGAATGGATTACCTCATCTTTTACTCGGTTTGCTGTTTAATAACTTTTCCTACTTAGACTGTTCAAAGAGACAGCTTTGCTATTAAAATCCAAAAGGTTATTAGTACTAGCAAAAAGGAAATGTTTTGTACTCCCGCTGATTTTCCATTTTCCTGTTTCGATATTTCAATAAGGCAATATTTTACAAATTTCTATAAACGAAAAGAAAAGAATCTCTGCTTCTTAGAAGACGTTTATGAATATATAGGTAATGGTTGAATTTTAATTTTGTTATAAATTTAATTGCGTATACTTATTTATGTGTGATTAAACGAAAGTACACATAAAATAGACAATATTGAAGTAAAATATTTCGTCCTAACAAAACTGTGTGCATAATATTTGTATTTTATTGCTGTCTCAAAAACTTCCATTACGTATTCAAGGCACGTATTCCGGAATCTCTGACCTAAGGTTATACATAACGTAAATATATTAGAAGGCAATTTAAGCATTTGCACGTAGAGGCTATAGTGAGTACATAACCAAAAAATTGTAGACAAAAAAATGACATGACGAATGTCTGGTGTGTGAGCCAAAAATATGCTTGGAAAGTTGACTAATACTTGTAAGTTGTGACTCCGATTGTCAAATGACTACTTTCTTTCCGTGTTGTCTCCAAGTGCCACAGTCTTCTGTTTCTCTGATTGCATGTTACCTAACAGACGTGTCTACCGCAGTAGCATATAAAAAACTACGTCTGTCCACTTCTTAGGTCCTCGAGAACTATTTGTTTTTCTCAACGCTAACGATCACAATTGCTAACTTCTTGTAAATTTTTCACATAAGCATCATCAATATCATTTCACCAGCCGGACGTTCATTACTGCACACTGAACTCCGTCAATGATTTACAATAGTGCCAGTTTGAAGCGGCTTGTCTAGCATCTTCCAAAGATTATAAAAATATCACCGGTATAACTTTTAGGAGGCAATCTCTGCTGCACTTGCCGATTTGTAGTCTCCACTCTAGAACTTTAGTGCCCCGCGCTCTTGCCCATTACCACTTCAAGTTGTCAACCCGCTAAGTCTTACTTACTTACTATACTTACCGCTTTCGTTCGTCTATAGATTTCCTAATTAAATAGTGCAGATAAATCCCGAACATAGTCCTCTTAACGGCTCGGTCAGCAACTGTGAGCTTGAGACCATATTAAATAACTTCTTTTAGTTTATAACAAAAATTCTAATGGTCTGTATTTAAAGCATCTCAAGTACATTGCCTATATCTAAGACTTACATTGATAGCGAAAGCTTGGAGAATAAGAAAGGTTACAACATGTATATTTTAAAGAAAAAAAAATTGTATGTTGCTGAAAATCCGTGTTTCTTACTAATTGATGCACCAATTTCATATTTTTTTAATTAAAGTCTTCATTAAAAATGTGCATTAAAATGTTAATGTTTAAAGTAAATTAAAACTTTTTTTATAAGTACGTGTTTACGTTTAAAGTCGAAAGCGGCTCGAGCGGCGCAGCAATGTGCAGAGAGGCGTTGCTTATTAAGGCCGCGAATTGCGAGAGCGCTGTTTAATTTCAGTTGCACCTTCAACGAAAATTAAATTATTCTCACTGCTAAGTTATGAAAAATTCGTGCAAAATTAAGATAAATTTTATGAATCTTTTATTTACGGCTGTATCTAACCTAGTTAAAATTTTTGTAAAGAAATTTCTAGTGTAGTTTTATGAAGATAAGCAAAATTTATTATTTACATAAAAAATATTAGATTTAAGGTTCTGTAGACAAGATAATGGATGAGCTATGTGGAAAAACAACCTCATTAAGGTCGTCAGAAGGCTCTGGCCTCCAACCAGTCCTATTGACAATTTATGGGAAAAGCCAATGTCCTGCTATGGACGTATAACGACTGAAATGACAATGAAGAAGTTTACACAATTGTGTCCAACACCTCGCCACAATCATCTTTACAACTTTTTGCAATATTTCGTTCGTGTTAAAAATGTGTATTAGCCGTTGCGTTCGAAAATTTGCTTTTCGGTCATTTTGATTGAGATTTAAACGTTACTAGACCAACGGACAATGATATTTCTCTACATTCTTATAGCAGGTATGTATGCAACGGACGGAATAGGCAATCTTCCGTTTTGTTTGATTTCTTTATATTTATTTATCGATTATTTTATTTACTCTTTTTACACATTGTGTAATGGTGGACTTACAAAGTGTAGTGTTGGGCTTAATAGGTTTCCTTATAATCATTCTCAATTCTGGTTATGTTTACACAATAATTATTTATTAGTGCTCTACGAATCAGCGGTGCATCAGCGTGAATTGCATTGATTTTTACTAGTATCTACGGATAGGCTTGGTGTGGCACTGATGCTTTTTATTTTTATTATTATTAATTTTATATTTTATATTGAAGATTTCCTGATTTTTATAGACGCTAGGGTATGGTCTGTCTAATCAGGAAATATTTCCATGTGGATTATTTGATTAAAAATATATTTACTGAGTGAAATCTTAATTTCACAGAAAACTTTTTTTTATACAGAATCGAAGCACAGTTAAAATATTAGACGCGGAACAAATGTTAAAACATTGCATCAGATAAACCTAAAGTCTTACTAAAGAAACTTTATTAAAATAAGTTCTAGAGCGTATGATTTAAATAATATTGTCAGAGGACTTATGATAAAAAGCCGACAAGATATTTACGTAAGAAATTTTCTTGTACGCGACCTAATTTTTTAACTATTAAATATTAAAGTCACGTAGTTATTTAACTCTAGAAAGAGCTCTAGATCTCTCATAGCGGCAGCAAACGTGTTGGTGTAGACAAAGTAAACATTTACTTTCATATGATATAGGAAGGGCTGTACACGCTCTAATAGGCACTAGTATCTGCACAACGTGATTAAGTAATAAACGTACGTTTTACAAACAAAACTAGAAAGAATTTAAAATATTTAGTGCAAATAAAGCTTCACCTTTTTTTGCAAAAAATTATTTATAAAAAAATCTTTAACCGAAATATCAGTTATGTTCCGTCCATATATTAAAAAAAAATTACAAAGCCAACGTTTTGCCTTTTTCAGATTAATAAAAGATTGTGAATTAATATACCGTTATCGAATAACGTAACCTGATTTGATTCATATAAAATAAGTTCGTAAGGCTTTAGTATTTTTTTTCGTGCTCATAATAATAACACGTAGTCAGAGAAGATTGAACAACTTTTGTTCTCCTGGAAGATTCTCATCAATCTTAAAAGTTCTCATCTCTAATCTTATCGATGAATTGCAAAGCTTTGTGGGTTTAATCTCGTATACGGATTCCCTTACGGATATTACTTGTTAATACATCAAAAAGTAAACTGTTTGCTTCAAAATACCTTAGCAAAGAAATATTAACATATAGTTAGGATTTTTGGAGAAAACGCTGTATCTCTTCCATTTTATTATGACAAAAGCTGATATAGTATTAGGCAAAATCATTAAGGTAAAAAAAATTAATACTGCGGGCACAAAATTAATGTAATCTTATAAGTTCAGATATTAACTTTTTTAGGTGTTATATTCGAACATTATACTGGCTGTCATAAGTTGAGCTTCTTAATTATTAAACTTAAAATAAAAGGAGCCTGTAATTTAATACTTTCCCGCAAATAACAAAGAAGTTATTTAGTTAAAGCACGATCAGGTTTATAAAAATAGAAAAGACGGAGTAATTAGAGAAAGAAGTCATCAAGTATTCCGTGAAAATTTCTACCCGAACACTTAAAAATGTCAAAGCGTGTCAAATGTCATACGCTTGAAGTTAATTTCGATGCTTTAAAGTTTCGCTCTTTGCAGGGTGACCTATTTGCAAATTTTGTACCAGATTTTTAATTTACTCGCAAAAAAATTTAGTTCACGCCATTTTCCCTGTGCCTTAATTATCTACGTAATAATGAAAATCTTTAACTTGTGATGTCTGCAAAGAAGGCTCTTTCATTGTTTAACTCAAAACCTATTACTTAAACCTAAAAATCAATTTTACAGGGCTCATACCTTCGTGTATAAACAAAGACGTGAATTTAATTAAAGCAATTTTTTTAATATTTAATTATTGCGGTTGATCCCTCAACCTCAGTATCTAACTAATCCATTATATTATAGAATAAAAAAGACTTCAGCCATGACAGATTTTGAGTGTTCCAAATGTCAATCCCATTATTAATTAAATTTTATTCATTAAGTTTTGAATTATACGTCACAGTTCGGCACATTTTAATATAATATAATATAATATAATATAATATAATATAATATAATATAATATAATATAATATAATATAATATAATATAATATAATATAATATAATATAATATAATATAATATAATATAATATAATATAATATAATATAATATAATATAATATAATATAATATAATGTAATATAGAAACACAGTTTTAATTTTTAATTATTATGTCATTTAAATAGCTTCCGTCGAGTTGCAGACACTATTTTAACGGAGACTTGTGTTCTGCGCACGTGCTGCAGTAAACTTGATTCAATACTTACTTTCAAATTCACAAGAATTCGAAGATTGTGAACTCTCTCTTTAAGACAATCACATACCCAAACCTGTTTCAAGACTCGCGGAATCATGTCAACATTAGCTACCTGATAATGATAATAAAATAATAATCAATAATAAATTAAAACTCTGAAATAAATAGATGAGCATAGTAAATAAGCTATTCAAAATGTGATATTGAAAAACGTTGTTAGTCAATAAGATACATGCTTTTGTTCGCGAATCAACTATTTCGTTAAAGTTACAAATAAAATGACAAAATTCAAATTTAACTTTTAATTCCCTTTTAAATACGTAACAAATAAAAAACTGGACGAATTCGACAGGATCAAATCATGGAGATATTTGAGCTCTCTTTGTGTTTAATTAAACCGTTTCTAACGCCTTTCAATTCTAGCGTTCTACCATTAATGTCTTAATGAAACATCACAACATTAAAATTTACATTACTGAATCAAAATATAACTTAGATATTGTAAATTCTTATAAATTATCTACACAATATTTTATTAGTACATTAGATATAAAATTTCACGTTATGAGTTAGAAATATATCTAATAAAAATATACAAATAAAAATAAATTGTCAAATATGTTGGATAACTCAAGAATATCTGGACCGATTATTCTTTTTATCGTTCCATTAACTTGCGAGGAAGGTTAAATTTGTGATGTTTTTGTGCTACAAAGTGATACAACTAGCACAGTACACACTTGACTGCCTGCTTAGTTACACAAATAACTATGCAACTATATATGACATTTTAAAAATTATGTATGTGTTAAATTTTTTAAAAAACTAGAATTGTATTGTCGTTGCAAAGTTTAAGAAATGCAATAGTCACAAGCTTAACGCTTTGTTCGCAGACGCTATACAAATTTTGTTTTCCACAGTACAAAAGAATACAATACCGATAAATTCTATTTACGCCTTTATTAAATTTTTCCGTGGCTTAACGCGAAAAGTACGTTGTAAAAACGATAAAAATAAACGTAAAATAAATTCAGCGGTTTGTATGGTTTTTAATATATTTTACTACGAACTGAAATTACTTCCCATTAATGTCGTACAACAGGTGCAACTAAAACGTGGTCCAGTGGTTTTCTTCTCCCTCGCCCGAGTTCAATACTTATGCTTCGCAATTTTTTGGAGCTGTATTTTTTCCTATCGATTATTTAAAATTAAATTGTTTTTCGTTTACCAGCCGGCCGTTGGCTTCTGTTATTAAAATACAAAAGCACTTCTGAACCTCCGTAATACTATACTTTTTACCAGGAAAGAAACATTTTATCTGGACGATACTAAGATATTATGTTTAAGTATTAAGACAGTTTAACGAATTCTGTTCAAAATAACACCAACATAAATTTTTTGAATTTCACAGTACATACCTTTTGAAATTGGCTTTAAATTGAATTACAAATAGATTATTATTAGCTCCAGACTCGAAACCACTGACGGGTAACAGGATATTAATTTTTAGTTAAATACTATACATAACCAGGGGACAGGGACTACAGTCGGCGTTCTAAAACATGCACAATAGAAATTTATAATAGATTAATTTCTTGTTCTTTTATAAATTTATTATAGTAATTTCATCATGATCATTCTAGCCGTGGGAGGTCCACTGCTCTTTATAGGTCTCCTCCATAGATTTTTGCATCCAGCGTCTTCGGCCGATCGCAACAAGGTCGTATATCCACCTTGTGAGTTGACGTCCTAAGCTATAGTCCGTAGTTTCCAATCCAGAGCCTTAAAGTACAACTTTCCAATCCTCCGGGCTATATCAGTTATTTTAAGCGTCGCTTGATGAGCGACAGCGAGCTTGCCAAGGAGACTAGAACTTATTGAAGTTATTTATAAAACTTAATTAAAATTAAAGTATCCTATTAACTTGATAATGAAAGTATATTATTGAGCAATCCTTCTTTAATTCTGGATTAAAAACGTTTGTTGAAAGAGATGTAAATGAGACCTGGGGGTCTGTTGAATACAATGATTCAATCTGATTACGAATTCAGAGCGCGACGCGATTACATTAAAGACTTAAAATGTAAATGGTTCGCTGGTTTTATCAGAATTAAAATAAAAAGTTAGACCCTGCTCTGTATAATGTGCTTAACTCTATGTTGCTTTAATTCGTTTTTAGTTTGCACCATTGTTCTACTTTTTTCTAAATACTAGGTGACTGTGAACCAAATCTATTTTAACTATACTCATTATAGATTGGAGGGAATTGATGGTTGGTGTTATCAGTGCTATATTAATAGTGATTATGATAACAAGAATGCGTATTGTGTCCATCCGGAAGGTGGACGGTTGACCTTGTTAAGATTGTCGGAAAACGCTGGCTGGAGGTAAGCCTCTTCTAACCGATATTTTTTCCAATCTATAGAAGGGCCTATGTCCAACAGTGGACGTCGTACGACTGATACTATTATGATAATAACGTGGTTTGATTGTAAAGTCATTAGCCTCTCTATTAAAATCTTCTTTCACTTAATCTATATGGTTCCAGTTTTCAGACGAAGACATGAAATATACTGAAACTCTAAAATATTGAAAACTTCGATAAACAACGCACGTATAGGAACCACGGTAATAACTGCTTTTACCATATGACTGTTTTCCTAGCTCAGTTTACGAGCGCTCAAGCAAATCTCTAGGTGATTAGCTTAGATGTGTGGATTCAACGTTATATATGTTGAAGTATATATTATATGTATGTTAAATACAAGAGTAATGAGCGGTGGTAGCCTAGCGATAAAGGACTGAGACTTCTGACCGTACGTCGCGGTTTTGATTCCCGAGATATGTTATATAATTCGTTTGTGCATTAATTACTTAGGATCGCTACTCAGAAACGAATTTCCAGAGGATGAAATACTACTCTGCCATCACCATCCCGCCTGCCAAGCGTAGCAATTACAGTATATCCCTCCATAAATACCTTTCACACGACAACGACCAGGAACATGATATTATTACTTATCATAAATAACCTAAAATGAAATTAACATAAACTAACCGAATAAATCGCAAAAAAATATGACATTTATTTTAGTCATAGTAAAATATATAACGAAGTATATTAATAAATTAATAAACCTAATAATAATGTAATCAATGTGAGATAATTAAAACCTAGTACTATTTTATGAAAAGATAATGGAATAATTATTAGGTGTTAATAATAATAATGTATATTAATGCAGAAATTATTTTCAATTTTTATGTCGTTATTGCGACGGGCGAATATTCAATGTAATCTTCTTTCGCTGCTTGAGTCACTATCATATTCTTAATAAGAGATCAGTTCTATTGATAGCTTATTTTTATATAACGATATTCTTTATATTTTTAAAATGAAAGTTATGAAAAAGAACTTAAAAGAAATAGGTTCAGTTCAATAAAATGTATTCAGAGTAGTTGATAAAAAAAACTTGACTTTGTATTTCTTACAAATGCGCACAGAGGTAAAATAATTACATGAAAAAAGAATCTTTTTTAATTTTTCAAACGTCCATATTTTTTCGATCGTTATATAGACATACAAAGGTCATTTCACTTAAGAAATTAAACTTAAATATTGAAAAACGTTTCGAAGTCTTTTGCGAACATTGACGATGCCGCAATTGCTATCCAGCTGAGTTCCCATGAATACGAATGCTTGCGGATTCTACCAACTAAAACTTTATCCTGAGTTCGAAATTCATTTTAAAGTTCAACAGCAAGACTAAAGTTTTAATGAGCCTTCGATTAATCTATATTTTATGATGTCCCCCGATTTTACAAAACAATCAAAGTTTCCAATATAACAAGCAATAATAGGTTCTTCAATGGAATCTTCATCAAAGAATCTTTCACCTATTTTCGTAACATTTAATAAACCTAATTTCGGATTTTAAATATTTCTAAATATTATATCTAAATTTGCATCCTCAAAGAAATCGTGAAACAAAATATTTCACAACTATCCCTTTTGCAAACAACGACGTCTCTCCATTCGAACTTCATATATATTATGTGCCATGGCGAACTTTAACGTCTCCGAGATGGCAATTACAAAATTTATGTACATTAACTCTACAAACATATCAAAATTTTTAATAGAATTGTTTAATCAAGTTGAGAGATTTTTTAATATATGTAATCGATGGTACCGTTTTGTAGTTATATATGACACGCTATCATTGTCAAACCGCTTTCTTTTTCCTTATATTTTATTATGAATAGTAAATACCACCAGATAACATAACAATGTTAACCAGCAAATAAAAAACGTTTACTGTTTAGCCAAATTAGTAATCTACTGACGCACTTACGAGCATTTTGTTAGTATTCCAAGGCTTAAATATATTTATTCATTCATGTTGGCCAAAAAACGACCACTGCAAGACATATGTCTCCCCCAAAATCGCCACATTGACCATTCATGCGCTGCCTACACAGCGACTCGGCCTATGTTGTCAGTACATGTAGTACGTGGCCTACCCAAGCCACTTAAACTTAAACATATACTTCAACTATTTAGGTATAATGAAATTTGAAAAAAAATTGTTAATTTAGGTTTTTGTTTTACATCTAATATATAAAATTCTCGTGTCACGGTATGCGTGATTGAACTCCTCCGAAACCGAATTTCGTGAATCTTAGCGTGCATATCGGCCAAGGATAATCCGGGGATGATCTCACAGATAATCGGACAACATCTATTTTTCATCCCCCTAAATGTTAAGGATGGTCTACCCCTAATTTTTTTTAGACAAAATTTTTTGTCGTTATTTTTTTATGGTACAGCATTCAAAAATATATACAACCCTATATTTTCATTCCTCTACAATCAACCTTCATTTTTTATTTGTTTTTTAATTTTTCTTGTTTATAACATACATGGCAAAACAACGTTTGCGGAATCAGCTAGTTTTATGTATATATTATGGAAAAATATCGAATGACTAATTCTTATCGTTTATTTACTGTTCAGATTTTGAATAATTGGACACATTGACTGATGCGATATAAAATATTTAATAATAGGTCGTCGTTTTAGCCAATAAATTCCCACAGCAAGTCATAGACCTCTCGCAAATACATCTATGGGGGATGTACCATAATCGCCACGCGAAGGACGCTGCTGTCCGCCCTTGTTACAAATACACCCTTGCTACTATCCGCAATTGTTGGAAACTTGTGAGCATTGACAATCCTATATAATAAATGAACAAAGTGTAAATTATATAAAATTGTATCCCGGGAATCGAACCCGCGACCTACAATTGCAAGTCTCAGTCCTTTACCTCTAAGCTACCGCTGTTGAATAATGATGTATAATACATGATTTTTATTTATCATAATAAATATATTGCAAATAATAGGCACAATAACTTGCAATACATACATTTTCATTTTTTATCTTCACCTTCATGATAAAATAGGCAAATAATACGATATAAATATGTATTATCTCTAAAAATCATATGATATCGTGACATGGGCGTTCAGAATTGTATAAAGCAAGCATTTCGACACAGGGTCTTTAAATACTATAATCTTAAAATCAAAAGAAGAATCGTTCAAAGGGTCTTACTTAATATTAGTAATATAATAACACTTAAAGTATGATATAAGTTATCTAAAAATATATAAGTAATATTTATTATATTACTTATGCATTCTTATTATTAGTTTACAGACTAATCGACCGGGCAATTCAGAATCCATGGTTCACAAATTTATTTGTAGCGGCATTGAAAACTAATAGCATATAATTCAGCCTGACCAAAATGCAAATTTGTTATTTCATTGATTGCCCCTATTGTGTGCATATTGTATAAGACCAAGAAAGTCTAATGATATTATATAATAGAACCAATAAGGATTTTCAGGTATTTTTGTTATACATTAAACTTTAAATTAATAGAATCGATTGCTAAACATTCATTGATACTGACTTGGTAAAAAGCGCGTCAAATTATCTCATTTTGATGCGAATTTATTCCTAAATAATCAACCTTGTTTCAGAAAGTTTTAAGTCATTATAAAGAAATTATCTTAAAATTTTTAAACGTAATTCCTAAATGATTAAAACATCCAATAACAATCTAAATTGGTTAATATTGTGTTCATCATTCGTCTTAATTCATTATATCGGTGCACATGCATCTCCAATGCCATAAATCAGGTAAAGTATTTTCCTGCGATTATTTACCGCTAGTGATAATATACGGTGTTATATATGAGTTATTCGCTGTCAATTAATGTTGTGATGCTGTAAAGTAACGTAAGTAAGAAAAAGCGTATGGAAAATTCGGATTACTACAAATTAAAATTTAAAATTATTATATATATCTGTCTCTTCAGATTTCGTAGTTCCAGAAGTTACTGATCGGACGCTTTCCTATAGAAAAAAAAAATAATTTACCATATTTCCGTGTGATTTCTTTGTATATGGTGATTGGAAATAGGTGTAAAGGATTTTGCTCACAAAAGAATTATACAGACGCCCCATATTAATTGATATCATGTTGAATAAATTAAATAATAGATCAATTTACATAAAAAAACATTTCGACAATACAGACTCTAATTGAAGTGTAAAAATACATTGTGTAAGGGTCGTTTAGCATCATACAAAGTCTCGTCACGTCGGCATCTCTTTGAGCCCATGATCAGGTTAAGGGTTCCGCCCGGACGTGATCTGATCTTGTGATATCAATTTCATATATATCAGATAACAGAATCGCCCAGAACCGTGGAACGACAAAATGTTTATTTGTCTAAAAACATTGTCCTTATAAAATTGAGTTAATATATTTTGGCTTATACTGCTTTAGATATCATGTAGATATATATTTTAATATTGAGTTCGTGTCACTTTGTAATTTTATTTTCTACGTATATTATTCAAATATACGAAAATGTTATATCTACATAACACAAATCTTATCTCTTAGTGTTGTACGAAAGTCTTCGACCAATTTGGATTGCCAGTAATGACATACGACAGTGAAACGTGGTCTCTCACTTCGGCTCACATTGGCTAGTTTACAGCCACTGAAAGGGCTACGGAGAGTGTTATTTCTGAATTAAACGTAAACAGCATAACCCAGTAGATTGAGAAATTGAAGTGGTAATAGCCAGGTCACATAGCGCACAGAGCTGGTTGCCGCTAGAGCTTTTTGGTTCAGAAATGGAGACCAGGACCGACACGCGCAATATTGATCGTCCACCGACAAGGTAGACATAAAGAAGTAGGTCGACCTTGTAAAGGTCGTCGGAAGACGTTGAATGAAAACGGTCTAAGTGGAAATATATGGCAAAGTTATGAAATGGTTGTCAAGATGATGATTACAAAATCGCAAAGTTTCATAAGTTATAAGTAGCATAAGTTTCCCTAGAGTTCGAAAATCTTTTAAATCTATGCAGAATTTGCAGATGGAAGGGTGCAAAATCAATACCAGTTAGCGTCGACCTAACTTAAGTAAGATTAGCCGCTTTGTGGCCTCTCTAAATCAGTTTTAATTAACTTTGGTTGCATCACTGTTAAGGCTTGTCGGAGTTTCAAAATGATTGTTAATTGTTTTTTTTTTAATGAAGCTTATTAACAGAAAACGACTAGAAATAGCAAGGCTTCCTAACAAATTGCTAAATAACATCAAAGGTTTGTTCTTAGGGCTACAAGCATGAGAGAATTGGTCAAATTTGATTCCAATATTTTATACTTAAAATTTTAATTTTAATTATAGCGAATATGTTGGGTAAATAACAGGTTTTGAGAAAAATTTCATCACTTTTACACGATTCAGTAATAAATGTACATTTCATATATTCCTTGTTATGTTTTGTTAAGTTACAGTTACGCATTAGTAATTATTGGAATAATGACTTGTGCTGAATTTCATAATTAAAAAGCTTTTTGATTGATGGCTTCAATAATTAACCTTCGGAAATTTTACCGTCGGCAGTTGTAAGATTTCGTATAATTTCAGTAACATGTTATTGATGATTAAGTACATTTAGTTTTATTTTATGTTCAACTTAGATAACTATAACCTTTTTTTTAGTAATAATCTATTTTCATACGCCGTTTAATAGAGCTTTTCAAACTTATGTGAAAAACAAATTCAAACAAATTAAAAAAAAATTACGCGCTGGAATTAAATAAAGGTGAACACGACTAAGAGGCCAATATCACGCTAGACTGAATTAAGGAACTCATTCATTTTACATCGTCCTTTTTTCGTCAAATATTCGTTAAGCTATTTGGATTCCATACCCGCCTTTGTCTGGAATTTACAATTTATTAAAACAAATTTAATGTTGCTTTATTATTTTTGTTGAATTTGCTAAATTTAGGAAAAAATAATTATTAAATACTAAGTGTTTACGCATGGTTCGTGGATATGTGCACATCGTTCACTTATATATAGAAACAACTAAATTTTTTGAATCAGGGCAAAGTTAATGTAGTACAAGACGAGTAACCCATAACAATGCCGCGTTACACATACTTCAGTAATACAAAATCTTGCAAGTTGTACTCGCCACTCCAGTATGTAAGATGGAAAGCCTCATTAGCTAAGTTTCACAGTACCTACGTCTTGCTTCTCACTGTAACATAGCAACATTGTATCTTTTTTATGAGATAATGCTTCCTACGCAATAATTACTACTTATGTTCACTTCAGATCCTAAGCAAATTTAACAGTTAGACTGTAGCCAGTTACGACTATAAAAGAATTTTTTTTAAATAAGCATAGAGAATGATTTGTTATAGGTAAAAAGCATTTTGAATCACTCTGTATAATATTATCATTCTGAAATATGTTACATTTATTTATTTTTTCCTTACATACATAATATTAATTATTTCTTATTATATTTGTGTGACATATAATAAAAAAAATTTAATTATAGTATGTCGTAATCCGAATTTTCAATTCTTTTTCTTACAATATATAATCATTACATTATACTTATTATATAATCATTAGTTTTTTCTGAAACCATTGATTTTTTGATAAAGTATATCATTTAACAATTATCATATCATTTAACATTATCAATTAACTAATTTGCGACACATTCACTTAAAAGCTTTTAGACCTATAACCAATCTGTATGTTAGACTTCATTGTCAGTTTTTTGAACAAGTTCAAAAGTATATTTAATAAACAAAAATATGTACAAAATTAATACTTAAAACTCTGTTCAGCTAAGTCAAAGTTACATTAAGATTCCTGGAATATTAAACAGAAAATCTGAGCTTTGGAATTTCTTGAAAGGGTTTCTTTAATCTCTAAAAGGTTTTTATTAAATAATTTATGTTAATGGATCAGATTTAAAATAAATTATTAACTACTACTAAAATTGAAAAGGCATTAAATGGTGCGTTGACCTTGTTTAATTAACTGCTAATTGGAAAAAAATACAAAACAGTAAAAAAGAATTAAGGAAAAATAATATCGTCATTCCTAATTTATCATTAACCTATAGCTTACTTCATGAAAAACTGATCCGCGACATCCCGTAACAACGAAGAAGATGAAACAAGAAACCAACACATGTTTCTTTTCGAAAAATTGATCGTTTTCGAGATTACACACGTACGGCTTTACAGCAAGTAAATCATAGCGAATTTTATTGTTTTATTTCGTGTATATCTTCCTTCATTTATCAAATAAGTTATCAATTATGAATCGACTTTCAAAAGTAAAAAGGGTCAAATACAGTAATCTGATATGTAAAACACGCTTTATCCATAATAACGTCAGCATGAAATCTGTAAATAAAGTTTCCTGCTAACTATGTAACAGCGACTGATATTACAATTACGCTAATTAAATGTCACTTTCCACAATTTGCGCTTGTCGAAGCTCAACCGCTTATTGTCAATAAATTAAACTTGATTTTAGTTAGGAATACTCTGTTTAAAACGCATATCTGTTTGGCTATAAACATTGGTGCATATATTCAACACATCATTGTAGCTCTCTCAGTTTTTAATTCATTAAAATATTTAGCAAGCAAATACAATCAACATGGGTATATTTGGGGGAAGACTACGTCTTGTATTTACGACAGTGGGCATCTATCGGCTGACGGTTTGATCCGGATAAGATTTATATAAAAGATTTTGTGGTATCAAATAACGGATAAAAACTAAATAGTACCAGGTTATAGATATTCGTTTATTGAAAAGTTAGCTGGTTTTTAACTCGTCGAATTTCAACTCGTCGCTTATCTTTTTTGAACCACACCTGTAAATACGGCATGGATGTTATGACTGTACGAAGCTAAGCAGTATTCCTTAGAATAACTTATTGACTAAATTAATTATACTACGGTACTCTCACAACCTAAACATGTTTTTCATACTGCGTGAAGGCTGCCGCAGGAGCCGCCTTCTAAAAAAATACCTTCCACTAGTAAAAGTAACTTGTTATAAAGAACCATACGTCCGCCAGAAAGGATACATAATAAGATTCTTGTTTATAAAGCAATACACAGTTTTTAAGGAAGTTGTTTGTTATATATACATAAAAGAACTTAAAAACATAAATATTTCGCCTGTTGTCCTAGAATAAATAATCTCATCGCGATGTACGGAGTTCAACATTACTAATGAGGTGCTAGAGCCGCGTTCCAGTTCGTGCGTCATTGTTCGTGGTGACAAAGCCGCGTTATTAACCTCAAAACCGAAGCCGGCATGAAACGGTGTGTTTATAAACGCAATTAAAAATTTTTATGATTTTATTTGAACAAATGGGCCTCTTATTACTCAAACATTTTTTTCGTGAAAAAAACATTATTTTAGGTAAATAGTTTCAATACCTAATTAGATGCTTATCAGCATCATTTCAGCCGTATGACATCAATTGCCGAACATAACCTTCCTCACAGATTTATTGTAGGACCGGCTTAAATCGACCTGCATCCAGCGGCTTTCGACAATCGACTGTCCTTGTGGGTAGGATATCTCAACAACCATAAGATCCAACAACCATATGTTCGGAGCACAGCTTGGACTACCCACTGCATTCAACTTGCCAATGTGAGCCACCAGAGTGAGAGATCACGTGTCAGAGTCGTAGTTGAAAATTTAAAAGATTCAGACATGACATTGTCTTCAAAGATAACAAAAAGATTACATAATGGTAAAGGTGTTGCCCATAACAATGTTTCGAATTTTTAAATAAACGAGCCGGTTCTGAACCGCTTCTGCGCTCGACATTTTAAGACGTGTTAGTACATTTTGTTTGCCAACCAATTTCAATCATAACGTTGCCTGAGATGTACCAACGTATGTGGTCGTCTTGTATGAAAGATAGACTGTTCTAAATGATAATATATGATAATATTAATAATTAAAATTGTTAGTAATAATAAAAACTTGATTGTGTTATGATTTCAATCTACTGCTGGTCATATTGACTACATATATAAAAAAGAAAATTTTTTTTTTCTAAACAAATAAACTTCTCAAATTTGACAAAGTCTAACATTAGTGCTTGCACACATAGCTTTTACGTAAAAAAAGAAAACAAGAAATGTTTTCATTAATACCCAACTCCCCTGTGATAACGGCGACCGAAAGGCTTCGAAGTAACGATTACTTTTCGAATATAAAAGCAAAATATCGTTGAAATCCCCTTGCGTTTCGTTGCGAGTCACATCAACAAATAAACGAATGCTTTATACTAAATGAAGAAACCTCGGTATCCGTATTTGATGACAGATTTCATTTTATTTTGTTGCTTTGTGTCATTTATGTTTATCCATTGGTTTATGATAGTTTAATAAATCAGAGACGAAGAATTTACTTTTTTAAAGAATAATATATATAAAACCTGCTTTACAATATAGTTGTATCCATTATCTCAGAAAATCGCAACCTTTTAAAAAGTAAATTGAATTCTATATTAAGGTTGCTGTCAAACGTTCTAAAATATTGAATCATTATCAGCATTGCTTACTTTAAAGATGAGATGAAACATCATTAGCCCAATATTTATACTCAATTGATGTTGGAAGATATGTTTAGATATTAAATATCTTTTATTAGGTAAAAGATTATAGATCTTATATCTATTTCGATTTAAATGGTGATGGTCATTGCAGCCCTTCTGGGTTTTCAAAATTTTCGTTGAATTTAATACTCAACGATCTGTAATCTGCAAGCTATTATCAATTAAAGGTATTGTTAATTGAGTTACTTGGTTTCACCAACCACTACTCCATCTATACGACAATGCTGTAGAGCTTATATACAATTTTAGCAGCAAATAAATAGACGCTACCGAACACATCTTGCAAACCACACTATGGAAGCTAAAATAATTTAAGGTACAGACCATAGTAGTAATTGGCAACTGACTGGCTGATAGACAGGCTAATAATATTTATAATTATTCAGCAGTTCTCTGAGATTACTTTCGTCATCTACTAGGAGTTTCCATTGGAAGCTGGAAATATAATATCAGGAAGCATATAAACGATAACTAGGGGTACGGAAATTTCGTATTTACGAAATAGATGCGAATAAATGCGAAAATTTCTTATAAATGCGAATAAATGCGAAATGTATGCAATTTTTCTGTTTTTCAAGATCATTTTTAAATGAGTTAATTGATGAATAAACACACTTTCATAGGTAAATTCAGTGATGTCAACCCCGTATCATAGACCCCTAAGGCCTATGGGATATATTTCTTGGCTTACTTATCAGTTAAAAGCTCTTTGTTTTGTGTAAAAGACCTCTGGTCAGTTGAAAATCCCTAATTTTTAGAAAAACGCCTTATCTTTTTTTCGAACTCTGCCATCAATGGGCTAATCCATGAACTCATTAATAAAAATATAAATCATAATATGCATGACAATTTGTTGGCCGTCAAATGCAACTTTTCGTCCTTTGGTGGAGCAGAATCTAATACAGAGTATTTGACATCCAACTTTACATAGTGGACGCTTAACTCATCTTTAAAATATACAATGTCGTCGTATCAAACTAAAAAAGAACGCTTAAGGTTGCGAATATTAATTTATTTACGATTTTTTAATTAACTAAACTTGTCAAATGTTAAGGCATGCACCTTTCATTTTGAAAAATTTTTGTCGAAAAATGTCTATTACCCCAAATTTAATAAGTTTTAAAGTATAAATGCGAAATTAATGCGAAATTTGCAATGTTTGAAAAATTTAAATGCGAAATTGGTGATTTTTTTTTGCGAAAATTCCGTACCTCTAACGATAACAGAAATTTAAACAATCTGTTATGCATCTTTATAACAATTTCTTATATAAGATTAAATATATATACGACTAAAACTATATAAGACTAAATATAACAGTGACAGTAAAACACAAATTAATTTGGCATTAATTAAATATTTGTTTAACAGTAAAAAAATTCAATAAGCCATAAACATGTCAACAGGCATGCGGAGGCGAGCTATCTGACAGCATACAAAATTTTTATTTTGCTCCATACATTCGTCGTGTCGCTCCAGAATTGTATTATTCCACGGGCATGCAGACGACTTCATGCAAATACCAAGATATTCACCACAATTTGTGAGTGAATAAGCTGAAAAGGTAATATTTTTTTATTAAATACTCTGGAATTTTTTTCATCGTATGGCATTGAGTAATTCGATTTATATGAAAACTTGAAAAAGTTTAGAGGTTTTACAAATTTACCTCACAAAATTTTATCAACAATCGTAACTTTAAAATCCACATCGCAAACTAACATCTTTTTCACTCTCTGCTATCTCTATCTCTACCAAGCCAGCGATAGCTTATGTAGATTGTACTGAAAATGTTATAAAAACGTTACTATTCTTATAAAGATCTCATAGAAATTAAACACTGAGGTATTGAGTTTTTACATATATTCTTTATTTTTTGTTTTTCCCGGTCTACTCATAGCTTAGACATAATCCACTGTTTATATTAAAGAACGTAGATACTTCAAGTTTAATTAAAGTGGAGTCATTATCCTTAATCTTGCGGTCTTAGTAAGGATAGAGTCAATGTAAATTGTCTTCAGTATATAAATAAAAGCAGAGTAAAAACTGAAGCAAAACTTTCTCTATTTACATAATTTTTTTATTATTAAATTATTACCTTTTCTTTTTTCCAAAACAGAACGCTTTACTTTTGGCTGCAATGAATGTACACAGCTAGTCAATAAAATGATGTAACCGAAAGTAACTATTGCAACAGCTAAACTAACTTCCATATTTCGTTCGCGATATGGAAAAACAGTTAAAATGAACCATAAAACGACTGCCAATTACGAAGCGATTACGTTGTGTTACGCTTTGCGGGAATAACTAAGAAATATTTATCATATGCGTTTTATGTATTGAATAATGTACTGAATATGAGGCATAAGAATATTTTCCAATCAATACAACTAAAACTTAATGTGCGAATAATTCATTTAAAGTAAGAAAGAATTTAGAGTTCAAAAAATGCTACCATAAAGTAATAAGGATTGCATGTGTTACTGACGTCTTTAGAAGAAACATAGCAGATTTTTATATCATATTTAACTTATTTGTAAACATTGATAATAAATAAATTTTTCATAACTAAAATTAATTTGCTTGACAAATGATTTATAATATTGCTCCATTTGCCAAAAACACACGAGCATGTAACAGAAAACTAATACAATATTTTCTGTGAGAGTTAACTTGAAATAGAATGTCTCTTTTGTCACATGATTGACATTCCCTAATGAGCCACTGATTTATAGCTTTTTGCTGAGCAATGTGTTGTAATAAGATATTCTGTACTAAATAATATATGTACCTGAGTTTCTACATGTTTGTGTTCTAAACCAGGAGTAAACTAATGCAAACTGTAATATTGTGCAAGAGACTGCGAGGCCGCCGACGAAGTTTCCTAACGTAACATAAATATTTTCAGTAGAACTCCTTCTTAGATATGATTACCAACGAGATTTATTTTCAGTACAAAATATCCTGTTTCAAGTCTTTAGTACATTTTATATTGTTAAAAATTTTACGAACAATTTTTGTTTTTTGATTAAATCCGCCGGTGTAATAGCTGGACCCTGTCAAAACATTTTTCAAAAGCTGCTACATCATTGTTTTTAATAAAGAATTCTTCTTTCGTTCAACTCATATTAAACATTCCCGACGGGTTTTATTCTGCGAATATTTAGTATCACAAAGGCGACGTGACGCCACATCAAACGGAACACAAATTTAAGATATTTGATATATTCTTATAAAATAATTAGTTCTCGTACTATGTTAACAGAAAGTATTAACAATAATATATTAAGAAATAAATTCAATATGCTTAGTTATATAAAAATTTTACTGGGTATCGTCTTTATATAAAAATAATTTCAAATAAAATTTCAAGGAAAAATTTTCCACAAAGATATATAGATGAAGTTATCACACCGCTCGGGGTTCAGTTCTTTGGTTCAATGTAATGCATGTGTAATAAGAAAGAATAAGAAGGACCGTCTAGATAGATACTGCTTTAACATTGCGTTTTTGCTGACACTGGAAATAATCTTTTTGACTATGTTAAGACATGAAAAGTAATTATTTTATACAAAATTTTGTAACTGGATTTTTATTTTTTGAGCGCACATATACAAATACTTTGATTGTGAATTTACGGACACATTTATTAATTCTTTTAAAACAATTCAGCAGAATTATAAAGCGCATTAAAACGTTTTCTCATTTATTTTTCACTTCAAAAAGCAATTAAAAATTTTCAGAGACATTAGCCCATCGAACCACCCAGGTTTATATTTGTGCTAACAGAGTTGACGTTCAATAACTTTAAACAAAATAATTATGTTAAACTATATCAATTTGTAAAAAAAAGGCAAGTCCATGTCTGCAGTGATACTAGGAGCATGATAAATTAACTTTGCCCACTTTAAAGTCTATTTTTTGTTCAACCGTAATGTTAAATGTATTTTTGTAAATGCTAATAACGCAAGGAACACGATGCGGTGCTCACTCGGCAATTTAGTAGGCTTCAGGCGTTATGTACGGCTTTACTCGGATTTATCTCAATAGCTCTTGCCTTTGTTGTGGCGGAAGATGTGCATTATACGGGTAACCGTCTCGTGGATGTCGCCTATATTCAGTGAGATACGCTTTCACAGCGAAAATATTTTGAATTAAAACGCTCACAATTTAATATATCTCTATTTCAAAAACTGTTACTATCTAAAGATTTTTATTAGAAAAATTAAATTAATAATACGTATTTCAGAATGATCACTTTATTCACTGATTCACTATCTTAATAATAAATGACGATTGATTACAAAAAATCTATTTCTTTTTCATATTATTTATTCATTGTATTGCTTTATGGTACACAATATTTTTTGTATGGTTTCTTCCTAACACGCGTTTGTAATGCTTATAATCAGCATTAAACGTTTAATAAACGTTCATTAAAAGCTTATTTAATTTACTCAGTGGTTTATTATTTTCTTTTATGAATCTTCTTCGGATGAACCGGTGTTCTGAAGCTTTGCGGTTAAATTTTAAATTTAGATTATATTATTTAGATATGTATTTGTATATTATTTACAGTATATATTTATAATTATCAAGTGCTTTCTATATAGTTATTATCTATGTGTAACTAAATGTTCCTGCCTGTGTACTTGTATTTTAATTTAAAGACTGTTTTTATGGTAGAAAATACGAAACTGTAATTTCTTGAATGCTTCATAAAATTTAGCCCAGGCCTGATTTTTTTTCTTCTATGCATATATGATATTTCCTGAACGGTCTATATATTAAATAAATAATTAAGCACTGAGTTACATAATAATTACAATTAAATTAAATAATAACTCAGAATATTACGAGAGAATATTACGTAAATTATTGATTTGAGTCGTTCATTTATCAATATGCTCTAATATGTATGGAATTTAATGAAAGCCTTATTATTTGATGTTGTTATTATTATGTGTACACGAAATACATATAATATAAAAATAAAAGTAACATATAATTTGATTGGAAATAGGTGTAGAAGCTTTATATTTTTTGGCTAACAAGTGAGTTATAATACATGAAAAACTTATATTCATATAGCTAATCAGTCCGTATAAAGAAATGACATTCTTTCACAAAATATTTGCTAACTTTTACAAAACCACAAATAATACCAAAAAGAGAAGTTAGAATAGTAGTTTCAAAGGTCGCTGTAGCTCTTAAAATTTATAAGTTGCTCATAAATTATTCAACCAGAAATGTGCACACGTTTGAACGAGAAAAATTACATTTGTCTTTATGACTTGCACAGACGATAGGTATTTCATGTTTTTATGGTTCGATATTTAACCATTTTACGGCCAAACACGAGTAAAGTTGCCGAGATAAAATGTGTAATGTGAACATTTGTGTGCGGTTATAAAACGCGGTACAAATTACAAACAGGTGTGTGAGAATTAATGGGGCTGTGATAAGTACTCCAAAAAATAACGTTTACAAATATAAGCTGTTGTTTCGGTGCATTTTAAACATATTTATATATGATTATTATACTATTTTCTAAAATAGTATAATATTCATATATAAATTTCAGGGGTGGCTTCAAAAAAAATTGTTTTCAGCACACGGACCTCTGTTTCCGTGAGCTCAATTTCGATGAAGCTGAACAAAACCTAAATGGTTAGCAGCGTTACGTCATACACATCACATAGTCAAAAATAGTTTTTACAACACAATTGATAACTATTTTTATGCGGTAAATAGATGCATTACAAAATCTCATGTAGAAAATAACTATAGTGTGTAACTTTATAAGTTAAACTTATGTGAAAATTGCTATCGTCACTTGAAGGTTACACTTTAAAATTGAGTTTTTTTCAGAATACAGACGAAGATCAATGTTTTCAATGACTTTTGTTTCATTAGACGCTTTCATGTTTTGGTAGCTACACATACCGACAATTTTTTTATAGATACCTTCGTTAATTATGATTCAATTTTATTTCAATTTTTATAAATCGGACATAATAATTTGCAAAAAAGAGTTCGCACGTTTGCATGTGTTTCAAACAACTGTAATTGTTTTACAGGAATAAACATGACAATTCATTTAGCAATGCAATGCTTTAGCAATTTTTATTTCTTTACTGTACCAAAGAATGACGAAGTGTTCTGGGTGTTCAGACGAAAGTAAGTTTCGTAACCTTCCCATAATAGTACTATCTTACTCTGAAGTTAAAGTCTCTCATCTTCTTTACAACTTATAGACGCCTTCAAGGCATACGCCTCCTCGATAGATCGCCACGATGCGGTGCGGTCATCGTGGCGATCTATCGTGGAGGCCTATGCCTCTCCAGACCGGTGTCTTGTTCTGCCTACGTCCAGTGACTTCCCACGACGTTGGTCCCGCGAACTATGTCATTGGTCCACCAATTGGACGGCCTAACCACGCCGTCGGTCGCCACTCCAGAACCTTTCGGCCCCAAGGTTCACAGGTTACGCGAGCAATGTGCCCCACCCGCTGCCACTACGTACGACCAATTCTTCGACCTATGTCAGACCTTCGTTTTTCTGTGGATCTCCTTATTTCTCTTTTCTCTCGTCATCATCAATATTTAAGCCACAGGAGGCCCCCTCCTAAACACATGCCACTCCTATATATAATATCTCCAATAGTACCGAAAAATAGTGTTTTTATCACAAATTTTAGGAGCGGAAATGTTCACATAAAAGCTGTCTTCAATACAAAGAAAACTCTTACTCCCAGTGTATTAGAAAAATATACGATGCTTACATTACCGACAACTAGGATTTTTCCCGCCTAGCTGGAACTATAAGGTATATTTCTATTCCGATTACATTACAGAAAAGGATGGCTCAACTTGAACACTGATATATTTTATCTTGAAAATATACATACATTGTTCAGAAAAGGGTTTAAGGCGTACAACGTCGGGAAAAGCTAATCTAAATGTAAATAAATAGTGTTTTTACGAAAGCAATATGTTTTGAGAAATATTCAATAGTGGATCTTCATTCGTAAAACCCTCGCACATTTTATGTATAATTTAGAAACCTTCCACCTTTATACATTTTGACAATACAGTTTAATTAACTTAAATTTCAGTTTTATTTTTTAATTAAGTAACCTTCACAACTTCTGAGGTACGACAATGAATATAGGTAAAAGTTTTGAAGAAATGTATGTATAGCTCATTTGTAACCAAAAGCTTTAAAGCTTTCATACCTATTTCCAATAAACATAAATAAAGCGATCACACTAACATGTTACATTAATTTATTATTTAAATGGGAATGCGACAGGCGAATAAATTCTGGCTGTACAAAGTGTGCAGGGATATATAGTACCGAATAATGATATATTATATGTAATATTCCGAATTTTGGAAACGCTTTTTTCTTTCTGTATTAGTATTACTTTGTTTACTATTTCGTTGATTTATGTATAGGATGTACCATATATTCATTGGCAGAAAATAATCTACATATTCTTTATTTCTATGTTCACCTATGTGGCACGGTCAGTTTTGCATTAAATTTACTGTTATGTGTTAGCGGGATAACAAAAGGATAGGTAATCGTGTTCCGTATGTGGGATGCCAATATGAAAGCGTGACACTGTCGCAGAGAAATTCCGTAATAGCGGAGGAAGAAACGCGTAGGTAAAAATTTTAATAATCTATTCCTTAAAAGCGTTTTAAAATATCCCTATGAGATTCTAGCTGTTCTGAAAAAAAATCGAATCATATGTTACGAGTACACGATCAAAACTATATTTATTAATGTAACAATACATTTATTTAAATCAATATTTTTTAAAATCAAATGAGATACCGTAAGAAAAATAATATCAGTTGACAAAATATTATAGCAGCTAATTTCCCGTCATATTTAAAACTGTCGGGAAAGGAAGATTCCTTTAAAAGGTTCCCATTAAAAAGGAAACTTAATATCCGTTATAGGAAAATTCTTCGGTCTTTTACTTTTCTTAAAAGGATTAAACATAAGCTTCTTTTCACTAATAAAATCTTGAAATATGCCTGAAAAGAAAGTTAACTTAAAAATTAATTAATAAATATTGCTTATGAAGAAAAAATAATATTACACATTCATGCTTTATTTCTTTATTCAACAACAAGGACAAAATATATTCTTTAGATCCGGTTTATCCAAACGACTGATATCTAGTAAATATAATAACGATATCTAATGATACATATAAAGAGTTCGTTATATCTTCTTAGATTGCCTCTATGACCTTCAGCGAAGATTAACTGCCAAGGCTGTGGCATCTATATCTTACGTAAGTACTAAAATATCATCAATGGGCGTAGTGCATAAGTAAGTAGTTTACTTACCTGTTTACTTATCTTCCGCAAACAAAATTTCCTACTTTTTCTTCTTTTGTTTTTTATTAATTGCGGTATTTTTATGACTTATATTATTTAGCTTTAATAAAACATTAATATAACCAAAATCATACAAATATTATAATACACTTAATTAGTTTAAATTGATAGCTTCGTATAAGTTAGTACTTTATGTATATATGCTTAATTTACGAAACTGTTTAAGTTCTTGCATACATGTGTTTCACTGATTAATGAATGTAAATAATATTAAAGTTTTTATTAATTATAGTACAAACGTAACTTTTCAGCATTCCGTGGATTCACGGTGAGAGTCAGATCCATCGAGTTGTATGTTTAAGAAGGCTTTACCTAAACATATTCTAAGCAATCCTACCAACGCAGCTTTAGTAGCCGGTTCTAGAAATGAGCTGTTCGCATTGGACAGGCCTAAATCCTTCAGCAGGTTATAGATAGATATTGCTGTTATATCTCTGGTTTTGGTAACGAATTGTAGTTCTGTTTACGTTAGCCGTGTGTATATTTGTTTCCCAGGGAACAGCAAATCTAATATTCAAAAAAAGGAATAAAGGTCAAAACGACGTCACTACCGTATCTCTATCATAATTCGAGTTATAAAGTTGTTACTAATACTGTGGAATTTTCTACATAATTTACTATTTTTATGAGATTTGTTTATTAAATTTATTTATTACCTTAATAACGTTTATGTATGTTATTAATCTTTAAAGTTTGTTGTTTTAGTATCTCCTAGTTAAGCTATATAGTTAAGTTGACATAAATAACCTTTATTAAAAAATAAAAATGTGCCTGTGTTCCGTATATCAATAAACACACACCTAGAGGAAATTGACTCGGCCAAAATTGCGTTAAGTCGTGCAAGTTCATAGATCCGTGCGACGTACACGGTAAATCCAATTACCAGAGCACTTTACTCCGCTGTACTTCACTTGCAAAAGCTATACTTGTGCATATATACCACATATATACTCTTCCATACGAAATAATATCACAGACTAAAAATCAAAGACGTCCACTCGCGAAAAAATTATGCAGTCTAGGTCCTCCCAGTTCGATTACTATCTCCAAGTAGATATTAAAATGTTGATCAGTATTATCTCTAATTACTCTATTAAATAGCCCGGACGGTGGCTGTTTTAATCGCAGTTTTATAAGCAGGTAACAAATAAGATTAATGTGCCTCCATACTTACAAAAGTATAAAGATGCGATTACCTATGACTCCTTTTTCCAAGTTTTTAAGTTTTGAGTGTTTTATAATAATTTAATTATTATATTATTCATTCATATTTTGTTTTACGACATCCACAATATCTTTGATACGATGTTTCTATCCAAATACAGCAGAAAAGTGGTTGGTTAAAGAAATAGTCATTGTTAAGGCGAAGTTTTCAGGTTCAGATATTGCTTGTGATTAAGGCAAAAGCTCAATTAAGCTAACTTATTTAACAACAACTTAACTCAACTTAACTGAATGATGCTTTAACTAATTATAATGTCATTTATGATTAGATTCTCTCATTATCATCACCGGTAACATAAGGCCAAGAGAACGCGTGTATTTGGTAAACGACAAATGTAGACCAGTATTTTATTTACATGTAAACGCATCTTAAGCTCATTATTACTAACCAATGAGATAGGTGGTCCATTTTCTTGTATTAGCCCTATCCATTATGTACAATACAAGTGATAATTTTCTTCAAAGAAAAAATGTAACAATGCTACTCTTATATCTTTCTGAAATCTCATATATTCTTTTCATAAAATACGATTTATTACTTTTACTCACGCACGCAGTTTTGTTACAAACAATTTCTTTTTGCTGCGAAATATATCGCTCGTGCCGTTAAAACAATGGCGCGCTCATTTTCTAAATTAATTGCGCTTATTCCATCTAAAAAAAATGTAAAAAACATACCTGCAGAAGACTGAATATTCGAATTACGTATTCTAAAATCTTATAATGAGTATAGAAGTCGTTATTTATGCATAAAATTCGATTTTGTTTAACTTTATATGAAAATTATAAAATATAACTCATTTATTTCAAAGACGACAAAAATTTTTAATCAAGCGACGTGTGAATAAATGTTGCTAATAACATATGAAAATGTAGTATATATCATCACTAAAAGTAATAAATATCTTAATATTATTATACACAATATTCCATCAATTCTTAACAAAGACCCTAATTATCATTGAATTGCCAATTATTTCGTTTACAAACAATGGTTGTATATAAAGTAGCGGTAACAAGGGAAACTCTTCAATTTATGAACACTGAACTCCACCATTGCAAAAGTTTCAGCTCCCAAAAAGCAATGTTGTACAGCCAATTATTCCATTGTTAACGGCATAAATTTACATATATATTTGTTTAATTAATTAAGCTGCTTAATGCAAAATATACAAATATTTTAATCACAAATGGAAATGATTCCGGGGACAACCAGACAGACAGCTGTATTTAAAAATTAAACTTGAGCTTGGATTCTTTGTAATTACAGAGATAAAATGTTCTAGGAAACTCATTAATGAAATCTTTTTGAAACAAGCCAACTGGAAATTATCTAGTAACGTAAGGCCGAAGCCGTCTATTCATCTATTAGAGTAGGTTTAATTAAATAATAAAACAAGAAATAATTATATTATTTTACGTCCATTGATTTAATTAAATATATTTAATAAATAAATGAAAAAGAATTGCAAAATAATTGTTTAAGATTTGAAAATATGGTAATAAAATATATATATCGTCGTTATTTCTACATGAATACTAGTACGGTAAGTTTTATTACGGCAGAGTTTCTTTAATTTATTATATTAATATGTATTAAAACTAGACATTATATTTAACTTTAACATTAAAAAATTCAATCGCCATCAAACACTTATTAAATCAAGATTCATATTTAAATGAATTTGTCTCATTAACATTACAACATCATTATAATCATCATTATAGTCGTTGAACTTCCATTGTTGTAGGCCGCCCCTGCAGATTTCCGATAGAACCGGCTGAAAGCAGCCTGCATCCAGCATCTTCATCTTCCGACAACTTTAACAGGACGAGCCTGTTCCACCTTGTTGATGCACGTCCTATGCAACGCGTGTTGGTCCGTTAAGTTCAGGGACCCTTCCTAAAGAAGCTGTAAAAGCCTTCAGGCTAATAGCATTAACATCAACAGAGAATAAGTAGTAGTGCCGGTCCGTGGTCTCTACTCCTGAACCTTAAAGTTCTAGCGAAAATTTCTTCTGCGCGTTATGCGATTTGCTTAATGCCTCTTCTACTTACCAATTCGTTGGGATATATCGTTCACATTCGTTCAATCTATGGATCACCTCATTTCGATTCGATTCAAATACACTTAAATAAAATGATACAAATCCGAAAACACAATTTCAGTTATTGACTTTCACTTGCTACTGACAGCGGCACATTTGTATCTTAATCCCTTCATAGAGTAGCAACGGCGATCCGCAATCATCTGAATTATATACTTGACCCTTTCTCGTATAAAAAGAAATAAAGGAAGTTCGTAAGGTTCATCCTAAGTAAATGAAAGTCCTACGTTGCATTTTGTTTAATGAATATAAAACGTTACGTTCCATTTGGTTTCTGCTGCATCTATTCAAGTGGGGCGTATATGTTAAGCCTCTTAACTTGCACGAGCTTATTTCTAACTGCCTGCCTGTGTTTGAACATAAAGTTTATTCAGACGTTATATTGTAAAAAAACATAATACCTAAAGTATTGCCTATATGCATATCGCTTTTTGATGTTTTACTATTCTAGACTAAAGTAATAAGTATTAATATAAAGTACAAGTACACATAACTCTAAATCGAATTTCTTTTTTTATTTATTAACTATTTTTATAACGTCAGTAAGGCCTTCTCTACCAAGAAACTTAAATAACTTTTCCTTAAATTTTTCGAGTACTTTTTTGGATTTCATTTGGCATCACTATTAAATCCATATTTAAAAAATATTATTTACGCAAACATTTTAAGATATTCTGTTATATGAATGTAGGTTTTGTCAATTATAATAATAACAAATGATTATTAATCAAGAAAAACGGTTTTGATACTATAAATGTTAATAACTTTGTTAATTTATAAATATGTAGCGAAACAGACTCGGAAGCTTTTTTTAGAAGAGTTTTCGCCGATGTCACAAACATAAATTCGCAATCGAAACGAATTTACAATATATTTCAAGCAGCGGTAGCCCAGCGGTAGAGAACTGACACTTGCGATTGTTGTTCGCGGGTTCGATTCTAGGATTACAGTCTTTCATAATTCACACATTGAGTATCAATTATATAGGATTGTCACTACTCAAAAAACAAGTTTCCAGAAGATGGGCAGCAGCGTCCTCTGCGTACCACAATACCACACTTCAACCGCCAACCCGGCTGTCTAGCGTGACGATTATGGTATATACTCACGAGATATCTTAGGGGAAAGTCTTACAGTGGGCGTTTATAGGCTAAAACGACGACGAGGACGAGACATTTCAAGCTAACAACACTGTTAAACTATTTCTTTGCTTGCAATTCTAGTAATTTAATCAGCTATCGGTTAGTTTAAGATGGGAAGTAAATAACTCAGTTTTTCGAAATAAAAAAGTAAATCACATTCAGTGTACCAACTGAATATTCTAAAGCAACGATAACAATCGGTAGGTGAGAAATGCTAATAAATCGCAGTCCGAGCTCGTGATTCATAGGAATCGAGGGAATCGGGGACTAACAGAATAATATACGGCTTTTAACCACACTGGGATCTGCGCATTATCTGCTCTGAATGCGAAATCAATAGCATATTCCAATAACAATTGCAACATAAGTGATATATTTTTAGTATAGATATATTTTCTACACGAGCCAATATACTTTTCATGGTTGTAATTTACCAATGCTGCCAGTACAATCACTGTGCAAATGTGTTAGATTTCACAGTAACTTCGTGATGCAAATTGATCTAGTCCACAGAAAATGGTTTAAACCCGTGGAAATCATATTACCGGTAACGAGGGAGCGGAAACGAGGTCGTACTTCAAAAGCGGGTTACGAAATGAATCTCTAGCTTACGAGAAATGTGTTTTGATAGTGTTGCTCCAATCATAGTTTAAATATATTTATCTATAATAATAACAATTAATTGACAAATTTGTTAAGTGCAAAACTGGACCGAGTCTTTAATTTTTTTTATTCCGTTAAAGCACAATAAAGTTTTTAATCCAGAAAAAAAATTAGAAATTTTATAAAGATAATGATAAAAAGTACAATTTTCTATTCCTGTTAGTGAGCGTGTGGACTGTATAAACGGATTAAATAAACGAAAATGATGGTGGTAATTTAATAATAATTTTACAAAACTATGTAACAGTCAAATAATACGTAACAATAGACCGACAGAACAAACGACACAAACTGTCAATATAAAAAACAAATAAAAATATAAAGAGGTGTTAAATAACCCAGTCAGTCGCTAACATTTTTCTCCTACATTAAAACACATGTCTTTAGCAGTCAATCCAAAAAAAGTAATAACCAGATTATTTTTAGTGAATAACATTATCATGAGTCTTGGTGTCTACGAAATAGAAATCTTATTTTTCCACGTAATAGTTTACGATTAAGACATAAAATCAACAACCCGAAACACATTTTTATTCTTTTGGATTGTCACGTCGCTATGGTTTTTTATACAATGCCTTTTTAAACAGTAGAATTAATGTATACTATCGTACAAGCCACACCAAGAAAATTCGAGACTGTTCATTTTTTATAAAATATATTTAAAAATAATTCTTTATATAGATAAATATATATCGTGTTTGAAAATATCTTGATCGGACTTTACAGAAACGTTGCTGCCTTTAGCCCGTATCGGAATTTCCTCCAGACGCTATCACGTTTAAAGATCGGTACACCGCATACCGAACGCAATTACCTTTGCTGTCGCTATAAATTTTCAACATACAACGATTTAAAATTTTTCACATTGGTAATATTGTAAATAAAAATATTTACCTGCAGCACGAAGATACCTTATCATGCATAATGGTACAAGATACACACATACTAAGTAGTTACCACAACCTTTAATAATAAGCATAGATTTACATTCCTTCATTTTTTGATGACATATTATCAACGTAATGCTGATCATTGTTTTATAAGACCGTCTTTAGCAATAAATAAAACTGAATATAAAATCATTTTAAAAAAAAATTGTTTACTTATCGTAGCCATGTATGAGATCCCTGCATAACAATGAAACATATAATAATATTTATTCTTTCGGATTTGCTAAGCACCTTCAAATAGTCAACACATATATATCAAACTTTTAAATATATATTTATAGACTGCCAGGTTCGGAACATTGATTCTATTCAGAAGTACCTAGCAAGAAAGTATGTAGTAAAACTTTTAATTTTGATTTTACAGTTTTGTCACGTTCGTATTCGTCTATTTGTCACGTGAAAACCAGCATGATACTTACACATAATGCATAGATCAACGTTTGAATTTTGTTTTACGGTATCACCCTTATAGATCTGCTGTATGCTGGAAACTCAATTATCTGAGCACTCCAGCTTCCCTGCTTCGGAATTCATGATCATGTTATGTCTAGAATTATACCCGCAATATCATTAGTTTCTTTCATGTACATTACTTTGAAGTGCAGTTTAAAAAAATCTTTATTAAGAAAACGTCTCAAAATTTTCGCAGTTGTCAATTTTTTTAATTAAGGATATAAACTATGAGTTAATTTATAACAACACAGTGAACGCATACGTGTGAACAAATAAATAAACTATTTAACCCATCCAAAAGGCTATAAATATGATTATAAAAAATATTTTCTCTACATAGAGTTAATTAATGCATCCGTTTAAATATTCATGAATAATTAACGTCGTCCTAATCATTTTAAAGCCCTAGTACAACCTTTTATCAGTGCGATTAGTGAAATTAAAGTGTACCGGATATTGCTGCTAGGAACAGTTAAGCGAAACACGTCTGGACGGATATTTATTCGGATGTGCTTCGCAGCTCACTTTATGACTTTAATTTTCACGAGAAAATATTTGACCTTTCATATGTATTCTCCGATAAAAAAAAATTATATTTTATAATATTTCATGACGAAACTATTAAGGATAATCTCTAACTAATATAGCAATGTCAGGTAAAGAATACACACAAAATTCCCCCATTTCATTATGACGAAAGAATTGCGATGATTGCAAAAGAAAACTTTCCACCCAGTTAAGGCTATTGTAGAATAGACTCAAACTGCGTTTGTTAGGTTTGTTGTAGCAAAGATTAGTAGTTATGTATCAGAAAAAATTATCAATTCAATCAAATCATATAATCCAATTCACAGCACACTTTTATTCCATTTTTTATGCCCTTATAGGCCAACTAACATAGTTTCCACTAGACAACTTATCACTTCGATGGTTATGAAACGAGCGACCGAGCTCCCTACTCAATAAACAAAACGCTGGTTCAACCCCACCACTCTCAATCCTTTTACTGGAAGTTTTCACAAAAGAGTGACGGGGTCGAATAGTATTGCCATTAAAGCAAAATAAAACTACCTTTTATAAAATTATTACATTCGACCATCCTATGAAACATGTAGCCTCCTGGCACACTAAAAACATTAGGAACTCTGCCAATAAATTATTTACTAAACTAACTTAAGTTACTCATTATTTTATTACATCTGTTTTTCCTTATCACGTGTCTATGTTCTGTTCTGTACGCGTTCACGTCCGACTACACATACGTCGCGTGTTAAACCCTTCGCATTTATCAATTTACTTTGAAGTAAAAGAATCGTCATTTTATCAATTGTCGAAAATAATGAAAAATCAAAGTTATTTTTAGCTAAAACATCACGTAGATGAAAGAATTTGAACATTATTCATTTAGGGTTTTTGAGAACGTACAATTTTGAAATAAATTAATTTCTAATACCGCAAAAATTAATATATAAATATTTAAAACCCCATAATGTTCTTTTTCACTTGTTTTTTTTAACGAAGTTTTTTAGAATTAAAAAAAAATTAAAAAATGTCGATGTGGTAGTCGTTGGGAAAGAGAAGTCAATGGTAAAGTTTTATAACAATTTTTGCTGAACGAAATTAAAATTAATTCAATATAATGTAGTAGAGTAGGCATATAATTTTCTTGTATACCGTAAACCGATCACTACCGACCTTTTTACAAATTGTGCACTTGAAAGTAAGTTATAAGCTTTGCTCTCACGGTACGGTTCTTATGGCTAATCTTAAACGGAACATAAATATGTTACCCACGGATCTTTCAAATTTACGTTAAATATATTCGATACGTGACGGATTTGTACATCTTTTTATTAAAATTTATGAATTTCTAAGAACTTACAAGCAGACAATCATGCCTTTCGGAGCCCTAAAGCAATAAATACATTGTACAAATCAATCTAATCTCTTGTTGGACTTAATACATGAGTTGACATTGCAGAAAATACGGTACGGATGATGTGATATTATCCTGTAAAAGAAAGCTATAAAGCTAATGCTCATTGCATCAGAAGGACTATAGAAACGGCTTATAAATAACGATAGGTTAAATAAATTATTAAAGAACCTTTTTTTACGCCATATATGTCTATAAAACGAAAGAGTATTTGAATTAGTATGTATTAGTGTAATATATAATGTACTTAAGTAAGCACTCGGGTGGACTAACGTTATCGAAGCGAAATATTAACTTTTCCAATTTGGTCCCCATCGTCCACATAGCTATCGACGTCAGAACAGGAATGACGGAAACAAATTACGTTACGACTATGTCAATGCTAGGAGAGAAATCATTTCGATTTTTCCATTCTTTTTGTCGCAATTAAAACGAAACCGATAAACATAAACTTTTTTACATCAATGTATTAAAAAATATTTAGAGCACAATTTTGCTATAAACTTTAAATATCGAATATTTCCGTTTAAGCAAAAATAATTATCAAACTCGGGGTATGAAACTTACAGTATATGTAAGAGAGGAAGATTCGGTCTTTTCGAGTTTCGAGAACTAAAATGTACATTCAAATCTACTTAATACATTCAAACAATATGTGTTCAAATATACGCCATAAATTATTATATTTAATTCAAAAAAATTTCAAGAAAATATAAAAATTATTTTGTTAAAATTACTTTCGAAAAGAATAAAAATACTTCATTTATGATACTAATTGTAGAACCATTCTTGTTAAAATAAAATTTTCATTTTGTAACTATTTTATTATGGAATATATATCAAAATTTACAATGAATTTAAACCAACATGGGCAGTTAATAAGAGACGTAATTCAAACTATTCAAACCGCTAATACATCCGAAAAACTATGAATATTGAACTCGTTAATATTTCTCTTAGAAATAGAGTGGTTTTATGTTGTGGTTACAAATTATAACACAACAAATGAACTATAAAAAAAAGTTAAATCTTAGTATCAAGCGAGCAGGCCGGGTAAATATTCATCGCGTTAATATTCGTCTGATAACTCGGTGGGTGCTTCAATATTCTCAAACGTATACTTTAAGCCGGCACGAGCTAGATTAAGGAAAATTTAAACCAAATATACTCAAATGCACGTACTTGGTTTAGTTGGCTTACGGACAAATATTTCCATTAAGATTGAATACAATTTCATTGATAATTTTATAAAATTCACAAGTGGTAAATATTTTTAATCATATTTATAATGTTTTATAAAATACTAACATTAATTATTTATAAGCAACTGCGTTTAAAAAATACTTAAACAAAAGTGGTTAAATTTAACAATTCAAAGTTATAGACATTTTTAAAATGTACGTTTCAGACCGGCACTGTATTGGCTCATGCTATCCCTTAGTTCTATTAGTCCAGTCTTGCTTGGAGCTACAATACCCGGGGAGCGTTATCTTTGTCGCACGACTGACAAAACGTCACATAGATAGTGTGAGACAGGGATAATGCTCTACAAAAACGAAATTAGCCGATTGTCTCTTTCCAAAGGTCTATGTGCAATATTTATCGCCGGGTACTGTATCTTAGTCCGACGAAATAAATAATCTAAAGGTACTCTGCTTAGTTACAATGAAGAGGTCTGTGTCTAATATCTTCAGCGTTTTGAAAAGCTGTAACAGCCAAAGATAAACAGTTTATCAAATAAAAAAAACGCCCGATAATGTTTGCCTAATTTACGGGTAAATGATACGAGTAGCTTTGACAAATTGACAATGGGAGTACACTTAGTCAATTAATGATATATTTCTTCAATTAAAATAATTGATTGAGGTATCATTATGTAATCAATTTGTTTAATAACAGGACTGCGATCAGTTGTGACAGTTGAAACAGTTCGCCATAATTAATTTTAGTAACATTAACAGTATTAAGCCTTATGGTATACTATTGTAGTAATACTGCAAAAATAACAACACGGTTTTAGTCGTGCAAAAAAACCATATGTTCTATTTATAATTTCTGCGATACAGTGTCTCGAAGAGAAAAAAATAGATATTAAAATATTGACTGTTACTTATCAATACGTGTATTGTAATGTATTGGAAGTTCACCAAAACATAACCAATTTTTCTAGGAATTGTTGTGTATACAATATTAATACGAGAAGCAAATATAAATTTTGTATACCTAAGCATCGTCGAGTTTTTCAATCTTTTTATGGGAAATGTATACGCTTTTACAATAGGGTTCCAGATAATGTTCAGAAAACTTCTATTGAAACTTACATAAAATATTCAAAAAACGTGTACGTACACTTTGGGATTATAAAATATACAATTTTATGTTATTTTAAAAAATATATAGACCCGCTGAGTTTTCGTTCGCCAGTTCTTGTCAGGTCTGTGGCGTTTATTATCCGAACAAGTGGTAGATTCACCTTGACGTCAATAACAGATGTAACCTGTCCTATGTTGTAAAAAATTTGTTCGAATTTGAATAAACTGCAATATATAATATAACATTTGTTTTTTTGTTACAATAATCAATTTTTAGGAAGCGTTATGTTTAAAACTATTGGGACACTATTGTTTAAGGGACAGCTTCGTACCAACACTCGATTGCCAATCCGATTTCACTCCCCATACCGCTAAGATTATTTTTTCCTCCACGCATTACGCTCCACAATATAGTCAGTATTTTATTGTAAAATAGTTATATTCATATCAAAATTAATAAGAATTGTTGTCTGGGTTATAGGTTTAAATAAGTCCAACCATGAGAAGGCTACTAATTCTAGTATAAATTTTATCAACTGACAATGAATAAATCCAATAGTATTTTAATAATTCCTGAAGAGTCTTTAAAGCTTGCTCATTAAATCAAAGTAACACAGATTGTGAAGTCTCTCAATAGGATTTCCTTTGTCCTAACATAAAAAAGCAGACAATGTAGACAAGATATTAATTAGTCTTCAGAAACGATCCTCATTGAATTGCAAATCGTTGATGTTTTGTTTACAGACAATAGCTGCTCTCTCCCGGAGTAGCAGTAACACAAGTAGTTCAACTAGCGAGAGCTATCCAATTTTCTCAGATCCCATAACACTATAAAACTACTTCATAAAACTAAAGGATGAGTAACAGAGAAGTGTATGAAGTATCGATTTTAAAAATGATAAGCTTCAGTTGTGTATATATAACAGTATGTTTATTAATACATCCGCAAATGTTATAAGTTGTTCAGGTTGAGGAAATAAAAAAACTTTGTTCCTCATCTAATTATCTTTTATTCCTACATAACAGATACAATCGCGGCTAAGCACTTGCTTATATACATTACAAAAAACTTCCGAATCAAATTTATATTTTTAGTTTTAAATCAAATAGGAACGATACGTGGCCATTTGAAGTAAAGAAAAGAAATCGATTGATGACAACAAAATATCTTCAATACTTCACATTTAGTATGTAATAAATCTTTTTCTATGCCATATTTTCGATTTTTATTGACGTAGTATGTCTTCGTAATATTTACCTAGGATAAAGAACTTGCTTCGAACAGCATACTCTCCCCTTGTGGATTGGTGGATATCATATCATCTGATTTTTAATCTTTTAGTTACATTCAAGTGAAATTGGTGAGACAAAAACAAAAGATGTAATTACATGAAGAAACAACGTAAAATACAAATAATTTATAGTTAAAATTATTTTTTTAAATATATGCAAGGATTGGCTTGTGAGGTTTTGTTTGGTTATTTGATATTACACAGCAAATATGGCAGACATACAAACCTTTAATTTCTCTATAAATTTCAAAAGAGAAATCACCTTTTTTCTTTTTTAAACGAAACTTTTTATTTAAATCTTCGTTTTAGGCTTCGTGACTAATTAACAAATATATGAAATGCGTAGAAAATTGCACGAAAAAGCCAATTTTAATTAACAATCGTGTACATTCGTAATTAAAAACATAATCCGAAAAATTGAAATTTCGTAAGCCTTTTGACAAGAGTTCGCAATAATGAAATATCTGTTGCCGATTTCGCTTACGTTTTACGTAGGTATTTATAGCAATCAAATTAGAAGAGGTAATATTTCTATTTTATTTTATTTTTTAATTAAAAATGTCTGTGTTTACATTAACCTAACCGTATTGCTTGTTCGTAAGAGATTATTGCACGCCTCTAATTCGCCATCTACATATGATAAATATGAACAATAATATAGCAAAAGATCACGAAGTTCACTATAATAGACAATACAATGTACAATTCTTAACGTTCTACAATACTTTGAACTTTTAACATTAACCATTACTAAGTAGTAAAAATGCATTTAGAGAAGTAAAATTACGACTTTATTCTCTTTTGATATCAAAATGAATTATAAAACTTCAAGAAAAGCATTCTAATAATTTGTCAAACAAAAAAATAATAAAGGTTTACGAATTCTATTACATTGATCATCATCATAATCTCAGCCGATAGATGCCTACTGCAAAGCATTTGAGACCTCCCTCAAAGATCTCTATGATGATCAGTCTAAAGCTGCCTGCATATAGAGACTTTTCGCGACCTGAACTATGTTCTTTGTCCACCTAGTGGGCATACCCACACTGCGTCTACTGGCTCCTGGCTACTACCTCTATGGGGTTTTGATTTACGTAATTTTTTATTTGCATACTCATCTCTCGTCCTTCTCAATGTTTCTCATTCAATCAATATCTTTCATTCCTCTCCATACGTTCCTTCCTTACATCACCTCACTTCCTTCGCCTTTCCTCCTGGGTTCACCTTGACTATTTTGTTACTTTACCTAGCATGGGGCGTACCTACGCCACGTATACTTGTGGCTGCCATTCAAGAAACTCGTGGCCCGTACAGCCATCGATTGTATGACCAATGTCTTCTGCCCACTACCACTTCAAATGATCAATTCTTCGCACAACGTCGATGCCCTTCTTCTGCGCATATCCTTATTTCTATAAAATTGCTTCTTTATAACCTTTACAATATTACAGTAACAAATACTATCAGGTATAGAAATCAATTATTAAGTCGCCATTGTTGATACTTTATAAATTAATTTGTTTTTCAATTAACTTTATGTCTATCTATATATCTATCTTACCAAATCTTAAAGCTCCATAATATTACTAAGACAATTTGTATATATTTTTCAGATTCTTTAGAAGGATATGTTGTGGGTGGAATTGACGTACCAATACTTATGTATCCACACATAGCCCAGATTTTCTATAAAAAACAGGTTTGCGGCGGTTCTATTATAAGTCATCGCGTGATTTTAACAGCTGCTCATTGTTTATTTACTCGTCAAGAGGTACCGATTGTAGCAAAGGACGTAATAGTTTATCTTGGTATGTACAAATGGCACAAAAAATTAAAACATTTATGCAAGACAAATGTACTTCTTAATATTTTTAGATTATGTTGTTATATGTTCTCCTAGTTGTTTCTAAATACTCTTTAAGGACTCATTAAGTAGCCGCTGACCATTACTTATATTGTCAATTTAAAACAAACTAAAGCATTCTAAGTACTATACTGTATGCCTTGGACAACCACATATAGTTCAATAACTCGTTAGTGGTAGCAACAGAAACTTGATCCCTTAACAGATAAACGATGCAAAACTTAATATAGCGTTTAGAGTTTTTAATGTTTTACACGTAAATCATAAATTTTACTATTTTAAATAATTGATATAAATACAATGGTGGTTTCAATAGTTAGTGTAATACAATTTAACGAAAGAAACATTTTTAATGTATACAGGCAAGCGGTGTGTTCCCAAAACCAACGTACCGCGCCTTTGGAAAGCGCGGAGAGGGCTGTTGTCGGACTAGTGGGAACCAGCAGCTAATGCGTCTCGCTGCGCCCATGCTTAAGACGCGGTACAGCGGTTTCGGTAGCACTATATTAATCTTATATTCTTCATTTGAATCCCGGAATTTATTTAATTCTCATAATCAGCCAACAGCTTGAATTAAACGGGAGAAAATAAAATTCAACTATGGCACATATTAAGTGTTGCTATCTTTATTAATCGAAAAATTAATATTTATACTCGTTTCTTTAGTTCTAAAAAAATTATCACAGTAATAACGAAAGTTATTACAAAGTCTTATATCATAGATTTGAAACAAAAACCGGAGCACGATCAGAGAAGTTTAAAATGAAGGAATTAGGTACAAAACTCAAACAATGGAATCTAAAATCAATAATTTCCTTTAATAAGGGTCAGATGAGATAAGAAAGGGAGCGAAATATAAAGGATGTGAAGTACTGGCACATGAACAGTATGACGGAAGAAAGGAAGAAACGTTCTATTTTTATGATATAGGTTTGATACTTCTTAGAAAGTCAGTCAAATTTGGCCTTACTGTCAAGAAAGTGCGCATTGCAGAGAGTAATGATTTTAGAAATGTTGAGTATCGCTTTACTATTGCTGGTTTCGGTGCTGTTTCGGTAAGTTATAATTTTTATAACAAATTCATTAAGCTATTTCTTAATAAAGTAACAAAAATAACATAGTTTTTTTAAGAGTGTTTATTCATCATTATCAATTAAGCTGTGGAACGTCCACAGCTGGACATACGCCTTACCCTGTATATTTCCAATAGAACTGGTTAAGAATAAGGTACCTTATTCTATCCAGTGGAGACTACGCATTTTCATCATCTTGCTAATCAGTTTGCCAATCCTCTGGGCATTGACTTTCGTTCGACTACACCGCTAAGGCCTTGATGTTCTGGAGTAAAGGCCCGTAATCTCCGGTCCCCCTGGTGCCGGTCCGTACCGGCAAGCGTTACGTTAGACAGACACCGACAAGGTAGACAAACGAATTTATAAACGTCGTTGAAAGATGCTCGATGCAGGCTACTTTCAGAAGGGCGTATTGGAATTCTTCAGAGGAGGCCTATGTTCAGCAGCAGACATTCTGTGGCTTAAAGAATGATAACATTCATTTACAGAATTTATTTAAAGGTTCCCCATCAAAGAAACTCAAAGCTACGCGAATGTACTATGTTAATACAAAAACATGTAATGAAAGTCAATCATTCAGAGGGGTGATGAGTGTCCCTGATCATATGTTTTGTTTGATTGGACACGGATGGACTAGTGACTGCTTCGGTGATTCGGGCTCTGGAGTTATTTGGAGAGGGTAAGATTATAAAAATATTAATCATACCGTTTTACGTAACTATACATAAACAATCTACTTATGTGTTTATCAATAATAAATTTTCCGAGGTAATAAACAATAATAAACACAATACTTAGTTATTTGATAATAACACGTATCATCTCTTAAGTCATTCATTCCTCATTCAACTTAAATTGAGTTCTTTTTGTTAATTATATTGTAAATTCAAAAGTATCACTTTATTATTTTCCTATTTAAAAAAGAAGGCTGTCGATTGTAATACAGCTTATAACTCGTGTATCCTTGGCATATGTAACAACGACATACTACAATAAATTATGCAGTGTGATGTGGAAACACGTTTATTTAATTATTAAAACAATTTGTGCGCGGAAAATGAATAATTCGCCTACGCGCGGTTGCGCATCGAACCATGGCTCAAATCCGACTCTCTGGAACTCCAACGGCCGCGGGCGCACGTGCTGCGCGTCTTGGCTACCTGCCAAGAGCAAGCAAGAGCGCGTATCGTGCATGCCGTGCGAGTGAGCGAGACGAGTGGGCGAGACAAACAAAAGGTTGAGCGTTGTGACGACGTCCGCGGGAACTTTCACATCTGGCGGCTTTTTTATATAGCAATATTATTACATACTCCCCCTTTTGACCAGGACCAGTGACCTCACAACTGGTCAAACCGACACAAGCTTTCGCGGTCGGCCGCGAGGACGTTTTGGAGCCACAGGCTCAGGAATCTCAGTGCATTCACCCTCTCGCGAATGATAGCGTCTTAAGTCAGAGACATGATACTTTCCAATGGTAATGTCGGACTTATCAGGAAACGCTAACAGGTACGTAGTTGGGCTAACTTTCTTCTGAACGACGTAAGGCCCGTCTCGTTTAGGTACGAACTTAGCGCTGACTCCTTTTGCAGAGTTGCTGAGAACGTGCGTTTTCATCAATACGAAGTCGCCGACGTCGAGACTGTCACTTTTACGAATTTTATCTTTAACAGCTTTGCGGAGGTCTTGTTGGTGTTCAATACTTTCTTTGCTGGACTGGAGAGTATCTGCGAGTCTTAGCAGATAAGGTGTGATTTGCGGCACGTAGTTCTCCGCTTCGACAACTGCACGCAAGTCCGTCTGAGCTGCAATTGGTGAGCGAAGTTCGCGAGCAAAAGTCAGGTATGCAGGAGTCTGTTGGGTTGCTTTTGTCAACGATGTGTTTAAAGCGAAAAGAATAAATGGCAGAGCTTCAGGCCATTTTTGATGGTGATTTTCCACGAGGATAGCCATTTGCACCTTAAGGTCCCTGTTCTTCCTCTCCACAGGATTCGCTTCTGGATGATACAGGGGCACCAGATTCTGCTTAACACCCAAAACAAACATAGCTTTCTGCATAACATCGGCGACGAATTGGACACCATTGTCAGAAATTAATCGCCTAGGAACACCAAAACGAAGGAAAACCTCCTCTATCAAGATCTTAGCACAGGCTTCAGCAGTAGCTTCAGTAAGCGCAAACAGCTCTACCCACTTACTGGCGGTGT
The DNA here is from genome assembly GCF_028537555.1 of Battus philenor. Taxonomy (NCBI): domain Eukaryota; kingdom Metazoa; phylum Arthropoda; class Insecta; order Lepidoptera; family Papilionidae; genus Battus; species Battus philenor. Next base: position 12,466,075 of record NW_027181682.1, read on the forward strand.
CTTCGACAATAAGGACCCAACGTTCACCCTTGGGACCCTTAGGAAGTGGACCGAACAAATCTACTGCTACAACTTCGAAGCGCTGTGCGGGTACTGGAGTCTGCAACAAGCCTGAAGGCTTCTCATTCGAAGGCTTGTAACGCTGACATTCAGTACAAGAATTGAGATACTCCGCTACAAAACGACGCATTCCAGGAAAATAGAACCGCTGGGAAATACGATGCAAAGTCCTATCAACACCACCGTGACCAGCTGTTGCAGCGTCGTGACATTCAACCATAACTTGCTTCCGACGGTTGACTGGTACAACAAGCTGCGGTTCTTCCGTTTCTGCTTCTGTATATCGGTAAAGTATCCCCTTTGACATATGATAACCTCTATCTGTCCACCTACAAATCTCCACTTCTTCCTTTCCCTCCAGGCCCAGGATAATCTTCGCGATTTCAGGATCTGCGAGCTGATCTTCACGAAGAGCGGTTGCCTCCCATCGTGGCGTTTCAACCACCACCGTACAGACGCCACAAGCATCTCGAGCCTCCTCAACGCATGGCGGTCGACTGAGAGAATCTGCGATGACGTTTGCCTTTCCTGGGGTGTAGTCCACTTGGAGATCGAAAGACTGCAACTTCATAGCCCAACGGACCAATCTACCTGCAGGAGACTTCAAGGTTAGTAACCACTTCAAGGGCTGGTGGTCGCTGGCGACGCGCACGGGATGACCATCGATGTAGCCGCGGAACTTCTCGACTGCCCACACAACTGCAAGAGCTTCACGCTCGGTAGTTGAGTAGTTTCGTTCCGCCGAAGTCAGAAGGCGGCTGGCGTACGCGATCGGACGCTCCTCGCGCGGCGACTCCCCCTGCAAGAGAGCTGCACCTAGAGCATAGCTGCTCGAGTCAGTCCTAAGCACAAAAGGAAGACTATAATCTGGCTGGATGAGGATTGGAGAAGAGGTAAGTGATTTCTTAAGTTCCAAGAACGCGGTGACTTGAGCTTCGCCCCACAACCAAGACTGATCTTTCTTCGTCAGCATAGTCAATGGTTGCGCAACCTTTGCGAAGTTCGGCACGAACTTGCGGAACCACGAGCACGTCTGTAAGAAGGATTTCAAGTGCTTCACATTCGTTGGCTCGTTCATATCGACGATGGTGCTGATTTTGTCAGGATCCGGCGATAGCCCTTGAGACGAAATCACGTGACCTAGATACTTAACACTTTCTCTAGCAAACACGCATTTAGCTCGATTGGCGCACAGGCTGAAGACACGAAGGCGATCGAAAACAGCTCGAAGATCCTGTAGATGCTGAGCAAAGTTTTCAGAGATCACGATGAGGTCGTCTATGTAACCTAAAATAGTCACGCCTTTTAAAGCAGACCCTGAACGAAACCTGTCAATCAGACGCTGGAACGTCGCTGGAACGTTGCGCAAGCCAAAAGGCATACGCTTGAATCTGAAAACGCCAAATGGTGACACGAAGGCGGTCTTGTCGCGATCCTCTTCCTTGACAGCAACCTGCCAGTAACCTGCCTTGAGGTCGATGGTGCTCATGAAACAGCTTTTGCCAGTATACTGCAGTAGATCGTCGATCACCGGAAGCGGATAGGAGTCAACCTTCGTGACGGAATTCAATTTGCGATAATCCACACAAAATCTGTAGGACCCATCCTTTTTAGGTACCAACAGCGCTGGTGCTGCCCACGGAGACTCACACTCTTCGATGACACCCTCCGTCAGCATCTTATTAATTTCAGCCTCCATTACTTCTTTTTTCGCAGGCGTCAGGCGGTACGGCGATCGGCGGGTGGGTGCCGGTGTCAATGCGGTGTTCAGCGAACGACGTCGGTCCTCCCCCTTCTCGGAAAATGTCCTCGTATTCCTGCAATGTCTGCGCAAGGCTTGCTCTTTCAGGTGGTGACAGCATCATACCCTCGTCCGAACGCAACATGTCGGCAGAGGCGCACCCGATGAAGTTACGTGATTTCTCACAACGCAAGGGGTGAATGACCTGAGGTTGATTAGCTGTGAACCAAGTTTCATTAAAAATATCAATAACCAAACCAGCTTTACGTATAAAATCAATGCCTAGCAATGTTTCATTGTTAACTGCATCTGGAAAAATAATAAATGTGATAGGTATTGATGCCCCCGCGAGCATCACCACAACGTCCACCAGTCTGACTGTCACGTCACGCACTACACCGTCAGCAAGTTTTACAGTCATGACGCTACTACGCATCGGCTGCCCTAACTTAAGCAACAAGGAGTACAGCGTGGATCCGGCAACGCTACGTTTAGCCGCCGTGTCTAATAGACCGGTACCGCGATAGCCAAAAATCTCTATGTCCAAAATTGGACGGCCTTTGGTACAAACATCCGGACGCAAGCGCTCGGTACGCGAGTTATCCACTGACCGCGCATCAGGCACATCATATACATAACAAACAGAATTTAAAAAAACAGTATTACAATCAAAAGAAACATGGGCTTGACATTGCGATGCCTCGGTTTTGGAATATAAATGCCTATTTGTTGACATAAAATCGCATGCAAAGAACGAATCCTTAGTGTCCGTATTTTTTGTATTACAGTTAACACAATTAGCACGAATAACACTTTTCATACCACAACCGTAACACGAAACTGTATGCGGGTCACTTTTAGATCTAAGCCTTGAGCACTCATCGCGATTATGTCCACTCTTCCTGCAATAAACACAAAACCGTTTACCTCGATTCGGCGCATTCGCTGCGCTTACCACAGCAGGTACAGCGGCGGCGGCGGCGGCGCGTGCGTTGCACGTGGCACGCGCGCGCGAGCCCGCACTCCCTGCTCGCTGATCGCTTTGTACACTTTCTCGTGTTAATTTGAAACGAGCCGTGCAACCGGCGAAGTTTCCCGACGGAGACGGATGAGCCGAAGACGACGATGGCGATGGTGATGGCGAGGGCGCTCCTGTGGTGAAGGCCGGCGATCGCAGCAAAAGACTCTCGATTAGCTGGCGGTTTGACTCCGCTTGAGCCTTGGCGAACGCCGCCATGAACGACGATAGCTGCCCCTCGGTCATGAACCTGTCCGAGTCCTCATCCTCGACGTTGTTACGGACGCCTGGAGCCTTGCGACGCGGCATCGCAAACAACAGATGCAAACCACTGACGAAATTCACTCCGATAACGCACAATTGTTAAATTTTCGATGGGATTCTTCTACGACGCTAAGATGGCGAACGGTTGAATACGCGATTTCGTCGATAATTAGCGTGTAGGCCACGGGTTGGGAGCCAGTGTGATGTGGAAACACGTTTATTTAATTATTAAAACAATTTGTGCGCGGAAAATGAATAATTCGCCTACGCGCGGTTGCGCATCGAACCATGGCTCAAATCCGACTCCCAGAACTCCAACGGCCGCGGGCGCACGTGCTGCGCGTCTTGGCTACCTGCCAAGAGCAAGCAAGAGCGCGTATCGTGCACGCCGTGCGAGTGAACAAGACGAGTGGGCGAGACAAACAAAAGGTTGAGCGTTGTGACGACGTCCGCGGGAACTTTCACATCTGGCGGCTTTTTTATATAGCAATATTATTACAGCAGTTTTTTTTTTAAAAAAATAAACTTCTTATTACTTACTATCTAGATGTACCGATTATTCATTGATTAAAAATATTTATAATTTACTTATAACTTGCCATTAATCATACCTATTTTTTTAGTTTCCGGTATCAATTTTTTAACTGCTTTATGGAAAAATAAAGCATTGCCTTATAAATTTCATTGTTTTTACTCTCAGGACATTAGTGGGAATCGTATCAACGGGTCGAGATGACTATTGTGGTTCGGACATGCTTCCATCAATGTATACCGACTTAGTGTACTTTCGAGACTGGGTCACGACCAAAATCACCGAACTCGAATCTATACCTACAGATAAATGTGAAAGGTCTGCGGAAAACTAAGTGAGCAAACGAAGAACATAAAACTAGCATTTAAATATTAAACATGTAATAAGACTGGGGTTCGATTTCTTTAACTGTCTTAATAAAAAGTAACTTTATGACCTGTACATTTTTATAACGAATAAACTCATTTCTGGCTTTATAAGTAGAATTAGTAAGCACGTTATATCTTTGATTAGATAGGGAGAAGAGCCTGGTCTATGAAGGTGAAAGCTAATGTATATGAATAAGCCTCGAACTCGCTATGGACCCATACCTGCACGGTAAATCCGTGGATTGCTGCACTGCTAGCCATAAGCCTCACCCAAGGAGCGCCTCGATTACCAGTCTTACGTTTCCTGCAATCAGTCACTCCGCGTTCTTAACTATGTCGAGATTTACTCATGCGTCTGCGTCTATAGGTTCATAGTCGCTACTCGACAACCTTTCATCTGAACGTCTCTTTATATTTAGCTTAGTAAAGAAAATAATCAACAATTGTAATTTTTCCTCATACATAATTAACAAAATAATTAGTACATACAATATCGCCAAACTGCACACACATTTTATATATTTATTTTTTTATTTAATGTTCTTTATTGTACACGTTAAGATACTTTTAATAAGTTTTACAATAATATACAAAAAAGTACAATGGGCGGTCTTATCACACAAGGCAATCTCTTACAGTCAACAATAGTATGGAAAAGGTAAAATTAGTATTAATAAAGACACATTTTACTAGCGAAATAAATAAAGTATTTATAAATTTCTTAAACATCATTTTAAAATAACCTATTTTTCCAACATAATCTTTTCCTATAACTTGAAAGTAAAATCACCGACCAATTCATTTTGAGGACAATTATCAAGGTTGTTGTGTGAAAGGGAATGAATGTCAGTCTTAACACAGAAACATTGGCGGTAAGCCTTTTGCTCTAGCTTTGCGGAGCCATTTTACTTAATGTAGTCATTACCGGACTTAATGGCGCGCATTAGACAAGTCATTCACTTGCTTTATGCACAAAGGGCAGCGCTTGTAAAGCTTGTATTCACTTGTACAGAAAGAAGAAATTATCTGTGGAATTAATAGCGACTTGTTTTTCAATATTTTTATTTTGAAGGCAATTTTAACTGAATTGCTGTCATCGCAATTACAATTTACTTTCGATTTTTTTTTAAATTTCAAAATATTTTTTTATTTCACATTCGCAATTTTCTTAAAAGTTTAAAAAAGTGTCTTGTCTTTATGAAACGCCATACCAAAAACAAACATTAATAACTCACAAATTAACGACTAAGATTTTTTAGTATATTAAAAGCCTCTAACATAAAGACAATGAACGTCATGTCGCGACGGCCTAATTAATTTTATACAGATCACCATAAAACTTTATATGCTCATATTTTTTAAGTTTATATGTCTGCATTGTTGTAACCATTGCCAGATGGCGCTGCGCTCTTATACTTTTTATACCATTCAACTGATCGATTTATAAATTGGTATCTATAAATAATTGTATTGTATTAAAGTAAACTTTTATTAATACATCAATACACAACACTAACACTACAGTGTTAATTATTATTATCTACATAATCTTTAATGCAGCTCAAAGAATTGTTATATGAAAGAATTGTTATTGAACATAAACGTCCTTTATATGGTTCATCTGTCCATCTTGTGAGCTGACGTTCTACGATGCATTTGCCCGTGGACCTCCCTACTCCAGAACCTTAATGCCTGCACCTGATGTGTTCTGCACGCAGTACTCGCTACCTCTCAAGTTGCCAATCATCTAAAATCAAACATGTTTGTTCATGTTTATCTTTGTTTGCCAGTTTATGCAATCAATTAATATTTTTATGATAATTGTCAGGGTTTCTTTATTAAAATTCTAACTCATCTGTTACTGTATTCTTAAACTTTACTAAAAAGCCATGCCGTTAAATGATAAGTAGTATTTGCCAAGTCGCCACCAGAGTTTAACAACGTATATGTTTTTACAACAATAAATAACGTACGCATATTTAAGAAAAAAGTTTTTAGTCCGTGGACCTCTGTTTCCACGGGTTCAATTTCGATGAAGCTGTACAAAGCCAAGACCGGCTACAAGCACAACATCAAATACATCAAATAGCAATAAGAAAAAAGTAGGTCCATATTTCAGGAATTTTCGCCTCTTTATCTAAATTGTTATTCATGTTTATTTTACGACTCCCAACTAATTATGCCTTATTGACCTTATTTAATTAAGTTTTACTTCACTTAAGAAAGTACTAGATTTTTGTTTTAACAAAACATATTTAATGTTACACAAAGAAAAACGAAGCAAAAAGGGAACTGCGTAAAAAGGAGTATTACGTGAAATAGCAGCCTTTTAAAAAATTTAAAATTCTAGCGTTCCTGGCAAGGCATCGTACAATGCTCTCTAAATATTACAAAGCCCTCAGAACTCAGTCTTTAAATAAAACATGTCTGGGAAAGGGCATTGACTTTTTACCTGTGACTTTCGCACCTATAATGATTTACCATGGGATGTCGCTATTTTGTGAAATCATGTTATTAATTCATTTTCATATAATTGAATTAAAAGGTTTTATGTAAGAGATTGAATTTTTTTCTAGTTTATGTACAGGTAATTGGTTATAGGTGTAAAAGCTATAAAGGGGTGACTTTCTTTACCAAAATCCTTTAAGACTTTTACGCCTATAACTTTTGGCAATACAAAGGAAGAGATAGTAAAAAATCTTAATTTAAATTTGTATTGATGCAAATTTTGAAAATTATTTTTCTATTATATTATCATTACGTTTTTTATTATCCCTATAACCATTGATTTTAGGAAAAAGTATTAATTGACAGTAATTGAACGATACATTTACTCTCTTAAAATATTACACCTGAAACCTATCAGCCTATATAAGCATGTCGAAGTTTTCAACTGCGGCACAAACATTATACGTTTATTTATATAATTATTCACATTATTATCCACTAGAGATCATTTATGTCATTATTTGTTTACATCATGAGGAAACTAGAATCAATTTTTTAATACAGTACAGGACTCTTCAACTTAAAGTAAAAAAGGTTCCAAAAACGCCTTGATCTAAAAAGCGGCCACCACAAGCTCTGACGGGTGTTTTTTTTACACTGTGGATACCATAAGTGGAACAGATATATTTTTTCTATTATTTTTTTTAAAATTTCTAATTCTACGATTATTTACATTTTTATAGTGGTATATTCGATCAATTATTGATTGTAAAAAAAATTATCACCAATACTTTCATCTTGAAATTATTAATTATTTTAATGTAAATAAAATATTGAGTTTTGGGTAACAGAAAAACAGTTAGTCAATTTAAAAGTTGTTCTCATTATTTAACATAAAATATACCAGCTGAATACGTCAAACATTGCAAGCATTCTGTTAAAACAATGAATGTAATGTTTTAACAGAATGCAATTACAAACAAATCATTACAACCATGTATTGATTTTATGTGAGTGTAGTAAATAGAATATATCATTGAATAAAATAACAGATAATATTTTTGCGCGCATAATAGCAAGTGTTTTGTACACTTGTTATTATTATCTGTGAAATAAATCAAAAAATTATTCAAAAAAATTCAAAAATAGCAAGAAGGAAAGAACTTAACATAGCCACATTACCTTTCTAAAATTAAAAGAACAAAAGCACATACGTAGACTATATAACTTTTTACGCTTTAAGATACTTGGAGCGAACTGTTTCTTAAACAAAATGTTCGTTGTTCTTCCACTTCTTTGTACGTAAAAGAATTGAATGCAACTCGTTAGTAAGTTGTGTCTAAAGCCGTTTATTTTCATAAAACAGGAACTTCTCTGCTATCAAAAAAGTATGTAAATATTACGATTATCTAATATAAAACTAATAAAATAATGTGAAATTAAATTTATCTGACCGATTTAATATAAAAAGAAGTAAAATAGTCTTCCCAAATTAGTATAGTACTTTAAACTTTAAAAGACTAAAACAAAAATTGAGTAATATTATAAATAAAAATAGTAAATCATTAAAAAAAAAACTAATGGTAAACTCATAATAGACATGAGATAATGGTAATCTAACAGAGTTTGCGTAAAATATTGTAACTTAATTGTTACCAAAGCAAAATTTGATATGTGATAATGTGGCAGAGTATTTTAATTTGAAATCGGTTATGTTTATCCACGAATTCTGATGCAATAAAGTGGACAAGACGATAGCTTTTATGTATTGTGGCCTTGAGATTCCTGTCCAAAAATAGTTGTTAAATACGTATAGACGAAAAGAGAATTTGTTTTACATATTATCACTGGTGACTGATTACCACTCTATTTGGTTGTCATAGTAAAAATCTAGGCTTGCCCGTTTAGTATTTGCACCTGTAACATTAAAACACCATTGAGGACACAAGAAATGGCTACGTGTACCGTCTTATTTCGTTGTTCATATGGTGATATACTAAAGGACAGTGTTATGAGTGTTGATAATGTATATATTCCTATAGAAAGAACAACAATCTCCCCGTTTAAAGGCATGACGTGACTCGGTCAAAGTTTGTAGTTTAATGCATACCGGCTTGTCGCTAGCCGCTTCACCGCTAACTAGATCGATTATCAGCTTTATCGAAATAGCACTTGGAATAGTTGTCAAGAAGTTTCGTCATGGTTTAGTTTTAGGTTGCTGTTTATAAATCTGTATAGCTCTGGTATAGCCTTATAACAGGTAATCTGCGCTGAAGATAATCGCGGTAATATAAACAAAAATGGGACGGGATCGTATTGAATTAACGTCATTCCCGACAACGAACGTTATATCTGTCTACCTTGTGGATAGACATCCTTCGCTACACGGAATAAGGAATAAAAAACGAGCAAAACGTGTAACTTGTTTAAAAGCTTAACTTAGTAAAATCTGTCAAACATTGAAAACGTAAAACAAATTATACTTAAATAATAATAAAATTGGCAATATTGATGTGTTATATTTTTATTATAATAATATCGATGTTCAAGTAAATGACTTTCTTTAAACATCGGACAACACTATAAAGCTAACGAGACCGTGCTCATCGTCGTTGCACGCAATTACGTCGAGAAATTATGCAACGGCGTTCCGTTACGCCACATTACCACTGTGTTCCCTGAAGCGGAGAGTCATTTGCGATGTATATGTACTAAACTGTCATAAATAGATATTAATTAACCCAGGGTGTGAACGGACAACATTGTAAATTATAATTTCAGATTAAGTTTCGAGAGTGGAGACGTCGAATTGACAAGCAACGTTGTCTGTTTCCCTACAAAGTAGGCAGACAATCTTGTTAACGTTGTCGGTAGACGTTGGGTCTAGGCCGGTTCCAACTTACCTGTTGAAAATCTATGGGAGTAAGTCCACCTGTGAATGTGTCACGAATAAAATGATTGAAATGATGATCCAAAATTCAAGTTGTTTATGCAACATACGATTAAATACAAATAAACTCGGAGTCTAACACATCATTGCTATGGTGCAGAGACGTCTTAACCTATAGTGCAGGGTGTGCAATGCAAATGCACAATGAGTGTTATTCTGCCGTCATAAGAAAAAAGGCCGTAACTAATACCATACTATAAGCTATACCTACTTATAAAATAGCTTGTTGGAATATGAAAAAACTTTGTTGTTACGACGGCAAAGTTAATAATTATAGCCGCGGGGAGGGGGGGGTCAGGCCTATGGGCGCCAGTATAGATGTAAAAAAGCCGATTTAAAACGTTTAAAACCAAAAGTGGCGGTTTAAAATAAAAGAACAGTGCTTTTACACATCATTATCGACAATACTTGGTCTTTGGTGGAAATCTAGTCTTGGTGTTAGTTACCTATGTATGTATACCTATGTATACCTACATACAATAGATTAAAATATGTACCTAATTCATAAAGAAATTGTATGATCATCATGTTGTCGAGTGGACTGTGTAAGATTAGCCAGTTTTTTTTATTACTTTCAATAAAAAGTCGGGTACCTAATAATCTAATTTTATAACAGCTCATTACATATTAGTTATTTAGTAATGTTTGGCATATTTGGTACGAGTACCTTTATATTGAATCCAAATTTGTACATTTTTTTACAATACTGGCAACACTGACATGTCCGCACGCAACACGCTATGTATGTGTGTGTGGTGTGGAGTAGGCGAGCTGGCAACGTTGCATCTTGACGTCTCTCCGCGTGAGAAGTGCAAGTGTGTGAGTTTGGTTTTAAACCGAATGAAACTGATTGATAAATCTTTTCAAAATAACCAATTTAGTTAACTAGGTAATAGTTTTTCAACTTAGCTAGGTAATGTCTACGCTCGGAATAGATAATGTGTTTATATTTAAGAAAAACATAGTCGTCAACACTAAACGTTTAAAATCAAAAAAAATGGTTCTAATCGGTTTTTTTTTGTTTTAAACCGATTGGTTTAATTCGTTTTAAACCGGCCTTACAACTATAGGCGCCAGGGTTTCATAGCACACGGGCGCTAAACGAGCTAGAGCCGCCCTTGCCATTGTGTGTTCTGTAAGAATATTTATAGAATAGTAACCCTAGCCTTAGCTTATTAGAAAAATGTCAGAGAACGTTTCTGTAAACGTTCTTTTTAAAACGACATGTTACTCATCAATTTGCTGCTACTATTCATAATGGTTATATATCCGCATCAATTTTAATATGTATCGAAATTCTGTTACCTAGATTGTATCCGTTTTGAACTTTCAATACAATTTTTATTACCAATGATAAAAAAGTCTTATTACTATGTTATATAATTTAAAAGCTATATTGAATCATCAGATGCAATGGTATTCTATTGTTTAGTTACAACAGAAATGACTCATTCCGTTAACTTAGGGAATTATCAATCTCTGGAAAAATTAGAGCACTGTATTTTAAATATTTGTTTAGCAAAGAAAATATACAATTTTTAATTAATAATTTTCATATACGGTTAAATACATATTCAGGTACAAGGTACCCAAAATGCAACAGCTTAATTTTCTATACCGACATTTATTAACACAGCAACCAAATTAAAAATCCGATCACGTCAACTTTAATGACAAATTTAGAATACGATTATGATATATTTGTGTATACACTCGTCCAAACTCTATGTGCGAACGTCATCGTACTACTAGAATGCGTCTGTCCAGCTTCTTTTTTATTTTTAAGTTCACGAGCCCTTCTGCTCCGTGAACTCAGTTCCGATGAAGTTGTAAAAGTTCCCGGGCTAACAGCATCAACTTCAACCGAAACCAAGCAAGCGCAACGTTTGAGTTAAGTGGTAGCTACAATATAGTTGCTACACTTGAAACTACATATGTTATCACTCAGTAGTTAAGCCGTGAGTCTCGACCAATAGCACACATTAAACGGAGATAGAATAATCGTCGTAAGACCTCGCTTAACCAACCCAATCGCGGAGTAACTGTTGGGGCTCTTTGTAATATAATTCCCGCAGATGCATAAATATCTATTTAATTCTGTCAATACCGGTCCATTATAGGACAGTGATGCGGTTTATTTCACATAACCATGTTTAATTTCTTTACTCCTAAAATTCTCTATTTCTTAAATAAAATATTCACCTTTCACTTTCGAACCGCTGATAATTTAAATAGTTTTTGTTCTAGAATTTATTAATTTAAAGCAGCTTTTAAAATCATAAAGGTGCAAAGCATCCAATATGATGGTTTATGACTAAATGAAATTCAATCACTGCCATATTTGGTTTCGAAGATGGACTAACAGAGACATAAATTATATTATTACAGGCCATTTTAAATTTAAGAACAATCTAAATTATATTGAAAAACAATCAACATGTGACAATGAACAACAAATAAACAATCTAGATGATTGATACTATATATTAAAATAGTATCAAAAGAAAAGATACGGGGTATGTAACTATAACACATACTGTTATAGACATAAATAAAACTCATAGCAAAACTAACATGAAGTTAATGTTCCGTTTACCAATATTTATTAAGTAATATCTTCTTAAAATCGGGCTCACGAAGGATCTCAAAAGAAAATTTGAGATAAATCTGCTGTACGTTGGAATGTTCAACTGCCACAAAGATTTACTAGTTTTTGTTTATACCGATATCGGGCACCTCGTAAAAAGTTATTACGTAACTTTTACCTACCTACAATTACTAATAAATTGTAGTGCATAAATAAATTCACTGCAATTCCATTATTGCACTATAAAATAAAACTTTTGGTTGTCCTTATAAAAATGCAAAACTGTGTCATTATTTTTTCTATGTTACAAATAGAATGGAATGTAGTACTATATTCATGATATTAATTTAAAAAGAGACACAAAAGAGTTTTGGAAAACAAAACAAATTAACGTGGTAAATAGCTAGTAAAAATTGGAAAATTTTAATCATATTACAGATTAAGTTATAAGCCTCCGAACTTTACTTGCAAATATTTCTGTGGTCGCTTTATTAGTTATCTCTGAAAGATAATATCTATATTCAGAATTATTAATATCTAAAAATGTTTTCAGTTACGTCCTTCTAATATTGTTGACATTATCTTTAGTTTAATTGTGATCTAATTATAATTCATGAAATCTTAAGTTTAATCTTTTAATCTGACCAGGTAGCATTAATTGGAAATAAAAACTTTCATAGAAGATGATGTACAGATTGAACAAAAATATCTACTTAAAGAAAAAATAACTAAAATTTCTTATTTTCTTAATAGAGTTACGATATTATTTCAGAGATAGATTTTTAAGGAAATTTTAAGATTTTTCAAGAACTTATGCATATAACCAAAGTATCAACAATATGCAACTCTGGAATGATAAAGAGTATTAAAAGAATAGTTACATATAATTAAGTAATTTAAAACTTCTACACTACGACTGATATTAATGTCCCTAGCCCTTCATTAGAGAAAAACTTACGATTAACGTCAGTGTCTAATAAATGTCAAAGTAATGTCATTTTTATATTTGAAAACAAAATATTCATTTATATCATTTATTTCAATAATAAGTTAAAAATGTTAAATGCTATAGAATATATATTTTAAAGTATGAAGTTAATAGCATGGGTAAATAATTATTTCTTTGGATTCATTGTATTTTTCCTTCTATGTAATAAATCACAGTAATTACAGGGTGCGAATTCCCACGGTCAACTGGGACTAGGACTAATCAATGAACAGGTAGAAAAACCTACCGTTGTTGCCCTTCCCGACTTCTGCAATAAAATCAAACAAATATCTTGTGGCGGTGGCCATTCCCTTCTCCTGGACGAGGAAGGAAAACTTTATTCATGTGGTTGGAATTTAAACGGACAAGTTGGTTTAGAGAATACAACTGTAAAAACGTTGGAAACGTTTGAAAGAGTATGGTGTTTAAGTGGTATAAAATTCACAAATATATGTACAGGGTGGAATTTTAGTTGTGCAGTATCAGATGACAACTTTCTTTTTGTATGGGGCTCAAATAATAATGGACAGCTCGGTCTTCCCAAATTGCAATTTTCCGAAATTAAAAAACCAATTAGACTACAGGTAAATGCCCATGCAGTTTCAATGGGATTAAGACATAGTGCAATTATTAATTCTAAAGGTGAAGTATGGGTCACTGGTTGTGGGAAACAAGGTCAGTTGGGTCTTGGAAAAGAAGTACTATTTTCAGATAAGTTTCAAAAAGTTAATGATATTGGTAAGATATCTCATATTGCATGTGGACAAAATCATACCATAGCTTGGAGTACTGAAGAAAATATGTTATATGTATGGGGAGAAAATAAACATGGACAATTGTTACTGCGAAGTAGTAACAACAATAAACAAAATATGTGGGTGAAAAATATATATGAACCACAAAAAATTGATATAGATGTTAGACAAAAGGTTAAAAAATTGTTAAGTGGATGGACAAACATTGTGTTATTGCTTGATAATGGCACAATCCTCACTTGGGGACGTAATAACTATTTTCAGCTTGGAACAGAAGAGCCTTTTATAGGAAAATTAATTCACATTCAGCTTCCAGGTCAGTTTTAATGAATGATTTTGATTTTACTGAGATTTTATTAAGCAAATCTCATTTATCAATAATATTGTAAAATGATATTTGTAAATTAGTAAAAATATTGTGTATATTAACCTATCCAAGAATTCTACATCTAATCCTTGTAGGAAGCCAAATTTAAGCTATTAGGAGCCCAACTGTATCCTTAAGTAAAATAAAAACAAATCCATGCTTTGAAATGATAGGTTAAAGTTAATTTAAAGATGTCTTATAATTATTAAGATAAAAATTAAATTTTATCTTTTAAACAAAAACATCCTGTTTATGTAATTTTTTTTTAATGCAAAGCCTCATAATATAAAAAGTATAATGACATAAATTACAAAATTTCTTATCTTTAATTAGTATTATCAGAAAACTAACATTTGAAATATTGCATTGTACATAAGTATCAAGCATTGTATATTATTAAAATAGCCTCATTTAAACTGTCACTTAAACATGTTTTTTAACAAAATATTTTTGTTGAGATAATAAATAAAATCATAAATTTACAGAGATCAGTTATGATAAAAAAATACTATTTCAGGTAGCAAATTAGTGAAGGATGTGGCTTTAGGATCAGAACATACACTATGTTTAGCTGAAGACAACACATTATGGGCTTGGGGATGGAATGAACATGCTAATACTGGAATCTCCTTAGATCCCGTAATTAGTTCTCCTACTCTAGTGCCTATTGGTTGTGAAAAAGATGAACAAATAACACAGATCTATGCAGGAGGTGCACATAACTTCATAGCTACAAAAAACATTAATGAAAATAAAAAGACTTCTAATATTTAATCATACAAGTTGAAATTTGTCAATTTATTTTGCAGAATAATTAATTATGTTAAATAATTTAAAAAAATAATACATAATTATGTAAAATGTGATGTTGGAACATCAGTGCTTAAGATAGTAAGCATTTTTTATGTATGTTACATTAGCTTAATAAAAAATACCATAGTGTACAATATTGCTAATACCTTTTTATGCTACTGCAAACATAATTATACTATTTTTGATGTATTAATTTACAGGAAGTACAAACAATACAAAAATAATCTTAGTTTATAGCTATTCAATAAAATATTAAAATAAAAATAAATGTTTAACTTGGACAAGTTAAGCAAGTGTATCCAATTATTGTTATTTAAAAATTGGCAAAATATTTTTTTCAAAAAAAGCTAGCACCATTTAAGCAAGTATTATATTGTATGTATTATATTAAATTATTGTATGTATGTATTATATTATAGCAAATCGCATTACTTTTTTCAACAGTTTGATGCTTAGCAAATTGTATATTTTTAGTTTGTGTGTTATATTGTTTAGTTTTAGCTTTTTTGTTTTCAACTATTGTTTATTTAACATTGTTAGCATCTAAAATATTATGACTCTAAAACAATTTTGGATAATTATACTTAAATTATAAAACAATTAAGACTTATTTGAATTTAATAATTCATTTGTAGTTAATTGTTCTACCTTGATCTACCTTTGAAATATCCTAGATTGACTATTATTTAAAATTATTGTAACTTTATATGCTCATGTTATATATTAATAAAGGTAAAGAAGCAATAAAATTCATTAGTCTGTTATAATTTATTTTGCATCTATGGACATTGTGCGTAACATGAATTTAATTATTACTGTATGTATAGTACAATAACTTATCAGGTCACACAAAATTTATAGTCAATGGCTATCAAAGCCCGTTTCATATTTTTTAACTTTAATGTGTTTATGTATGATGTATATTATAATTGAAGATTCAATTATCTAGGATATTTTAATGGTTTTATACAATTGTAACAAGCAACAGCTTCATTTAGCATGTTTAGATTGCTACCTCTTCCTTTCACCTTTTTGTGTTTTACGCTTCTCTTTTTTTTCTTCTTTAAGTTGTTTTTGTTTCTCTCTGAAAAATAAATGTTAAAATAAATATTACTATTTCATGTTATTAATGAAAAATGCAATCCTTTACATAGTGCAAGTTAATACCTATCTTCTCTATCTTTTTCTTTCTTGCGCTGAGCCTCAAGTCTAGCTTGCTCTCTTCTTTCTCTTGCAGCTGCAGCAACATCTAAAGCATTTGTATTCTTAACTAAATCGGAGCTATCCGGTTCTTCCTCATTATTTTGATCCTCCTGAAAGAAAAAAAATTATATTTATACATGTGTGTAAAATAAAAAAAATACAAGTTGATTGAGAGTGTATTACCTCATTGTCTGAAAGTTGGCTATATTGGGACAGAATTGCTTCACGTATTTTTTTCTCTTCATCAGTGTATTCTCGCCGTGTCGTAGTGGCAAGGGACTGAGATTCTAACAACTTAGCCAATTGAACATCTACATCCGCCACGGGTTTCAAAGCTTCTTCTTTAGGCTTACATGATTCCCATTTTTCTATTATCTCATTAACATGCTGAGATATGTCACTCCCCTGTTAATTTTTTAAAGATATTAGCTAAATACAAACGTCTCCGAATGTTTAACCAATATTTATCCTTACCAATATTTCAGAAAGTATACCCTCCAGAGCATCTTTCTTTTCATCAATAGATTCCTCACTTTCTAATATACTAGATATGTAATTGCCAAAAACGCCTTCGTCAGTTTTTAAAGACTTTAATTTTGCACTTAACCACGGCTCAAATTCATTCACTGAAGCCGCCATATTGTCTATTGCTATATGACATTTGTCATATAAGTAAGTCTAAGTTTAGTAGAGTAACCAAATATAATATTTAATTTTTTATTTATATATATTTACCTTAAAGTAATCAAAATTATTATGGAGCAAATATAAATGTTATATAATATCAGTATCAGATTTTTTTACATATACTTAAAAAAATAACCAGCTTTCGCTATTAAACGGCGACCATCTATCACATTATTAAAACTGCCATACATCCTTTAGTGTTTTATCCAAAAGATTATTCATAAACATTTTTGAATATTTTCGTTTACTTCAGATGACACGAGCTAACCTTATTTCTTTGAAATCCATGTCAATTTTAACAATAAAGACTAATTTTATCTGTGCAACGATTTCGCTTATGACTGTAATGAATCGGCATCATTTCTGTATTGTCAACTGTATACTTACAGAGGAAAGTAGTTTCCACTTTTCAGAATTATATTTAAACTAATCTAAAAGTGAACCATGTCAGCTAGGTATGACAGAGCTATTACTGTGTTTTCACCAGACGGTCATTTACTTCAAGTTGAATATGCGCAAGAAGCCGTAAGAAAAGGATCAACTGCTGTAAGTATTTCTTGGTCACGCCGATAATCGTTAGTATGATTTATTTTAACATAAAAACATTTCAGGTGGGAGTACGAGGTAATGATGTTGTTGTGTTAGGTGTTGAGAAAAAGTCAGTTGCTAAACTTCAAGAAGAAAGGACAGTTAGAAAGATTTGCTTACTTGACGATCACGTAGTAATGGCCTTTGCCGGTTTGACAGCTGATGCCCGAATTCTAATAAACAGAGCACAGATTGAATGTCAATCACATAAGCTCACTGTTGAAGATCCAGTTACATTGGAATATATTACAAGATACATTGCTGGCCTTAAACAAAAGTACACACAAAGCAATGGGCGAAGACCATTTGGTATTTCATGTCTAATTGGTGGTTTTGATTATGATGGACAACCTCATTTGTTCCAAACTGAACCTTCAGGCATATATTATGAATGGAAAGCCAATGCTACAGGTAGATCAGCAAAAACTGTAAGAGAGTTTTTGGAAAAGAATTACACTGCTGATGAAGTTGCAGAAGAAAAGGGTGCTGTAAAGGTAAAGGATTTTTGGGTATTTTTATCTAAAGTCAATTATAAAATTGTATTTATCATCTAAATTATAGAATTAAGCCAAATTTAAAATACTATAAATACCAATTCATAATAGTACAGCAATAAATTAATTATTATAAATGTTAAATTTATTCTTGGGAATGACATTAACTCAACATTCTTTACTAGCCTTGTTTTTTTTATTAATTTAAGCTTATTCTTACCTTTATTTTCTTAGCTTGCAATCCGTGCTCTTTTGGAGGTAGTCCAGTCAGGGCAGAAGAATTTGGAGATTGCAGTTATGAGACGCAATCAACCAATGCAAATGCTCGACATTGACACTATTAATTCTTATGTGTCAGTTATTGAAAAGGAAAAGGAAGAAGAAGCAGAAAAGAAAAAACAGAAGAAGTGAAAGAGTGCTGTATTTTTTACATTCACATAAATAATAAATGTTATGGCTAAAATTTGATATACTTTTATTGAAAACATTGTTATTATTATTCAGAACAAAATCAAAAGATAAAAGGGAATAGAAACAAGAAAACTTCTTTACTTATCTCAGTAATTAATATAAGCTTTGGTAGTCAGGCTCAAGCATACAACATATTATGTATTACCATATTTGTTTTGAAAAATAAATTTGAAAATTTTGATTTACAAATGAATAGTCTGTGAAATTTGAGTATAAAGTTCTTTTAAATTAGATGAACACTCTTGTGCAGATCCCTTGTTTGTCATAATATCATTAAACATTTGATCCCATTCGCTGTGGTAATGATTTGTATTTTCACCATGCTTCTGCAATAATATGAAATTAAAAGTTTAGTTTTTTATTTTCTTCAGTGTAATAAACAAAACAAAAAGTAATAAAGGCAAAAAATATGTATGATTCTTTCAACTAAACAGGAACCACTCCTTACATTTTTTGTGTATCATGCAATCTAATTTACTTAATGTGTTTTGTACTCTATTTATTAATTATTTTGTGAGAATGCTGGTCTTAATAACATGTAATTCACATATATTATTATAGGCTAGACATGGGTCAGTGAGCCACAGTTTTTTTTGCCTCCTTTTCTGTGGGTTTCACAAAATATTTTAATAAGTATGTGAAATATAGATAACTTTTGAACTACTTCTGCATTTCAAGGATATGTTATAACCTCTAACAATAAATGAAATTAACAATAGATGAAAATTTGAATTATATGCCTTAAGGATATTTTAAAATAAAAATATCTTTATATCTATATGACAACTTTATGTGATAAATTGTGGGAATAGATCAACAACACAGATCTATTATTATCTTCATAAATGTCTGCAACAATAAGTTTACAATGAAAGTAAATGGTTCTGACGAAAATACATCTATTTTAAATTTGTTTTGCCTATTTTTGCCATTATGAAATGTCATGATTGTGCAAGAAATCACTGATGTGTTTATCATATTTGAATGGTTAATTGCATCAAATACTTCAGTATGTAAAACATTTGCATTAAATTTTTAGGGTCATTATAGGAAACAAAAGACTACAGCTAAAAATAAATTTTCCATACTACCTTTTAATTTATTATGAAAATTACCTCAGTCATAGATGCATCGTCATTATGGTCATTACTAATAGATGGTAGCACACAGTTAAGGAATTGGTGTTCATTTTCTTTTACATCCACTTTTCTTGTGATGACATGTTCTCTTTCATCCTCTATATTAAATTCAGCTAAAAGCTCAACCCCTGAACTTTCTGATGGTTCAGGATCAAGGTCTGGCATGTTTAAAAACTGACCAGGGAAATTATCAACATTTTGTTGACATGAATCATCACTGAAGTTCATTAAACTATCTTGTGACTTTTCTCTGTAATGATACCTGAATTAATAAAGATACTAGAGCATTACCAAAAGAATAAAAAATTACTAATTATAAATAATTAATTTTGCTTTAACTTTTGACTTAGTTGCTATAAAAAGTTATAACAATTTCTTACCCATAACTCTGAAAGCCATCACTACTGATGACATAATTGTTTCCCGGGATTTTTTCTGCTATGGGACCAAAGGATTTTTAGAAATAGTTTTAGGATTATAACTAGGATTAGAATTAAAGGTGAAGGATAGGAATTTGGATTAAAACCTGTTTCGTTTTGTTCATTTTTAGTCTCCTTGCTATTATGGTTTGGTATTAGCCAGTCAACAGTAATGCTGTCATCTTCACAAAAATCATCTTGAACATCTAAAGAAAAAATAAAATTTGTACAAAATCTAATTACCTTCTTAATTGTAACAAAATAAAATTTTTGCTTCACATTATCTAGACACTGCTTTAATTTTTGTAGTAGTGAAAATGAATTACATCAACTATACAAAAACAATTATATCCAAAATTGATATCTATACTTAAATATGTTAATATCAAAACTCTAGGCACACTGAATTTTATTTAAACAAGATATTCTAAAAACTTTGAATGTTTCATTTTACCTTCAAATTCATTAGGAAAGTTGGGTATTTGTTTAGGTGAAGTTTGCATAAAGAATTCTTGGGCTCTTTTCTTTAAAGCAATTCGCAAAGCCCGCCGCGCCTTTTGAAGCGGCGTTATAAATGTGCTTTGGTCAGCACAGGTGAAAATATTCTAAGGAATTACAAATTTATTATATTTTTAGATATTGTACCCTAACATTTTTATAATTATCACTGTACAGTAATACCTTCGGTTTGGAGTTTCGTTTTAAAGTTAATGCTTTTCTTGTAATTTTGTTTAATAACTCAGGTCTACCAAATTGAAAAAAGTCGTGGATATATTCGTGCATGTAGGGATTACTTGAATTACAAAGCGGATCTTGTAGGTGCGATGTCACTTTTCGAAAACCATACAAATTAAGTTGTCTTACAAAACTTGAAATATTTGTAGTTTTAAAAATAGAGTTATCACATTGAAGATAATTGTGAAGTATCCTGTAGTTCAGTAATATAGTTCTTCCACTACTTCCCCACAATATTGCATCAGTACCCATATTAAGAAGATACCATAACTTTTGCGGAAAACGCATTTGAAAAATTGCGTTTTTATCTTCTTGCATACTGAAATAGTTAAATGCACTCTTAAAAATGGCGCTTTTATTTAGAGTAAAACGCAAATTTTTAAACAAGAAACGTCAAAGTCATCTTTTGTTAAGTTATATATACGAGTTTTTGCATTTGCACAACATATTTTCTAAACAAAAATTAAATGTAAATTGTTATTTAATCATGCGCATTGCCACAGCCCAGTAGATTAGCAAGTTAAAGAAGCAGTGGGCAAGCAATAGCATGCGAACCTCTTCTTGTCCAAAATGCCGCAATGTTTGAAGACTAATGGCTTTGACCAATGCGTGTTGTTGGTAATGACATACTGACCCGAGACGTGGTCAATTACGACGAGCCTCATAGATATGCTCGAAGTTTCACTGTGAGATCTAATTAGAAATGAGAATATCTCGTTTGAAGGGGCAGTAGGTGCGCACATCGCTCGTTCAACCGATGGCCGTTGGGGCCGAAAGGTTTTTCAGTAGCGACTACGAGCCGGTAGATGCGGCGTGGGAAGTCCTCTCATAATATTGACCGGCGACATAGTTAAGATTACTGGAAGTCGCTGGACGTGAGCAGCGTAGGATCAGTCATCGCTGCGATCTTTGGGGGAGGCCTTGCAGTGGGCGGACATCGGCTTAAAAGAAAAATCTTCATCGATTTGATTTAATATTTTATTATGCTATTAATGGTCTACTTAATTAGACTTATGTTTAATGCTTGGTGTTACTATTATGGGAAAAGTAAAGGAAAGCACGTTATCGTATTTCTGCATATCATTGCATGCGACTAAAGGAGAGATCTTAAACCACTTTTATGTTTCGAGTTAACTATTAGAAGATCCCTTCTTTAACGAAAATTTATCAGTATTCGGCTAAAGAGCTATTATAGAGAATAGCCAAGTGAGGGATAAAGATATTAGGTTAAACTATACAAAAATCGGAATTTAAAATGATTACTTAAAACAAAGTTAAATAAAGTTGGATTTTGTTGTGTTTAGCGAACACTGCCAATTAATTTTCTTTTGGCTAAAAGCGTTGTTGTTAAAATCATAATGACTATTAAAAAAGAAGGAAACCCGCAGTGACAGTTGACGTTTTATTATTTTTTTGTGTTTTGGTTGATTTGTCTCGTTCTTTTCAACTTGTATTGTTTCTTATGTTAGATGCAGATTGTTTTGTAAGAAATTTAGACAAAGTAATGAATAAGAACAGAAAAACACTGTCCATGTACTTCGATAGTAATGCATTAAATGGAATGGTTGTATTAAACATTACTTACAGTAAATACCCGGATTTATCTGTGAATTCCTAACACTGGCTATACAATATATAAAATGAACAAGTCAAGGTAATGTTCGTAATCATTTAATTTACTAAACTCATCGTTCCGTTACCTAAAATTTAATAAAAAAGCCTATTGATTTTCATTTTGATTTTATTTGATCTTTTTTAAATCAGTCTGATGTAATTATAGCTAATAAAAAAAAGTTATTTGAAACATGTGATTGTTACAGATTTTCTATGTTGGTTCTTGAACCCGGTGAAATTTATTTCGAGGATTATTCATGCATTATGAATACACAAGAGGCTAAAACGTCAGGCTTATGTAGAATAGGACATTTAAAACTATGTTCTAAGTCACTTGTGTTTGAGCCAAGAGAATGGATTTATCCTCTTACCAAACTACATTTTAAGGATTGTTCAGAAATCAGTATTGTTAAAGCATTAGTAGAAAATGATACTCAGAACATCATCAAGGTTAAGATGAAGCAGTATTCAGAAATGTTGGAGGAGAACATTATTGCACCATATAGGTTTAAATATGAAAATCAGAATTTTTATTTCTACTTTGATTTTGCATCAGCTGAGGAATGTTTGTGTCAAATGCAGCAACTGCAAAGAGCATCAACATTGCATGCTCCTGAACACAACAGCATGGTGGCTACTATTTTACATTCACGTTACATGAGGATGGTATTTGATCCCGTTATGATGGAAGATTTTACTGAGAAAATTGTGTGTGAATTGCAAGCGGAAAAAATTTCACCACTTGTTAGGCATCAAGGAAAGCTTGCTTTGACTCCTACAATTTTATATTTCCAGCCCTTCAGTAACATTGAAAATGTAAGCACATCTTTTATTAAAGATATTGAATCACTGTCTAACTGGACATTGTTCAAAAGTAAATAATATATAGCCTATTAATCAATTAATCTCTTGTTGGTTCAAAATTAATGTTTATTATTATAAGCTTTTAAGTATTATATGTTAGTAAATTTAGTTTACCCAAATATTAACCCAAGAGAAACGGTGTGATCTGTTAAGACCACTCATTTTGGTAATCTTTGGGGATGCCTATAACTTAGAGTGGGGATTTATTGGTTGACATGATACTGTTGAAAATTAACTTTTGGTGGGTGCTTATGACATAATATTTATGTAGTTTTTTTTAGAAAAATCTGCAGACATCTTATTATTTCATTTTAAATTATTTATTTCTTATGAGAACTAATTTCATTCACAGAGTCCTATATTTAAGTTGAGATTGGAGGATATGAGAAAGATGTACAAAAGAAGATTTTTACTAAGGCAAGTTGTATGTATCACATTGTTAATTTTTGTAATTATTATGATCTTTTTTTGGGGCCATTCATAAAACATTTTATCTGAAATTCCATCTTTTTTTAACCACATTATAAATAAATTTCCCTGGCTTATAACACCACATTACACAGTGGGGGTCCAATGAGATTGAAATACATAAATATTATTTGACCAAAGGGTCTCTTAACTATATTATTTCTAACTGGCATTGAAGTCTACTAATGATGATTGACATGTCTTTAGACCCCTTGTCTACCTCGGGCCACAAAAAAAATCCAATCCTCAATAGAGTGAACATATATTATGAACAACCCCTTTTTATATTTGAGTCTTAATATATAGTTAATTATATTTAAGTTTGCTGTTTAAATGTATAATGCTTCTCTTTATGGCTTCATTCTATATGACTGTAACTAAAATTTGGTATTATGGATACCTTATTAGTGCAATGGTTAGTCATTTACCTATAATGATGTAAATATTATATCTTAGTTCTGGATTAGATGTTTCATAAAGCAAAAACAAATATTCTGACTCTGAATGTTTTTGTATGCATGTAAACATTCAAAATAATTGTTATTTTTTATTTGATGAAATGTTGGACTTAAAGATTTAAAACCATTGTTTAAATTTTAAAACTGATGAATATTTTTAATTTATCATAGATCACAATTTATCAATGCTGTTTATTATGTTATAATCGGAGATAAAACCATCTTCTTTTGTGAAATACAAACTATAATTTTTTTTATCAAGAATTGATGTAAACAGGAACAAATGATTCTAGATTATAGCACAATCATTTTCTCCTTTAAATAATTTTTAATGTAATGCCATTACTATATCGTAATTTTCTATGTGACTTGATATTTATAATGCTGGTTTTTTTTTCAGGGTCTTGAAATTTATGGTGAGAAGGAAAGCTTAATGTCTCATATATATCTCACATTTCCAAGTGAAGACCAAAGAGACAAAATATATGAAATACTAGAACAATCTCCCAATGTGAAACTAGAAAGAGGACATATTGAAGAAATGACATTGCAGTGGCAGAATGGTGTTGTCTCAAATTATGATTATTTATTGTACCTTAATTGGTGAGTATTTAATAATGTGCAATTAAAAAAATAATATGTAATTGTAAATAATAATAATAATAAACTCAAAATTAAATCACTTTTTTCTCTTCATTATTGTGGGAAATCAATCAAATCACCTCCTGAGGAATATGGATGCCAGGATCTAAGCTCACAGTCACTCAATGCGCCATAGAAAACCATGGCAACTTGACGAATTTCTGGCTGCGCTTGGGATTTTCCTATGAGATTAAATCAGGAATGATGCTATTAGGCGGCAGAGGTTTCAGATGGCGAATTAGGAATGAGGAAATCTGAAGCCCAGTCGAGCAGCAGTGACAGAGCACTAAATAGTGCACATAACAGATGGCCGTTGGTGTCTTAAGGTTCTAGACTCTAGAACCTGGAGTATAGACTATGAAGAAATGTGCCCAAAGTTGATAATTTAATTTGCACATTATTGTTTTAGCCTTGCTGATAGAAGCAAAAATGATCTTACACAGTATCCGGTATTTCCTTGGGTGATAGCGGATTACACTTCAGATGTATTAGATTTGTCTAATGTTGACACCTTCCGCGATCTATCCAAACCAATGGGTGCATTAAATCCTGAACGTTTAGAGAAGTTAAAGGAGAGATATAATGAAATGAATGAACCAAAATTTTTATATGGGTCACATTATTCTGCACCTGGACTTGTTTTATTTTACCTTGTAAGTAAAAGTTTTGATATCTGATTACAATTAATAACTAATCATATCTGTTGTTTACTCTTAGAGCTTGTAATTTACATCCATAATATTAAATTTAGAAGGACATATTGCACCCACCACTCGGTTCTTTAGGTGTACTGGTTTGCCCTGTTTAAGCGTTGGCGCCAGTGTACCTGATTCGTCCATGGTGTGGAAAGGTAAAAAATACAGCAAACTCAGCAACAAACAATTTTTTTTTTTAAATTAAAGTGTAGACGGCCTGGCTCCCTTGAAGGGCGTGGTAGGCAGCCGCATGGTTTCTTGCGAGTAATCTGTCGGCAGCAGGTCGGAACCGGGGGCGCCGGCAGTAAACAGGTTGCTGGTGCTAGGAACGAGCAGATTTGATCTAAATGACAGATGTTTTTTTAATAATAAAAAAGCGCACCTGTGGATAGATGTCACAGTAACAATATATTATATATTTGATCTGCTCCGGTGACAGTAAACACCAAGATGGCTTGCGACGTAAGAAGCCGAAAGCAGTTGATATGATTGTTTACTGTCGGAACAGAGTTACAAAATTTAAAGCCTTGTATAGAGAAGATAAAAAAAAATTGAAAAATTATAAAAAAAATATAAAATAATGGAATTTTCAATATGTCGAATACCAAGTTATCGTTAAGCACTACTTAATATTATTGCTTTTTATAATATTTGTTCAACACATATTCCATTGGAGTGCAAGACGATACAAACATTGTAGCCTGAATTTAATTAAGTTGGAGGACCTAAACGAGAATTAATAATGTAAATTCGAATTAGCGCCGGCGCGTAAGGCGTCACTTAGGTCTTGTGAACGCGCCGACGTCAGGAATTAACGTCGGTGCGTAAGACGTCACATAGCTTGTGAAAGGACCGAGGCCAAGGTCCTCCTGGGCAATGGATCTACACTTCTGCGGCTAGCGCACGGGCGCATCAATCCACTTAAGAAGCCCCGTCAAGTGTTAAAATATTTTTACTGTATTAAAAATTATATAACGATTCTTACATTTATATTTTTTTGAATATTAATTTATACATATGGAACATTAACATGCAACGTTACAAAGGCTTCGGAGTAGAGTCCTAGGACTAGCAAGAATAACAGAGGATATCCAACCAGTTGGACAGTCAACCTTGTTAAGAAGATGCTGAAAGCTTGTTGAAAATCTATTGCAGTGGCCTATGGCCAAAATAATCATGTTCATATATTTAATATTTAAATCAATGCAAACCATGGTTCAACCTAATTAGATCAGACACTATAAATTATTATTCACATTGGTCATATGTATAATGTTACAGGTACGAAAATATCCAAGATACATGCTGTGTTTACAAAATGGAAAATTCGATCACCCGGATAGAATGTTTAATTCAGTGAGAGATGTATATAATAACTGCTTAAGAAATATGTCCGATTTTAAGGTAAAAATTATGAGTTTACAGAATTGTAATTCTTGATTATGTAGGTGACCAGTTACTATCAGATATCAAAGATTAGATACTAAAAAAAAAAACAATCTTTACAACAAATTATTTGTGCAGAAAATCTGTTAAAAACTATCGATCGTTTTTAAATCATGCATTCAATTATAATATTTCCAGGAACTAGTTCCCGAATTCTATGATACAAGTGCTAAAGGCGATTTCTTAGTTAATAAATATGAAATAGACTTCGGTGAGAGATATGATGGATCAAAGGTGCATGACGTTGCGCTGCCGCCATGGGCGCGTACACCAGAGGAGTTTGTGTCCATTCTACGTGAAGCTTTAGAGTCTGAATATGTCTCTAGGCATCTGCATTTGTGGATTGATCTCATATTTGGATATAAGCAGAGAGGCAAAGAGGCTGAACTAGCTAATAATGGTAAGTTGAGCCTTTTAATGAAACACTCCTGTAATTTATGTCACACACAAGTAAAGTGAACAAGTACTACAATCCAGTAAATGAAATAACTTGGAAAAAATTCAAAGTGCAATTGTACGCCCTGGCAGGTGTGAGAGGTTTAACGGGGAAATTTTCCGATAACTCACTGAAGGGTTTAGGAGCTCTTGTCTGCTGCTGACATCTGGTCATTTCAAGAACAGGCTTTTTAACCAACATTTGTGGGATTGTTTAAACTTTGAAAGAAAGGGACCGCCAATGCATTGCGAGAAGGCCTTCATAATCATAATCAGATCAGGGGCGGCCAAACTGCGGCTCGCGAGCCATATGCGTCTCTTTGAACGATTATTTTTGCCTCTGATTGATTTTCGAATTATTTTAATATTTAAATTTATATTACCTACGTCAGCTCCAGGGAAATCGAACCAAATTACCGATGTTAATAATAATATTTATTATTCTACCATAAAATTATTGAAATCCAAATACTGGTTATAATTAATTAACTGGCATCTGAAGTATTATTAGGAGTGCTGTCATATACATGTCATATATTATAACTGACTTCACTACACATATCTTGTACTTTTATTTAAATAATTGTAATAAATTAGATTTTTATAAAAAAAACATTCATTTTCGTGTTTTAAAGTCGTATTCAATTACAACTCAAAACTCAAAAAATTTCAAATTTAGAAAAATACCTTGCATTATTTAAACGATTGACCACCTCTGTATTAGAGCATCCTCTTGTCAATAGACCATTGTTTTGTCGATAGACCATAGATTACATTTAGTGACAGCCCTGTCTTATTATATTAATTACTGATATAAAAATACTGTGTGTTTTAATTAAGTACCTATTTATATTTCTAGTATTCCATCATGTGTGCTACGAAGGATCGGTCGATCTTGAGTGCGTATATGATATGAACGACCGACATGCTCTAGAGGTGCAAATAATGGAATTCGGACAAGTGCCTAAGCAACTTTTCACAAAACCCCATGTCAGAAGAGGTGCGCAAACTGTTAACAAACCACTAAGTCAAAGCGACAGTGAATTTAGAGCAGTTAAATTAGAGTGTATAGATACTATTGGATTACATAAGGAAGATGTGAATTGTGTGCTTCGAGAAGGGTCTAGAATCATCTCTGTGGGAAAAGATGGTACGCTGAAAGTGTATGATATGGTTCAAGGGAAACAAATGAGAAGTATTGTGTTGAGTTCTACTCCGCTTAGTTCGTGCGTGATGGTCGACGAGAACACGGTCGCGGCTGGTTCGTGGGACAACGAAATGTAAGATACTTTTATGTTTAAGTTAGTCAATAGTACAATCATTTTTGGACATAGATTCAAATTCATCTATATTCCTATACGACCGGTTGGAAGTGGTCTGTATCCATCTTCCGACGACCATAAAAATATAGTCTGTCTACCTTGTGAAGGTTGTTGCTTTGCGCTTCTCAGTCCATAGACCCCACACCGCAACCTTAAGCTCTAGCGGCCATCCGTTTTGCACTTTGTGTCCTGCCTCTACCACTTCAATTTCCTTATGGCATATGCTATGTTTCTTTATCGTTCGAATCCTTTTTTTGATCTCCTAATTCCTGACTAAACAATTAACGAAGAAGGAGTATCTATCATAACTGTGTTTTGTCTGTTTGATTTTAAAATATAAAAAGACTTATAGATATTTTGTAATTGTATAGAATAACAAAAAGGGACATTTTTGTTCTGTGCAAGTGTTACAGATTAAAAAATATTCACGTATATTTTTTTATTTATGAAACTAGTTCACTTATTGTATTTTTATTTTAAGATTAAACTTTTTCTCTTATTTTTGTCATCACTACATCAATATCTCGCTTTGCGTCTTTTCGAAGTTGCTTTGCTGATGCGTTTTTTTCAGGTTCCAGTCTTTAATTTTTTTGGACATTATTATGTTCTATTATTATGTTCTAAAAGATGGCAACACTCTTGTTTTTAATTGCGCCATGCCATCAAAATTCGGGAATCCGTTTTAAAAAATAAACTGTTAGCAAACATTGGACCATTTTTTGTGTAAGAAAACCGACATACGACAACAGCCACTCATCAGACAGTGATTAATTTAAATTTTGTTTTTAATAAATTAATTGAACACTTTGTATTGTTTTAATTGAATATGTATTTTTGTTTTTTGTATATTCGTAATCAAATTATAAATATATTTTTAATGTTTACTTTGTTCAATTTTCTTTTAAAAAATTAGTATCTTCGTAACCCTGGAACCTATCTTCGATCTTTACATGGTTAGCTATAGAAAATGTTAATTCACATTGGGTCGGGTTTTTTTTTTGAACGTAACCAAGATGCAAAGTGAGGTATTGGTGTATTTGTTTACAACTTGGTAACATGGTTAGAAGATTAATTGGATAATCTTCTGTTTTTTCAGATATCTATACAATGTTGAATATGGAAGAGTGGTGGAAAGTTTCCGAGCGCACGACGATTCTGTGAGCTGCTTACTTTGGATAGATAAGGGTAAGACTTATTATTAAATAACCTAATTTTGTGAAATTAAAATTGGTGTTATATAAAATAAATACGTAACAGTTATTTTAGAAAATCGAATAACTGTGGTATTTGATTTTGTAAATGCACTTTTAAAAAACGATATAATCAATAGATTTAATATCTCTCTCCTATCATTGGGAGTAGAAGAATGTTCGGAATACCTATTTTTAGTACTTGCAATAAGTAATCATAACACGAATATGCCTTGTAATTACAAATGGCGGCCCTTTTAAGGACCCTCTCAAAACAAAATGAAACCGAATTTAAACAGTTCGATTTATAAATAAGCACAAGATACGCGGTCACACGTATTAACATGATAAACTGAAATTTCTTTTTCAAATTCCAAGTATTTTTTAAAAATGTTAATTCGAAATGTAAAGAAAAAATTTCAAATGGATTCAGACGTTATTATGCGGAAGTCCATCCTAAGTAAGAAAAGGACCAATGTATAGCTACTTCTGCCAATGCAGTAGTAGTCGTGCAATAAAGTGCACCGCCCGCCAGCCTGCTGATAATGCATTGGCATTGGCGGAAGTAGCTATATATTGGACCTTTTTTTACGTAAAGAAAAAATATTTCATTTGTAATTTAGTTCTAATTTTGAACTTCAGAGCACTTTTTGATATCGGGAGGATGGGACGGCGTAGTACGAGTCTGGGGCAACGTGGGTAAAATCGGGCAGGCGCTGCGCGGTCTGAAAGCGGAATTCGACCACGATGGGAAGATAACCACAGTCACTTACAGGTTCGTAACTTCTGTATAAATCCGATATTT
This sequence comes from Battus philenor, assembly GCF_028537555.1. Classification (NCBI taxonomy): domain Eukaryota; kingdom Metazoa; phylum Arthropoda; class Insecta; order Lepidoptera; family Papilionidae; genus Battus; species Battus philenor. The sequence continues at coordinate 12,496,641 of NW_027181682.1, forward strand.
AAACGAAACCACATGTACACTATTTTTGACATAAGTAAACAATGCAACTGATGTAATTGTTATGTAGATTTTATAAATTTAACATATGTTCATATCTTTATAGATTCTTAAGGGATGTTAAAAAAAAATATTTGTTATTTCATATTCCGTAAGGTAATTTTCTTATGAAAATTTTTATCATTATTAATATTATTATTATATATAAATATATTTGTGGTAGAACTACTAATTTAAAGGAAGTCGTGTTCACATCAGGCTTACTTTGAACAAACTTGGGTATTACCCCAATACTATAGTATGTGAACATGAAATAGTATAAAAATAGAAACATCTAGTACTTTGGAACTGTGACATCGCAGGGGCGGACGACTGAGACTTGCGATCGTAAGTCGCGGGTTAGATATCCAGGATACAATCTTATGTAATTCACATTTTGTGCATTAATTATAAGGAACTATCACTGCTCACAAATAACTTTTCACCTTGCGATCGTCAAGCCGCCTACCTAGTATATATATGGTATAAATATCTCCTCCTATATATGTCTTTGGGGACGGCCTATGCCTTGCAGGGGGCGTCTATAGGGTGAAACGATGACGAAAATTTTAACATCGATGAAACCGTAAAGGCTTTAAAGAATAAGAAACAGCAATTAATATAATTTATTCTCTATTTGAAAACAACATTTGCGGTGCAATATCACAACTAAAGTTGCACAAGTATAAAAAAATATGTAATATTCAACCAAATATGAATGTCATATTATTTATGTATATTTTCGTCTATTCGTTCGTTTGTAATTAAAACACGTATGCAATCTACGGGTTGTAGTAATTTTAACAAAAATCCTGGGGGGGTATCTGTCTGTTTGTTATAAATACAGCTATGCAATTTGGCAAATGTCCATTAATTCAATAAGCCCATGTTACAGAATGTCAGATGGCAGATTTATGTTTTGAAATTTAAATAAAAAATGTAATAATTGACTCATAGATAATGACAGCATTGAACTATAGAACAAAAATGAGAATTATGAAATTTTAAAAAGTATGTCATTCAAATGTCTTTGGTCGAGTTTCACATACAAAATGGAGCTTTATGTTCTGCGCCACACGCTGCAGTAAATTTTGTTCAATTTAGCTGATTTCTCGTGGAATAATTTCTTTTAAATTCACTAGAGTTCGGGGATTGTTATTGTAAACTCTCTCTTAGATGTAGCCCCATAAAAAATCCATTGGATTTAAGTCGGGTGACCTCCGTGGCCACCTGATATCGCCAACGCGATTGATCAGTTTTGGAAGAAAGTTTCCTGAAGCTGTGGTCGTGTGTGCGCTAACCTGTTGGAGTCCCATATGTGATGAGTAAGAAAATCCTATTTAAAAACATAAATCTGCCACCAGACACTGTATATGTAAATTAAGTAAGCCTTTTAATAGCAAATTAAAAATGTTTGTAAATCAGTCAATTTTTGAGAGTACGCAATTGGTAGCTTAATTGGGATTGTTAAATATATTTTCTTATAATTGTTGAGAGAATCAAGAAAAATGTTAATTTTCGCATTATTTTTGTTATATGTAATACACATTCTGTTTATGGGCATACATATGTTTTATACTATTTATCCACATTGTCCAAACAGAGTATGTATGTCCATATCTATGTATATGTATTTCTAACTAGCATTGCACTAAGGATTTTTAATGCTTTACTAGATACCAACGTTTCGAGTTGCATGTAATAGCGGGTACTAGCGACGGCGAAGTGTTTATATGGGACTTGGCATCAAGAGAGCTGATGAATAAAGTTCGGATTCATTCATCGCCGGTGTGCGGAGCGTCTTACGCTCTGTCAGACAGCATCATCACAGTCAGCGAGGATGGGGATATGTATGTAACGGATCTCAGTGTTTTGGACTCGGTAAGAAATAGTTCAGTGTATGTGAACAGGTCCTTAAAATACTGATAAAGCACTGCCACACAAATGTCCAATAGCATTAGTGCTATTTCACAATTTTCATAAAGACCATAAACACGTATCGGTCACACTATTACAGACTACAAAAAGGAATAAATAAAAAATTTGGCGTTGAATTTAAAGGTTTCGCAATTGTTACAATTTGAATTAATCAGAAGTGAACATGACATTTTGCACACAAGGACGTTTCAATGCTCTTGATCATAAGCTGTCATTTATTTGCAAATTATTTGGGTGTTAATTAAAAATTGAAATTAAATACTATTAGGGTTATGAAAATTTTTTATTAATTAAATTTATTGATGCAATAAAATAATGTAATAGGTGCAAATTTAAAAATAGTTTTATGTTAAGTTAAAACGCCAAATGGTCCAACCATAAAAGCGCACAGGCTGCATGCTGTGCATAGCTGAATTGCACTGTTATTCAATTATTATTTAGAGATTTTATATATTGAATCAAGCTGAATCAGGCTGTGGGGCATTTACGGTCCATAGAGTTGCATAAAAAAATCTCATATGAATAGATCTTGCATTTCCCATTTTTATTTTTTTATAAAAATTTTTGAAATTAACTTTTATTGCTAATTTTGTATGTTTGTGAAAAGTGGCACAACTTTTAGAAAAGTACCTAGTCTTGCCATAAATTCTGTTACTGACGGTTTACATACATTTAAAAAAAACCTTAAATTGAATTTCGAACATTAGCTTCTACGATAAAAAATAGACTTTTTCCCGCCATTATTGTATGTTTTTTGTTTAGAAATTGTTTGTTTTGAAAATGGAGTGGGGCACTTAAGAGAATGGGATTGCAGTAATTGCACTGAACAAAGTAGGTAAGGAGCCAGCCGATATTTTCGATTTATTGAAAAAGTTAGATATTAGCCAAATGCTTGTGTATCGTGCCATGCCTATTGATGACCGTGAGAGATCCGGCCGACCGCGGTCTATTTGAAAAAACCAGACCGTTAATGCAGTCAAGACCAGAATTCGTCGAAATCCCATAAGGAAGCAGAAAATCTCTTCCAAAGAAACGAGAATTCCACCGAGAGCACTTTCTCCGATTAGCAAAGAAGACTTAGGTCTAGGGGCTTACTGAAGATACAAGGACATACCTTAAATCAGGCACTAAAACAAAAGAGAGTTGAAGGATAAAAACAGCTGTTATTTCGATACGCGGACGAAAAACACAGAAAAATTCTTTTTACCGATGAAAAAAAAATTAAAATTGAAGAGCACTGCAACAAACAAAATGATCTAGTGTATGCACACAGCTCTAACCCTCCGAGGTCGTGGCCAAATTTGGCTCGGGCAAAATATTTTAGACTTCATAAAGGTCGATGATTGGTCTTCGCCTAGTCCGGACTTTAACCTTTTAGACTATAAATTGTGGTCTGTGCTAGAGAACATGGCCTGCTCTAAGCGTCACTCAAATTTCGAGACGCTCAAGAAATCTTTGGAGGCAGCGGTGACCAAATTTTCAATAGAAACCTCTCGTAAATCCATCGAATGGCCCGACCGTTTAAAAGCTTGCGTTAAAGCTAACGGTTGACATTTTGGATAACTAGTTATCGTTAACATATCTTATTCACTCTACATAATCAAATATAAAACTAAAATAAAATTATCTGTTTAGAAAATATCGGATATTTTTTTTGTAACAGAACTTATGGCTAGATTAGGTAACATACTTAATCTTGTTTTCGATAACAAAATATCCAATATACATCCTGTGTTAATAGCTTGGATAATTATACATTATGTTATTATTAATATATTTATATATACATACATATATATATATGTATGTATATATATGTATATATGCATATACTATATTAAATCATTATATTTCGTATTTGAAATTAAAAATATATTGTATACATTTATTAATGATAATTTCAAAATACATACATAAATATTAACTAGCATTTATGGATTTGAACCTTCTAAATGATACTATTTAATATCTGATCCAAGTTGTTATTATTCATTTATCATTGTTATTATATATTTATTTATATAATAACAACTTGGATCGAATTCGTAACTGCTGTTTCTAGTTCTACAATTTTGTTTGTAATAAAATAATTAATAATTTTAATCCACTCATACATTTATGTATGTTATATACTATTTGTCTCTATGTGTATTTATTTATTTGTATTTTTGGTTGTAATTATTAAAATATATTTTTTTTTCAATAATCTGTCTTGTAGATTACACATCAACTGCGTGTTACTTTTCCGCCTTTCTGCTGTACTTGTATAATAAAGTGTATTAAATGAATTATTTTATTAATGATGACTGTCAACACATTTCGCCTGTAGGTGTACCATAAACGCATGACAGAAGCCACCTCCTCACTGTGCTGGGACGGAGTCAGTACTCTGTGGCTCGGGGACAGCGCTGGTACGCTGTTGCAATGGAATATGATCACGGTCACACAACTAGCTGAACATAAAGCTCATAGTGGTATGTTAAAGTACAAATATTTTGTTTGCTCATTTAAAAGCTCCTGATGTTAAAATACTGAGACGATTGCTAATTACACCAGCTCATATAGGCTGTATGTATATATATATATATATATATATATATATATATATATATATATATATATATAAACAAAAAAAATTGCCAATTTTATATAATTCAACCGCAAATTTTGTAGCTCACCTTAGGAAAGCGAAGCAAGGTTAGGCTGAGGAAAAAAGAGAATGAGCGCAGGTGTGTCGGTATCATTATAGCAATCTTCCAATTAACCGTATTAAAAAACTGCTTAGCTCTTAAGTAATTTAAACGGAAACTCCAAGGAGTGAATGGGTTCATGATCCACTGTGAGGAGACTTCGAATTAAGCTATCACACGAAATCCATTTAATACTACATTCAAAATATATGTGACGTAATAAAAAAATCTTACTATAGTGCTACCGCAACTGCTGTACCGCGCCTATTTGGTCTGCGTGCGTGAAAACGGAGAAGGTAGGCTTGGTACAACAGTGTCGGTAGCACTATAACTAATCACAAACGAAGGTATACACATTCCATTCTGAACATAAAAGAAATGTTTTCGTGTGCGTTTATTTATGATTAGTATAATTTTTGTTTGTTGTAGTGTGTTTTATATGTATATCATTGTAATTATTGTGAACTATATATTTATATATATATAATATTAAACCAGCAACCTTTTTTGTCTGAACACCGCTATGATCAACATTTAATTTAATGTTATTGTAACATAATCCTTAGACATTTAAAAAAATGTAGTTTAAGGTATAAAATTGGATTATTTAAATAAAAAATATACTTATTATGTCGTGTGAATGTATATAAATGTGTTTTGTTTCAGATTTAATCACATGTATTTATCTAGACGTAATCTCGAACACTCTTGTAACGGCAAGCAAGGACAGAACGGTCAAGGTTTGGCGCTTGGTTAAAAGTTCTTGACGAAATTAACTGCTTCCATTAGTAATGTATTATTAAATTAATTTTTTTATAGCATTGAATAATATGTACGATTATAGGAATATGTGTAATAAAAAAATGTTGCTCGAAATGACAATAAAGTATTTTTTTTAAATGAATGTTTTTTTTTTATATATTTCGTTGTGGTATGTGGACATACTATGCCGTTCTTGCTGGTCCTGATCTCAGCTCCAGAAACTTAAGCCCCAACTGCCATTTGTTCTATGCGGCCTGCCCAATACCACTTAAACTTTCCAATCCTAGGCTATATCGGTTAGTTTTATTAATCTATCAATCTTATTTCTGATTGTTTCTCGTGAAGAAACCCTGAGCTTAGCCATCTCCATTGCTCGTTGAGCGACTGTGAGCTTGCCAATGAAACTCTAGAGTAGCCACTGGATCTACAAGGATAAATGATAGGAATGGAATGTTTTTTGTAAAGGAAGGTGATGATCTCATAACGCGACGTTGTCCAGGCTATTTGAATTACATAATCGTGTTGTACTTATCAATTTAAGACAAGATACTTTTCTATTAACCCTAATTAGTTTTTCTCTAATTAGGTTCTTTATTAAACCTAATTAGTGCCATACAATATTATTATTTTATCAATATATACTAAAAATGCCAGTAAAAATGTGCATTTCTATAGAAAATTTATATGATCGAGAAATATTTACTATTTACCGTTACAATACAACAAAATTGAAAAAATTTTAACATTCTCTTCAGAAGATTTTATACAATGATAATAGAAACACAAAAATTGAACACTAGGTAATTAATTATTGACAAGAAAATTAAAGAAAGTATATGGGAAATGAACAAGATTTATTAACAAACGTGTTTTTATCGCAAACAACGTGCAGTCCTCTTTTAAATGTGGAACAAATCACGTTGGATCTTTTCATTGCACTTCTGTTCTTACTGCTGCATACCACACGTCGTCTTAAATTTCGTCCTGGCCATTTATCAAAACCAACACGAATTATGTGATTCAGTTTATTTTTTTCCATCTAGTTCATTTTTCTCTAGTGCACTTATAACACTGGAAGTAAATTCCAATCTGGTAATTTTCTCTCATCTGGTAATTTCATCTCATTGGAATTATGCTGATAAAGTATATATGAGTTTAGTAGTAGCCAAAAGGAGCGCTGTAGTGACGCTGGTATTTTTTAAAACTAGCGAAACCTACCACACTTTACCTTACCTGGTTGCCGGTGTTGCCTGGGTCGACGTTGTAGCCTTATTGGCAGTTAAAGATTCCACGCGGGCTGACGAGAGCAGAGCACAGAAGAGGCCTAGCTTAAACCTCGTTCACGTGTCAGGCCGTTATACCACATAAAATATTACATTTAGATTCGCCGCGAAATGATTTATAAGTTGTATTATTGTCGATGCATCATATTTTAATAATATTTTGGTCATGTCTCAGAATCGCGAGATGTTAGCATTTACGTTTTACAAGTTTGGATTAATAACGGCAGAGTCAAAGCAATGATCAATACCCATTTATTTATTGTTATTGTTAAAAGTTTTTTTTAATGGCCCCCGCTATTGCGGACATTCGCTTTCCTTTATCATTTTTTTGGGACAGGGCATTACGATCCTATTATAATATATAATATCCATAATTAAAGTACTTATTTACTTTGAAAATTAAACAATTATTGCATATTTACATAGGTTTCTGTTTTGTTTCTTGTGATTTTTTTCTATTCCTTTAATTTATTACTCGACCTGTACTATTTTCACCTTTATTCCTATTAATTGCGTTCTCAATTGTCGCTCTGCAACATTTGAAGAAGGCAGACCTACGTAAGAAACCTCTACCTCTACGCAAGAAACGATTCTGGTCGGGCCCATAAATTATTAGAGGGTTAGCATTCGCACAGACCGGGTTTGCATGTGTGAGTATTGGTCTTATCACAGCTTTATAGTGTCACTTTTTTGACTGACATGTCTATAGCTTCGTCGTTGAGTGAAGGGTAAAGGCGGCCGAGTACGAAATCAGTTTTATTTCGGGCTATGGTGACAAGCGCATTGAAGTTTGTTATCCAGAACGACACTTAAATATCTGACTTGATTTGCCCATAGAACTGGACCGTGTTAACGCTATGGATCATCTTGCAGCGGTCCATGCCTTGGCTACAGTGGGAACCCTCACATTTAGTTAAGCTAAGTGCTTTAAGCTCGATTAAGCCGTAGGTATTTGTTATTTCCAAAAAAAATTCAATATAAGGTTTATATCATATTTTAATAACCACACTGTAGTCAATCTTTTGATGAGCTTGGTACTCTGCGTTGAATAAAATATTTAAATAATTCCATTTTTAATTTTGTGTTACCTCACTTTAACGTACTGTGTTCATGGAACGCTTTATTATGATAAAAAAATCTTATATTAGCATTATTATATTAGTCATGGTTCCTGCCCATGGGTCTTTCGCATCATCTACCTGGAAAAATAAATTGTCACTTTTAAGTTGATCCCCGTTTATAATGCACAATAGATGATGTAACTGTACTTGTGTTGTAAAACATTGTATTATGTTCTTTGAAAATTTTTTTCAACTTGTCGTAGGAACTCGGAATAAATTAAGTATATATATTTCTTTTAATGTTTGGTAACTATTAATAATACATCTAATTATTATACAGAAATCTAATTATTATATCCGGTGACGAACAAGAGTTAATTTAAGTTTATGATAACGGTCCAAAGGCGTTTTCAAACCTCTGTCAAACATTTTGAAGACTATATATTTCGCTTCCAGTATAGTATATAATTAAGTATAAAAAAGATAATTTGCATAATGCTTACGTATATTCAAACGAATTTGAAAGTTACGTAATGCTTTTTTGGCATAATGATGATTTTGCAAACGGCGTTATTGCTTAATTGAGGTTATAACATTTTACAAAATATATGAATTGAATTTGGGACTCGGTTAATTCTACAACGGAGAAAATAATCTCGGTATATAAAGGCAGTGAGTGACTTAAATGTGTGCTTCGAAAACCGCCATAAGTGTCTTTCTGGGTTCAGGGCCTTAGGCTAGATGAAGCTCTAATATCGAAAATTGTGATAGTGATCAACTTCATAAGAATACATTTCTATTATGCTTCCACGGTCAATATAACTTGTTACGTTTACTAGCCCAGAAAGAAATAAAAATGGCGACTCACAACTCTAACAACAGTAATCATGACTCTCTGTAGAGCTTCTGAAACCGCTGAAACGCGCAGTGAGGTGTGGGCTGAGAATGAAACAGCATAAGCGCCGCCATGGACGCGCCGGCAGAGCACTTCCCCGCTAATACATATTTTTTATTATGCTTCGAAATGCGGGAAGGACAGCCACTGCAGAAAAAAATGATAACAATTCTATGGAATATAAACATTAATTACAAATCTTCGTAGGAAAAAAGGTGTTACCAACATAAAAATCTAGATAAATTATGTTTATATTAGTAACACAAATACTTAAAACAAAATGTTATTCAAATTTTTTGGATCGGCCTCTCATTGCTTTGCAGATTCTGTGGGGTTGAAGTACCAGAGCGCCTAGTCTAAGATTTCTTTTAACGTAACGAAGCACGAGGGCCTCCGGAAGACATTCATACTTATTTTCCCAGATCGGCCGTTTTTCATGGATTGGAAAAAATTCAACGAGTTGCGTAAAAAACCCCAAATATAATTTCAAACGTTATTTATCCCACACATCGATCGTTTTCATTGTTACATAGTAACATAGTCTTTGATTTATTAGTTATGTTTATTTTAATGTTGAAAATAACATTTTTGTTATATTCTGATTGAGGCTTAAAAACAGTAAAAACTGTAAGCTAAGTTGCTGTAAAAAATGGAGTGTTCTCTGAACAAATTATTTTACCGATTTAGCCAATTTTAAGCTCTTCAGCTCTAGTTCGAATTGGACATTATAATATTCACTTCAAGTGTATTCAAAGTTATAACTTGTTTGAAGTAAATTGTCAAGACAAACTTTCTGATGCTACGGCTTTGCACTTTTGATATAAAAAACCATTTAACTGTGGTGACAATGTCATTGAACTTAAATTAGTTATTTACTTGGGATATTTTTCTTCTTTTTAATAAGAAGTATTTGACGTTCATTGTAAAATATAAATTTTTGTGAAAATGTTTTAAAGCCGAAAATGACGGGGCGTTCGGTACGGAGAAGGTTCATCAACCCTTTGTAATCAAATACAACATATATTTGCTTTATATAGCACGAGACGTTACAATGCTTTTTGTTCTGTAAAAAGCGTTTTGAAAGATTTTTAAATCTTGGTACGGGTGTAATACACCGCTTTTACATAAAATACAAGAAAAGTTGACTCTTACTATTGATTTTGTGGTATAAGTCGTTCTTTAAAATAAAAATTGCGTTAAAGTATTTAAGAAAACATTAAAATTAGCTCTGATGTAACAAGCAGTCATGCCTATGGTAGTCGGCAGATTCCATAACGATTATAATCTTTGTTTACTTTATAATAGCTACATATATCTTTGTAATAGCTATAATTATAAACAGAATGTTACTTTTTTATGCAGGACATATAGCATCTATAAATAAAATTGGACTTTTCTACCAAAATTGTGTTTTGCTTCTATGCTTGTATTTGATAAAATAAACAACATAAGTTTTTTGTTGCTTTTTTCTAATAAAAAATCGGCAGTCCACAAGTTAAAAACCTCATTCTTATTATAAAAAAAATATCTTAATTATTTAGGTCCTTAACAAAATAAAGCATTAAGTTATGTTGTAACCCAGAACCGTGAAGTGAAATCAATTTCATAGAAAATCCAGTTATCACATGGGCCAATATTTCTCCCCGAATCAATTCCCATTTTTTCGTAACAGGGAGCTCAACAGACGTGGCGTGGTCTCCTACTATGAAGTTAAGAAGAAATATCAAATACACCGATTTTTTCGATCATAGGGTTAGTCCGCTCTGGTTGGGCCCGCTTGAGTGGCCTGCAAGAGAACTGCGGAGCATAGGAAGAAGTGTTTGCGTCGCGCTTCCAAAATGGAGGTTAAGTTATGGAGAAAAGAGGTTGGTATTAAGAGGTGGGTTTCTACCTGACCTCTGACTACGCGGGGTCAGACTGAGCGGCGGTAGACGGAAAGGGATAAACTTTTTCCACGGTTGGGTTATAATTGGCGGCGGAGTCAAAGACTACATTCACCTTTGGGTCACGGACCCGTGCAATCCGTAGCCTATGTTAGGTGAAGAGGCCGAGAAATAAGTTGCGCTAGGTTCCGGCACGTTTATTTTGAAGAAACAACTGCTCGACTCGACTATTGAGGGATCTATAAGATGTTATTTGCTGAGTATGATGAAGAATCTGGCTTAAGTCTAGCCTCAGGTTATTGCTATCTGAAGTTGCTAAATTTAAGAAGTCTTATGTAACCAAATCACGCTAAGCAAGATTTTATATAATAAATTGATAAATTAACCGCCTTATAAACTTACATAACGTCTTACCTATAATGATGCGTTTTATCCCAGAATTTTGAAAAGTAAATTTGTACACAGATGGTTTTGCTTATCACATCGAAAAAGATGCTGCGGCTAACGAGTACGTAATGTTTGTGCATAACTGCTTGGCAGCCAAAATAGGAGCGTCCCTCCCAGATGACTTTCTGCAAAAGAAACTTACCACCAAATCTTCTATTGCCCTGTTTAATCTGCTGTGAGCTAATATCCATAAATTTACATGAAGATCTTAATGTCTTGCGATAAGTATTATCACAGAAGACACGCTGATTACATTTTAATAAAAATTAGCTTGTAAGAAGCAATGCTACGGAGAAATACATATTATTACGACATAATTATATATAGTATTGGTATTTCCTATTGGGACTCCATGTGTTAGGTAACTCCGAGGAACGATAGCTCAAATAAAATGTTTAGGTTCCTGAAGGAGCCCTGGAGTTTGGACACTAGACAGTTTTTATTTAAGCAATACGTGGTATCTGTAAAATCCAATAATTCACACCGACCTTCAGAACAGAGTTAAAAATAAATTACCATAATTTAAATAAGTTCTATATCTAGTTCATACCTCATCGATGACTCATGTGTATTTGTCCGTAAGTAGTTATTTATAGCTACGGTTGTGCTTTCAACTCTAATCGCGGTAAACATAGCAACCGTATACCACAATACGCCGGGCTTTTAGAGGTCAAAAAGAATTCTACTATCGGAGTTTAGTATTCTATTTTAAAAATATATTTATGATTCACATGTGCAGAAAAGTATTACATTTAAAGCTTAAACCGTACGATAAGACCGGAGCACGAGGTTACGCGTCTCCAATCATAACTGAATAAATAAATGCAAATATAACTTTTGGTTGCAAAATTAAGTCTTTTGGTAGGCTCCTGAATTATTGATTTCGTGAGCTTTGGCTAACTTTTTTGTGGCAGCTTTTGTCTAATTTTGGCCAATCGCTTAGGTGCCAAAGAAATAAAAATATAGCAATTTCGAGTAACATATCTTGTATACGTATTGTATTAATGTGAATAAGTAAAATTTAAAAAAATATAGGTATACTTTCATTTATCCCAAATGTATGTGTATTGTCATTTAAAGTGTTTCAGTAATTTTTCTGTAATTTCAAGAACTTTCTTTTATTATTACAAGTGCAGATAATTTAATAAGTTATTTTACTGTTAAACCTCTCACATTACAAAAGGCCTTATTTTTATTTTAGCATAATCTATAGAGAAAAATAACAATTCAAAGGTTGTAATTAAAGTTTTATGAAATTCCCAATTAATGTAATTATAAACATAATAACATGATAATCAACTGAAATTATAAGAGACAACAAGAAATTTACTACACAGTAACAGACTCTACCATGGTTTTTTTTATGAGTTCCCCAAAATTTTCTGTTGCTTCTGTGGTGTCACTTTCAGTGGCTGCTTCTGTTGATGTTGGTTGGGCGTCAACGCAATCTTGAGTGGTATGATCACAATGATCAAGATTTATTAGTGTATTGTGACTGAACCAATTCTCATCATTCTCTACTGTCTCCAACTTACTGCTATTTTGATATGAGGTCATTAATGTTGTGTAATGGGACCCGTTTTTACTATCCATATTAACACATTCAGAATTATTTTTATAAATCTCATAGTGGTTCTGTGTCATTACATTGTATGGAACGGAATTGAGCCCTGATAAATTTGTATTTGATTTGTGCATATAATCTGGCATATATAGATGGCCATAATGATTGTACATGGACATTTGAGAGCTGTGAGCAAATTCTTCAAAACTAGATGCTGAAAAACTGGGCAAGCTTTTAAAGTGATGGCGTTCAGATTGTTGTTCATAAACATAATTGAGATCACATGGAAAATTTTGGAGGTTAGACATTGTATTAAATGCCATTGTATTGTTGGTGTTGTAAGGGGGGCCTTTTCCTTGAAGCATATTAGAAGTATAGGGACTGTGGTGGTTATGACTATTTTTATCTTCAAATTGCCCAACAGTGTTATCTGCCATACAAACATGGCTTGCAGCATTATTTCTAAAACTGTATGTACTTTCCTCCTTTACAGCTGCACTGACATCACAATGAACATTATTAAAACTTCCCGAATTGACACACGACTCCACCTCTACTCTAGGAGTCAGGTTGACCTCACGCACAAGTCCATCTTCATGATTAACACTATGCTCCCTTTCATAAGATGTATTAAGGCAATTAGAGCTACTGACATTATAAGTTTGTGCCCATTGCCTTTTAACAGCTTCTTGATTCTCTTGATTCTTTTTTTCAAGACCTAATCTCATAAGTGTATTAATGAAATGTGTTCTTACTCTAATGGGGTTAAATTCAATTCGGCCAGTGGGGTTACAGCAGCCATCCCTGGAGCACCCACATGGAAAGTTTAATCTGTCAACCTGGCATTTGATACCAGCTAAACTGCACGAGCAGTTTTCTGGATTGCATGTACCTTTGCAGGCACACCCACAAAATTCACGTGAAGTTCTTATGTCTCTACATTCATCTTTTTCATAAGCTTCAATTTTTCTAACACCAGCTGCACGCAAGAGAGCTCTCCTTTGGCGAGTAGGTACAGGTTGCAAAAAGTAGTAGCTATCTAGGTCTAATTCTGACTCAGATATATCACTTGTCTCATCCTCAGTGTCACTATCTTCACTTGATGACAGAGTGACACCTTGAAGATTATGACGTTCGTTTTTTATCTGTTGCAATATTTGTCTATGCAACCTTCTTTGTTCTAATGCATGTTCAGCAAGTGTAAATTTCTGTACATGAGTGTGCTCCCATTCCATACCTAAAGTGGATCCACCTTGTGATGGAACACATGTGAAACCTTGAGCTCTAGGGAAATAAAACACTGTCACTTTATCAAAATGTATAGCCAGTTTTGGCCTTTTTACTTGTAAAGCATGACTGTTGCTTTCTTCAAATTTTCGCTTTAGATTGCTTTTGTGTGGTGTTCCAGGTTTATTAATAAAATTGTAGTCACTAGTATTGTTGTTGAAGTAAGAAACTTCTGCATCTGAATTGGATGGTTTTTGTTTGTTAAAACCGCTAGTACAAGGTAAAGATAAATTAAAGTTAGTTGACTCGGCATTGTCATTAGATTCAGGACCTAGACCACAGTCGCTGCCCTCAGATCTATCATGGCCATCTTCTTCTCCATCATTAGGACCACCATCTGGTGGTAAACTTCCAAGGGCAGAATCTTCACTATCAGCTGAAGCTGTATCTGTTTTAATATCATCTATATCACTTAAAGTATCATTGTCATCAATTTTTACAGCATAATCTATCTTGCTATCACTGCTCCCATAAAACTGAGAGTTGCTATTAATATTGTTTTGTTCATCATTGGAACTAAGGTCCACACTGTTACCATCACTGTCACTGCTCTTTTCATCCTTTAGAACAGGAAAACATTTTTGTCCGTTGTTCTCTTCCATTGTTGACAGGATAATTTTTTGTTGATAGCTTAATCAAAATGATCAGGAATGTTGTCCATGTACCTGAAATAATTTTTTTCTATAGCAATGTAAAAAATAACGTCACATATAACGGCTTAAAATTTTTTAATTAAATATTGATAAAACTAGTTATCAAAGTTCTATAGAAAGAGAGAAGAAAACGTTTGGTGACTGGTTGGAGTGCAACATACCTGCACGCGGCTGACCTGAACAGAGCACCATTATAAATCAAACAAAATGATAATTCAAAACCGGTACCTGTTTCAAAAGTGTGGCCTCGGCAAACTTCACCGGCGCATACGTGCGCGCCATCGAATTCTCCAATCCATGATGATTATTTCAAAACTGCTGCGCTTGGTGACGGTCACAGAATAAAATGCATTATTCGCATTTGCCTCAAACATTCAACTGAAGATCCATATTTTCTGTTTTAGATCACGTCACTCTCATTAATTGAACATCATTTTAATACGATAGCGATAAGGTCTTTTTTATCACAACACGGCAAACTGTTGTATTATGCTCCCTATTTATTTATTTTGTCTTATTTTGATATTAACGTGTTACTTTTACTTTATACTGTTTATTAACGTCGTTGCTTTTTTCAATTACTTTTTACAGCATTCCTTCAAAATTATTATTAGACGTAATAATAATCGCGCACAGCATGCACAAAAAAAAACACTTAACAGCTACACCGTCCTCGCAGTTCCCACCTCGCGTAATCGTGTTGAACGACTCTCGGGCGACGCAGGCTTCTAATATACAACTGTGTTCAAAAGTCTATAAACTGTACTACAAAAGTGCAGTTCTGAGACTCTTCAATTTGATAGGATAAATCCTGCGTTGTTCGACGTGACATTACCTCACCCCGCAAGCCTCACTCCGGCCTTGCGACTCTCCGCGCCGCGTTCACCCGATGAGTCCGCGCAAGCGCGTTCCGTTTTCGGAAATTGTTGTATTGTATTTAAAAATAAAATTAATATTTCATTAAATTAAAAAAAAGCCTTTTGAAGTTCATTATATCAAACCAAATCAGGACTGAACTGTATATTCTTCATCGGCTTATGTATAAAACTATAACTTTACCCTTTGCACGAGCACTGAAATTAATAACTTATTATTCTATGTGATTTATAATATGTTTTCCCATGGCATATTTATTAACGTTTTTATGTATTAGTGTAAGGTTTTGAATTAATCTACTATGTAAGGAAGGCATCATCAATATATCATTTTCAATTGATTTAAAGGACCTTTGGCTAGCTTTTACCTATGTTACCCCTTGAATTTAAATATTCCTCGTGCAATCTTTTCTGTAGATCAATTTATTAACTAAAATATTTGTGTATATATATTTACGTACAAATTCGCTTATAACCACTTATGTATATCGCTATCATAATCACCATCATTTCAACCAAAGGATGTCCACAGCTGGACATTAAATATCGGTTCGAAGCGGCTTGCTTCCAATGTTTTCCGAAGACCTTTACAATGTCACCTGTCCACTTTGAATAATGTCATAGTTTATATATGTTTGTGTCAAGCTTATGTTTATTTACGAATCTAACATTTACTTTTTTCCATATCGTATTTTTCCATAAACCCTATCATGAATTAACTTAAATTAATTATAGTGAATTATTAGAAAATGCGTAGAAATTTAACAAAGAGTTAATGACTAATTTTAAACGGTTAATTTAAGCGGTTAGTAAGATTTATTCGATATATAATAATGATATTTACTTTTTTTTCAATAATTTTTCGTTTAACAGTAATAATATGCATTGCGAATGAATTCAGTGGAAAGTCGCTATTGGAAACGACCTTACTCAGTGGATGGCTACATTGATTATCATTATCATATCACCCGTAGGACGCCCACTGCTAAAGATAGGCCTCCCCCCAAATGTTCATTAGGACCTGTTGAAAGTGATCTATATTCTGCGTCTTACGATGAATTTAATAAGGGCATCTGTTCACTTAGTGGGTAGACGTCCTGTGCTGTGCTTGCTGATCAATTGTCTTTCCGTAAACTTTAATGTCCCAACCTCCATCTGTTCTTCGGTCTTTAATGTGATATATGTATATATATATATGTACACACACATATATATATATATATGTACATATATATATATATATATATATATATATACATATATGACAGATATTTTTACCCTCAGTGAAGCTGTAAAGCAGCTTCAAGGACGAGACGAGGTATAAGGATAGCTCGAGGCTACTGCTTTCAGAGGCAAAGAGGGCTGGGGACAGAGATGAGAGTACTTGTCTTTGCATCGACGCTGGAGGTTAACAAGAGCCTGTAATAGTGTGTACTCACTCTCTTGATTCATGTGACTTCTTGATGACAAAATCGGTAAAGCACGTTGCCTGCGACAGGTTGAGAGGCTGAGAAGTAAAATGCGCAAGGTGCCGGTGGACCTTGAGCTGTGAGGGGAAGGGGAGATTTTTTATGCCTCTAAACAAAGAACAACAGCTACGATTTTAATAGGTGCAAGTTGCAAAAGCAACCTAAACCAAAATATTAGATCCAGTAAATAATCCCCACCCATTACTGTATCTATGAAGCCATTTGAACTGGTTCTCGTTATTATTAATCATATCCCGCTCAGCAGGCATGTTTTGATCACCTACGGTGAAGTTAAGGGTCAGCCCTTGCAGATAATTACGCAGCTGAGGTACGTTGATGGCAAAGGAATGTCGCTACTGTGTAATTTCCGTACTCTTTGCAATTAAGAGGGGTCGAAATGCGGATGCAGTGGAGCGACGTTGGAGCGACGTTGGAGCTCTTCAGCCCCGGTAGTGGTATCAGTCAGTTACAACGGTCACAGTTGGTGGCGGAACCAAACAGCGGATTCACAGCAGAGGGTTTATGCTTTAACTTATAATTATAAGCGGAATGTAAGAATGGGCAAATGACCTTACACTTGGTCATTTTAGGCTTTGGGTCACGCCTTGGCAAAGTACATTGTCCTCATTAAATGAAGAGGCCGGGAAATAAGGAGCTCTAGTTCCTGTGAAGGAAAGCAGGAGATTTACAATATTTCCAAACTTAGAAGTAACTACTTAAGCGGTCTCTTTTGGCTGGGGCTACGCTGTTCTGTAGATCTGTTCTCGTGGCCAAGCCATATAGCGATGACGGAGAAAGATCGATGGGAGTTTAGTCGATCAAAGCCTCTCGTAATTTATCTTTGTCCTCACTAGGGAGAGTGCGCAGCAGTTTACTATGTACATAAAAAAAGTTATAACAATACGCTACGACCGGTGTGTTGAAGAACAGTCCAACGCTGCACAGTAAACCGGTCGTGACGGAGGGCCTCTCTAAGCGACCGCTATCTAATATGGTACAAGTCGTCATCTTTGGGTCGTAAATAAATGAACTGCTGTGTTGGCATCTACTTAGATGACCTTTAGCTGAAATATCCGTCAGCAGTATATTCCTCTTTTATCTCATAATTTACAAAAGATTGAAAAAAGTATAAAAATGTTGGTATAATGTTTAACAATCACTGAAGACGATTGAGGGAGTCTTTAGTGTCTTATTATTTGTTTATAATACTAACAGACTACTAAAATTATTGGTTTTACTATCTTAAGCGACAGGCCAATAACTTTTGGCAGTACAAAGTCTGCAAGGATGGATAGCGAACTATAATTATTTTTAATATATTTTGATTTATAATTCTAATTTGCATCGCTAGGGTGTTTTGCTTACAATGTTTTTACGCGTTTAATGAGCATGGACAGTTGGGATAGGGGTTGCCGCTATTTGATACGGATCTTTCATCTCCCAGCGGCGAATCATCATGCGACAGCCTTATGTTATATACAATTTCTCTTATGTGTAAATACAATTGAAATTTACATACATAAAAAATATAATTTATAACTATTACTCAACTCTACTTTCATTTCTACATTACATATCGTATATTTTATTTGAAGTTGCTGTGAATATCTATTATGCTGAATATCCCCCTCATTAAAAGATTTTGTAGTAGATTCTTTCTAAAGAATGTTCGGTAAATTGTCTTTTGGATTTCATTCGGAGACAGTGTCTGAGTAAATGTTGAATGTTCTGTACTGTGGAGCTGACACATGGTCAGGAACCGTTGTCGATTATTTTGAAACGGTGCAGGTATCGCTTGCAGTACCTGTGCCCACTAAGCAGTTGCTTGAGAATCAAAGATGATTTGATGAGTTTGTGTAGTTTTGATGTCGGAGAGATTCGGAAAGATCCTGAATATACCTTGCATATCTAGGCTGCCAAATGCGGTTGTGCGGATTTCGCATTTCACGAAACTCACCGGTAAGAAATTTTTTATTGTTTTATTTTAAATAATTAGTAATATAAATTATGCCAACGTTTTTGTTTACTTTATTACTGGATGTACCATACCATTAGTTAACTGCAAATGAGCTATACATTAAACCTTTTATATTTAAAACCAGTCTCCCTGTATGTACAATTAATTTTCGTTTTTTGCTACTGAGGAAAGGAGAATTACATTTCTAAATTATGGCAAGAAAAATTACGGAAGAACACTAAAATTTAAAAGTGAAATAAAGAAATTAGTTTTTTACGTTAGACATTCACCCAAATATTTAAAATCCGGATTTGATAAGGTAGAGAAAAGTAACAACAAACAATTTCATATGAAAAAAATTGTTGTTTTAACGTTTAAATCAAATTTTAGTTTTTGACAACATATTTATAAACCGAAATAGAAATAAAATGTATCTTTATGTGTAATAATATTTATAATATTATTTATTACTATAAAGTTTTATTAGCGAACTACACAGTACTCGTACTTTGGTTATTAATTTTATTTATTCTTCTAATTATTCTCTTGCGATACAAATATTTTTGCAGTAAAGCTTTTTGAATGCGGGCAGAGCAAGACCGGTCATTGTGGCGGTCTGGTGAGATTTATGCGTAGGCGTCTATGGGATGACATGAATGAATGAAATGCTTTTTGGTAATATTAATGTATTATAAATATTGCTTAACACTATTCATATAAAAATGATACAGAATGTTCCAGAATATGATTACGATATATCACGAAAAAAAATTTGTCTTTATGTCCATGTACATGACTGATGCAGATTTTTATATAACATTTATAACAAATATCATTAAATATAAAACAATATCGAAAACATTACCTTCGAAAATTTAACAGATATTACATTTTAGCTACAAAAGCTTCATCCAACAAGATGTACCCGCCTGCTCCGCGTGGCCTGCACTGCTTTTTGTGGGTGTAATTTCATAAAACCTTTCTTGATAATTATTAGCAAGCTAAACAAAATTTCAGGTCTAGTTATATATACGTTTTTATATAAGAGCTATAGTTAGAAAATATGCATTTGTTTTTAAACGTATTTTCAACCCGTCTTGCAGGTGAAGTTTTGTAAAACCCTTTATTATCGTAGCCTTATGCTTTCAGAGAAATCGTGATGAGTTAGTATACAGTTAGAAATATCTGTATGTATATATTAGTATGTAGTGCTATATATATTCAAAAACCATACCAATCGCCGTAAAGTTTTGGTAAAATATTAGGTATTATCCACACGAACGTTTTTGAAAATTTGTTTTTTTTTTTTCAATAAATTTATGTTTGCGTTATCAAAAGTGCCCTTTTTCAGCAACGATTGTTCACAGGGTACACCTAGTCTTTTATTTATAGATTCATTACTTATATATGTTTACTCACAGATATAGAAGCTTTTCCCAGAGAATTGGAATCGCAGACGTCCATTACTCGACAGTTGCTATTAGAATATAGGTCTGGAGAAGGACCTGTGGTCCTGATCTGCAGTCGGAGACCTGGACGTCGGAGGATGTTAAACCGCGACTTTCTCCAACTCCCTTGACATAGCCTTCGCGACGGATTCGGTGTGATTCGAAGGTAAGGAGTTGAGGCACTGAGCCATCGCCGTTGAAACTACGGTAGTATGCGAAAGCGTTCCCGTAGTTTTAACAAAAGGCGTCCAAGAAGACCGTGGGATTTTAGCCGGTAGGAATTCGGCATAACCCTTTCGTTGCTCTCGCAGCGGTGTGGTATCCCATGCAAGGTTTTCCCATGAGAAAAAAGGCTTTAAAGGGATGTATAGCTCATTTGTCATCGAATTGCTGTAGAATTTTACACCTATAACCAGTCATCGTGTAAATTTAATTTGTATTGTCGATAGAAAGCAAGAGGCTTTACTTATTTTGATTAGTTTTAAATAGCAAGGCATTTTTGTTAACAAATCCATCGAATTTAACTTTTTTACTCATGTATACAAACGCTGGAATTATTTCTTAAAGCACTACACCTGCAAAATATCTAGCCGGGTAGTCAGTCTGTTCCACAATATGTGAGCGTTCTTCAAATAAATTGGCACTCGACAGCGTGGCAGTCGACATAATATAGGGCGTGTTGGTGAGCTATACATACAAACCGGCGTATATACGATAATCAATAGATATTTTCAGGAGGCTTTCACGCAGGGTGAAAGCGACGCTTGAATAGAGCTTTCTCGCTCACTCGTACAGCTTACCTAGAATATCCATGAAAGTAAGAGACCGCTTTTTGAATTTAATAAATTTCAAATTTGAAATCTTAACTGAAATATTTAGTAGCACAATGGGTTTAAATGAACGAAGAACATCTACGTCTAAAAATAAGCTCAGCGATAAATAATTTCACACAACCACGGAAGTGTGACGCATCTCGAAATACCATCGCTATTTCATTATCTTATGACTTAAATTTCAATGTTCCATTTAAACATAGAACACGCTATGTATAGATTTTCACAAGGTATGCGTTAAATCTTTGAGTTACAAATTACGTTTTTCTGTTACACTATTATTTGCTGATGTTAAAGAATGTTTTATACATCAATTAATCAATTGCTCTTTCAATTATTTTATAAAAAAAAAACTTTTAATGTGACCTTAAGACTCTGATATCCTTGATGGCAATAGTAAATATTTTATATACTATGTATTTACATAGTCTATAAAATATTATATATCCTAATTTTAGTGAAGATACAACGATTATAGTCTTGTGACATTAATAACAGACATTGCTGCGCACTACGTCATTGAAATAGTAATTTTTTGTTAAAATTCCACGGAGAAATGTAATTAAACAAATGACTTAATAATCTAACATAAATTTTCTTCTGCTTTATTAAAAACAGTTTGAAAAATAACTTTCACCTATCAGCAATATTATTGTAGATTGATAACCATCAAGATATAGATAAAGCACCGCAATAATGATTGAATTATGATTTTTTGTTTAATCTTATTTTATAAACGTACTGTACCGTTCGCTCTGTACAACGTAGGTTGTGTATTGTGTGTGCTATGAAGGTACTGTAGGTATGTTGCAGGTCGCCCAAGAGTCGGTCGTATCGTTCCGTACCTAGACACTGGGTATTTAGCTATTTAGTACATTCAAAGCTAATATTACGTTTTTGTAGTACTCGTTCTCATGGAAAAAACAAAGGTTTGGTATTGTTATGACAACTGACGATGAGAATTTGTATGACTAAAATATGACGTAGGTAGGTATGTCTACACGGTCGCTAGGTGGCTGTGGAGGTATTAGATGGCTCGGGGCTCGGGGGTGAGGTCGGCAGGGTGTATGGGTGCTAGACGGGGGAAGATTAAATTTCGTGCCACACCGCTACGCTGCCTCAAGCTCGCTTATATTCATCACTGTTAGAGCCGCAATAGCTTCCTGGTGAATTTCTATTTAAAATACAGTTATCTTTACGTTTCTATATTTACGTTAAAACGTTATTAGTTAACATTTATTAATGAAACCGAAGTCTTGATACTTTAAGTATACGTTGGAAAGACTTTTTTAATGTATGACAAATAACAAAGCAGAAAGTTACTAGGTTCTCTATGTCTATTAATTTATGTGCTTTAATAGAGAATTGCTGATGAGAAAAAATCACTACTACACATGTTATGTGTTATTTAAACGATCATGAAGGTTGTAAGAAAGGAAAACCTTGCTCGTGTATTATAGATTAATTAAATATGGAATAATAGTGAATTTAATATAAAAAAGTTGCGTTTATTATCAAATATTTGTATTAACTTAAAACTTAAATAAGTATTAAAATGCTAAAGAGTGTATAGGAAATATAATAGTTCTATTTATAGACATGTGCATAAATAGTTTTCTACACCCAAAACATAAGCCTTATTAAAACCCAGAGAGCGTTTTTATTCCGTGTCGTATATAATTACTTCCCGAATTTATACTAGTTTTTAAAAAGAAATTTACGTTTGTTTAGATTTATATACGACCCATATTTACGCGCCTTACTGCACTAAACTAGATTTTACTAAGACTGGCTACTATTACATGAATGAATTTTTAAAAGCTTCAATATATTTAGCGTGATTAGTTATTGATGAGAAAGCTTTAAAAGATTAAATGTATAGCTCATTTGCTGTCAGTTAATAAAACTTTTCCAAAAATCAATAGTTTCAAAATTAATAAAAATTGTAAATAAAGCGTTTCCAAAACATGATCTACTACGTATTTAAATTAATTATTGTTTATTATCTGTCTCTGCAAACTGTACTGTTGCAAGTTATTGCCCTGTCGCATTACAATAGGAAAACAAAATTAATGTAACGTATTTCAGAGAGATGTCTTTATACAGTAATCAAACTCGGTAGGAAATAGGTGTCAAAGCATCAAAGCTTTACGCTGACAAATGAACTATACAAGTTTAAGTCAGCCCAATTTTTTATATCTATAAGCAATTGCCTTGTATATTTACAAATATTTAAAGACCCGTTAGTCAATTCAACATGGCTTGTAACAAAAAAACTTTCACTCATCGAATTCCATGGAGCGTCCGACCTTAGAGTTCGGCGGCCTCAAAAAAAATCTCAATAACAAATCGACCCAAAGCTTCTAAGATACCCCTCGTACATGGTTATTAAAAACGAGGCGACCTTAGTACCCTGATATCTTTAATGCCAGTAAAGTAAACAGTAACCCTTCGTAAAAAAAACATCAAAAATACTCTTTTATGAGTAAGGGAAATAACGGTTTTTCTGTACTAACTACTCAATGGAACCACTTAAGCTTGGTTAACTTGAAAAATAGCTTTATAGAAACGATTTAAATATAAGATTCATTTGTCTTATTAGAATATATTATTTTATTTAAAGTTTATTATGTAATTTAGATTTATTTATTTTTATTTTTTGTTTTATGTATTGTTTATGTTAAAAATGTGTTAGTTATGTAATGATTGTATACAATTTAGTTTGTTTTGTATTTGAGTAAGCATATAGTCGCGGAAAGTCGCGGGAAGTCACGGGAAGTCGCGGGAAGTCGCTTGATACGGGCAGCGCAGGGACCTGTCATCCTGACGATCTTTGAGGAAAGCCTTGCAGGAGCCGTCTATCTATCTATCTATCTATATATAAATATATATATATATATATATATATATATATATATATATATATATATATATATATATATATATATATATATATATAATATCATCTACAAATATGCTTAAATATATTTTATATTTCATTTACTGACATGAACATAACTTTTTATTTTCAAATAAAGCATTTGCAATATGCAATATTAGCTCGAGGATTCCGGTTTCACAAGTCCTGACTACGGTTTTCAGCAGTAAACAAAAAATATTAGGTTTATCGCATGATGCAGCAAAATTATTAACAAGCTCAGACGAGAGAAGAAAGCAAAATGTGTAAAATAAAAGTATGAACGTCGGACATGGTTTGAACAAATATCCATAGCTGCCAAAAATTAATATGCTATTTATAATCTTAGCCCGGTTGCACTTTTTGTTAATTCCTAAATGTTACATATCTACACGAAGGAGTAATAGTCCTCGAGGATTGTTTAGTTGTTTTTGTACATTACTATTAAATATATATGGAAAAAAATGTATTCAAAGAACAGACATCAGACACAAAAACAATTGTAAATGTAATCAGTTGGGTGGGTGTGGTTCGATCAAAATTATTTACTGAAGCGCCATCTATGTTTGAATAAAAATATGTTCATTGTTAGTACAGATTCCGCGAGATTGGAGAAGTATAGCACAGATGGCGGTCTACACCGCGTTGAATGTAGTAAAGTTTCATAAGACTTTATTACAGTCGAGCTTTTAGATCGTTTGATCGGACCCTCCATGGAGTGACTTGGCGCGGAGGCCACAAGAGGGGACAGTGGCTGATACGCTTTCTTTATCTGTTTTGGGAAGAATACGCAGGCCATGGCCGCGTTAAATATAAAGCGATGCTTAATATCACAAACTTAAAGAACAAGTTATACACAAACACATCAAAAGATGGCGCTTTGCAGTTCGGGACCAATGATAAATGTGTTAAAAAAGACTCACATAAACCGGTCAATAGATGTCGCCATTGAATTTTGCACTGTTTTGTTAATCGCGGTGTAGAGATCTTTTCGAAACGAATGGCATCGGCGCTGCGGCCAGCGGAATTCATACTTACCTGGCGTAGGGGATACCGTGATCATGAAGGCGGTTCCCCCAGGGCGAGGCCTCTCCATTGCACTGCGGTTAGGTTGACCCCTGCGATTATCCCTAATGTGGATAACTCGGACGCGTAATTTTTGGTAGTGGGGACTGCGTACGCGCCGTCCCCTTTCTAATCACACTTGTCTAGACTAAAGTTACTGCTAAGTAATGAAATCAGACCATCTAGTGCTGTAATACAATGTTGTTCTTTATTCTATGTGGGTGGTAAAGTTTTTTGCATTTTTATACTTTGTGAATAGCGTCATTGACGTTTTAATGTAATGTATGCTGCTGGTAGTTTAGATAGCAAGAGGAATCTATACTTAATACAGATTATTGGCTATTTTGGACGGAAAGACTTATGATGCTTTAAACATAAAGAAGGTTCATATATATTGAATGATCAAAAATGTAATTTAATAGTAGCTAATACATTTAAAGTTTCAGAACCCTTTATACGGTATACGGTGCCAGGAGTTTATACTGATGAGATCAAAATATGAAAGGGTTTAATGAACTGAAGGTTTATGCGGACTGATGAAAATCGCGATAGATAACCTTTCCTTAAATTTCGCGTGAGTAGCCGGCTAATCGATGGCAATGAATGAATGAAACAAAAAAGAATTCAATGAACTAGAATAAAACACGAGTACGATTAATAAAATTATTAAAGTGTTCATTCTTCTATAAGTTTTTATTACAAATGATTCGGAAGTTTCTAAATACGTTCAGATTGAGTTTTATTTACGAGAATAGCTGTCAGGACCTTATTTTTAAATACCCTGCTACAAAACGACGTCGAGTAAAATTCCTTCCTATGTTCTATTGTTTCTGAAAATGTTAATACTGTTAGCCCTAAGACTTTTACAGCTTCATCGGTACTGAGTTCACGGAACCGGTCCGTGAAGTAGATTTAAAACTAGAAACTAAAAGCTGTTGGGGGCCTACCAGTTGCACGGGGAGGCTCGCACGTTGTTAAGGCTCTTCGCAGTAGAGCTTTGACGGGATGTATCGCTGGAGTGTGCTTGCGGGTTAGGATGGCAGCGTGGACCACAGGCGAGCCGAAGAGGGATCTGGATCCAACCACGGTTCGCCCACGCTGTTTCCGATTAGGGGCCGGGCGGCCGCTTACTAAAAACGGGTGTTGTGGCGTGGTGGGTGATGTTTTGTTTTGTTATGTAGAACGCAACGACCTGTGTAAAGTGTTGCAGGTGCAGTGGTTGCTGATGATGGTGAGTGGTTTGCGCTTGCAGTGTTGTGAGTGTGAGTGGCGAGTGTTCTGTGGGAACCCCCTGATGGGCGTGAGAAGAACATCTTTAGGTCTTTAAGAACGTCTCTTGGTCATTACTGAGATGCGGGGGGAGTAGCGTAAGGCGCTAGCTATTAGGGGATTGGGGTGTGCGGAGGCCGACTCAAAGTAAGTTTTTGAGCAAGCCAGAAAGAACTCTTGCACCGTGGGGAGTTCGAGGTCGCTATGGAGGTCAACGTTGCGCCGGATCCAATCCGCCCCTGACTTTGCGAATATATTGTTTAAATGTTAGTTTGGAGTCGAAGGTGACCCCGAGGTATTTGACCGAATCCTTCCAAGGGATGGGCCGGTCGAAGAGGGTGAGAGTGCCCCAGTCTGCGAGCCGCTTGCGCTTGCGTGTCCAGGGCGTCGAAAGTCAACGCGAGAATATAATCGCTTGGCTTTTGTCAGGGTTAATATCTATTCTCCATTTCCTAAACCACTCACCTAGGCGGGTGGCCGCGGCTTGGAGATGACTTGAAATTAATGCGCGTGCTCTACTGGTGGTGTAGATTGTCGTGTCGTTCGCGAAGAGCGCGAGTTGGACCTTGCTATCTCTCGGTATATCGCTGGTGAATAGCGAAAAAGGGAAGCGGAGAGAGGCAGGATCCCTGAGGGACGTCTGCTCGAATGGAATGGGAGTGGAGAGGACGTCTTTCGCTCGATAGCGAAAAGTGCGTTTTTCACGTTGAGTGGGTACAGTTTATATATATTAATAAACCGTTGTGCCTGACTTTGTTGGTTGCCAGGCTTTAGAATCTCTACCACCATCGCTTCCTTCCAGATATCTGTAAAAGAGCAGCTGGCGATAAGGGAGTAGAAGATGGAGACCAGTAAGATAATACTATATATATAGGTGAGGAGGGAGGAGTTTTAGGACTCTGTAGGATATGCCATCAGGTCTCAGGGTTAATTTGTGTTTAAGACCTTTTATAAGGTCTGCTACCTCTTCAGAGGAGATGGGAGGGATTTCCGGTCTGCTCGGCGGGAGCACCGATTTGATCCGGACCTCAATTTTTACTGTGTGCATATGAATAGGGTCCACTGGCGAAGATGAACCTGTGCATTGTTGTTCTAAGCTGTATGCCAGGCTTTAAACCTTGACGACGTCCTCGAATGCTAAGGAGGAGACGGATTCTGTAATGAGAGCATGAGAGAACTGTCGTCTGCTTTGAGACTTCGAGCCAGACGCCAGAAGGCGTCTTTTGTGGGCTTGAAGTCACTAAGCAGATCGTCCAATTTTTTGTTTCTGTGCTCCGCGAGCCGTTCTTTGACCAGCTTTTGAAGTTTGCGAAGGCGCAGTCTATTCTTCTCGGTGCGATAGCTATCGTGGAGTCTCATTTTTTTGTTTAATAAGGCGCCGAATATAGTCCGGAAGGGCGTCGACAAACTTGCGCTTGATGACTGTCTTCCGGGTAGATTCTTCGGTGGCTGAGTGAACGTGTTAAGCAAGTGACAGCGCAGAGACCTTTTGAAATAAATCAAATTGCCTTCCTGGGTAGTCTTTCATTCCTGACAAGGTGGTAAATAGTGATCTTGGGACCGCGATTGGAGGGCTTGAGGTGGGATTCCTGAATGAGCAGAACATCGACGTTATGCTGACTCAGAAACTGAGCCACTTCATCCTTTTTATCGAAGAGGCCGTCCATGTTGAAATAGATGACACTTAGAGCGGAGGGCTTAATCCGTCCCTTTAGTTCGCCGCCGGCGATGGTAGGGTGACGGCCAAGGGGCGCGGGCTAAGCTCGGTGTGTAGAGGGAGAGGGCTTTTAGGTAAAGCTCTCTTCAATTGCTCTGATAAGGTGCTCATATTCGGCGAGCACAAAGAGCTTTGCGCCTCCCTTAACAGCGCGAAATTTTGTGGCCAAAGAGAGGATTGACAAGCGCAATAGAAACGCGGTCAGGGAGGCTAAGTCCTCCGTGAAGTCTGCGAGCTCTGCTGAGGGTTCGGTTGGTTTGGACTGCGGTAAAATTCCTTTCACAGATCTATGATTTAAAAATGGGTAGTTAAAACAGATATTATTTGATTTACGTCCGCGGTCACTGATGTGTATTTAAAACAAGTTTAATAAATTTATTTAAAAACAAAAGCAAGTTCAACAGTGCGGAGAGTAACTCGGGTATAATATCGATAGATATACCGAAGTGATCTTTAACCTACAAACGATAACGAATTGATATTTTCACATTTGAAAAAAAAAATTGTTTCTATCATTTATGCGTCCCATTTATTTCAATATTTATTTTAGTTTATTAGTTAATAAAACTGTAAAAATAGATCAAGTTTAACTAATAAACGTAACACAAATCTTTTTGTTAAAAAGTCTAATCCACCTATACCTATTGTCATTCGCTAAAAAGTGACTTCGTTGTGTCTGTCGACCAAACGTCATGTCGTACCTAATGTCAGACGTAACAGAACAGTAGCAGCCTTCGGTACCAGATTACTTTTTACTTGCACATACAGGGACAATAGATGTCGCTGTACAATTCTGCGCCATTTTGTTGATCGCGGTGTAGACATTTTTCCGAAACGAATGACATCGGCGCTGCGGCCAGCGGAATTCATACTTACCTGGCGTAGGGGATACCGTGATCATGAAGGCGGTTCCCCCAGGGCGAGGCCTCTCCATTGCACTGCGGTTAGGTTGACCCCTGCGATTATCCCTAATGTGGATAACTCGGACGCGTAATTTTTGGTAGTGGGGACTGCGTACGCGCTGTCCCCTTCATAATATAAAATTTGAAGTTTGTAGTAGGCACTGTGGTATTGTTGAAGATACTACAAATTGTATATAGGTGGACTATAAATAGTTGATGAAATTTAATACAAGATGTACGTACCGCCAATTTTATCTTTAGGTGTGATTTATTTTTAAATATACCTATCTTGAGAAATAAAGGGTCAGCAATTGACTTTTCTTCCTTGATAACTGAGCAAGCTTTTAGAACTTTACTACATTACAATTATGTCAAGTATTGCCGGTTACCTTCAGGGATTATTAGTATTACGATTATGTGGGGATTTGGGGCCCATTATTTTCATAATGTTAATAATAAAAATAAAAAACAGTAATAAAAAGTAAGTGTCCAAATTCTTATTTATATTTCTGGAATTTGAATGAAAAAACCTGTTTCATATGAAGCTGGAGATGCCAGAAAGCGCTTCTGTCAAACAAAAGGGTTATTTTAACATGATTGACACAATTGTAAGAATTTTATCTAAAAAATTAAGTGGCCTTATAGTTCTGAAGCTGAAGGAGATTACTGACCGGCAATCTCGGCATAGGGCGTTTACCCATAAGGTGGACAGACGTCGTTGTTAAGATTGTCTCTCCAGTCGCCTGTTTCACTTTTTATTGGAAATTTAGGGCGGCCTGTGTCCAGCTGTAGACAAGCTAGAGTTGAAATAAATCTACTACGTTAATTCATGCACCAAAGAATTTATGATAACATAAATATAAATCATATCGCGGTAAATATGTAGGTTATTAAAACAAAACTTTCCCATATATTACTTCGTATTTTAATTCAGACTCCACAATAATAATTACTTAATTTATACTTATCCTAGAAATAATCACAATTTACTTTGGCTTATTTAATCAATTCACTAAGTTACTCTTATAAATATTTTCCATCTATTTATATATTTACACATGTGGAACTAATATGAATTTGAGACTTGGACAGCTGGCGTCTTACAATTTACATTTTTAAATAATGGACTTAACCTATATTATTTTTAACTACAACTAGGAACGCTGTATCTTGTCATATCATCGCAAAGAAGTTTTTTGTTTATAATAAACAGTTTCAATTTCTTATTATTTATTACATATTTATGTAGTTGTTTTACCTCATTATGAAAACAAACTGTCTTTATTTACCAGAGGATATTCAACTTTTAGACATTGTGTTATAGCGCTACTGAAACCTCTCTACCGCTTTATAGGGATTGGATGCTCAGTTCAGTCCGCTGTCCGCACTCGCGGTGGTGGCATTCGAGATCTTTTTCTTTTGCTCCCACCCAGTGCACTTTATTCGCGGTTAATTCACAATTTTAGTTTATTCACGAGCTTTTAGTATGTTACGTGTTACTCTATAATAACATTAAGAAAATTTCATACTAAACGCTTATAGTTTTTGGAAATGATCGCCTTCACGCGTACTTGACTTATTTATTATTTAGCATATCAGACATTCTTCCACTATACTATGCATAAATTAAACTGAGCAACTACCAAATCCTTACTTAAATTATATAATTTACTACAAATACATACACTCGAACACTTAAATCATTTTATATAACATCACGTCTACTTTTCTAAATTACAAAACTTTAAATACATTATCTACTTCATTTGGCACATGGGTTCACAGTTCCCTTAATTTGGGTAAATAATTACATGGACTATAGTACATATGTACTAATACTTCCTAAACTATTATCTAATATTAATTCAATATCTGGCTTATTAGGTCTTAAAGCTCAATATGTTGCGAGCGACATCTAGTAGCGATTGGAAACAACATACATTCGTATTAAATGTAAGAAGTTATTTTTATTTTATTTACTCTTACTTATCTATCCATCTTTATAATAAACAATTCTTAAATGTTTCTTTTAAAACTATCCTATTGCATAATCTGTACAATTTTATCATTGTTGTAGCTCATTTATTATCCTACTTAATATATTGCTAAATTATAAACATGTTTTTTATAGTATGGTATAAGTGTGTTATTATTCATTTACATAAACATGCTATTTTTAAAAGATAAGTAAAATAAGAATGGAAATAACGTATTAAAGTGATTGTGGAGTCCAGATAAAGATATAAATAGGATGATGCGATAGGTAAAAATTATAAAAGTAATACATAATACACATAATTTCTATCTAATAATAATAATAATGAAAAATTCTAGAAAAAAGTTATTGATAACTATTTAATATTATTACGATAGTATTATTCAGATTAATATTCGCTATGTTGTAAATTATAAAAAAATAAAAAGATTTAAGGCAGCCATTCCCATAAATGAATTTGATATTGAGCTGTAGTCGAATTTAAAATGGAACGAGAGCAATACAGGAATCTAGTTCAACCAATTGTACTCAATATGGATTATAATTTTTTTATAATTAAAAATAAGATCAGTATAACCTTTTTTTAATTAAACCAGTTGTTTCCCCTGCATAAATGCCTTTTTGTAAAAGATGTAATCTGATAAACCTGCTAAAAATGGTCTCTACGACAAAGACAAAGTAAAAAAAATGTCAAATTTTATGATCTAATTAATTATTTTTTTTTAAACACAGTTTTTAAAGCAGACTTCATACTTTAATTATTTTTATTCTTATATTGAATTACTGTAGTAATGTTAGTAAAATCTAAAATCCATTATATCCATTTATAAAGTCTAAACTGTACTCACTTTTTACTCTAAAATCATAAATATATTTTTAAATGTGACATCGTTTATGTCTACATTACTGGGTTCTTTGTTTTGCCGACTAAACTTCACCGGACTACTTCACAGTGTAAAAAATATAGTTGCCGAAAATAAGTTGGTATTAAGGTATCCTAATAAAAAGGTAACAACAAGGAAGTTTAAATTTCAAATGAAGCCTAGAAGTGATTGTGTAATATAGACACATATGAACAATAGGTTACGGATTACATTTATAACAAGGATTAGGACTAGACTTTTAATTTAATTAATTGTTCTCAAGAAGGAGGTTCAGGAGGGGCGGGCGGTCCTGGCACAGGATGCTGGAGTAACTTCGCGGCTGCAGGGAATCCAGTTAGGTCGAACCCTGGCGGTGGCACGATTCCTGCGGCTGAAGCGGTACTTTGCAGATATGCCACTAACCTGGAAACAAAGTTATTTTCTTAATTCTCCTAGTCATCCTTAAGTAGTTATACATCTTTGAGTTTTTGCATGTATATAATCATATCTAAGAATAATTTAAACGTACCGTATGTACATATGTACTAATACTTATTAAAATATTATTTAATATTAATCCAATATCTGTCTTTATGTAGCGAGCTATATCTAAAAACTATTGGAAACAACTAAAGTTCATTAAATGTTGTTTTGCCTACAATAATTAGTATCAGTGTCCCATTATTTATTGTATATTTTTACTGGTTTTTCTCATTTATAAAACAAAAATTGTTTTTGTTGATATTCCGCTACAATGCTCCATCTAAACCATAAAGGTAGTGTTAAGAAGTAATCAAAAGAAGAGTATTGTGGCCATATACGTGTAGCATTACAATTTGTCATTAAATTATATTTTATCACATTATTACTAAGGCTTGCAGAGTATGAAATATAATTTTTTTGAATTTAAGATGCCAAATCAACTTTACTGGTATTTGTTCGGGTGGTCGTTGTGTACATCTAACAATATAATTTTAAATCAGGGTCGAACTTTTCAATTAAAAGTAAATTAATTTTCCTAAATAGATAATTTTATTGTTCAAAAAAATACTTTTTATTTAAAAACTTCCTATTAGTTTCGCTAATGTTAAAAGCCCTTAATATTCGTTTCATTTGCTATGCATGAGAATATATAATTTATACAAAAGCTCTTCTCTTATTTTATCCAAAATGAAATTGATGATTATGACAGCAGAATAGAAATCTGTCTGGCATTAAGGCGTTAGGAAGCTTCGTGCGAAATAGAGCCTCATACTTAAAAATACCATTTTATTGATTGTTGAATTTCAAATTTAGTAGTACCACAAAAGCTGTATTTGACATTTTAACAGGTGACCAAAGTTGGATCTATTGCTACGATCCTGAAATCAAAATACAATCTTCACATTGGATGATTCATTTAGAAGAAATTTCTACAAAAATTTTAGAAAGAAAGAATCGTAGAGAAAATGCTGATAGCCTCCTGGATTCGCACACGGTTGAGTTAATATAGTGATAATTACCGTATTCTTCTTTGAAGTATTATGAAAGCGTCGTACCCAAACTATTCA